>NC_090297.1:132869877-134076544 GCF_039906515.1 Pseudorca crassidens | reverse complement strand
CACTATACATTTGAACACCTTTTAAGATCATGAATTTTAAAATAGGGAAAGAGAATGAGATTATACATTTTCTGCAATGTTTGGGAAAAAGAATGAGGCATTTTTCAAAGTAGCTTTTCCTCCTACTTTTTTCCTTAGCAGAATCTTCTGCCTTCAACATCATGAATAAAGTTCCCAGTTTGGGAACAGCTCTTATTCATTTCACTGGGGCATACTGAAGGTATCACATGTTTGCAAGAAATTTAGTTCAGCTAACATTTACCAAGGAGAGCAGCGTTGACTTCCTTCCCACTGTCCCTCCAGCTGGCTCCCTGATGCTCTGAGGTAAGCACCATCCAAGGTATTCTCAAGCTCAAATGTGAACTCCCCTGGATGCACATAGTAAATGAGTTTAAATTGGGATTAATGCTTCCTTTTGTTAACACTAGCTCAGTGTTTTGTGCTACTACCTGTCTTCTTAAATTCAATAGCTTTTTAAAAATAACTCAGCCCATTCTGTGTACATCGCCAAATGTACATACTAAGTACAAAAGAGTCCTAATTTCATGTTACTTTAAGTGTTGTCTTTTTTTTTTTTTTTGCGGTACGCAGGCCTCTCACTGTTGTGGCCTCTCCCGTTGCGGAGCACAGGCTCCGGACGCGCAGGCTCAGTGGCCATGGCTCATGGGCCCAGCCGCTCCGCGGCATGTGGGATCTTCCCGGACCGGGGCACGAACCCGTATCCCCTGCATCGGCAGGCGGACTCTCAACCACTGCGCCACCAGGGAAGCCCGGTCATGTTACTTTAAATTAGTTTTGGGGTACTCAGTTATCTTTCAATTTGAGAAAATTGGGGCATAAATTCTAAACTATTTTTGAAAGGGTGGCTACCTAAAACTGGTCTCCAATAGCTGGCAGTAAATTTGTTTAACCACACTGTTTAAATATTAGTGTCTGCTTCACAGAAGTCAAAACTGCAACAGTCCCCAGACAAAATGCAGGAGAGAAGCACCCACCTCTGAGGGCACGTGAGTGGGCACACCAGGCCTAGTTTCCTCTGCCCTGTATTTTAATGCAAGTGCTTATATGTCAAATCGCTTTGGCAGAACACAGAACTAAGCCTGTTTTAGCAACTTGAAATTTGAATGTGCTAATAGGAGACGGAAGGACAATACTACATCGTGGGTTCAGAACTCCAAACAAGATTAAATGATGAAATCAGGGTTTGACATAAATCAAAATCTTAAGGCTCTTCCTGGTAACCACCTTAATTTTAAGGCTCAGAAGGCTTAAAATCTTTGTTTCCAGCCTTCCACATGGCCCAAATCACAAGATAGGTCCAGCCACCAGCAGGATCTAAACTATATTATCCGTAGGAGCGAGCTGGCTTTCCTCACAAGAAAGGCACAAGTAGGATCGCCAATCTCTTGGGAACAGCAGCTTTAATGACCAAATGCCTTGAAGACAGAAGTGGAAATTCATTTTAGAAATCAGGATGGCAGAGAAGACAGGCAACCTAACTCTTATTCAAGCTGTTATTTCAGTTTGCTTTGATAATTTGCAAAGGATTTGCCTGCTCTGGGCAAAAGGAAAAAAAAGTCTCCATAACAGAATTGTGCTTGGGTTGTAATGGTAGGTTCTCCAGGGACACTCTTTTGGATTAATTTGGACACAATTATGAGAATGCAAATCTTACTTAGGTACAAGTCATGCTTGCTTTTATATACGTTAAGAACTTAAATACAGGGGAACCTGTTTTTCACTAATTCAATCACCGCCTTGATTCTGGTTCCACCAAGTAGGTCTCTCTCTCTTCTTCCCTCCTTTAAGAATCATCAAAAGCACCACCTACTCAGTTAAAAGCCCAAACATCTTTCTTGCTTTTGTCTTTCCTCTAATTCTATCTTAAAAACATAGTCCCTCCAACAGAGCATGCTACTTTGGCTCAACAGAATGCTGGGTTACTTGCTGCCACTCCTTAGGAAGCAGTAAAATTTCCAATTTGACTAGTCCTGGTAAGAAAGGACTCAAGAGATTACAAAGTGTTTTCGGAAAATCCACAAGTGTGGAGAAAGGATTATAAGGATGGACTCAAAACACATACTCCAGAACCAACCCCAACATTAATCTATTCAAATATCACACCTCTAATTTGTCCTTTGGCATGAGAATTAATACTGACCAACCGTGACACCCACTGCTAGAATGGGCATACGCCGAGGAAGTCAGAAGGTGGTTCAGCAGGTACAGCTCCGTGGTCTGAAACTTGTAGTCTTTGCTTCAACTTCTACTACAGCAAACACCAAGGCCACCCTGTCCCCTATCACCAGAATGTGCTGCTGGCCATTTCCAATCCACCTCATACCATTCGGAATTGATTGTGCTGTTTCTCTATCTTTGTAAAAAGAAGTTTCACTTATTTTGTGGACAATTACAAGTGGGAGAGAGGCATCCTGTCTTCCACCAGCACTGCGTCCATCCCAAACTGGTCAGTGCACTGCTTCACGGTGGCCAGGACACTCAGGAGCCGCTGGTCCACAGCGTCTAGGTGAGGATCAGAGAGCACTGGGGAGATGGGGTCATGGGCCATGGCAGATCTTAAGGCAGACTTCAGCACACCATTCTTCAGGGAGTTCAGTCTGTTCCAGGTAGAAACCCGAATGCTGGGAGAAAAAAAGTTTTAGGACAGGTTACATAAAACCTCTCACTATCAAATGGAGATTAAAGCCCGCATAGCAGACGAAAGTAAAGAAATAATTATGTAAAATATCTCAACTAGAAAAATAATTTCTGTTTTAGAAGTAGCTCTACATTATGAGTAAGTAACATTACCACATTTTGATATTTCTTTCTCAGTAATTAATGAGAAATATATACAATATTTACACATGTTCACTGCAGTGCTATTTGTAACAGGAAAAATGTGAAACAATCTGAATGTCCAACAACTGAGAAATAGTTAAATAAATTATGGCTTATCCATTCAAGGGAATACCATGCAGCCATTAAAAGCAGTTATGAAAATTCAGTGGCATGGGGAAATGCCCATGATATAATATTGAGTCAGGGAAAATAGTTGGAGGGAAAACACTCTTTTACTCCAAACCTGTGGGGAAAGAAAATGTGTGTATAAGCATACATACAAACATACACACACGATTACAATGAAATCACTGGAGTGTTAACAGGAGTTATCCTTACCTCTTAATAAGTAATTTAATTTCCTTCCTTTTATGTTTCTTAATTAAAAATTCTAGCAATATTATAAATAGAAAAAGTTTAAGGATACCTATTTTTCTCAATTATTTTACCAACTAAAGAGGATCTCTTGTTATCTTAGAAAAAAAGTATTTACCTCCCTGTGGGTAATGTGGGAATTACTAGGTATGCATTAAAGTCTGACTCTGCATGAGGCAGGCAACTTGTTCTGCAACCATTTAAAAAGTAAGAAAGCAAGGATCTTCGGATAAAGCATGGCAGGGATGGACAAGCACAGAGTCAGCGTGGTTTTACTCTTCTGAAAAATACTACAAGTGCCTAGAGCATTAGAGTTCCCCCTGTGTGACGAAGGTATCACTCGATTGCCTCTCAGCTCCAAGTTCACTCTTCATATATGCCCTGCTATAATGGACAGAGGTCCTTTAAGCATCTCTCCTCTTAGGCTTTCTCGGTAGAGGATACTGGAAGGAGACTGCAGAAGGAAGAGGTTCTCCAGACGCTTCTGGCTGCTGTACAGTGAGTGGGTCAGTAGTGTGCGGGGAAGGTCAGCAAATGAAACTCTGCCTTGGCCACATTTCCAGAACAGGTAGGCCCACCATGATGTTGCAGCCTTGGCCTGGCTTGGTGATAACTTTCCTAAGGCCCTCTCAACATGGAAACCACAGCCCCCAAAGCCACGCACCCATGCTGGTGCCCCAATTCCCTGTGCAGGCCCACAAATAAGCCTTGCCTGTAGCCTGGAGGGTTTCTACTGAGTCGTTGCTCTCTCGGTATGTCATGCTACCACCTGCTGATTGCCTGTACCCTGCCTGCATTCTGGAGGGCTGCTTCCTGCACTCCCAGCACCTGCAAACTAGCACAGTTCTCTGCTATTCAGTGGGCTGAACTATACCTTCTCCACTGAG
Source organism: Pseudorca crassidens (assembly GCF_039906515.1). NCBI lineage: Eukaryota > Metazoa > Chordata > Mammalia > Artiodactyla > Delphinidae > Pseudorca > Pseudorca crassidens. Next base: position 134,072,441 of record NC_090297.1, on the reverse strand, counting down.
GTCAAAACCCCAGGCTTGGGGAGGGGGATCCCCTTCCAAGTTTGTTCTTCCTTGGGTACTCTCCCTCAGCTCTAGTTTTCTTTTATAGTCACTCTTGTATGAAAGAGTTTAATAACTCTTATACTAAACTTTCCTGTTTAACCCACCATGTCTTTTCTATATCCTGAGTGGACCAGACTGATAGCACTATTAAAACAAAAACATCTTCCTTCACAGATACAGGTTTTGATTGGATGTATCACTGCTTCCCAATATTAATGAAGATAATTAAGGGTTGCCTAGGTAAACACTTTCTGCAGAATATTGCTGTTATGAAAAAAAGAAAGAAAAGAAAAGTAAAACAGACCAGTCGCCAGAAGAGGCAGTCTCACATGATCAGTGTGTCTCTGGGAGCCGAGCAGTAGGAAGCAGCTCTCCTGGACCTGCACTTTTGTGTAGCCAAGCAAGGTGGGTCCCAGCTGATTCTTAGTGTTCATGCTTTTAAATCATACTGGCAACGAAGATCTGAAAAGGAGCTCCCGAGAGCCCAGTCTTTATCTCATTTTCTTGATTTACTTTTTAATTTCTTGTTATCTAATACAGACTTTTAAAAAATCAATTACTAAATACCTACGGAGAAAGCTACTTTTGGTTTACACAATTTCAAACTGAGATAAGCAAACCACAGGTGGGTTGTGGTGTTGAGTGAGAGGACTTGAAACCACAAGGTAAACATAGTACAGCAACTAGGGGCATGGGTTGCACTAGGTTTTGGGTGGGGGGGAGTGAGGACTATATTCTGATATTAAAACAAACATGGATATACATTATTGGATAAACTGAAAATTTCTACTCATACAAAACTCAAAATGCATTCTGAGCTTTGGGCTACACTGCTGTGGAAACCTTTCCCTGATCCCCTACAGCTCAGGATCTCCAGGAGGTTCGGGGTTAGAAAAGCATGAAAAGTGCTGCTCAGGTATTAGGAAGTTTTAAAGCCAAGCAAACTGATGTACTGTTACCTGAGCCTGGAAAGGAAGGCAATGCAGGCAAATGTACTTGACTGCATAACTTACATGCAACACTGATAGAGAGGGGCAAGAATGCTTCTCTCATCCAGCGAGGGGTTCCCAAAGCTGAAAATTAAATGAAAAGTTAGTGAATTAGGTGGAAGCACCCGTCCCCTTCTTAGCATCAAAGCAAGAACAAATTCCATATGAAACGTGAATGTGATCCTGGATAATTTCATGCTCCCACAGCTCAAATCACTTAAATTAAAAATAAACAGGGCATGACCAATTAGACACAGGATTCCTAACAGCTTGTACTGCAGCATCAAACAACAAATATACTCCTTTACAAGGATCCTTTCTCCTGCCAGGATATTTCAAGGTGTTGAAGCATAACCCTCCTAACACGGTATGGAGTCCACAGACCAAGGGAGAACCTGAAGACCCCCAAACCCGAGAAGGTTTTAAGGGTATGTAGAGCAATAAAGGCTACTGATATTAGGTTCTCGCAAACAAGCAGAGAAGGTCATTACCTGTAAAAAGAAGTTATACTTGTTCTACTTTAATATTACCAATCAGAAAAAGACTTAGATTACTGTATTCCCTACAAGAAAGTATATGGTCAGATTCAAACTGTAAAAACTGCTCACAGAGGCTGGGAAAACAGTGATTCAAAGCAGATGTAAAAATGCTCTTAGTAATTCCGAGTTAGAAAAGGAGAACTGATTCTGGAAAAACTGTCAACCTTCCACTCTTTTCCTGGAAGCTCACCTTAATAGCTGGAGGGTCTGGTAGCCCTCAGCACAGGGCAGGCCCACAAATAATAAAAGGCAAAGGCAATTATTTCAATGTGTATTTCCACAGCACATGATCAGTTTTACAAGTAAGGATAAAGATATTCAGGAACTGAAAATATAGTATAAATGAAAATGAAATACATAGCACTGGTCACTACCTGCTTTGCTGGGAATGGGAGAGGCAATGTTTGCTGGCCTCTCACTCTCTGTAGCTGTCACCCCCTTTCATGGAGTATGAGGCACCTGGTGCTCAGTATGAGGTGGTGGCCTCCTTAGCAAATGCTGCCTAAGCATTCTTCGCTGAGTGTCCATGTCTCAGCTTATTCTCAGCAACCAACGTTAACAATAGTGACTCATATTCTTTATCCATTCGAAAGAACATGTGGTACATATATATAATGGAATATTACTCAGCCATAAAAAGTAATGTGGATGGATCTAGAGACTGTCAGACAGAGTGAAGTAAATCAGGAAGAAAAAAACAAATATCGTACATTAACGCATATGTGTGGAACCTAGAATAACGGTACAGATGAACAGGTTTGCAGGGCAGAAATAGAGACACAGATGTAGAGAACAAACATATGGACACCAAGTGGGGAAAGCGGTGGGGGGCGGTGGTGGTGGGATAAATTGGGAGATTGGGATTGACATATATACACCGATATGTATAAAATAGATAATTAGTAAGAACCTGCTGTATAAAAAAATAAATAAAATAAAAATCAAAAATACAAAAAAACAACCAAAAAAACCCCCCAAAAAACCCAGTAGTGACTCAGAGCCTGAACAATTCCAGCTCCAAGGAAGTATTCTATTTAGCAAACATTTATTATGTGTAACTAAAAGTGTGGCACTTAACTGGGTACCATGAAGAATGCAGAGTGCAAACTGAAAATACAATGTGCTCTTCAAATAGCTCAGGCCTAAATAAGGACATTCCATTTATTCAAAATTAATAAAATTGTTTTATTCAAGATAAAAGTAACTTGTCTTTATATACAAATACTAAGCAACTAACTGCTCTCCTACTCATAATAGAAAAAATCTGGGCCTAGACTGCCATAAAAATAGCAAAAACATCCTATCAAATAAACTAATTTTTTAAACTGTATGAATCTTTGGATAGAATAATTTAACAACAGCTACATTTCATGTTCCGTTAACGATGTATTTCTCAAGATTCTGAACAAGCTAGTCAAGAAAGAATGATGTAAGTAGCAATAAATAGAAGACCTTGGTTTCCAGTTGTCTGTGAAGAGAATCATACTCTTTGACTCTTTGGAAAAAGTGAGTTTTCCACTTTTTTAAAGTCCTCAGATCCCCGAAGGTGAAAGGAGTACAAACTCTGAACAAGCTGGAAGGATGGGTGCCAATGGCAAAGACTCCGAGTGGAAACAAGAAGGATGCCTTCTGTTGAGCCTGTTCTGGAGGTTTTCCAGGATACCCCAGAAAGCATTCTTCTTGTATACACAGGACCCCTAACTGACAAGGAGAGTCCTGCTGGTCCTACCTTTTGGCATTATCGAGAAGGATGAGCATACTAGCGCCTTCATCGTCTTGAAAACTCTCGTAGTGATGGCGGTCAGCATTGCCAATCAGGTAATCAAAGACAGCTGTATCAATGATGTCCAAGAGGCGAGGGCCAGAGTCATAAGGGGACGTTTTCTTCACAGCGTCACAGTAGCTCTCATCATACTCCCACCTGGAGGGAAGCAGCATCACCAGGGTTGTTCACTGAGTGCCAGCACCACACGTAACATTGTTTAAAACACAGAGAAGAGAGAGTCCCTGACTAGCAGGTTTTCCCCTGAACCCCCCATAGTCCTTTTTAGACTTGGACAGAACCCTGGCTCCTACACAGGGTTGGCACCTGTCCAGGCACAGGAGAGAATGAAGTAGTGGCTCAAAGGAGCATTTACCTGGCTAATTTGCCCTCTCGGTAAGTCCTGCCCCATGGGTGTCGGTGTTTCTGTAGAGGCCACACATCTGGAAGCCAAAGCGTGACAGACCCCTCCATCGTGTCTCCATCAGCACAGGCTGGCTCTGTTTCTCGGCAATAATAACACTTCCCATAGAAACAAGTATTATTTCCTAAAGGAGAGAATGGAACCATATACACTTACAGAAAAAGGATAACTCCAAATTCTCCCCAAACAATGAAGAGAGCAGCTCTATGTGAAAACAAAGATCCTGAGCTTATTTTTAAATCTTTATTTATTTTCTGTATAGGAAATAAAAGCACATGGTGTAAAAAAAATTCAAAAGGTACAAAAGGATATATACGAAAAAGTTAAGTCTCCCTTTCCCTCTCTGTCCCTTCTACCCAATCTCTCCCAGAAGTCAACTACTGTCACAAGTATCTTTCTGAACTCACTTTAAGTAATGTCCTCTTCTCCTTCAGCAGGACTGACATTTTGGCCAGAATGCCCAGGGGAGGGAGAGAGGGCATGTACGAGGCCAAGCCATGGACCAGGACTTTGGTTACATGCGGAGTGGGGAGTAGGGTCTAGAGCAAATGAGTAAACAGTATGAGGATAATGGGAACCAGGTTTCTCACAGATGGAGAAGGGAGTTTAACATATAAAAAGAGAGAAGGCCAGAGTAAATCCTGCAGTGTTGAATTAGAACTGGAGATATTGATTTGAATTGATGGTTTTAAAACACAGAGATATAAAAGAAAGTACAAATGTTTGTGTGTGTATATGTATGCATATATATACATACGCATGTATATATATATACATATTTTGCCCCTTTAGAAAACCTGGAAACAATAACACTCAGGTAGTAATGAACACACTCACATATCAGTTTCTAAATATCATTTTAATACTATATTAAAAGGAACCAGGGCTCCCTGGAGAAACAGATGACCCCTAGGGCAGGGGCAGGGAAAGTACAAGATGAGCCTGGGTCATACTGCTATGCCAGCTGTAAGGAGGCACTCAGAATGACGGGGACATTCCAAATAACACAAGAGACAGTTTGTAGGGGTTCCCACTGGCCAAATCTGGGATAGTTTGAGCATCAAAATAAATAATAATAGTAACAAATTGTAACTGAGTAAATTAAGAGTCTACGTGTTCATAGTGATATAAATAAGTAAACAAAAGTGGGGCAGGGCGACGGGAGCTCTACTCATCAAAAGAATGGCAACCAGTAAGTCTAGAAGAAATGACAGAATTAGCAAATCACCATTTGGCAACTATCACATTAGTAACTGATTCGGGTAAGAATTATCAATGAATTCTAAAACTGGTGGGCAAAAGTTTCATGAGGATAGAATATTTATATAGTTTTGAGTTTCTCCCTACAAAGTACTCAGTAATTATTTATTAGTAAGTATAAAATACTGGAGAAACCTTGCAGACACTCACCATCTTAATCATGCAACTGAATGCAATATCCTAGATTGAATCCTGGATGTACATAGGCCATTACATGGACAAGTGGCAAAATCTGAATAGGATCTATGAATTAGATAGCAATATTGGATCAATGTTCAACTCTTCATTTTGATGGTTGAATGTTGTTGTGTAGGAGAGTGTGCTGGTAGTTGGGATATACTCACTGAAGTCTTAAGGGAGCATATAATGCTGTAATGGATATTCATGTCTGCAACCTGTTCTCAAATGATTCAGAAGTATTAACAATTGAGGAATCTGGGGGATTCTGGATCATTTCTGCAACTTTTATGTAAATCTAAAATTATTTCAAAATAAAAAGTTAAGGAAAGTAATGCTTTCTTTGCTCTCTACCTCTACAAAATAATAGCCATCAAATGAGCTAATTCCCTACACCCAGAAAACCTCACATGCTCCTTTAATGATTGTTTATGTTCTCATGTATATGTGTCCTTGAAGAGACAAACAGCACTCAAACTTTTTAGTATTTCCAACCTCTGGCATAGTACACACTAAATAGAAACTAATCCACTATATACCCACCCACAAAGCTGATTCTGTCACTCTCCATTACTTTACAAACTTTTCTAGGTAAAGAAGATTTGAACACTAATTGAAAGATATACCACATTTATTTTTTAATTATAAAAATATAAACTTGTAAGTTTAACTTGATCCATCAGAAATACCAACGGATCTTTTAGAGGGTAACTAGGTATGACAATTTTAAAGATCATAAGAAAAAATAACTAGGAACTGCTAGAAAATTGTTAAAATAACTGCAAAGAGAGGGGACTAGACCTACCAGATATCAAAACATAGTATAATGCCTCAATAATTAAAACATTATAGGGGACTTCCCTGGTAGTCCAGTAGGTAAGACTCCACACTCCCAATGCAGGGGCCACGGGTTCAATCCCTGGTCAGGGAAATAGATCCCACATGCATACTGCAGCTAAGAGTCCGCATGCCGCAACTGAGAGTCTGCATGCCGCCAGAAAGATCCCGAGTGCCGCAATGAAGACCCAGAGCAGCCAAAATAAATAAATAAAATAAATATTAAACAACAACAACAACATTATAGACCAGCTCATAAACAGATTTAATGTCCAATGGAGCAGAACAGAAAGTCCAGAAACTAAAGCTAAATAAAGAAACTAAATAAAGAAAATTTACTACAGGGAAAAACAAGAGACTCTTTAACAAATGCTATTGGGACAACTGATAGCCATCTGGGAAAAAAAAACAACAACAGTGGAGCCATACTTCATTACATATACCAGAAGAAATTCCAACAATATCAAAACCTTAAATGCAAAAAATAAAACTATAAAGGTACTAAAAGAAAAAAAAAAAGCAGAATTCCTCCATAATGTTGGAGTGAGCAAGGCTAACTATGATTCAAAATCAGAAAATCTATCAGAAAAGATGGACTGATTACATTAAAAACAAAAAGCTTCTGTAAGGCAAACACCCCCCCAAAAAAATAACAAAACAAAAAACTATAAGCAAAGTCAAAAGAAATTAAAGAATTGGGGAAAATATTTATATCTCATATCACAAAGGGCTATTATCCTTCTTATGTATGAGCTCCTGTAAATTGATAGGACCAATGACAAAGCTAAAAATGAGCAAAGGGGACTACCTGGGTGGTGCAGTGGTTAAGAATCCACCTGCCAATGCAGGGGACACAGGTTCGAGCCCTGGTCCGGGAAGATCCCACATCCCGTGCAGCAACTAAGCCCATGCGCCACAACTACTGAGCCAGCGCTCTAGAGCCCATGCTCCATAACAAGAGAAGCCGCCGCAATGAGAAGCCTGCGCACCGCAACAAAGAGTGGTCCCCGCTCGCTGCAGCTAGAGAAAGCCCGCTTGCAGCAACAAAGACCCAACACAGCCAAAAATAAATAAATAAATACATAAATGTATTTAAAAAAATGAGCAAAGGATATGCAAAGACAAAATACAACAAATAAACAAATAAAAAGATGCTACATGTGAAACAAACAAAACCCAAAGTTTGATAATACGTTGTTGTTGAGGCTAGCGGGGAAGAGGCATTCTCATACATCACTGTGGAGAATGTAAACTGATTAAACACCTATGTAAAAATGTATGTGCCCTTTGACCCAGCACTTGCACTTCTGGATATATTTGATCATGTATGAAATAAAATATGTACAGGGTAATTTTGGGCAACAGTGGTTGTAAAAACAAAATACTGGAACTTTTATGTCCAACAAGGGCCTGGTTAAATGAATTATGGTAGATCCATACAATGGAGCATGATGTCCTTTCGATATTTTTTAAAAATTGTGAGCTGTGGGAATGTATTACTGATTCAAAAAACAGAAAAACAAAACAAAACATTGCTTGGTGTAGGAAACCTGTTGCCTATGTGACAAAATCCAAACTTCTGAGTTTGGTAAATAAGACTCTTTATAACCGAATGGAGTCAGGTGTACTGGCTAAAAGTGCAATCTAAGGTCAGGTTTGTGGGATCAAAATATAAACTCTAAATAGTCATTAGACTGCAAGACATTGGGCATGTAATTTCACCTATCTAAGCTCCCTCTGTAAAACGGAGATAATGTAACAGTTCTTCCCTCCTTGGGTTGTGAAGAGTGAAAGAGACAATCCCCAGTAATGCTCAGCACAGTGCCTGACCCATTGTCAGAGACCAATCAATGCCAGCTATTTATTATGAATAATCTGGTTCCAATCTACCTTTCCAGACCTCAATATTCCGGTTTTATAGCCATGAACCTGAGGCTCCGAATCTTTCACTATTTCCTGAATGCGCCAAACTTTTAAAACTGGTTTTCTGATGACCTCGATCTCCATGCTCTCCTTGGATGAACTACCACCCATGATAATAAAATCTACAGCTCCAGCCCACACTTCTTGCCTAAGCTACAGATTTTAGCTCCTAAATAACTAGTCGACATTTACTCCTGGATGTTCCTGTCAAGGTGAGATTCTGCACCCAATTTCACTGTGTGTGGGTTTTCCCCCACCACCAAGCAATTCTTGGACACCAGCTGGGTGTCCTACAATTTAACTTAATTCTGACACTATCTACCCGGAGATAGCATCAGACTCCACAGGTTAAGGGCTCAGTCCCATAGGACTGCCCTCCACTTCAGATGGCAATTGCAAGTCCAGGTTGTCACCTGTGCTTCTGACCAGCTGGCTATAAATTAGAGGTCCCTATGAGCCCCTGTTTGGGTTCGATTAATTTGCTAGGGTAAAGAATATACAACAGGGAGAGGACAGTCTCTTCAATAAATGGTGTTGGGAAAACTGGGCAGTCACATGCAAAGGAACGAAACTGGACAACTATTTTATAACATATGCAAAAATTAACTCAAAATGGATTAAAGACTTGAACTTAAGACCTGACACCATAAAACTCCTAGAAAAAAACATATGCGGTGAGTTCCTCGACATTGGTCTTGGCAATTATATTTTGGATTTGACACCAAAAGCAAAGGCAACAAAAGCAAAAATAAACAAGTGGGACTATATCAAACCAAAAAGCTTCTGCAAAGCAAAGGAAACCATCAACAAAACAAGAAGACAACCTACTGAATGGGAGAAAATATTTGCAAATCATATATCTGATAAGTGGTTCATATCCAAAATACATAAAGAACTCATACAACTCAATAGCAAAAAAAAAAATCCAATTAAAAAATAAGCAGAAGATCTGAATAGACATTTTTCCAAAGAAGACATACAAGTGGCCAACAGATACATGAAAAGGTGCTCAACATCACTAATCACAAGGGAAATGCAAATCAAACCACAATGAGACATCACCTCATACCTGTTAGAATGGCTATCATCAAAGAGACAAGAAATAACCAGTGTTGGTACGGCTGTGGAGAAAAGGGAACCCTTGTGCATCACTGGTGGGAACGTAAATTGGTGCAGGCACTGTGGAAAACAGTATGGAGGTTCCTCAAAAAATTAAAAATAGAACTGCCATATGATCCAGCAATTTTACTTCTAGGTATCTAACTGAAGAGAGAACAAAAACACTAATTCAAAAAGATATCTGCACCCCCATATTCACTGCAGTACTATTTACAATATCCAAGGTATGGAAACAACCTAAGTACTCATCAATGTATGAATGAATAAAGAAAAAAAATGTGGTATAGATACAATGGAATATTACTCAGCCATAAAAAAGAATAAAACCTTGTCATTTGCAATAACACTGATGGCCCTTGAGGGCATTACACTAAGTGAAATAAGTCAGAGAAAGATAAATACTGTATGATCTCACTTACAGAATCTAAAACAAAATGAAACAAAACAAACCCAAGCTCACAGATACTGAGAACAGATGGGTGGTTGCCAGAGGCTGGGGGGTCGGGGGGTGGGAGACATGGGTGAAGGGAATCAAAAGGTACAGACATCCAGTTATAAAATAAGTCATCAGGATGGTGACTATGGTAAATAATACTGTACTGCATATTTGAAAGCTGCTAAGTGAACAGATCTCAAAAGTTCTCTTCACAAGAAAAAAAAAATTCTGTACCTGTATATGGTGATGTTTGTTAACTAGACTTATTGTGGTGATCATTTCACAATATGTACAAATACTGAATCATTATGCTGTACATCTGAAACTAACATAATGTTGTACAATTATACCTCAAAAAAAAAAATTTGCTAGGGCGGCTCACAGGTCTTAGGAAACCAGTTTACTCCCTAGATTACTGGTTTATTACAAAGGATATCAATCAAGAGCCAATGAAGAGATACATAGGTCGAGGTCCTGAACAAAGACGCTTCTGTCTTTGTGGAGTTTGGGGCCTGGCATGGTGGCACATGGAAACTTTTGGTTCACCAACCTGTAGAGTTCCCCGAACCCCGTACTGTTGGAATTTTTATAGAGGCTTCCTTACGTAGGCAAGATCAATTAGTAACTCCAGCCATGATCAGTTATTTCCAGCTCCTCTCCACTCTCTGGAGAAAGGGCAAGGGTGCGGGGCTGAAAATTCCAAGCTTCTAATTATGGCTTGGTCTTTCTGGTGAAGAGCCTCCATCCAGGAGGCATCCAGGAACCAACTCAGAATCACCTCAGTAGAATAAGATATGCTCCTAGTGTTCCTACCACTTAGGAATTTACAAGGGTTTTAGGAGCTGTGTGTCAGGAACTGGGGACAGAAACCAATGTATCTATTTCTTATTATTTTACACAAGGAAACAAAATATCCAAAATTAAATTCATTATCTTCCTCTGCTCCATCTCCCTAAGTCTGCTCCTTTCTATATATTCCTAAGATAGCTAACAGCTTCATTATACACTTAGTCATCCAATCCAGAAATTTAGGAGTCATTTTTAACTTCTTCCTCTCTCTCAATTGTCTCACTCAGCCCAAATGTTCACCAAATTCCTTCCATTCCAGTTCTTGAGTATCCCCTAGATGTCCAGGTTTTAGTTTGGACTCACTGCAGGTGCATTTACTACAACAGCCCCCAAGGGCTCTCATCTCAGCTTGCCCTTCCCAATTCATCCTCCACAATGCTGCTACAATTAGTTTTCTAAAACTCAAATCTGATCTTTCCACATTCAAAGTCTTTTCCATGGCCTCCCAGTGCCTAAGGAGAAAATCTTTACTTCAGCTCAACTACACAGTCTCCTGAGCTTGCCATGCTCTTCTCTCATTTCTTGTCGCTGTTGTCTCTGCTCTGTCCTCCACCTAGAACAGGGTTAACTCAGGGAGCCTGTGAACTGGATGGAAACAAAATTACATTTTTATTTTCACTAACTTCTACCTGAAACTTAGCATTTCCTTCAGTTACGATGGTAGGCAGCAAACCATAGTATTAGCGCTACCTGTGACTTTCTCAACAGAAGAAATCAATAAATTTTTCATATCATATTAGCATTGCTGCAGATACTTCAAAGTATCATTTATATTTATGGTCCGAAATTAAGGTAGTTACTAGATCACTCTAAATCTTGTTATTTAATGTGTAAATAACGAAGCACATGTTACTCTATCACAAATTAGCTTTTTGTAATTTTAGGTTAAAAAATATATACTTCAATATTATTAGTTTTGTTTATAAGTCTACGTATTTTAATTTATGTATTTAAAAACATTATTTTGAGAAAGGATCCAGAAACTTCTCTAGACTGCCAAAGGAGTCACTTGCACAAAAAAAGGTTAAGAGTCCTTTTCCAAACCTAGGGTGTTCTTTCCCACTGTATCTTCCTGCAGGATTGCTATTCTCCCTTTAAGACTTGGTTGAAACTATCACCCCAGCCCTAACTTCTAGACCCTCTCCTCTTCCCCTCCACATTCCCACAGGCCCTCTGTATATGTGTGGCTCCCCCATTAGATAAAGCTCCTTGAAGGCAGGAAGGTGTCATTCATTTTTGTATATTCAACACCTAGTTCAGAGCCTGCCACACAGAGTGAAACAAAATTTTGTTCAATAAATAAATGAATGGATATAGAAGAATATACGCAGATCAAATATTTTAGTCTCAAAATCTGGGTTTGAATCCTGGCTAACAATTAGTAGCTTTGTGAATTTGGGAACATCATTTAACTCTTTTAAACCTCTTTCTCAGGTCTGAAATGTGGATAAATCTTCCCTACTTATTGCACTCTTGTCAAGAGGATTAAATAAGGTAACTGTGTGAAAGTGCTTTGTCAAGTTGCAAGGGCTATACAAAATTTAGCTATCATTATACCAAGTTATCTAGTAATACATTTTAAAAATTGTGCTAAGGTCAGTCCATCATTTAAAACCCATCTCCAGCCAATCCCTCTACCTGCCTGCTATGGACTGAATGTTCACGACCCCCCTAGAATTCACATGGTGAAGCCCCAATATGGTGGTATTTGGAGGTGGGATTTTAGGGAGGAGTCCTCATGATGGGATTAGTGCCTTTATAAAAGACATGATAGAGATGATTCCTCTTTCATTCTTTCTCTGCAGTGTGAGGATGGATACAGGAAGAAGACTGCTGCCTGTGAATCACAAAGAGGGCTTTCACCAGAACCCAACCATGGTGGCACCCTGATCTTGGATTTCTAGTAACCAGAACGGTGAAAAATAAATCCCTATTGTTTAAGCCACACAGTCCATGATATCTTGTTATAGCAGCCAAACTAAGACACTGCCCTATGCTGTACAGTGTATCTAGAAGCTTTTCTCTAAATGTACCAGTGCTTTGTACTTTCAGGTCTTTGTGCCCTCATTTCCATTATACTTCCTGTTATTGTGCCCAATGCCCTTCCCCCTTTGCAGCCTGGGTAGCGTCTATGGATTCTTCAATACTCAGCCCAAGTGTTAATAACCTCCTTATAAACCTTTTTCTGGCCTCTCCCTTCCCCTGCACCTTGCGCAATATAGGAGAGTTAACCTTCTCTGAGTCTCTAGACAGCAGGCCTATTCTTCCCATCCATCAGGAATGCATGTTTGCCTAAGCATAAAATTGGACAAGCAGAAGTGATTAGAAAATATATGAAACAAATCAGTGACAGTGTATGCTTTTGGTTATTTGCAAGAACAGCAGAGCCCTAGCCTGATAAGTTTAAATTCTGAATGATGAATCTGTCAAAAGTGCTTTAAATATTCAGTTTCACCTCATTATAAATGTAAATCCATTCACTCTAGCAAAGCAAGTTGAAGTTCATCTTGCAATGTCTATTTCAACAGTCATATCAACGCAGAGTACTGTGTCATTGAAAATGGCACCCTGAGGAGGCTCAGACAAGAGACCACAGCACCTCTGAATTCCTCCCATTCTCATTATGTCTGCAAGGAGAACAGGAGTGAGAATTCCAGCCCAGACCCCCTACCTCAGAGTGTGACAACGGAGAACAGAGGCCAGAGGGATGGCAGTCAATTCCACACACAAAGAGTTACATAGGCTAACCTTTGCAGAGTGGGAGGAGGCAGTGGTGATCTTCCAGGCCCAAGGGCAACCCTACAAGGGAATTTCTGACGCTCTTATAGAGTTGCCTTAAGGTGTGCTCAATTCTCAGGAGATAGGAAACAGTTCCCAGGAAAGTACAGGAGTATGAAAAAAACCACCAAGGCAATGATACACAGACAGTAACTGATTCAGACCAAATTTTGAGTTTGAGATTTAGTTTAAGATCAAGCAGAAGGAAATAAAGTTATCCCCTAATTACACTGTCGTAAATGATCTCACTTCCTACTTCAGAGACACACAAAGCGTGCATTAGGGAAAACTTTCAATTTCCTGCCATCCACCTTTAGATCTATTTCCCCCAGTACTGTGAGAACAAGTTGCCTGATTTGCTTTTGTAGTCCCTTGAGTTCTTCAGTTCCTAAAAGTCATGAGCCAGCTTGCTCAATGATGCCCCATTTAATTTATTAACTATTCCCTTACCTAAACGTCCTCTATAACCTCCTTACCTACAGTTAGGAAGGTGCTCAAGAGCTGCTCCGTGGCAACAGGCTTGATCTCTGTCCGCAGATTAACAAATCTGCCAACCACCAAGGGGGCTCGGCGGAAACCCAGAATCCTGGTTTGGAAGGTTGAACAGAAGAGAAAAATCTTTGGGGATATATTTTAAACAGTAGTCTTTTTTTTTTTTTTTTTTGCCTGCATTGTGCAGCTTGCGGGATATTAGTTCCCCAACCAGGGATCGAACCGGGCCCCTGGCAGTGACAGCGCAGAGTCCTAACCACTAACCACAGGACTGCCGGGGAATTCCCTAAACAGTAGTCTTAAAAATCATGGTTAATCGTGTTAGGTGTGTAAAGGTATTGCTGATTGCTGGTAAGTATTTTTTAGAGGTACATATATTTGTGAATTTAATATCAAGATGTAAATAATTTATGTAAGACAAATCTAGCAAAATGTGAGCAATTGTTAAACCTAGGGAGTGGGTATATGGGTTCACTATACTATTCTTTCTACGTCTGTTAGAAATTTTTCATAATAAAATTTTAAAATTAAACAAAGCATTAAAAAAAATTGGGCCTAAACCCATACAGGGCTTCAAACCTTTACATAAAACATTGACAGAAAACTACACAGATTAATCTAAAAGGATAAACTCACAGGACAACTTAAATATAGATACATTTGAAGATGCTTCTAACGGTCTAAAAGTGCAACCTTATCGTTGAGCACCATCATTTTTTTTTAAAAAGAAATTTTCTGGCTAAAAAATACACACTCGCTGAAGAAAAGTTGGAGGGGCAGGATTTGGAACACACAGAAAATTTATGGGAGAAAATTAAAATCATCCATAATTCCACAACTGAGAAGTAACTACTACCATTTCAGCATAAGACCAGTTTTTCCTTCACACATATATATAAACACATACTCACTCTTGTGTGTATATACACAATTGAGATTATGCTATATGTACTTCTGTCTCCTGCTTTTCACTCATCATTGTATCATGAGCCTTTTCTCATGTTATTAGAAAAGCCTTTAAAAATGTCTGTGCACATGGGGCATATGTATATGTATAACTGATTCACTTTGTTATAAAGCAGAAACTAACACACCATTGTAAAGCAATTATACTCCAATAAGGATGTTAAAAAAAAATTGGCTGTGCAATAAATAATCCGTTGTTCAGGGCTGCTGACTGACTCTGTCCTAAACTCATTTTTAGAAAAGCCACAAAAGCAAGGAGATCAATAGATGTCAAAATATCACAAAAAATGAGAGAACTTCCTGAGGCCAGAGGAGGTGGTTAAATCCTAATGTAATGGAGAAATAGCAACCCAGAGCAGAAAAGTATAAGGTGGGAAAGAAAGTGGGGAAGTATTTTTTCTCCCCATTGACTGTTGTCAGACCTTCAAAGAACAGCAGCCACTTAGTGCTGGGAAGCTGTGTCCAGTGGCACCTGAGCTTGGATGGGGCAGTTAACAAAAGGGGTAGGGGGACTGGCCACAGAATATCTTTCAGACTTTGAGGGAGGGAAGGGCTTTAAAATACAAGACCCCCAAAGCGCAGGTGATAAATTGAAACGTTATAGGGACTTCCCTGGCAGTCCAGTGGTTAATACTCGGTGCTTCCACTGCAAGGGGCACAGGTCAGATCCCTGGTCAGGGAACTAGGATCCCGCATGCTGTGTGGCGAGGCCACAAAAATAAATAAATAAATAGAAACATGATTATATTTAATTAACATCAAAAGTAATTTCCATACAAAGACCACTTCACTCTAAGTTAACAAACAGGTGTTGTGCTGTGAAAAGGAGGTACTAATCTCTACCCATAATTGGGGGAATATAAAATAACAATGAGATACCACTTTACATATATTAGATTAGCTAAAATTAGTATGTTGGATAATATAAAATATTGGTATGGATATGGGAAAAAGATCTTCATGAACTGCTGGTGTCCATCAACAGAGAAACAGGAAGGGGTTTAGGGATGAAGAAAATAAGGAAACAAACGAGGTCTTAGAAAGACTGATTCTAATGTGCAATTAAGTGATGAGTAGGATTTATCCAACTCTTTCCCACTAGGCCTTAGAAGAGGCAGTGAAAATTCATGGTTGTGAACAAACATTTATTTAATTCTTCCCTTTCATTAGATATTTAGATTGCTTCCATATTTTCACTACTGAAAATGCTACTAGCTAAGATCTTGGTGTACGTATCTTTGAATTTCTGATTCTCTAGGGTACTTCCTAGAAATATCTGGGATGCTTGCATAAAAAGGTAGTTACTCATTCAAAGGGTATGAACATTAAGGTTTTTGATACATAATACAGGAGTTCTTAAAAGAATGACTGAACCAATTAACAATGACACAAGCAGTATACGAATGTCAATGTATTCCTGCCAATAAAGTATTATCTTTTTTCTAATCTTTGCCATTTTCAGTAGGAGAAAATAGTATCCCATTGTTTCAACTGGATTTTTTTTTTTTTTTTTTTTTGGCCTCGCTGCACGGCTTGTGGGATCTTAGTTCCCTGACCAGGGATTGAACCCTGGCCCACAGCAGTGAAAGTGCAGAGTCCTAACCACTGGACCACAAGGGAATTCCCTGGATTTTATTTTATTACTGGTGAAGATGAACTCCCTCTGTCATATTTATTAGCAATCAATAATTTCTATTCAACCGTGTTCTTAGACCATTTTCTACTAGCATTTTAGAGAATGTGTAAGATTTTCTAAACATTTATATATTAAGGCTATTAATGCTTAGATTATATTAGATTCAAGTATTTTCCTCCTAAGTTTGTTTGCTTTTAAATTTTGTTTGATGTTCCTTGACATATGAGTTAATTTTTTTTAATTTAGTTGAATCTATTGAGTTTTTCTTTGTGATTTTTAAATTATTGCTTTTATGCTTAGAAAATCCTTCCTAATCCAGAAAAAAGACAAAAATTCACCTTTATTTTCTTCTGGTTTCCTTATAGATTCATTTAAAAAATATTGTCAATAATTTCTTTTAAAGTCTACCAATATGCCCTGATTAAAGAGCTGATCAGAGGAGCAGCTGGGATACTAGACAATTCAGTTACAAGGATCCTGACTAGTAACTTGCTAAAAAAGTATTAATTTTCCTAGTTAACTTATACATTTAGAATTCACATCTATTTTCCTCTTAGAATTATCCTGGTTATTGAAGCTGTGCATATTTTGTATGAAGGACAATAAAATTCACATATATGTCATGCTATATGTTTCTAGCATATGAGGATAAGTGAGTATTATTTAAAACAAAACAAAAATCAGGACTGCCAGGCCCAATTAATGACCAGTTCAATTTAGGGACTTGAATTCAAACTCTGGTTTTCTTCCTGCCATTTTATTTACCAAGAACATCTTCACTCATGCTAATGAGAGAGGGCATAACAGAATGAAATGACCTAAAAAAGCCTGGAGTTAAGACATTTACTTTGGTATTCCTAGTACCACCCAAATAATGAGGAACTCATACAAATTTAATGGAATTAATCAGTTATCTAAAGTAGGTAACAAGTTAAAGTTATTAGATTTCGTTTTTTTATTACATTCCTTTGAAAGGCGTCCACAAGTCCTCTCCAAGATATTTCTAAAAGGAAACAAAACGAATGTAACCCACTGTGATTACACATACCTGTCCAAATGAAAGGCTGCTACCTCTGCATTGTGTCTATCATAACCAGCATAAGGTTCCCCTTCTACCACATAGTCTCGGTTATACCTGCAGAGTGAACGGGAAGCACAGATGCAGACATGAATTACATCAGTACCAGAGGCGACAGCACAAGAGGCAGAATAGAAATCTGCAAGCCTGATTTTGCTCTAGAAAACTTCTCTGTCAATCCTGAGAACAGTCATGGATCAGCATAGATCACTGGTTGATGTGGTGAAGATGAAGTGGAGAAGAAAACTAGAATTATACATCTACCTCTGCTATCATTCTATGAATAAAACACAGATGTTATTTTTACCCCTCTAAAAGACTTTCAATGTAGCTTAAGTAAAACTATAAGGTACTTTTCTGGAAGGTGAGGACCATCTTTGTATCTTCAGCACAGTGTTAAACCTATAGTTCATGCTTAATAAATGTCTACTGAAATGTTTATTAGACTAAGCTGAAGTAAAAGGAAAATATGGCAAGGCTTACCAGAATGGCTATGGCAAGGCTTATTAGAGAAGTTTAAATTTCATGGGGAAAAAAATGGTCCGGATATGCCTCTGTTTTTGTTAACAAGGAGGCAAAGGTACATTTGCCTTCCCTGTTAATGGGAAGAACTAGATGCAATTCACCTATGACCTCTACTGTTCACTTGCATTTCCTCAATCAAAAGGAGACCTATCAGGCTTTACAAGACAGAAATAAGCTGAGAATGATGTGAAGAGGAGGCACTCCACTAAGGACACTTGGATCTCCAATGCTGAAAAGGCCATGGGGAATTTGGAAGCAGTACTGTACAAGGCAGTGACCTTCAACATAAATGACCACAGAGTACAAAGTAAAACCATGTCCACCAAACACATTTTCAAATCAAAGTGATGAAACATTTATGTTAGAAGACAGACACGCAAAAACACCTGGTTGGACACCAGTTTCTTCCTAGCATGGTCAATATACTCAAACGTATTTTTTTGTTTCTAGTGTCAAAGCATCATTTAGGCTGCCAAGGATTACACCTGTTACCTCCAAATTAAAAGTCTCAGTTTTTAAACAGGACTGCAGCAAAAGCTGACACTATTCAAGCACTTCTCTCTCCACTACAGCTGCAGGCTGTCCATAAAGCTGGGCGACAGTCCTTGAATACCTTATTTCTCAGGGCTCCAGAGGAGCCACAGGAAGATTTGTGGTGCTGTGCTGTCCACTCCTTTCAGTGAAACATTAGAGAACTTTCCAGTATATAGAAAGGCTGCTTGGAGTGAAATGTAAAACCCTAGAAAAATCCGGGAACTTTGGGAGTAGGCTGGAGAAACAGGGAGGGAAGGAAAAGGGAAAGGAAGAAAAATCAAAATGAAAGAACTGCATTGGAGTCCGAAGGTCTGAATCCTTAGTTCATGCTTTGGTTATGAGAAAGAAGGAAAGTCAGAACCCTGGATTTCATTTTCCCCAGCTGTAAAATGAGTAGTTGGACTAGTTGCTCTCCAAGGTCCCTTTCAGCACTTCCTAAGATCAGTCATTGACTTCTACCCACCCCCAGGCCCTTGCCGTCTTGTTCCTTTCCCACCATAACTGCCGTTTTTCCCTGTGAAAATCAATTTAGTTCCAGAAAGGATACAGCTATTGGGTTGGCCAAAAGGTTCATTCAGTTAGTGAACACGTTGTTCAATAAAGATCTTCGTGAAAGTGAAAAATGTCTTTTTTTACTTAAAGCCCCATTAACGTTTTGGCCAACCAAATATACTGAAAAAAATCACTTTTATAATAATGTAGTAAGGAAAAATGTGCAAATAAAGGCATCACTGTATTCCTATATATTTCATGTACTATACAAATCTTCCATCTCTGGCAGGAGGACATGGACAACCAGGCTCCAGAAATGCTGAACCACAAGTGGCTGTTAAAGAAAGGTGCACGTCTCGACTTAGCAGAAAGGTCTTAGATCCTCCTCTCAACAAAGCAATCCATCTTAAGTCACTGACAGAGCAGCAAAATTCATACAGTAACTGCCAATAAATCACTCCTATCCTTCTGGTGAAGGACATCAGAATGTGACCAAGAACATTAATTTGCACTTACACTAGGACTAAATAGCCTCAGAGGCCCGCAGGGTCAGAATAGCAATTTGCTGGGTGTTTGGGGGCTGGAGTCAATTTCTACAAGCACTTAAATGTGCACCCACTTTCCCCACCCCGGGAGAGTGCCAGGTGTAATCAGCCCAGGTCAGTGTGTGCAGTGACTAGAGCGCTATCACCTACTGCAGGTGCCCGACAGCTTGCGGGAGGTGGGGCAGGAGCATCTCTGGAGCTGGGCATAGACAAGGGCTCTTCAGAAGGTGATGGGGGAGGAAGGGGCCGCACTGACAAGAATAAAGAGCTGGGTGTAGAGAGGAGGACCAGGCTGTGAGGGGCTGGCCACTAGGCTGTGCAGGCTGGGTTTTGTCTGGTGAGCAATGGGAATCCCTAGACGTTTTAAAGTTGGGGAGCACAGTGATTATATGGGTATTTGGGAGAAGAATGAAAGTGGATTTCAGGATGGTCTGGAAGAGGAAAGTAATGGGAAGGCTTCAGTGGTAGTAAGAGATATGAGATAAAGCAACAGTGACTAAGGTTAGCTTATGCATTTATCTGCTGCCACGTCCACTAGTCACCAGTCTGGCCTCTTCCTCCCTCCAGTTATGCTTTGTCTGAATACCCCAGTCCTATCTGCAAAGCACCTGGACTAATACTAATGTTGCACACCATCAGTAATATCTGCCTTCTAACACTTCCTGCTGTCCCATCTCACCTTCAATTCTTAGTGTACAAATAGTGGGTGTGGAGAGGGTATCCTTTTATTTAAACACAAAATGCCTGCAACTCATCTCTTTTTACATGAATTTAATTTCTGTTTTTAGTCTGTCTTCTTTCCATCACTCTGCTTATGCTGCGATCTCTCAGGCTACAAATCAAGAGGTCAAAGATCATATTTCAAAAGGAAAGTAGCAAATTTTTGATGATGGGTGATCCATGTCATCTCTCTTACAGGAAGGCAAACAAATTTAAGAGAATCACACGTGTGTGGCAGAACACAAGCTGCTCACACTCTGACATCTCCATTAGTTACTGCAGGGTGATCTTGTCAAGTTATTCTTTCTCAAGTTATTCTTTCTAAGTCTCAGTTTCTTACTCTGGAAATAAGAACTGTAACTGCCCACAGTTGTGACAAAGGTTAAAAGCATTAACAGATACAAAAGTACTTAGTGTAATGCCTGGCAAATGGTGTGCATGCAACAGAAATTAGATCCAAGTCCCACATAACTATGCTTTTTCCTCATTACCTGCCAATCAGACTTTCTATTCTCCAAAAGTCTACTGCATTTTAAAACTTTCCTAATTTCCACATCTTCCACACACCATACTGCCCAGTTCCAGGCAAATGCAGATCCCTTCCATTTCTGGAATTCCAATAATATTAGCTCTCTGCTTGCCTATTATCTACTGATATTTGAGCCATGAAGGGAGCTAAGCCAACTACTCTGGTCACAGTTGGTTTTTGCACCCCTTCACTCCATATTTCTTCTCCCACTCCAGCAAGAGACCCAAAGTTATGTGTTACAATTTTCTCAAAAGCTCTACTGAGGAATGAAAAAAATGTTTAGTACACAGAAAATTTTCGACATTACAAATTTTGAGAAAATCCACTAGTAACTAATACCTGTCAAAAGAATATAAATCACCATCATGTTAACCTATTTCAAATTCATATATAAACAGAAAACTTTAAAAAAACTAATTATACTATAGAATGGCCACACGAATTATCTCTGTAGATCCTTAAAAAAATCCAAAGGGATCACTGTCTAACAACATATGATCTAGCCCTCTCTAGTTCAAATTTGGACTGAGGCAACTAAAATGGCCCAGTTCTCTGCTTAAAACAGGTAAAAGAAACAACAATGAGATATCACTACACACATATTAGAATGACCAAAATCCAAAACACTGACAACACCAAATGCTGTTGAGGATGTGGAATAACAAGAACTCTCATTCGCTGATGGGAATGTAAAACGGTACAGCTGCTTTGGAAGACAGACTGGCAGTTTCCTACAAAATGAAACATACTCTTACCATATGATCCAGCAATTGTGCTCCTTGGTATTTACCCAAATGAACTATGAACTTACATCTACACAAATCCTGCACATGAATGTTTATAGCAGCTTTATTCATAACTGCCAAAACTTGAGTAGGTGAATGGATAAACAAACTGTGGTACAGCTATACAATGGAATATTATTTAGAAAAAAAGAAAAAGAAAAAAAAAAGCTATCAAGCCACAAAAAGACATGGAGGAACCTTAAGACACAGAGAGAAGCCAACCTGAAAAGCTTACAAAAGGTATGATTCCAACTATATGGCATTCTGGAAAAGGCAAAACCATGGAGACAGTAAAAAGATTAGGGGTTGCCAGGGGTTCAGGGGGAGGAAGGGAAGGATGAATAGATAGAACACAGGGGACGCTGAGGACAGGGAAGCTATTCTGTATGATACTGTAATGGTGAATACTTATTATAAGTTTATTGAAACTATCACAGAATGTACAGCACAAAGAGTGAACTTAATGTAAATTATGGACTTCAGTTAATAAATTAATATTGGCTCATCAACTGTAACAAATGTACTAATTTGATGGAAGATGTTAATAATTGGAGAGACTGGGGAAGAGAGGGGAGGGGATATATAGGAACTTTCTGTACTCTCCCCTTGATTTTTCTGTAAACCTAAAATTGCTTAAAAAATAAAATAAAGCCTATTAATTAAAACAAAACCAAAGCTCAAGTGAAAGAATCACAGCTTTAGTGCTAAAAAGGACTTAAGTCACCCATCCAAAACCTACTCCAACTCTGGGGAACTCCTACTCCACAGCATCCCTGACATGTGGTTGCCCAGTCTTTAATTGTACACTTATGGTGACAAGTTGCTTATTTCCTAACCAATTCATTTTGTATCTCTAACATCTGGCACATAGTAGATACTTGACAAATTTCAGAATCAAGGATAGCTCTAACTGTAAAATGTGCAGTCTAATATTGAACCAAAACATATTCCTATAAATTTCCCTTACTCAAAGAATCATGGAACATTAAGAGCTAGAAGAGACTTCAGAGATCTTCTAGTCTCTCCTTCCCATTTTACTGAAGAGAATACCAAGAGAGGGAGATGAGCACTCATATAAATCCCAAGTTACAACTAAACAGCACAGATAACTTCAAGATGAAGACTTACCGCTTAGGTTTGAAGACAACTTTCTGTCCTCCTTCAAGTATCAGTAAGGCTTTCAGTTGTGTCCCTTTATAACCTACATCAGCTTTAATGATTTTCTTGGTGGCCATGGCATGCATGATTGCCCCCAGCTCTGGTGTCTCTTCAGGGTACACTTCCCGGGGAACCACCCACTGGGCTGCAATCTCCCAGGGAGACTGCAAGGTGTGGTCCAGCTTGGACACCAGCTCTACCCGCAAGCCAGCCATCATTCGGTGAAAGGCCCTCTGGTCCTCCCGGTTGGCAGCTGATGTATCTAAGTTGTCAATCAGGAAAACTTTGGTGAAGATAAAGATGACAAGGAGAATTGCTAACAGCACGACTCGCTGCTTTAGCTTCATGGTGACCTCTTTTCCTTCTCCCCTGACTACTCTCTCTCACTTATCAAGGAGAGCAGGTGGTGATTGTCAGCAAGGAGATTCCATGATTATACACACTGGTCCATTTCTTCACTGAGGTGCCTCCCACAATTCCTGCAAGCCCAAGTATAAAGCACAATTCAATCAGAATTCTGTCCTTCCATCCCTGAATCTTTTGCAAGCCTCAAATATATTACTCACCATTTTAGCCTTGCTAATCCTATGCCCGAGAAGACCCAATAATTTAAAATGAACTGGTCCAAGGAAGGACCTAATAGTTAAGAACCGGGTACATTGAAAATTTAAAAGCAAATACTACCGTTTTAATAGGGTGCAGAGCCATCTAGGAGCCATTTGGATGGCTACCAATTCCTAGAAACCAAAACAATAGGAAAAAGCACAAAAAAGTAAAACATTGAGATATGCATAACTCCTTAACTTTCATTTTTACCTTTCAAAATCCATAAAGGACTTTTGAATATCCAAAACCACCAGTATTTGGTAACTTTTCAGTTATCTCCTCCAAATATAAGTTTTATGACACGTTATAACACAGGAACTCCTAAAAATGCCAAAGAGGGTACAGAGGAGAGTAATAACTCCCTCTCCAAATTCAAATACCTAGCAATCCTGGACATGTCATATCTGCTATTCATGTATTTAAATACAACAAACACCCAGATATATATCTCTACTTAATCAGTCTTCTACTAATTATTTTTCAAAATTAAAAACCCTGTAAAATATGGATAATCAAATCTGGATAAATTAAGTAAAGGAAAAACATATCGCTATACCATCTGGCTATTAGTAGAACATGACCAGAAAACTAATGAAACCTGGTACTAGATCAACACCATGAAATCTGGACTGGTCAGGCACATAACAAAGATACTGATGCCACAGACATAAAGAAGTGCTGCTTCCAGTGTGGGGCACAACACCCTCTGGTCAATTCTGAAGCTAAAAGATTCCAAATACAAGATTTTTGCAAGGGTGTCAAGAACATACAATTCAGCCTCATTTGCATGCTGACAGGTTGCTTTCCACTCCACAGGGCCATTTAAAAACATGCACAAGCTCACTTTGCTACATGCCTACAGGCAGCACGCACTGGGCTAAGACAAAGATGACAAGAAGATAACAGGGTGTTGCTTCACTCTCCAATTCATTTAACAACTCAAACCATTAATTGAAGAAATAAAACCAATACAAAAGATAGGACAAAAGATTCAGGCTGAGACACTCCCACCCAAACTGGAGACTGCTCCCCTAGTATCAGCTGGAAACACATCCAAAAACAGTCCACTAGAGCAACAGTGTGCTCTAAGGGCAGCACCTTGCTCAGAGCTTGCTGACATGCAGTTTATTCGTGGTGATTAACCTCTCTTCCCATTCATTTTCATAAAGATGGGAAAGCCAGAGTCACATTCAAATTCTAATTATCTCCAGCCACCTGATTTGTTGCATCATCATCTCCCAGGGAGTACATAACGCTATTAGCTGAAACACAGACAACTCAAGTACATCCAAAATGTAATTGTGATGGTATCAAGTTTGGTGTGAAACTCAGTAAAACAATTCCCTGTGATTACTGATAACAGCAATGCTAGTAGAGCAGATTTCAGAGATTTTTGCTAGTTCCAACATGACCTAAACCACACAACTTCTTCAATTATTTGTTCAGCAGTACACATCTCTGGCTGCAGTGGTAAAAGGTAGCATGGAAATCTCCCTGGGTCAGCAATCATTTCCTCAGCACATCCAGCTGCAACTACCTCCTGCTGAGGTACAATTCTGGCACAAAGGGGTCAGATGAACAGCCTTTCACTTCCTATAAAACCCTCCTCGGGACTAAAGTCTGGTTAACTCGGGAACTTCTAATGATGCTGCTCATTTCATTTAGAATGAAGAAATTCCTCCCTTATGCTATATAAACAAATTATATCTAAACATTTAGCACAAAGGTTACGGAGAGTGAGGGCTTTTTGTTTTTTCTTTAAATCACCAATGCAATAGGAAGTTCTAGTAGCTCCAAAATTCAAACAAAACAAAGTGAGTCTGTATGCTTTTCAATTTTGAAACCTCATTACCTTCTGATGGGTCTCAGAAGAGCACATTCATCAGTTCAGGGCTGCAGATAATTCATCCACTCAACTAGGACAGAAATTTCTATTAAGTGAACTGAAGAGTTCAACTGTTACCTCACTTCACTATTTACTTCTGCAGATTAGTAGTGAGGGCAGGTTTAACGAAGGGGCTGAACAAGTTTTCTTGTTTGTGATTAGTCACCACAACCTGGTAGAACAAGAAAGACTGCAATTTGACACTGTTCTCTACAACTGCCCGTCATGCCCACAGCCATCAACTTCATTTAGTGCTCAGCACCTTCTACTGGATCCCTGAAAGAACTGCCTCTGGGCCTCCAGGTTCTCCAATCCAGACTAGATAATGCAGCAAAATCATATTTCTAATCACACACCATTTTTGAGTTCTATAAATCCCTTAGCAAGGCATTAAAGCCCTACCCTAAATGACTTCGGCCAATCTACATTGCTAGGCATCACTCTCATTCTCTTCACTCATCACTTGTCAGCTTCCACCACAAACATGGTCCCCTAAGTCACTCCTCACTGGAACTCTCTCAAAATTCCTCTAGCTCTTATCTTTTCTTCCTATCTTCTGCTTAAAGCCTAATTAAGCTTTCAAAGGCCATCTCCAAAGCCATTTCTGGTCTCTCCTCACACTATAGTAACTAACCTCTCTCACCTTTAGACCAGTACTTAACTACATTCTGCCTTATCCAGTGTCTTCTTGTATGTCGTTCTCAATCCCCCTCTCAGAATCCTGGCTCCTTAGTGGTCTTAACTACCTTTGCACTCCCTGCAGTACGTAGCATAGTAAGGGTACCTGCATTATTCACCTAAACTGAACAAACTACTGCAAATGAGGCTATGCAAGTATCTTAGGACTCTGCTGTTATTTTCCTCGGTATTCGGTATCAAATGAGTGTGTATTAACTGGCACCTTAATGTTGGCTGTCCTTAATTAGCTCTCCTGTTTTTGGGAATCTACTTCTCTACCAACACTCTACTCAATTTAGTTGGTGGTTTCAGACTACAGTCTCTTTTTCTAAGTACTGACAGTTCAGAAAGAGGTTTTCCTTTAGCTGGAAAGCTGCTACTCCTTCAGCCTACAGGGCAAGCACAATGATCTTCAAGAAATCGACAATGTAGAGGTTTTAGCGGAATTTTTACAAAAAGTCTATGAGTTTGCAAGACTCCTATTCCAGAAAAATGTATTAGATGCACGATACAGAATAATTCCATCCTCTAATAATGGCAGACTCTTTTACTCTTTACAATTGATCCCCTTCTCTCCTGTATGCTTGAGAGGGGAGGGTACCCAAGACAGTTTCCATGCTGTATTATCTTCTTTTCTTACTTGAGATAACAGCATACTATGCACGCTCTGCAAACTGGGTTTCTAAGAGGATCCCCCCTTTCAGATACTAAGAAAATGAAAGCAAGATCACTGGGTATATCCCAAGTTATTCATGAAAACTTCTCTTGCATTCCCAGGAGCCTGCCTGCTATATTTCATGCCCTCACCTCCTGTATAAATGCCTCCAACAGTGTAACATTGTCCAGTTATATTATGGTCATTTATTTTAATGTTTCGGTTATGTGAAACAGAGCCTACCTCAAAGAACAGTCTCAAGGTAACAACATAACTCAAAAAATGTTAAATATAAAAAGGCAAGTGTGTAAGTCTTCACACTAAAAGCTGGTATAAATTCCAAGACTGGAGTTCTGGAAGGTAGAAGCTTATTAAGGAATTTTCGTACTGAACCCTGGTTCCACTCTCAGCTCCATCAGTGAAATGAGGCTTGATATGGAAGCTAACATTTCATTCCTGTCTCTCTCTCTCTCTCTTCTCTCTCTCTCTCACACACACACACTATCCTACACATTTGATAAGCGTTTCATAAGGATAAACTTATGACTAAAAATTGTTTTGGGAGAAATAGGTTCACATAGAAAAAGGAGAAGTCTTAGATAAAGACTAGAATCCTCTGTTCAAGAATCTGGCTGATGTCTGGAGGAACACATACAGAAATACACATCAGTGCAGAGATCTGTTAGTCATCAGCTGATAAAATTCAATATATGTGGCTGCTGAGGAACATGCAAAGACCGCACCCCAACACTTACTATAATACCAAGGGCTCCCACAAGCCACCAGTGAGGTTCCAAGCCTTATCAGTAGCAGTGCCACGTTGAATCGCCCTCTGATCAAGTGACAACCTCACGCTACTTCTCCGAAGGTCACGGAGAAGAAATCCCAACTTCTGCTCATAGCAACTAAAGTGAAGCCTTCAGTAATACTCTTTTTTTGTGCTTCCAATTCAGCGGTCAAATCAAGTTCTTACCACATGAAGGGAATGTAACGTGCTTTGTGAGTGTCAAATACCGGAAGAAAACATTCTGTATGAACATTTCATGCAGAGGGCTATTAACAAAGGAGATAGTGAAGGGGGTAGGATTTATTATATAACTAGTAAAATATCTTATCATGTTTACTCACACAATCTCCTCACCCTTGATCCTGAGTAGAAATTACAAGGACACTTTTACAAACTTCTTCTTTGGTCACTGTTGGTCTCAGCAAACCTCTGAAGGTTTGGTTAGTATAAAAAGTAAGACCTGAATTTAATTAAGAGTTTTTGGTTGACTGTCTACAAAGACAGACACCAACAATTCCTCCCATCAGGAGGTGGAATCTATTTTTCCTTCCCCTGAATCTGGGCTAGCTTTGTAACTTGCTTTGATCAACAGAATGCTGTGGAAGTGGCTGTGTGCTAGGTGTCTTAAAAGACCTAGCAGCTTCCATTTGGGGCCAAGCTACTATGTAAAGCAGCTCAGGCTAGACTACTGAATGATGGGAGACCTGGCCAGCCCCTAGTTATTCTGGCCACTCCAGCTAAGTGCCAGACACAGAAGTGAAGCCATTAAGGGCATTCCAGTTCCAACTGAGGCCCCAGCTAAATACAGCCACCCATCTGACTCCAGCCTATATCATTTGGGCAGAAGAACCAGTCAGCTGGGCACAGGTGATCTATACAGTCATGAGAAACAACAAATCATTTAGTCTTAAGCCACTACATTTGGGGGTAATTTGTAAAAACCCAGCATTCTCACATCTATTCTGTCCATATCAACTATTTGGGAGACATTAAATTAACCATTAATACAAATAAAGATGGGATTAATAAATAATTAAGGTCTCTTAAAGGTAACACAAGAAAAAAACAGAATCTCAAATGGATCATTTACTAAAGTCCTTTTACATACTTTAGAGCAATCAAGGCTAACCTTACACACTCACAAACTCACACAACTATACACACCCAGTTTATAAAGCCTAACTTTAAACTTCAGCCAAAATTACAACCCTTTAGTACAACAACAAAAATTAAAAACACACATACTTTCACCTTGGGGTAAGTCTGATATACTGCCCTTTTGTTAATTGGTGGTGACATTAGAGCACTGTGCTACATTCTTACTAGCTGCCCCCTAGAAATAAATGCAGTCTCTCCTGATGGTTAGTGACAATTATTGTAACTAAAATAAAGAGCATTCAGAAATCTCTCCACTTATCATTGTGTGTTTCTAGCTAGGAAGTCAAAACCTCTAATACCAAATGGCATCCAGTTTTTATTACATGAATAAATCCCTATTATCCTCAGAAAACCAGCCTACTCCTGCACTGCCACCACTGCCCACAACAGCGTAATACTGTTCTTTTTCACGTTCAATTGGGAGTCTTCAACTAAGACAAAATCTAACAACAAGTAATATCATTAATCAGTATCTACATAGTTTTCCTTT
The DNA here is from genome assembly GCF_039906515.1 of Pseudorca crassidens. NCBI lineage: Eukaryota > Metazoa > Chordata > Mammalia > Artiodactyla > Delphinidae > Pseudorca > Pseudorca crassidens. Next base: position 134,043,587 of record NC_090297.1, on the reverse strand, counting down.
CCCTGCTAATTCTCCACTTAAGAAACAGCTTAATTCACCTTCTTTCTAAATATAAACTCTTCTGTAGCAGAGGGGTTAAGAATATGTGCTCTGGATTCAGAATGCCTGGGTCTGAATGCCTGCTAACCTCTCTGGGCCTCAGTTTCCTCATATGGAAAATGAAATAAGAACACTATTACCTGACTCACAGAATTGTTAAAAATGAATGTCATTACCATGCGTACTGTGCTAAAATTAGTGCTTGGACAACATATAGTAATTTTTGTTGGTCATTATTACCGTATCAAAAACCCAAAGATGACTTCCTGAGGAGAAAGAATGACAAAGAAAATAACCCTCATTGGTTATGTTGTCTTCTGGGTTACACAGTTGGGGGTTGGATACCTATGTTGCATTACCACGAGTTCTAGTAATCTTATATTCCTGGACTAAATCCTTTCCTAAATTTGAGGAGTAGCTAAGGCTGGAAGCAAGTAGGTTTCTTCAGAGTGGGTACCAAGTGAAAAAGAAGACTGGGAGGTTATGTCACTAATTTGACCAACCTGTTTCTCTTCTCTACAAAGTTCAATTCTACCACATTCAATGTAAGTGAAACAGATGGGGAGCATGAACTTTTTCTATTTCACAAAAACAGCTGAATAGAATGCCCTTCACAATATTCTTCAGTTTGGAAAATTAAATCTGTGTTTTAAAGATGACAGCTTTGCAGGTCCTAAAGCTTTTAAGATAAGCTCTGAAGTAACCTAAGTTACAGGTACAGAAAATCAAATCTCCATATAGTCTGAATTGGTTCAAGTATTATATATTTCTCACAGTTTTCACTTCCACTTAAATATTTATTCACATATGTAAACTTTTTTTTTCGGTAAATCCTCTAACAGTTCCCTGTGAAGGAAGGAACGAAAATGATCACCAGGCATTAATGAAGCATAAAGTAGCCTTTCTTCCTGGTGTGAGAGTAAAACTGAAACAGGCTATGGAGTATTTGTTCCCTCTTTGAAAAAAATTCAATTCCTGCAACCTGTCCCATTTAAACCTTGATTTAGGGCAACCCTCTAATGCTCTTCCTTGAAAAATGAAAAGAAAAAACCTTCAGCTCATACTGCTAGTGAGATTTGTTCTAAAAAACCAACACATGCAGTGTTCACTGATCTAGAAACTCTAAGGAAATGCCTAAGAATTTGCAGTCTGTTTCAAATGGGCCAGGTATAATGAACTTTCCTAAGTTACAGGTATTTCACTGCTCAATTATCGGTATCTAACAATCATTTAAGGCTATATAGAATATAATTACTATATAGCATAGAAATATGGAATTTCAAATCATATAACATTTACTTCAGATTTTCATGTTTTCCATCTTTATTGTTCAGTTCACTACAGTTCTTGAAAAGGTATGTAAGCTTTATTCAACAGTGACACCTCACACTTTTAACTTTATGTTCTAGGGTCTGTCAAGCTGACAGGCCACAGATCACTTTAGAAATAGGAACCCCAAGCAGGTCTGTGCTGAGTTATGGCTGAGTGGCTCCAGGCACGATCCCTTGTTATATATGAATATAAATGCACACACACACATACATACACACATATATTTTTTGGCATGCCTGTCTCCTCTACCCTATTGTAAGTTCCTCAAGGACAGGGGATATATTTTACTCTCTTTGTAGTTCCAAGTAACCTAGCACAGTGCAGGGCACATGAGAGGTACTGGATAAAATGCTTATTGAATAAAAGGAGTGAAGAGCACGGGAGAGGGACCTTTACGGTTATAAGAATTTCTTCAACTCTTTGGTTTAAAGATGGCCTCTTTTTTTTTTTAACAGACATAAGGAAACTAAGTCACATAATGAATTCAGATATACAGTACAGTAAGAATGTTGAAATGTCAAATATGTATACCAACTTTATATCCTCAATTTTAAATTGCTGCCTTCTGTATACCCTGCTTCCATCTTTCAAGGCAACTGCTATTGCCAAGCTGGTGTCTGGTGTTGGTTGGGACTGGGAGTAAAGATGATCTGGAAATGCTAACAGGAAGATTGGAGATGGTCCAACATTGCCCAAGAATGATACAAGACAGGGCTGGAACCAAATTTTCAAGTGTTATTGGCAATGCTTTCTGAAACGAGAACCAAACACTGGTATTTCCATATCATTTTCTTTTTTCTACAGAAGGAACTACAGGGACATAAATGCACCTATACAGAGGGCAAATTCACTATCTAAACCAAGGATAAGAAACAGGAAATGAACAAAAGGTCTTTGGGCAGCCAAAATAACGGTCACAAAGTTCATCCACTAATACAGAAGAGGCAGGCAGACCCTCACTAAGCCTATTTAGCTGTTTTGCATTCAGTTTCAGGAAGCAGTGTTATCTGCGTTGCTACTCCACAGAAGATCAGAAGCTGCAAAAATTTTAAAAAGGGCAGCAGGGATGCTAACAACAGCAAAAGTACAGCTTCTTCACCTCTGAAAGAGACAGATTGCCTACTGAAAGCAAATTCAAGAATTCAAAAAGCAGAGGGGACTAACAACTTACATATTTCAATCACCTCAAAGCCCTACAGGATTACTGTCTGTAACCATAACCTCAAGTCTATAAAGGTTTCACTATATTACTTAAAAAGACAACAAAACATATAATACATTGTAAAAAATTCTTCACAAAAATATAGCTAAAATAAGAATTTTTGCACCCAATATCTTATTCCCACACTGCTATATAAAGCAGAAAGTTAGCATTTAAGAGCATGGAATGATCAACTTCACTGTCTCATCCTGTACTTGGTTGTGTTTCACATTCATAATTTCATATTCCTTGACCTCCTTTTAAAATGTACCCAAATTAACACCTTCCCCTCCATTGGGTAGTTACCTTGCCAGAAAGTAGTCTGCTAAACACACACCAAAGCTCAATACCTTTCTGCATCAGCCTTCATTTCTTATCTCATACTGGGATAATAGATGCAACCCCCCAAACTCACCAGGTCCAGAGCTAGGCCTTCCCTCTTCTGATTTTGGATATGAATGACTAAAGTCACAAGTGAGAGCTTTGCATTACATTCTCTCCTAAATGGCTCTAGCAGTCATGTTGACATTATAAGTTGGTCAAAAGCTAGTTTCAGTTGCAAAGTAAGGTCTTCTGTTCTGTACCCCAGGTCTGTGCCAATGAATTCATTACTCCCTGAGTGTTACAGAGGCAGCTCAAGGAAGGAAAAGAGGGAGAGATTTACAGGTGTGGGAGAGATTTACAGGTGTGGAATGAGGAGCATTTCGGGGAGGGATAACTCCCCTCTCCCACCCCCAATATGAAGGACCAGAAGACGCACACAGTCGGGTCAATGATACTGGCATGGCCAATACCAAGAGCTCTAGTTCTTCTATTAGTGCAAAAATATTGTCTACCAATCCAACTGCTCGGTGAGCCTAGCCAGAGAAAGGTGCAGAAGCAGGTCTGTGAAGCTGCACCCAGGCTGCAGGTGGCTAGAACACCACCCAATCACAAAATTAGATCTCAAGGCAGCTCCAGCAAGTAACATCCTTTACAGATACCCATCTCAACAGAACTATTTTCAACAGGAATCAGAAACACAATTTCTTGGCTTTTTTTTTCTTGTAAAGAGGAATTAAACAATTTATCATCTGCCTAGAATATTTCCTCCTCCCGCATACTGTTTTCCATTTATTCATTCAACCACCAAACATTTACTGCACACCTACTATGCACTATGCACTGTTAGGTGCAAAAAGAAAAGTACATCAATCATCATCACTACTACACCAAACTGTAGTGCCTCATTGTAACTGTGCTTCTCACCCCACCACTACCTGGCCCTTAGTCCCAGAGTGGCCTGACATCACCTTCAGAAGACAGTCTCCTTTTTACTGTTTCCAACTATGGCCACAGAATACAAAGAACAGCCTCCTGTTTCTATTATGAGATTGTAGCAGTCACTGAGAGACAACCACTGTGGTTGCTATTTTAAAAAGTTGTCAATTCAAGAGCTGAAGTATCTGGCTTCACGGTTTATACCATTAAAATGATGGTCATACAAAGTGTAGGAAGCTGAAGTCTGCCCTGCAAATAGAAGAAACAGAAAATTTCATTTAGAAATTCAAAATTCAGAAAAGACAAAAAGCAGAGGCTTTACACCAGTCAGAATGGCCATCATCAAAAAATCTAGAAACAATAAATGCTGGAGAGGGTGTGGAGAAAAGGGAACACTCTTGCACTGCTGGTGGGAATGTGAATTGGTTCAGCCACTATGGAGAACAGTATGGAGGTTCCTTAAAAACCTAAAAATAGAATTACCATATGACCCAGCAATCCCACTACTGGGCATATACCCTGAGAAAATCATAATTCAAAAAGAGTCATGCCAAAATGTTCATTGCAGCTCTATTTACAATAGCCCGGAGATGGAAACAACCTAAGTGTTCATCATCGGATGAATGGATAAAGAAGATGTGGCACATATATACAATGGAATATTACTCAGCCATAAAAAGAAACGAAATTGAGCTATTTGTAATGAGGTGGATGGACCTAGAGTCTGTCATACAGAGTGAAGTAAGTCAGAAAGAGAAAGACAAATACCATGTGCTAACACATATATATGGAATTTAAGAAATAAAATGTCATGAAGAACCTAGGGGTAAAACAGGAATAAAGACACAGACCAACTAGAGAATGGACTTGAGGATATGGGAAGGGAGAAGGGTAAGCTGTGACAAAGCAAGAGAGTGGCATGGACATATATACACTACCAAACGTAAAATAGATAGCTAGTGGGAAGCAGCCACATAGCACAGGGAGACCAGCTCGGTGCTTTGTGACCACCTAGAGGGGTGGGATAGGGAGGGTGGGAGGGAGGGAGACGCAAGAGGGAAGAGATATGGGAACATATGTATAACTGATTCACTTTGTTATAAAGCAGAAACTAACACACCATTGTAAAGCAATTATACTCCAATAAAGATGCAAAAAAATAAAAATACATCTTAAATATTTAAAAAAAAAGCAGAGGCTTTAACGCTGTGTGAAAGAACTGGAGTCTACAAATGGAAGTCAACAGAATGGACTAAAAGTCAAGGAATTATCAACTCAACATAAAGAAATTCTATGACATAAAGGATTAGATGATAGAAACAGGGATCTGTTTGTTCCCTATTCAAAGAACCCAGGGTGTGTGCTTTCCAATTTTCATTCTTTAACTAAATCATGGCTATTTTCCTACTAGCTCCAGAGAAACAAAGAGAACAAATCAATCTCACATTTTTACCAGTCACACTGAAGAAAAGCTATGAGCTCCAAGATTTCCTGATCATCTTTTACCACCATTCATTTCTATCACTGCACTTTAATGTAAGTGAGGCTGACTCTGAATTGCTTGCTTATGCCTCTTAATTCTCTTTTGACAAGCACTTTCAAAGGTGGAAGGCCCTCCTGTTGATTGATTCCACTGAACAGTTCTAGGGGCCAAAGTCCAACATCTCCACAAACTTCAAGTTATTAATTTAACGCAAAACAATTTTAAATCTACCTTAGACTGGCTCTAAGTCTAGGCAAATAACTTAGCATCTTTAACACCTGTATCTCAGTTTCTCAAGGACATGTCTTGATGATAAATAACAATGTATGTGGAAGAGCTCTAAGGCTTAGCTCAAAGGTCCTGCATAAATTTCAGGACTGCAATACATAGAGCACACTGAGGTCTCTAACCCAATTTAAAATAATCAACCCCATGGGACTTCCCTGGTGGTCTAGTGGTTAAGACTGCGCTCCCAACGCAGGGGACCTGGGTTCGACCCCCGGTCAGAGAACTAGATCAAGTAAAAAGATCTCGCATGCCGCAACTAAGACCCGGCACAGCCAGATAAATAAATAATAAAAAATAATCAACCGCAATGAAATTTATGCATTAATTTACAACACAAGGAGGATAGGAATAGTTAGTAAACAGTAATCATAGTTATCGTTTTACATAAAGTCCTGCAATTTAAAAGCTAAAAGACCCACATTCCTGTTCCTTCTTTTCAAGGTGAGAAATCAAACCTCTGAAGGGAAACTAGCTGGGTGGGGATGATACTGATACTTGGTCCTAAACTCAAGTCACTGTACCCAGCATCCCTCGTTTTCCCAAATTATAAACTCCTCACCCTTCCAACTGACGATATGGCCATTTAAAGGACTAATAATTCCCTAACAACCAATCACGTCCTGTCCCCTCCACTTTCACTCCAACATCCTTCTACCCCTTCTCTTCCTACCAAGAGACTTGCAGGTAACAGAAGCTTGATTAGAATGAAACTCTTATCAGATCCCACAATCAAGGACGCAACTTGACAACTGCTCACGCTCATCATTAATGGCAACGTTTCGGTTCGCTTTTAATTGCGGGACCACAGCACCCGGAAATGAAATCTCAAGCGCAACCCACTTGGGACAACCGTATCATTTCCTTAAGTTCTGCCCGACTGCGAGCGCGGGGTGCACGACCCCGAGGAGACCGCGGACCCCTAGGCACGGTTACCCTGCCTCCTGCCTCGGGCCTGGAAGTCACTCGCACTTCTCGGCCACGAAGTGGGCCCGCGGGCGCGCGATACAGCTGCCCCCCCGGGCCGCCGCAACGGGCACTCGGCGGGACACGAGGGCGGCACCAGGGCCAGTCGCCTCTGGGGACCGCGTCCGGGCGCGAGGGTGGGTCACTGGACTGATCCCGGGCGGCTAAAGGCGCCCCAAGGCGCCCCCAGGTAAGGCCCGCGCCTCAGGCGGGCAGAGGAGGCGACGAGCTCGGCCGCGTCCCTCCAGCCACGACGGCCGGTAGGAGCCCTCTCGGGGTCAGCGAGGCGGGGCGCGCGGCCCGGGCCGGTCTCTGAGGCAGCCACCGTTCGTTGACCGCTCTGGGCACTGGTGCCCGGCCCCTCAGGGAGGCGCCCCGCCCCCAGACGGCCCCAGCCCGGCGCGCGCCACGCACCGCGCCCCGCCCGCGGGTGGGCCTGCACTTTCCCGCCCGCCCTCCCGCCACCAAGCCGCTCACCTGCGGCGCCCTAGGCTCGCTCCATGGCCGCCCGCGCGGTGCGGTGCGGCGCGGCCCCGGCCGCCCCCGCCACCTCCGGGAAGGGGCAGCCCCACGCGGCGCTCACCGCCCCCAGCCGCCGCTACTGCGGCTCCCGCTCACACCCGGCCCGGCCATTCCCTGGCCACCTCACCCCGCGGTCCCACACCCACCCCCCCGCCTCCGCGGCTCGCGACTGTTGGTACCTTCCTAGCGTAACGCCTTCCCCGCGGCCAATCCAAGAGCTTCTTCCGCGAGGCCCCACCCCCGCCCTCCGGTGGGCGGGCCTACCGGACCTGATCCGGACCGCCCGCCTTAACCTTTTGCATCCCGGGCTGGTCCGCTTAACTCTCTTGACGCAGGCTCACGCCTCTTCTGCTTCTCCCTGCCGCCCCGCCCCGCTTACGTAAATGGACCTCTAACTTCTCTCTAGCCTTAGCTTTTTCTTTCCTGGTTTTCGTGAGCACCTAGGCAGCCAGTCAGCGGCACTGGAAGTAGGGGTCCCTTAGGTCAAGTTCTGTTTGTGAGAAGCAATTTCCGTCCTCCTTTTGCCCTTTTCATTTGCCTCGGCTTCTGCTTCTGCCTATATAAGTGTAACCCCTTGCCCAAAAGAGGCCAGCCTTACCATAGTGAGCGCTCTTACTTCGGACCAGACCAAAGCTCCCTGCTACATTTTGTAGCATTTAATAAAAGTGTGACTAATTTATTGTAATAGTTTCTTAACGTCTGTCTTTTGCAATGGACTGTAAGGCGCATGAGGACAGGGCAGTCGTGTCTGGGTCTCCAATGCCTGACACTCAGTAGACTCCTTATAAATTGTTTTGTTTTGTTTTGGTCTTGCCGCGGGGCTTGTGCAATCTTAGTTCCCTGAGGAGGAATCCAACCGTGCCCACGACAGTGAAAGCACCAAGTCTTAACCACTGGACCCCCAGGGAGTTCCCTCCTTATAAATAGTTTGAGTTAAAGATTCTTCCTTCTCTTAAACTGTCTCCTTTCCACTGACTCCCTACGGTGCATCCGCTGTATAACGCATCCATTCACTTATTCATCATATACTAAACTTGGACTTCGTGTGCCTGTCCCTGAAATATTATAATGCACACTGATCCATGCGATGTGTGCCGGGAGAGCCCTGGCTGACACTTTTTTCAGGCTCCATAGTTCATTTAAGCAAAGGAAAGAACTCCTTAACTGGCTGTATGATATCAGGTGTGCCACTTAATCTTTCAGAGTATGTTTCCTTACCTGGCAAATGGGAGTTTATCATAGTACATACCTCACAGGGTTGTTGTGAGGACTAAATTAGGAAATGTGTGGGGAGAGTACTTGCAGATTATTGTATAATGTTAGTTATTATTCATTTGTGTATTTGTTGAGCACTTAGTATCAGATGATCCTAGAGAAATAATTGGTCTTGATATCTGCTCCAGACAATCTAGTTAGGGAGGCAGCCCCTTTGCAGAAAACATTACGTCATTGCAAGAAGGAGTACACAGTCAAATACAGGAGTTGTATCAGCCTTTCACTGGATGTATTTGAAAATGCTTGGCGGTCGTTTTCTGACCATGGAACACATAATTCTTGGGGCAATGAGCTGGATAGTAATGAGAGTCCACTTTATTTCTCTACACAGTAACATTGGTCTGCCTGCAGTCAGCGAATCCTCCTAAACCTTGTTCATTACATCCGGAGATCATAAAGCAAAAGGGCAAATCAAGATTTCCTCTAAGATGCTTTACCCCCAAAGGACTCTTTCTTACCTGTAACTCTGATAAAGACAGCAAGGATGGACTGCCCAACTGGTGCTCCTCAGGAGGCCAGTCAGTGCAGCCTCAGTTTCCTGGTGATCCCTTTGTCTTTAGGGACATTCAGAGAGAGGGGTTCATGACCTCTCTAGGCAACCCACTTCAGTGCTTAATTTCACATCCATCAAATCCTTCCATCCACCCCACATGCTGCAGGACAGACACACCTTCTCTTCTTCTGTCCTCAGAGAAGGAGAATCATGGATTTGGGGCCTCTGTGTCAGAGGCTTTCAGAGAGCAAAACTGTTTGGTCCCCCAGTTTTCTCTCCACTAGGTCCCATTATCCAGGCTCTTTGTGCATGCCACCCCAGGATGTGTTTCTGCCCCTCCCTCCTGTAATGGGCCTTATTTCCCAACCAATCAACAGTCAATATATTCTAGGTATTATGGGGGATGCAGTCATTTAAGAAAGGGACTCTGCCTTCAAAGAGTTTACATGACTAGCACACAGGAAGCAGCTGCAAGGAATACGGAGTACTTAAAATTATGCAGCACAGACTCTGTGATCACTGAAGGAATTGAGGTCCAGGAAGATAGTGTGGGCTGGTATTGTCAGCCCACACTAACAATAAGGGAGGGAGGATTGAGGTGAGCAAAATATGGGTGGGAGCAGAGAGGGACAGTAAGAACCAAAGTTAGGCAGTGCTATGTGAATTTAAAGCCAGACTTCCTCAGCAAATGATGGGAGAATTGTTCCTTCCTTCCCTCCTTCCTCCCATCCTCCCTCCCTCCCTCCCTTTCTCCCTTCCACCTTCCTTCCTTCAATGAATGTCTATCAAGGGCCGGACACTGAGCTATATCCAGGGCATGCAAAGACAAAGAAGGCCTGGTCCTCCCCCTTGAGAATTTTACAGTCTAATATTGAGAAACAGAATGGAAGGTCAGGCAGAGCCTCCGTTATTTAGGTCGGAGCACTTTGCCAAGGCTTCTGTGATGCTTCTTTTCACAACGCATGTGATATCTTGTGGTACTAGGTATCTTTGTCTAATCTCCCCCTTTGCCTTTCTCTTCCCTGTCCTTGAATTGCAAGGCTTTTGAAGACACAGACTGACTTTACTTCACCTTTATTTCCACCTGTGAACTGCCTCACGCAGGGTAGTGTCTCTGCACTGATGTGTTGAAGTGCATTGAGTTGAAATCAGAGCAGGGATCTGGCTGTCCCCCTCCAGCCAAGGGCAGCTCACTTCCTGCGGGACTCCCACCTCACCCCACCCCGACCTTCATCTGTGAAAATGTTACATATCTCTCTAAAATCATTTGCTCAGGAAGGCTCTCCTGACTTTTCTAATTGTACGTGTTTTCCTGGGCTTCTGAGACTCAGTACTTTGTACCTCTCTCGCAGTATGGTTTGTATTGATGTCTTTGGGGATATGTCTGACCTCTTCCCCTGAACAGTAAACCCTTTGAAGCTGAGGACAGTGTTTTATTCACATCTGTATCTCCCATAGCACTAACCCTGTACATGGCGCTTGGTAGATCCTCAACAGTTGAAAGAGCTTTAGGAGAGCAGGTCCTGCAGACCTGGGGAATCGGGATCACTGGAGGTTTCTTTCCTGGCCCCTTCATCACTGTAAGCATTTTCCTTCAACTCTTGCAGAATTTCTAAGTCTCTGACAATCTGTCAAGCCCTAGGTATAAGGGGAACATAAGAGTCCAGCAATCTCAAGGTATGAGGGGAGTACTGTCTCAAGGTGCCTGCATACACGAACACAGCACACACACTCCTTCTTTTCAGAGAATACACCCACAGTGATGGATCCTAATGAAACGAATTAAGTCAATTCTGCATCAAGAAAATGGAAGGGAGCTGTAGGAGAGCTCACACTGGTCCAAGGTGCTCCAGCCTGGGTGGAGGTGGCGGGAGGATTAGTAAGTGAAGAAGCACACGTGTCCTTCTGTTCCTTGCTAGGAGGTGTGCTGTGTCTCGTTGCCTCCGGGGCAGGTTTGTTCCCTGCATGGGGCTCTCTATGGATGCTGCTTCTGCATTTCCTGGGCAACTCCTTTCTCTCATTTTGCCACCGGCTCTGCAGAGCTACTCCTAGCCCACCCCTTGCTTACAGCATCGGGACTGCCCACTTAACCCTTCCTGTGGCACCTCTGTCAGTGCCTTCTGAGGGAACCTCTCAAGTCCCAGGGACAGCATCTCTCATATACACACACACACACACACACACACACACACACACACACACACACACACAGCTTCTTTGCCAGGAAATTCAGAATTTATATTAACTGTTTTCAGTTCTTTTTTTCAACCCTAGTATTATGGTTGTTTTTTTTTTAAAGAGCAGCTTTATTGAGCTATAGCTTACATACCATAAAATTCACCTGTTCAAAGTGTACAATTGAATGGTTTTTATTATATTTAGAGTTGAGCAACCATCACGTAATCTGATTTTAGAACATTGTCATCACCCCAAAAGTAATATATGCTGTTTTCTCTTTTATTCTAAATATATATTTATTTAGTTTAGGTTTTTTTTCATCTGCTCATTAAAAGAAAAAAAAGACATTAAGGGGAAAGTGAAACTCCTAGAATTACTAAGAATGCAAAGGAGTTATAACTCACAAAGAGTGTTTCACTAAACTGCCATGTATGGCTGAAATGATTTAATTAGCCCGGCCAAGATGCACACTTTGTTGTGGTGTATGCTCTTGAGTGCATGTCCAGGGCCACATCTTTGAACGTTTTCCAGTTTGTTGTGTCTTTCTCTAATGCCACTGGGCTCTTCTGTGGGTTTGGCAGAGGCAATATTGCAAAATCCAGATTGCTAATTCTCACAAGGCAGTCATTTCGTAATGTGCTTAGGATGGTACCACATGCACATGTGTATTTAATACACTTTTTTCTTTTGCTGTGATGGAAATTCTTTAATTTTTATTAACTCAATTTAACGCATGAAGTAATTGCATTAGTCGCTGCCTGAGGTAATTGCAGCCACATGGAAGCTCTGGGCTCCTAAAACTCAGCTCCCATCGCCCACAGGTAATATGCTAAGGAGTTGAGCTGAAGACTCTTTTTGAGCCTCTCTCATGACTGACCCAGTGATGTGCTAAAGCTGCAGTCCTTAATCTGGCTGCACAGGAACTTTAAAAATATCCCTGTGCCTGCCCCCATCCTCAAACAGTTGAATTTAATTGTCTTAGGGGGAGGTCCTAGCAAGGGTGGTTTTAAAAAGCTCCCAGCTTATTCTAATTTGCAACCCAGGCTGAGAACCACTGTTCTACTAGTGACTAAGTCAGGATCATGTTAATCAGTTGAACCATGTGAAATTACCATCTTCGGGGGGCAAAACCAGTTCAATATAGGCAATTTCATATAATTCAGTCTAATACATGGGCAATTGGTTTTTATTTTTGAGGGGGAGGTAAGATTGTCCTCCCAAAGGCATTCTACAGGAAACCCCTGTCCGGTGACAGGGAAGCCAATGACCTATTCTGTCAAGATGCTGCCCCTTGATGGACAAGACCCCCTGCATCTCCCCTTCCAGTGGAGCTTAGTTCAGAAGCCTGAAGCCGCCAGGCATGAAGGGAAATGAGCTAAGCAGCCAAGGGTGAGACAACCAGAGGTTTCCAGGGAACATGACAGAGAACCTTGGTTCCTCCTTCAAAGGCATTTACATCTAAGAATATAAATATTTTAAATACAGGGCAGGCCAAATAAAACACATGGTTGAGGGAAATCTGGTGCTCAGGCCTGTAGTTTGTGACCTTGTCCTGAAAGGTAGATGTTCATAGAAGAGGGAGGTGGCCCAGAACAGGAGAGGACAGGATACTCAACACAGCAGGCCTAGGAGCCCAGGGAGAAAGCAGCCAACAGCTCACTGCCATGCCTGGTGTGCTCCGGGGGACCCTGTGCGAGAAACAGGGAGGCAAGACACGTTGGCACGGGGCCCTTTGGGGAAGGGAGTGCAGGGGATCCATGAGGGGAGTGTGTAAGCGTTTCGAGAGAGGTTAGCACATCCCTGGCAGAAATGGTACTACCAGGATAGCATTTCCTCCAAGACAATGCACAAGAAAAGGGGGAAGAGAAAAACAGTTTAAGACAATGCCCAGACACCCTCTGACCTGTTTCTCCTCTGACATTCTGGTTTTCATTCACTGTGGCGAGCACTCACCCAAATCCAAAACACTGGGTGTCCTAGACGCATCGTCCTCACCCACCTCCAATCAGTACCAACTTCCACCAACCCTGGCTCCTAAAGACTCCTTGAATCCAGTTCCTTCCCTCCAGCCTTACCACTACTGCTCCTGTTCAGGTTCAGGCTCCGTTTTCTCCCCCTGGATTGTGGCAGTGATTCTTTTTCCAGCCTCTCCGTCTCCAATCTTTCCACCTTGACTCCTTGCAATCTGTTCCAGAATATCCACATAGACAATTCCATCTGGAAAGATCTTTCCAAAAGGAAATCTGAACCACATTATACGCCTGCTTATAATCTTTCAGTGACCCAAAGAATAAAGCCGAAGGTTCTCAGCAGAGCATATAAAACCCCCAGGGTTGGGACCCACTTGCCCCTATGGCCTTCTCAGCCTTCTTTGCCACGTACTTTACATTCTGGAAATACTGAACTGTGTAAAGCTCTCCTGCATACCCCATGCTAGTTCATGCCTGTGTGCTTTTGCTCAAGTTGTTCTCTGTTTGTAATTCCCTTCCCACGTTCCTCCAGCCTTACTCATCCTTTAAAATGTCATCTTTATGGAAAAGCTAAGTACCCCATCTCTCAGCTCCCCTAAGCCTCTGCACATCCCTCTATCTTACAGTGATTTAAGATCTTTCTTCTGTTTAAAATATAGGCATTTACTATATGTTTCCCTCTAAACTTCAGATACGTCCTATAAATTTTGGTATCTTGCATTTTGTTTTCATTTTCTAATTTCCCTTGTGATTACTTCTTTGATCCATTGGTTTTTTTAGGAGTATGTTGTTTAATTTCCACATGTTTGTGAATTTCCCAAATTTCCTTCTGTTATTGATTTCTAATTTCATTCCATCATGGTTATAAAACATACTTTGTATGACTTTAGTCTTTTTAAATCTGTTGAGGCCTGTATTATAGCCTAACACATGAACTATCCTGGAATGTTTCTACTACACTCAAGAAGAATGCACATCCTGTTTTTGTTGGGTGGCGTGTTCTGTAGATCTCTAGGTGTAGTTGGTTTATAGTGTTGTTCAAGTCTCCTATTTTCTTGTTGATTGATATTCTGTACAGTTGTTCTTTCCATTACTGAGAGTGGGTATGTATTAAAGTCACCAACTATTACTGTTGAATTGTCTATTTTCCCTTCAATTCTGTCAGTTTTTGCTTCATGTATCTTGCGGCACCATTATTAGGTGTGTATGTGTTTATAACAGTTATGTCTTCTGGACGGATTCTGACCCTTTATCGTTATAAAATGTCCTTCTTTGGGACTTCCCTGGCCGTCCGGTGGTTAAGACTCCGCATTTCCATTGCAGGGAGCATGGGTTCGTTCCCTGGTCGGGAAACTAAGATTCCACATGCTGCACGGTGCAGCCAAATTTTTTTTAAAAAATAAAATGTCCTTCTTTGTCTTTAGCAACATTTTTTTAAAAGTCTACTTTGTCTGATATTAGTATAACCACCCAAACTCTTTTTGGTTACTCTTTGCATGGAATATCATTCTCCACTCTTTTTCTTTCAATCTAAAGTATATCTCTTGTACATATCATACAGTTGGATTGTGTTTTTTAATCCATTCTGGCAGTATCTGCCTTTTTTTTGGCGGTGGGGGGGGGGCGGTACGCGGGCCTCTCACTGTTGTTCCCTCTCCCGTTGCGGAGCACAGGCTCCGGACGCGCAGGCTCAGCGGCCATGGCTCACGGGCCCAGCCGCTCCGCGGCATGTGGGATCCTCCCGGACCGGGGCACGAACCCGCGTCCCCTGCGTCGGCAGGCGGACTCCCAACGACTGCGCCACCAGGGAAGCCCATTTTTCTCCTATTTTAAAACTTCTGAAGTATAACATATATGTAGAAGATTATAAGCATACAGCTCCATGAAATCTCACACATTGAGCACACCTGTGTAACCAGCATCTTCTAATCACTACCTTCCCCCACGGGTAGACACTATCCTGGCATCTAACATCATAGACAAGTTTGTCTGCTTTTGTACCTCATATAGATGGAAAATGATTGGATCCTGACAAGTCCTTTTCTGAATGCACAGTATTCTTCTGCATCTGGTGTCTTTCACTTAACATTACATCTGTGAGATTCATCCACGTTGTATGTAGTTACAGATCATTCATTCTCATTGCTGAATAGAATTCCACTGGGAGAATATGTAACAATTTATTTATCCAGTTTTATTCTTGATGGACATGGGGATAGTTTCCAGATTTTGGCTGTTAAAAATATTGCTGCTATGAGCATTCTTCTGCCATGAAGAGTGTTTTGGTCACCTATGGGTGGAGCTGCTCGGTAATCGGGTATGTTTATATTCAGACTTAGTAGATAGTGCCAGTTTTCCAAAGGGATGGTACCAATTTACACTCACAGCAGCAGCGCATGAATGGCAGTAGCTGCACATTCATGCCACCTGGATCCTTTCTGAGCCACTGAATTGACCTGACCTGGAATGGTCTACTTCCAACTGTGTGAGTGTTCAAGCAATGGCTAGCCAGACTCTCTGTTACCTGCAGCCCAGAGCTTTCCAACTAAGGCACACTACTAGGGTAGATCCTGTGCTTTGCTCTGAAGACATCTTTCCTTAAAGACAAACCACTTTCTGACCTGGTGGGTCACCCACTGCCATGGCTGAGGCCTTAGTGTTTCTTTAGGGAGTGGCACCACCCACCCAGACCCTCCTCATTTCTTTCCTAGGCTATTGCAATTCTCTGCTAATGGATTTTCTCATCAATCTCCTCACTCCAGTATATCCTCATATATTGTCACATATACCTCACAGTTGAACTCCTGAGGTCTCGTGGATAATCTAAAAAGAACTGAGGGCTTCCCTGGTGGCGCAGTGGTTAAGAATCCACCTGCCAAAGCAGGGGACACAGGTTTGAGCCCTGGTCCGGGAAGATCCCACATGCCACGAAGCAACTAAGCCTGTGTGCCACAACTACTGAGCCTGCGCTCTAGAGCCCAAGAGCCACAACTACTGAAGCCTGTGCACCTAGAGCCCGTGCTCCGCAACAAGAGAAGCCACCGCAATGAGAAGGCTGCACACCGCAGTGAAGAGTAGCTCCTGTTCGCCGCAACTAGAGAAAGCCCGTGCACAGCAACAAAGACCCAACACAGCCAAAAATAAATAAATTTTTTAAAAAAGCTTTAAAAAGAACTGAAATTGTTTTCTTTGATAATCCATTTAGCTACCCAAGAATACACTGAAAGTGTTCTTTGCTAACAGCCAACTAATCGCCCAGCAGAGTAACTACCATTAACTGAGAACTCATTTTATTTGCCAAGCCCTGTGCTAAGAGCATCACATATTTTATCTTATTTTATTCTCACAATAAACTTAAAAAAGGTCTTTGTGCCAGTTATCAATTTATGGCCTCTCAGCTCCAATCTACCCTTCATTGCCTGCTCTGTGAAAATCACATTGGACATTTTAAATACTTTTCCTTTGCTGGGTGGCACCATGTTAAGCCCTGTCAGTAGCAGGTGCCGGAGAGACACTGCAAGAAGGAAGGGGCTTTCCATCTCCATGCTATTGTGCCCATCTCGGATGGCCAGGCTCCTGTAGTGCACAACGGCCAGGGGCTTCCCTAATTCCCCTTCTGGTGTCTCTAGTGAGACACCTCTCCATAAATGGCTTTTTCCAGAACCCTAGAGGGTGGGTTTTAAGCAAGTTTAGAGATTTCCAGCAAGTCCCTCTGTTGCAGCTCCACGGAGACTTCTCTGCTACTCAGTGAGCTGGATCTTCGTCCTAGGAAGGGAGGGGCTTCCTTGGTGCTTTATCTCAGCTGGAGGGGCTGGTGGCTGCCCCTTGTGTCTGCTTTTTTTGAACGCTATAGTTTTCTTCACTTTTTAGCAGCCAATCCCTCCTTACTCCGATCCACTATTATAGTAGTTAATAACTCTTTCAAATTACTGTATAATTTCTATTTCCTGCTTGGATCCTGATGGATTAGTCCTTGTCTGATTACCTTTTTTTTTTTCTGAGTTAATGATTGTTTTTCCTTTTTATTTGTTTAGTTGTCCTTGTTATTATTATTATTTCAATCCCCAAATCTCTGCCAGTTGCCTATATCTCCTCTCTGTAAAGTCAAACATATTAGTTATTCCAACAATTTCACCTTCCTTAAGAAATCTTTCCTTGGAGGCTTCTGATTCACTCCTACACAGACTTTTTGCCCTTTTTACTTGGTCTCCCTTCAACGTCAGGTTGGGAATCTCCTTGGACTCTCCTGTGTGGATCACTCATCCATGTGCTTCCAAATTTTGTCACTTTCTTTTTTCCTCCCTATGTTTGCAAGTGTATGCCTTTAAAAATACCCTTTGAGGCCATAGTTACAGGCCCAGGTTTATGTTCCTTTAGTCTGGCTTTACGCAAATTTTCACTGTTTGCTATCCGTTTTAGAGAATCTGTGTTTATTAATATCACTGCTAAGTTTCTAACAAAGAGCTCATTTCATTTAGGAAAAAAAATCATTTTATTGTTGTTTTAGCAGGGTTTGGGGAGGAGCCAAAAAAATACACGTGTGTTTATTCTGTTATCTTTACCCAGAATTCCCTGTAGATATTCCTTTGAAATCTACTTTTTATTTTTAACTTACCGGTATATCATTAACAACTTCCCACACTATTACATATTCTTTTATTACATTTTCTTAGATTACTAAAACATTTAAAAATATCTTTGGTAACCTCTGCTGAAGACATGCTATAGTTTATTTAGCAGTTTTTCCTTTGTTGGACATTTAGGTTGATTGCATTTGTTTGCCCCTGAGAAATTTTTATAAGGGTTGTGGGGTAGACCAGCACAACAGAGACGGGGGTGCTCACCCAGGACCCTGGCAGACATGACACAGGGACCGCTTGTCATGTTCACAGCCCAGTTATACTCCCAGGGGCTCTGGAGAATCCATAAAAGACTAGAATTATCTTCTTTGATGACCCATCCAGCTGCCAAGGGCAGAACATCCTGACCTCCCTCTTAGCTAGCTGCCTGCTAATCAACAGCTCATCCAAGAAAAGGCAAAGTTCATTATTTCCAACTTGTCTTCAGTTTTTCCTTCTCCCTTTTCTCCTCTACTTTGCATTTAACTCTTAATTTTGCCTTCAATGTATGAAATAGATCTGCTATTGGCTTCCCTTGAACACAAGTACGTAGTGTGCTCTTAATTAATTTTCTGTCTTTGAGTTAATATTTGACACTATAACCTACCATGTTTCTGTGCTCATTCTCCTGGATAAATCAGTGTGTTCATCCAGGACCATCTTCCATGGATAAATGAGGCCCCGTCTAACTTCTGGGTGGGTCTAGATTCTGTGGCACCATCTTGGCTCATCTGACTTCAGCACATAAGTGGGAGAGAACAATTTTAGCATCTCTGGTTATAAAATGCATCAAATAATGGCATAATTACACAGAAATAAATATAGGATGCTCGATGAAAAGCTAAGTTGTGGAGAAATTTACGGGGAAACTGAAAATAATTTTGACCCTTCAAGTCTTTACCCTCCTCTATACATAAACACAGACTGGCAATTCACAGGTAAATGCAAGGATTTCAACATCCAGCAGTTTGGAGTAATGAAAAAAAAAAAGGTCAGAAGTAAAACACTTTACACAGTGCCTTTCCTTGTGCTTTTTAAAACGCGAAAGAGGCTCAAGCAACAACATTCTCCTTCTGAGTTGAAACCCACAGGGGCTGAGGCAGCCCTGGGACAGTGCTCCTTTCATGAACTATGAGTGAAGACTGGGCTTATTCATAGAACTCGTTGGGCAGTTAGACCACACCCTTCCTGGGCTGCTGCTTTTGACCCAGTCTGTGGTGTAGGCTGGGCCTCGATGGCATCACTGACCTCCAGAAGGCAAAGCGGGACCCTTCTGAAGTGGCCTTTTTGGGGAAGCATGCTGAAGGGGGAGCTTTAAGGTCAGGTAGGATCTGTTGCTCTTGGTAGTCAGGCTTTCAACCCGCATTTCCTGAGCTGCTGCCACGTGCAAGGCCCAGGAACAATACAGAGCGCCAGTCTGGTGGGGAGACAGACACGTCCAGCTAGAATCACAAGACGGTCTTTTCACACTCCTTGCTCAAATAACAAACCCCTAACCACCAGCTGTGTGTGCCAGTTCCACAATTTCAATAGAGAAGAAGTTTAGGGGAGCCTGTCTGGTTGGAAGGGCATAGCCAGGGAACTGGACGGAACAGTTTCTTCTTAAATTGTATACTGCACACTAATACATATGGCAAAGTTTTCCAAAGATGCTTTTATTTGTGTATATAAGATTGAGAAAATGTCAGTTTTCCATATTTCACCACATTTTAAAATGTTTTTCTTACTTTGTTATTATGCAAGGAGGTAGGGGAGCCATGGGTGGAGAGGGTAGGAGGGCAGCTAAAGCCCCCAAGCCTGCCTTGTGCTGCCTGTAGCCAGGCCCTGCATTAGGCACAAAGGACGTTATCCAGCACTGTCCCCACTGCAGAGGTTACTGTGTCCAGGAGACTCTATGCAAATAAAAAAGGCCATAGAGGGTAATAAATGCTGCAGATCATTCTTCCACTGTTTATTGAGTACCTACTACAAGCCGGCCACAGGATTGGGCCCTGAGGATACGAAAGTCCTTGTTCCCTGATCTCACGGGGCAGGGAGACCCTAGGAGTGGGGTTGTCTGATTTAATACAGGACAGCCAGTTAAATTGGAATTTCAGAGAAACAAAGCACAATTTTTTTTTTTTTTTTTTTTTTTTTTGTGGTACGCGGGCCTCTCACTGCTGTGGCCTCTCCCGTTGCGGAGCACAGGCTCCGGACACACAGCCCCAGTGGCCATGGCTCATGGGCCCAGCCTCTCCGCGGCATGTGGGATCTTCCCGGACCGGGGCACGAACCCGTGTCTCCTGCAGCGGCAGGTGGACTCTCAACCACTGCACCACCAGGGAAGCCCCAAAGCACAATTTTTTAGTACAAGTTATGTTCCATGCAATGTTCTGATTTGCTAAGTCAGACAGCAAATAGGAGAGCCCATAAAGAACACAAAGTGCTCAGGAACACAAAGGGAGAAGAACCTCCTTCAAGTCCCTGCCTATGTGGCATCTCCTCAGGGAGGCCACCGCAACCGGCCCTGCACCTTCATGGCTCTAAAATTACAGTACGTGTGGGTGGGTTTATCATCAGTCTCACCCGGGAGAATGGGAGCCCCCCCCAGGGCAGCGTCCTTATCCATCCTACTCACCGTTCTGATTTCCAGCAAGCAGGTGTTCAGGAAATACTTGTT
The DNA here is from genome assembly GCF_039906515.1 of Pseudorca crassidens. Lineage (NCBI taxonomy): Eukaryota > Metazoa > Chordata > Mammalia > Artiodactyla > Delphinidae > Pseudorca > Pseudorca crassidens. The sequence goes on along the minus strand of NC_090297.1, from coordinate 134,023,305 downwards.
GAATCGATGAATGTCCCTGGGGAGATGGAAGGAGGGCATGGTGCTCAGGGGAGGTGGGATTGGAGTAGGGTCTTCGCTAAATAGAGGGGTAGGAAGGACCTTCCAGGTAGGGGGACCAGTGTGAGCAGGAATGTGCAGGGGCCAAAGAGTGGGTGGCTGTGTTTTATGGGTGTGTAGGGGATGCGTCTGGGAAGGAGGTGGGAATGAGAAAAGTAGCAGGGGTCTGGCAGGGGCAGGATCTCGTGTGCCTACCCCACTGAGGGGGAACCATGGGAGGTTTTAAGGTTTAAGGGAGAATCGGAGAAGTGTGCGGTCAGAGCAGAGAAGGTGGCCTGGAGGCTATCTCAGCCTCACGAAGGTCTGAGTGAGAGGGTCTGAACTGAGGCCAGGATAGTGCTGGTGGAGAAGAGGGGACCATTGGTGGGTATTTAGGGGAAGAATCAGCAGGACTTGAGTATGCAAAGTGCTAGAAGACAAGGTAACGGATTCTGCCTTGGTTGGGGGGAGAGAGGGTGACGTTTCATCAGATTCCTGAACACTCCGGGGGGGCAGGGGCAAGGTCTTGGGTTGGGAGGAAGGAATTCTAAGCAGAGCCAATCATCACAAGTACATGTGCCAAGGAGCGATGGGACCCGACCTTGTGGGGAACGGTGGGCACTCTATAAATAACCAAGAACAACTGACCTGCAATTCTCTCCACGTGGATAAATAACAGCTCACACCCTGGCCCCACCAGCTGGGAGGAGCCCTGGGTTATGGCAACGACGAGTCTAGTACGTGATAAGTTTTCCCCCAAAGGGCCATGACCTCAGAGAACAAATTCTCCCTTGGAGAGTCATGTGGGTAGCTCAGCTGTTTCTGAGTGGTGAGGTCTAAGGATTAAAAAGCAAACACGTGGAGATGGACGGTGAGCTAATGGCGTTTCACAGGACAGCGATGATTCTAAAGCCATGTGAGCGGTTGGATAGGAAATTAAGATCATGAATATCTGCTCTGAGCCAGGCCCAGTCCTAGTCCTGAGGTCTCTGCCATCTGCCCTTCCTGCTTGGGCTTAGAGTGAAGGTCAGGGTCGGTGAAGAGAGGATAGGGTTTTATTGTGGATCTTTGTTTTTATGTATAATTTTATCTTATTATTTTTATTATTTATTTATTATTTATTTATATTTTGGCCATGCCTCGTGGCTTGTGGCATCTCAGTTCCCCGACCAGGGATTGAACCCAGGCCATGGCAGTGAAAGCCCGGAATTCTAACTACTAGGCCACCAGGAAACTCCCTTGTTGTTTTTTGCTTTTACTAAATTGTTTTTTATTTGCATACAGTGACAGTCACTTTTTTTTGGTGTATAATGTATGCATTTTTACACGCCTATAGATTCTTGTGACCTCAGGATATAGAACAATTCCAACACCCCAAAGGTTTCTCTAGTGATGCCCCTTTTGTATTCAGACATTTTCTCCCATCTCTAGACTCTGGCAACTACTACTCTGTTCTCTGTTCCTATATTTTTGTCTTGTCCAGAATGTCATAGAAATGGAATCATGTAGTAGGTACCTTCTGGAGATTGGGTTTTTACTCAGCACAATGCCTCTGAGATCCAACCACGCTGATGCAAATGTCATAGTCTATTCCTTTTCACTGCCCAGTAGTTTTCCGTGTATATATGTAACAGTTTATCCACTCGCTGTTGAAAGACATCAGGTTATTTCCAGTTTGGGGCCATCATCAATGATGCTGGTATAAACATTCATATACAGGTTTTTGTGTGAAATACATTTTCATTTCTTTAGGATAAATGCCGAAAAGTGGATTGTTGGCTCCCATGGAGATGAAGGTTTAACTTTTTTTTTTTTTGCGGTACGCGGGCCTCTCACTGCTGTGGCCTCTCCCGTTGCGGAGCACAGGCTCCGGACGCGCAGGCTCAGCGGCCATGGCTCATGGGCCCAGCCGCTCCGTGGCATGTGGGATCTTCCCGGACCGGGGCACGAACGCGTGTCCCCTGCATCGGCAGGCGGACTCTCAACCGCTGCGCCACCAGGGCAGCCCGAAGGTTTAACTTTTTAAGAAATTGCCTGTTTTCCAGAATGACTGTACCATTTTGCCTACGAGAGGGCCAAGTTTTGTTGTTGATTTTTCTTTTCATTTGTCTCTTCCTTTTTTTTGTTTCTTCTTTCTTTCTTTTAAATTTTTATCGAAGTAGAGCTTACATGCCATCTTTTTTTTTTTTTTTTTTTTTTTTTTGGCCACGCCATGGAGCTTGCGGGATCTTAGTTCCCTGACCAGGGATCAAACCCCGGCCCCCTGCAATGGAAGCATGGATTCCTAACCATTGGACCCCCAGGGAATTCCCCTACGTGCCATCTTAAGTGCAACATGTGTAAAAGTAGATGAACTTTTATCTATATACACACCCATGTAACTACCACCCAGATCAAGATATAGAACCTTCCCAGCACCTCCTCCCATTAAATACCCCACAATCCAGCAGGGGAATTGCTATCCTGACTTCTACCACCGTAGATTAGTGTTGCCTGTTTCAGAGCTGCATTTATATGGAGTCATACTGTATGGAATCTTGTGTCTGCCTTCTCTTCGCTCAACATCACAGTGAAGTCCATCCAGGTTGATGTGCGCGGCAGAGTGTCTGTCTTTTTTTGTATTGCTGAGTAGTGTTGCAGTGTATGACAATGCCTCAATATTCACTCTCCTCTGATGAACATTGGGGCTGGATCCAGTTTTGTGGCTGTTAGGAATAAAGCTGCTCTGAATATTGTTGGGTGTTTCTGTATGTTTTGGGTAGCCACAAGCACTCATTTCTGTTGGGTGCACACCCAGGAATAGAATTACTGGGTATGTTTAGCACTAGTAGAAACTGCCCAAGAGTTTTCCAAGAGGGGGACCAATTTACAGTCCCACCAGCAAAGTAGACGTTTGCCCTGCAACCGGACACTTGGTGTCGTCAGGTCTTTTCATTGTAGCCATTCCAAGTGGAAGTATAGTCATATCTCATTGTGCTTTTAATTCTCATTTCCCTGATAACTAATGATATTGAGCATCTTTTCACATGTTTCTTGGCCATTTGTATATCCTCTTTTGTGAGGAGCCTGTCTAAATCTTTTGTCCATTTTTAAGGTTGGGTTATCTTGTTGACCTGCCTTTCCAGGAGAATGGAGGCCCTATGAAGTATCTGAACTTAGCCAGTGATCACCTCAGAGAGAAAACTGACATTGGCCTGGGGGCAAAGGATGTTTTTTGTGGTGTGAGTGGGAAGAAGGGAGAGGGGAGCTGTCTCCTCTGAAATCTTGCACAGCCTGGGGGGGTTCTAGGTAGTTGGCTCACTGGCCTCAAAGATCTGGAAAGCCCCTTTCCCACTCCTGGTCTTTCTCACAAGCCCCTTTGGTAAATATTGGGAGATTGGGGTCTGGGGAGGGACCAGCCTCTCCTCCCAGATCACAGTGCTGACTGCTCTGCACAACAAGCCGGGCCTTTGATTGACTGAGGACCATTCTGGAGGGCAGAGTGAGACAGGGTGCTGTCTAGTGCTCCTCTATGCAGTGAGACACCCTGAGAGAGGTGTCACCCTTGGCCCCTGGCAGTGTGTCCAATGGGGCTTATGGGACAGCCAGAAAGCTTCACCTACCACACCCCTGGGCCTGTGACTGTATCTGACTGTGTAAGTTATACCTACATCACTTGTCTTTTGGGGAATATAGTCTAATCACTGAAACAGTTTTTTTTTTTTTATTAAAGTGAAATGTGTTTACAGAAAAGTTTAAAAATCAGAAGCTAACAGAAAAATTATCACAGAATGAACACACCCATGGAACAACCACCTAGGTCAAGAAATAGAACATTTCCAGCATCCCAGGAGCCCCACCTACCTTCTCCCAATTGCTGTCTTGTTTGTCTTTCTCGAAGGTATCCACTATCCTGGCTTTTAATAGCAGAGATAAGTTTTGCCTGTGTCTGAATGGACACTGTTTCTGGATAGTGAGAGGGGTGTCAGAGCAAACCTCTCTTAGGGATACCCCTCTCTGTGCATACTGTTTCAGAAAGTGCTGGGCGTGCTCATTTGTTTAGCAATATTATAGCATTCCCTCACTGAGTTATAAACCACATGTGGTCAGGAATTTTTCCTACCTTGTTTACTGCTATATTCCCAATGACTAGAACAGTGCTTGATACATACGGGGAGCTCCATAAATATTTGCTGAATGAATGAGCATTGTTGAGAGAGCATCAGTGTGTCACTGCTCACACATATGAAGTCCATAGACCTGGATGTGGAGAAGAAGGAACATGGCTGGGGGCTAGAGAAGCAGCAAAGTCCAGAGAAGAAAGGGAACAAGCGGAACCAGAGACTTGGGAGGGAGCGGGAATGGAGAATGGCGCAGCTGGCCAGGCAGACTCATGCCCATGTCTGATAGGTCACAGACAGTTGAGGTCTCCACGGTGAAGTTTACACTAATGCCCTCTCCTCCTCCTAGCCCCAGGGTCTCCCCTCACTTTGAAAAAAGCCTAATCCCAACATCGGAAGCCCCTCTCCTCTCTGCTTATTTTGCTAAAGTCTGCTCTGCCCACCTAAAATCAGGCCCTAACCAGACAGGGTCTAGATGAGACTAAACTTCCTCTTAATGGAAAGACAGGGGGGTCTTTTTCTCTAAGGTCTGGATCTAGCAGGCCAAAGGAAAACACAAAATCCCTTCAGCAATGAAGACATCATAGAGGCCACCAGATGTTAGCTAAGGTTGACTTCCCACAAAAAACAATCAAGTGGAAATTTACCTCATTACCGAAGCTTCAATTTCCCTGAAGTTTGGGAGGAGAAGGGAGTTATAAAATGCTGTATAAACACAGTAACCAAGATAATAATAACATAGAGTGTGAGTGAGCTAGATTAATCATTCCAGCTTGGGGGCAGAGCAAAAATCAACACCATTCCAAGCACATTCATTTCATTCATTGATTTTTCAAACATTGGCTCAGCACCTGCTTTGAGTTAGACATTATTCTAGGGCTGGTTGTACAGAAATGAACAAGATGTTGGGTCTGTCCCCAGATTTTATGGTTTAGTGGAAGTCAGCCAACTTCTGCACCTGAGATCATACGTGCGTAAGTTTTGCCACTCTGGGTCAAAGACGTGCCGTCAGAGAACTCCGTCGTCTTTCTTGTTGTTAACCTCAGAAGTTTTGAACTTGCAGTGATGCATCCTAGTTCCCCTACGCTCTGTCTCTCCTAACTCTCGGACCCACCTGCCTTTTGTGATCCTGCCTCTCAGGGTAATGAGTCCTGGAATCCCGTTCCCTGTTGGGGGAACTGGGTGACCTCCTCTTTTGGTTTCATAAGCCTATCTCTCACACTTTAAGGGGGATCCTCTAGTGAACAGTTTCCATGTGTGAACTCACCATGTTTCCTTCAGGCTTGCTCTTCCCACTGTATTTCTCATGCCTTTGAAGGGCATCACCGTTCACTCCATTCTCCAAGTCAGAAAACCGAGATGATGCTCTCTTCTCCCGTCCCCCATTGCTCATGGCCACCATGCGACATCAGAGCGTTAAAGCAGCACTGGGTCCGAGCAGATGGGGGTAGGAAATGGAGTGGGGAAGTGGTTCATTGGCTGTGTTGATGCCTAGGCCCGGGACAGGAAGAGGCACATGGGAGAGGATCCTAACCCAGGCTTTGGTTTTTCAACCTTTTTCTTTTGGAAACTTCCAAACATATACAAATGTTGTGAGCACAATGAACTCTCATGTAGCATCTATCATGCAGCTTCAACAGTTATCAATAAGCTGCCATTCTTATTTCATCTGTCTCCTGATCCCAAATTTTTCTTGAGTATTTTAAAAACCAACCCCAGATATTATATCATTTCTCCCATTTTGATTTTCTGTTTGTAGCTCTAACCGATGAGGCATGCCCTAACCAGTCTCAAAGGGGACAGGAAGGCTCCCTGGAGGCAATGGCATCTAATCTGAGGTCCGGAAGAGTAGGATTGGCAGCCACGTGGGTAAAAGTGACAGGGCAGGAGGAGGAGGGCAGGAAGGGGCAAACGTTTCAGACTGAAGGAAGAGTTTGTGCGGAGGTCAAAGGTGACGGGAATGTGACGTGTTTAGCACTTTGTCACTCACCTGTGGTCTATGGACCAGCAGAATTGGCATTATCTGGGAGCTTGTTAGAACTCTAGAATCTAGAGCCCCACCCCAGGTCTAGGGAATCAGAATCTGAGTTTTTATCAAAGTCCCCAGGAAATTCATTTGCACATCAAGTCTGAGAGGTAGTGGGTTAAGGGACTGTCTAAGGATCAGTGCAGCTAGAAATTAGAACGGCATTGAGGTTGGAGCAAAAGGGGCAAGGTCGGCAAGGCCCCTAAAGCCAAGGCAAGGTCTTGGCGTTTGCCCTGACACCAGAGGAGAGCTGCTGACAGGGTTGAGCAGGGAGTGATGTGGTCAGATTTGCCTTTTAGGCGGCAACTCTGCTGCAATGGGGAGAGTGGATTAAGGTGGAGGAGGTGGGAGCCCCGGAAACGCGTCAGGCTTTTGTTCCCTTCGAAGCTACAGGGTGCAGGGGCTGGACAGGGACTCTGGAGCCCAACAGCCTCGCCTGTGTTGTATTTTCATTGTATTATTCAAACCCCAACCTGGCTTCTTACAAACGGAATAGCTGTGGCTTGAGACAAAGCTACTTGACTTGTCTGAGCCTCTCTTTCCTCATCTGTCCCAAGCATGGCATTTTCTTTTTACGGGACTTTGATCACAGCAGCAAAGAAGAGTGAATGCTTAGAAATAGAGCCTGATTTTGACACGTTTGGAATTCAAATAGCCACAGAAATGCTACAACTGCCTGGCTCTACACCCACCCCGCCTCTAGCCCAGACTGCAGCATTTGGGCCCCTTCCCTTCCAGAAAGCCCTGTGGTCGGGGCAAGACCACAGAATTGGGGCTGGAGACTCAGCTTCTAGAGCAGTCAGTTCAGAGCTCCACCTATCCTGGAACCTTTGCTTCTTGAGAGGCAGCGCCCCTGGCCAGCCCTCCGTGCCTGTTCTCACACCTGCCTGCCTGCCTGGGCTCAGGCCAGTTCTCTCACCTGGAGTGCAGGTGTGTGGGCATCTGCTTATTCCTCACTATCAAGTAAGCCACTATGTTTGGGACATTGTGCTCTGTGCTTTGGGGACCTGAGGATAAGTGAGGAACAGAACTCTCCTCCCCTCAGCCTGTCAGAACCCTTCCTGTTCTTTGAGCCCAGGTCCACCCCCTCAGTGGCACCTCTCCTGCCCATGTTGAGCTCAAATGGCCAGTGAAACTGCAGCCCAGAAACAGCATGGAGGTGAGTTCCTGATAGGGACATGTCACCAGAGAACAGTTAGCAGGCCCCGAGGGGCCCGGATCACCCCCGCCCAAAGGTCATGTGCTGTGAGTAGGCACCAAGCTTAGCTGATCAGGGAGGGCCTGAAAGGGTCATTTGCCTGAGGTCAAAGGGCCAAGGGACCACACCAGTGGGTGCCTGACTCCCTTTCCTTTCTCTCTTGGTGCTGCACCTCCACCAGTGGCCACACGGGGTCAGTGTCCTTTCATGCTTGGGTTGGCACAGTTGGCTGGGAACTGCCCTGGACCCCACAGCTCTCTGTAGCATCTCTCGGCAGAGAGTTCTGGCTAACTGTGCAAAAAACTTCCCTAAGGCTTGGAGCAATGTGGTCAGAGGGACCCAGTAGTCTGGGTGAGGAAGAAGAGCAGCAGGTTATTTGCACAGTCACGTTGTTTCACTGAGAGGAGCCACAGGACCCTGCCCAGATGCCCTGCACAGGCTGGCTCCATGCTCTCTGACTGTATAAAAACAGTAGGCACTCGAGACTTCCCTGGTGGTGCAGTGGGTAAGACTCCGCGCTCGCAATGCAGGGGGCCCGGGTTCCATCCCTGGTCAGGGAACTAGATCCCACATGCATGCCGCAACTAAGAGTTCGTATGCCACAACTAAGGAGCTGGCGAGCTGCAACTAAGGAGCCCACATGCTGCAACTAAGGAGCCCGCCAGCCGCAACTAAGACCCGGAGCAACCAAATAAATAAATAAATAAACAAAACAGTAGGCACTCACTTGGGCCGATGTGGGGTGAGCAGGAAATTGTGCAATAACAGGCGAAAAGCCTGAATTACGCACGTTTAGGAAGATGGAGTGTCATGCCCCTCAGGAACATCTGGGGATTCCAATCAACTGCAGCCTACCTCTGCTGGTCCTGTTTTTAACAGCTACAGGACACCTAGTCTCAGGTAGTGCTGGTTGTTCGGGTCTCAGGCCAGGCCATGAGGCCCGGGGGGCTCACTTGTAGAGTGTGGTGTGTGCTGTGTGTGTGCTGACACAATGGCCAACCACCCTGCCGACAGGGCTTTCTGAAGGAAAGTCCCCAGAGGCCTAATCCAGCAGAGGCATGTCTCACTGGCTGGCAGACCCTCCCACTCCCCAGAGGGGTGAGGTGTTCCTCGGCTTCAAGTTGTTGATGGCTCCCACGGCCTGAGAAATGAGGCCAGGATGGAGACTTTGGAGGTGGAGTGCGCTGCGGACCCCAGGGGACTCTGAGGACCGAGACTGGCCCCAAACCTGGGCCCAGGCCCAGATCTAGGCTTTGTGGGTCTGAAGCTTTTACCATTTGGGTATCTCTTTAAGAAAAATAATATAAAATTACAAATACAAAATTGTATTTGTAAATACAATTTTATAAGTATTTACTTAGAATGAGATTTTTACTTAGAATGAGAAATAAATATTTACTTAGAAATAAATATTTCCTTAGAATGGGACAATAGGTGACATCAAATTACAAATTTTAAAAAACTGACAAATAGCACAAATATCACAAAACCTAGAAAAATAACCTTTTTGTTAACCGACCACTACACCTCTACAGTATCTTTCCAGGTGTTTTTGGCTGCATACTCTTTGATAACCACTTCATTTGCCAGCAATTTTATAATATTTTCTATAGGAAGAATAGGAAGATAATTCAATCTTTACTATGGCTGATCAAAATTGTATGTAATATCGCTACAGGTTTATGCTTACAAACTCAGGAATTCATACATTCTATTTTGTCAATCCCAGCAAAGACAGAAAACATGTGGTGTGCTTATAATTGTAATATGCTGCATTATTAAGTATATTCTTGACGAGAGAGAACCTCCCGGCAGAGGAAAACTTTGACTGGACATTGCTGAGAACCAAACTCGGTCTTTTACATTTATGATGACTGGAGGAATTTTCCACACACTAGCTTCTGATTCTGTACATTTTGAACTTTGTTTCTCTCACATTTCCCACCTACTTCCGGTACTAGGTGCTGCAGGTCACATTCATATTGCAACATGGCCTTTGGTCATGAGTCGTGAGTGGACAGGAGGAACGTTGCTAGGAGCCATTCCTACACTGGGGAAAGGGTGCTAGACATTATTTAACTATACTAGGAAGTCACTGCAAATCACATATATAAATGCACTCTGGGCTCAATTTCCCCTTAGCCAGATACTAAAAATGCCCATAGCCATTCCAAACACAGTCCACCATGAAAGGAAGTGTGACCAAGAGATGTCAAATTGGGAAAAGACTATAGGCTTTTTTTTTTTTTTTTTTAGGTGATGGATATTTTAATTAAGTCAAAGGGGGAATCTTTTCCCAATGTATACATATATCAGTCATCTAAGATGATGGTCTTAATTGATAATGGTTAATATATCTCATTCTTCCAAATTTTACAAATTTTAAGCAACTGCTAAGGGCCTCTCCCAGGTCCTTCCTTGCCAGTGAGGGGTCCTGAAGCTTGTGCTTCATTAGGTTCATGCTAAATCCACCCTTGCCTAGAACCCATCACTCTCTCCCCGCTTCTTTCTTCTTCCAGGAATTGGCTTGCCTTCTTTGCTCTCCACCGCCCAACTTGTGTTCCTTCTGGTGGAGGAATTTCTTCCCCTCCCAGATGGAAGCCAGAGCAGATCTGGGTCCCCAGCCTCTCTAGGACCTTGCTCTTCCTTCCAGTAAATATACGGCCCTTCTAAGCTTTCCACTGATTTGACAAGTAGAGACAACAGACATAGGAAATAAAACAAATCCTTCTAACTTGCCTTCATCTTCTTTCCACTTGGGTGTCCCAGAGAGACAAAGGCACACCTTTGATGGTATTGATGGTGCACCTTTAGCTGTGACCAGAGGGCTGAAGTGAGTAATCATATTTCTGAGGAAAACATATCTGGGATCTCCACAGGCTTTTCTCCCTGGAGTGAGGGTTGAAGCTCTAGGTTGACAAGATGAGATAGAGGCTGGGGTAACTGGTGGCTGATGTTGGGGTCATTGCCATTTCCCCCCCAAGGCCCCACAAGACCCTACCCTGAGTTGTCCTTGGATGAGACCAAATCTCCTGATGGCAAAGGCTGTGTCTTACTTATCTACACGTCCCCTGCGCCTAGCATGCTTCTTGGTATGTAGTTGGTGCTCAATGAATTTGAAGAGCAGAATGGCGTTGGGGGATCTGACTGCTCCCAGGAGGACCCTGAGGGCATAATAAAGGCTGTTTTGTGCCTGAGTGGCCATGGGTGTAATGAGGGTCAGGAAACAGCCCATAAAACGCAGCAACCAGGTAACCGGGGCCAAACCAGCTGCCTTCCTTCCCTTTGCCCACCTTCTCATCTACAACACTATTTTGTTTAACAAGGTTCTTCCTTCAGAAATCAGGCAAAGACCAACTGCAGCCTAGCGTTTATATGCAGGCATTTCTTGGAAAATTAGTATGCTTTAACAAATCCTGAATCCTGAGAAAAATCAATCTGGGAAACAGGGAAAAGTATTATAATTCTCCTGTGAGAATCAAAGCTTAACAGTCAACACAGAGACATGACTGGTTTGAAGGATTCCACTGACATCTAGTGAAATCAGAATCAGAAAGTGCTGATAACTCCGAGTTGAGGGTTAAGGTCGACATGTTTGGGAACAGTGATGGGAGCAGAGATGTGGTCACCATATAATCGGTCTTGCTTAAAGCTCTTATGATATTATGAGTGTGTGTTTGTGGCCCTGTTTGGTGCTTGAGTTACTACTGCAAACAACATAAATATTAATAGGGTTATATACTTTGTATACTTTATTCAAATCCTATGAGTGGTGTTCCAAGAAATAACAAGCTCTAAAAGCAAAAATAAGTTCCTAAATTGGCAATTCTAACACAATTCTATATAGCACTGTTTACTTTGTTAGAAGATCTGAATGTTACATTATCCAAATATAACACAACCCAAAAACACACATTGTCTTCCCATGTTTGCATATTCACTATAGGCCGTGATTCTTTGTGAATACCACTAAAGTTAATATTTCTTATATATTAAACAAAAATTTTTAGATATACATAATAATGAGTAAAGAGTATCAAGAATGTTGAAAGTGTTTTAAGAATAACTTATGGCTTTGGAAAATTTCCAAGAATTCCCAGGAATTTAACTTCTTGTTCCTGAATCCTAAAGTTAAATATCTGTCAAGAATTTGGAAACACTATTCCAGCCTCCGTGAGGATCCAATTTTGAGTTAGGGGACTGAATGAATCAAGTTTTATGGATTAGGACACTGGCTGGGGAGCTGTTAGGGTCACCTCATTGTCTCCTGATAAACATCCAGGTGGAAATCTCAGCCCAGGACACATAATTCGTGTTTGGGTCGGTGGGTTGCACTGAAGTAAGGAATTAAGAATCACAAGGGATATGGGGGGTTGTCCAATGACCTTGCCCTGGGACAGCACCCATGACAGACAAGCCTACACCCACTGTTTCCTTACCCATGACCCCCCAGGCTCCCCACAGCCTCCAGCCCTGCAGAAGGGAGCACTCACCTTCTCCCAAGGGAAGTAACTTTCTTTTGTGCTGCCCAGGTCAGGGATTTGGAAGGCAGTACGATTGCCCCTCGTCCCTCAGTATCCATCAGGGATTGGTTCCAAGACCCCCAGGATCTCAAAATCCCCCAATCAAGTCCCTTATATAAAGTGGTGTTGTATTTGCGTATAACCTCCTCCTATATACTTTAAATCATCTCTAGATTACTTAGCATACCTAATGCAGTGTAAATCCTAAGTAAATTCGTTGTAAATACAATGTAAATGCTATGGAGATAGTTGCCAGCACACTGCAAATTCAAGCTTTGCTTTTTGGAACTTCCTGGAAATTTTTTAAAAATATTTTTATCTGCGGTTGGTTGAATCCACAGATGTGGAACATGTGGGTACAGAGGGCCCACTGTATATGATTCTTTAACTTGAATTCTCATGAGGAAAGAGCTCTGGGTCTGATTCGATAACCCAGATTTGAGTCCCGTATCTGTCAAGTACAAGCCTTATCACGCTGGCCTCTGTCTGTTTACATGAGTGTTCCACCAGGCTCTGAGGCTGGGGTACTGAAAAAATACTGGTTAAATAAATGAATAGATAAGCAAATAAATGAGTAGTTGGGAAGGCATTTGTGAAGGAGCTGGAGCCTGATAGGCACAATATCTGGTCATCACAAAAGAAAAATGAGAACTTTGGGTTAAACAAGATGGATTGAAAACATATGTATATCTCTCCTCCCTCCCCAAACTCCATTTAAGAAGAAGTTTCATTAAAAAACACTGGGACTTCCCTGGAGGTCCAGTGGTTAAGACTCTGCGCTTCCACTGCAGGGGGCATGGGTTCAATCCCTGGTCAGGGAACTAAGATCCCACATGGGACACGGCATAGCCAAAAAAAAAAAAAAAAAAAAAGAAATACAAAAGGTGTAAACTCCCAGAGACAAAGATAAGAGATGTCAACAACTGTTTAAAAGACAGAATAAGTGGAACTGGCCTGTCCGGGCCAAGGAGGCTGCAGTAGGTGCCAGCTTCCTCAGAAGGTGGGGGGCGAAATGGGACAGGGCACGCAGGGAGAGTCGGAACCCACCTCTCCTGTCCTCACCCTTGTGGGAGATGGGAAGTCTATTCACTGCAGAAATAGATCAGACAGACCACCTTCCAGGTCACAAGGCCCAGCGGACTGGGAGGCACCCACTGAAGTCAAGGCAATGGAGTACAAGGCCTCACACTATCCTCTGAGGCCCCAGGGGCCCTTTTCCACCCTGATCTGAGCAGCCCAGCAACTGTAGGTGCTTCCAGGTTGGCAGCTGGAGGGTTCTTCTCTGGAAAAACTGACCAGCTTGACAGAAAAGACCTACAGCTTCTGAAATTTGGGTCCTCCCAACAAAATAAGCAGGTCTCAGCCTGGTCACTCTGTAGAGAGCTCCAGCAGGCCCTATGCCTGGTGCAACACTCAGAGAGGCCCACTCAATCACTCCCAGACAGCCCAGGGTCACCAGAGTGGGAGAAAATCATTAGTAAACCAACAAACACAAACTTGGCCTTGTATTCAAGTTTTAGGGAAAATGCTCAGAAAACACTATCCAGGCATAGCTTGGAGATATTGCAGGTTCGTTTCCAGACCACCACGATAAAGCAAATAAAGCAAGTCACATGAATTTTGTTGTTTCCCAGTGCAGGTATTAGTTATGTTTACACTACACTGTAATCTATTAAGTGTGCAATTGCATTATGTCTAAAAAAATAATGTACACCCCTTAATTAAAAAATACTTTATCACTGAAAAATGCTGACCATCACCTGACAATGCAGAGTTGCCACAAACCTTCAATTTGTAAAAACCGCAATATTTGCAAAGCGCCATAAAGGTAGGTATGCCTGTGAATATTTAAAACAACTACCACTCTACTGCAGAAGTAAGAGAACAAGTAGAATTATCCTGATCTGCTAGGAGTTTACATTGAGTTTTGAAAACCATGCTTTTTATGAAAAAAGGCTTATGTGAACTTCAAACCATTAATATTATTCACATAGTTGTAAATTTATGATTAACATAATTATCTAAATAAGGTTTCACAAATCTGATGACTAATTCAAGAATAGGAGGTGTTTTCTATGTGTTTCTTATATTAAAAACAAGTTTTAATGCAAATAAAGTTTCTTTTTGCGGTACGCGGGCCTCTCATTGTCGTGGCCTCTCCCATTGCGGAGCACAGGCTCTGGACGCGCAGGCTCAGCGGCCATGGCTCACGGGCCCAGCCGCTCCGTGGCATGTGGGATCTTCCTGGACCGGGGCACGAACCCGTGTCCCCTGCATTGGCAGGCGGACTCTCAACCACTGTGCCACCAGGGAAGCCCAAGTTTCTTATTTTTTATTCCTTAGGTGTCAGGAGTTTTAAAGAACAGAAAATACAGTGTACAGTAAAATGCAATCTGATTTGGGATTCTAAATTTTACCCTAGTGAGTTTACCTGGCAAAGCATTTTATTGAAAAAAACCCCTAATTTCTTTTCCTTAAGAGGGGAGCTTATATATTTATTATATTTTATTTCTAAAGGGAGGCTTATTTATGTTTTGCTTTTTTTGGCTTATGTAATTTTTATCCATACCAGACAACCCCCAATGTTAAAGATGGAGACAAAACAAGCAAAAATAAATAAACAGAAATCAAAAAGAAATTCAGGAAACACAGATAATGTAATGTACAGAAGAAAACTTAAGCAATTATAATGATCCTCAGAAAGATCAGGAGCCGTAAAAAAGAGGGCAGGGGCTTCCCTGGTGGCGCAGTGGTTGAGGGTCCGCCTGCCGATGCAGGGGACACGGGTTCATATCCCGGTCCGGGAAGATCCCACATGCCGTGGAGCGGCTGGGCCTGTGAGCCGTGTCCGCTGGGCCTGCGCATCCGGAGCCTGTGCTCCGCAACGGGAGAGGCCACAGCAGTGAGAGGCCTGCGTACCGCAAAAAATAAATAAATAAATAAAATAAAATAAATTCAGTAGGAGGGGTGGAAAATTTGTGGAAATCTCTCAGAAAGTAGAACAAAAAGAGAGATGGAAAATAAGGTGGTCAAATATCATATACTAGAGAAGTTTCAGTGGAAGAGACCAGGGGAAATTGAGGAAGACACTGTCAATAAACTAATACAAGAAATATTTTCAGCAGCTTGAGGCCATAAATCACCAGTCTGAAAGGTCCCACAGGGCACCAGCAAGAAGAATGAAAATAGAGCCAACCCAAGGCACTTAATCTTGAATTGTCAGAACATCCAGAATAAAGAGATGATGCTATCAGCTTGTGGAGTCAAGGAATAAAGTCACAGGCAAAGATCAATAGTGAGAAAGGGATGAGGTTTCTCACCAGCAGCGCTGGGAACCAGAAGACAAGGAAATGATCCCTTCAAAATAATGGGAGAAATGCCTTCCAGTTTCAGCTTCTATTTCCAGCCAAGCTCTTAATCTTGGGAGGACAGACTAAAGGCATTTCAAACCTGTAGGGTTTAAAACAATGTACCTCCCATGCACATGTGTCTCAGGAAGCTACTGGAGCAGGAGCTCCAGCAAAATGAGGGAGTAAACCGAGAAAGAGAACTCCAAAGGGAGATGAGGGAAATCTCCAGGATAAGGTTGAAGACAAGTCCTGGATGGCAGCCCTGAACTCCCTCAGGTCCAGGTCAGGGCCGAGGCTGGGAGTTGGGGGACGGGGTGCATCAGAGGAAAAACAGACATGGCCCATTACCTGGGTGTCAGATCACATAGAGAGAGAGAGGTTTATGGAGAAAAATTAATGATAGGTACATAGAGAAGAAAGCAAACAAAAAAGGCAGTTCTGAATGCACGGGTGGGGTAGAGGTGAAGAAGCTGCACCAGAAAGAGAGTGTAATCTGGAGCCAGGAACCTCAGCTGGGAACAGTATTTACTTAGTAATAATACAAATACTGAATATTGATTTTTAAATACTGCCATACAACTTACCGTGAGGTGGGAGAGTAGAAGTGTGTGTGTGTGTGTGTGTGTGTTTGGGCGGGGGTGGGGGTGGGTGGGGTGTGTAAGAGAGATAAATTTTTATCTTTTGTGGTAGAAGTCAATAAAGGATGTCTAGAATGAAAAATAAAGAAATAGCCTTTTAAAGATGGAGATAAATTTTTAAAAATAGCTACAGGAAATAAAGGTGGCTTCCCCTGGGGTTGGGGCTCAAAGGGGGATAGGCGTGGTGGAGGACCCTTGTTTTTTATTACAAGCCTTGAAATACCATTTAGCTGTGAAAACCATGTATCTGTATTAGTGCGCTAAAAACAAAAACTGATGGCAATTCCCCAAACTTCTGCCCTCCCCCCTCTTTATACTACAACCCAACCAGGGCCTCTGCACTCAGAAACCAGGTCTCCATGCATCTAAGAAAGGGCTTCTCAAGTCCCCTGAAGCCCACCAGTCACCAAAAGCAGAAGCAGCCTCTGTGTCCCTTCGTGAGAGAGAGAGAAACTCAGCCAACAGCGCAGCAGCCGGTGGAGAGGGTTTATTCCCTCACCTTCCCTCTACGCTGCTGGGCTCCTGCCCAGACTTGATTCTTTACTAAATCAAACCCTAAATCTCCTGCCTCACCCTCACACCAGATCCAGCCAAACTAACTTTGCAGGAGGATTTATTAAACTGGAGGCACTTACAAAGGGGGAAAACACACACACACACACACACACACACACACACACACACCCCTCAAACCACAAGGCACCTTCGGTTGCTATTGTCCTCTGGAGAGAGCAGGATGGATGGGCTGCCCTGGGAGATCCCGCAGATCGGAAACTCATTACAGATGTGAGACTCAGAGTAACAGGGACACTTGGAGACCTGAACGTTTCAGGAGTTTGGGGGTATTCACGTGTTGCCTGGAAACCAGAGACCAAATAGGAAACAGGAAGCCCCAGGAGAGAGAGGCTTAAATATTTCAGCATCATTTCCAGAGTTGAAGGCTGCCTGCCAGGGCCTGAGGGCAGCTGTGGTCCTTATTTTTCCTCAGTCTCAGATCATCAGAACTCCTTGCACCTCATGACCCACCCGGCCCAATCTCACTTTGCACCTCTTAGAGGTAGAGGTTAGATTCTTAAAGGGCCCACGTTGGAGTCCATGTGTACACACACACGCACACACACACACGGCTGCAAAGCCATTTTCTGGCACTGGCACTGGTTTTTATGAAGCTGGAAGTTTAACAGAAATGATGGCTCACACCTCCAGGCTTCCTGCAGCTGCAGTGGTATCTTGTTCAGGGGGCTCTGACTTACTGCTTCCATTTGTGTGACCCCGGGTGAGGCTGTGTCTGTCTGAGTCCATCCCAGAATCTGTAGCGGGAGCAGAGTGTGGCCAAACTTGGAGACTTCCTGGGACACAAGGGAGCCCAGAGCATGAAACTCAAGTAGCCCCCATCTGAACACACCAACTGTGTCTTTCTCTGCTGCAGACACAGACCGGGCCAAAGGCGTTCCCTTCAATGTGCCCTGCCCCTTGCGCTCTGTGTCCTTCTCTGTCACTGCAAACCCATGTGGAATCCCCTCCCCACTTCCCACCTGAAGAGCTCCCTGGGGGCTCTGGCGTTTTGTACTCACCCCTCCTCCATACTCTGCAGCTCTGACTGCAATTCTCATTTGGCTCTAGCATCTGCACACTTGGATGTCTGGGGCATGTGTGTGGTGTGAATTTCAGAGTCAGGCAGACCTCGTTTTCCATCACCAGTTGGATCTGGGGCAACCTAACCTCTCTTAGTCTCAGTTTCTTCATCTATAAAAACATGCACAATCCTTTCCTTTCAGTTGTGAGGATTGGGGATTATGAAATATCTGGGTCCTGAATAGACCTTTCTCCAAAGATATACAAATGGTCAACAAGCACATGAAAAGTTGCTCAACATCATTAGTCATTAGGGAAATGAAAATTAAAGCCACAATGAGATAACACTCCACACCTACTAGAATGGCTGTAATAATAAAAAGGAAAATGAAAAATAACAAGTGTTGACGAGGATGTGGAACAATCGGAACACTCGTACGTTGTTGGTGGGAATATAAAATAGAGCAGCTGCTGTGGAAGACAGTTTAGTGGATCATCAGAAAGCTAAAAATAGACTTACCATATGACCCAGGAATCCCACTGTTAGATATATACCCCCAAAGAATCAAAAACAGATACTCAAATAAAAACTTGTGCATGAATGTTCATAGCAGCATTATTCACAATAGCCAAAAGGGAGAAACCACCCAAATATCCTTCAACTGATGAATGGATAAACAAAATGTGGTCTATCTACCCAATGGAATATTATTCGGCTATAAGAAGGAATGAAGTTCTGATACATGCTACAATATAATAAACCTATGCTAAATGAAAGAAGCCAAAAACAAAAGGTCCCTTATGTGGTTCCATCTGCATGAAATATCCAGATTAGCTAAATCCACAGAAACAGATTTTTTTGGGGGCTGGTAAATATTTTATTCAGTGGGGCCCCTGTTACTATTTCTGGTGCAGATCTGACTCTTCTGTAAGGGAATTTCCAATGTGAATGTGAGAAGACAAACCCACAAAGAAGCCCTGGTAAATACGGTAAATAGGATAAATAGCAGGACGTGTGCACAAGGTTTCAAGGGAAATTGGATGACAGAGTGGTTCATTCCACTTTGAAGATTGGGCACCTTGGCTAGTCTTTGAAATCACCAGGTAAACGTGAGCAGAAGCCCCCTCCAAGCAAAGGACATGGCATGGGTAGAAATAGCAGACTAGCACTTGCCAGGGGCTGGGGAGAATAACGGCTTAATGTGTACAGGGTTTCCTTTGGAGGTGATGAAGATGAGCTAGATAGAGGTGGTAGTTGCACAATACTGTGAATGTAGTAAATGCCACTGTATTGTACACTTTAAAATAATTAATTTTATGTTATGTGAATTTTACCCCAATTAAAAAAAAATCTCTACTACAGGCCCATGTTTGATGATGGATGAAGATCTTTGGTTTTCAAACATGGCTGCACATAGGAGTCACCAGTCAATACTGATGCCTGGGTCCCACACCCAGTTTTCTAACATAATTGGCATGAGGAGAGGCGTGAACACAGAGCTTTATGAAAGCTGCCTAAGGGATCCCAACACCCAGGACCTTCCCTTCTATTTCCACTGGGCTGGCACCTCTTCCTCCCAGCTTGCAGGCTTGCAGAAGGCTCCAGGACAGCTAGACAAATTGTCCTTTGCTGACCTTGGTTGTGCTACATCATAATTGTGTAACAGGGTCTGACCTGGTACTTGAGCATGTGAATGTGGGAAGCAGTGAAACGTTAGATTTATATGTGAACATGTAAAGAAATGTACAAGGCCTCTGGGGTGTGAGATCTGTGTCTATGATGGTAAGCGAGGGTGGCCAGCCACGGCCTTAAACCCTTCTACCTTGAAGGAGGAGTTCCAGTATTTCCTATGCAAGTCACCTGTGGAGCCAACCCCAAAATGGTACAGTAAGCCACGGGAGGAGTGTGTCTGATTCTTCTGGAAAAAGGTGTTGGGGAAATTTTCAACATGATTTTCCAACTTAACTCTGACCAAGCACAAAAAATTGGAAAGTACAGATGGTAGATCTTATGGGGAGGTCACTGTGCCATCTTAGAGCCAATGGTAACTAGACAGCCAGGGAAGCACCAGGACTGCAAACACAGTGCCTTGGTTATCCACTGCTGCATGACAAACTAACCCAACACCTCACAGCCACTGAGATGTCTACTCTTAAACAAAAACCTGAAGAACAGAAAACAGTAAGTGTTGGTGAGTATGTGGAGAGATTGGAACACTTGTGCACTGTTGGTGGAAATGTAAAATGGTGCAGCTGCTATGGAAAATAGTACGGCAGTTCCTCCAAAAATTAAAGACAGAATTACCATATGATCCAGCAATTCCGCTTCTGGGTTTATACCCCCCAAAATTGAAAACTTGAAGAGATATTTCAAGTTCCTAGCAGTATTTTTCACAATATCCTAAAGGTGGAAGCATTCCAAGTGTCCATCAATGGATGAATGGATAAACAAAATGTGATATACATATACACACAATAGAATATTATTTAGCTTTAAAAAGGAAGGAAATTCCGGGACTTCCCCGGTGGCACAGTGGTTAAGAATCCGCCTGCCACTGCAGAGGACATGGGTTCAATCCCTGGTCCGGGAAGATCCCATATGCTGCAGAGCGACTAAGCCAGTGAGTCACAACTACTGAGCCTGTGCTCTACAGCCCACAAGCCACAACTACTGAGCCCACGTGTGGCAGCTACTGAAGCCCGCGTGCCTAGAGCCCGTGCTCCGCAACAAGAGAAGCCACCGCAATGAGAAGCCCACGCACTGCAACGAAGAGTAGCCCCCGCTCACCGCAACTAGAGAAAGCCCACGCACAGCAAGAAAGACCCAACACAGCCAAAAATAAAATAAATATTTAAAAGAAAAAAAAAAAAGGAAGGAAATTCTGACACATGCTATACCATGAAGACACTTAAAGACATTATGCTAGGTGAAATAAACCAGTCACAAAAGGACAAATATGATACAATTCTACTTGAATGAGCTACTTAGAGTAGTATTGGGTTGGCCAAAAAAGTTCCTTCGATTTTAAAGTAAAAATAAAAGACACATTTTTCATTTCACCAAGAACTTTATTGAACAACATATTCACCCTTTTGTTCCACTGCCTTCTGCCATTTTTCAGGCAACTTCATAATTCTATCTTCCCTAAACTTTTCATCTTTTTGAGAAAGAACTGTTCCAGGTGCCTTTTACAGTCTTCCAGGGAATTGAAATTTTTTCCATTAAGAGAATTTTTAAACACCGAAGTAAATGGAAATCCAAAGGTGCAACGCCTGATGAATACGGCGGATGAATCAGAACTTCCCAGCCAAGCTGTAACAGTTTTGCCTGGTCATCAAAAAACATGCAGTCTTGCGTTATCCTGATGGGAGATGATGCATTTTCTGTTGACTAATTCCAGATGCTTTTTGTTGAGTGCTGCTTTCAGTTGGTCTAACTGGGAGCAGTACTTGTTGGAATTAATCACTTGGTTTTCTGGAAGGAGCTCATAATAGAGGACTCACTTCCAATCCCACCATATACACATATACACAACGTCACCTTCTTGGATGAAGATTGGCCTTTGGTGTGGTTAGTGGTGGTTCATTTCGCTTGCCCTGCGATCTCCTCCATTCCATATTATTGTACGGTATCCACTTTTCATCACCCGTCACAATTTGTTTTAAAAACGGAATTTTTTTTTACTTTCAGTAGAGAATCACATGCGGAAGTATGGTCAAGAAGGTTTTTTCGCTTAACTTATGTGGAACCCAAACATCAAAGTGATTAACATAATCAAGCTGGGGCAAGTAATTTTCAATGCTTGATTTGGATATTTTGAGTATGTCAGCTGTGTCCCATGGAGTATAACATTGATTGTTCTCAATTAATGTCTCGATTTGATCGCTATCAACTTCAACTGCTCTACCCCACCGTGGAGCATCGTCCAGCGAGAAATCTCCATCGTGAAACTTCACAAACCACTTTTGACACGTTCGATCAGTCACAGCACCTTCTCCATACACTGCACAAATCTTTTCTTGCATTTCAGTTTAGTTTTTACCTTTCTTGAAATAATAAAGCATAATATGCTGAAAATGTTGTTTTTCTTCCGTCTTCAATATTAAAATGGCTACACAAAAATTCACCAATTTTGATGTTTTATTTATTTAATTTTATTTTTTTGGTTGTGTTGGGTCTTCGTTTCTGTGCAAGGGTCTAGTTGCGGCAAGCGGGGGCCACTCTTCATCGCGGTGCACGGGCCCCTCACTGTTGCAGCCTCTCCTGTTGCGGGGCACAGGCTCCAGACGTGCAGGCTCAGCAGCTGTGGCTCGCGGGCCCAGCTGCTCCGCGGCATGTGGGATCCCCCCAGACCAGGGCCTGAACCCGTGTCCCCTGCATTGGCAGGCAGACTCTCAACCACTGCACCACCAGGGAAGCCCATAAGTTTTTTTTAAATGCACGCTGATGTGACAGCTGTCACATACAATCTAACAAAATTGTTTCAATTGAAGTTAAAGACAACTAAGCGCAACTAGAGCCATCTTACAGAAAAACTGAATGAACAGTTTGGCCAACCCAATAAAATTCATAGAGACAGAAAGTAGAATGGTGGTTGCCAAGGGCTGGGGCAACAGAGTTACTGTTTAATGGGTACAGAGTTTTAGTTTGAGAAGATGAAAATTATTCTGTGGATGGATGGTGGTGATGGTAGCACAACAGTGTGAATGTACTTAATGCCACTGAACCTTATACTTAAAAAGGATTAAAATAATAAATTTTATGTATTTTTACTCCAATTTTACAAAAAGTTTATATACTACCCCCCCCCACCAAAAAAAAAAAAAAAAAAAACAACCCAACCAAGACGCATTTTATTATCTCTCAT
The DNA here is from genome assembly GCF_039906515.1 of Pseudorca crassidens. NCBI lineage: Eukaryota > Metazoa > Chordata > Mammalia > Artiodactyla > Delphinidae > Pseudorca > Pseudorca crassidens. The sequence continues at coordinate 134,000,991 of NC_090297.1, read as the reverse complement.
GATTCGGTGCATTCTCTGGGCCTGCCTGAGAGGTACTCTTTCTCCATGTGATGTCCGCTGGGGCTGCAGTCATCTGGGGCTTGGCTGGGACTCACTCACATGGTTGGCACTCTGGGGGGAACACCTGGAAGGTGGGCTCAGCTGGGACACTGGGGTGACTGGGCCTCTCTCTCCTTGCAGACTCAGGGCCTCATCCTCCCCAAGCGGCCTCTCCAAATGGTCACTCCAGCAGGGCAGCCAGACTTCTTACATGGCAGTCTGGGGCTCCCAAAGGCGCAAAGCCAGGAGATGCCAGACTTTCTTACGGCTCAGGCCCTGACCTGACACAGCATGAGAGCCACCACATCCCAATGGTTAAAGAGACCCATAGGCCCAGCCTGGATTCAAGGGAGGGTCATATACTAGGTGGTGAATACTGGGAGGTGGTGGGTCCTTGGGGACCATTTTTACAGACTCACTGCCAGGCTCAGCATTTCTAGAACTGGAGTTTATCACCTCCTCCATTCTCCTCTACCCACATCTCTGTCTGCCCAATCTGGCCCTCTTCTTGGGTTCCTCATCTCGAGGAGGGGCACAACCATCCAGTCCCCTAACACTGAGCCCAGACTCTCCCCTGAAGTTCCCCTCTCTTCTCTGCCCCTCCCCCAACAAACTCAGTCACCAGAAAGTCCTGCTTGTCTGTATCCTAAACACCTCCACTCTCCCCCAACCCCCTGTCATGGTCTTCCTCTAGGACACTGCCATCCCATGCATGGGCTACTGAAAGCACCCCTCCAGTCGCCTCCTGGACTGGCCCCCTCCATCCCTCCCCAACACTCCCCCAGAGAGAGCAAGCTACAAAGTCAGTGGGTCCTGTCCTCTTGAAGTCTTCCCCACCTTCCTGAGTGTTCCCAGGGCACAGACCTAGCTCCTGTGCAGGGCACACCAATCACCTTCCCTGGCCACTCAGTCTAAAGTGGCTCCCAGGTGCTCTGCCTGATGGGGCTGGCTTTTATGTTCGTGACAGAACTTCTCCTTACCCACTATCCTTTTATTTATTTGTCCCTCTCCTCCTTGATGCCTCTTCTCCTTGCTTCTGCTTCCTGTTGTGTATTTTCCATACTTGTAGTTATTTACATGTCTTCTCTTTCCTTAGGTTGAACTGTATGGAATTATTAATGATCTCGACTTTTTTAGATCTTCAAAAAAATTCCAGTTTCCTATGGTCCAGGCCGATGGATTATGAGCTACGTGTAAGTGAGTGACTTCGTATCTTGGTATCTTAACGAGTCATTCCCATGTATCAGGCCTCCCCATGTATTAGGGAAGGATTTCAGAAAGTCCAGAGGAAAGGCAGGCATGACCCCAGAGACACGAGAAAGCAATACAATGTGAGAGGGACAGGAGGTTCTAGAAAAGAAAGTTCTGAGAGTTTAACCAGGAATAACCTCAGTGAAGAGAGGCATGTCTAAATAAATGGAACAGGGTTCTCTTTAAAAAGCTCTTTATCTGAAAGAACACACATCAGTCCTGGATGGGGGACAGAGAAGCAAGGACAAACTGAAGGGAAGAGCAAGAATACTTTCAGAATAGTGTCAGGAAAGGTAAAGCTGAGCTTTGAAAAAACAGTTGTTCTAATTCGGTTGTTTTTGTTTATTGTTTGTGTATTTGTTTCCTACTGCTGCTGTAACAAATTACCACAATTTTAGTGGCTTAAAACAATACAAATTCATAATCTTACAATTCTGGAGATCAGAAGTCTAACACGAGTCTCAATCAAGGTGTTGGCACTCTGTATTCCTTCTGGAGGCACTAGGGGAGAATCTGTTTTCTTGCCTTTCCAACCTTCTAGAGGTTGCCCACATTCCTTGTCTAGTGGCCCCTTACTCCATCTTCAAAACCAGTAACATCGGGCCATGCCTGTCTCATGCTGCCATCTCTTCTATCTCCCTTTATTGCCTCCCTCTTCTACTTTTAAGGACACTTGTGACTTCCTTGGCCCACTAGGATAGTCCAAGATAATCTCCTTATTTTACAGGCAGCTAATTAATAACCTTAATTCTATCTGCAACCTTACATTCCTTAATTCCATAGATATCCTCTTTGCTAAGTAACGTAACACATTCATAGATTCTCAGGATTAGGATGTGGGCATCTTTGGGGGACCATTCTGTCTGTCATAGTTATTTTAGTTTTGTTTGGAAGAGTAAGAAAGATTAATTAGAAAGGGGTAGACCCACTGCTTGGTGGTAAATGCTGATGGGTGTCAGAGCCCACTCAGATGCTATCTGCTCCATAAAGGGGAAAACAAACAATTTTAAGAGGAAATTGCAACACGACATGGAGTGAGATAGTGTAGCCCGTGAGAATCTTGATTCACAAATTCAAGTGTGCAAGAAAGGTCACATTTCTCCATTTTCTTCAAATTGGCAAGTTCCTATCCTGCCAGGTTGGCAGGAAACCCAATTTGAATTATTACCCAAGGCTCCTCCTTTCCCTGGAATTCAGAGGCTGCACCTCTGAACAATCAATCATTACCATCACTACAGTTCTACCTGCCAGGCACTGCTCTAAGTATTTACACATGTGAACTCATTTAATCCTCATAACAATCCTGACACAAGTAATACTAACATCTCCATTTTACAGGTGAAGAAACTGAGACCCAGAGAGGTTCAGGAACTTGTCCAAAGTCACACAGCTCTAGGCTCATATGGTTGTGGCTGATATGTTCCTTGTCTAAACTCAGAGTGATCCCTTGAAGGTTTTCTCTGTTTGAATGCCACGTGTGGGTGTGGAAATCGTTGATGAGATGGGGCACCCTGGTACCGGTGCTCTAGCCTCTCCAGGGGTACCAGGCAGCCATCGACCCAGGACTTGCTCCTTCCTGTCTTTTTTTTTTAGGAGGTCCATCAAGGCACTTACCCCGCATCCTCCCTATCTTGATTGATGACTATTTTTTTTTGCCTCAGGGAATTCTGTCCCCTAATCTTCCAATTGCCATAAAAATATTTATCATAATCTCTTCAACCAATTCCGGAATAGACAGCCAAGTGAGTACTTCTATTTTGGGCCTCATTGTATAAAACTCCCATAGAAGGTAACACATAAGGACCCAGCTACCTTCAGCAATCTTGGCACCAGGACATTTATTTTTTAAAAATTTTTATTTATTTGGCTGCTCTCTTAGCTGCAGCACGTGGGATCTTTGTTGCCTGGGCAGGATCTTCTTTGCTTCACGCGGGCTCTTAGTTGCGGCATGAGGGATCTAGTTTTGACCAGGGATTGAACCCGGGCCCCCTGCATTGGGAGCACAAAGTCTTAATCACTGGACCACCAGAGAAGTCCCGGGACCAGGACATTTAAAGGAGAAATTATCCAGTTACACAAGGAAGGGAGTTCCTGGCACCTTTAACCTAGTTCAGATACATCCCAGAGCATGGACAGAACCTGCAAAGAATATCCCCAAATTCTGATTGGTCCTAGTTGAGGAGTCTATGGGAGATAATTAGATAAAGTCATGAGGGTGGGGTCCAAATGGTGGGATCAACGCCCTTATAAGAAGACGAAGAGACACCAGAGCACCCTCTTTCTCTCTCTCTTCACCGCATGAGAACACAGTGAGAAGGTGGCTATCTGTAAGCCAGGATGAGGTGTCTCACCAGAATCCGACTCTGCTGGCACAGTGATCTTGGACTTTCAGTCTACAGAACTGTGAGAAAATAAAATCTCCATTGTTTCAGCCATCCAGACTGTGATATTTTGTTATGGCCGCCCAAGTTGACTAATGTAGATGGGCTTGTAGGCTGGTTCCATGAAAGTTCTTGAAAAGGGCTTATTAATGGAATTCTATCAAGGGGGGTGGGCAGGGATCAGGGCAGACCTAAACTGACATGTACAGGGTACTTAGGTCTTGTGCCTCTCTTGCTGAGAATAGTGGGTAGGGCTACCAGGAGGGAGTGGAGAATTTTTTTTAGGGTGCAGTGCCTAATTTAAATCAAAGTGGGGAGCAATAGCATGAAGCAATACTTCTTTTCAAAATGCTTTAAACTAACAATGTTTCCCACCCCACGTGACCACCACAGAAGGAACCCTGACCCCACAGCCAGAGCCCATTGGCTCAAGATTATGTTTACAGAGGGCCGGGGTTGCAGAGACCAGTAGGGCTGACCAAATGTCAGCCATTTCAGGGGGGAACAAGCACACTTGCCCAGAAACAGCGAGTCATGTGCATTCTTATCACAGAGGGAGGCTGGAGCTGTCATTTCTCTCCTAACTGGTCTCCCTGCTTCCCCGCAGTCTACTCTCCACATGGCAGTCAATTAGCCTTTTCAATCTTAAGTCAGGATTCTCCAGTGGCTCCTCATCCCATCAGGGTAGAAGCCAAAGTCCTCCCCTCGGAAGTCCTAGGGGGTCTGGCCCCACCTTCCTCCCTCTCAGCTCAGCTCCCGCTGCCCTCCCCTCGCTCACTCCACCCAGGTCCTGCTGGCCTCCTCGCTATTCCTGCAACACACCCGGCTTTGGGCTTTGCACAGGCTGTCCCCTCTACTCACAACACTTTCCTCCAGATGCCCAGATGGCTCCCTCCCTCAACTCCTTCAAGTCTTTGCTCCGGTGTCATCTTCTCAATGAGGCCTACCCTGACTATCCTATTTAAAATTGCAGCCCTTGATGGCCAAAAAGCCCATGAACAGATGCTCAACATCACTAATTATCAGAGAAATGCAAATCAAAACTACAGTGAGGTATAGCTTCACACTGGTCAGAATGGCCATCATCAAAAAGTCTACAAACAATAAATGCTGGAGAAGGTGTGGAGAAAAGGCAACCCTCTTGCACTGTTGGTGGGAATGTAAATTGGTACAGCCACTATGGAGAACAGTATGGAGGTTCCTTAAAAATCTAAAAAAACTAAAAATAGAATTACCATATGATCCAGCAATCTCACTCCCGGGAGTATACCTGGACAAAACTGTAATTCAAAAAGATACATGCAAAAAAAAAAAAAAAGATACATGCACCCCTATGTACATAGCAGCACTATTCACAATACCCAAGACATGGAAGCAACCTACATGTGCACTGACAGAGGGATGGGTAAAGATGATGGGGTACCTATATACAATGGAATATTACTCAGCCATAAAAAAGAATGAAATAATGGCATTTGCAGCAACATGGATGTACCTAGAGATTATCCTACTAAGTTAAGTCAGACAGAGAAAGAGAAATATCATATGATATCACTCATACATGGGATCTAATTAAAAAACGTTATAAATGAACTTATTTACAAAACAAAACCAGACTCACAGATTTTGAAAACACACTTACGGTTACCAAAGGGGAAACATGGAGGGGAGGGATAAATTAGGAGCCTGGATTAACATACACACACTACTATATACAAAAGACATAACCAACAGGACTACTGTATAGCACAGGGAACTCTACCCAGTATTTTGTAATAACCTATATGGGAGAAGAATCTGAAAAAGGATACATGTATATGTATAACTGAATCACTGTGCTGTACACCTGAAACTAACAGAACTTGTAAGTCAACCATATTCCAATAAAATTTTAAAAAATAAAATAAAAAACTAAAAAAAAATTGCAGCCCTCAACTTATGATGTTTATTGTCTTTCTCCCTTAGCTAGATGGTCAGCTCTCTGAGGACAGGGATTTTGGTCTATTTTGTTCACTATTATATCCCAAGCATCTAGAGTAACAGCTGGCCCATTGGATTCCTTAGTAATCTCTGCTGCCACTTCCTGTTCTGCCTCTTCTGGTACAGGGTAGAACCACACTCTCCCCACTCCCCTGGAATGGCCATTGGATTTGTTTTGGCTCCTGAAATGTGAGTAAAAGATGACATGTACTACTTCCAAAAGGGACGTTTCACAGCCAGTGTGTGACTCGCCCCCTGCATCCTGTATGTTTGCCCTCATCCCTTAGGATGGGGTGGAGCAAAGCCCCTGCAGCCTGAGGTGCACAGTAGCGTTGGCAAGAAAAACACCTTGTTGTTTTAGTCACTGAGATGATGGGGATGTTTGTTACTGCAGAATAACCTAGCTGATCTTGACTGATACATTAGGACCTCAATAAATATTTAATGAATAAATAGTCAATGAATCCTTTGGCTGTCTTCATAAAGTCCTGAGTTAAAGAACTCTACTCTAGGTGTTGACAGATATACCATATACAATAATAACATTAGTTATTATCAGTATTATTAGGGTTTTTTTGAGTGCCAAACACTTAAAAAGTTTGCAAGGCACAGATCTAAGCATTTTACGTGTACATATTCATTTAATTCTCAGAAATTAAATCTGAGATAAGTGCTATTATTATTCCCGTTTGTCAGATGAAACTGCAGCATGGACAAGTTCAGGCCAGATCCACCGGTCACCTCTTGACTTTTATCAGTCAACATTCTGGAGCTCACAGTGGATGAACCCCAGCTCCAACAGACCTCAGTCAAAGCGTGCCAGCTGGCAGTGGGAATACCTGCAGTCATCATCTCCTTATATCTCTGCAGCCTCTGGGTGTGGAGTGAGGCAGGAATGTGTGCTCAGAAACAGGGAGGGGCTGACAGCTTAGTAACCTGTAGAGCTGGGTGATAGATCACTTGGATGACTCCATGTCTGGTTAATATCTCAGGGTGTTGTAAGTGGTTTAGCTGCCAGTAAAATTCCCCAAAATATGATTGGGAAACACCCAATCATCCAGGAAAAAAAAAAAAAAAATCCAACCCCCACCATAGCCCTTTAATTTTTAAATTCTTTGTGTATTCTTTGGGAAAATTCAATCCATATGTTTCTCAGTTTTTTATACACTGAAATGTTTCCTAGGGAGTTTTGACTTCCCCAAACCTCAGAACCTTCCCCCACTTTCCTCTCCCTGTCTTCTGCATTATCCCATCTCTCCCAACACTTTAGAAGTGGGAATTCATGTTCCAGCAAAAGCCAAACTTGGGGGAAACACTAAGGCTATGCCCTGAGAAGCATGAATGGCTTTGAGCCACTGAGATGCCTCCAGGGGCCTCCTCCAGGGGCCGTCACCTCCAAGCCTCACGCCGCATCAGACAGACTGCCCTCATCCATTCCCTGCGTGTCCCACTCCCTGAGCGTTGCTTTTGGAGACGTGGAGGCAGCTTTTGGGACCTCGATGTCTCTTTACACACTTGGAATCAGGACAGTACAAAGCCAGATAGTACAAAGCCTTATGTGAAACCAGACAGGGATTCACATTTTGTTGGGAGCCTGGGGTCTTGGCCAGGAGAATCCCAAGATAGCTCTACCCACTCCTGATGGTGGCTTTTCATCGAGGGCCAGCTGGGGACAGGCGAGTGGAAAGGGGAGCGTGTGTAGTGCCGTGGGGCTGAAGTGCGGTCTACGTTGGGGCTTCAAGACAAGATCCACATGGTAGAAGTGATAATAATTATTAATGCCTGACATTTGTGTAACACTTCATAGTTTTAAAAATGCTGTCAGCAGCTTGATATAGCCAGTATTTTGGAGCCAAAATGTTTAGATTCCCATTCTTTGTCCTAGCTGTGCAACCCTGGGCAAATCACCTAACCACTCTGAGCCTCCATTTACTCATTTGTGAAATGGGGAAAATAATGATTCCTGTTTCATAGGCTAGTTGTGAATCTCGTGGGCAAACTCCAGCAAACTCACGTTCAAGTTGTAAAGTGCTAACAGCTGAAGGTGGCTGTTGTGGAGTTGATACCTCATCTCACTTGACATTCAAGGTTTTTTTTTTTCACTTTTTAAAAAAATTGAAGTATAGTTAATTTACAATGCTGTGTTAGTTTCAAGTGTACAGTAAAGTGATTCATTCATATATATATATATATTCTTTTTCAGATTCTTTGCCATTATAGGTATAGTTTCCTGTGCTATACAGGTCATTGTCATTTACCTACTTTATATATCACAGTGTGTATATGTTAATCTCAAAGATGCTCAAGCCTTGATGCTCAAGAGCCTGACCGTGCCCAAAGATGACAAACGAATTTTCAATTTTCCATATATTTTTTCTACAAAGGAAAGCAGATGTCACTCTCTGGCTCACCTTCCGTCTTGAGTTCTCCTGGTTGCCAGCAGTACGTGTGGGTCACAGAATTCTGGGCGCTGGGGGTCTGCTGGGGCCCATTTCTAGCAGGGACCATGGATCGCCCACAAGGGGAGAACTCATCCTGATGGAGGAAAGGGTAGAAATCAGGGCTTGGGGTGGCTGTCTGAAGGGGAGAGGTGGCTTTGAGTACCTCTGGGGAATCCCAGCAGGAAGGTCAATAAACACAAGGGATGGCATAATTTCCCTAAGTTCCTTCTCAGCCCAGGAGGACAGGCCTGCATGAAGCTGAGACCCCCAGGGTGAGGTGCTGCATGGAGAAGCCTCAGTACCATCCGGGGGCCCAGGGGCCCTTCTTGGGCTCCGGGGAGCACTCGGCAGAGGATGCCTTTACAGAGGCTAGAAGAAAGGCACAGTAAGAGTGGGGTGGGCACCACAGTGCTGCCTTGGTACGGCCAGAGACAGCCCCAGGGACTCCCAGAATTAGGGTACCTTGTAGCAGGCATCCCATGATAGCAGGTGGAGGCCAGGAGGGCAGCCATGTTCGTCCTGTAGTGACTGCGACACTACTTGGCCTGAGGCTCCCGTGCATGGGCAGTGGGGGTCACCAGGTAAAGGCCTGAGGTCCTTAGCATGGCGCATGAGGCTCGACTGGGCCCCTGCCTGTCCCTCCCTTGGACCATCCTTATCTCACCACTTAGAGCCCCCGGACTCTGCCTGAACCTTCTCCTCCCCTACCCTTTCTGCCTGGCAGTCACTTACACCAATTCAGTTTTTCTCACGGCCCAGCAGAGTGCTTGATAAATCGTGGAAAACATCTATGAAAAAATGAATAAGTGGAGAGAGTGAGGGACTCACCCGGATTCTCTAGTATTCAAACCAAGACCCAAACCCAAGTCTCCAGCATCAGCTGCGTTTGGTGCTTGTGCCCTTCTCCCGGGTTTCTGCAGTTGCTGCCGGAGGGATGGCGGCCACAGACACAAAGCCCCGTGAAGCTTGTGTCCAGCCAGCACACTCACCTTGCCTGGAGCAGGGAGGAAGAAGGCGCCCAACGCCCTCTCTGCAGCCACGGCTTGTCTGCCTGTCGCAGGGGCCTCAGCTTTGCCACTGAGCTGGGTGTTGCTGGTCACTCCTGGTTCCGGTTCCACTGGGCTCTTGAGGTGCCTCTTCCTGAGCAGGAATGAAAATCTGATGAAGCCAGAGAAAGTATCACCAGCCAGTGTGATGCAAGCCTCCTGTGGAGAGGCCTCCAGGTGAGATGTGTTTTTGCTGCACATTAGGATCACCTGGGGAGCTTCAAAAACCACAATGCCCAGGCTTCACCCCATAGCAGAATTGCTGGAGGTGGGACCCAGCTATCAGTAGTCTTTAAAACACCCCAGAAACATGGATGGACCTAGAGAATATTATGCTTAGTGGAATAAGTCAGACAGAGAAAGACAAATACTATATGATATCTTTATAAGTGGAATCTAAAAAGTAATACAAATGAATGTATATACAAAACAGAAACAGACTCACAGACATAGAAAACAAACTTGTGTTTACCAAAGGGGAGAGGAAAGTGCAGAGGGACAATGGGGTAGATGGGATTAACAGATACAAACTACTATACATAAAATAGATAGGGCTTCCCTGGTGGCGCAGTGGTTGAGAGTCCGCCTGCCGACGCAGGGGACACGGGTTCATGCCCAGGTCCGGGAAGATCCCACATGCCGCAGAGAGGCTGGGCCCGTGAGCCATGGCCGCTGAGCCTGCGCGTCCGGAGCCTGTGCTCCGCAATGGGAGGGGCCACAACAGTGAGAGGCCCGCGTACCGCAAAAAAAAAAAAGATAGCAACAAGGATATATTGTACAGTGCAGGGAATTATACTCATTATCTTGTAATAACCTATAATGGAATATAACCTGCAAAAATACTGAATCACTATGCTGTATACCTGAAACTAACATAATACAGTAAATCATCTCTACTTCAATAAAAAACAAACAAATAATGCCCCATGGGACTCCAAGGTGTGGCCAAGTTTGAAAAAAGGTGATCTAGGGAATTTAAAAAAAATCCTCATGTCCCAGCCTCACCCTAAACCAAAAATGAGACTCTCTGTGAGGGCCTGGGCGTTCTTTTGGTTGGTTTTGTTAGGTCTCCAGGTGGTAGTAATGTGCAGGGGGCTGAGAACCTCTGATGAAGTCCAACGCCCTCATTTAGCCCACAAAGAATCTGCAGCCCAGAAAGGTCAAGACACTTGCCTGAGGACATGTAACGTACAGCGGGGGGTGGGGGGTGGGGGGTGGTGGGGGGGGTGGGACCAGGCTATGAACCCAGCTCCAGGGTCCTGAATCCTAATCCACTGCCCTTCCTATCACATAGGGCAGCCAGCACTCATGGAGACTACCTCTAGACATTCATTTAACAATTTAGGTGTTGGGTTGGCACAGTTGGTCAAGACGTTGCAAGATCACCCTTGACTGACCAGAGAACTTGCATGCGGCCACCACTCCCCTCCCTGAACTTTGTCAAACCTGAAGGGCAAAGCCCTTTGGAGAGACATCACCCAACTCAGTGGGAACAGATTTAGAGTTCTTGTGATGCTGAGACTGATACAGATGGTGATGATAAGACATGAACAGGTGTGGGGTAAAAATCTAGAAGAAAGAGCCCTACCCAGAGGGATTATCTGGGCTGGGCTGCACTCTCCCTATTCTCTTCTGGAAACTGCCTGGGGTTTCTATGCCTCTTGCCCTGATTCACAGTTCTCTTTCTGTCCTTCCCATTATGTGGTTCTGTGGGAGCATCATGGATTTGAAGACAGACTGCCCCGGTTTGGAAACCAATACTTATTGAGTGCCTCCCATGTGTAGGCACTGTACTTTCATGTCTTTGTCTTCTCTTAATACTCAGAAGAATTAATACTCCCGTAGGGATCATTAATGCCCATTTTACAGACAAGAAAACTAAGGCTTGGGGAAGTTAGTAGCTTGCTCCAGATCACCTGGGTAGTAAGTGATGGAGCTGAGATCTAAACTCAGGGTGCAAAGTCTGTGCTTTCTCTCCTGGAGCACACTGCCTCCCAGCATGGGCCTCATCCAGTTCACTTCAGTCAGGTCTGAGCTCTTCTTCATCTGTCAAAATCGTCCTCATCTTTTGGGACCTCAGGGACTCACTTGCTGCCCTTGTAACGCATGCCATAGCCTGGACTGTGCCTGGTCTGTCTGCCACCTCCATGGTGCCATCTCTCATTTTCCTCTTGATCCCTGGGTACTCGGCCCATGGGAGGAGCCCAGAAATGTGTAGTGGTCTCTATGGCCAGCAGAGCCACGGAATTCTCCAGCCCTGTGAGGACACATACCAGGTGCTGGGGAAGCAGAGACCTTGTTCCACTCTGCCCCACCCAAGACCTCACCTCCTGGAATCTCTTCAATTCAAGAGGTCTCCTTCCCAAGAGACTTCTTTCAGATCCAAATATGTAACTAGGGGAAGGTAAACCACAAGCCATGATCAGCTTGTCATGAATTTACTTGGGATAAGTAAGTCCACTAACCCGGCGCTTCAATATTTTTTTTTTTTGTGGTACACGGGCCTCTCACTGTTGTGGCCTCTCCCATTGCGGAGCACAGGCTCCCGACGTGCAGGCTCAGCGGCCATGGCTCACGGGCCTAGCCGCTCCGCGGCATGTGGGATCTTCCCGGACCGGGGCACGAACCCGTGTCCCCTGCATCGGCAGGCGGACTCTCAACCACTGCGCCACCAGGGAAGCCCTGGCGCTTCAATTTTACATGACATTTTTATTATTGACACAACTTTTCAGTAACGTTGAAGGAATTTAGAGATAACAGTCCAATGTATAATCTTACCTACTCTTCTTACACAATTGTTTTCATTTGTGTCTCTTTTTCAACCTTTAGCCAGAGAAATACACATTTTTAGAATTAGTTCTAATCACGGTTTATAAACAATTTTGTGTTCTGCTTATTTTACTTGGAAGTAACTTACAAGCATCTTTCTGTACTCTCATCTTCACGTTGATCCATTCTAATACCTGTAGAGTCTTCTATCACATCTTTGAGCCATGGTTAAATTATTCCCCAATAGTTGAAGATGGAAGTTAATTTTTATAAATAATTGTATGATGGACATCTTTGCCCATACATTTCTTTTGGAGGGACAGAGAGGCCAGGACTGTTGTGTGTGGAGATGGGGAGCCAGTGAAGAGACAGAACTCACTCGGATGGATTTGTGTTGGGGAAAGGCGAGAAATGAGGCTGGAAAACAGGGCCGCTGGACTAGCTGTTAGCCTGGGGAGTGATTCTTCTCCAGGTCTGACTTTCTCTGGCTCAGAGTGGAGAACAGTGATGAGGATGAAGGGGCTGATTACATTTGGCAATTTCTTATAATCAGGAAAGGGGAAAAAAATAACCTAACGCTTGATTAGGTAAACAACTGAGATCCAAGTTGCTATGTCCAGACCCTGAGTGAGAGCAGGCTGCCTAGCGTCTGTCTCAATTCTAACAATGCTCTCAGATGAACACAGTCCTGCAGGGTCAGGAAAGAAGCTGCACTGTCTTGTCTCAGCCAAGGGGGCAGGTGATGCTCAGGCCAGACGCTCCCCACAGCACCACTAGGAATGGCTGCTTGGGAGATGAGAGAAGGTCTTTCTCGGCAAACCCGCCGCTGTTCCTCACTTCTGTGGTTCCTCCAGAGGCTCCAGAACATACCAGGAAAGCCTGGGGAGACATCTTCTGGAATGGCCAGGGCTTGCTCCAAAAGCCTCTATTGCCTTGGTTCCAGGTCTCCATCACCTTTTTCTCTAGGGTTAGCAATGGGGAGAGGTGGCTGGCCCCTTCTCTGGGTCCCAGCCTCTTGGGCTGTTTGCTAATTTTTGTTTTGGAACTCTGGTGTTAAGTAAAAACATCAGGGATTCCTGGCAAGGACTCAGACAAAATGAGAATTAGAAAAACAGAAGAGTCTCCAAGTTTTCCCAAGCAAATAGCCCAAGCTGTTGATGGCCCCTTTGGCAACAGACAGCTTCAAACCACCTGCCTTTAGCTTGAGAGGCTTTCTCTGCTTGTGGTTCATGTTAGAAATTCTGACCCATATGTCCAACTGAAACTGACTGTTAGATGTTTCCATCTGAATGGAAATATATCAAACTCAATAGGTTTGATACAAAGTTGATCATGTGCCCCGCCCCATTCCCTTGGAATGTACAATGGAGAAAACAGTTGAAAACCAAATCATTGCAGGCAGCGTCCTTCTGAGGGTGAGGCAGTGGCACAGTTTCTATCAATGGGCAAATAAATCTATGTCCATCTCCCTTCCCCTTGCAGGAAGGGGTGGGGAGAATAGGTGAGAGCTGCAGAGAAAGGCTTAGTGGTCACTGATGACTTATACTGTGAGAAAAGTAGGTGGAAGCTACCAGGTATGTTGTGTTAAGTTGGAAATAGTAGTATAAGCATGTTACCTTTCTGTCTCTGTTACCCTCAGGGTGGGACCCTTGCCCCTGTCCCTCACTTCCCCCGATGCTCACATGCACCTCAAGCTCCCAGATTGTGGTCTCTGATATCACTAACAGGAACGAGGATTCCACGGAGGACACCTGAGTCCATGTACTGAGGCTGGAAAAAAGTTAGGATAGGTCTGGAACATCTTGTTGCCAGAAAGCAAGAATGCTTTCAAGGATGTCAGGGGCAGTGTTGCAAGGACAAAGGAGCCAAACCAGGGGGCTTCTGGGCCAAGCTTTGACCATTTGGGCATTAATTAGAACAAGTCGAGCCAGAGAAAGAATGTGGGTTCAAGACAATTCTCAAAAAATTCTGAAGTATGTAGCACAGTGGTTGGAGAACAAAAGGACAGAGACTACAATGGTGTATGTTAATTTGTATTGACTTTAGTAAGTGGGCACTTCATATAAACAGGTCTTTTGTTTCTTCTATTAATTACATATCTGTTTACCAAGGAGAGATATGTTTTTGTTTCTATCTGTGAAAGCAGGAAAGAATAAATCAGGGAACACTGAGTTAGTTAACTTGTTGAGGAAAAAGTAGGCACTGTCCCAGGATGGGGCTTCTCAGCACTGGGGTCACACAGGACAACTGAGTAAAGGTGGGTCCCTCTGTGTTCCATGGGGTCCTAGAGAGGAGCAGAAACTATGGACTTGGTGCCTCCTCCCTTGCGGTATGAAACTTTGAGATGGTCTCTATAAATTATAATACAACACCAGCAAGGAGATGCACATTTTTAATAATGCTAACAGATCAGCTCAATACATCATGATGACAGGACAATGGGTTAGGCCAACGCTGGCCAAGCAAGATGAGAATTCATCTCATTTCAGAGGGAAAATTCAATGCTGTCAAACTGGAAACCTTCCCCAGAAGTGTGGACTTGAAAAGTCTTATTGAAGAAGCAAAGAATAATTATGAAAAGGATCCCCCCTTCCATTTGATTTCTTTTCCTTTGCAACCCAGGCTTACATCCTGACCCAGAATGAATTGTTCGACCACCCAGATTTTGCAACTCCAGCAGTCAAAGTTGGTATTTTTCTTTTTCCTTTTTGTCTGGTAAGATTGTTAAAATCCCTAGGAAGGTAAAAATAGTACTTGGTAAAAATCACTGATATCCTAGGAAGGTGTCAAAACTGGCACCCCAGAAAGGTGTGGAATTCAGGATAAGAAACAAAGTGAATCCCACAATATTAGCACTTTTAGAATAGGTTTTGATGTAAGGGTATCGACCAGCTTTGGAATTGTAATATTTTGTACATTTAATGCATGTAGAGTTTTTAAGAGGATCTGCTATATTAAATTTGTGAATTTAAATTAAATGTTTGGAGGTATTTAAGTTTGCAATCAATGTTAAATGCTTGTGAAAATCCGATGGGCTAAATTAATGAATTTTTGGAAAAAGTATTTTTAGAACAGTTTCAGGTTCACAGCAAAATAGTGGGAAGTAGAGAATTCCCATTTACCCGCTGTCCCCCAACCAGATGCAGCCTCCCACACTGTCAACATCCCTCACCAGATGGTAGGTACTATAATCAGTGAACCTGCACTGACATATCATCATCACCCAGAGCCCATCGTTTGCTCTAAGGGTCACTCTTGGTGGTGGGCACTCTATGGGTGTGGACAAATGTATAATGCTCTGTATCCACCATTACAGTGTCACACAGAGTAGTTTCACTGCCCTAAAAAGCCTCTGTGCTCTGCCCATTCATTCCTCCCTCCCTGCCAACCCTTGGCAACCACTGAGCCTTTCACTGTCTTCATAATTTTGCCCTTTCCAGAACATCATGTAGTTGGAATCATACAGTATGTAGACTTTACAGTTTGGCTTCTTTCACTTAGTAACATGCATTTAAGCTTCCTTCATGTCTTTTCATGGCTTGGTAGCTCATTTTTTTCCTTTAGTGCTCAATAATATTCCATCGTCTGGATGTACCACAGTTTATTTATCCATTCACCTACCGAAGGACATCCTGATTGCTTCCAAGTTTTGGCAATTATGAATAAAGCTGCTATAAATAGTTGTGCGCAGGTTATTGTTTAGACATAAGTTTCAATTCCTTTGGGTAAATACCAAGGAGTACAATTGCTGGATCATGTGGTAAGAGTATGTTTAGTTTTGGAAGAAACTGTCCAACTGTCTTCCAGAGTGGCTGTACCACTTTACGTACCCACCAGCAGTGAATGAGAGTTCCTGTTGCTTCACATCCTCCAAGCATTCGGTGCTGTCATTGCTCTGGATTTTGGCTGTTCTGATAGATGTGGAGTGGTATCTCATTGTTTACCATGAATTTTTTTTATTAGCTGTGTTAGTAGTGTGTGAATATTTAAAGGAATGCTGATAGTTTAAGGAATGATGATTGTTATACTTTCATAAGATTAATCAATGGACATTAAACCAGGTGTAAAGAGTAGTCAGTATTCCTCTCCATGCCCAGAGGCCCTTCAGACTTGAAAATTGCCCTCAGTGGCCTGAACATGTACTGAACATTGCAGGCCTGGGCGAGGGGTAGTAAAAAAGGGCCAAGTTGCTCTCTGTGATAGATAGAAGGATTTGCGGGGGCGGGTGTCAAGGGCAGAGGGATTCAGTCAAGGTTGGAGAGAGGGGGACAAAGAAATATGGCAGGAGACCAAAGCCCGGGATTGTGGAAATGGCTAAGGAAACATTTAAGACTGGGCAGTTTAATATTAAGTTTGATGTAATTAGCATCACTGTGATGTGGAC
This sequence comes from Pseudorca crassidens, assembly GCF_039906515.1. Taxonomy (NCBI): domain Eukaryota; kingdom Metazoa; phylum Chordata; class Mammalia; order Artiodactyla; family Delphinidae; genus Pseudorca; species Pseudorca crassidens. The sequence goes on along the minus strand of NC_090297.1, from coordinate 133,984,700 downwards.
CTTCTCCATTTCCACAAATTGGCTACGCTGTGTGAGTGAGCTTTTTTTTCTGTGGAACTCCAGGAAAAGTGACTGAGCTCCACGCCTGTGTCCATGGGGTAGAGAGAAGGAAGAGCTATGGGCAGGGAGAGGTGAGGGGGACTGAGTTACTTAATTAATCTGGGGCCGCTCTACCCAAGGACTTTGTAGGGATTCTGTGGCAGGGAATGGGGGAGGGAGGGTAGGGTTTATATGTGACGTGTGATGCACTAGTCCTTTACCAGCTCGCAAACTGTTGAAATTCCAGGAAGTTTCGTGAGTTGGCTGTCACACCATCGGTAGATCAAAATCTGCCACGGAGGGAGGTATTTATACCACGGAAACTGGCACAATCATTACACATCAGCAACTTGCCCAGCTCTGTCCACAGCTGCTTGTTAAACATTTACCCATGAGGCCATTTCTGGTCTGGCTCCGGGCCTCTCTCCGGACCCAGCTCACACACCAGGAGGGCCTAAGGGCTCCTGTCTCCTGGCTTTCTGCAAATGCTGCCCCGTTTCCCTGGCTCCTTTTCATTTTACAAGATTCAACTCCAATGTCACCTCCTGGGGAAAGACTCCACTTGGGGCTGCTGCCTGCATACACAGTGCCTTGAATGCTTGAGGAAAAGTGTCTTGATCCTGGGGGTCCTCCCCCACATGTCCCTTGAGATGGGCCTGTGGATTCACTCATTTCTGAGTCAGGAGAGCCTGGCATGGGGCTGGGTCCTCTCTGATCTTCTGCAGAATGATCTCCCAGAGCAGGTTTAGTCTTTAAGGACAGTCATGGAGGGACCGTTTCAAAGACGCTGTCTTTGAAATTAGAGAGGAAATTCTCCGGGGTTCCCTGGATGGGGTGAGGTGAAGGGCGGCTAGAGTTGGGCCTGCTGACGCCGCAGGGAATGACAGAGAAGACACCCTCCTGAGCGCGGAGGCCTGGAGTTTCCCTCCGCATGGCAGGAGCGCTGGCTTGCGGTCCCCCTCCGTCGGGGTGGAGGAACCAATCTCGCAGCGTGAACTGCCCCAAGCCTCTGGGATGGCTCCCAGCTGTCGACACACAGGCCAGGCCTGGCTGCCTGCTGCCGGTGTGCTGTTGCTCCCAGCCAGAGCCACTTTCCGACCCCGCAGACTTGTCAGCAGGACTGGAAATGGTGACTTGAATGAAAAATTTAAACCGTGGGGAAACTGTTCAGGGCTGCAGAGAGAAGTGCTGCTCTCAGGGCTTTTACAGGGGTCTCTAGTCCCCAAAGATGATACTGGCTCAGGGTGTTCACAACTCACTCCTGCCCCCAGCTCCATCAATTCCGTTTTGGGGGAAAGGGTGGTAGAAGACGCACAGAAAAACGGGAAGATGCCAGCTGAGCTGGCCTCAGGAACCTGCCTGGAACAGGAAACCGAGCTGCTGGCCCCCTGGAGGACCCTGGGGGGGAGATGCGGGTCACTGAAGACAGCAGTGATACGGGGGAAGGACAGGTGGGGGGAGGGCCAGGTGGGGCTGGCAGAAGTATGTTCCCTGACACTGTTTCTTAGTCTCGAAGCAGCACCCTATCACAAACACTATTTGCTTTAGAATCCTGAAGTTCATTTAAAAATTCTTATTGACAAGGGTTATAAAATACACAAGCCAATTTTCCTGGTGGTGATAGGACACTGTCCCCATGCCCAGCAGGAGATGGCTTAGAATGAAGTGGAAGGCCGGGAACCAAGACAGGTAAGTCACCCCACATCCTGGTTGGCCAGAAGTCCTGCCCAGGTGCCTGCCCCAACCCTGTGCTTTCTGGTCAGAATGTGCTATTCACTGCCTTACCTCTCTGGTTTTAGATTTTCCTGAGTGGCCAAGACTTCTTTTCCTGGAAAGCCGAGTGTCTGTTTCTCCCGCTCCTCTGGTGCCCAAGTAAGCCTGCTGTTCTAATGTCACCGCTGCTTTCCTGGGAACCGCTCCAGGGTGGTTGACTCGGTAGCTTGCAGAAACCTTTTGCTCAAAAAAAGCCATCTCTGCGCCAGGTGTGCCTGCCAGGGGAGACCTGGGAATGTGAAATTCCTTAGCAGGTTTGCTCTGAGGGCTGAAAGCAACTGAATGGTTTTAGAGGATCATGTTGAGCTTTTGTTATTCTTGTCATTCTGGCCTGAGATGCTCAAGTATCGTATGTTCCCTTGTGTCTCCTTTCCCCCTTCTCTTGTGACTGAAGTAGGTGCTAAAATAGGTCACAGCCTTGCCTTCTCCACTGAAACAAGCCATGACCCTGAGGATGGAATTCCCATTATGATTTTTGGACATGGTGTCATCCTCGGTGCCTCTTGACATAGATTACAGCCCTGCAAACAGCTGCTGGGCACTTCCTGAGGACCAGCGATTGTGCTAAGCAATGCAGGCACCATCTCATGTAATCGTCTCCACAGTCTTATGAGGAAGAGAAGTACTACTATTATCACCATTTTCCAGGTGAGAAAACTGTGATTCAGAAAGTTATGAAGCTGGTTGCATAGCTCACAAGCTGTAGAGCCAGGATTTGAACTCAACTCTTTCAGACTTGGGGGTGCAACACTGCCTTCCAGTGATTTGTCAGTTCTGTCTGATTCTGAAGTTCAGCTCTTTGGACAGTAGACAAACCTTGCAATATCAGTCTCCTTTGGAGAAAGTAGGAAAATGCCATTCCTAGAATATTTCTATCACGTTATTGAAAGGTGAAACTATTTCTATCATGTGGTTTCTATTACGTTATTGAAAGGTGAAACTTAATGTAAAGTTTACCAGCTACTGCTGAACTTCTTCTGCCTTGTTTACTCTCTACAACCTGTGTTTTCCTGTCTCCACTTACCTGGAAAGTATTATGTTGAACCATCTGAAATCAATGTTATTGGTAAAACAGTAAAATATCAACAGTTTCACATGATTTAATCCAATAGTAGACATTGCAACTTGAAAAGCCTTCACTATCTTTACTACTCCATCTCCCCCCATCTCCAACCACGTTTCTTGTCCAAATTTTACCCTCACTTCAAAGTTCAGCTTAAAGAATGCCACCTCCTCCAGGAAGTCTTTGCTGAATTCCCATCTGGAAATCATCTTTCCTAACTGCCCACAGCATCTTGTTTGCATCTCTTGTCACCGTTTTCCAGGCATCATGGTTATTTGCCTGTGTGTGTACATGCCTTTTCTCCGGTGAGGAGCCATGTCTAATGTATCCCTATCTGACTGGCTCCTGGCATAACAGCTGGCACAACATAGGTGCCTGTTAGGAGTTTGTGGAGCTCAGCTATGTGACTTCCTTCTCCCGGTAGGGACGGCGTCTGTCCCAGGGCTCCATGCTATAGCTTGTAAGAGAATCTGAGGTAGGGGTAGCACTCCTCTCTGCCCGCCACCCTCCCACCCTGACCCCCACAGCCTCCTCACCTCCGCTTCTGCACTCTCCTGGGAAGGTGATGGTAAAGATGCACCTTTGGCCCTGCTGTTCATTCAAAACCTTGGGAGCTTCCCTGGTTGTCACTGGAAGTGTGCCCCCTGTACACGGAGGGCAGGGAGAGACTGAAGAAAGAGGCAGACTGTGGCACATTAAATTGGTAGGTGGCAGGTGTAATAAGCAAGGGGACTGACATATAAGGCTTGTCTTGGTAGCTGCTAGATAAGTGGATCTCTGTGTACCCTCTGCCAGAATCTTAAAAGTTTACATAGAGGGCTTCACTGGGTTCAATCATATATACTGTCCAGATGGTCTCAACAACAGCTTACTATTTCGAGGCTGTGTCCTTGGGCAGCTCCCAGTGCAGGGAAGGTAAGTGGAACGTACATTCCAAGGACCAGGGGAGGGGGTGAAGAGCCTTTGACTGCCACATCCTCCCGATGACCTCCTCCAACACCTGCTTGAGTGGAGAGGGGCCAGGAGCCCTCTCTGCATCAGACTTAATGCAAGGATCAAGTGAGGATGACTCCAAGTGTGCCAGAGACAAGGCCCTCCTCATGTTATCCTCCCAAATCTGGCTTGACGGGCAAAGCCATGAGCCACGGTTTTGGTCACTGTGTATAGGCTAAGGATGTGGTCTGTGGGCCACTGAGTCAGAAGACAGGTGGCTCTGCTCTTTCTCCCACTGATGCCACTGTGGAAAGGATCCCCTGGCAGCCCAGGCCTGGTTAAAGTGGAAGGGATTAGTGAATGTGTATTTCCTCGAGAGGTGAAATCCACATATACTGAATCTGCTTTCTCTCCAGAAGATGTTGATTGCGGAAGACTCAAGAGCCTTGAGTAGCTCATCTTAAACTCAACAGAGCTACAGGTTCCACTTCATATCTCCTGGTTTCCCCGCCCTTCCTTTCTGAAAGCATGACTGGAAAATGAAGGAGGCAGGGTTTTTAATGACTGACAATCTCCATTTCTTTGTGGGCAACCACCCAGGGCGGACTCGAGATCCAGGCTAGTGGAGCCAGCGTGCTGAAGAAATGAGGTGGCGAGGGTGAAGAACACAGGCAGAGAGTCTGTCTCCTGGGTCTTCCACGAGCCAGCTGCATGGCCTTGGGCAGCCCTCCCCCCACCCCCCGCCTTAATCACGCACCTCACTTTCCTTTGCCTTACCGGCAAAGGAGGAAGAATACACCGCTCCTCTCTCCCAAACTTACCTGGAGGACAAGGTGGTACATTTGAAGACAATTTGGGGGCACAGCATCCAACCCCAAACATATGTAAAAGTACTTTGAAAAACTCAAAGAGCTGTATAAATGTAAGGGATCGATATTATCCATTTATTCCTTACCTCATCATTGAATGCCCGGGGAATGTCAGGTAATGTGAGTGGTGCTGGGGCACAAAGGTGAGAGGTCCTAATCCTCAAGGAAGTCAGAGAGCAGTGTGGGAGACAGACAGACAGATAGCCATTGCTAGACAAAGACACAGGTGTATGTGAGTGTGAAAGAGACTGGGTGTTGAGGATCTGGTAATGTGAAGACTCCTTGGAGAAGGAAGAATCTTTGAGTGGCAGGAGTTTACTAGGGGAAAATGGTTAGGATGGGAGAGGTCTTCCAAGCACAGGAGAAGCATAAGCAAAGGCGATATTTGGGGACCTCCAAATATTGTACATGGTCGGGGGGGAAGGGGGCAGGGTGAGGTGCTATGAGAACGGGCAGGTCGGGTCATGGAGGGCCTGGTAAGCCATGCAAGGAGCTGCGGCGTGCTCTGGAAATAAGAGGTGAGTGCCAGGAGCGGGTGTGGGGCATAGGATAAATGTGGCTGCAGTGTGCCCTGGAGGACCGCCACACAGCAGCCTCCAGGACAGAGAGCCCAGTGAGGAGCCAGCCCATCACCACGAAAGCAAGATTATGAGGGATTCGCATTCAGGTAGCAGAGGAAGGGGGCCTGTGTGGTCAGAAGCAGAGAAAGTTAAGAAGTATTAAGGATGCTGAATGCAGAGACTTAGGGAAGGAAGGAGGCTGGGATGACACTGGGTGAGGGCAGTGCCATTTTCAGAATTAGGGATGCAGGAGGATATCAGGTTATGGCAGAAGGTGAAGAGTTCTGTTTTGAGTATCTTGAGCTTCTTTCCTTTTAAGTGAGGAATAGCTTTTCCCTCCTTTATACCAATAATTTGTTTCACGGCAATTTGCTTTGTTGCAAACAAAATTCAGGTCATACAGAAAAGTATATAGGTGAATAAAATTTTCTCTCAATTCTGTTACTCAGAGATAGTCAACATATTGGTGAATGTTCTTCCAAATCTTTTTTCTGTGATATATGATTTTTAAAAACAAATTTGGAATAGAGTGTCATACCGTTTTTAAAACTTTTGGTGCTCGGCTATACCCCAGATCAATACAATTAGAATCGCTGTGGGCTGGGGACAAAGGATCAGTGTTTTTTAAGGCTTCCCGATGATTCTAACGGGCAGCCACTGCTGAGAACCAGTGCCTTTAAAGATGAGATTGTACAAGACAGCAGAGCACAGGCAGTCTCCCGTTGATTCCATGCTGCTCCTGAAGGCTCCAGAAAGAAACCCAAAATCTATGTCATAACAAGAGTCAGTGACCATAAGGCATTATAGACTTCTCCCTAATTCAATCAGACCAAGTCATGATTCAAAGAACTGAGAAGTCTGTATGTTTTAGATGCTCTGCTCAAACCCAATGGATGCTTCGCCCTGGTGGGGAGCCACTTCAATGGTCGGATTAACACGTGAACACCTCAAGATGCGGCCCCTAAAGCTGGTTGGTGGTACTGAGGACGTTGTTAATCACAGAACAAGGTTAACTTCAGAAACTAACAAGAAAAGGGATTCTAAACTCTTGGAACAGGTCTTCACCCTCTTAGAGCAAGAAAAGAAGGTGAAGAGGGAAAAGAGTGTCGCCGATTCACATTAGAGCTTCGAGTCCAAGAATTGTAAACACGTATAGGCTGCCAAATCTCACTCTAAATATATTCCAATGATCTCATGTTTTCATATGCAGTGGAATAAAAAGAGGCATTTTTATTCATCTTGGATGACAGCATTTGAGCTTTTACGGGAGCGTCCTAGAGGGCTTTAGTTTAACCAAGAGGGGCAGTCAGTATCCCAGCTATTTAAAGTCACCACAACAGACAATACATTAATTATCCTGAATGACAATGCTCTATCTTCCTGCAACTTGGACCCTCGAATGTATTGCCCGTATCAGCAGCAAACTCCCCACCCCAGGGGTGAAAGTCTCCAAACATCCTCTGAGGAGAGCCAAGAGAGGCTTTGGAAGGAGCAGTGCATACTTTGAGGTGATTAACATTTTGGTTTTGGCCTCTTCATCCGCATGGGCGTCATCTGTTACTTGTTTTCTCTTTGGCCAACGAGATCACACCCAGCGTCCCACAGGAGAAGGCTGGAAATTTTTCTGAAAGCCCTTTTAGGTGAAGCCCAGTGAGAGGGCAAATGAAGCTTGACTCCTTTTATGGCCGTATCTCACGATGAGAGAGAGAGAAAGAGAGAGAGAGAGAGAGAGAATCATCTCTGTTCCCCTGATGTCTGTGGAGCCTGTGTGTTCCTCAGCACTAACTGAACAGAGTCGATCCTAAAACCGGGGACCCTCTCAGTGTCCCCTGGGGTGACAGGACTCTCCAGCACCCCTCAACCCCCTGCCCACCCAGACCCTGCCTTCACCGCCCACTCTGGAGTCTTCACTTCTGCCCCGTTGGAGCATAAATCAAGCAGCAGGGTAGCTTGGAAATATGACGAATACCTTGGCTGGCTGCTGCTTGAAAAGACAAGCCGAGAGGAGAGGGAATCTAAAGAAACCAGGCTAACCTGTAAGTGCAGCCAGAATTCAGTGTTCCTGGAGCTGGCCGCAGCTGCTCGGACAGGGTCTGAGCCAGGGTCATCTTCCCTGGGGGCAGCCCCGGCGCTCCACGCTCAGAGGAGGAGAGCGCTTCGGTGTCTGTCAAGAGCATGATTCAGAAATTCTTGGATAGTTCCTGAGCCCTCACTGTGAGCACTGTGATGGGGGGTGGGTGGGCAGTGGGGTTGGGGGAGCTTTGCCTGGGCTGCACGGCCCCAGGTTCAGATGCTGCTGTTTGCACAGGGAGCGCGCCCACAGGCGGCGCGCGATGCTTGTGTGTGTGCCAGCGTGTGTGTGCAGGTCGGGGGCCGGCGAGGCAAGAGAGCCTGCCAAGCCCTTCTGAGGACACAGGTCAAGGGTGCCTCCGGCTCTCAGGTGTGCAGGCTGCTCAGTGCTGGAGTTGTCCGTGTCTCCTTGTTTCTGTTTCCTAGTTTCACTAGTTTAACCACCTCCCTGTGTCTCTGGTCACCTTAGGTCATTTTCAGTGGGTTGGGACCTTGTTTGAATGACTAGCAGAGCCTGCGCTGGCCTCCTCATCAGACACTGCCAGTAGGTAAAGCCAGGGTCCTTGGTATCACACCTGCCTTCTGTCTGCCAAGCCAATGGTTGTCTCAGGGCCACCTGCAGGCAGCTCCTGAGTGTCCACAGAGTCATGACTGCACATGATACGGTTCAGGCTTCGGGAGCTTCAATCCAGAGATTCTTGTTGTTTTGCTTTGTTTTGTTCTTGAAACTTATGAAGAGATTATTCCAATGGCCACAGACAAGAGATTCTAGGCACTTGCACAGAGTGGAGGGTCCACAGGGACCCTTCTGAGAAGAGCTCTGGCAGGGATCTGGTCTCAGCTGTGACAGGCTCTGGGCACACGTGTATCAGAAGGGCTGCCTCCCTCAAACTGTTAATCATGTTAAAATTAATCACTCCTCTCTCCAAACAACCTCAACACCTAAAAGCATTCTTTAATCAATTTTTTTTTTGTGGGGGAGAAGCCCTGTGAGACCCTCCCTGAAAGAAGACAGAACATTATTGTCACCTCTCCCCTCTGCCTCCCCCAAAGGCTCCTCCTGACCGCAGTGTCAATCCTCTGAGCTGGCTGGTAGAGCAATTTACCTTTCCTCGGGGCGGGGGCAGATCACCAAGTCAGGCCTCCATCCAGGGTTTTCCTGTCACCAAAGCCATACTAATGCAAATCCATTTTTCATTAGGAGAAAACAAAACTCCCAAGTGACATCAACTGAAAAATGTTCTTTGAGAGCAAGTTATTCCCATTTAAAGCTAAGCACATGACAGCTGGTGACTTTTAGGGAAACTAAAATTTGCTGGGCTGAATTACTGTCAAACCACTGGAGAATTTGTGTTTTTAATTTTCCTTTTTGGAAAAAGACAGTGCTTTGGACTCCAGAAGAGAAGATGAGGAATGGAAAGGTCTGGTCTTCTCTCTAATTATGGCCTTAAAAGACCCTGGACAATCCTCAGCAAAATGATGGCCCCATATCTAGGTACATTAATTTCCTTCACCCTTTACTTGAAGCTCATTTAAGAAGCTGGTTAGAAAACAAACCTCTCTGTCCTACCATTCATTTGGGCTCTGTACCAAAACAGTTGTATGTGTACCAAAAAATTTCCACCATTTCCCCACTTAATAGAAAATATCTGGTACAAAAGAACCCAGTGGTATTTGCTGTGGACTGAATGTATGTGTTCTCCCCAAATTCATAGTTTGAAACCCTAACTACTAATGTGATGGTAGTTGGAGGAGCAGCTTTGGGGAGATACTTAGGTTTAGATGAGGTCATGAGGGTGGGGCCCCCATGATGGGATTAGTGCCCTTTTAAGAAGGGGAAGAGACAAGAGGTCACCTCTCCACCATGTGAGCGCACAACAAGAAGCCCACTGTCTGCAAGCCAGGAAGAGAGCTCTCACTAGGAACAGAATCTGCTGGCACCTTGATGTTGGACTTCTCATCCTCAAGAACTGTAAGAAGTAAATGACTCCTGTTTAAGCCAGCCAATCTACGGTATTTTGTTATAGCAGCTCAAACAGATTAGAACAATATTCAAGCAAGCTATTAGGTGCTCTGTTACCGTGAACTCCAGGGGATCAGCTATCTGTACACTTGAGCTGCATCAGACATAAAAGAACCATGTGAGACCAGTCTCTGTGCAGTCAGGTTTGTTTCATGCCAGTATAAAGTCAGTTCCTCTTTCCCTCCAGAATCTTCTAGCATTTTTAGAATCTAAAACACATTTATTGTCTGTATGAGCAATACAGAGAGCACCTCCAGAATTTGGGGACATGGTCAGAAAGTGTCAGGCATTGAAGGAAGATGCTACTAGAACTCTCACAATATAACTGAGATTAACCACCTGCAGATGCAACCGGTCTTAGGGGAGGTTTTGCACATGTACTGCTGAGGATTTCATAGTTTGCTACATCAAGATTAGGTAACTCAAAGTTTATTGGAAGATTAAATTACATAAATGACAAAGTAGGTTGTAATAAGATCATGTTATTTGAAGAGAATTAAATAGGTAGACATGAATGACCCTGTATTGAGCCTTGGTTAAAGAATAAGAATCACATTGGTGTTTACCCAGGAGTGTCAAGAGAATGGTAGAGAAGGCATTCCAGACTCTACCAGAATCTGAGACACACACCCCTCAACACCTTTTCCCTGACTTCTGCTTAACAAGCAATTTTCACAGTTTGATGCTCTGTTAGATGCATATACATTAAAGATTGTTAGGTCTTCTTGGAATATTGACACTTTGATCATTACATTGCATCCTTCTTTATCCCTGACCTCTTTCTTGCTTTGAAGTCTGCTCTGATGAAAATAGAGCCACTCCTTCTTTCTTTTGATTAGTGTTAGCATGGTATATTTTTCTCCATCCATTTATTTTTAATCTACATGTGTCTTTTTATTTAAAGTGGGTTTCTTGTAGACAACGTACATTTGTTTCTTGTCTTTTTATCTACTGTGACAATCTCTGTCTTTTAATTAGTGCATTTAGACTATTGACATTCAAAGGGATTATTGATATGGTTGGATTAATATCTACCTTATTTGTTACTGTTTTCTCTTTGTTGCCCGTGTTCTTTTCCACTCTTTTTCTCCCTTTTGTGACTTAATTGAGCATTTTATACGATTCCATTTCCTCTCCTTTCTTAGGGTATCAGTTATACTTCTTTTTTTTCTTTTCTTTCTTTTTTTTTTTAGTGGTTGCCCTAGAGTCAGAATACACATTTACAACTAATACAAGTTCACTTTACAATAACACTATACTGGGCTTCCCTGGTGGCGCAGTGGTTGAGGGTCCACCTGCCGATGCGGGGGATGCGGGTTCGTGCCCTGGTCCAGGAGGATCCCATGTGCCGTGGAGCGGCTGGGCCCGTGGGCCATGGCCGCTGGGCTTGCGCGTCCAGAGCCTGTGCTCCGCGGTGGGAGAGGCCACAGCAGTGAGAGGCCCACGTGCCGCAAACAAAACAAAAAAAACACTAAACTATTTCTTGGGTAGTGTGAGTGCCTAATAATAAGGAAATAATCCTAATTCCTTCCTGTCCCTTGTATCACTACTGTCACTCATTTCACGCATTACATAAACATACATAAGCATATATATACACATACATATGTGTGTGCGTATATATACGTAAGATATATATATATGATAGATATATAAGCATACATAATCAAACGCATCATTGCTATTATTATTTTGAACAAACTGTTAGATAATTTAAGAATAAGAAAATAAAAATTTTTATTTTACCTTCACTATTCTTACTTTGATGCTCTTCCTTTCTTTACGTAGAGTGGAGTTTCTGACCTATGTCAATTTTCTTCTCTTTAAAGAGAAGAACTTTTAACTTTTTAACTAAGAACTTTTAACTTTTTAAAGCAGGTCTGCTGGCAACAAATTCCCTCAATTTTTGTTTGTCTGAGAAAGTCTGTTTCTTTTACTTCTGAAGGATAATTTTACAAAGTGCAGAGTTCTAGGTTGGTAGTTTTTTCTCTCAAAACTTTTAATATTTCACTCCACTTTTCTCTTGCTTGCATGGTTTCTGTGGAGGAGTTGGCTTAATTCTTATCTTTGATCCTCTATATGTAACCCATTTTTCTTCTCTGGTTTCTTTCAGGATTTTTTCTTTACCTTTAATTTTCTGTAACTTGAAAATGCTATGTATGCTTAGGTGTAGTTTTTTAGACATTTATCCTGGTTGGTGTTCTCTGAGCTTCCTGGATCTGTGATTTGGTATCTGGAATTTGGGGGAAATTCTCAGTTATTATTGTCTCAAATATATCTTCTGTTTCTTTTTCTCTTTCTTCTCCTTCTGGTATTCAAATTACTCATAGGTTACACTTTTTGCAGTTGTCCCACAGACCTTGGATATTCTGGTCTGGGTTTTTTATTTGTATTTTTATTTATTTTTTCAGTTTTTGTTCTCTTTGCTTTTCAGTTTTGGAGATTTCTATTGAAATAGCCTCAAGCTCAGAGAGTCTCTCCTCAGCTGTGTCCAGTATACTAATAAGCCCATCAAAAGCATTCTTCATTTCCGTTTCAGTGTTTTTCATCTCTAGCATTTCTTTTTGGTTCTCTCTCAGGATTTCCATTTCTCTGCTTACATTGCCCATCTGTTCTTGCATGCTGTCTACTTTATCCATTAGCATCCTTAGCATATTAATCACACATACACACAAGATTACATCTCCTAAATCATACATACATACAAGTTTTAAATTCCTTGTCTGATGCTCAATAAATTGACTGCCTTTACAAGCAAAGATATTTGAAAAGATGAGAAGTGCAAATAAAATGTATCTTCCTTGCAATCTAACTGTAAAAGGCATAACTAAAACAAGATAAAATGTTCTGTTGTTTGCTCTTTAGTTTCTGCCTGAATTGACTCGCCATGCCATCCATCCTACTTTCTTTAGTGATGAGCAAGAAATTCCACTTACCATGGCTTTCCATACTCTGTCCTATGGCTTTTATTTTCATTCAACATGTCATTTACTTGTCATGAAATAAGATGCTATTTGGGGCTGATGAGAGATTGCAGTGTTTACATTTATTCCTAATTATATAGGTTAGAGGTAATTATTATAGCAAATCACCATTATGGAACTACAAACCTCTCAAGCATTCTGTAACAACAACAACAACAACAAAATGCTAAACTTGAAAATCATAGTAACAACTGCACCAGCCTTAGCATGAGGCCTGGAGTGACAATCTGTGAGAAGGAACATGTGCAGGAAAGAAGGGGCTTCAGCCAGGCGCACGAGAGGATTTTTGTTATAACTCTGGCTAGATGCATGTGTCTGGGCAAGATCCTTCAACCAAGATTCTATTTTCTCATTTATAACAATGCAATTAATTCCTGCCTCACGAGACTGATGTGAGGACTGCATAACATGACATATGCCAAATGTACAGCGCAGTGTCCTGGAGGTTGAAATAAGTGAAGTCTTGTGTGAGATGGGCCCTTCCAGTATTCTCAGGTCTTGACCTCTATGGATGGGGTCCAAAGCATCCCCGATTCCCATCCAGGAGCTCTGTTAGAGTTTGGCTCAAGGACATTATAGTATAAACACGAAGGGAGAAGACAAGTCTGTATGTAAAACAATAGTATAAAATAAGGAGCTATGACATCACGGTTCACTGTCAGAAAGCTGCCTGTGTTCAAATTAACTTACGGGAAACTCTAGAGAGGGATCACACTTTAAATTTGCCTGACTGCACCTTCAGCTAGTTGCTAGTGTCTAACGCTTCCTAGAGAGAGACAGACAGCACAATAGCCACTTTCCACAGCAGCAGGTCCTCACATAGCGTGCTCATGGCTCAGGAGGCATTGGCTCTAGCTGACCAAGGGAGCAGATTATCACACTGGTGGCTCGTCACTGCTGAGTGTTTCCTAGTGCCTGGCCTTGGGCTTTGCATTTTCCATGCATTATCTCATTCAACCTCATAATAACCCTAGGACGGAAGAACCGATTCATGCTGATTTTATAGATGAGGAGCCAGCCTGGGGAGAGGTTAAGTATGATTGACAGGAAGAGTTGAGTGAAATAGGCAGTTGAACGTGGAGGGTGCTGGGAGGTCCCACTTTTTTCTAGAAAGGGTATTGTACTGCTAGCGAGGGCCAACGTAGCCTGCCACTGAGCAACTATTCATCGTTACCAGTTAGTTGTACTGTTTACCAGAGAGCAGGGGTCCTGGGTGCATGGGACCGAAGAGCAGCCTTCCTTCAACAGGCTTCAGTCTTCTCTCTCCTGTGCTCCTACGTTGGGACAGGCCCTTATTCTCTTTCCCTTCAAGTGTAACTACTCCCGGCCTGTTCTCCCAGCTTCCACCCTCAATTCCTCATGCTGGCAGTTAAAGTCCTGACCAGTGTGGCTCCAACCTACTTTTTCAACTTTATGTCCTGCCGCTCGTCAGTGTGGTCTCTTCGCAGCCTCAACTATATACTTCTGAGACAGGCTGGGACCTGGGAAAAAAAGACCAAAACCCAACTGCCACTTCTGGGGTGCCGGGAGCAAACGCAGGGTGCTGCACGTGCGCACAGCACCACCAAGGGGGTGGGCCGACCACCTAAGCCGCCCTGCAGCCTGAACCACCAATCCGCTCCTACCCTCGCCCCATTTAAGGGACTGGCTTGACGCCCTGCCAGGGAGCAAGCAAGGGAAACTGTGTCCTGTTCTCGCTCCCTGCTGCTGTAGCATGAGTCACAATAAAGCCTTGCCTGAATTCCTCGTCCGGCCTCTTACCAACTGCTATTGATTAAAGAGGCCAAGAACCTGGGTCGGTAACACTTCCAGTTCTTGCTTTCAATTCTCCTCTGGCCGTAAATCCTACCCACACATAAATCTCACCTCTTCCACCCAGCCTTCCCAACCTCTCTAGGCTCCACCGTGGTGCTTCTCCCTCTGATTAGGCAGAACTTTTCTGGTCTAGCACGTACACGTGACAGTTAAGCAATTCGGGATTGTTTGTGCTAATTGTTCTGTGCTTTGTATTTGAAGTGAGGTTGTAGAACTCCAGGGACCAGATTCAGCACAGTGCGTGCGAGGCCTATAGGGAGGTTCTGGCCTGGCACAGACATTGAAAAAAAAAAAGATTACATTTGCATGTTGACAGCACATGAATTTCTTCAGCTAGAAACTGTCCTAAGCAAGAATAACTAAAACAGGAAGCTGCTGGTTGTTCTTTCTTTGAGTCACTTAATAAATCACAACATTATTTGCTGAGCTTTTGTGCTGCTAGCTCTGGGCACCAAAATCCGCTAGTTACAGCTCTGAAAGCCAAGGTCCACCAGGTTGAGAATCAGACCAATCAGAGTTTGAATCCTGGCTCCATCCCTTGCTGGGTGACTACGTAGGCAAATTCCTCAACCCTTCTGACTTTTCCTGTTGTTATTTGGGAAGAAGTATCCCTTCCTCATAGGGTTGTTATAAGGAATACTGAGATATTGCATATAAAGTGAGTAAGATTACTCACTTATGGGATTATGGGATGAATCAAATTGCTAAGTTTCCATGAAACACATTGGGAACGTGGAGTGGTGTCTGTAGGGACACAGTGAGGAGACATAGGGCAGGACTCGAGTGGGCTGGACAGGAGACCAGCGGCTTAGTCACCTTTGCCTAGATTGGCTTTGGGGTCCAGGTACAGGGACTGGGTGATGGGGAGGGAGCTGCCCCCACCCAGCCATCTGTCTGTTCTGACCTCAACTGCTGGGTGAGAGACCCTGCCGGGCTCACGCAGGTGATCACTCGTCAGGCACTTGGTCACTCCTGAGTGACTCTCCTCAGCCCTCCTGTTCCCACCCCGACTGTGAGAGCCCTCGGTCAGAGACAGCCTCCCATTCCCCAGAATCTGGCAGAGAGCAGGCATCCAGCACATACTGGTTTTTACTGGACATTCCCAAGTATATACTTTCCAAGAGTAAAAGAAGAGACTTCTTCCTAGACCAACTTGCTAACTAGCAAATGGATAATTCAAATGTTGCCAGGAAGTCCCTGGCAGAGGTACCAGAAAGGTACCAGAAGCTGCTTTTCTTAAACTCCTCAGAGGTGCAGTGGGTTACATTTTTTGACAGCAATTACATAGCTCAGGGCAGATGGAAGAACAGTACAAAAGAGAACTTGATTTGAGCAGGACTTTTGCCTTTGTTTTAGCAACTGTTTACCAGATACCATACTAGCACACCTTGCCCTGGTGTGATGTGTGAGACGCCTCCTTAGCCATACGGGAGAAGGGAAATACTTGCCAGTAAAAGCTTAATTATTTTAAGACACATCAAAACAAAAGCAACGAGGGAAACAATCTGGCTCTAAGAGTTTAGGAGAATTCAGCATCTCTGAAGAAGCTGGTGTTGTTGACAAAGGGAGACTAGGGCCCCGAGGGAGCAGAGGGCCTGCCAACACTGACTGACCCCGTGAGGAGGCAGCTGCTCAGCTGGCCTCCCCGTTGATTCAAGAACCAGCAGGGGCCTGCGTCCCGTTTACCCAAGTGGAGGAACAGAACGTTCCCCCTCGAGCAGAACTGCGGCTGACAGGGCTGCGGGCAGAGGCGGCTCAGGGCGCTCCAGCCATGAGCGAGGGCACTGGCTGACCAGGGCTCCGCCGCCTGCCCCTGCGTCCAGTCTCTACACCACCTTTCTGGCCTGTGGAGGCGCACTTCCTCCCCTTTAATCAAAACAAAACAAACAAAAAGGATCCACATAAGGAACAAATGTTCCTCTCCCTTATTTTGAGACTGTTAATACCTCCTGGCTGTTATTTTTAAAAATTAATGAATTATGGGGGCACAAACAGAAATCTTGCAAGAAATCTATTAAAGTATTCTTTTTGCAGCTCCATCATTCCTTACCAGCACACAGAAGTCTTAAAGGTGGCTTGCCTTTTCCCCATCTTCCTCGTTTTTTCTTTTCTCCATCCCATCTTTTTTTTCCTCTCTTCCCTCCCTTTCTCCTTTCTCTATTTCCCTTGTATCTTCTTTCTTCCTTTTTTTCTTCTCTTAAAAATAAAAGAGATTATTATTATTATATGTAAGAAGTCCGGAAGTTGGACTCTCCCAGGGTTGGGTTAATTCAGCAGCACAAGGAAATCACTGAGGACCTAGGTTCTTTCCATCTTCCTCTCTGCTCTTTGGGACAGCTTTGCTTCCAGGCCAGCTTATTTCTCGGTCATAAAATGGGACCCTCTGTTCCAGTGGAGAAAATCGGTCAAAAGACTAATGGGGAGTGGTTGGGACTATGGCGCATTGGGGCAAATGACCTTGCCAAAGGCTTTTAACAGAACCACTTTCCTGTTGCTTCAAGATATTTCGTTGTTGTTAGAGGGAGGAAAAGAGGATCACTGGGATGTTCTGAAATAACTGCTTCGTGAGTAAATACATTGTTGCAAGCAGTCAAAACATTGTTATTGCTCCAGTTTTGCAGAGGTCAACACTGAGCTGCAGGAAGGATGGGAGGTGGGCCAGAGATCAAATGAGGGTGAAGGCTTCCTCAGCCACTCCACAGCTGCTGGGGACCTTGCTGCGGCCCAGCCACAAGCTCGGCCTCCCATCCCAAGCCTCCTCAGAGTTCCGGGGTGCCGTCTCCTCCTTTCGTGCCCTCCCACCACCTGGCGCATATGCTCATTCTCCCCTTGGCATGCCATCCATCGCATTCACAGGGATGGAGCTGCACACGCACAGCTTAGTGTGCTGTGAGGATGGATCCTCCAATCTCCCCTTTCTAATCCGATTTCTCATTCCCAGTGGTTCTCGGACTATGGCCTGCAAGCCAGCAGCATCAACCTCATCTGGGACCTTGTTAGAAATGAACGTTTTCAGGTCCCACTCCAGACCTGCTGAATCAGAAACTCTGTGGGGTGGGACCCAGCAATCTAAGTCTTAACAAGCCCTCCATGGGATTCTGATGCCTTCTGATGTTTGAAAGCCACAGTCCTAAAGCCTCTGTAATGTTCAGAGACCAACAGTCTAAACATTGGTTTTTAACCCTGGCTGCACATTCATGTCACCTGAGGGGCTTACTGCCTCCCCGCCCCCATGCTTACTTATATAATTGGTCTGGTGTGTAGCCCAGGCTTTGGGATTTTTAAAAGTTCCCTGGATGATTCTGAGTTGCAGCCAAGGTTGAGAACCACTGATCTAAACAAATAGGAAGGGAGACAATCATACTGTAAATGATTAAGTTGATATCCAAAAGTGAGACACATTGACAAAAAACGTAGGGGGGAAAAAGTCTAACATGAGAGGTTAAACTGTGAAATCAGAAGTAGAAAGAAGAGAGATGGTTTGCATTAGACACTGTTACAGATAACCCCGCTCCCACAATTTAAATTAGGCTGAAAAGCTTATTATCTCCTTTGGGAACAAGTATATATTGATAGTTTCTAAACTGCTGGGGGTATTACATGAAAAGTTCTCTTTACTGCTTCAAAACACACAGCTCTCTATGAGACACTTTCATCATTTGATATGTTCCCTTCACTGTCCTTTTCCCTTCTCTGAGTTCGATAGAGGGAACTTGAGCTTGAGCTGCAAAAGAGTGTCAAGTCACCATTACACATAGGATGAGCCCCTGTGAAAGTTCCTTTAGTGCAGAAGGCCCTCCTGCTGGCAGTAAGCTCAAAGAACAAAGGGCATCCATGGACGATTTTAACCAATAGGAAAACTGAATACAAGCCTCTTCTTAAAGAACGAAAAGCATGAAACGAGAAATAAGTCTTCCTTTGAGAGGGGAATTAGGTTTAACTTAGTAAAACTAAGGAATCACATAAAATTTGTCACCCAAGTGCATGAATTATCTTGATTTGGAATGAGACATAGAACATAATTAGCTATGTCACAGCAAGTTAGGCTAGAATCAAAGGTCTCAATTCAAATTGCATCAGGCCATACTATGGACTTTTCTGTAGGCTGTCTATCCCAAAGATCCAGGGAGATATGTGACCACGACCCAAAGTACAGTCATTTAATCTCTTTCAACACAGAAATTCTGATCCTGTATTTGTGTGGTTAAGATTTGTTAAAACATTATTGAGATTGCAAAAGGTCATAAAACATGGCTACTGTAGAACTTAGTGGTCAGTAGAGGTCCACTGGTTGGTTGTACTTACTGTTAATTGCTTAAGATGTAAGACACAGTGAATCTCCAGGTTTTCCTTCCACGCCTATTGGAAAAGTTTCCTGTTTTCACGTTAAAATCTCAGAATAGTATCTGGCAATAAAAACAGCAACTTGTCTCTCTTCTGCAATAGCTTAGTATAGATGCTAACAGTTTCCAAACCTAAACTGTATGAACAACTTGGTTTTGACACGCAATAACAAAGCAAACTGAATAATCGTTACTTTTACCTGAGACTGGGCTGTGGTCAAATCAGCCCAAATTGAATTCCAGTTTTAGTGGGTACCAGGCACTGTCCTCATATTCTGATTTAGGCAATTTGGGGTGGTGTTCAGAAGTCATCGTTTTAAACAAGCACCAGGTGGTTGCAATACTGTTCTTAATAATCAACAATAATATATGAGGGCTCTTTTTTTTTTTTTTTTTGCGGTACACAGGCCTCTCACTGTTGTGGCCTCTCCCGTTGTGGAGCACAGGCTCCGGACGCGCAGGCCCAGCGGCCATGGCTCACGGGCCCAGCCACTCCGCGGCATGTGGGATCTTCCCGGACCGGGGCGCAAACCCGTGTCCCCTGCATCAGCGGGCGGACTCTCAACCACTGCGCCACTAGGGAAGCCCATGAGGGCTCTTTTTAGGTGGCTTTTCTTCATGTTTTTCTCTACCTGCCAGTCTGTCTATAATGAATATACCTGGCTTACTTCTTCAGTTGGCTTACTGGTTTACAAGAAGATGCTCCTTGGTTCACTATGACTTCACTATGCAAAGACCTCTCCCTTGTTTTACTTAAAATTTCCCCTTCACCTCTAATTCCACTCCCTATAACTGACTCCATGAGCAGAAATGGCAGGCTACGGAGCAACAGTGACAACAACTCTCCCTATAACACTGACAGCTCTTCCTAATGCTGGTCCTGCTCTTGGGGCTTTAGAGACATGAGCTAAGGTGAGTCTCACAACTCTATGAGGTGTCCTTTGCATTGTGTACATTTTATAGATGAGGAACTTGAGAAAGAAGGTTAAGTCATCTGCTCAAGATCATGCAACTAGTAAGTGATCCAGTGCTGGAATTCTTAATTCTTATGCTCTGTATACATACACAATTTCCCTAATATTGCCCAGATGCTCTTTGGCATGGCCTCACCAGTTTGATGAATATAATGTGACAGCTCTTCCGTGATTTTACTTTGAATTTCTCTATTAGTGAGGTTGAGCATCTTTCCATAGATCAGCCACATAGGCTTCCTTCTATAAACTGTTTATTCATATCCTTTAGCACACTTCTCTATTGAATAAATTTTCTTATTACAGAGAAAAAAAATCCGTGTATATTCTTGATATGAATCCTTTGTTTTATAAACTCCAAATATTTTCTCCCAATCTTATCACCTTATTTGCAGCCAATATGGTAATGGAATCATACTGGACAAACCACTGGAACTAGATAAGGGATTTCAATAAAGTTGCCAGATGTTAAGTATTGACATAAAAATCAACAGCATGGGCTTCCCTGGTGGTGCAGTGGTTAGGAATCCGCCTGCCAATGCAGGGGACATGGGTTAGAGCCCTGGTCTGGGAAGATCCCACATGCTGCAGAGCAACTAAGCCCGTGCGCCATAACTACTGAGCCTGAGCTCTAGAGCCTGCGAGCCCCAACTACTGAAGTCCACACGCCTAGAGCCCGTGCTCCGCAACATGAGAGGCCACCGCAATGAGAAGTCCACGCACTACAACAAAGAGTAGCCCCTGCTCGCCTCAACTAGAGAAAAGTCTGCATGCAGCAACAAAGACCCAGTGCAGCCAAAAATAAAATATAAATTAAAAAAAAAATCCATAGCATTGGGACTTCCCTGGTGGTGCAGTGGATAAGACTCTGCGCTCCCAATGCAGGGGGGGCGCGGGTTCCATCTCTGGCCAGGGAACTAGATCTCACATACATGCCGCAACTAAGAGTTTGCATGCCACAACTAAGGAGCCTGCGTGCCGCAACTAGGGAGCTGGTGAGCTGCAACTAGGGAGCTCACATGCTGCAACTAAGACCTCAAGAAACCAGATAATAAATAAATATTAAAAAAAATCGATAGCATTCATACACACTAGTAATTCAGCAGAAACAAAAACTAGTTTACCTAGGAATAAACTAATAAAAGATGTATGAAAACAGTAGGGAGAAAATTGTAAAACATTAACAGACACTAAAAACTCTAAATAAATGGAGAGACATTTCATGTTCATAAATGAGATGAGTAAATCTTTCAAACTGTTAACTCTCAAATTAATCTATAAATTGAAAGCACTTCCAATAAAAATACCAACAGTATTTTCACTGAACTTGACACACTGATTCTAAAATTCATAGAGAGGATGAAAGAGTCAAGAAGAGCTAAGGCAAATTTGAAGAACAATGCAATTATCTCACCAGATATCAAGACTTACACAGCTAATACAGTAATGAAGACAATATGGTACTGGCTCAGGGACAAACAACTAATGAAACAGAAAAGGGAACCCAGAAACTTAGCATGCATACATGGAGAACGGGGTGCTGTGTGAGGTAAAGACAGGCTGACCCCATCAGAGAGTTGTCACTCTCTTTTGGTTCTAGTGCAGGGACAGGGAAAAATTTCAAAGGCATCAGAAAGGTGAGAAAACAGTTGAAAATTGGGTTATGGTTTACCCAAACACTGGGCATTCAGTCCTGTCTGGAGGTTTCGCAAGCTTCTTAAGAGGCAAGCTCATGTGGAATTCTTAGAGCAGAGCAAACACCCCAGCCGATGACTTATAGGAGACTCAACACATGTATTTCTGTACTTCTTCCAATTTAAGGCTCCCTAGGCTGGAAGACGGATTCTATTTTCAGAAATGGTGAGAAGTGAAAGTGTCATTTTTTGGAATCTATGAAATACAGTACTAGCAAAGAGGGCCTCTATGGGGACTGGTCATATTATATCACATACTTGGAGTGGGGAGATACAGTTGGAAATATTATACCCTTGACCTCTTTTCCCCAAGGCCCCATCTGTCAGCATGCCAGGGCACATCCTTGTTCTGGGATAAAGAAGAGCAACTGAAGTTTACCCAGATAGAAGCTTCCCCATACCAACAAAATCCTTGTCAACTATTTTAGAAAGAGGAAAAAAATCAACTTAGAGCATTTATTTAAAAGTTAATGATAAAAATGTAAATATGGAAACAAACTATCCCCACACAATCTATATTTTTAAGTAATTTATTCCAATAGAAATATTTCAGAAAACTGTACTTAAATTCATTTTAAGTTAGATTATGCAAACACACTGAAGATCTCACACTCACATTTGCATATTAAACAGAAACAAAAAGTGAGAGAGGAACCAAGCTGCACGTCACTCCAGGAGGTCATAGTGCAAATGAGTACTTCATCTTTGTACCTCAAGTTAACCGGGATGAAGGAGAATAAAAATGGCTTGTGTTTTCCTGTATATTATCATCATTGGATATTCATCCCCACAGATGCTTTTATCTCCTTTAGATTACACTGTGAACGAGTTCCCCACCCCCTCCCCACACATAACATACTTCAGTCGGCTGTAAAACAATGGATTTGTCAATAATCAAGGTATAGAAACTCTTTTGAGTGTCTGGTGACTTATTATCAGCTACTCTGTCAGACCTAGTAAGTCAATAATTACTGGACTGTATCTGTGAATAGTTCTAATAAGTGGTATCTTCATGGGAAAATTAATATTTGTTACCTCATATCTAAAGCACAGCTAAGTACGAAATTTTCTACTTGTCTATTTTGAAAAAAAGTTCAATCCCAAAACATTCTAATTATGTATTCCTTTAATCCCATCACCACTTTGCAGTCCAAATGACTAGAATCAAACTTTAATTTCTACTAACAACCCCTAAGGACGAGTTAACCCTTCATTTGGCTTTAAACACTAAATTTACTTGCCTATTCTAGAACATACTAGCCCTTTAAAAAATGTGAAAATAGCATCTTGACTCAGTTGAACAAGGGTAGCTCCAGATCTTGCAATAATCTCGGAGAAGCAAAATGTTTCCAGGCTTTGCTTTTACTGAGAATTGGCTTACTCTCTTAACTTCTCTTTAATTTATATTTTGGAGCTGTTTTCACTTTCCTGACATAGTATTTTCAAGTAAACAATAACTGGTAGGTTAAGTGACTGCTTGTTTGGTCTGAGTCTTATTTAAATATAAGAATGTACTGAACTAAATCTCACTTCTGGGAAAAGGGACTCTCATTTCGGAATTTCAGTAGCTTTAACAAAACCCAAACAGATCTTTCTGGCTGTACTGTATTCTTTTAAGGATTTTCTGAAAGGACATAATTAAATCTATGTTCAAAACAACAATTTCAACAACACAAAATAAAAATAAACTCAGCTGGATGGATGCTCTTCAAAGTTGTTCTCAGGAGTGCTCATCTAAAGGCTGATTTGGTGGGTTTAATTTTAATCTTCTACCCTGGAAGGAGAGGAGCAGGGACGGAGCTTGTCTGAAAAGACTCAAAGCCAAGGTGGAATGCAACAATTACCTAGAGTGATCTGCACACATTTTCTTAGACCTGCTGTGAGAAAGAGTAAGCTGGTGGAGAGAGGGATAGCACACACTCCTGAAATAAGAGGAGTAACAGGGCAAGTGATTATTGTCATACTCGATGCCCTAAAGTTGGTCTGCAAATTGATAAGGCACTGACCAAATCTTCCCCACACTACATACTTGAGATACCAGTGTAATGAAATTGCTTTCCAAAAGCTTAAAAGTTTGCATGCACAGATGTCTTTCATTGGAATCCTCTAACAAGAGAAAAGTAATTACTTTAGACACAAGCCATTTTTAAGGAAGCAAAACCAGAAATACTTAAATCATTTTGAAAAGGTTGACTTCACACAGAAAATAATTATCACCAATGTGATTAAATAACAATGTTTGTTAGAAAAAAACAGAATACTACTCTGGCTGTAAAATTATAAATTTACTATGTTTGAAAGAAATATAAAAGAAGAGAGAGAGAGAGAGAAAATAAAAGCAAACCCTAAAAGATCACTGAAGAAGTCAGACAAACCTCACCACTTGCTTTGTATCACCTATTCATGCAACAGCTGTACTACTGTTCCACGGGGACACAGTAAAAATTCATCTTCATTTTCAAAAAGGGATCCAATTATTTCAAAAGCCTTTGAAGCAGAGAATTTTTTAAAATTGATGATTATCTTCTGTTAAGCAACGCTGGTACCCCTTGTTTGCAGAAGAAGATAATATGGTGGTTTAAAAACTCGTTGTAAAGGAATGTGCCTCAAAAAAACAGGAAGGAAATCAATAGTGGATACATTCTTCTAAAAAGTTAATGGATTAAATCTACTATTATTGTCGATTTCTAATTAATATGATGTCCTATAGTGTTGTCTTCAGTAGTAAAGGCATATTTAACTTACAGATTTAACCTTAAAAAAGAAAAAAGAAAAAAGACTTCCGCTCAAATCATTTGGCCAGGTAAATTCTAGTAATCCTAAGAGAGCAATAGGCCGGGCTGCTCTTGGAGGGCCCTGGTTTCAACTAATACATAAGGTGTATACACTAGAGACCGTAAACATTTTTTCCTTCTATAACAGTGCACCTTGGGCTCCTTTATAAATCTTCTAGAAGAGGAATAAAGCCACTTACAGAAACTTTGCAGCTACAAACACCCTAGTTCTTGACATACAAAAAGACACAATACCAAGACAGTCCATACAGAAAGTAGTGCAATAGTCATATGGCATTTTCCACACAGGAAAACATTTGTCATTGAAGTACATGCCTGGGGAGTAAAAAATACTCAAACTCAAATTGCTTGGATCCCTTTTTGCAATGTTTACGCAAATAATATCTACACAGTGAAGAAAATGTAATAGGAAGGTGTGTTTGATTGGTTCTTTTAATTCTTACAGTTTGGAGGTACGGTAAAAATAAAGCCTCTGAAAAAAATAAGCAGAACTCAAACAAAGAGGGAGCATGAGACCAAAAACAGTGCTCTTCGAGGTCAGCAGTTATTTTTATAGTTGTATTTTAAAAACTGTTATGTTACTTCTGCATGAAAAATAAGCTTCCATGTTCAAACAAACAGTTAAATAAGATGTGCCTCAAACTGTATTTTGGGTGGTATTATACTATTACACCAGGCTGGATAATATACCAATCATTATGTTTACCAAAAAGTAGCTTAAATTATAATGGAATTTCCAATGAGGTCTTCTTGACTTGGAGAGAAACAAATGAGCTTAATATTGGTGGAAATTTCAAGCTTTTGAGTCGCTACTTTACAAATTTATTAAGGGTAGGCCTTACAAGAGGAGAAAAATTTCACCTTCCCACTAATACACTGCCTAAATATTTAATATATTTTGGTAACATTTATTTTTCCTTGAATTATTATTAGGTCTCATTTGGTGAATTACAGATAAAAAATTCACCTACACTATTTTAATTCACTTCCTTCACTGATCTTTGCTTCAAATGCTAAATTCACCTTAAAAAGCAATGAGCAATCTTTTGAATGGACAAATTTGAAGACAAAAATAATGGTGACGTCCGCTGCACGGTTCAGTTTCAGTCAGTCAGAGGCCACAAATCTATACATGGACTTAGTCACCAAACCTGAACACTGTTCTCACGCTGCACAAGCAGCCTCATGTTCAGCGCTGAAAATATCAAACACATCTTCCAGTGGAGCTCTCTCTTTGGCAAAACTGTGGGCTGTCAGGCTCTGACTTCCAGGTGCATCTCTCCACAGAAACTTATCTACTTTAGCTTATTCATGACAAACAGAAAACATAATAAAAAATCCACAGGGTTTTCATCCACAGTGTTTTTTAAAAAGCACATACACTGTTAAAAACACTTATTTCTGAAGAGAAATAAACAAGAAAATTAAAACAGAAGTCAGATGTGCAAGGTCTACAGAGTAATACTGCTATGCTGGTTATGCAGAGGGCCTCTTCTCAGCGCCCAGTGTGGGCTATGCTGGGAGATAAAATCACTAGCATAGGCCACATTTTGCCCTCTTCCAGCTCATGTCACTTTTCACAAAACCAGAAGTAATGGTATTACTAACTGTGCTATATGAGAAAGATATTTGAACTCTTAATATCCTTTCCAAACAGAACACTAAATTTAAAAACTAAGCACTCAGGGAAAGCTCTTCTACTTTCCAATGGAGAGATTTTTTAGCTAATTATTCTAATAAGCAATATTTTCTATTTACGTTTCATGGATTCAAGGATGAAATACTTATGATTAAAAAAAAGCATAAAATTCTCCAAGAATACAATCTGAAAAATTTTATGTGAGGCCCAAAGTAATAGAAGTCTATCAGAAGTTACCAGTCAAAAAGCACTTCTTACTCTGGGCCACAGCCAAAATCCATGATGCCTCATGAGTTTGTAACATCCAACACACAGCCTTTTTTCAAGTGCCAGTTTTTTGTTAAAACTCTAAGGCATTTCACCTGCAAACATTTTTTGTAACTTAACATTTATTTCAAAAGTTAAATGCATTATTGCATTAAAGAGCTCTCACAAAACTGCTTGATCAACTACTGACAAAATATGGTTTCATTGTAAGGACCTATAGTAAGTTTTGAGAAAAATGTTTGTAATAAAGGAAGCTTAAGTAGGAAGGAAAGTTTTGATACTTAAAATTCCCAGCATCTCAGTCTTTCACCTTTTTCCCTTTGAAAATTATTTTGTATGCCTTATAATAAAATACATACATGCATACGTACATACGTCGACTCTCTTTTAAACAAATGTGATCCTGAATCTCATATTGATCAAAAATAATGAAAATGAATAACAAAAAAAATAACTGGCATTGTGCACATGAAACACTGTAAAGGAAACTATCCTGATAAAATATCAATACATCACCCTTGATGATAAAAATCACCTGTGAGTGATAGAAGGGGTAATCCAATTCACTTGAAAAATGTAGTTATTGTAAAATCTTCTTAGAAAAGTTTAGGTAGGGATTACAGTTCTCTACTAAGCAGATCTGTGGTCCAACAATGAACTCATATAGAAGGCCAAGCTTTAAACCCAGCTAAAAACAACCATGTTTTCTGGAGCCCACTTGAAAAAAGTGTCTGGCATATGAACACTCAGCCTTTATACCTCCTGCAGGAAATAATGTACCCCAAACAGTACTAAATTTCAGAAGTTTAGTGTTTTTAAAAATCTCCCCTCATCCAAAACAACCCCCCCCCCCAAATCCCAAACAAACTCCAACAACTCACGTTATTAACATTTCTAATTCCTACACTCTTGTTGTGAAAAAGCGAGTGAGGCTGCAGACTAATGGAAGCTCAAGCAAACCTTTCCGCTAGGCTGCTGGTAGAACCCTACTAAGCTGGAGTAGCTTTAAACCTCACTTTAAACCCAGCTCCTAATGTAACCCATAAGAAATATGTTTTTCTTTTTAAAGTGTATCTAAAAAAAGGCGATTCTCCCCTCCAAAATTAGTACAAAGTTAAAAGAAATGCAAATTAGCTACGATCTATTCCAAGCACAGCACCGCCAGAAGATTCACACACACTATTTGGTGTTTCATGTTGGTTTTCCTTTCATTCTTTTAAGGCAGTGGTTTCCACAGGTCAGTTCAGAGATAAGAAGCATGGTCCATGGCAGTTTGTTTTGCAACTCCAATTTGTTCTCTGGGAATATCTCACTTCATTCCCTGAAATTAGTGCTTTTTTGGTTCAGAACTCCAGAGGCTGAGATGGAACCTCTGGGCTCTTCCTGGCACAGGATTGGTTTATAGCTGGCGCTCTTTCATCAGGTCCTTGCTTTCACTTAAGATAACAGTTCACCTTGTTTTTTATCAGGCTTTTACTCAAAAGTCATCAAGTTTGTAGGAACCTAAAAAATATAAGCATTACAAACTGACAGTATTTAAAAGGTGTTTTTCAAAGTACTATTTCTTATATTTCCTTGTCATTCTAAGTAAGCCCAAATATTAAAATCTTTCTGACCTAAATATCTTTTTAAAAAAGGAATTTGATAGAAGGTACTGTAATTGTTTATGAATAATGAATAAAATACACTAGAACATTTTTGAGAGGAAGTCACTGAGATGAGTTAATACTTTTTCCAATAAATTGAAATCCGGGTGGGAAAAAGGGCAGAGACAGTATCTTTCTTGTCTAACACAGGAGAGCTCAGGAGATGTTTGCTGAGTGAATAAATGAATGAGGAAAGAGTAAGTATGGCCGTAGTAGTGTATGAGATTCCACACAAAATGCCTGTCATCATTTATTTTTTCATTATATGTATTACAATGAATTCCTACATGCAAATTTTAAAATGCAGCACAGATAATTTTATAACAAACATTACTAAGAATTTCTTTGTGAAATCATCATGAAAATGAGTATAAAAGAATAAAACTCATTGCTAGATAAACTCTTACCTGAAACTTTGTGACTCTGAAAAATCTATAGGTTATATAACAGTTTGCTGCTTATAGACTGGATCAAATTTAATTTGATTTCTTTTAAGTCTGAAATTCAACAATAATTCTTAGAAATATGAATATATTTTGTTTTTAAAAATTAATGAACCCTCTAGTCAAGGACTAAAGAGGGCTTCACCATGCTAAAAAAAAATGCTCTTAACTTTTACTACCAGTTTTCCAAAGTTGTGCTGGTAGAGAAATTCATGCATCAGTGGTCATTACTCTGTCCTTTAAAAGAGCTTAACAGTTCCCACACTTTAGCAACCTTTTTCTGAAAACCTGGGATGCTAAAAAAAAAAAAAAGATTAATCTCTTATGTGTGTCAGCTTCTGAATGAAAAATTATTTGACAATATAATCATAACTGAACTATAAATACAACAGTACAAATCCAAGAGTGCTTAAATTAAAGTATAAGTTCTCAGGGTCTGGTTCTAAGAAAACCAATATTTTAATAAAGTAACACTTTCATTTCCTCCTAAGTTGCCTGACTATGGTTTAAGGTGTTGTACCTGAGTTAGAGTCTTCTACTAAAAGTTTTCAAATTTCACAGCTTCTATTTATAAATTTGCTACTTCTCTGATTCTTCCAAGTATAGGAACAAACAAATTAAAAAAACCCCATTTATACACATCTGGTTGGCTTATTCAGTAGCAAAGTCCACTAATATAATAAAAAGAAATTGAACCTCTATGCTGGTACGCATACCCTGTCTAGATTAATCTTGAAACTTGAGATTGAAAAGAAATGATACAGTACTTTAAGCTACATTTAAAGAAAATGTACGGCATGGAGCTGAATCCTGAAAAACTTGGTTTAGGCAAAAGAAGGTTTGTTTCCTCCATTCTGTCCCAGACACTAACTTGACAGGGGCAAGAAAGTAATTTTTGCTCTATGGTATTTCATGTCCTTAAGGGACATTGTTAAGAATGGTACCAAATATTGCTATTAGTCTTTCATATATTTTTGAAATAAAAATTGTAAGAGAACAAGGCCCATTCCAACAATATTTAAGAAGAATGAATCTATAGGATGAAGACAGAGTTTGTGTCATCTCAGGTCCACGATTTTTTACTTGTTTGACCCTGTGTAGGTCATTTAGGATTTCCGAGCCTTAGTTTCTTCCTTTATCAAAAAAGGGATAATAACTTGGGTCCTGATAGCACACAGTGGAAAATACGTTTATAACCTTTATAAACTTGTATAATGTATTATATTATTCAAAATTAGCTATTGATAACACTTACCATATACTTCTGTATTTCAGTACCTTAAGACAATAAAATTTTCAAATATATTCAACTGAAAACTGGCCTAAAAAAGTCTATGTTTATTTATGTCTGCCCTACCAATTCATGGTTCAACTTTAAATCTGCAACCGGGTTTGGGGAAAACACCACTATGGATTCATTCCCCTTTGTAGCTGAAAGCCTTTGAGTTAGACCATCTTTGTTTCAGTAAAAATAAAAACAAACAAAAAGTCCACATAGTTTTGGGTTTCACTGCAAGCACAGGAACCCGCATAAAATTGTCAATAGAACAAGTAAAGACAAATCAGAATAATTTTTGTTAAGGTGCCATCATATTTTTACCTCTCTAGAGTCTCCTTGCCTCCCACTACATTCTCCCAACAAGGGCTACAGTTCCCTGTTTTGAACACCTGAAGCTTGTTCCATCTTCAGGGTCTTTGTGCACTTACTCTTCCCTCCACCAGAACTTTGTTCCCCCTTATCTTCACATGGCCCTTCCTTCCTGTCATTCATGTCACTGTCATCTCCTTAGGGAGATCTTTGCTGTTCACTCTTATTTATTTAAAGTCTGTCTCTACTCCCATCACTCCGTATCATGTAATTCTATTTTGTTCATACCGTTTTTACTACTTGAAATTTTGTTATTTGTTCGCTTGTTTATTACCCATCTCCTCTCTAAAATGTGGACTTCATGTCTTGCTGACTGTGGTCAACAAGAAATAGAATATGAACAGTTTCCCTACTTCACTCCAAAAATGAGTCCACTTACTTCTCTTTGGAACTCTTTTAAATATATTCGCAATTTATGGACTATTTTGAGGGTTAAGAGAGATGCTTACCTGTTGTTTGTTACTTTGGCAGGCTGCACTCAAGTGCTTAAACCACAGCATTGCATTCATCCTACTGCCAGCTTGAAATTTGTATGAATTTCCTAAAATTATTGAAAACAAAGGGAAACAATAAAAATTGATGACAGTTCTCCGTTTAAGAATTCTAACACCTGATTTTCCAATACATATAAAACGAAGAGTTCTCTGTGCTACATTCACGTGCTATCATTTATGCAGAAAGTCACTGTTTTGCTGTTTATGAATTGGAAAAGAAGTATTTTGCCTCCTTAAATGCTCTTTAAAGTATATTTAAATAAAATAATTGTTTGGGGCTTCCCTGGTGGCGCAGTGGTTAAGAATCCACCTGCCAATGCAGGAGACACGGGTTCGATCCCTGGTCTGGGAAGATCCCACATGCCGCGGAGCAACTAAGCCCATGTGCCGCAACTACTGAGCCTGCACTCTAGAGCCCACGAGCCACGACTACTGAAGCCCGTGTGCCTAGAGCCTGTGCTCCGCAGCAAGAGAAGCCTCCGCAATGAGAAGCCTGCGCACCGCAACGAAGAGTAGCCCCCGCTCACCGCAACTAGAGAAAGACCGCACGCAGCGAAGACCCAACGCAGCCAAAAAAAAAAATAATAATAATTGTTTGGCTTCTCTAGATTTGTATGAGTGGATGAGAGTGCAGGATATCACTTCTCAGCACTATTTAGATGATCTAAATATTAGTAGATGCTAATACTGAATTTTTATAGGCCAGAATGCTTTAACATGTTTAACACTTAAATATTAGCTATTTAATGTGATTAAGGATTAATCAGCTAACATCAATATAACCTATGCTTTTAGTTTTTAGTTAACATTTGTCAAAATTATTAGAGAAATTTCTAGGTCTAGTGAGGGCTTATGTGAAAAATCTGAGAAGGCAACTTTTTCTCTTTTAGAAAATTAGAAATTCATTTGTTTCATGTGTGCTGTAGGTATTTAGACCTTATGTTGACTCTAATTCAAAACTGACACATAATAAGGATATTTTATATGTTTATATGTATTAAGGTAATAAACTGAGAAAAGAAGAAAGGACTTATGTAGTACAGGTGCCCTAAGTTGAGCTTAATTCCCCTTTTTCACTGACCTGAGTTCTTTTTATCTCCCAATTCTTACTGAGTGCTACTCTTTCCTTTATAACTGAATTCAATGGCTCAAGAGCCTCATCTATATGCAGGCGTTATACAGCTCTTCTTTGAGATTTTCTCAAAGACTTTTTTTCACTTTCAGAGGCAACAGCTTTCTTCACCAAATGTTTAATTACTAAAATAACACTGTTTTGCTTGTTAAACACAGATGCAAACATTAGATCAACCTAAATAGCAGACGTATCTGATCAGCTGGCCACAGCTGCCATTTACCTACTCTCTCCTCCCTGAAAAAGACCATCAGTACAGACTTCATAAAAACCTTGTACTCTGAAACGGTTCTGTCAAACACACTAAGGAACTGATGGAAGACAAATAATTTGTTAACTGAACCCCATGAAAATGATCTTTTATAAATAATGAAGGCCTTTGGGATTGGCAGGGTGGAGGCTGGGGCTTTGAATTCAGAATGTTGAGTAGGAGCTCCTTACTCTGTAAGTCAACCTATTTCATCTAAAAACATAACATTTTGCTATTATTTTTTTCTGCACTTTTTCTGCATATTTTCTTAAATTTTTACTTAAAGTACCACAATATCCTAAAAGCAGAATATCTGTGGATATGCATTCTAAATAAACAGAAGTCAGAGTATAATTTTACAGTCAGTAAAAGGTAATATAACTTCATTTTAGTAGTAGTGAGCTGCTGAAGTGGAAGATTCTGGGCAGATATGAAAGAATTTTCTTTCTGGCTTCCTTTGTGGTGCTTATCAACAGCTGGCAGATTTTACGAAGGAAGAGCTGCAACCACATTAGGATCTGTTCTGATGACCACTGAGGTTTCCACAACTGGCACAGGCAGGGTGAGAAGGTATGATCTGATTCTACTACACAGCCCACCCTCCAACCTCTCTCATCCACTTTTAAAGTTTTAAAGTTTTTAAAACTCCTAGGGTCAATAGCCAACACTTTCACTCATAAATGTCTCTATACATTGTAAGCTAAGTATTATAATTAAAATTATACTTATTTGGAAAGTGGTTTGAGTCAAATTACCAATTTAATTAAAAGTAATGGAATAAAAATCATTTAAAGGAAAACTTCTGCCACATTCAGAGCTTAAGAATAACAAATGATCTCAGAATATAAATGAAGGGGTACTGCATATTGTAAATCTGAGATTTTAAAGTTAACAGTGGTCTATAGATTCTCAAATTCCCTCCTTCCTTTTCTGGTTATTAGCTCTCTAGGGATTATTTGGGTTTTTAATTTCAAGCTTATGCCCATGTAGCAAAGAAAATAAGCTTATTTAATAAGCTTATTAAATAAGCAATTAATAGATATTGATATCTAAAAATATTGCTATCATTAGTATACATTACATTATGTGACACAAATATTTCCCAAGAGAGTGAACTACACAAACAATGCCCCTAGTCGTGCATTCCAGTTAAACTATTGATAAATTTTGGCTTATCGAAAGTTGTGTACATGCAATACCTTAAGCCCTAGTTATTTTAATGATTCACCTTTCTCAGAGTCAGTCAGCAAGAAGAGATCTGGATGTTCCGGGTCATCAGCCATCATCACCATCCATCCTACTACAGACACGTTCTTATTTGATGTTGATTTGAACTGAGAGATAAAAAAAATAATTAATGGAAACAAAATTTATGGCTTATTATATGTAAAAATTAACTGTTAGAGAGCATATTTTCAGTTTCTCCTAGAGAGAGACGAGATTTCATGCTGGTCAGGTCTGCTCCCGGTCTCTTACTACTAAATTCCATGTAGGCATGCCCTCTTCAGATAGTCTCTTATACTTTCCAGATCTTTCCCAGCTTCAACTCTTCATCAAAAGTTAACTGTCCTAGCGTCCACTCCCAAAGACCATGATCTGTTAGTAGATCTGGTAAATTTTTCTCTATTGTTTTTTTTTTTTGTTACTGTGCTACACCTCACCCCTTCGTTATAGGAAACACACTTTCATTTTAATAGAGGTGTTATCTCCACACACACACCCTTTACTGAATATAACTGACATATAACATTGTATAAGTTTAAGGTGTACCAATGTAATAGGGGTGTTATCTTAAACCTGATAACCTGATGATTTAATGAATCAGCACCGCCATCACAATTCTTAATAATATATTCTTGCCTGTATTTCTCAAAAAGAAGGTATTCTTAGCATGCTTGTCTAGTTATTCTTTTTTTTTATAAAGTTACACTTTAGTAATGGAAAAAAAAGGACTGTTATAAAAGCAAGAAATTTAAGTTAATCCTACTTATGAACATAAATGAAAAAATGTTAAATAAAATTTTGGCAAACTGAATCTAGCAGTGTATAAAAAAGCTGGTACATGATGGCCAAACTGGATTTATCCCAGGAATATGAGGGTGATTTAATGTTAGAAATCAATGACTGCAACTAAGTTCGGTTTATTTCATGAAAGCAAGCTTAGTTCAACTTTAGATAAATTGTTAAAATAAATCACCATATTAACATTAAAAGAAAAAAGTATGATCAACTCAGTTGATGTAAAATAAAACCATTTGCTAAAATATAATGCATATCTGTGTGACTTGGAATGGAACAGAATTTCCTAATTCAATAAGGAGTACCTACCAAACAAACAACAACAAACCCCCCACAAAACCCGAACAAAACAAAGCAGGAAAGAAAAAAACAAAACAAAACAAAACCCAAGCCAAAACCCTGCAACGCATGCTCAAGGGTAAAATGCTAAAAACACTTCAAAATCAGTTTTAAGACAAGGATGCCCACCATTGCTACTTCCATCCAACACTGAATTGGAAGACCTAGTCAGCACACTAAGATAACAGGAAAGAAATAAAAGGTATAAGGGTGAGGAAGAAATAAAACTGCCATTACTCACACATGATATTATCTACACAGAAAATCCACCAAGTTAATAAGAAAGATCAGCAAGGATGCTTGGAAAAGATCAATATAAAAGTCAACTGCGGGCTTCCCTGGTGGTGCAGTGGTTGAGAGTCTGCCTGCCGATGCAGGGGACACGGGTTCGTGCCCCGGTACGGGAAGATCCCACATGCCGTGGAGCGGCTGGGCCCGTGAGCCATGGCCGCTGAGCCTGCGCGTCCAGAGCCTGTGCTCCGCAACGGGAGAGGCCGCAACAGTGAGAGGCCCGCGTACCGCAAAAAAAAAAAAAAAAAAGTCAACTGCAATTTTATACACTAGAATTATAAAAGTCACTTATAGGAAAGGTACCTAGTAATATATGTAACAAAAGACATACAGGAAAGTGTAACAGTTAAGACTTTTAAGAAGACCTAAATCAACAGAGAAAAACCATGAGATGAAGAAAAAGGTTCAATGTTGTAAAGATGCCAATTCTCCCTAAATTGGTCTACAGATTCAGTGTCATTTCAATAAAAATTCCAGTAGGGTTTTATGTGGAACTTGAGAAGCTGATTCTAAAACTTACATATAAGAGCAAAGGATCAGAAATAGCCAAGACACTCCTGAAGAATTAGGCTGGACTTGCCTTGCTACACAAGACTTATAAATCTACAGTAACTGAGACCATGAGCTACTGGGACAAGGACAGACTGACAGGGCGATGGAAGTCTAGAAAGCAATCTGTGCACACAGATGCAAACTCAAACGATAAGAGTGGGCTCTGCAGATCAGTGAAGGAAGAATGGACTGTTCAATAGATGGTGCCAGGAAAATTTCTCATCCGTGCAGAAAAATCAAAATGAATGCCTATTTCATAACACATTTCACACACACACCCCTCTGACTCCAGGTGGATCAAGGATTTTAAAGCAAATTGCAAAACTTTAAATCTATTAGTAGAAATTATAGGAGAATATCTTGATGATCTCCGGTTAGAGAAGTATTTTACTTTAAAAACATGACTCAGAAACTGTTATGCATAAAGGAAAGGATAAATTTTATTACTTTAAAATTAAGAACTATTCACTAAAAACATCACAAAGAGAGTAAAAAAAAAACAAATCAAACAAATTGGAAGAAGATATTAGTAACACATAACTGCTAATAGATTAGTATCCAGAGTATATAAGGAACCTTTACCAATTAGTAAGAAAACACGCTATCCAATAAGCAAAAGATTTATCCAGGCATTTTAGAGAAGAAACATGAATGACCAACAACATGAAAAAAACTTCAAACTCATTAATAATCTGGGGTGTGTACATTAAAATCACAAGGTACCATTTCATATTTACTAGGTTAGCCAAAATTAAAAAGCCTGACAACAAGTATGGTGAGGGTGTGGAACAATGAAAAACCTCATTATGCTGTTGGTGAGTACGTAAATCAATTTGGCATTTTCTTGTAAAGTTGAACGTTTGCCTTCCTTGGTATATAATCTAGAGAACATATGCACAAAAATATTCATAGTAGCTCTGTTAGATACAGCAATAACCTGGAAAGCATCCAAATATCCATCAGTAGAATGATGAATAAATTATGGCCGATTCATAACGTGGAAGACTATTCAAGTGTGAAAAGGAATAAAGGACAGCTATATGCATCAACAGTGATGAATCTCATCAACAATATATTAAGCAACAAATGGACTGCTTAAAATTATATATGTGAATCCATTCAGGTACAGTTCAAAAATGAGATAATGTGTTAAGGAAACATATATAGTAAAATCCTGAACAAAAACAAGGCAGTGATGAACATGAAATTTAGGACAGTGATAGGCTGTGGGTGTGGCTGATAAGGAAGGAAGAGGATGCTATCTGGGAAGTCTTGGACGGTTCTGGTAATGCTCTGTCTTCTTATGCTGCGTGGAGTTATAGAGGTGTTCATTTTATTTATTATTCTTTAAAATGTACATGTATACTATATATCTTTGCATGTATATGTTTCACATTTTAAAGAAATGGGGAAAAGAAGGAACACATCACATTATTTGTAACAACATGGGTACTACAAAAATGAAAGCCAAAGGGATTAGGAAGTTTTAATACTATGGAGAATCAAATTGGCAATACTACAGAACAGCTGATTTCACAGCTAATAATTTATGTCAAAGCAGATAGCATGATTTTCTAATATTCTTTTCCTAGCCCCCAAAACATCTGCATCAATTGCTTCTTTTTTCAATTAAAAAAAAAGTAATTCAAACAGTATAAGCCCCTTTACATAGAGTACAAATGCCCTCAACCACCAGCTGAATCTCATCCCACTCCCCAGAATTCATCATCCTTTGGGGTGTAGCCATCTGGACCTTTCTCTATGCATTACACCAAAGACTGACTTTTCTGTTGCTGTTGGTTTTTATATACAAATGGGGGTATACTTACTCTGACTGGTGGTTTTTACCTATCAGTATTTCCTTAATAATAAGTATTTTCAGTGTTTGCAGATTTCTGATACTATAAATATTCCAGGAATATTCTTCTATAGATATCTGTGCACTTGTTCAAGGATTTCCATAGGACAGACTTTCAGATAAAGAATCGCTGGTTATTAAGTTATATACTGACTAGAATTGTCCACCACAAAAACAATACCAATTTAAATTTCCACCAACTGTCTATGTTTCCCTACATCCTGGCTAGTGTTATATTATCAATCATTAAAATTTCTGCCTAATGGCCAAAAAAATGGGCATCTTCTTTAATCTGTGTTTTTGATACCTAGTGAGGTTCATCACCTTTTCATGTTTATTAACCATTTATATTTCACCTTCTTTATCTCCCTATTCCATTTTTCTACTGTTGTTTTATTCTTACTGAGTTGTGGAAGGTCTTTATATAGGTTACAGATTTCTTTTTCAGGTGTAGCCTTGGTTTTTAAATTTTAACTTATCAAACAGTATTTATTCACTCATTACTATGCAGAGATAGGCTCAAACATATCTGCAAAAAAATTTTTTAAATGAATACACTTCAATTAAAAATAATTTTACAGTGAATGTTTTCACCTTAAAACATTCAAAAATATAGACATAATAAAACCATAGTCCCCCTCCTTTCTTCCCAGTTATTCTCTCTTCCCAAGTCTGCTCTGCTCCTCACAGGCAAAAACATTCATACTTTAGAGAGCAATAAAACATAGAGGTGTAGGCTTCCAGATTTCCTCCTCCCGCATTTATTTATATACATATGAACAGGTATACTTTCATTAGTGACTCTTTTTCCTCCTCCAGCTTTTAATTTTGAAAAGGTTCAAACTACAGAGAAGTTGAAACAATGCTACAATGATTACCCATATATCTACATTTTTCATTTGCTTGATCTCTTTGAACATTTAAATGTAAGCTGCACACATAACATTGGACTCTAAATATTTCAACATGTATCTCCTAAGAATATATTACTATATAACCACAATGTAACATATTCAAGAAATTTAACAGTCAAAATCATATAAAGTCCATATTACAATTTCTTTGATTGTCCTAATTATGAGCTTTATAGCTTAAAAAGACTTCCTCCAAGATTAAACCAAGGTACATACATTGCATTTAGCTGTCAAGACTCTTTAGTTTCTCTTAATCTAGAACAGTCCTTCTGTCCCCCTACCCTATTCCATCTGCCAAATTTTGGTCTTAAGAATCCAAGCCAGTTGTCTTATAGGAATGTTCCACAATGTGGATTTAATTGTTTCTTCATGATTAAATTCAGGTTAAATTTTTGGCAAGAACACTACATAGATGGTGCTGTGTTTATATAAAAGATTTTAATCTCTTATCTATTGCTTATGTATAGCTAATATTTTCTTCCAATTTGTATTTTAACTGTTTGAAAATGATTAAAATTTTTTTTCCTTCATTGCTTCTAGTTCTGTGCCCTATCTTTTCTATCCTAAAATTGATACTAAATATAAACATGGACTTGTCTCTATACTCTATTTTGTTCTTATAATTTTCTTTAATCTTAACAGTTTAAATTAGAAAAGATGAGGAATACAGTCCATTTCCTCGGCACTCAGTTGGGCTCCCTTCACAGCCCACTATGCTCTAATTTCTAAACATTTCATATGCATTATTTATCACTTCATATAATTAAAAGCCCAAACTAGCATATTATTATTCTCTATGTATAAGTACCAATGCCAAACACAAAAAGATATTTAACATATGTATTAGAGGACAAATTCAGTTATTTAATCAATTCTCTAATTTGGCTTCTTTCTAATTAAAGTTAGGAAAAAGCAAAAAAAAATTTACCTTATACATTTTACTTCTTTATCATAGTCAACTTCTTTATAATAAGTGAAATCCAGCCAAGTCTCTGGAAGTGGCTAAGTGAACAGTTAACTATATCTGAAGATGACAATTTAATTTAGCTATATCACCCTTTTTTTTCCCCCCTCCTTTGAGTACAGCAGTACTAACCAGAGGCAATTACTCTGTAAAACGTTCTAGTGAAACTAAACTGTAGCTTTGTCAGGTATGTGAGCATTATAGTCAATTTGACTAGAATACAAAAAACAGTCCTTCACCTCAATGTGAGGACTATATCTAGATAATTCTAACATAAGAGTGAGCAAAAAAGTCAGTGCTCAGGAATTTGTATGATTCCATTCAGGTACAATTAAAGAATGACACAATGTACTGTTTAAGGAAACATATGTGGTAAACTCTAAAGAAAAGCAAGACAATGATTAACATGAAATTCAGGACAGTGACAAGGTATGGGTACCGCTGATAAGGAAAGGTAGGTGATGCTATCATATGGCACTTCCCACATTCATTTAAACCGAAAACGTATTCTCCTCTACCCCTGGTGTGATTAAAGGGCTAAAACTGTGAGAATAAAGAAAAGCTTCTCTAATGATAATGTCTGAAGTTGAACTTGTAACTGGCCTCATCCAACCAAACTTCAAACTAGGGATTATTCTTACTAAAAGGAACAAAACAAAACAACAACAAAACAAAAAAACACTGAATCCCAGTAAATTTAGTCAAAGTGTTTGGTGAAGTAATACCTGATATTAAAATGTATACAAGTAATGTGTGTGTATTATAGTTTTTAAGAGCCATTGTTAGAATAAAAAAACATGAAGTGATAAATGCCCTCCCCCGCCGCCCCCCTACCGCCTCCAAAAAAAAAGAAGGTGTTCTCTGAATTATGCAGTATCACTGGGTAACGTATAAGTAGTAAAAGAACTTAATTTTTTTTTTTCAGTGGCTTACCTTTCCTCAGTATGGTAAACCACTTAATTCCCCCCCCACCCCCAAAATACACAATTTAGAAATAAAATTCCTCTCCAGGGGACTGTGTTAACGCAACATGGAAAATGGAAACTTAGTTTTCCATTTTCAAATACTGTATCACTGGCATAGAAAAAACAGCATGCAAAAAAAAAGATTTATAGGAAGATTCTACATCTGGAGAAAAGAGCATTTCAAAGCTTCTTTTAAACACAAGAAGGTGATCACAGTAACCTTAGTAACTATTATTCCTCTTCACTGCTGGGAAAATCACTCAAACAGAGACTGAGGTGGAAAGAACCAGAGATGCTGGTCCGAATCTTTCATATTTTACAAATTAGGAAACGAGACTCCAAGGCGATAGTTTTCAACCATTTTCTGACCCAAAAAACCCAGGTTTGAGAGGGCTTGGAAGTGAAGATAGATACTTGTAGTGTGCAGTTTTGACATTTGCAATGGAAAAATAGCATTCAAAAACGAAACTACAAAATAAGGAAGTTGTTCCAAGACCTTCCTTGGAATGGTCTTACTAAACAAAAATAATTCCATTATAATATTCCAACAAGGAAAGTGTAAGAACTTCTGGGTTAGAATGTGGGAAAAAACCGAAACCCTTGCATCGCATTAGACCTACTTTCTTTACAACCATGAAGAGGCTGTGAAAGTATGCTAACAACTTGGAACAGGAATACTTACATGTTTTCTTTCTGTAGCCTTTAGAGATTTGGCAGCATAGTAGAAAAGTTGTGTCCCACACAAAGCTGCCCAATATTTCGTCCAAGATGCTACCTGGAGAGGACAGACACATGAATATACTACGCAAATGCTACTGGCTTCTCAGTCACTCTGCTTTCTCAGTGCCAAAGATCTTTAGCTCCACTTCACTTCCACCACCTTAGCTTCGAGTTTCATCACTTCTGAAATCTTTATCTCAAATATTCTTATCACGTCCACTCAATACATTCTACTTAGGACTGACCAAACAAAATTGGCTGAATTCTATTTTTTGGGGCTGTCACTCTGTTTTCTATTTCTTCTAAAATTACTACTTAAAATACTTCTTAACGGGATATATTTTCAAGGTTCTCTAAGAACTATATTAGGGAGCAAAGAGAAGTACAGGAGCATCTTGATTTAAACACCCAAAATGTATGATTTAACCAAAATCTATATGGCAGGTATAATAACACTTTAAATTAAATAACATTGTGAGGCAAAGGTGTATCTTAAATTATTTCAACTGTATTATATATCTGAAATATATTTTATTTCAACTGTCTTCATATTTTTTAGGGTCCTATTCATTTGCTTAATTTTAGAACGTGTATTAAAATATATTAAATTCTTACTGTAGGCTTTTTGCCTTCTTTTAACAAAGTTTTTCTCCTGAGAACACCTTGAATAGTAACAGCTCCTGGATATAAATGTACTGCCAAATCTTCTGATTCTGCAGAACTATAATAATGAAATGAAGAAAAGAACATATAAGCGCTTTAGTGATTATCAAGTAGGTACTTAAATAAAATGTAATTATTCTTAATTTTAAAACTGTTACTTTATTCAGAATAAGAAGACACTGACAATTATAAAGGCTTACTGATCTGAAATTTGTAAGCTGTCACAAAATTAACAGGAAGTTACTGAAGTCAGCAGATGGTTAAAAAACACATTTTATTGCATATCTGAACAAGTATAATTTAGAAAGAATACAGAGATTCACCCTAGTAAAGATTAAATTAGGGATTTAAGACTTTTCTTCTTAACATGCCACACTGCAGCACTGCTGAAACCTTTTTTTCCCCAGTAGAAACTTAAGTCCTAGTGGGAAAGATGAGGATTCTATTTGTTAAAAGTATTTATGCATATAAAACTCAAAATAAAAATAGCAGAATCAAAAGGAAAAAAGCAAAAGAAAACCCATGCTTAATTCTAAAATAGGTGAAAGAAGTAATGAAGGCGATTAACAACATATTTAAAAAACCAACTTTCTGCAATAAAATTTGATGACATTTTAATGTCAGCAATGCATCTAAGTGATTATAGCTTAACAGCTCTCCAAGAAAGGAATAACTCCAAACTCAAGATTTCTTTTTCTTGTATCTTAAGAAAACCGTCACAAAATAATAATCAAACATCTAAATCTCTCTTCCCGACTCATTTAAGGTCCAACAGTTAAAATAAGAACAATTCCTATATAAGTCAATTAAAACATAACACACTGATTAAAAAAAAAAAATCTGTCATTCCTCCGGTCATTTGACATGAGCTGCAGAATTGCTACAACAGTGAAGAAACCTGAAGTTTGCAAGTTTATCCTTTTATTATTATTTAGGTGTCTTCAAAGTGACTTAAAAACTTAGAAACCACTAGAAATTTCATGCTGGAGCTATTTATATTCAAGGAGGTATATATTCAAGGAGATTAGACACCATTAAATTGACATAAAATTAACTTTAAAGTCTGGTATTTTGTTGTATTATGAGAATTGGTGGATTATCCATTACTGTTAACCTCTAGCCCCCAATCAATCTACCATACTTATTTTCTTCTGCAGCTAATGTAGTACAGAAAGAGACCAGGTTTAACAAGATAAACAACTGAATGAACATGAGTTTAAACACAGAAATATTATTTAATAAAAAAGACTTGTCTAAATTCAGGACCTGAAGTTAACCTGAAAAATTCTTAAAAAAGATAAATTGAATGTAGTAAATTCTTCGATTGCAGCCTTGAATAACAAGTGGATTTTTGTACTGCTTATCCAATAATCAGCAACATTAGAAAGACCTGTGCAGTTAAAAAGCGACAGATTTGGAATTATTTAAAAATGTTGACATAAAGATGCAAGTTCTAGCAATTAGCTCTGGGATCAGAAAGAATAGTTCAAATTTATCTCTAGATTAAATCTTGGAAAGAAAGTTTTCATGGGCATTTTGTTTAGTTTTTAAACCAATTAGTTGAGAAAGAACAGAAATAATATGAGACCACACCCGTGTAAGCCAATCACCAACACCAGAGGGGAGTTCTGTGACCCCTGAATGCAGGGGAA
This sequence comes from Pseudorca crassidens, assembly GCF_039906515.1. NCBI lineage: Eukaryota > Metazoa > Chordata > Mammalia > Artiodactyla > Delphinidae > Pseudorca > Pseudorca crassidens. The sequence continues at coordinate 133,942,312 of NC_090297.1, read as the reverse complement.
TTGTACCTGCTGGCCTTCACGTGGCTTCGATAGCCATTTCGTGCCACTCTTGTCACCGGGCCGAGAGAATGGTATAATCTGTTCCTGTTGGATTCCATTATAAATTGTATATATTACTTTTACTCACACAATCATCATCAATAACCTAGAACAGCATAATAATTTCTTTGTGTAATACAGCTTTCTAAATCCTACAAAAGGATAGTATGTGATTGCTCCTCTTTCTTTTTTTAAAGCATACAGCATAAATTTCAAATTATTGTTTCTTCTACTATTGACTATAAATACTTAAAGGTGTTTATTAGTTCGAACCATATATTTATATACATTCACTTTCACAAATCTGCTAAAATAATTAAAGAGGTATTTATAACCAAACACTATCAAAGCCTGAAAAATACTTAAAATATCCTTTTGTTCATATTCCAGTTCTTGGATTCCACTTTAAATATGATACCTGGATTTATATAACAATAAATTTTTATTGTATGCCCCTATAAAGACAGCTAAAAGCAATGTGACCTATAAACTTAAAAGTAATGTGGCTTAGGGCTTCCCTGGTGGCACAGTGGTTGAGAGTCCACCTGCTGATGCAGGGGACACGGGTTCGTGCCCCGGTCCGGGAGGATCCCACATGCCGCGGAGCGGCTAGGCCTGTGAGCCATGGCCGTTGAGCCTGCGCGTCCGGAGCCTGTGCTCCGCAACGGGAGAGGCCACAACAGTGAGAGGCCCGCATACCGCAAAAAAAAAAAAAAAAAAAAAAAAAAAAAAAAAAAAAAAAAGTAATGTGGCTTAAACACCTTATTTTCCTTTCTTTTATATAAAATCCAAGAAAACTACCAAAAGAGATGAACTGAGTAATAAATAAGGCAGTCTTCTATTTCCACATCAATTAAAATGAATACATGATAAAGCCAATAAATGATAAAAATGGTATGAGTTAATATTCATCCAAAATGGCATGTGATACTTAACAAAGGAAATACACACACACACACACACACACACACACACACACACACACGTAGAAACACTGTTACTTCTTTGCCTAGGAAAAGCCAAAAGTAGCACTGTTGATAAATGATATTTAAAACAGAAAGTATTATTTTAGCAACTTAAGGGGCAACATATTTGATGTCTATTTTCGAAGTTCACTATCCACAGGTAGCATTTTAAATCCTAGTTCTTTATTCACTTTTTAATATTTCATGTCTGAGTCTTGCTGGGCAGCATTAATTTGCTCTCAAAATGTCCCAAGAGCCACTGATTTAAACTTGGCACAAGCACAGTACATGCTTTTGGCTGCAAATATCTGCAAAGCAAAACTTCTGTCAAAAGAAAAATACTGTTTTGAGATGTGAAGGTTAATACTGTTAAATACCATCTTCATAAGTAACCTGCTGGGATAAGAACAGATTATTTAACACAACACCATTCTGGTTACTCGCTCATAACTCATGCGATTTGAGGAACAATTCTGTTCATCAATGTTTCTTACTTAAATACAGTACACTCTGAAATCAACATCTGATGATATTATGTTCTTACTAGAGGGAAAGAACTAATAAGACAATTTGTACAGACAGCAAGCCAGAGGCAACTCTTGTGTTTTTCCTGTTTCAGGCAAACCCAAATAAAGAGATTGAAAGAGTTGAAAGAGAAATAATATGTAAAAACAAATTGTTAAAAATCCCCCAAAACAAAGAGAACAAAACTTAGGAACACTGACAATTAGAGTAGAAAGGTTCAAAAGTAGTTTGAAATATTAGATTTGCAAGTAAAATCTTAATCACATAATGGTGAGAAATCTTTATTAAGTTTCAAGAACAAGGATCTAATTTTCCAGTTACATCATGAAATTTACCAATTCAAGTATGTATAGTTCAATTTCAAATATATAGTTAGTATAATTGTTTTCTATTAAAAAGTGACGGACAGGGAGTTAGGTAACTGAATATATTCAACTTCATCAATTTTAACATGACATTCAAAATTCAATCTAATCTTGTTGCTTAGAAACTTAGATTGCTTAGTTTATATACAAAAGGGAGCAATTATTTTGCTCATGATTCAAGTATCTTAATATGACAATGGCAGAATGGAAATGGTCAAAGACAGTAAAATTCTAATGGATATTTTTAAAATAACAATTATTTACACTGTTTGACTACGTTTTTAGAAAAATCTTATTTTGGAAGATCAATATGGCGTATTTGCCACAAGCAGATGACAGATCTTACAGCTTAAAGCATCAAGGAAAAGAAAACAGAACATGACTTACATTATTTCAGTACAAATCTGTGTGCTTTGTGCAAACTTTGAATTAATGACAATTTAAATTTAAACTTTTAGCTGCTTTACTTACAGTATAATTTAAAATTTACTAAGTCATTTTGCTCTTGACAAATTAACTGAGAATGAATGAAGCTGACCACTCCACTAAATGCCTTAAAATTACTTAAATGAACCATAATTTAAGGAAATAATTTTTTTGTACACATATGTAGGTATGCTGTGATTGGTTATTATTATTTTTAAGTTACAATTTAAAATGTACTAAAATTCAAATATATGTGTCAAGCCTCCAAATAAACATGTCTTTACTAGATAACACTAAATTCCAGGCTTAAATATTAACTTTTTTTTTTTTTGCCACCAGCAGGAAGCCTAAAATACTCCCTTGGAGATATGTGATAAATATTATGTCTTTAAATTCACATTATCATATACTTTAAGACAGACAAAATAAACTCAAAATAGTTTAAATGGGCAATTTTTCTTACCTTTCAAAAGCAGGCCATGAAGTCTCTTCACTTAGTTCAGAGCCATCACTGCTACCTAAAATCAAAAGTTATCTTATTTTTTAAACATCGTAATTAGGGTTTGGATGTTGTCTTTTAAAAATAAATACTCTAACGGTGCTTATAAAATGACAGTCACATTATTTGTGGGTGAACATCCACATATCAATTCTTCATTCTAATAATCATGTGCTTGATTTATTTTGCAATACATTAGAATAGAGTTGACAAGACTACCCAAAATAACAAAATAGCATAAAACATTTTTGCATGTATAGTTATGGCTTAAATTCATTAGTAAACACTTTTCCTACCACCAGAGAATGTACATAAGCACAAAATTTTTCCTTATTAGGTTTGCCATAATTTAAGACCAATATAATTATGCATTTCTTACAGGTTCATGGTATACTACTTCCCTTTGTACTTTTTTAAAAACCCATTACTACCCTAAGGATAAAAAAGCTTAATGACGTTCAATTTTTGCCTTTGGGGACAAGGCAGAAGAGGACAGAATCCTTAAATTCAGGAAAAAAAAAAAAAAAAGGTGCCATAACAATGTAAAAGTTTCTCTTAAGAGACCCAGAATATCAGTTAAAATAGAAAGTTTTAAATTAGCTTAATCTGAGGGGAAAGAATTTGGAGAGTCTAAAACAGCTTAGGTTGATTTAAAAGTTATTTTAAAGATAATACTGGCTCTCAATAAAATCAATAATTAATACGTCCCTTATGTATCAAGTTGAATCGTCTATCAGACTTTCACAACCAGGGTTCTGTGAGAGGCTCAAACTTGACTACTACAAGGAACCCATTATATGTGATGGAATAACACCTCTTCCATGCATTTAGAATGGCATGAGTTATGTCCCATTCTTTGAAGAACTGAGTAACAGTCACTGAAGTAATTTTCTGGTTGTGTGGTTCAGATAAGAAACTGGAAGTAATCTGTTGCTGGCCGTGGGGTCTTGTAGGTTATCTTTTGATGTAGAATTATGTGATAAAGACTGAAAATTTAAGCATAGTTAGTATGACTTATTTGTAGAAAATAAAAGTTTCTTCCAGAAGCATGAAGTTCAGAGTGGATACACCTCCTTTATCTGGGCAAGACTACTTTAGGTTACCTAGGACATATATACCATGTTAAAAAACGTTAGAGGCCATAGTCCCAAGCACTGGTTAATTTCTCCAGAGTACTTTCTCAAAGCCTCCAAGGGATATATTAATATTGTATGTAAAAGTTACAGCTGAGGAAAAAACCTTTTTGTGATTATGAATTGCGTGTGTGTATTAACAATTACCATCTATGGTTATAGACTTTCTTTTCAGAATGTTTTAAAGCAAACACCCTGGAAGGTAATGCCTATGTCTAATGTTTTAAATTTATAAACAAAGATGTAACAATCTCTACTGCTTATCTCCTTAGCCTTGGAATAATTAAACAATAAATACAAAGGCAAAAATTGAATTAGCCTCTTCTTATTCTAAAAGACAGGTCTCTAAACTAAGACACTAACTCTAATGGAATGAAATAACTATCTTGTGGTAACAAAAAGAACATCTATGGAAAGTAAAAGCCACAAATAGAGAATAATAATCATTATAATACTTATGATAAGTATTACAGAAAAGCCAAATATTCTGTACTGAATTGAGAGCTGTAATTTTTAAAATTACTATTTTTGGCTTAAAGTGACAGGCTAAATTCCATAAGTGTAACACATTTTTAATTGGAAAAAGGTTCTTCCTCTCTTTTTTGCAAAATTATTCTGTGTATCATTTTTTCAGATTGAGGTTGATATTTACATATAGGCAATTCACAGTATTAACAGAGATGTACTTCAAGAGGCCAACTTGTCTTCTGTTTTGTAAATTTTGTCATCATTTAATCATTTGTATTTATAAAAAGGGGAATATTGGAATAAAACTGCTGAATGGAGCATTCCAGCTCCAAAGCAATTTCACTTTCAGGGTTTGAAACTCTCAAGCGTTAAAGGAAGTCAACATGTTCAAGAAAATGAACTCCTACATTTCTTTCTATTGACTGTTCATCAATATTGAAATGATCGTATTAATTATAATAGGCTTAGCCTTTGAGAAACCTGGCAATTAATCACAGAAGAAGACATTTTCCTCCATTATTGCTTTTAAAAATAAAAATAACACTGTATGGAGATTTCCTAACTCCAAACATCCAAAGAAATAATGCTCATCTAGAAGGTTCAGAAAATAAATAAAAGTTTAGGAAGTAAAACCAAACAAATTCCTCTCTTAATCTCACATCCTTTTCCAGTCCCAATTTTCTGCTCCCACTCCATAATAGCTATCCCTATTTCCTTACCTCTCATTCTCCAATCTCCAAGCTTTGCCCATACTACTCTATAAAGCAAATCTTGTCAAGGTCACCAAGTGACTTTTTTTTGTTTCTTTTACATCTTTATTGGAGCATAATTGCTTTACAATGTAGTGTTAGTTTCTGCTGTATAACAAAGAGAATCAGCTATATGTATACATATACCCCAATATCCCCTCCCTCTTGCGTCTTCCTCCCACCCTCCCTATCCCACCCCTCTAGGTGGTAAAAGCACCTAGCTGATCTCCCTGTGCTATGCAGCTGTTTCCCACTAGCTATCTATTTTACATTTGGTACTGTATATATGTCAATGCCACTCTCTCACTTTGTCCCAGCTTCTCCCCCGGCCCCGTGTCCTCAAATCCATTCTCTACGTCTGCGTGCGTCTTCATTCCTGTCCTGCCACTAGGTTCCTCAGAATCATTTTTTTTTCTTTTAGATTCCATATATACGCGTTAGCATACGATATTTGTTTTTCTCTTTCTGACTTACTTCACTCTGTATGACAGACTCTAGGTCCATCCATCCACCTCACTACAAATAACTCAATTTCGTTTCTTTTTATGGCTGAGTAATATTCCATTGTACATATGTGCCACATCTTCTTTATCCATTCATCTGTTGATGGACATTTAGGTTGCTTCCATGTCCTGGCTATTTATTGTAATTAATGCTGCAGTGAACATTGTGCGACATGTCTCCTCCTGAATTACAGCTTTCTCCAGGTATATGCCCAGTAGTGGGATTGCTGGGTCATATGGTAGCTCTATTTTTAGTTTTTTAAGGAACCTCCATACTGTTCTCCATAGTGGCTCATCAGTTTACATTCTTACCAACAGTGCAAGAGGGTTCCCTCCAGCATTTGTTTCTAGATTTTTTGATGATGGCCATTCTGACCGGTGTGAGATGATATCTCATTGTAGTTTTGATTTGTTATTTCTCTAATGATTAATGATGTTGAGCATTCTTTCATGTGTTGGTTGGCACTCTGTGTATCTTCTTTGGAGAAATGTCTATTTAGCTCTTCTGCCCATTTTTGGATTGGGTTGTTTGTTTTTTTGTTATTGAGCTGCATGAGCTACTCGTATATTTTGGAGATTAATCCTGTCAGTTGCTTTGTTTGAAAATATTTTCTCCCACTCTGAGGGTTGTCTTTTTGTCTAGTTTATGGTTTCCTTCGCTGTGCAAAAGCTTTTAAGTTTCATTAGGACCCATTTGTTTACTTTTGTTTCTTTTTCCATTACTCTAGGAGGTGGGTCAAAAAGGATCTTGCTGTGATTTATGTCACAGAGTGTTCTGCCTCTGTTTTCCTCTAAGAGTTTTGTAGTGTCTGGCCTTAGATTTAGGTCTTTAATCCTTTTTGAGTTTATTTTTGTGTATGGTGTTAGGAAGTGTTCTAAATTCATTCTTTTACATGTAGCTGTCCAGTTTTCCCAGCACTACTTATTGAAGAGGCTGTCTTTTCTCCACTGTATATTCTTGCTTCCTTTGTCAAAGATAAGGTGACCATAGGTGTGTGGGTTTTCTATCTCTGGGCTTTCTATCCTGTTCCATTGATCTATATTTCTGTTTTTGTGCCAGTACCATACTGTCTTGATTACTGTAGTTTTGTAGTATAGTCTGAAGTGAGGGAGGCTGATTCCTCCAGCTCCGTTTTTCTTTCTCAAGATTGCTTTGGCTATTTGGGGTCTTTTTTGTCTCCATACGAATTGTAAAATTTTTTGTTCTAGTTCTGTGAAAAATGCCATTGGTAGTTTGATTGCTAAACAGATTTTTTTTTTTTTTTTTTTAGCGGTACGTGGGCCTCTCACTGTTCTGGCCTCTCCCGTCGCGGAGCACAGGCTCCGGACACGCAGGCTCAGTGGCCATGGCTCACGGGCCCAGCCTCTCCGTGGCATGTGGGATCTTCCCGGACCAGGTCACGAACCCGTGTCCCCTGCATCGGCAGGCGGACTCTCAACCACTGCGCCACCAGGGAAGGCCCCCATTGGTAGTTTGATAAAGATTGCATTGAATCTGTAGATTGCTTTGGGTAGTAGAGTCATTTTCACAATGTTGATTCTTCCAATCCAAGAACATGGTGCATCTCTCCATCTGTTTGTATCGCCTTTGACTTCTTTCATCAGTGTCTTACAGTTTTCTGCATACAGGTCTTTTCTCTCCTTAGGTCAGTTTATTCCTAGGTACTTTATTCTTTTTGTTCCAATGGTAAATGGGAGTGTTTCCTTAATTTTTCTTTCTGATTTTTTGTTGTTAGTGTATAGGAATACAGGAGATTTCTGTGCATTACTTTTGTATCCTGCTACTTAACCAAATTCATTGATTAGCTCTAGTAGTTTTCTGGTGGTATCTTTAGGATTCTCTGTGTATAGTATCATGTCATCTGCAAACAGTGACAGCTTTACTTCTTTTTTTCCGATTTGGATTCCTTTTATTTCTTTTTCTTCTCTGATTGCCGTGGCTAAAGCTTTGAAAACTCAGTTGAATAACAGTGGAGAGAGTGGGCACCCTTGTCTTGTTCCTGATCTTAGAGGAAATGGTTTCAGTTTTTCACCACCGAGAATGATGTTGGCTGTGGGTTTGTCATATATGGCCTTTATTACATTGAGGTAGGTTCCCTCTATGCCCAATTTCTGGAGAGTTTTTATCATAAATTGGTGTTGAATTTTGTCAAAAGCTTTTTCTGCATCTATTGAGATTATCATATGGTTTTTATCCTTCAGTTTGTTAATATGGTGTATCACATTGACTGATTTGCATATATTAAAGAATGCTTGCATTCCTGGGAAAAACGCCACTTGATCATGGTGTATGATCCTTTAAATGTGCTGTTGGATTCTGTTTGCTAGTATTTCGTTGAGGATTTTTGCACCTATGTTCATCAGTGATACTGGCCTGTAGTTTTCTTTTTTTGTGACATCTTTGTCTGGTTTTGGTATCAGGGTGATGGTGGCCTCATAGAATGAGTTTGGGAGTGTTCCTCCCTGTGCTATATTTTGGAAGAGTTTGAGAAGGACAGGTGTTAGCTCTTCTCTAAATGTTTGATAGAATTCACCTGTGAAGCCACCTGTCCTGGGCTTTTGTTTGTTGGAAGACTTTTAATCACAGTTTCAATTTCAGTGCTTGTGATTGGTCTGTTCATATTTTCTATTTCTTCCTGGTTCAGTCTTGGAGGGTTGTACTTTTCTAAGAATTTGTCCATTTCTTCCAGGTTATCCATTTTATTGGCATATAGCTGTCTGTAGTACTCTGTCATGATCCTTTGCATTTCTGCAGTGTCAGTTGTTACTTTTCCTTTTTCATTTCTAATTCTGTTGATTTATGTCTTCTCCTTTTTCCTGATGAGTCTGGCTAATGGCTTATCACTTTTATCTTCTTAAAGAACCAGCTTTTAGTTTTATTGATCTTTGCTATTGTTTTCTTTGTTTCTTTTTCATTTACTTCTGATCTGACCTTTATGATTTCTTTCCTTCTGCTAACTTCGGGGTTCTTTTATTCTTCTTTCTCTAATTGCTTTAGATGTAAGGTTAGGTTGTTTATTTGAGATTTTTCTTGTTTCTTGAGGTAGGATTGTACAGCTATAAACTTCCCTCTTAGAACTGCTTTTGCTGTATCCCATAGGTTTTGGGTTGTCGTGTTTTCATTGTCATTTGTTTCTAGGTATTTTTTGATTTCCTCTTTGATTTCTTCAGTGATCTCTTGGTTATTTAGTAGTGTATTGTTTAGCCTCCATGGGTTTGTACTTTTTAGTTTTTTTCCTGTAATTTAGTTTTTTTTCCTGCTATCTAGTCTCATAGCACTGGGGGTGGAAAAGATAGTTGATATGATTTCAATTTTCTTAAATTTACCGAGGCTTGATTTGTGACCCAAGATATGATCTATTCTGGAGAATGTTCCATGAGCACTTTAGAAGAAAGTGTATTCTATTATTTTTGGATGGACTGTCCTATAAATATCAATTAAGTCCATCTGGTCTACTGTGTCATTTAAAGCTTGTTTCCTTATTTATTTTCATTTTGGATGAGCTGTGCATTGGTGTAAGCAGGGTGTTAAAGTCCCCTACTGTGATTGTAACTGTCAATTTCCCCTTTTATGGCTGTTAGCATTTGCCTTATGTATTGAGGTGCTCCTATGTTGGGTGCATAAATATTTACAATTGTTACATTATCTTCTTGGATGGATCCCTTGATCATTATGTAGTGTCCTTCTTTGTCTCTTGTAATAGTTTTTATTTTAAACTCTATTTTGTCTGATATGAGAATTGCTACTCCAGCTTTCTTTTGATTTCCATTTGCATGGAATATCTTTCTCCAACCCCTCACTTTCAGTCTGTATGTGTCCTTAGGTCTGAAGTGGGTCTCTTGTTGACAGCATATATATGGATCTTATTTTTGTATCCAATCAGCAAGCCTGTGTCTTTTGGTTGGAGCATTTAATCCATTCACATTTAAGGTAATTATCGATATGTATGTATGTTCCTATTACATAATTATCGATATGTATGTATGTTCATATCACCATTTTCTTAACTGTTTTGCTTTCATTTTTATTGGTCTGTTCCTTCTCTTGTGTTTCCTGCCCAGAGAAGTTCCTTTAGCATTTGTTGTAAAGCTGGTTTGGTGGTGCTGAATTCTCTTAGCTTTTGCTTGTCTGTAAAGGTTTTAATTTCTCTGTCGAATCTGAATGAGATTCTTGCTGGGTAGACTAATCTTGGTTGTAGGTTTTCCTCCTTCATCACTTTAAATAGGTCCTGCCACTCCCTTCTGGCTTGCAGAGTTTCTGCTGAAAGATCAGCTGTTAACCATATGGGAATTCTTTTGTATGTTGTTTGTTGCTTTTCCCTTGCTGCTTTTAGTATTTTTTCTTTGTATTTAATTTTTGATAGTTTGATTAATATGTGTCTCGGCATGTTTCTCCTTGGGTTTTTCCTGTATGGGACTCTCTGAGCTTCCTGGACTTGACTATTTCCCTTCCCATGTTTGGGAAGTTTTGGACAATCTCTTCAAATATTTTCTCAGACCCTTTGTTTTTCTCTTCTTCTGGGACCCCTATCATTTGAATGTTGGTGCGTTTAATGTTGTCCCAGAGGTCTCTGGGACTGTCCTCAATTCTTTTCCTTCTTTTTTCTTTATTCTGCTCTGTGGCAGTTATTTCCACTATTCTATCTTCCAGGTCACTTATCCGTTTTTCTGTCTCAGTTATTCTGCACTGATTCCTTCTAGAGTATCTTTAATTTCATTTATTGTGTTGTTCATCACTGTTTGTCTGCTCTTTAGTTCTTCTAGGTCCTCGTTAAACATTTCTTGTATTTTCTCCATTGTATTTCCGAGATTTTGGATCATTTTTACGATCATCACTCTGAATTCGTTTTCAGGTAGACTGCCTATTTCCTCTTCATTTGTTTGGGATGGTGGGTTTTTACCTTGCTCCTTCATCTGCTGCATATTTCTCTGTCTTCTCATTTTGTTTAGCTTATTGTGTTTGGGGTCTCCTTTTTGCTGCCTGCAGGTTCATTTTTCTTCTTATTTCTGGTGTCTGCCCCCAGTGGGTTAGGTTGGTTCAGGGGCCTGTGTAGGCTTCCTGGCTGGGGGGACTGGTGCCTGTGTTCTGGTGGGTGGGGCTAGATCTTGTCCCTCTGGTGGGCAGGGCTGAGTCCGGTGGTGTGTTTTGGGGTGTCTGTGAACTTAGCATGACTTTAGGCAGCCTGTCTGCTAATGCGTGTGGTTGTGTTCCTGTCTTGATAGTTGTTTGGCGTGGGGCCTCCAGTACTGGAGCTTGCTGGCTGTTGGGTGGAGTTGGGTCTTAGGGTTGAGCTAGAGATCTCTAGGAGAGCTCTTGCCAATTAATATTACATGGGGCCTGGAGGTCTCTGGTGGTCCAACGTCCTGGACTTGGCTCTCCCACCTCCAAGGCTCAGGCCCGACACCCAGCCGGAGCACCAAGCCCCAAAACCCCGGTTCTTCTCTCTTGGTAACCCTAGTATGATAACGATGTTGACAACGACAACTGCTTTATGGTGCTTCCGGTGCCTGAATGGGGGGGGCGACCACATTTGTGGCAGTGAGACCTCAGGCTAAACTGAACCTTCTGAGAGAACATCCGAAGAATGTCAGTGCAATGAACTGGGTTCTGACTGCAGACTGTCGATGCTTTGGAGGAGGCTAAATAAAAGTCAGGACATGTTAGAGAAAATTGTTTCTTTTTCTTTGTAACATCAAGTAAATCTTGCAGTGGCTCTGGGAGTGTTGTTACCCTTTGGGATCACTGAAGGGTTGTACTTGAGAATCAGATCTTTCAATACTTGCACCTGTTGAAAACCTGCCACAAGCTTTTCAGACATTCAAACCAAGGAACCCACTCTTGAAAGCTACGTCATCATCACGCTCACCCTGGCTGATGCGTCTTCGACATTGCTGGTGCTCCACCCCCCACCATCTGAGGCACCCAGTGACTTTGATCTTGCCAAATCCAGTGATCAACTCCCATTCTCACCTTACTTCTCTTCTGTGCACTTTATATTGATACATTCAACACTTCCTGCCCTTCAGAGACACCTCCTCTACTGGGCTTTTGTGATACCACACTGTTTTTTTCCTTTGACGTTTCCTTTGATGGCCCACCATTAAAAGAAGCAATTTTTTTTTTTTAAATCACACTTCCAAATGTTAGAATGTCTTTCTTATTTATTTACATTCTCTCCCTAGGTGACCTCATCCAGTCTCATGGCTTGAAATACTATAAATATGCTAATTCTCATACGTGTATCTACAAACCTGACCTCACCCCATTAAGCGCCAGATTCATACATTCAATTACCTACCTGACAACTCAATATGGACCAAACATGTCCAAAACATAATTCTTAATTCCCCAAACCTAGTCATCCTTCACAAATACCTCGACATTTACAAATGGCTGCTCTTCTAGTGTTCTCTGCCTTGGTAACAGCACCACCATCTAACTAGTTGCTTAATCTAAGAAACCGAGAGTCATACTTGATCTGCCCTTTTCCTCATTCCCACATTCCAACTACATGCAGTAACCAATTCAATCAGCACATGTTCTCTTCTCACCATTCCTCAAATGCCTCCCCCTTTGAAGTCAAACCATCAAGCACTTTTCAAACAATTACGAATTATTAACTTCAGTAGCTACTAGTAGTATCATCTCATTATCTACTTTGCTACTTAGCTTTTATCAATTTTTTTCTACTTGTAGTAGGGTTAATTACTCATTCCCAGCTGAGTTTTATTAAAAATCTTATTTTTCATTAAGTTGGAATCCTCTCAGAGAATTATTTCTCACCTATTGATATTCCACTAGAAAGAGTAGAGCTTTCAGCTTGGCCTCGAGATGGTGCATGGGGCTCCATGACGCTATCATCTAATAGATGTCTTGGCCCTGCATTTGGGAACGTTGCACTCTTAAACTCTGCTGTGTTCATTTTATGAATGAAACTGGAAACAAAGAGAAATATTTTTCATATCTTTTATTACTGTTACTAATTCAGGATATAAAAGATACTCTTATATAAAGATTCAGGATATAAAAGATTTACCTGCTATCCTGAACTTACTTCCGAACTCTCATACTAATGAACACACAGATTTTATCATGAGAGCCTCAAACTAACAGTTTAGGGAAAGCTTTTTAGGAAACTAGGCCATATCTTCCTATGTAACAGAGAATACTTTAATTTTATCTTGATTCTTGGGTACATTAAAAATTGTTTTCACATTCACTTTTGGAAAATAGCTATTAAATTTTCACAAAAATCATGACAAAGGTGAACCTTGGGCTCCATTTTGAGAAAACAATCTTGCAAAGCTAAACAAAAAATCAGTTTCCCTTTCTTTATATTTAGGAATAAAAAGAACAATTTTTATAGGCTTCATTTACAGTGACTTATTCGGGTTAAGGTAAGTGATCACTCTTGATACTTATGATAATTTAAAAGGAAAATGGTATATTGCTTTCCTGATTTTATTTATGATGATGATCTGTAATGTTCATTTCTCTCCCCCAGATGTGAAGGCACTGTTGGAAAAAGCTCATTTCCAAATTAAGGTAAAGGAAGAAATAAATGCCTTTATGCAAACAAGATATTTTACTAAATCAGAAAAAGACTACTGTTACACAAATAAAACTATGCAAGGACACTATTTTCTGTCCAACTAGTAAAATAAATAGAAAAGAAAGCCAACTTAAAAAAAAACACAAAAATTTGAAAGATAAAATTAAAAATGCTGACTTATAACCCAAGCTATGGCACTTCCTATGTCCATGTGGAATCAGGTTCCGAGGGGATGGTGGTGTCTGTGGTAGCAAGGCTCCTTCAGCTGCCACACTTTTTCTTCCACTTTGTGGAGATGCTCCTACTTCAGGACCTAAGGGTTAAATTAAAAAAGAGAGAGAGAGACACACAGACATAGACACAGACACAGACACAGACACAGACATAGACACACACACACAGGGAGAGGGAGAGGGAGAGGGAGAGGGAGAGGGAAAGAAATTGTTACATGGTTTAAAAAAATTGTTTTATTTGTAATCCTTTGATATGAAATATAAAGTGTGGTTTAAATTTTAATATTAATTCTATTTAATAGACTGAACAAGAGAAATATTTATTTTCTGAATCCTAAAACACAAACCTCAATACATACAATATCCATTAATTTCTATCTATTTTACTTGCACTAAGTAGCCAGTATAAATATCCTCCCCATTTACAGAAGAAGCAGCAGAATTAGAAGAGAAGGGGTAAGGATTTCATATCACAGATGAAACCTGGACTAAACACTCAGGTCTTCTGAATCCTAGTTCAGTGCTCATTTAATTTTACACATTACTTCTTCACTCTTAGTTTCAGCTTCTTCTTAGATAAAAAATGTGTAGGGGTAGGTAGGTCAAGCATTCAAGTTAGAATTTAAATCTATATTGACACTGTTCAAGCTTATGGGAATTAAAAAAGTGGAACTCAAAAATGTACAGATTTGCAAAGTATCACTTTAAGACTGGAAAGAAAAGCAAACTTAAACAGATTTAGACTGAAATGATTTCCTCTGCTTGGAGTACTCTTCCCCTGAGACACTGTCATGGCTTTGTTCCCTCACTTCCTTCATAGCTCATTAGATGGGTCTCCAAATATTTTTAGAATATACAATAATATAAAGCTTAGTGCCAAGGTCTGTTTTAGAATTTTAAAAAAGGTTATTACTTATGAATTCTTAAAAAATAAATAATTCTCTTCAATTTTATATTTTTGATTATGTGTGGTATACATATAAATCCCCATTGTAATGCAACAGATAAAAATTAAGGGACTAACACTACTTTTTAATACTTTCAGTACTTGGTCCAGTATTAGAGTGAAATTAAAAAAAAAAATTAAGCCACTAAAATTGACTCTTATAATTATTCAAATTAGAATTTCCCACTCAGACCACAGTAATTTCTAATGTAATCAAGCCTTGTTGCCTAGGACAGTGTATTCTTAACTAAAAAAAAGAGTCGATATTCATAAACACTTATTATTTTCTGTTGGTTATATCTATTTTTCTTGATTAGTTGGCATATTTATTTATAAATTTATTTGTATTTATTTGTACAAACTACAAGTAAGGAGTTTTTGATTAAACAAGAAAACCAACAGAAAAACGGACATATTTTAATACCAAAAAGAAAATTGTGCATGCAGAATAAAATGTGCTAAGTGTTATTCACTTTGGAGTGTATTCTTTCTTATTAGGTTATCTGGTTTATTACTCGGTAATGAGAGAAAGCTGCACTAACCTACTAAATCCTCCCTGGAAGCAGCAGAACGTGGTGTGCTTGTCCCTGGTTCTATCTTTAATGAAAGCCTGAATTTCAAAAAGAAACAAAGCACATAAAATGATTAATATTTGACAAAATAATATTAAAATCATGTATTTTCTACCAAAAACCTTAAAACATTTTCATAAAATAATCTCAGCTATATATTTTTCTTCAAGAGCAATCTTTAATTAAGTCTCCTTTCTCTTTCATATAAAGCCGATCTTACGGTGATTCCAGGATATATTAGGGAGGGAAAAAAACATCAAAAACTCATATTTAAAATCAGAGAAATCTCCCCAAACGACCCCAATGTTGCCAAACAATTCAACACATTTAAAGATATTTGATGAATGACTAAAAGGTGATTTAACTTGAGGTTATATTGATACTTGACAATTAAATTCAGTAACTTTCACATATATTATTAAATATATTATGCAAATTCTTTCTAGAATCTTTACTGGGTGGGCTAATGGCCTCTGTAACACTGAAAATTTAAAAAACACCTTATTTAAAAGTAACCATCCAAAAAAAACAACCAACTCAACTTATCAAAAGAAAGATCTATCTACACAAATAAAAAGGTTATTTACAAAGTCCAGGATAAATCCCTTTCCTAAGTCAAAGTTTGTTAGTTGGTACTTAAGTTCCATTTAGGATAAAATATCAGTTTTGAGTTCCATGGCAAAAAGAGATTATAATTCCTATCAGTGGAAACTGTTTCAGGAAATAGGATACTAAAGCAGTTGTAGAAACTATTTTGATGTAGTCCATGAAATACACTTTGGTGTACTCTGTATTATTATTAAGCATTTGTCTGGAAATTAATAAAGACTTTTTATTTTTTAGCGTTCACCAACTGGAATTAGACAATGAAACCGCGCAATACAAATGATATCATACATGATATTATAATGATAAATCTATTACAGGTTCTTAACTTGTATTTCTTTGATATCCTAAAGAAGAAATTATATATAATTGTATTCCAATTATTTGACCATGTAAAATGCACGTATTGAACAGATGTTTGATTAACCAGAACTCTCTGCTCTTTTTCTTTTTACAGAGTCGTTGACTTTAATTATTTGGGCGCCAGACTGTGCTGCATTCATTCACTGAACACCTGTTTTGTGTCGGGCACTGTGCTCTCAGCACTGGAATATAATGGAGACTAAGGCAGACATGGTGTCTCCTCCCTTCTGAAGCTCACAGTTTAGTAGGTGGAAGACAAAGAAGTAAACAAAACAAGTACAATTTCCTAACACAGAACCAAAATAGAAAGGGACAGAAAGAAGGCTCTGGGAGAATCACATTGCTATCAATATCAGCTGATAACCAAGAGCAGTATAAAAGCCGAAGCATTTAAACAGCACAGCAGTGAAGGCTAGTCAGTGTCAGTTGCCTGTATCATCATCAAAACACTATATATAACAGTGATGCTGATTCACTGAGAAAAGATAGTATGCTCAGTATTAAAATGAAATAACTTTGAAAGATTTTCACCCCAATTAAAACATATACATGTAATTTGTAATATTGATATTGGCTGCCTATATAGATGAAGTTGCCGAAAACAGAGGCCTATGGATAAATGAAGTATCATTTTTATTTAAATCTTTCATCATAAAAAACCATTTTTTTTTCTAACTTATCACCTTAATGGCTCTTATGTTAAAATGCTCTGATTTTCAACACATTTAATCGGTAGGTTCATGCAATACAACTGTATCTTTAGGAAAACACTATCTTCTTCAGTTCCCCATATGATGCTCCAACACCACCAAGAGACTTGTAGTTCCCCAAGCAAACAAAGTTTCCCACCCTATTCCTTTGATCATTTCCATACCCTGGAACACCTTTCTTAACTCTTCACGTGGAGCTAACTCCTACTCACCGGTTCAGATGCAGCCTCAGGTAATAATGTCACCTCAAGCTGTTCATGTTTCTTTTCTCTTCACTTTTCCCACTTAAAGCTGAGTTAGGTCTCCTCTCATCTATGTTCCCATAGCATCCTGGGCACATCTCTAGTATAGTACTGTTTGAATTGTTTCGTAATTATTTGTTTTGTGGATGTATTTTGCATTAGACTGAGCTTCTTAAGGGCAAGAACAAGATCTTACTTTTGTAATCCCAGCAGCTAGCACAATAACTCGTCAATACCAAAAGCTGAATAAATATTTGTTAATGAATATAATGAGAAGGCTGCTCGAGTTCTAGCTACTCATGAAAACAAAAATCAGTATAATAGCATCCGCTTTCCTACCAAAATGAAGCTATCTTATAATATGTCAGGTTATAGACAGCTAAAACTACTTAATGGCTTAACTGGCCAACTCTATCCTTTTAGAGTTAAAATTCACCATCCTCTATAATTATGCAACAATTTCTTAGACTTCATTTCTACTGAATAAACTTTAACTTCTTTTAAATCCATTAAGTTTCTTGAGCCGGATATAGAAATTTTAATAAGTACTTACTCATATTTTGAGTTTTAAGATAATCTTCTGTACATAATTGGACAAAACATGAGTGTTTTGTGCTATGTCAGTAATTAGAGAGATGGAAGAAATAGTGATAAATATGACACAGACCATCAAACTCAAGAAGCTTACAAGCTAGGCCAACATCAGATCTGTGAAACAACTCCAACCTTAAAAAGCCGATCCACTGACTTCATACATTTTCAAATGAATTACCCTGAGAAAATATTCTGTAAAATAAAAATTGATATAGAAATATAAAGTGGTAATAATATGGTATGGTGGAGAAGGTGGCAATAAAGGTGTTTTCAAACATTAATAAAGGTTTAGATACATTTAAGTATAAATACAGAGCTTCTTAATATATTTAATATTAGAAGAAAAGTTATTGCTAGTTGTTTTCCAGAATTTCTAGTCTTTTATTGGTACTAATTCTGTACTGCAGAATTCTTTAAAAATTAGTGAAACTTAGGGAACAAGGAAGTTGATCATCACTATCATATGGCATAAGAAAAATTTTATATAATGCATTAATACTGAAAAATAACCGTCTTTCACTTCGATAAAATTTTAAAGTATAACCTTTTACTGGAAAAAATATTTGTGGAAGACACCAAGTTAAATTTGAAAGCTTGGGAACAGCACAAAATTTTGAAATTAACAAATGAAGCTACAAGGAAGATGACAAGTCTCAAGAGAAATAAGCTCTTTATCCTCCTATCTTTTGGGAAAAAAACCTGGCAGTCATGATGTATAGCACACCACTGAAAAATAAAAAAGGGTTAATGATTTTAAAAATCCTTCCTCCCTTGGGCAGGACTGTGGATGGTTAAGGAAAAGGAAATGGATATCAGCTGTCTTAAAAGTAAGTTTAAAAATCTTTAATGAAGAAGGATTTGCTTGAGTAGAAAAAAGGGCAAGTGTGGTGCTATACTGAACAAATATGTCTCTAACCCAGAGTCCAGAAGGTTCAATATTCTTTCAATACACAAAAACAACTGAAAACGAGTTCAAAATTGTGTTAAAAATTACCATTAAAAAAGGAGTAATTTTTCTATTCACAGACTGTTTCATTAATTTTTCAGCCTATTCAAAGATAAATTTCCATAAAGATTTAATGCTTGAATTTAGAGAGAAAGGAAAAAATTTAAAACTAGAACTACCAAACATCAGCTCTCAACAACTTGAGAAACATGAAATGCTTTTTCATTGGAAGAACAGAGGAGGTACTTGTATATTGGCTCAATCACATCAAGTGATTAAAGAGAAATACATGTAAATAACCTTTACCATTGTAAATGTACAACTGGATTAGGCATATGCACGATAAGATGTAGGATTTCGATGTTTAAATACACGGTGATGAAAGGGTGGAGGACAGGACAAAGTTATACAAACCACTTCTGAAGATCCAACCTACTTGTAATTATCATCTTCCACAAACTTTTGTAGTTCTTCTATATACTGAACGGAGTTCAGGTATTTTTGGACGTGAGGCAACATGGGGATATCTAGGCAAAATGTGATAAATAATTATCTGATAAAGTACATCTTAGGCAGAATTTTTAAAGTTAAGCTGAGAAAAATATATTTAAAGGTAAATTAAGGCCACATGGCACCGAAATTTAAATGAACTCTAGAAGGACGTTACTGAGGTAAATGTTATTTAATGTAAAACTGGAGGTAATTTAGAAAACTACAGTTGTATATTGTCTGTATAGATTAAAAAAGAAGAAGAAGAAGAAAAAAAACCCCAATAGCCCCATTTACAAAGTCCCACGTACTTGAGAAACTTCATGGAAAAAAATCAGAGACATCATTGTGATTTATATTCAAACCTCATCTAAATACAAGATGTAAGGCTCTTTAGGTTTTTTATTTTTAAAGAAGCCTGGCTCACATCTGTAAAGTAGTTTTTTCTTCCCTACTTAGAAATTTCAAATATGATTAATTTAACATTACAATTTGATGTTATGTTAAAAAAAATTGAGAAAAGTATAAAACAAGAGATTATTTGATACAGCTTTCAGATAATGTAAACTCACGGTTTTTAAACACCATAAAAATTATATAGCTATAATAGTCTATCTTTATTCCCTATCAAACTGAAAGCATCCAAACATTTTAAAACATTAAAACATTTTTTTTCTAATCATTTGGGTTTGCAAAAGCTCTTTCTATAAATGTGTTTCCATAAAATACATCTTTCACAAAAATTGGTTATTTTTACTCAACATAGGACTCAAGAAAGCTAGTCAACTGTTAACTAGGATCAAGGGTCTCAGCTCCCTCCCTAACTAAATAAAAGAACTATTTACATAATAGATCGGGGAGATCAAATGAGATGAAGAGAATAGAAAATAATTGTGAAAATTATGTTAGCAAAGTTGCTACAAAATAACAGAAAAGCAAAAGATAAAACTTAGCATTTTAAATATGAAATACTTCAATTCCTTAAAAGCAAGATCTTAAACAAGATGCTAAATGTTAAACAGTGAAATGATACAATCATTATTTTCCTTTATATTAGGATGATGTTCCCTGTTGTGTGAAAAGTGGCCTGTGTAAATGAATCATACCATTATCAGAAACTCACCATATTCACAGGACTGCTGTAAATCAGAAATTATTCTAAGGATGTTATTCATCAAATTTGATCTTTGCTCATTTTCTAGAATGCTGCCAGTTGATGGGTATGCTGAATCAATGTATGTTAAATCTGACAGGTAGATACCTGAAATGAAATTAGATAAATGAGTGTTTTCCTACTTATAGTTTGGAAGAGTATAGTTTATAGCTGTATTTCAGTATATGCCATATTTAGAATGTATCATTATTAATACACTGCAGCCTTGTTAAAACATGACCACTGAGGCCTAGATTTCTGTGGAGTTGGGGTCAGACATGCAAGTATGTTTTCTGTAAATGTCCTCTTATGATACCATTTTAAAATACGGCTTGAGGCTGGAGTTAGAAACTCCAGTACCTACCTACCTATGGGTCTTAATGGAAAGAAACTGAGCTCCTGAACTGGCTCTTTTTTGCGGTACGCGGGCCCCTCACTGTTGTGGCCTCTCCCGTTGTGGAGCACAGGCTCCGGACGCACAGGCTCAGCGGCCATGGCTCACGGGCCCAGCCGCTCCGTGGCATGTGGGATCCTCCCGGACCGGGGCACAAACCCGTGTCCCCTGCATCGGCAGGCGGACTCTCAACCACTGCGCCACCAGAGAAGCCCTAGCCTGAAGTTTTAAGTTAGCCAGCCTAACCACTACCTGGCCATGGGGTAGTTACTTAATATTAGTTCTATACCCCCTTGCCTTGAGTTGATAACTGTCACTTGAGTCTTAATTACTTTGAAAATTGTCTCATTCTGGCAGAAACATCTTGTTTCAAAGATTAACAGCTGTGTCTTTGAAACAGTTCATGTGACTACAAATTGAAGTTAACCTTGCCCTTTCTCTGTACCAACAAAAAGAACATATACCCCCAAATAATTTGGTTGTACTAGTTCTGGATATGCAAGGTCACATCTATAAAAAATATTTCCTGAGAGTTTACTATGCACAGGTAAAGTGTAAAAGACAACTACAGCTGGAGAGAAAAATACACTTTCCTACTTTCTCCTCATTACTGCCCATTCATGAACTCTGAGTAAATGCAACTAAAATGATGTACCCACTGCCTTCCAAATAAGCCCTATGTTTTTTTTCATGCCACTTCTTCCATCTTAAATGAGACCTAGCCTCAACTCTGCCCATTTAAATCATATCTTATATCCAGGTCATTGTCAACTGTTCTTTAGTTTTTTCACAGATTCCAAGAAAGGAATTTAGAAACTGTCTAGTCTAAACCCCTCTTTTTATAGGTGAATACTCTAAGGTCCACAGATATTAAGGAAGTGGCTAATGCCCTGTAAACTGTTAGTGACAGAGCTGGATCTCAGAGTATACACTTGTACCCCAAGTTTTTTTTTTATTTTATTTTTTATTACACTCTGTTACAAACTCATACAGTATCTATACTATTCACTTGATCATTTTTAAGACTTTATAATCTTCTTATTGAAAATCTTTTGTCTTTATATCTTATCTGCTCAAGACTATAAACTCATTCAGGCGGTTGCTCTATCTTGCACTCTAAAAAAATGAAGATCCTGACCAGGATTTTCAGACAATTGGAGCTTAACACAATGTAAAAGGCTGGCATGGCAATACTTTTATTCATCCTAGTATCATTCCTATTCCATTCAGTAAATCTTAACCGTATTCTTTAAGCCACCTATCATAAATACTTCTTTTTCTTTAGAGATTCTCAACTTCATTTTTTATGACTTCAAATAAATCTATAGCCTGGCTCCCTTCCTTTTCCTCCCATCTTAGAGGAAGGAGAATCCCCTTCCTCTCTCCAAATCTAACCTGCGAATTTGAACATAATCGCTACTGCCTCCTCTAGAATGTCCACTGTTGCCTTCACTATCACTCACCCTCCAATGGCTCCTTTCCCAAAGCCAATGCACACATTTAAATCTCCTCTATTTAAGAAAACAAAATCAAAGCCACCCTTCCTTTAAATCTGATCCTCTCCTCAAGATAGAACCCTTGCCCCTCCCTCTTTCAAAAAACACATTGAAAGAGAAACACAGATTAGTACACTTACCTTTTTTATCCTTCATTCTATTTTTATGTAATATTTGGTACATATAATAGTTTACTTGGGTCAGGAAAATTGTGACAGACTTTGGAATAGGCAAAAATGATTACTAGGTATATCCTCTCTTCAGTGCCTCCTTTTGGCCTGAGCTATTTTACAACTCTGTAAGTTGTTGAAAACTTATAAAATACAAATTCTTGTCCATAAAAATACCAATGAATTATGTCCAGTGGGATGTAACTGATGATTGCCCCGTGGATGTTGACCAGTTTTGCAACTATCTGTAAATTCATTTCAGCATTCCTGACTGCCTGCATGTATGTGTGATACTTTGAATTCTCCCTTGAAGTGGCTGTAATAGCTTCCTGATTCCCTTATATATTTAATGATTTAAACAAAACATTTGACATGTATTCATTTTGTATGAGAAGCATAATTTTACCTTTTAAAAAATAACAGTTTAACACATAATATTGGTTGTTATCAAACAATGTAATAAATACCGGTCAACTTAAGAACTACAACCTCAGTACTGCTGCATCATCTACATGCTCTTTCCCTATGTTATCTCCCTGCCTCCTGTCTAGAGGTAACCAACTATTCCGAATTTTAAGATTATTCCCTTGTTTATTTTTTGAGGCACCTGTCTGTATTCCTGCACAATGTATTATTTTACTTTCGCTTATTTTTGAGCTTTAAAAAATCATACTTTATATATGTGTGATTAAATTAAATAATATCAGTAAAGTTAGAATGGGTACACAGTAAGTGATTTTAAAGTGGTTGTTATATCAATTTTTAAAAATATGGTCTGTGATTGCTTTGCCTTACTATTTTGTTTCTAAGACTTACTCATGTTAGGTACAGCTGTAATTCCTTAAATTGAGAATAAACTAATATGTAACTATATCACAATTTACTTATTCATTTTATTTGATAAGAGTTTTGAGTTACTTGCCCCCTCCCTCCTTGTTGCTACAGACATTCTTGTAAATGTCTCCTGGTGCGCATGTACAAGAATTTCTCTAGCAGAGATCTATACAGATATATACATACATGTATGTCTTACATTATAATGTTCAACTTTACAAGACAGCGCCACGTTGTTTTTAAAGCTATATCAATTCATACTCCCACTGACAGTACATAAGTTTCTACTGATCCACACATGCTAACACTTGTAGATGATCTGAAATCCACATCTATCTCGTTGCTGAAACTTATTCTGGCAAAGGCATACATGATCTCCTCATTACTAAATCTTTAGACATCTCTCTTGGTCTCCTCCCTTCTGCTCAGTCTCTCTGCAGTATTTATACTATTCCCTTTGTTTCTTGGTCTTTACTGGCTTGAACCTTCCTCGCGTCCACCCTCCCACCATTCTTCTTTTTCCTCATGTTCCCTGGAATTGGTATTCCCCATGGTTCTGTCACTAATCTTTTCACTCTGCATGTACTTTTTCTGGATTATCTTACTTCTGAGGCTTCAACTGTCACCTAATTGCCGATGACTTTCCAAACCTCTGTATAGAACACACCTCCTGACTTTCATTTTCAATTTAACATGCCAAATTAACCATTATTTGTCCCTAAACACCTGCCATTCCACTTTCCAACCTTGGTTAGTGATATTATTAACTGCTTTAAATAGCTCAAGCAAAGAGCTCAGGAGGAGCTTACTATCTCGTATTTTTCCAGATTAAGCTATTAGTGAATACAATATGATCACTGAATGATCAAGTAATATATTATATAATATAAATCAGAGGCTAGAAGCTGTCCCAATGTTTTTAAAATCAGGAAATACCATAAGACATATCTACATATGACCCTCTTTTCCTTAAAAAAAAGAAAAAAGGGCGGGGGGGAGATCTGGCAACAATGAGGTATAGCTGAGAAGGGTGTAGATACCATTATACGAGCCATTAAGGATGCCAGTTTGTCATAACCCTATTTTCTTCTGCTCTCTTACTTCTGGTTTACTTCACTTATATACATTACCTGCTTCATTCTTGTTGTGAGCATTTGCAGGCCTTAGAGTATGGAACCCCTGCTATACCTATGTATGTCATAGGAATTTAAGAAATAATTAGTTCTGTGAAATAAGTAGAAACTATTGTAAGCTGACTTTAAATAAAGGATGTTGATCAACAAACAGTTGATGGTAGGGCCTGAGAAAGAGAACGTAGCACAAGGTAAGGCAACGAAGAGGGGAAAGCACAACGGTATGCATAGAAAGTAGAAACGCACAGGTTTTATCTAGAAGCAGCAATCAGCAATTATATGATCCAATGAGAGAGAGTGTGGCCGAATGCTTTGGAGAGAGATTCAAATCCCAGTTCTTACCGCTTAGTATGGAAGTCCTAAGCCAAATTACTTAAAATGTCTAAATCTGTGTCTCCTCAGCCACTGAGTTAATCAACATTCTTGATTTAATGAAATATAAAAGCATAGTTGGTACTCAACAATTACTAATTCCCTCTCCAGCACCCTAATTTCATAGCAGAAGAACTGGGCCAGAGGTAGGTAAAGTGACTTGTCTAAGTTCCCATAGCCAGCGGGGAGTCAGAATTCTCTTTTTTCTCCCACTCAGGCCAGGGTTATGTT
Source organism: Pseudorca crassidens (assembly GCF_039906515.1). NCBI lineage: Eukaryota > Metazoa > Chordata > Mammalia > Artiodactyla > Delphinidae > Pseudorca > Pseudorca crassidens. Next base: position 133,917,603 of record NC_090297.1, on the reverse strand, counting down.
TGCTTTTAAATCACAGCATCAACTAATAAGAATAACCGTATTCAGGCAAGAGGAGTCATGCTGCAGAATGGGAGGCAGTGACATTATATAACATCAGAATTTAATTATATAACATTAGAATTTAAAAAATGAACAGTTTTATCTCAGAAACATTACACAGTAAGATATAACATATTACAACATCAGGTTTCTTACAACTTTAAAAACTTCTGAACTGGCGACTCAACGTTTAGAAATTCTTCTAGGCTATAAAGGGTATTATATTATTTAGGGGACTGCCTCTTAGAACAGAGCCTAACTCTTGTTCTTTGTAATAAAAAACAAACTCATCAGCCTGCGCCTACTTCTAAGTGAAGTTGAGTACTATTTTCTCAGTGTTCAACTTAAAAGATCTCTGGGCAGCAGACTAAAATGTTTGTTTTATAATTGCCCGCTGAACTATGATAGTTTGTTTCCAGATGGTGCCCTTCCTTCAACCTGCACAGTCTCTCCTTGTTCGGAGCTTTTCAACCTCCTGCTGATCACACTACCCCCACCCCTATTTAAAGCTACAGAGAGGAAATCCTAAAGAGATTTTCCCCCCAAGTCTCCAGCAAATTTTTGGTGACGTAATATGTGGGCTGAACTCGAGTCTCCTGAGAAAGAGAGGGAATCACTATTCAAGGGTACTGTATATACAATCTGGGTCAGCTGCAGCTGGTTACTGAATTTCTCCATGTGGCAGACAGAGCAAAGCCACAATGCTTTCTCTGCTGGATTAAAGACAGCCCGCAGACCAGGAACTTCCACTATACTACTTAAAATTACATAGGTGGCTTGTCAAATTCAATTGATTTGTGCTGTAAGAAGAAAAAGAAGTTCCTTAGTACAGCTTGGATTCAACGGTCCAAAACAAAAATGCAGTTGCCATTAAAGTCACAGACGAACAAACTTCACTGATTTTTAAAAGCAAGAGTAAGAGCAGCAAGTCTCTGGGTTTGCTTTATCAACAGATGCAAAAGGTATTATAATATTTCTTTTACTTTTATTTAAAAATTCTATGTATGTTGAAATGTATAATTATTTTACATTTGTAGTAGAAATTTCAAAATCTCTTATTAAGCAAAGAATTTTGGAATATACTACAATTTGTTTAGTCTGAAAAAGGTTTTGTTTTGCAACTTTATATAAAACTGGTCATTATATACTTTATGATGATTAATGAATTATTTGAGGTTCAATTTAATGGTATTTAGTGTATATGTTTATAGACTGATGCATACATGCTGGGTTTCAGAAAACAAGTACTTTAGTGACATAAGAAATTTTAACAAGTAACAGATTAAATGTATAAGATTTACAGCACAGTGATTAAAAACAAAGGGATACAGACTAAAGAAAATAGATGTAAACATGGTTTGTTTCTCTTTACATAGCTACAGTGTATATGCTAAAGATTTACATATACTGTGAAGATATCTTAAAGTATAGCTACAAAACACAGCTAAGAAGATATAAAATTAACTGAAAGGCTCTGCAACAATACCTCAATTATAGCATAACCAAATATAACCTAAATATTAATATTTCATATTACTAAATATTAAAGATTTAAAACAAGTCTACGGTATTTCTTGCTAAAACTCAAATTTTTAAATAGTTTCATAGGCTTATATGCAACAGTACTTTAACTTGGGCAACAGAAATTAAAACTGCTACAACTGGAATTACGTGAAAAAGCAAAGTGACTGATACATTAAAAAATCCTAAAACCTGACAGATTAGAATTGAGGAGAAGAAACAAAATGTGATAGAAGTATTGTGTAAGTCGTCAGCATTAACAATAGCAAATAAGAACCCAGAAGATACAATTACTTAAATACATAATTAAAAGACCAAAAATATAGGTCAACAAACACGATTCTTTCAATATTCTATCTGGGGGCTTTGTTTAATTGTATTACTAGAATTATGAAAAATAAAATTACTAGTTACCAACAATGAGCTTTAACACCAAAGACACTTAAATTTGTTATGATCTGGGGGTCCTCTGTCCTTTTAAAAATCAAAGAAATTCAAGGTAAGAATCTTCAACAAGCAAAAAATGGTAAAGCTAAATAGGATTTCTTCTACTTTCATGTCCTTTCCTTAAAGATTCAAAACTCTCAATACTGGGAGGATCTCTGTTAAACATATTTTACAAGAAATTCCGATAAAATTTCCAAACAATACTAGATCCGAAATACTGTCATCTCTTTCTTTTTTTGTTGTTGTCGCTATGAAAATACAGGACCTCAGTTAAACCTCAGTTCTTACTGAAGCCTTAGGCAAGCATTTAATCTGAAACCCAGATAACTATTTATCCCTTCCTTAAATATCTCCAGGGGATGAAACTGTTCTCAAGTCTCTTCCCAGAACATAATTCACAATCTAGAAGTCTTTATCTAAGGTATCTTTGGTGCTTCATAAATTTAAGTTCATTGCCTCATGCTGTTTTCAGTGCGTGACACAGCCAGTTAAATGCCTCTATGCGTTTACCATCTGAAAGGAAGTATATCCTAACTTTCATTTCTTCTCCCTACTAGCTGGCAATGTAGCAACTATGAAGAGAAATAGTACCAATAAAATTAACTCAAAGCATGGAAGGCTTTTTTTCTCCCCCCCTAAAAACAACCAAGCAAAGACATAGATTTAAACTTAAGTATACTGTGACTAATTTACAACATTCTTGTGGGACCTAGGAAAATTTTAACATATACAGAAAGGTTTTATGATGTAACACAGATTTATGGATCTTTCACTTTAAAAACTGAACATATGTGGGAAAATACAAATAAGAGAATGTTTTCATAAAAGGTAAACAGTAAATGTATTTTAAAAACTCCTTCTTTACTCATGATGTAGCTAGTCTGCTCCTTAAGAAGTGTGGTTCCTTATTCAGCTTTAGGTGACAACGAAGTCATGACTTTTGTAAAGGTTAAGGGAATTGTATTTGTTTTTTTAAAAAATAAACTTTTGGTTGTCTCCTTTAAATATTAACTTAGGTCAGAGTCTCTTATGGTAGACAAGAATTCATCTTATGATTTAATTATACAGGAACCCACAGAGAGCCAAGGCAGAACACACCAAAAGGAAGCTATTGCTATTTTAATTTAGATTTGTATTTTCACATTTTTGTTCTTCCATGATAACACGGATACAAAGTCACATTAGCAGACTTGCATTATATGCTCTTAGTTCTATGAAAATCTGTGTCTGATAGGAATACAAGATCTTCAGTCGGAATACTGTTCAGAAAAGTCTACATGTTTTGAGGTTTCATGATACTCTCTGAATTTTCCTTGTTTTGGTAGCTTATTTCATACTAGTTTATTTAGATAAAATAATTTTATGATCTAAGAGTTTCCATTCCATTCCTGAAGTGACTGAAATGAGTGCATCTGAACACTGGATACGTTAACTACGCAGGAAAAATGCTATACGTTTACCCAGCAGGCTGATGGCTTCTATTTTACTGTCTGCAGTTTTAAAAATAAACCATATCTAAATTCTATGAATCTGCAAGTATAACAAGAAATATTTTATTGGTTTTTGGTACAGGTAACTCTAGTATAGTAACTAGAGTCCTTTTTAAATAAAATAGATGACACTCGGTCTAAGTTTTCTACTAATGTCAGAAGGCGAAGTATGAAAGCAAAAAACTAAAAGTACTCATCCAAGTGTACTTCTGGCTCTCAGTCAGCAAACAGAAAGCCTTTGACACAAACATGGAATATTACTATGCACCTCCTTCCTATCTTATGTTAGGAAAAGAAAAAGAATTCTGTACATTCCATCCATTCTTTGCTTTATTTTCATTATCACCTGTTTTGCAAACATTACTCATTTCATTTGAAAACACCGAAGTAAGGAGACATGGTCTTAGAAAGCAGTAGTCATTTTTATGACTCTAGTTGAAGAGTCCATATTTCATTGATACAACCTTTAATTTTAGGAGGCTTCATAATCAAGTTAGACAGGTAACTATCAACTAACAGAATACATATGGAGGGAAAGGAGTGACAGCAGAAAAGTCTGGGATATAAAAATGATCCACAAATACCTGTGCATAATTAAGTTAATGGGTCAATGTAAAGAGATACAAACCAGGAAAAGACTGTAAAAGACACGGAACACAAAGTTAAGACTCCTCTGCAGTTACTACATGACGAGGATAAAAATCACAGGTCTAGAAAGTTATGAGTAGAAGATCTGAATCCCAGTTGAGTGTTTTAGCTCCTCCAGGTTTATTTCTTTGCAAAATGGTAGATGTTTACTTCACAGTGCTGTTGTGAATGCAAACAGTTAGCACGCGTTAAGCACTACAAAAATATAAGGGATTGCTACAGTGTTGGTGATAGAAAAAAGGTTAGAATACGTTGCCATATGATGTAGTTGTTATTGAAAAACGTGAACCCTGGAGTCTTCTGCCTGAGTTCAAATTCTGGTTTCATGTCTTAGAAGCTGTGAGGTACTTAACATCTGGATGCCAGTTTCTTCATTTGAAGATGAGGATAATAATAATCTACCTCAGAGGGTTGTGGTGAGATGTAAATGATTTAATACGTGTAAAAGGCTGAAACAATGCCTGGCACTTAACACGCACCCAATAAAAACGAACTATTGTTATTGCTGCATTGCTATTTATTAATAGCAGGCATAAACAACTTGGGACCTGGCTCCCCAAAGCAAAAAACAAGTACCTGGGTGGAAAATGGGATAGAAAACTTCTTAGTATATCCACTGCCATCCTTCAGAAACAGCAGACAGGAATCAAGTTTATAAGAGAGAGAAGGTGGGCTATACTATAGCAGCTTGTTAATGAACCTGATGGGGTGACACATCTTACTCATTCTAACTGCTACTACTCTTTAGGGAGGTAGCCTAAGAAAAAGAAAGCAGCTTTGGTTCTTGGAACTACTCTTATGGTTTCCTCGAGTGTTTCTATAGAAATTGTACTATAAAAGGCAAGTATGTATCTGCCACAGCAAAAATGGAACATTCCAAGCACACATTTTAGCGTATGCGCCACTGCTATAAACACTGACTGAAGAGCCAGGGAACCTGAATTCTAGACCCGGTTTCTAATTCTAATATTACCTATTTGTGTGGCCGTGGCCTTGGCTTTCAACATACCCATGGGAGCAAAGAGGTCTTGTCTTGAATGAGATGAGATGGTCTTTAAGGTACTTTCCAACTCTAACGATCAGATTCAATGACAGATGAGTTTCTTTCCTTGGTAATCGTTATAAAAAATTATTAGCATTTTACTAAAATGAAGTTCAGTAGAACTTCTGTTAGAAAAATGAACCTGCTGAATCATATATAAGTTTAGAGCGTATATATGATTACGATTTAGGAAACACAATTACCCACAATAATGACTGTGAGCATGCTATCATTCTTAAACTTGTCATCAATCCCAAAAGGACATGTTACAAAAACAAACAAAAAATATGATGCTAAAACTTTCTGGTTTTAGATTTGTCTAAAAATATTTTTTTAATTTGATAGATAAAAAAGATACTTATTAGAGAGGGCCAATTTAATTGAAACCGCACAATATAAATAAAAAACACAGGCAACTTTCATACTAGTTAGAGAAGATGTTTTAATTAATGCCTTACCAACATTATGTACCATTTTCCAAGCCTTAAGATAGCAAGTGAACTTTTGAAAGGTAAGAAAAGTGTCTTATCAGGGTCTCAGAAGCCGCAACAGCACCTAACAATATGCCTCAGCACACAGTGGGCACTCACCAAGATCTGCTCATTGAGCTGGGGAACAAAAAGCATTACAATAAGGTGGTAGTTGGAGAGCTCATCTCTGAAACCTAATTTTTAAACAAATAGGAAGGTGCTTAATACTGAATTTAAGAAATTAATAACTTTAATTCTGGCCCAATTTATTAACACCAATAGATATTCAGTTTTTCCCTTAGATACTTTTTTTATGTTACTGACTTTAAAAGTAGATTAATATAAATTCTTTTCTACTTTTTCCCTTCATCTTTTTTTTTTTTTTAAAGACGTCATACAACCTCGTTTCAAAATGAAGGCTTTTATCTGGACCCTAAGTGTGCTATTCTTCCTACTAATGGGCATTGGACATTGCAGAGGAGGACAGTTCAAAATAAAAAAAATAACCCAGAGGAGATACCCTCGTGCCACAGATGGTAAAGAGGAAGCAAAGAAATGTTCATACACGTTCCTGGTACCTGAACAAAAAATAACAGGGCCAATATGTGTCAATACCAAAGGGCAAGATGCAGGTACCATTAAAGACATGATCACCAGGATGGACCTTGAAAACCTGAAGGACGTGCTCTCCAGGCAGAAGCGGGAGATAGATGTCCTGCAATTGGTGGTGGATGTAGATGGAAACATTGTCAATGAGGTAAAGCTGCTGAGAAAAGAAAGCCGTAACATGAACTCCCGTGTTACTCAACTCTATATGCAACTATTACATGAGATTATCCGTAAGAGGGATAATTCACTCGAACTTTCCCAGTTGGAAAATAAAATACTCAATGTCACCACAGAAATGCTGAAGATGGCAACAAGGTACAGGGAACTAGAGCTGAAATATGCTTCCTTGACTGATCTTGTCAATAACCAGTCTGTGATGATCACTCTGTTGGAAGAACAGTGCTTGAGGATATTTTCCCGACAAGACCCCCATGTGTCTCCTCCTCTCGTCCAGGTAGTGCCACAGCACATTCCTAACAGTTATCAGTATACTCCTGGTCTGCTGGGAGGCAATGAGATACAGAGGGATCCAGGTTACCCCAGAGATTTAATGCCACCACCTGATCTGGCAACTTCTCCCACCAAAAGCCCTTTCAAGGTACCACCGGTTACGTTCATCAATGAAGGTGAGTTACCTCTTACTGTTAAAAATGGAAGTACAAGGTTAATATGTTTTATGGTTTATGAGACAATGCTCGTAATACATGCCTATTCTTCATTTTGGTGATGTAATTATACATGAACATTAAATTTTCTGTTTTTGTTTTCTATCAACCAAGAATTGATCTTAAATACACCTCTCAGCTCTAAGAGTTCATAGAAACAGTATATTTCGTGGAAAAAGTAGTCTTTCATCCAAATTCTTACAATCTAAATTACTAGCATTGAGACAGGATGAGTCCACAATCCACTCCTAACCTCTATGACCATCCTCTCGGACTCCAACTAGATCCTCACGACTGCTAAACAATCCTTTCATTTACCTCTTGATGCTCTTCCCATCACCATCTTCCTCAAAAGGAACATGTAATAATTTGCTTTCGCTCTCCTAAAGGCTAGAATTAACCCCCTCTTATCTCCACTCTCAGCACATGCACCAGCTACAGCTGTGCTTAGATTAAGTCTACTCAGGCCTAGGTTCCTTGTGCTTTCTATCTTGAAAACATTTGCACAAAACCCATGCCTTCTTGCCCTCAGTCTCACGAGGAAAAGATATCCCTCCTATTTTCCAAAGCTAAAATCCTACCGTTGTACCCTGTAACCATGTAAGTATAAGTAAGTCTTCAATACATTAAAAAACCTGAGAATTGATCCTAATATCTCTACCTCTGTTTCTAATTTCATTCCTTCTTCCCTTCATTATCAGTCACTCATCAAGGTGCCCAGAATAAAAAGATGAAGAATTCATCTTTGTTTCAGTCTAGTAATAAGCTCACTGCTAACTTTCTGAAAACATTTCTTTTACACCTACATCCAATTTCTCATAAGCCGTTCTCCTGAATTCTTTACAGGTTGATTTGTTTTCTTGGAGTAAAGGGAAAAAACCCAAATGCCCAAAAGTAAAAAAAAAAAAAAAAAAAAAATTAATTACAGTTCATTCACTTACTTTCTGAAAAGGCAGGACAAAAAACTGCGCACAGACTATGAAATAATTTTAAACAACAACAAAAACACAGAACAAAGACAAAGACTGGAAGTATGTACATCACAAAGTGGACGTGTCTTTCTCCAGCAGTGGACACCACTGACCATTCACATCTCTGCTTTCTTGGGCCTCCACATCATAATACTCTGACTCTTCCTACTTCTCTAGGTCCTTCAACTGGCACCTTTTTCCTTCTCCTATGGCTTAAAAAGGCTTTCTTGAAGATACTCTGTTTTAGAGGTCTATACTCCTTCAAGGCTACAAGTATCACCATTGCTCAGATGACTCCTGTATGGAGCTCTCCCTCTTGATTCTAACCAAAGCTAGATGTTTGCATCTGGTTATTCGACCATTACCTCACATGCTGCTGCTTCCTCTACTGAAATGCCTTCTTTCAGCTTATCTGTCAACCTGGCAGATTTCAAGGCTTAGCTAAAATAGTGTCTTAAATGTTATACCTACTCAGATTCAGACAAACGTATCTAGATGGCTCCTTCCCCAAATTGCTGACTAAGCCTTGACTATGTTTTTTACATCATATTACACTGGAGCTATTTGTTTGCATGTCTGTCTCTCTGCTAGACTGAATGCTTCTGGAAGAAAGTGAACTGTCTTTTCATGTCTCTCTCTCAAACATCTAGCCAGGATTAGGTTTGGCATGCTGTACTCAGCACATTGTAAGCACTACAATAAATACTTGAAGAACGAATAAATAAATGAGTAACTAAACCCTAAAACAATCTTTTCCCTAAACTGGCATTCTCCTTTTAGAAATAAGTAAATTATTATTATAAAAGCAATAATTACCAAAGAAAATCTAGAAAACACTAACAAACTTTGTAAAAAGGTTTGCTGAATATCCAAATACTCAGAAATAAACTACAGTTAACACTTTGGTAATAACCTTCAGGTCTTTCTCACCCCTCCCGCCCCCATAAACATGGTAATCAATATTCTTGCAACTTTAAAAATTAACTTTGTTCTTCTTTTTTTTCCTCTATGATTATACTCTCAGGATATAAATTTCTGTAAGTAAAATTGACAGGTAAATGGATTTTGACTTCTCTAGTTTGGTGTATGTTACTACCCGTTTTGGAATTCGCTTGGCTCATCTTTGACACTTCCCTCCTGTCCCACACACGCAGTCAACTAAGTTCTATCCATGTTGCTTTCCAGTCTTTCACGGATGTGTCCCTTATTTCTATTCAGAGCCAGAACTCTAACTTAGATCCAAATTATCTATGGAAGCAGCTAGAGGATAGAGACATCCTGGATTTCTAACTGGGTGACCTTGGCGGGGCTGGGGGCGGGTGGAAAGGGTTCCTCTGTGCCTTAGAATGTCTCTACTCTCTGTAACACAGACACAACATTTCTTATATTCACTGTTGAATTATCAGTTACCTTCACATGTACACACAGTACTTGTACACACATCTAAATAAAATGCCTTCCATCTATAATACAAGCTCCTTCCTGGTAGATGGATACTGTGTCATTTGCAGATGCTAAATACATGCTGGTTGACTTGATAACTACATTTTTACAGAGATTCTTAAAGTTGTCATTCCAAAGACCTTCATGAAAGTAATTTAACACATTTTATTGTACTGGAGTCATTCATTTTATAGTGTTCTAACTAACAGTAACAACTGGCTAGTGTTCCATTAAATTAGGCAAATGATGATCATTATTAAGATTTCCAAAGGAATAACGTGTATGAAATGATTACCTGGGTATAGAAAGAAAAAAAAATAATTTTTATATTCTTTTAAAATATGTCTTGTGTAAGCTTTTACTACTGTATACAATTTACCAGTAGTTTTTACATACAATTTATAAGTAAACATATCTGAAGTGTGTGAAATTTTTTTTAACTGATGGGATGTACAATTATGTAAGTATGGAGATGACTGCCATGGAGTATTTTCTGTCAGTACTGATCTTAACTGGAGATATCGCCAGTTCTAGAAGAAATGATTATTCACATATTCATACACTGACACACGAAAAATGCCTAAGCAAAATGAGATGCGTCAGTTCTAGGTTTTATTACACATTGAGCTGTAGTGCAAAAAAATCTAGTATTACAGACTTAAATCATGCTGAGGATTTAGCATACCAAAGGTCCCATTAAACAGACTTTTGCTTTAATGAAACAATGGTGTATACATCCCAAATAAACCAATCCTTAATGTAAAAACTAAGCACGCGCATAACTTTTTCTGTTATTCATTATTTATTTGTTGTTATAAGTAAACATTAACTTTTTATTTTTTTCTATAAATGTTGGTCTCTGAAATTCAAGGACATAATTAGCTACAAGGGAAACTGCACAGAATTAAGGAAGCTTGTTTCCTTTGTTATTGACCCTGGGTAAGTCACTTTGCCTGTGTTTTCTCGTTTGTACAATGAGAGAGTGCTGGTTGGACTGGAAGATTCTAACACCTCTTTCTAGTTCTAATATTCTGTGATTCTTATCAAATATAAACTACTACAAGCAACAATAAATAGACTTGCTATTTTTTCTTTACATATAACGTGCTAAAATCTTTGTTCATATTATTCTTATGTCAGACTGGAAAATATGTCTAAGCTGTTTGGGTACTTGCACAAAAAAGGGCAAAGATGGATGTCTATTGCTGTACTTACATATGCTTCTGGCACCAAGAAGTTCATATTACTGCACTCTACATGTAGGTACATGATCATTCTAAACTCTTTAAATGCATAATGTATATGTATTATTTAAAAAGTGTCCTAGCCAGTCACAAAAAAGTCAAATACTGTACAATTCCACTTATACGAGGTACCTAGAGTAGTTAAATTTGTAGAGATAGAAAGTAGAAATGGTGGCTGCCAGGGGCTGGGTGAGGGGAGGATGTGGAGTTGTTATTTGATGGGTACAGAGTTTTAGTTTTGCAAGATGACAAGAGTTATGGAGATTAACTGTACAATAATGAGAATGTACTAATGCCACTGAACTGTATACTTAAAAATGGTTAAGCTGGTAAATTTTATGTTATATATATCTTACCAGCATTTTTTTTTACATCTTTATTGGAGTATAATTGCTTTACAATGGTGTGTTAGTTTCTGCTTTATAACAAAGTGAATCAGTTATACATATACATATGTTCCCATATTTCTTCCCTCTCGAGTCTCCCTCCCTCCCACCCTCCCTATCCCACCCCTCTAGGTGGTCACAAAGCTCGGAGCTTATCTCCCTGTGCTATGTGGCTGCTTCCCACTAGCTATCTATTTTACGTTTGGTAGTATATATATGTCCATGCCACTCTCTCACTTCGTCCCAGCTTACCCTTCTCCCCCTCCCCGTGTCCTCAAGCCCATTCCCTAGTAGGTCTGCATCTTTATTCCTGTCCTGCCCCTAGGTTCTTCAGAACCATTGGTTTTTTTTTTTTTAGATTCCATATATATGTGTTAGCATATGGTATTTGTTTTTCTCTTTCTGACTTACTTCACTCTGTATGACAGACTCTAGGTCCATCCACCTCACTACAAATTAACTCAATTTTGTTTCTTTTTATTTATCAGCATTTTTTTAAAAGGTGTTTTAATGACAATTTTATATTTTCGTTTAAAATGGTTATAAGAAAAATGCACCTCAAGAGAACAAACTTACTATGAACTTATGCCAAATAACAGAATACTTTTGTTGGTTTACAATAAATAATCTCCAGAAACATTACTTTCCCTCTACCTAAAAAACAAAATGTTTGAGAATGTAACTATACACTTGGCAAACTGCCATCAAAAAATTCTTAACTGTTAATGTTATTCATTGGCTACATTTTGGGTTAGTCTTTCATAAAAGAAAACATTTTCCTTTTACAAATGGTGTATTTATAAAAGTACGTTCATTCCTTGTAGGTGAATGAAGTTGAGAAAGTTCCTTCATAGTATGTTAGAGAATAGATCTGAATACCAGGAAACTTGGATTCTGGCCAGGCTTTTCCTAGGCCCAGTTGCTTCTTTTGTAAGAGTTTGTTGTGATGATTAAATGAGGTGATGCATGTGAAAATGCTTTGTGTACAGTCTGAATATCATTATTACGTTTTTTGAGTGCACTTTCCAATATATGCCTTGCCACGTATGGGAATATAAAAGGTAAGCTTAAAAAGTTAAATTTGAAAAACAGTCATTAGAAACTAAAAAAAAAATGCTTTTTAGTGGGTAATAAGCTAATTTTCAATTATTTATAATGTTTCCTATTAGTAAATTTTAAAAATGCAATTGGTTTCAGTGGCATATTTATATTAGCACTTAAACTAAGAGAAACTAAAGAAGACTGGTTAAGCAAAGGGGCTGAAACATGATTCCATTAACCACTTATAAAAAATAATCGGTATATTCTTAAGTAACTTCAATATAAAAGCTCAGGTTGCTAACTGCATTTTAAACTTATACATTAATAAAGTAATTCATATTATTACAAGAAAGAATCTATTATCACTTTAGAAAGTATTTGCCTCAAATTTCCCATTCCAGAAATGCTGTTGAATATACTTACCTTATGCTTAACTCACAACCCAATTAAAAAGTTTACCTCTTAAAAGATTTTACTTGCTGACCAATTATTTGAACGCTCTAAATTGGTTATGTCTTTTGTCCTATTTCTCCTATCACAAAGAGCACAGGATTGGGACAAAGTAAGAAAATGAATGAGGAATTCAGCAACAAAAAGAAAACGATTTTCCTTTTAAGTAATTAAACAGTTTCTTTATAGAAAGAGAATAGGTAGGTTAAATAAAGATGGTTCCCAGTAAAGGTGCTATTCAAAGTATGAAACCTCTTGTCTTTTGTAGCCCACTGTTCTGTTCAAAATACGGGTTCTTAATGAAAAAATACATGTTGGAAAATATGTGGCATGACTGGTCAATGTTTTTCTTTCTATGATGAATCAGACCTGTTAACTGGAGTTTGTTAGTCTTATACAAATTTTAATCATCAAAGAAACTGAGGAAGAAAGAGACTGGTCCTTCAAATTCAATGTACAGAATTCCATTTTCCCGCTTTGAGAAGAATGCAATTGTGTCATAGAAGATGACTATTTCAAGATTACTCAGTGCAAGTCACAGATGTAGAAAACAAACTTATGGGTACCAGGGGGAAAGGCGGGGTGGGTAGGGATAAACTGGGAGATTGGGACTGACATATACACACTATTATAAATAAAATATTATAGATAACTAGTAAGAAGCTACTGTATGGCACAGGGAGCTCTACTCAGTACTCTGTAACGACCTACATGGGAAAAGAATCTAAAAAAGAGTGGATATATGTATAACTTTCACTTTGCTGTACCCCTGAAACTGACACAACATTGTAAATCAACTATACTCCAATAAAATTAAAAAAAAAAATTACTCAATGCAAACAAAAGGTTAATAAAATTCCTATTTTGAAAGAAAGGTACTTCCAGTCTATACCCTTTGAACCATTAATAACAAATTCCTGAATCATATATAAATATCATAGATAAATAAATCAATTAATTTATTTCTGATAATATAAACCAGCAAGTTAAAACTGGCTTCTCAAAAGTAAAGCTGCTACTTTTTTACTAGTCATTTTAAGAATTCCTGTTAAGCATTTTGTATGGTACAGAGAAAGCAGTAAAATATTTAATGTAAGAATGATCTATAACCTAATTCTACAGCAGAAAATGAATAAGATATGCAAGTTAATAATGAGAAAATATTTATGCCAAGACCAACAGTATACACTGGGCTAAGACAGGTTAATGGTTTACTTATAAAAATAAACAAATACTAAATTTTGATATTTACTATCTTTACTGACGAGAAAAAAAACAGCTATGAGCACTGCTAATTTTATCCATATGTCTTGGAAAAGAATTTCAACCACATTTTCCTAAGCCTTTATATCAACCAAGTCTAACAGGCATCCAAACTGTAAACATGAAGCCCACTACGAAAAAGTGGGTTGAAAATTAAAGTTGAAGATAATTTTAAATTTGCATAAATTGAAGTCTTATCAAATCAAAGCTGGATCTAGAAAACCCAGAACTCCCCAGTTTGCTTAAACATCCGAGGGCTTATTAAATAGCAGGAAAGGAACAAATGGCATTTTACTAATATTCTGTCAAGATTCAAAACCTTGATGTTTCTAAATATTTTAACAGCAATTCAAATAATCTAATGAAAGTCCAACTTGTGAATATATAGTTAAACATAAAATGTAAACTGTCAAAACTATACTCAAATGAGTGCAGAGCAAACATTTACAAAGATGACATTCATAGAATAAGCAAATTTCTAAAATAAGAGAGATATCTGTATGTATTGCAACAAAACCACTTCATGTGTGCCTTAACTACAACACTAATAGGTTTTAAAATAAGAGCAATGCTCCTCAGATATCCTTGACTATTGTGAAAGTGACAATTTAGAAAAAAAATCTGGTTAACGTGGTAAACAACTATGATGACTGCATTCTTAGACTGAAGAAATCAATTTCAACCGTACAGCCAACCTCAAGAGCTCTAAGTACCACCCTCCAACCACTGACATTTCAGACATGCAAAATTTGTAACTCCGCTGGAACATCAAGCTCTCTTCTGTCTCCACGCCTCAGCACATTTCACCCATGTGTGGCCTTGATCAGACCCTCTACCCCTAATGGCCAAACTCCTACTCAATCTTCACAACTCAGCTCAGATGGAGCCGACTCCAGCTCTTCCCCACAAATCTAAGTTAGCTAATTCTTAGCCAGTGTTCCCGGGTGCCCTGCTGATTCAATCAGAGTACTCAGCAAGCTGTAGTGGAGTTCTCTCCCCCCACTTCCCACTGGACTCTATGGTTGTTTCCTTATCCCTGGAGCCTAAAGATTTCTAGGCTATCATAGATGCAGAAAAGACATTTCTGGGAAAAATAATGCAGAACTGAGGAAACCACTGTGGCTGCCAGGAATCATTTAGTTCAACAAATATTTGAGCACCTAAGTGGGTTAACCTGTGGATACACAACCAAAAATTACAGTCCTTGCTCGTGAGTAAACAAATAAACACGTTACCATGCATTACACAAAATAATTTAAGATTGGACCTGGAAATCATACTTCATTTAAACTTCTCTACCCTTCTCTGACTTGACTACAATGTGTGTTTCTGTAACGTGAAGTAGCTCATACGTGACTAATAAAAAAGGAGAATAATATCAGCAAAACAAAGTGGTCATATTGATTCATATGGAATTTTCCCCAAGCATATTAATGTTCTGTGCCACAAGTAACTGCAGCTGAACACAAAGTATGCTAACAGCTAACATCAGCTGCTATTTTTAGTGCACAGTTTTGCAGAACACGAGATTTTTCAGGGTACGTTATTTTTCTGCAATAGAAATGACTGTATATTCATCTTTGAATAGTTGCGTTAAATTTATGAATTAAATAAACATTTACTACACAAGCTCCTTAAATTACGCAGTAAGTGTCAAGGTCAGCAACGAAGAAGAAAAGGGAACAAAATTACCCAAGATGACTACTTTGTAAAGCATTGTGTTAAAGGCTCTGAATACTCTGTAATTTAAATTCAATAACTGAGAAGCTAGATAGCATAAAAATAATTCACACTGAATTTAAATGGAATGTGATCTAATTTATGGCCAGTCTGAAAAGGGCAAACATTATTTTTAGAATAGTCCTCCCTAGCTTAAGAAACTATTTACGAGCTTTCACAAACTAACAAATAACCTCATGACTATAAAAGCATAAATTCTGAACAAAATTTTAGCAAATCA
The DNA here is from genome assembly GCF_039906515.1 of Pseudorca crassidens. Lineage (NCBI taxonomy): Eukaryota > Metazoa > Chordata > Mammalia > Artiodactyla > Delphinidae > Pseudorca > Pseudorca crassidens. The sequence continues at coordinate 133,901,914 of NC_090297.1, read as the reverse complement.
AAACAATCTATACATAAAAACGATAACATGACAAAGTTGAGGTTATCCCAGGAATAAAAGGTTGGTTTGACATTAAAAATACAATCCACAGAATTTATCATATTAACAAAAAAGAAAAACCATATCATCATGTCAGTAGATAAATAAAAAGCCTTTGACAAAATCCTAAATCCATTCATGGTAAGAACTCTCAACAAACTAGGAAATAGAAGGAACAAGAATTTTTAAAGTAGTTATTACGGCTTAAAGGAAACTATGTTCATAATAAATGCAAGACTGGAATCTCAGAAGAGAAATAAAAACGATAAAAAAATAATCAAATTGAAACTCTATAACTAAGACATTTAATACCTAACATAAATATAACCCAAGAAAGATAGCATTACATATTTCCAGTTTCCACAAATTTTTAATAGTAACTGTAGTGCTTACAAGTCACTGTATTATAATTTTTAAAAACCTGAAACATAATAAAAACATGGACTAGAGAATTGATCATCTCTGATTTTTGTGTGTGGTTTTCAATTTCCTTGTTATTTAAAATGTGAAGGCAACTTAGTTGATTCATTTGCTTAACAAAAATGTATTGACCATCTACTTAATAGTTAAAACAGTGATGACATGAAGTCAGAAGAAAAACAAAAACAGTCTCCATCTTCAAGGAGGAATCTAGAGGGAAGAGTTTATAGTCTCTAAGAATCCCTTCTAATGACGTAACTGTGGAACTGTTTATTTAATGAGATTAATTCTATCCCAATAAGGCCCCATAAGGGACCCTGTATATACTTGGCACAGTATAGATAACACATTCCTCAAAATTTCAACAATCCTATCATCGTTACAGTACAGACTTTCTTGGATGAATTTTACTTGACTAAACTCTCTTACTTTCACACATTTTCTAAAAATTCTACATGTCAGAATTTAAAAATTTTTAGTAAAATATAAAATTTGACAACTGAAATTTCTATACTTTTTTGGTTGTTCTAATAGATCTTTAGGGTAATTCTTATTTCTGAACCACTTCATATCTTGACATACGAAAAAAAATCAAAGCATCAAAACACTGGAGAAGGGTGAAACTAAATAATGTTCAGTAAAACTAGAAGCTGTCTTTCTTTAGATCAAAAATATGGAAATCACAAGTTGAAGAGTCAAGACACTCTACAAATGATTTTACAAAATGTTTTGTCACTTTAAAATTTATGAAAAACTTATCAGTGGATTAAAAAATAGGAAGTGAATTCATAAAACTGTGAGATAACATGGGGACAACTGTAGCACAGCAGTTCAGAGCATAGATGCTGGGATTAGAAAAAAGTGGGTTTAAGCCTATGGTTTAAAGACTAGTTAGTTAACTGTTTCATCTATAGAACATCTGTAAACTATCAGAAAGTCATTGTGTAGATTAAATAAGAAAATTACTATCAGTCATATAAATTGATACAACACTTTAGAAAGGCATTTTGCCAACATTCCTGAAGTGTATTCTTATGAACTGTTGTATGAGGGAAAACGTTAAAAGATTCCAAAAGTTTGGGAAACTGGTTTACTTCAGGGCTTCTCAGTCTTTAATATGTGAATGTATATTGTGTTTCCGAAAGGGTAACATAATATTTAGCAGTCTAAAACTTATTTGACTGTGGTATGCCATTTTCACTGAGCATCTCAAGGGACTAGTGTGTTCCACTGAAATCAAATTTTGGAAACTAAAAATTGGGCACTATGAAGAACTGTAAAGCTGTTTGTACCATTTTGATCCAGTAGATCAATCCTGCAACATTTTTATAAGTATGAAAAAATGAAGCCAATAAGAAGACACTTTGTACAGTGTTATTAATAATAGCAAAAATCAGATAAAACCTCAGTGTCCAACGGCAGTGGAATAAACATGATATATCAACATCAAAGATTGCATATTACAGCTACCGTAGGTGCTAGAATGGAGACAATGGAAACGTTTGTTAAAATAAAAAGACAGAATCCAATTTTCTATGTGTGTTAGAATTATAACAATACAAAAATGTATGTATTTGGACAAAGACTTGCAAGAACAGTGGAAGATAAAACAAGTTAATGTTCCAGATAGTGGGACTAGGGTAATTCTTTTATTTAGCTTTTTTTTAAATATAAATTTAGTTTCTTTAACTTGTATTGTGTACACAATACATAAAAAGTGGTATCTGTAAAGAAAGATACAAAGGTAAGTAAGACTCTTGACTAAAAACTACTTTAATATGGCTCTTTTCCTATTAAGTTTCCTGGCAATCAAAGATATTCTGATTATAGGACCATTCAAAGACTGTCAGCATGCAAAAGAAGCTGGACATTCAGTCAGTGGGATTTATATGATCAAACCTGAAAACAGCAATGGACCAATGCAGTTATGGTGTGAGAACAGTTTGGATCCTGGGGGTTGGACTGTTATTCAGAAAAGAACAGATGGCTCTGTCAACTTCTTCAGAAATTGGGAAAATTATAAGGTAAATCAGTGTTTCAGACGTGGGGGAGAGGTAGGAACAAAGCAGCTCTTGCAATAATAGTCATTATATGCAATAAATAAGATACACAGTTAAAAAAAAACTATCCATCTGTTTTTCATTATCTGCATTTGTCAGAAAGACAATTCTCATCTCTGGTTTTAAAGTCAAAATTAAAACGCAGAAAGGAAACTGAAGATGTACTTTAAAATGTTTCCTTTCAGTCTGAATGACTTACATATGTATTTAATTCTTTGCAAAGACTGATCCTAATTTCATTTTCTAAGAAGACAACTGCTTTTTTAATCATGACCACATTTGTGCCCATTATCAAGTACATTTAATCAGAGATAAACAGTCCTAGGAAAACGGTCATGTGCTGGAGGTCCTATACTTTATATTTACTTACTTATTTATTTAAAAGATTTTTTTGATGTGGACCATTTTTAAAGTCTTTATTGAATTTGTTACAACATTGCTTCTGTTTTATGTTTTGGCTTTTTGGCGGCAAGGCATGTGGGATCCTAGCTCCCCCACCAGGGATTTGAACCCGCACCCCCTGCATTGGAAGGGGAAATCTTAACCACTGGACCGCCAGGGAAGTTCTCTACTTTAACAAGGGGAAAAAATCCTGCAACACAACCCCCCTGAAAATACATTTAGCGTTAAGATCAGGTTTACCAAACTTATATTCTGCTGCATACCTGCAATGGCAAATGCTTACTGAAATAGGATAGTTAATTGATTTATTATGTTTTTAAAATATTAACCTACAATCTTTTAAAGAAGGAGCTTTGAAGATTACTGTTTTATCTTCTTACATTTACTAATTTTATTTCTAATAGAGTCAAAGAAGATAATTTGTTCTAGAACAGATACTATCATTTTTATTGAATATCATAAAAATGTTAGATGTCCTATTTGTTTGACTATGGTGGGGACAGTATCTATATACAAAAAATTGTTTCTTTTTATGAGTATGAGAGAAATCAGGAACCCCTTTTCAGGGCCTGGGTAGTTTACTTAGTTAATGTTTTTAGTCACTATGAATAATTTTAGTCCCTTCTGCCTTTGTCTTATTTGTAAAGTTTGGAGGTAGTTGTGCAAATAAATGCTGACAAATTAAGAGAAAGCAAAACAAAACAAAGTGATTATATGGGACTTCAGTAGAACAGGTGATCTACAAAAGTGGAAGGTCACATTACCACTTAAATTGTCAATATTTTTATGCTATCAAATGTTTAAAACTTATCTATAAAAAGTTTACTATCTCTATACTTATTCATGTAAGCATGCTCTCTGTTTATTAACAGAAAGGATTTGGAAACATAGATGGAGAATATTGGCTTGGACTGCAAAATATCTATATGCTTAGCAATCAAGATAATTATAAGTTGTTGATTGAATTAGAAGACTGGAGTGATAAAAAAGTCTATGCAGAATATAGCAGCTTTCGCCTGGAACCTGAAAGTGAATTCTATAGACTGCGCCTGGGAACTTACCAGGGGAATGCTGGGGATTCTATGATGTGGCATAATGGTAAACAGTTCACCACACTGGACAGAGATAAAGATATGTATGCAGGTGAGTAAGAAAAAACTGATGTGTATTCTCTGTAGAATCACCACTTTCTACGCATTAAATAGAACACTGTTATTAAAGTATTGCCATTAAAGTCTTTTCAGAAAGGTTGTTTTGGACTCAAAGAGAATACAACCTGCTGAAAGGAACAGCTTTTAGGAGCTCTTCTCTAAGGCAATCCCAAAGTGTGAACTCTGTGAAAAAGGTTCTGTTGTTCTAACTTGATGGGGTGGGGATGGGAAACAAAACATACTCATCTGGAAATAAAACTTCCAACTGCCTAAAATTGCTAACAAATCCCACTGGACCCCTACCACGTGCTAGACACTGTTGTAGGTGCTGAGGAATACAGCAGTGAACAAAGTTCCTGCCCTTTTGGAACTTACTTTCTAGAAGGAGACAAGATGATTTGTTAGGTGGTGACAAGTACTTTAGGAAAAGTAAAACCGAATAAGGGAACAGGGGGTGGGTGCCATTTTATGTGGGTTGGCCAAGAAAGGTAACATTTGAATGTTACCTGAAGGGAGTGAAGGAAACAAGCCATTTGGGTACACTGGGTAAAGGCACTTCTTGGTAAAGGGGACTAGCAAGACGACTGCAGCATGTGGTACAGGAATAGCAAAAAAGCTTTATTCAGAGGGGAAATAGTCTCTTTAGAAAGACTCATTTAGGCCATCACATATTTTTAATTTAATTTTCACATACTTTTGCCTTTTTAACCTAGGTTTCTGGCTCTGATAAAGACATACCCCTGAAAGTTGATTTATTTTTACATTCAGCTGTGTCTTGGCAAGCAGCGCATAGGTCTCTATTTCACACCAGCAAGAGGAAAACAAATATGATCATAATACATGCCTTATTTATAGAAATTCATTTGATTGCTAATAGTACTATTTCATATTATTTTTTTGCTATTTTGAAAATCAATTTTCCCCAAACTTTACTCTGTTTATTAGCAACTCCATATCCTTCCCTCCCCATCTCTCCAACCTCTCTCTCTTGCACACAAAAACTACTTGCATTTTATTTACCCTGCTAGCCAGAAAATTAAATCACTTAACAACAACAACAAAAAAGCAGGTACTAAGCAAAGGGCAAAATAAAAACGGCAATTCAAGTGATGTTTCAAGTAGGTGATACTTCAGCAACAGTAACAGAATAAATGAAGAAACAACACTATGAAGATAAAGGTAACTGAAATCAGTAAGAAAAACTCACATTGTTCTAAAAGTAGAATAAGTATTTGATGGTTTACAGAGTACCACACTTAGAAGAAACTTTTACTCTGATGTCTATATTTTTTCCTCAAAGGAAACTGCGCCCACTTTCATAAAGGAGGATGGTGGTACAATGCCTGTGCACACTCTAACCTAAATGGAGTATGGTACAGAGGAGGCCATTACAGAAGCAAGTACCAAGACGGAATATTTTGGGCTGAATACCGAGGTGGCTCATACTCCTTGAGAGCAGCTCAGATGATGATCAAGCCTATTGACTGAAGGGAGACAGTCTCCAATTTAAATGACATAGAACTCTATTTTTCAGTTCCTAAAAATGTAAATGTTACATGTATATTATTTTGCACAATTCATTTCTACAGATATAGTTTTTTAAATGAATTTTACTACAACTATAAAAGGGGATTTATGAATGTAGTCTCATCTTCCCTTAATATACTGCAGATTATTTGTATCTATAATCCAAGTTATTTTAAAAATATTATTGACTAATTACAGGCAAAGTTTCTTCTCTAAAATGTAAATATTTGCCACAATGTAAAACAAATTTTAGCTTTATTTTAAATCAAAATTCAATCATGTTCAAGATCCTTATCAATTTATTTAAAAACTTTATGAAAATGCTATAACTTCCAATGGAAAAATAATTTTAAGATTTCAGCAAAATAATACATTTTATTTATAAAAATATAGACAGGAAATTAGAAGAAAACTCTAGTTTTGTCAACATTCTACATTGAATAAAAGTTACTTCAAAGTGAATTTGTGCCTTTCACATGAAATGATTAAGTATGAATTCTTGACAATATATTTTATGTCAATTTCCCAAAAGAATTAAGAAACCCACAGTATTAAAATACATATCTTTAAAAACAAAAAAATAATGTATGCCGTATTTAAATGGTCAATTTATAAAAACAGAAATATACAAATGAATTTTTCAATATTATCTTCATATGATTTGCTGAACATCAAAATCTCCTGAAATCTATTTATGTTGTTATATCAGTAAAGTGTTAATATTACAAAAGTGCAGAATATTTAGTGAGCCAATGGTTTAAAGAACTGAATTATAACTCTAAATTTATTTATTAATACTTTTCCCTCCCTAATTTACTGATCTTTACTATTTAGAAAAAACTTGTCTGCTAGTCAAGTCAGAAAGCTTGGACAGCTTTACAAGCATTACTGCATACTTACGGGTGAGACTAAAACAACTTCAAGAAACTGTTAGATATTTTTCCAATACTGAGATTCAACAGCTTCAGAATGGAATACACAGGGGTTTGGCTAGTCCAAACTGCCAATTCCAGTGTGTGTGTGTGTGTGTGTGTGTATCTTTAACTCATCTTTGCAACTAACAACTTTATTACCAATCTTCCAGAACAATTTTCTTCTAGAAATTATGTTCTGCTTAGAGCTGACCTTCCCTTAATTCATTTGTGAACTAAAAATTTTAGAGAAATCTCTTGAGACTTTTGCTCAACCAATCAAAACTGAAGATAATTATCTGAACAACTCAAGTCCATCAACACGACCAATGTTTTTGCTCTGCCACATCTCAAAATAAAACTTCTGGTGAAAGAAGGTAAGAGAACATCAAACCCTGAAACCCTGATGTTATTCTTTGTTTTACCTGTGGTCCTTTCGGGATGGCGTTAAAGTCCCTCTCCACCACCCCCAGAACCAGAAGAATCTGCTGTAAGATTTCTGGGAGAAATTAGGCATCTAATTGTTTCATCAAATCTTAACTGAATAAAATTTTACTAGGGCATTCCATTTATTTGCAGAACTACAGCATTTCACTTAAACATCCAAAACCCTATTAAAGACAAGTCTTAGAGAATTTTCACAGAAGAGGAATATTATTAAAGCTAGAATCATGTGAAAGTCAACAAACTAGAAAACTGTGCTGAATGCTAACTGCCTTGGCCACAGGGTGCATTGTGCTCTCCTTTATAGAGGTGATATAGCTCTGCTCTGAAGTTCCTGGAAAGCTTAAGAATGACTTAGGCAAGTGAGTTCCTTGAGATCAAGGAATAAGAAGCAGCATTGGGCTTCCCTGGTGGCGCAGTGGGTGAGAGTCCGCCTGCCGATGCAGGGGACACGAGTTCGTGCCCAGGTCTGCGAAGATCCCACATGCCGCGGAGCGGCTGGGCCCGTGAGCCATGGCCTCTGAGCTTGCGTGTCCGGAGCCTATGCTCCGCAACGGGAGAGGCCACAGCAGTGAGAGGCCCGCGTACCGCAAAGGAAAAAAAAAAAGAAGCAGTATTATGTCATAGCTAAGCATAGGTCCTAAAGGCAGAACTGCTTGGGTTTGTGGCCCAAATCTACCAGGTACATGTGTTCCCTGGGGCAATTTATGTATTCCTGCCTCAGTTTTGTTATCTATAAAATGGAGATAACAACAGTACCTAGCTCACGTAGTTACTGTGAAAATCAAAGGAGGTAATACATGTGGTAAAACATTTAGAATAATGCCTGACACTAGTAAGTACTCAGTAGCCTTTAAGTACCAGATTACTACTGCTCATCTATGTACTTTCTGCATTACCTATCACGGTGCCTTGCATAGAGTGAGTAATAAATGTACTAAAAGAAACAATATATCCAAATTTTCAGGTGCAAAATTACACTGATACATGATCTTCATTTGCAAACCTAACAGAGCTATGTCAGCTGCTACAGCAGGTAGTTAAGAGAATGGGCCGTAAGAAAAATTAAGGTAAGAAGAGCTATAGTAAGGGATTTCAGCCTAATGAGAATCTTGTCAGAGATTAGATAAGTCACATGTATGGCAGGCAAGGTCCGATAGCTAGCTACTTTACAGGTTACCAAGGAATAAGGTATGGTTGCCTGACATTCAGTAGGATTGAGCTACAACCTTGCAGCTGGTTTACAGAAGAATTATTTATGCTTAGTTATTTTTAATAAATGAAATGAAGCTTATCCTAAAAATGACTTAGACTCTATATTCTCCACTCAATGGGATACCATCCATCAATGTCAAGGAAACTTGGCATCTCTGAAGTAGACTTTTAAAACATGAGATATTGGATAAGGCCAATATTAGAAACCATCCTGAAATTTAGTAGATATGAACTAACAAGCTCATCCTCAGGCTCCAAGTCTGGTTGAGTATAAAGATCAAATTTTCAGTCTAATATTCACTTGACTCTATGAGTCATGATACAGGAGTGCTAATTCTTCTAGCATTATATTTCTTAGGACTCCTACTGGTAATAATATAATAAGCCTGTAAAAACTTCCACAATCATGAAAATGTTTCAAATTACTTGTAAACCTTTACTAATGTGATATGATTTTTATATATTTAAATTAATCAATGGTAAGTTAAAAATGATTACACCCTAACAATTTTTTAGTCTTTTATTTAGTGTCTGAGAAAATAAGAAAAGAATGATTCCACTTACCATGATGATGCCATGACCCCTCCTCAAAAAGCCATCTAAAAATAAGCTCAGTTTTCAATTTTATCAGTGGGGTCAATAGTTATTACATCGTAATTCTATAGATAATTACAGGAAAGACTGAAGAATGAACTCAAAATTAAAACTAAGGACAGATTTCCAAAATATTAATATAATTCCACAATGCTTTCTTTGAACTATAAATGAAATGGTTATAATGCATATCTTTATAGCAAGTGAATTTAACTTCCCTTGCCCCAGTTTCTTCACTTATAATATATGAATAATATCATGTATCTCATACATTGTTGTTAAGAATTAGATAATTTATGTAAAGTATACAGTGTTGGGCATAGAGGATTAAGTTGCAAATAAATGTTACTTATTAAGATTTTTATTATTAGTCTCCTGTTAAGGTTTGCTAAAAAATTTACAAAATACATTACTGAAATATCAGCTGTTGGAAACACTACTGGCAAAGCTGCTGCAACTGGGGGAACCTGATTCTGTTTATGATTAAAATGCAGATCTGTATAGCTTCTACACATGATATTTTTTTAAAGATACAAGGCCACTAAGAGAAAAACTATGAAAATGGGAAAGAAATCAATGTAACCCCATCCCCAGCCCTTTTTTTTTTTTTTTTTTTTTTTTTGCTGTACGCGGGCCTCTCACTGTTGTGGTCTCTCCCGTTGCGGAGCACAGGCTCCGGACACGCAGGCTCAGCGGCCATGGCACACGGGCCCAGCCGCTCCGCGGCATGTGGGATCTTCCCGGACCGGGGCACGAACCCGTGTCCCCTGCATCGGCAGGCAGACTCTCAACAACTGCGCCACCAGGGAAGCCCCCCCAGCCCTTTTATATCACAAGTCTTTGAGTGGTCTAAAGTAAACTTCAGAAAATATACTATTAACGAATGTTAGAAGAATTTTAAATATATAAAAAAGAATGAGGGTAAAAGGGGATATCAATGAGGTAATGGAAAATGGGAATGTAATTCTGGCTAAAGAAAAAGCTAGGGCTAGCTGCCATTTGGTCAGAGCTCATTCTCAAGATTCAAAAGAAAATGACTGAACATGCTTTATTGCTGTTTTAGAATTCAATATGTAATCTTAACGAGAAGAATAAGGTAAAGTAATCCGTGGTGTGTATTATATACAAATTAAACAAAAGAAAGGAAAATGGAATAAAACTCTTAAAATATGAAAAGCCAATGACATTTTTTGACCATTAGGCATTTCTGAGATCAGAGTCAGAGACTTCTATACATTTTAACCAAGTAAAATTCTACCAATGGGGCAGGAAAACAATCTCATTAATTCCCAGAGAGCTGCAGAAAGCTTTGGACTTTGTTGAAATTATCTGAATAGAAATGCGAATAAAAAGCTACTATTTTTGAAAATATTTATACATAGATTAGCAAAAATTTCTCAAACTAACGTAAAACTGAAGAACTATATTCTACTCAGAGATCAACATAGGTTAAAAACTAGTGAAACATAAAAGAGGATCAGATAAAATCTGAAAGTCCTTGTAAATTTAGGCATGCTTTAAACATCTCATTAGCTGTGATGAGGACACCGCTATCAAGGCCTGGTAATGCTATGTACCTCTTTCATGACATAGGATATAGGAGAGATTATTCACAAGGTAATGACATCAACTTGAGCCTTTGGCATTAAAGAGATGTTAAGTTCCACAAAGGAAGGAACAAAGTCCATTTTGATCCCTGTTCTACATCTATCACCAAGAATAGAGCTAAGCAAACACTGGATGGCCAGCTGATGCACCAAAAAGAAAACTGGGGGTGGGCAGGGAGTGGTATACAAAAGTGCATGCAAATAAATGTATTGTATTTAAAACAAAAGAAGTTGCTGGAACAATGGGAAGAGCCAGAAAGGGATCATATAATTAATTAAGTCAACCAATAAGTAAGTAAGTGCCTGCTTTTATTCTATATGCTAAACATAGAGCCCTGGACCAAGACAAATTCAGGGCTTGTACACTGCCGAGGGAAAGAGATTAATGAAAACAAAATGGTGCTTGTCAGAGGACAGGGGATGAGAGGGGCACTATATTCCATATTACAGATGGATATAAGGACAGCTTTTCTCTTCTTAAAAAAAAAAAAAAAAGGCCTATTATGAAAATCTTTAAGTTGGGGCAGGGGACTTTCTCTACAAGAGATGGAGTCATACGTAGACACATCAAAACAGTGTACTCATGTCCTACAGAAGGGCAGGAGAGTTTAAAAAGACTTCTCTGTAACATTCTGCTTCTACTTAATAGAAAGCAATGTATAGAACTGCAACAACTTATTTCCATAGTTCTAAAAACATATGCTTTCCTTCTCAGAAAACCACCTAAGCTGGTTGAGCTACTGCATCTTCCCAAAATTACATAAATAAAGTAGAAATGAGGTTAGAAAATGCACATGAAAGAATATTTATCATGTTTCATACAACTAAATTATTTTTGCACAATGTTCTTTTTCTCTCTCTCCAGCAAAGCAAAACTTCCCATGCCAAATTCTGCAATAAGCTCCTTAAGATTGTTCTCCAATGACAAGAACAAATGAGTGCTGTTAATGATTTTCAGATTTAAAGCAATAATTCTCATATAAAACAATTTTTTCCTTGAGATTTGCCAAACTATTTCTCTCCAGAAAAACTGTATCCTTAGTCTAAGAATTTTTCACTATATTGTCCAGGCTGACTAATTTTTACCTTGAATGCAAACCAACAGAAGAGACAATTTTTCAAGGGATGATGAGTTGAAAGCCAAGAAAACATTTTCTACTTCTTATAATTTAATCCACATTGAATTATAAATAAATCTGGCAGTATCAAAATAAGAGTTTTGTCAGCATACAAACCTCCATATTCTTTTTTAAGCTTCACAAAAAATGGTTGGTTCTGATCATAATTTTTAGGGGCAAAAACACCAACAGTTTGGATCATGTCTCTCATGTTAAGAAACAGATAATTAGCCTTCACCTTTTCTCTGTGCACTGTAGACAGATTCTTTTGATTGATACATTTGTTCCAAAAGAAACTTTGCAGACATAGTGGATGAAGGGTAGCATTATGCAAATTCTGTATATTTGAAGACAGATAGTTAAATAGAAGCTACCAATATGAATAATGAGCATTATCTTTCAAATGTCTTCGGGACAGGTTCTCTCCTATCAAATGTACAGCATCTTGTAAATGTTGACATTTTTGGCATCTATCTGCACTGGGCCTAGTTTAATATGACTGGTAAAAAATTCTGAAATAAAGAAAAGTTAAATTTAAAAATCACAATCCTAATTCATTTTAAATTAGAACAAAATATGAACAATGTAAATATTAACAGGATATAAACTACTGTAAAATCTTCATTCTTCAATACACTTCGGTATTGAAGATTAGGAATGAGAAAATGAACCAGCTGTCTATGACATAAATAAATCAAGCAGTCAAAAAGTTGTATGAAGTTGAAAATGCTTCACATTTTCTTAGGAAAAGCATGTATGTTTTGATAGATGGAATGAATACAGTTAATCTCAAAGTTTGCGATAAAATGAAACTGTCACTACATTAAAAAGACGATTTTCATGCTGGAAATGAACTAAACTGAGTCACAATAACTTGTCTGACAAACGTTTCAATGTTTCACTTTCCCTTCCCAAGTCTACCAAATGTTTGTGCCAAATGTTCCATAATCATCTTACATTCTCAGATGCTTCTTCACAAATTGGTATAGGGATGAATAATTATATGAAGAATCCAATGTATAAAATTATGTAGATGCTAAAGTGTATGTTCTCTATTTTAAGTTTTTGCCATTTCCCACCCCCCCCTTTTGGCTTCTAGTTCTTGAATAACCCTCAGAAACATGCATCTTGCGTCAACAGAGAATATAAGAAGTGGAGGAGGAGAAATCCAGTAAAAAAAAAAAAAACACAAACAAAACCCCCAGGTTTCTAGGGTGGTGGAGCAGTGCAGATAATGCAACACTGTGATCACTAGTAGCCTAAGCCAGGAAATAAGATGGGGATCAGGTATGGAAGAAGGGGAAAAACGATGAATTTACTTCTGAACATGCTAAATTAAGAGTTACCAATACATATCTCGTTCAATCAGTATTTGAGTACCTAAAATGTTACCAGGCTGCAGGAATTACAAAGACAATTAGATGTACAGGTCTAGTCTAAGATTTGGGAGTCATCAGGCAATATACAGAAAAAAACTGCATGAGACTACTCCAAGTGAGCGTATAGAGGAAGAAAAGAAGTGGACTGAGACCTTTATAAGAACAGATTTAAGAGAAAGGCAGAGAAAGAGAAATCGATAAAACAAAAGCCAGAAACGCAGAAGGCAAATCAAGAGAGACTGGTGCTACAAGTGGAGAATTTCAATAAGCAGAAATAACTAGCATCAACCTCTCACAAAATTACAGGTAATAGTGAGAAGGGAGATTCTGGGTCATGAAAATATATAAACTGAAAAAGAACTGAATTGAGGAGTCAATGGAGACCAAACTGAAGACACAGGAAAGATCATGGTTCTATTATTTTCTCCAAACCAACTTCTGCACCTCAGTATTTGCCTCATTTGCTTTAACCCACAGGAACAATTACTCTGTTTTAGGTACCAGTGCTGGGAGAAAACAGGTATATTCTTTAATGGAAAACCTTTCCAGATTCCACTATTTCAACGATTTCCCACCCCGCCCCTGTATGTGCATGAGAGTACGCTTATGTGCACATGCACAGACAACATCAAATCTTGTACTGAAGTCTCTACTGTGAATAAATATAAAACAAAGACCTCTGAACTAGACATCAGAGCACAAGGATTTATATTGTTATTTTCTCATTTTCAATAGGAAATAATCTTTTTCTAAAAAATACAAATTATGAAATTTGAGAAAAACATTTCAATGAGAAAAAATGCAATCATAGAATCAGTAAATTTTAGAATGAGAGTTTAGCAGGTATAATTGGAAAGATGCTAGATCAGAACTTCAGATTTGTCATTACCTAGGTTTTAGGATTATGAGCCAGCTCTTTTACCTTTCTGGACTTCGGTTTTCTCAATTGTAATATAAGTGAATTAGATACAAGAGACCACTGTGGTCCCAGCCAGCCTTAAGAAGAACATGATTCTGGTCCTATGTGTGCTATTTCTAGGTAAAGAAAACAAGGCTTAAAGAAGACAATTCAATGACTTGAAAAGTTAGTATGGTAGAGCCATTTTGGAATTTATGGTTCCCAATTCTCAGTCTAATGTTCTTTATGCTATAAAAAGTTTATGTTTTTATGGAGTATGAAGATATTGATGACTTTTTAAAATCCTCTATTCTTCCGCTCCCCAAATTACATCTTTCAAGAATGGGCACAGCCAAGGTGACAAGTGGTAAAAAGTGAAGCACATGCAGAATGTCTTTCCTAATATCCAGCTTACAGCCTCTCTGACTGAGTCATGCTTATTATGGCCCTGAACTATTTATCAAAGAAACAGACAAATGGTATGTAGTGGCCACTATCTATACAATGCATAGGAGTATTCTGCCTTCAATTCAGGGTGTACAACATTCCCCATTATCACTGGAATTCTAGAATGTCCCACAATGGTCTAATAAGTTCAAGTCTTCTCTGACAAACTAAGGCTGATGCCGTAGAGCAGCTGAATGACAGTGTCATCAACTGTCTTTGTCCCTACTTTGTCTTCCGGTCACTGGTATTGTAAAGACTTCAAAGTTTACACTGTAGAGTCTCCTAAACTAGTAACAGCTTTTTCCATTATTTTCAAAAATAGTTATGGTGAAATCCAGTATGAGTAGTTACATAAAAGACAAAGTGGAAATAGGGGAGCAAAGGGGATACTGGGACAAAGCAAATGTTTTCATTTGATTACTCTCTACATGGGATCAGACCAATTTATTTTAATGCATATACTAGGTGTATATAATATAAAGTATTTTCTGTATTTAAATTTACATATACATTTAAAATGGTATAGTTTCAGTCTTTTTTATTCAAATACCTAATAAGGCACTACTATTCATATTTTGTTGAACATAAGCTTATAATGTTTAGGTTCAATACTTCTTGGAATTCATCAACACTGTAAACTATACAGTAAAGAGATACATTCTTAGGCAAATAATATGTCAAATACAGATTTGTCTGTCTCAGCACTGAGCTAAAGTTCCACAGCTAAACAGCTAATTTCTTCCAGGAAAACAGTAACACCAATATTCATTGAGACTGCTTTTCATAATTCACTGTAAAATATCTGCCAACTACATAAAGCGAGAACTCACAATGTTGAAAATAAATTCATTAAATCTTTTGATCAATTTCTTTAGTTAATGTTAAATATTTTGACAGCATTAAACTTCACGGCAAACTATTGGTTCATTCTTTAAAAGCATTACTAAAATAGGTAAAACATATTGCTTTACCATATGGTCCATCTCTAAGAAGACATGAAAATACACTCCAGGTAATAAGTTAACACATTCCTCTAGTCTATTTTTTCAACTTAACAATCCTTTAATTTCTTTAAAGGACACACGAACTTTTAAAATATACTGAATTTTATATAAACTACTGATTAAGGCAGAGCAACAACCAGGCATAATGAACACACATGATGTAACTCACCTAAATAGGGAATGCAAGGTGTCATCTTTAAGCTACTTATATAGTCTCTGAGTCTTTTGTAGTTATCTTCTTTACTCATTACATATTCTAATTTTTCAAAGGTAGTTTTGTCTTTTCGACTTAATAACTAAAAAACAAACAGAAAAGCCTAAGTTATTTCCGAATCCAATTTTATTATAGCAAAGACTTGAAGTTATAGTTACTATAAATTTGAATTTTAATTTCAAAGTTATATCTTCTTTAATTATATTTTGGTAGTATATAAATAAAACAAAATCAAACATGTCTATTAATATAATAAACCCAAATTCATTATTTTTAAAATACAATATACTTTGTATGTACATAAAATAATTAACTTACTAAGTAGTAAATTATACATTATTTCTTATCTTTACTATTTTAAATGGCTAAATAATTTTTATTAATCATTTTCCTAATTTAAAATAATTATGGGGCTTCCCTGTTGGCGCAGTGGTTGAGAGTCCGCCTGCCGATGCAGGGGACATGGGTTCGTGTCCCGGTCCGGGAAGATCCCACATGCCGCGGAGCAGCTAGGCCCGTGAGCCATGGCCGCTGAGCCTGTGCGTCCGGAGCCTGTGCTCCGCAACGGGAGAGGCCACAACAGTGAGAGGCCCGCGTACCGCAAAAAAATAAAAAATAAAATAATAATAATTATGTATTCATATTCAGCTCAAATGCCCAAATATTTTCATGCATTGTCCCCTGCCTCTTCAAAGATAAATCTTACATAATCATTAAGAAATAAATACTGCATTTCATAATTTAAGTAATAATTTTCCTTGATAAATCTAATCATGGCTAGTTCTACCAGTAACTATAAAACTATGATTTAGGGTTTCCCTGGTGGCACGGTGGTTAAGAATCCACCTGCCAATGCAGGGGACATGGGTTCGAGCCCTGGTCTGGGAAGATCCTACATGCCGCGGAGCAACTAAGCCCGTGAGCCACAACTACTGAGCCTGTGTGCCACAACTACTAAGCCCATGTGCCACAACTACTGAGCCTGTGCTCTAGAGCCCGTGCTCTGCAACAAGAGAAGCCACCACAATAAGAAGCCCACGCACCACAATGAAGAGTAGCCTGCACACCGCAATGAAGCGTAGCCCTCGCTCTAGCCCATGCACAGCAATGAAGACCCAATGCAGCCAAAAATAAATAAATTAAATAAATAAATTAAGAAAAGAAAAACAACTATGATTTACATGTTTGGATTTTTGACATTTTTTTCTTTGATCCCTTTGATCAGTGCTATATTGCATACAGTTGATCAATCAACAGCAGCTGTTTTAGGAGGCTTGAGGAGTAGATTTGTAGTGGGTGCCCTTTGAGAAAAAATGGAGCTATCAAGGGGAATAAAAGAAAAGCAGGGTCAGTCACCCAAAAAGTATTAACTAAAAGATTCAGAAAATATGTATTTTTAAGTATTCCAAAGACTCTGAAAAAATTTTTTCTCTTTAAATATGTGAAGTTACTATTTCATTATGATGTAATCAGATTTCACTTTGTATCATAAAATATTTACGTTATTTTATAGTAGGCAAAACACTTCCACCAATAAAATTCTAATTCTCCTATGAGGTTAACAGAAAAGTCAGAGGATTGATTTAAAGATGAGGTGACTGAGATTCAAAGGAGAAGCAGTACATATCAACACTCATCAGTCATCCACTCACAAAGACTAGGTCCTGTTTTTCAGTCTGGTCCTGGAGACAGAAAACTCTAACACCTGCTCTTTCTAGTATTACAAGTAGTACAGTTGGAATTGATGTTGGAATCTATTTTTCACAGGCTCCAAGAGGCAGATTACCATTGGATAATCTTTATCAAGAAAATGTCTGACCAATATCCCTCTCTCTTTAAAACACAAGAGTTCAAGGAGTTCTTTGCCTGAATGTTTTAGATAGATTTTCCAGGGTCTGAAACACTGGTTTCACAGCTTTTTGTGGCCCAGCTTCAACACACTTGATCAGCATTTTCAAGATTAGGTGCAACTCTCTGCTTGAGTGACCTGTAAATCCAAACATCCTTTTCTCTCCCACATAACAAAGCATTTAAATGTGCAAAATATACTGACATGACATAGCAGGGATAAAAAGAAACTTATTCTTTTTTTCCAAAGTCAATCATTCTAAAACTCTGGTACAGTATCAGGAGAAACAAATTACTTGGGACTCATAACTGATCTTGACACATCTGAAACACAAAACTAAAGAACCACACAGTCTAACATGTATAAAAATAACTTATATTTTGGAATTTTCATAACAAATCAATAACTAGATTGAAAGGATTCAATCTCCAGTGGCATAGCAGAGACTTGTTTTCAGAAGACTATTTTAAAAGGCTGTGGTAAAATATACATAATATTTACCACTTTAAACATTTTGAAGTATATAGTTTAGTAGCATCATCGGCCAATCACTGCAACCACCCAAGGACAGAACTCTTTTCATCTTCCCAAACTGGAACTCCACACCCATTAAACAGAAACTCCTCATTGCTTGTTCCTCCCAGGCCCTGGTAACCACCTTCTACTTTCTGTCTCAACCAATGTGACTACTCTTGGGACCTCATATATATGGAATCATTCAGTATTTGTCCTATTGTGTCTAGCTCATTTCATTTAGCATAATATCATCAAGATTTATCCATGGTGCAGCATGTGTCAGAATTTCATTCCTTTTTAAGGCTGAATAATATTTCATGCTATGTTTATACCACATTTTGTACATCCATTTACCTGTTGGTGGACATCTGGATTGTTCATACCTTTTGGTTATTGTTAATCATACTGCTTTGAACACTGGTGTAAAAATATGTTTGAATCCCCACTTTCAGTTCTTTTGGGTATACATCCAGAAGTGGAATTGATGGATAAATGGTAACTCTATGTAATTCTAATTTTTTGAGGATAAATCCTATTATTTCTAATCATTTTTTTCTGACTGTGCTGGCTAAGATCTCTATGTTGAATAGAAACGGTGAAAATGGGCATCCTTTTCCTTGATGTTAAAGCGAACGTTGCTAATATTTCCCCCACTTGGATTTTTTCTGGTACATTCCCTTTGTCGGTTTTAAAGAAAACCCCAAACACTCTCAATTCTTCATTCATATGATCTTTATTATCTTCTAACGTGACCCGATACCCTACCCCTCTCAATCCTTTCCAACTGTACCCTCTAGGACTCAGGGTCCGTTCTCTGCAAAAGTCCCATCTTTGACCTTTTCTTGAAGCATTCTTTCTTTTCTTACAAACGTTGTAACATCAGTCTGGAGTTCAGTTAGGTGCCGTTCTTCCTCCTTTCTCTTCACAATTCCTTCCAGCTTATTGTCACACTATCCTCCCCAAAATCTTCCAGCTTCTAATTAAGTTCAAGCACTAGATCAGTGCTGTCCAATCAAATTTTGTGTGATGATGGAAATGTTCTACGTCTGTGCTGTCCATACAATAGCCACTAGCCACATGTGACTACTGAGCATTTGTAACATGGCTAGAAAGACTAAGGAACTGAACCTTAAATTTTATTTAATCCTAAGGATTTAAATTTAATAGCCACATGTGGCTAGTGGCTATAGTACTGGACAAAAAAACACTAGATTACAACACTTATATTACTGTCATTAATAGAGCTACAAGTTATTTTCCCATCATTAAGATTCTGGTAGTTGGAGAAGAAGAGTCTATGAACCAATATTATTCTTATATCCTGATGACTGCAGTCTTTATACAGACGATACTCCCAATACCCTGGTTTCTAAGTTTCTTCACTCCTCTTTGAATCATCTCATCTTCCACCACTCAGCCTCCACTCCCTAGGACGTCCTGAACCCAATAAATATTTGAGGGCACCAGGATTTCCACCAGTTACCATACTACCTTTTCAATGTTCATTATCTCTTTCCTTTTACTTGGGTTAAACTCCTCGTCTATCACTAAAACAACTTTTACTTTTGACTACTTTATCTCTTATACTATCCTTGACCCCTCTGTGGTACAAACAAGCCTAAAAAAATTCCATCTCTGCTTAAATACAATTATCTGCACTTCTCCAGGTTAATGCTGAACACCTGAACCTGGCTGGAGAGTACATAACTTTCCTGACTGGTTTCACTGTAAGTTCCCGACCAAAAATCTCAAATGGACCTTCATAAGACCTACCAAACCTACAATGTTTCTCTAGTTAATTCACTCTCACACTCTCCTAGATGACTTTCATCCTTTCCTCCTTCTGCAAACCAAGACCTCCCCCACTCTCAACTAATGACCTTGCTTCTTATGTCTTATGAAATAAAGCATCAGAAGAACTTCTGCAGAATCCCACCACCAAATCTACCAACATACCTGTGTCTGTAACCAAATGCATCCCCTTCTCTCCTGTTAAAATGGATAAACTGTTCCTGCCCCACTAGAGTACTGGACCTCATTCCCTCGTGCCTAATCTAGTAGGTATCACTGGAGTGACTCTTTTTTCTCTTACTATTTCCTCATTCTATTATATTAGATCATTGCACCAACATACAAATATATTGTCATGGATCTCATCTTCAAAATGAAAACAAAACACCACGAACCTTTAATATCCTATTTCCCTCCAGCTACTGCCAGATTTCTCTACAGGACCTCACCCCAGTCCTTTACAGCAAAATTCCTCAAATGCATTCTCTGTACTTACTGTCCCATTTTTTTCTCCACCATTCTCTCAAATCCAATCAGTCTTTCACCCCACTACCGTACTGAAGCCACCTCTGCCAAGGTCACCAATCCTTTCCAACTGCCAGATTCAATGGTCATCTCAAAGTTCTCATTTGACACAGGTGAGCACTCTTTCTTGAAACACCTTCTTTACCTGACTGTGGAAAACTTCTACCCGTGATATTTCCTTTGTTGATTACAACCTCATGTTTTAAATACTATCTTTATGCTGATGATCACAAAAATGTATCTCTAGCTCTAACTGTTCTATTAAACTTGTATACCTAACTCTGACCTTATAGTTCCACGTGAATATTTTATCAGCCAACTCAAAATTGATATGTATAAGATAGAACCCCCCCCCAACATTCCTTCTCTATACCTCCCTGAATATCAGTAAATTGCATCTGCATTCTCTTATTCGATGCCATCTCTCTGAATTCAGCTCCTGTCAGCAACTACTCCTTAGCTTGTTTCACTCTGCCAACACTGACCACCCTGCTATTCTGTGAACATTGCCAGGCCCTTTGCACTGGCTACTTGTTTGGAATTCTCTTCTCTCAGATATGCACATGAATGTTTTCCTCAGTTACTCTAGGTCTCTACCCAAATGTCACTTATCAGAGCCTCTTACCACACATCATAAAAAGGAAAGCACGGAAGTATCTTATATCTCACTTACTCTGCTTTACTTTTCTACAGAGCGTTTATCACTATTTATGATATATCATTCATTTATTTACAGCTTATCTTTCCCCAGAAGAATGTTAGCTGTACAAGAATGGACTTTGTCTGTATCATTCACTATGCATGTCAAGCAATTAGACAGTGCCTGGCACAAAGTGGAATATTTTAAAGTTTAATATAAATACCAAAAATTTTATTCAGATTAATAATAGAGCTGTTACTAAATTTAAACAAAATTATTCTCCATGCAATACATGAGGGAGACAACGAAAATAACTTCAAGGAAAATAAAAATTAACTTGAGGGAAATGTATCTCATTTCTAAACCACAATATAAACCAGAGTATAATTCTTTTCCCTAAAACTTCAAAGATGGAATTCATAACTGTATATTTATAATCATTTCCATTCCCTCATTAAGTTCAAATTTTAACAAATAAGGTCATCATTAAAAATAATTTTTAGAGTAGGAAAACCGTTCACTCAGGTGTTTCTAAAATACAAATAAAATATAAAGAGGACCATAAACTGTTCCAAGCTAATGTTTTTCCAGTATAGAAATCTACCCTGATTTTCATGAGAAACATCTGTCTCTTCAGATACTATGAAAAGTGAAAACAGCACTAGGCTAATTAAAAACAAAGTTATATTTTATCAAGTAAAAAAGTGTTTTAAAGTCAGTCAAGTCTTTATTACAGGACAGTAAGAACACACTAACCCTTTGTACAAAATGTAGTAAACAAAATCATTCCTCTTTTACATTAAAGAACAGTATTAAATATGAACAGATTTAACTGAATCTAAAATTTCAGTTATATAAAATCTAAATGAAAAATATCTAGAAACCTTGAGGCCAGTATCCGGTTAATCAACTGTAAAAGTACACAAATTTGCACAAGTAAAAATTCACACCCTGACCTTGTTAAAGTAATAGAACCAAATATGATTAGCATAATACCACAATGTGCAGAAACACTGCCTACTTTCATGTTAACTATCAGATTTCCCATTGTTCCTAAGGAAACAACCTGAGAGTTTATTGACTAAAAAATAATGGAAATCTGAATCAGTAAAATTTTTTTTGAAAATTACAATTTGTATCTTCCTCAAATTTTCCAAAAGCATAATCTTTACATGATTAACACAATTTTTTTTTTTGCATTTACACTTTCCCATCAATAAGCTTGAAATGCTATGTTGTCACAGATGTTTAAAGAGGTTCTAGAAAAATGAGTTCCTAAAGAGCAGAAACGAAGCACCAAGTTGTTAATTTACCCAAAAAATACCTAACAAGCCTAGTGAAATACTTATTTAAGGAGAGAGAAAAAAGTATGTAGGTTTCAAAGAACAGTACAAAGTACTTCAAAAATCCTTATCTATTATCATAATATTAACCTTACTAAGAACTATAAAAGGAACTAACACATCTTTACTTCCAACAGGAAGTCTAACCTTTCATTAACTAAGGAAAATTACTCACCGCCCATGTTTTAGTCAACCTGAAAATTGGGGCACTCTGTAAGCCAGAAACCACTGCCATAAGTGCGTGAAGGTTATTCAGCTCGTACAGTTTCTGGAAGATTTAAGAAAAGCAGGGAGGAGAGATGAAAAATAAACAGCATGAATACAAGACAACTTTAACAACAAGTATAATCTAGGCAACTGGTAGTGTTCTAGTACTTATTACCCTCATTGTTGAGATTTGTCTTTGGGGTATCCACTATATTTACAGTAAGCTGATTTCGGCCCACAATAGAACTTCCACATTCTAACTTGGCACTGCCCCCAAGCTCTGGGAACAAATCTACCTCTAGTTGTGTAATACATTAAGAAAACCAAAATTATGGCTCAGTATCAAGGTTACCTGGTATGACCATGCATCCTCATTTCTTGTAAGCAGTTTCCTTCCTTATACTGAAATATTACTAGCCTCTGCCTTATGATCTGAGTTTAAAGGAAGCGTCCATGCCCAGGATCCTGATCTGGTGTCCTACTCTGGATCCCCATTATTCCAGGGCTAGGGTTCAAACCTGCTTTCCATAGCCCTCCTCAATTTCCTGCTTCCTCCTGGCTGAATCTTCAAATCCTTTGTTCCTTGTTCATGTTGGGATATCCACCTGCTTCCCAATACCAGACCTTGCTTTTTACAGCCTCCGTGCAGAAGGCTCCCATGTAATGCTAGGTTCCAACCGTTTACCGAGAGATCTACTATTTTTGTCAAATTATTGCTAATTGCCCAGGTTTCTTCAAACTATCAGACGCTTACATCTCAATGGTCTTATCATTTAAAAACTGTCCTCACCATGAAGCGACTCCAAGGCAAAAATGGCCTGTTCTGAATATGAAAACCAAGGCAAAGTGAAGGGTTCTATTCCTCTGAAGAACCCTAACTAATACCACCTTAACTCAGGTCTCAAAGAACCCCCATAAAATTTCAAGAAATATGAACTCAAGTAAGAGAAAAAAAGGAAAAGGAAAAGGATAAATACAAGGAAACAATAATTCACAAATGGAGAACATCAGGTATTAGCCTCAAATAAAATGAAGATTAAAAATGAAGGCATTATCTAGAAAGCAACATAAAAGCCAAAGGGTCTTTTAAAAAATGTGAAATAAAAGGTAAAGAGACATCAAAGGAAGAGCAAAAAAGGCCAACATTTATCTTAATGGAGCTTCAGACGGACATGATAAAAAACAATGGGGTAGAAACAATATGAGAGATAATGGTGGATTATTTTCTCAAATTACCAAAAGACACTAATTCCCAGGGCTAGTAAGTTCAAGAAATCCCAAGTAGAGTAAATTAAAAACAAAAACAACTGTAAGTCTGGAATAGCATTTTTCAAGAACAAGGATGACATAACAATGCTTCCAGACAAAAGAAAGAGAACTTTTTAAAAAGATTTAAAAAATGGTGCCAACAGGATTATTCATATGGAAAAATATGAACTGGAATCCATAATTCCTACATATTATATCTAAAATTTCAGATGAATTAAATATCAAAATCAAAGCTGTAGAACTTTTAAAGAATAATATAAGAGAAAATCTTTGATATTCTCAGAGGTGAGAGTAAGATATTTAAGTGAGATATTCTTAAATCAGAAAATGAAAGTTACAGATTAATACATTTGACTATTAAAATTAAGAGCATCTATATCAAAAGATAACATGAAAAGAGTTATAAGACAAGTCACAAATAGGAAGATGTATGCAAAGAATATAGCAAAGAACTTTAGTATCTGGAATTATATTTTTAAAACTGCTATAAAAATCAAAGACCAATACTATAATAGAAAATTGTTCAAAGATCTTGAACAGACATTTCAGGAGAGAAAACCTAAACAGCCAACACACAAAAAATGTTATTTTTCACCAGATTCAATGAAAGTTAGTGGTGTAACTGTCATTTCTTTGAAGATAAATTTGTCTTTTCTCTCTATATTTCTAGGGCTTTAACCTGCAGTTGAGCACCAAGAGACTCACACATGAATGCTTTATAAGCAGTGGTACTTATAACAGCAAAAATCTAGAAACTCCTGCCCAAGTTTCTAGGCTGTCTGCCCTACAGATTTCAGATTTGCGTTTCCCCCCACCTAATCACACGAGATAATTCCTTAAATCTTTTTATACATTATATACATATATATATGTGTGTGTGTATTTTTTTTTTCTGTCTCTACAGAACCGTAACTGAAACAACCTACTAAAAGAAGAGAAAGACCTGCCAGTTTTATAACAAACTGAATACAGAAGGCGAGTCTAACTACAGGGATTTAAGAGACAGAAATGAGACAAAAAAATTATGAATTTAGGGCTTGAGATGAAAGTAAACACCGTCAAAAATAACTCAAAGCCTAAGAGTCTGAATTGGAATTAAATGATTATTTGATGAGGATAATGGCAGGTTTGATGGACAAAATTTGGTGGTTCTGAGTGGAACATACAACAAGTACATAAAAAAAAAAAACTAGCAAAAATACCAGAAAACAATAATGCAAATTCAGGATCTATGGAGAAAAGTCATGGACTTCTATTAGCTAAAACCCAATATTTATCTAACATATCACAAAGAATGTTTTTAAAAATTTTATGACACTTCTGCAAAATATCAAATTTTCAGAAGGCTAGCTCTGCCACCTAGTGCCATAGAATGTTAGAATACAATTGTTCCAAGGTGCTCAAGGGGGAAATATGGAAGAGTTATGACTTACGATAATTACATTTTTACAATAATTTACAATTGTAAAAATGATATCCTCATTTTATTCCATCTTTGTTCACAGGTGAGATAAGTTATGCATTTATTATAAGAATAATGACGGATATGGTTACAATTATACCTCTTTTTAGTTAACATAAATTTGGAGTTGTTACAAATTTTAATAAAATCTTGAATGTTCTATTCCATCCTCCTCTCTAAATTTTGACTATCCTTGAAATCCATGTTTTATTTCTCTTGCTGCATCTATTATCTACGTTGCTCAATTAAGGTATTTGGTTAACATCCTCATTTATACTATTTAAAAAAAAATAAAGTCTTATCATTCTCCATATGGTTGGCAGAGTGATCTATTTCAAAGGCAAATAATTGATACGTATTTTCCTACTTAATCCTATAAGGCTTTTTCAATCGCCTGCAGAATAGACCAGTATTTTATAAATATTAAACTTCATCATAATCTGACCTCTGCCCAGTCAAATATTATGTAATTCAGCTTCTCTGAGAGAGGGAGGAAAAGTATAAAAGAAAGGGGAGGAAGACAGGAGGAATAAAAGAAAAGGCAAAGGAAACAGGCATTCAATTTAAAAAACAGACTTATATTAGTCAGTAGGCCATATTTTCTAGGGTCGATAAAAAGTGAACATAGTGTCACAGGCAAACATTTACTTACAAGCGTTGCTAAATGATTAAACTCAAAAATAGAAACACAAGTTTGTCTTACCTTAGCAGTTTTAATATAGTGGCTCAAAACTTCTGCTCTAATTTTTAATGTTTGAGCATGAAGAATCTCTCTAACAACCCAAAAGCTTACCTGCAAATAGAAATTAAAAATAGTTGAATAGCAAGATTCTTTACTTACTAGGATCAAATTAATGACAAGAGCTATTTGAGAAACAGATAGCTGTTAAAAAAAAATACTTTCTCTTTCCCTTGATTCACCACCAGGACATAAACAATCTTCAAATGTTGCATACACTTCATATATACACAGACAGATACAGAAATGTATATAAGTGTGTACACACACATAAAAACATCACTACAATTTTTAATTTATAAAAGCTAATACAAATTTTGAAGGAAAAGAGAATGCAATAAAACCAGAGTGATGCAACATGAGCACTATAAAAGTGTTTTCTGCTGTATTTTGAAACACTTTGGCAGAAATAGACAAGCTCTAAGATCAGACATTGTAAAACATGCTATAGTATGTTTTACTGTGGCTGTGTAATCCCATGCTGCCATTTTATTTACATTGAGTAGAATCATAAGTGTAAAGAATCTCAAGTACAGTTTTATTGGTATGAATAAAATAAAATAAAATATCATAAAGAAAAATATATCTAAGTCACTCTAAAATTAAGATTGTATTTTTAAAATTATGTAATGTTTTCTAATTCAATGAAACCATTTTCAAGATTTCTTTTAAAAAACATTAAAAATCATTCATCAGAATGCTGACTAGATCTGTAACATTACTAAAATGCTCTACTCTGGTGAAAATAGTGGGCTTATCATATGATATAAAGTAATATGTATGTAACATATTCATGTACTATGAAAGCAAAATCAAAGCACTATCAGTTGGTTCAAAATTATACAAACCTAAAAACAGGATGCAGTTAGAAATCTTAGTGCAAAGGATAAAGCCACTGCCTGATATTTTGTCACCTTTTCTTAGTGAGAAATATTTTAGATTTTACTTGCAACTTTCACCTCTAAACAAATGTGTAAATGTAAAATGTATATATTTTACCAAGCCATCTTTATATTTGTTACTATACTTGAGCTACTAATGGCAATAATTATCCCTGATTCTAATAAAGTTTACTTCTACAGTATATCTAAAGTTATACTTTAGATATTTTAACAACCTTAGCAAATATTAATTACGATTCAATCTAAACTGCATAATCATTGATTTAATTAAATTTTATGTCAAATACTACGGTAATTAAAAAAAAAGAATCTAAAAAAGAGCGGATATATGTATTTGTGTAACAGATTCACTTTGCTGTACACCTGACACTAACACAACATTGTAAGTCAGCTATACTTCAATAAAAAATTTTTTAATTAAAAAAAATAAAAGTAAAAATAAAATTAAAAACATGGCCACAAATTCTCTGTCACTCCTCACATTGAAAGTTGGGGTGTATGTCACCTCTCGTTGAACCTAGACAAGCTCATGACTGCTTCAAGAAACAGAAAATTAACAAAACTGACGCTGGCTTCCAGGAAAAGGTCATAAAAGAACATGCAGCCCCTGCCTTGATTGCTGGAACATTCTCTCTGGGACTCCTAAACTACCATGTAAGAAGTCCAACTACCCTGAGAGCACCATGCCAGAAAGGCTAAGTGTAGGTGCTCCCCAGTTGAAAGTCCCAGCTAAAGCCAACCACACCTGAGAACACTGCCCCAGAATGATCAACACTGAGGCATAGATTAATGAAATTACTGGACTTAGAGGAAAAAAATCTTTAGGCCGAGATAAAAAGAGAAAGTGATTTTTAGGGAAAAGAAAATTTAATTATCATCAGACTTTTCAATAGCAACACTCTGCCAGAAAAAAAAATGGAGTACTATATCAAATATTATCAAGAAAGAAAATTTCATACAAAGGACAGGCAAACTTGTCAACATGTAAAAAACTCAAGAATTACTGTTCCCATGAACCCTTCCCAAGTAATTTCCTGGAAAACGAGCTTCCGACAGTCAAATGACTGGAGAAACATCAACATGAGGATGGTAGTGAGCATTAAATATGCACTTATTCACAGAAATAAGAGTAATGAGGGTTAAAAGAAGGAGAGTACGTTATATAATGCCTATATGCCCAGACAATATATACAATTATAAAAAATACAACATTTGCAAAACATATAGTTACCTCTTTATAGGAATATTATTGGTATTAGCATTGTTATTCTGAGACTGTTATTTGTTATGTAGGCTAAAGCAAATGAGTCACACAGGATACTGTATCATGCCCTGTGTTCCCTGAAAACCAGATTGGGGGTATGGAAGAAAGGATATGCAGATATAATATGGAAGAGGTGAAGTAAAACTCTGGTCCTGAATTTGAATTAGAAGTATTAATAAGAACTCATGAGATATTTTATCTTTAAATATTTGTGTGTGTATGATATATAGATATCCTAGCTATATCTGCTGAAATGGCCTAGAAATTATGGTCACCCTAGTAGCAATGAGCATTTTTAGCACCCAGGTCCATTTCCCACTATAAGAAACCAAGGTTTATTAAAGAAATGTTGATTCCAGGCAGAGGGCAGGCGATGGACAAAATGAACATGCAACATCTTTTCACACAAATAGCAAAGAAACTGTTAACAAGATTACTAGGGTCTGCCAACCTGAAGAGACTTCCATTGGCCAAAGATGGGACAATGTAAGTTTCAATAAGGGTAATAATTGCAATGGGTTGAAACACATCATCTTTGTTTACATTTATGAGTTCAAAATAAAATTAAAATAAACTACTTGGTCTTCGTTAAATGACAACACCAATTCATTATCTTCAGAACTGCTAAATAAAGAGAAAAAAATCCAATATTTATCCTTCCTTGCCATAGGAAATGGACCTCTGGGTATGCAAATACTAGATGAGGGAAAAATGTCTCTTTATAAAAGCATTCCCACTAATAAATAAAAAAGAATGAAATGAGAATTCACCTTTTAACAACCTCAAATAACGGATCTAGACAACTGCTAACATCAAGAAACAGACCTGATGAAAAAACCTAACACAACCCAGACTCTTGCCAAAGGCACTGAACCCAACTGAACCTTTGGAACCAGCAGCTAATTTCTAGAAAACACAGAACATATTAAACTGCACTGAATGCAGTCTAGACTGTGGGAGACTCTAGAGGTTCCTCCACAGGTAAATAGTAAGGAAAAGGATAAAGGGAGAAACTGTAAATTAAAAAGTGGTGGAGAGAGGAACCAAGATGGTGGAGTAGAAGGATGTGCTCTCACTCCCTCTTGTGAGAACACCAGAGTCACAACTAGCTGCTGGACAATCACTGACAGGAAGACACTGAACTCACCAAAAAAGATATCCCATATGCAAAGACAAAGGAGAAGGTGCAATAAGATGGTAGGAGGGGTGCAAACACGATAAAAATCAAATCCCTTAATCGCTGGGTGGGTGACTCACAAATGGGAGAACAATTATACCACAGAAGTCCACCCACTGGAGTGAAGGTTCTGAGCCCCACGTCAGGCTTCCCAACCCGGGGTCCAGCAACGGGAGGATGAATTCCTAGAGAATCAGACTTTGAAGCTTAGTGCGATCTGATTGCAGGACTTTGACAGGACTGGGGGAAACAGAGACTCCACTCTTGGAGGGCATACACAAAGCACTGTGCACATTGGGAGCCAGGGGAAGGAGCAGTGACCCTAGGGGAGACTGAACCACACCTACCGGCTAGTGTTGGAGGGTCTCCTGCAGAGGGGGTGGGGTGGGGGTGGTGGCTCTGGCTCACCATGGGGACAAGGACACTGGCAGCAGAAGTTCTGGGAAGTACTCCTTGGCGTGAGCCCCCCCCATAGTCTATCATTAGCCCCACTAAAGAGGCCAGGTAGGCTCCAGTGTTGGGTTGCCTCAGGCCAAACAACCAACAGGGAGGGAACTCAGCCCCACCCATCAGCAGACAAGCAATTAAAGTTTTACTGAGCTCTGCCCACCAGAGCAACACCAGGCTCTACACATGACCAGTCCCTCCCATCAGGAAACTTACACAAGCCTCTTAGATAGCCTCATCCACCAGAGGACAGACAGCAGAAGCAAGAACTACAATCCTGCAGCCTGTGGAACAAAAACCACATTCACAAAAAGATAGACAAGATGAAAAGGCAGAGAGCTATGCACCAGATGAAGGAACAAGATAAAACCCCAGAAAAACAACTAAACCAAGTGGACATAGGCAACCTTCCAGAAAAAGAATTCAGAATAATGATAGTGAGAATGATCCAGGACCTCGGAAAATGAATGGAGACAAAGATCAAGAAGATGCAAGAAATGTTTAACAAAGACCTAGAAGAATTAAAAAACAAACAAACAGAGATGAACAATACAATAACTGAAATGAAAACTACACTAGAAGGAATAAATAGCAGAATAACTGAGGCAGAAGAACAGATAAGTGACCTAGAAGACAGAATGGTGGAATTCACTGCTGTGGAACAGAATAAAGAAAGAAAGAATGAAAAGAAATGAAGACAGCCTAAGACCTCTGGGACAACATTAAACACAACAACATTCGCATTATAGGGGTCCCAGAAGGAGAAGAGAGAGAGAAAGGACCAGAGAAAATATCTGAAGAGTTTATAGTCGAAAACTTCCCTAACATGGGAAAGGAAATAGCCACCCAAGTCCAGGAAGCGCAGCGAGTCCCATACAGGATAAACCCAAGGAGAAACACGCAGAGACACATAGTAATCAAATTAGCAAAAATTAAAGACAAAGAAAAATTATTGAAAACAGCAATGGAAAAACGACAAATAACATACAAGGGAACTCCCATAAGATTAACAGCTGATTTCTCAGCAGAAACTTTACAAGCCAGAAGGGAGTGTCATGATATACTTAAACTGATGAAAGGGAAGAACCTACAACCAAAATTACTTTACCTGGCAAGCATCTCATTCAGATTCAAAGGAGAAATCAAAAGCTTTACAGACAAGCAAAAGCTAAGAGAATTCAGCACCAACAAACCAGCTCTACAACAAATGCTAAAGGAAGTTCCCTAAGAGGGAAACACAAGAGAAGAAAAGGACCTACAAAAACAAACACAAAACAATTAAGAAAATGGTCGAAGGAACATACACATCGATAATTACCTTAAACGTGAATGGATTCAACGCTCCAACCAAAAGACACAGGCTTGCTGAATGGATACAAAAACAAGACCCATATATATGCTGTCTACAAGAGACCCACGTCAGACCTAGGGACACATACAGACTGAAAGTGAGGGGATGGAAAAAGATATTCCATGCAAGTGGAAATCAAAAGAAAGCTGGAGTAGCTGTACTCATATCACACAAACTAGACTTTAAAATAAAGAATGTTACAAGAGACAAGGAAGGACACTACATAATGATCAAGGGATCAATCTAAGAAGAAGATATAACAATTATAAATATACATGCACCCAACATAGGAGCACCTCAATACATTAGGCAACTGCTAACAGCTATAAAAGAGGAAATCGCCAGTAACACAATAATAGTGGGGGACTTTAACAGCTCACTTACACCAATGGACAGATCATCCAAAATGAAAATAAATTTCATTTTAAAGCTTCATTTTCAGAAGCTTTAAATGACACAACAGACCAGATAGATTTAATTTATATTTATAGGACATTCCATCCAAAAACAGCAGATTACACTTTCTTCTCAAGTGCGCACGGAACATTCTCCAGGATAGATCACATCTTGGTTCACAAATCAAGCCTCAGTAAATTTCAGAAAATTGAAATCATATCAAGCATCTTTTCTGGCCACAACGCTATGAGATTAGAAATGAATTACAGGGAAAAAAACATAAAAAACAGAAACACATGGAGGCTAAAAAATACGTTACTAAATAACCAAAAGATCACTGAAGAAATCAAAGAGGAGATCAAAAAATACCTAGAGACAAATGACAATGAAAACACAATGATCCAAAACCTATGGGATGCAGCAAAAGCAGTTCTAAGAGGGAAGTTTATAGCAATACAAGCCTACCTCAAGAAACAAGAAAAATCTCAAATAAACAATCTAACCTTACACCTAAAGGAACTAGGGAAAGAAGAACAAACAAAACCCAAAGTTACCAGAAGGAAAGAAATCATAAAGATCAGAGCAGAAACAAATGAAATAGAAACAAAGAAAACAAGAGCAAAGATCAATAAAACTAAAAGCTGGTTCTTTGAGAAGATAAACAAAACTGATAAACCATTAGCCAGACTCATCAAGAAAAAGAGGGAGAGGACTCAAATCAATAAAATTAGAAATGAAAAAGGAAAAGTTACAACAGACACCGCAGAAATACAAAGCATCCTAAGAGACTACTACAAGCAACTCTATGCCAACAAAATGGACAACCTGGAAGAAATGGACAAAATCTTAGAAAGGTATAACCTTCCAAGACTGAACCAGGAAGAAATAGAAAATATGGACAGACCAATCACAAGCACTGAAATTGAAACTGGAATTAAAAATCTTCCAACAAACAGAAGTCCCAGACCAGATGGCTTCACAGGTGAATTCTATCAAACATTTAGAGAAGAGCTAACACCCATCCTTCTCAAACTCTTCCAAAAAACTGTGGAGGAAGGAACACTCCCAAACTCATTCTATGAGGCCACCATCACCCTGATACCAAAACCAGAGAAAGATACTACAAAAAGAGAAAATTACAGACCAATATCACTGATGAATACAGATGCAAAAATCCTCAACAAAATACTAGCAAACAGAATCCAACAACACATTAAAAGGATCATATACCATGATCAAGTGGGATTTATCCCAGGGATGCAAGGATTCTTCAATATACACAAATCAATCCATGTGATAAACTATATTAACAAATTGAAGAAATAAAAACCATATGATCATCTTAACAGATGCAGAAAACAGATGTACAAAATTCAACACCCATTTATGATAAAAATGCTCCAGAAAGTGGGCAGAGAGGGAACCTACCTCAACATAATAAAGGCCATGTATGACAAACCCACGGCAAACATCATTCTCAATGGTGAAAAACTGAAAGCATTTCCTCTACGATCAGGAACAAGACAAGGATATCCACTCTCACCACTATTATTCAGCATAGTTTTGGAAGTCCTAGCCATGGCAATCAGAGAAGGAAAAGAAATTAAAGGAATACAAATTGAAAAAGAAGAAGAAAGACTGTCACTGTTTGCAGATGACGTGATACTATACATAGAGAATCCTATAAATGCCACCAGAAAACTACTAGAGCTAATCAATGAATTTGGTAAAGTTGCAGGATACAAAATTAATGCACAGAAATCTCTGGCATTCCTCTACACTAATGATGAAAAATCTGAAAGAGAAATTAAGGGAACCCTTCCATTTACCACTGCAACAAAAAGAATAAAACATCCAGGAATAAACCTACCTAGGGAGACAAAAGACCTGTATGCAGAAAACTGTAAGACACTGATGAAAGAAATTAAAGATGATACCAACAGATGGAGAGATACACCATGTTCTTGGACTGGAAGAATCCATATTGTGAAAATGACCATACTACCCAAAGCAATCTCCAGATTCTATACAATCCCTATCAAATTACCAATGGCATTTTTTACAGAACTAGAAGAAAAAATCTTAAAATTTCTATGGAGACACAAAAGACCCCGAATAGCCAATGCAGTCTTGAGGTAAAAAAACGGAGCTGGAGGAATCAGACTCCCTGACTTCAGACTATACTACAAAGCTACAGTAATCAAGACAATATGGTACTGGCACAAAAACAGAAACATAGATCAATGGAACAAGATAGAAAGCCCAGAGATAAACCCACACACCTATGGTCAAATAATCCATGACAAAGGAGGCAAGGATATGGAGAAAAGACAGTCTCTTCAATAAGTGGTGCTGGGAAAACTGGACAGCTACATGTAGAAGAATGAAATTAGAACACTCCCTAACACCATACACAAAAATAAACTCAAAATGGGTTCAAGACCTAAATGTAAGACCAGACACTATAAAACTCTGACAGGAAAACATAGGAAGAACATTCTTTGACATAAATCACAGTGAGATCTTTTTGATCCACCTCTTAGAGTAATGGAAATAAAAACAAAAATAAACAAATGGTATCTAATGAAACTTCAAAGCTTTTTCACAGCAAAGGAAACCGTAAACAAGATGAAAAGGCAACCCTCAGAATGGGAGAAATATCTGCAAATGAAGCAATGGACAAAGGATTAATCTCCAAAATACATAAGCAGCTCATGCAGCTCAATATCAAAGAAACAAACAACCCAATCCAAAAATGGGCAGAAGACCTAAATAGACATTTCTCCAAAGAAGACATACAGATGGCCAAGAAGCACATGAAAAGCTGCTCAACATCACTAATTATTAGAGAAATGCAAATCAAAACTACAATGAGGTATCACCTCACACCAGTTAGAATGGGCATCATCAGAAAATTTACAAACAACAAATGCTGGAGAGGGTGTGGAGAAAAGGGAACCCTCTTGCACTGTTGGTGGGAATGTAAGTTGATACAGCCACTATGGAGAACAGTATGAAGTTTCCTTAAAAAACTAAAAATAGAACTATCATATGATCCAGCAATTCTACTACTGAGCATATATCCAGAGAGAACCATAATTCAAAAAGACACATGCACCCCAATGTTCACTGCAGTACTCTTTACAACAGCCACGTCAGGGAAGCAACCTAAACGCCCATCGCCAGACGAATGGATAAAGAAGTTGTGGTACATATATACAATGGATTATTACTCAGCCATAAAAAGGAATGAAATTGAGTCATTTGTTGAGACGTGGATGGACCTAGAGACTGTCATACAGAGTGAAGTAAGTCAGAAAGAGAAAAACAAATATCGTATATTAACGCATGTATGTGGAACGTAGAAAACTGATACAGATGAACCGGTTTGCAGGGCAGAAGTTGAGACACAGATGTAGAGAACAAACGTATGGACGCCAAGCGGGGAAAGCCATGGGGGGGTGGGGATGGTGGTGTGCTGAATTGGGCGATTGGGATTGAAGTTTATACACTGATGTGTATAAAATTGATGACTAATAAGAACCTGCTATATAAAAAAATAAATAAAATAAAATTCAAAAATTCAAAAAAACATAGTGGTAAACATTTAACAAATTAAAAAAACTGGCAAGGCTAAACTAGCGATCACATTTATGTGATAAAACTACAGAACACCAGACAGTGGGAACTATAAAAGTCAAGACAGTGGGTATTGCTGGAAGAAGAAAGGGTGTGGACTGAGATGAGGCACTTGGAGGAGTCTGTAGAGTAGTTAGTAAAACTTCATTAAACCATATATTTGTTTTGTGTGTTTTTTTGTATCCATGTTTTATTTTACAATAAGTGGTTTAAAGTAGGAAATAAGAGAATAATACAAATGACTGGAGAGATTTGAAAATGACAGAACTTCTGAAAATGAAAAAAGAAATATGTGAAATTAAAATTAGGAAGAACTAGAATGAAAAGGTACACGAAGAGAGTGGTCTCTGTTTTTCTTATTCACTAATATATCCCAAACATCAAGACCAATGCCCAGGACATAGTAGGAACTTAATAAATATTTAATTGAATGAGAATGAAAGCTGAAGTCATTTTATACCAGATTGCAAAGTTTGATGATACCAAATGTTGACAAGGATATGCAGTAATGAAAGCTCAATGCAAATTTGGTACCATCATTTTGAAAAAAAAATTAGACACTGTCTTGTGTAGTTAAACATGGATATACTCTTTATGACACAAATTTTACATCTAGGCACATATTTTTTCAAACAAATCACAGTGTTTTTCACCCACTTTATGGTATCAGTTTAGTAAGTCTAAGCAGCAATGTTTTTCAACTGCTTTTTTTTTTTTGCAGAAAAAGATCAAAGTACATATCATCTAATACAAGTAAATATTATTTCAGAAAACTTTAATTTCTGTATTGGGTTGAAATGTAAAATATTTTATCTTATTGTGGGTCACAGTCAAAAAGTTTGAAAGCCGCTGCCTAAGAAACTACTGCACATGGGTACCAAAAAGACTCTTAGAATATTCAGAGCAACATACTTCATAACAGCAAAAAATTAGGAGACACATCTCATGTCCATCCTCAAAAGAATAATAAATTCTTTCTGATACATTCATGCAATGAAACGCTAGAAGATAGCACTGAAAGTACAATGAACGAGAGCTACATACATGACCGTGGATATGGCAGAGAAACACAGAAGTGAAAAAAGGCAACCAGAGAAGACTACATATAGTCTGATGATATATTTTTCAAAGATGAAAAACAAGCAAGATATACGACATGCTGTTTAGGGGTACAAATATTTCTGGTAAATCTATATATATGGGAATTATGAGACGAGTTAAAATTTTTTTTAAATCAAGTTTAAAAAAATACAAAAGATAGAAGAAAATAAAAATTTTTAGATAATGGTTACCCCCCTTAATTGAGGATAGAACAAAGAATATGTAAAATACTTCAATAGTTTTGGTAATATTCTATTTCTTAGTTTAGGTGGTGAATTCACAGTTGTTTATCAGAATATTTCCTAATATATATTAGATTAACCATATGAACTTGCCAGTTTTGTAGCCTAAAAATGGTCAAACATTGGCAATTTCATAAGATTCAAACAAACATTTAACACATTCTTAAAAATGTATCAAATAGTTCATTAAGAAGTAAATCCTGGAAAAATTTTATTCATAGGCTATTTTTAACTCTAGTTGCTTTATTCAGGGTTTTATAATCATATAAAAGCATTATGAAAACCTTTTATTTGCAGCCAAACATATGTTAAGCTTTTAAAGACAGTTTCTTAATTTTTTATCATGGAAATCTTTAAATGTATACTGAACTAACAGATGATAGTAATGAAGTCCCCAGTACACATCAACTGGCTTCAACAACCAAGTTATGGCCAAGCTTTCTCACCTCCACCCTCACTCTACCCTCAAGTGCCCCATTAATACTGTGAAGCAAATCATGGACAATATATAATTGCATCTATATTTTCTAAAAGGAGTATTTTTATAAACATAATCTAAAATCATTATCATTCCTAAAAACATTAATTTCCAATTATTAGTCAAATTTCTGATTATCAAAAGGTAACATTTAAAAGAAACTTAGACAACCCTTCCCCCAATAAAAAAAAAAATCAGGAAGCCACTGGCCAGAAGGCATGAATACAAGTTATCAGAGAAATAGCCAAAATAGAGTGATTATTAAAATTATGATACAGTCAAGTCATAGGAGATTATACAGATACTTAAAATGTTTTCAAAATGATTTTATGATACAATAACATTTCATGGTATGTTAAGACAATAGGACTGTAAATTACATGTACAGCATTATTTCTATGAGATTAGTAAAAAAATAAAGAATGGAAGAAAATATACTAAAAATGTTAACAACAGTCACCTCAGGGTGATTTCTCCCCCCACCTTTTAATAAATTTCTACCTTGCTACAGTTTCCCTGCAATGTATGTTACTGTTTCGATAATTAATAAAAAATCATAGTTTTAAAAGGATGGGGGAGAGTTCCATTTCTGGTAATGTGGAGAAGCAGGTATCTTTGGAAATGCTCATCTGATTATAATTACAAATTATAAAAACAACTATTAAAAGCACAAGAGAGGAACCAAAAGAAGGCAGAAACTGGAGAACAGATCTTTGGAAAAAGTAAGATGCACTGGGTGAGAATTGCACTTATAAAGTTTATTGTCTGAGGACATTCACCAGTTACAATGTGGAGCACCAGAAACTCAAGCAGAAGGCCACAGTCTTAATGGCTTTGAAAGTCAGAGGACAATTGGCTAGAAAGTGAGGGGGGAAATTCTGGAAAGGCGAGAAAAATCCCCCAAATCTATATAAAAACTCCATCCAGGGGCTTCCCTGGTGGCGCAGTGGCTGAGAGTCCGCCTGCCGATGCAGGGGACATGGGTTCGTGCCCCAGTCTGGGAAGATCCCACATGCCACGGAGCGGCTAGGCCCATGAGCCATGGCTGCTGAGCCTGCGCGTCCAGAGCCTGTGCTCTGCAATGGAAGAGGCCACAACGGTGAGAGGCCCGCGTACCACAAAAAAAAAAAAAAAAAAAAAATCCATCCAAATCTCTGGCTGACCATGCAATTGTGCACGTGCAAGGGAAACTCGAAGAAGCCCAAATGAAGATAAAATCTGGAAAGACTTCTCCAAGGAGAAATATGTTCTCCAAGAAAAGGCAGAATTTAGACTTTGAGTCCAGCCAAGTTAACTGCCTGATAAAATAAAAATTAATACTTTTCTAAAGAAGACAACAAAATCCAGAATCTCTATAACATATTATCCATAATGATGACAATACAATTGAAAAAATTACCAGACACACAAAGAAACAGATTCAAAGTTGACTGTTAAGAGAAAAAGCATTAAAAAGAAACAGACTCCAAAATAACTCTTTTGTTGGAATTAGTGACAACTAAATGCAATGTGGGATCCAAAATGGTATCTTGGAACAACAACAAAAAGGATATTGGTGGGAATACTGAAGAAATTTGAATAGGGCCCTTAGTTTAGTTAATGGTATTGTACCCATGTTAATTTCCAGGCTCTGATAGCTGTATTATACTTACCTAAGATGTTAAGATTAGGGGAGGTTAGGGATATACAGAAACTCTCTTTGCATTTTTTTCTAGGTCTAAATTGAAAAGCAGAGATTGTCAGACCAGACCAAAAAAAAGGAAGACCCAACTATATGCTATCTACAAGAAACTCTTTTTTTTTTTTTTTTTGCGGTACGCAGGCCTCTCACTGTTGTGGCCTCTCCCGTTGCGGAGCACAGGCTCCGGATGCACAGGCTCAGAGGCCATGGCTCACGGGCCCAGCCGCTCCGCGGCATGTGGGATCTTCCCAGACCGGGGCACGAACCCGTCTCCCCTGCATTGGCAGGCGGACTCTCAACCACTGCACCAGCAAGGAAGTCCTACAAGAAACTCATTTTAAAAATAAAAGACTCTCTGTAACTTCCTTTGTAATTTGCTACCTTCAGATTTCCTAACACCCTCCTAGGAGAAAATGACAGTAATGGAATAACTAAGTAATGGAGCTTATTATAGATCAACTGTAATCTTGATTAAGCATAAGAGCTTTTGGTACACTGTGACATATTTGACTCTAACAACCTTTTGGCTTACTTAAGAATAATATGAAAAAAAAAGAGAAGAATATGAGTGC
The DNA here is from genome assembly GCF_039906515.1 of Pseudorca crassidens. Lineage (NCBI taxonomy): Eukaryota > Metazoa > Chordata > Mammalia > Artiodactyla > Delphinidae > Pseudorca > Pseudorca crassidens. The sequence continues at coordinate 133,862,893 of NC_090297.1, read as the reverse complement.
TTAAAAACCTAAAGTCAAATTTATGGGTATTGTTACAATGTTTCTGTATGGCAAAGAAAAAAGTTTTACTGTGATGATGAATTCTGACCACCTCAGAAAAATTTTAAAACTTCTAAATAGCTTAAATAAGGAATTCAGTATAAAACATGTTTGTCTAGGCCCCTTAATAATGGTTTAATCTAATTAAAAAAAAACCTTTAACTCATTTCCATTTTGGGTATACAGTGAACCAAATAACTTGAGAAACTATTTGCTATAAACCCCATTTTTAAACCCCAACCATTTTTTAAAAAGTGTATAACTAACTTGAAAGGAAAAGAAAAGATTTCACTAGAGGTCAAAAACAAAGGAAAGAAAGGCAAAAAAGGAAAGGGTACTACAGCTGTCCTTGGAAGATTTCCTCTCAAGAGCATAGGGACTAGGGATTTAATACTCCTTCAAAGTCATAATATAAGGCCTCACACCTCAACCGTCCCCTGTCTGTTCCTATCTAAGGGATCTTCAAAGGGCTACAATTTTGGTGAAAAAGTAGACTAAACAATTCACCTACTGACAGAGGGAGATGACACAGAAGAAGGAGAAAATTAAGCCTTTCACAAGAATTTGTAACTTGCCCTTAATTGGATTTGGAGCTTAAACTTTCAGTACAGAGCAGTACAGATGTTCCCCAGCCAAAACATATAACATAAAAAAATAGTCCTACTTCTGTAATAGCCCTTGGTATTGGCAAAAGCAAACAAAATGCCTCTTAGACAGTATACACCCTCAATCTAGGCAGCAGCAAAATTCCCACAGCTAAAGCTTAAATGAACATGAGCTCTCAATTCAAAATTACAAAATCATAAGAAAACAAACCATTTTGAGTAAGGATCAGCAGATACAGAGAATTAGTACTCCCAGGACTTTGGATAATAACAGAAATTATAAAATAAAAAGTTGAAAATGATTTAAGAAATTTTAAAAATAAGAAAAAAAATGACAGTAGTGTAAAAGCACAGATTTGAAACAGATTTGACACATCTGAAAAGAATTAGTGATCTGAAATATAGATCTGAGGAAATCATGCAGAACAGAACACAAAGGGATAGATGAAATATGAAAGGTTAAGATACAAGTAGGAAAGAATGTCAAGTTCCAATAAATTTCCAATAGGAATTACAGAAGGAAAAACACAGAGATCATGCAGAGACAATATTTGAAGAGATACTGGCTGAAAATGCTCTAGAATTGATGTAAAAACTTAAAGCTATTTCTTAATGAAAATTATAAACTGAGAAACTGAATTTCAGAAACTAAACATCAAAATTTTATAAGCAACTCACATGATTAAATCTTCTTGTAAAGGCAACCGCATTTGGTGCAGAACTGTATTTTTCCTTTTTATTCCATCCACAACTTGAAAGCTCCTGAAAAATTAAGTTGAAAATTAAATATAAATTCATGAAATAGCCCAGTTTTCCTGTTGCATTAATGGTTTCAAAGCATTAAAGACAGTTGTGTACTTTCCCAGAACTGTTTTATTTAATATGAACACATTTAATAGCATAACCATTCAGTTAAAACACAAAAGGAAATTTTATTAGAATATAAGAGGGCAAAATTACTTGTCTATGTGAACACAGATAATTAGACTTATACTCCATGTGCAGAATGATGGGTTCTTCTTTCAAGAGGTTTGAATCCCAAGAGGAAAAATCTATCTACAAACAATGAAAGCTGAGCATCCCACAACATAGAGTGAAGCCCACTAGTTGTCAAGCCCCAGTCATTCATTCAGAGCTTCCAATCAGCTTTCTAGTACCTCAATCTTTGAGCTGACAGCCAACGACCCCAGGTATTTGAAGAAACCTCTAATAAAGGGGGGTTTGATCCCCCACAGGGTCTATCAATAGAATTCAAAGGGCACAAGAACTTGGATGTAAAAAAAAATAAATAAATTTTTGTTTTACACTAACCTCTAACTGAAATGACATTCCTTTTAATTATACATGCAGGCCACAAATTATAGAAGAATTGTCAATACATGTGACTTTGTCACTAATAAAAATCACAGATATTTTCATAGCACATTACAACTGGTACAGATATCTCAAAAATATCATTCACCCTCATCACTACTTTGAAGTTGTAATCTCATCACTTATAAATCTTACTTAATATGTTAATAAAGAGGCACATATATTGCCATAGAACAGTTTTTAAAAATATTTTAATAAGTTTATCTTATTAGGACTGATTTCCTTTGATATTAAAGAAGCGTTCAGTTCCAGAAGCTTCAGTTTGCCAAAAGGGTTCAAGGTTCTAAATAGGTTAAGAACGCTGCTGTATTTAAAGCTGGACAGATTTGCTTTGTTATAGGGTCAAAGCTTTGTCTAAAGTCCTCATTTTCTTTAAAAATTGAATAAAATCTCTGTATACAGAAAAAAAAAAAAAAAAAAAAAAGAACCCTGCTGTAATACAACCACCACCACCAGAAAGAGACAGAATCCATAGGAAAAAAGAAAAACCTCTGAAGAAATCAAGTTAGGTCAGAGAACAAAAGAAAACTGAGAAAAGAAAAGGACAAAACCATATAATTATTACTTTCAGACAGATATTTCTCCCATTAAATGGCAAAAACAGAAGGATACAAATAAGAAATATTTAGAAAACAAAATATAAGCTTTGGACATGAAAATATAATACAAGAAATTTAAAAAATCAACAGAAGAGTTGTGAGATAAAGGTGATAATATCTTTTAAACAATAAGCTAAAAGTAGGAGCAAAAATATCATGTTAATTAGAAGAGTCAACTTCTGAATAATAAAAAGAATTTTAAGAGAATACAGAGAAAATAGAGGAAAGTAACTTATCAAAAAAAAAAAAAAAGCTAATTCAAGAAAATACCTCCAGAACTTGAAGGACAAAAGACCTGTCTAATGCCCATTACAAAAGATTAAAAAAAAAAAAAAAAGAAAGAAAGAAAAGAAAAAGAAGACTCAAACCAAGGCCTAGCATCAAAAACCTGTAGCACATTGGAGACAAAGAAATAATAAAATCTATCAGTTCAAAAACAGAACGAAACAAAAACAGATCACCTACAGAAAAATAGGGATCAGAAGGTATCAGAAATCTCAATAGCAACCCTAGAAGTTAAAAGACAACTGAAACAAAGCCTTCAAAATCCTAGAATTCTTTATCCAACAAAAATATCAATTAAGTATGAAAGTATACCACAGACATTTTCAGACATGAAAGTCTCAGAGAATTTGCCTTATATGCACCTATTATCAGAGAACTAGTAGAATATGTGTTCCATCAAAACAAACTAGCAAAGAAAAAGGAAGACAAGATCCAGGAAACCGAGGAACCAACATAGAAAGAAAATATTGGAAATTCCCAGATAAACAGTAAAGGGAGATCCTGGGACAAAGCAATGAGCAGACCTTAAGAACAACAGTCCAGATGGTAAGTAGCAAGGATGGAAATTCGAAGAGACATCTCTGAAAGATGAAGCAATATCTGGAGTGTTTGAACACATTGAGAAAACACACTCACTACATTCACTTCTGGCAGAAATATTAGTGACAAATGTAGAGAAAGCTAAAGTAAGTTATTTAGCTCAAGGAAAACAAAATTTAAGTAAGTAATCATGGCTCAACTGTTCTTTAGCTTTCTCTACACTTGTAAAGAATGGTTGAGCCAGTATTACTTACTCATGTCAAAATTGTGACATAACTACACAGAAAGAGGAGGAAGTAAATTGTGTAAATGTGAGAGGAAGAGAAAATAAGAGACTGAAATCATCTTCTATAGTAGAGAATCAATAAATCATAACCAAAATGGAAAAATCATAAGCAATAGGCATTTAGACATATTATCTTAAAAACATATAAATTTCTCCAAACAAGAAACACAAAGAGACTTGGATGGGCGTGGGGCTCAAGGGTGGAGGCTGGAAGGGTGGGAGCAACAGGATAGTGCTATATTTTGTTCTCCTATGGAAATATATGGCTTCTTAAACATGATATATGCATATCTCCAATAAAATTTTAAAATAAAATAGAAACAAAAAAGAATGAATTGATTCAAGGGAAGACTGAGGAAATAGTTGTGATGATATTATAATACTTCAAGAAAAAGGTAATGTTCCTTGAGTAGGGTAGTGTCAGTGGATATTGAAAAAAACTGGTAAAATATTCAAGATATTTTGGAGGTAGGCAGGACTTGGTCAAAAACTGGATCCACACAGTGTAAGCTAAGAATGACGTATCCAGAAGTACTACAATTCCCAAGTTTCTGGCTTGAGCAATTGAGACAGGGAATACTGAAGAAAGTGATGAAAATTATCACTTTAACACAATAGATAAACAGTAAATGCTCTGAAGATATGAATTACTTTTTTTAAACCTAAAATTAAATTGCAACTTTCAAATTCGAAATTACTAACGGAAAAAAAAAAATGACAGAAGCAACTCTACAGTGAAAGAAATTTTTGGTACTTGATACTCAGCCTAGATACATGCTCATTGCACATTATCTCCCTGTAGAGACAGAAAATATTTAGTGGTAGATATTAACATAAAATGACATATAATAACTATATTAAAAACATCAAACTTCTAGAAGACATGTTTGTTCTTTCTAAAAATCACAGCCTATTTATACAACCATATAAAGATGTCACAGTTTAGGACAAAATTCCTAGATTTAAATCCATCAACTCTGAATTTGTTTTTTAACCAGTTAATATAATTTCCATATTTATATTAATTCTATAATCAAAGTGTCTCTAACAAATTGCTATTAAACTTATCAAGCCATTTGATAAGCCATTTTCCTATTATAAGTAAGGTTACACTATAATGAACATTCTTGCACCTTTTCCGACATTTCTGATCATTTCCTAAATATATAGTCCTAGAAGTGAAATCACTAGGTCAAAGAGTAGGAACCTTTCAAGGCCTTGATCCTTGTCAAACTGCCCTTCTGAAATACTGAATCATTTATACTAGCACTGCTGAGTGTTAGTTCACAAGAGTCATATCAAAACTAGGTATATTTAATTCCCTTTCTATATATTATACTTTAATTTCCCCAACTGTAAGAGGAATTATGGTCGCTAAATGTATTTGTTAAATAGAAAATGGGGGTTAGGGGGCCGTAAATCACCTATAAACCCACCACCCGAATAAACCTATGTAAACATCTTCCCAATCTTCTTTATGTGCATATGGGGGCTGGCTTTTGTTTGTTTAAAGTAGCCAATACACCTGTCCTTTTCTGTGTGATCTCATCTGCTGATTTTGTGCTTAAAAAGTCCTTTCTTTCTGAGAACATATGTCTTAACAGCAGCAATAAAAATAATAGTTAAAACTAACATAGAGATCACTATGTGCCAGGCACTGTTCTAAGTGCTTTAGACACATCAACTCATTTGATCCTACCTTTATCATTATAATTTATTATGACAAGAAACACAGACAAAGGTATTAGTGAATTGTGGCCTTATTTTTTACATTAAAATTTTTTTTAATGCTTTTCTGATTCCTCAACTAAGAAATGCTAAGACATTTTGAAAAATCCATTCAATTTTTGGGACATTTCAACACCATTAGCTTAATGAAAAAATGCTTTTCCCCTTTAATAAAACTCTGTTTGAAGCAGACTGAAAGAAGGCAGGAGTTAAATGAACCTCCAGTCACATTACTTGGGAGCAAACAGGTTAAAATTCCATTGGAGCCCTCCATCCTAAAGAGACTTATAATTAAAAAATAAGAACAAGCAGGTTCTTAAAAACTTAAGATAGTCTCTGCTTCAGAAAACATTTCCCCTTTGAAACAATGTTACACTACTAGCCCATCTAAGACAACAACAAACTAGGGCTATAAAGATAGAGAACAGCATAGTGGCTGCCAGGAGTTAAGGATGGTGGGGAATGAGGGTGGGAGTAGGATGGGTGTGACTATAAAGGGGTAGCACAAATGAGAAATCTTTTGTGGTGATGGAATAGTTCTGTATCTGGATGGGGGTAGCAATAAGACAAATCTACACAAGTGCTAAAACGTGTTCTTCCCTGGTGGCGCAGTGGTTAAGAATCCGCCTGCCAATGCAGGGAACATGGGTTCAAGCCCTGGTCCGGGAAGATCCCACATGCCGCAGAGCAGCTAAGCCCATGCGCCACAACTACTGAGCCTGCGCTCTAAAGCCTGTGCACCACAACTACTGAGCACACATGCCACAACTACTGAATCCCACGCGCCTAGAGCCCGTGCTCCACAACAAGAGAAGCCACTACAATGAGAAGCCCGTGCACCGCAACGAAGAGTAGCCCCCGCTCGCCACTACTAGAGAAAGCCCACACGCAGCCACGAAGACCCGACGCAGCCAAAAATAAATTAAAAAAAAAAAAAAAAAGGTAAAACGTCACAGAACTATACAGACATGTCTTGTACAAACATCCATTTCCTGGGTTTGATATTGTGAATCTAAAATGATCCTTGTACTATTTTTTGCAACTTCCTGTGAAACTGTAATTACCTCAAAATAAAAAGTTTAAAAAACAACGAAAACAAAAACCAAGTTAATGGATTATGAAGTAGGCATTGCACTGGGACTCCAGGAACTCATCCAGTACTTTCTTCTTAAACCTTGACATGCATTTATGGTTAACTGGCCTTAAAGGAATTTTGCCCTGCCCCATCTCAACCTCCCAATAGCCACTAAATATCTCTGTGAGAAAAAAGATGCTTTTCCCTTTGTCTCTGCCTCTTTTTGTCTCAGAACCTAGACTCTTTCTCCAAGTGACACTATACAATCTAAGAAATAAATTCTCCTACCAGATCATCTTGTATTGACAGCTTATCAGCCAGGTCAAGTTATTCTATACTAATCCATTTCCCACGAACACCAAAAAGTTAAAGTAAACTTAGTGACTCAAAAGACGTTTTTTTGGGGGTCTAACTTATGAATAAGACTGATTCAAGTTGAGTACACTGCGTAAATAAGCCTCTGTTTTAGCAAAGGCTAAATGAAACAGAACCGCCTTGATGCCTCTTAAAATTTGTTCAAATGGATTCAACCTTCAATTTTCAAATCAGGCAGTGAAGAGAAATCTTCTAACAGTAACTCACATATACAAAGGCGATTTCTTAATAGTCATTAAAAGTGTATTTGAAAGTATATTCACGGACTGATTTTGAGCCATTAAACAGATTATTTTGGAAGCACGTGGGAAGGCAAACACCACAACTGATGACCACCTACCCTATGAAAGAACTACTGAATTTCTCAGGAGCCACAGCTTCTCTTACGTCTTGTAGGTTTGTTCTGTAAAGTCAAATTCTTGATCTAAATTTCATCTTGTAGGTTCCAACACTTTTAAAAGCACTGCTCTAAGGGTGATGTTGTAGGGATACCTATAGATAGAAGAAGAGAAAAGGCCAATATAGACCAGCATGTAGACAGAGACTGAGGCAAGGAAAGAAAAAGCAATGGAATTTGTAAAAGACTGTGGGGTGTGGGGGCCCTCAGAGTGAGAAGATGACTGCTGCTGAGGCATTCCTAGGCTCCAAAGCTGGAAGCTTTACCGGGGCATAATACAGCCATTAGCATTCAGCCTGTATGGCTCTTTGGAAAGAAGTCTCAGCCATAGATGGGCGCTCACCCTGAGATGAGGGGCTCACCGCGATTCCTATATTCTTAATGGGTAGAATAAGCCCTGAAACTATATAATTCTAATGGAATATGTTAAATCAAAAACACCACCTCACTTTTCTGTAATGTAATGTACTCACATTCTTTCCTCCCCCAACCTCCCTCCTTCCAATACCTTAAAGCCACCTCTATAGGGAGATCAGAGAGAAAGGCAGAAGCTATCTTCTGCCACTGATACTGTGATATACCTACTCTCCTAGTCAACAGTTATCTTCCCTAGTTCTAATCTAAGCCTGCCCTTACTGTATATAAAGGAAGTTCGCAGTAAGGAACAGCAATAATATGAACTGACAAAACAGCTAGCTTTTTCTAGTCCACAAGAAGTGTCACATGTCTTCTTTGCTTTCTTCAAACCTCCCACTATATTCATGGATTTTTACATTTTAATTCTAATGAAAATGATAATTTTCATTAAAACAAGGATAGAATTATGATATTCCTGATGTTGGAATTTTGGATGTTGCCAAGATTATAGGCTGTTTGCATACAGAAGAAATTTCGCATAGAGAAAGCTCTTTATACATATTGTCAGAAATACCTCAATTGTAAGTTTTTCAGAAATGTTTTAATAAGATTCAGAATGACCTATTATGTACTTTCCCTCATTTAACCAGGATTCTTCCTCAATCTCTAGTGCATCCCAGTTATTCAGGAGGGCCTTATCTATCCTTTGTATTTAATGTGTTTATTGATATAATCTAAATGACTTATTATATTGACCTACCAGAACAAATAATAAAGTGTGGAACTTTCTTCTTTGAATGTAATACACATCACAGGACTTTCAGTCAGAGCCTGTCACTTTATAAACACTTGGGAACCTCATGAGAGAGGTAAACGTTATTCAACGTAATGACTACAGGACAGATTTCAAGCGCAGTTCACCCCCCTTACTTAAGACTGATCGAAATCACCAGAGAATTGCTATTGGAGAGAAAGCCTGATTGCAAGAGAGCTTTGTGTCATAACTCATCCTGTGTTGAATAACGTAATACTCATTCTGAAGAGAAACCCCATCGGCGTAATGAACGTGGCAATGCCTCCAGGAGAAATACAAGCTTTATAGAACATCAGAGAATTCATAATAGAAAAAAACCCCCAAAATCCTATGAATGTAATAAACATGGAAAAATCTTCAGAATACAGTCATTGCTTCCTCGACATGAAAGAACTCACAATGGAGGGAAGCCCTGTAAATGTGTAAGAGCTTTCTAAAAGAAAAAAACCCTTCACAATCAGAAGAGAAATCATACTGGGGCAACCTATGCATATAAGAAATGTGGGAAAACTTTAACAAGAGCTGAGCTTCAACTAAATACCAGAAAATTCATACTTGAAATTAACGAGTGTTTCCCTTATGGTAAACTTTTGCCCTTACTGAACACTGAAGAATTCATACTAGGGAAGAAAATGGTTCTGAATTGTGGGCAGAGGGGAAAAAAATTCTGCTTCCATAGAATGAGTGTTACTTTATAAAAGTTACATTCTTGGACTGGGTAACAGACTTTTGCAAAAATAACTCCAAACATGATAAACAATGGAAGACGATATGCCTGTAGGCTGTACAGAATAAAGCCTTGGAATGGTCACTCATCAAACGCAAATACTGAACAAGTATTATTCAAGCACTATAGATACATCAGTGAAAAGAGCAGACAAGTTTCTGCCCTTGTGGAATTTACGTTCTAGTGAGACCCCCAATCTCTAAGAACTTGACTTATGACCACCCCCAACAATTATCACCTCCTTAAGACTTCTGCAGTTTTGGTCAAAGTCCTATTTATTACTGATTGACAGCTACACTTAACTGAAGCTCTTACTCTGAAGTCACCCCCCAAAATTATTCTACTTCCAGGAATTTCTCAAAAGACCTAGAAGGTATTTTATTTTATTTATTTATTTAAATAAAATTTATTTATTTATTTATTTTCGGCTGTGTTCGGTCTTTGCTGCTGCGCGCGGGCTTTCTCTAGTTGCGGTGAGCGGGGGCTACTCCTTGTTGCAGTGCGCAGGCTTCTCATTGCGGTGGCTTCTCTTGTTGTGGAGAACCAGCTCCCGGCGCGTGGGCTTCAGTAGCTGTGGCTCGCGGCTTCAGTAGTCGCGGCATGCAGGCTCTAGAGTGCAGTTGAAGCACACGGGCTCAGTAGTTGAAGTGCACGGGCTTAGTTGCTCTGTGGCATGTGGGATCTTCCCAGGCCAGGGCTTGAACCCGTGTCCCCTGCATTGGCAGGTGGATTCTTTAACCACTGTGCCACCGGGAAGTCCCCAGAAGGTATTTTAAAGGTCAAGTAGTCCAAAATCCCTTATTTCACACATTTAATTTTTTTTTTTTAAGAAAGGCTGAAGATATGAAATAGGTTGTATTACTGGCACAGTCTATAGATGGCAAAGCTGAAACAAAAATGCATCTCTTCTGGCTCATTGCTTTTATGTTTTGCCACTAAAAATTATCTTTTGGGATTCAAAGGGCTTTAAAATTAATTTTAAAGGAAGTCAAATTAAGTAATTAGGCATTTTCTGAGCACCCATTCAGAGAGCTGTGAATGTTGGACACTGATTAAAAAAGAAAAAGAGGCAGCAAAGTACATGGAAATTTACCCCCAAAACTGGTTTAAATTAAAGAACAACAAGAACAAAAAGACAGTGAGCAACTCTGTGGAAGTGAGAGTTGTAAGGACATGTTAACAGAGGGTGAGTGCAGATGATGGAACTACTAGCTTTTCTCCTTCCTTGTAATCAGTATAACTTCAGTGCCAGCAACCATATTATTGTGTTTCCTTCCAGTCCCTATCACTAAGAAATGGCTACTTATTAGGAGGAGGGGAGAAGAATGAAAAGACTGGTTTTGTGTGAGAGGGATCACACTATCCACAGAAGCTTCCAAATTTGGCCATGCTGCTTGGGCCAATGGGCAAGTGAAGATTCTTAGGATTTCTGTAGCACTAGCTATGGGAATATCAGGGCGAAGTGTTCAGATGAAGGGGGATCCACCAGTATATACAGATAACAGATTGAGCTGAGACTTCTAGAGCCAATGAGCAGCAGCCCTGAAAAAACACTGTGCTCTTTTAATAAACAACCTTCAGAGTTCATAGGGAAGGGGAAGGGGAGAAAAGTTATTTAGGAAGTAAAGTCGACCGGAGATACTGGAGAACAGAGGAAAGAGGATGCAGGGAGAAGGGAAAAGAATGACTCGAAGGTTTCTGACTGGTATTAAAAATGGATAAATGGTACAAATCACTCAGACAGGGGACCTTAAAAACTAAAACCAGAGCAAACATGTAATTATATTCCTACTAAGTAGTTTTTAAAATTACTGGACTTTTCCTTTACCATTAAATTCTTTTCATTGGTGAACATGTTTTTCTATTCTTCTCTACCATAAAACAAAAAACTAAGAAACAAAGTGTCGAAATCTGTTCTTTTGTTTTCCTTCACTCTGAGGTAATTTCAAGTGTGATACAAGGTTGGAGAAAAACCAGACTTAGCATTATGTTTGCTTCAGATCTGCTTACTTCAAGATGTGATTTCGTTGTCCAGTATTTTACTGACGACTAAGACCAGTCCCTATATAATAAAAAAATAATTTTTAACATCTCAAAGATAAGGCCAATAGTTTTTAGAGGGAAATAAAAGGCTTGGAATTTTTCTTTTTTCCCTGAGCAATTCTGAGGTAGACAGTGTAACAGACAGGCAGATAAGCAGCTTTATTCTGAGAAAACCACTGTGCTTCTTATAGCTGCCCCTTTCTTTCTACAAGTCAAGAATAAGTTTAGGGACAAAAGTTTAAACAAATTCTGCTTGATATGAAAGACTTGGGAATACAGAATGCCACAAACTGGTAAGAATGACAGGGACCTACTTAGGGAACAGAATTAATAGGAGTTATATATTTTAATAAGTTTCAAATAACTCAGAAATTGCCTCTATTGTAGAAAACTGAGTGAGACCTGTGTGGTTCAATCACCAATTTGCAAGAAAAATCACTAAACCACATAGTTGGATTCAGAATCTATAATCTTCAAAGCTCAAATTTAGAACACATTTTATTTCAGAAAACGTGAATAAGTCATCACCTGAAATAAAGTTACATGTGGATATTCACACATAATAATGAGTTTTGACTGAAACAGTTTTAGTGTAACTTAACTAAAGATCTTTTTAATAGTCTCATTATATATATATAGTTTTTTAAGTTTTATATAAAATTATATATAAAGTAGAATGAACATTGGTATAATGGGCAGAAACATGAAGATAAATTTACTGGGTTCAGTGATAACACTATCTTTTCATATCTGAGGTTAAATTTGGATTTAACAAAAATAATTCATTCTTTAGTAAAGTTAATATTCTAACTACATAATAAGGTAGACACCATTTTATGCTAATAAATGAGACTAATACATTAGATTGGCCACCATCGTGGCTTAAAAAATCTTCTGTTAAAGTTATCAATAGCAAGAGTTTCACATAATAAACAATATCTGTACAAACAACATGGAAAACAATTTGGCAGTATTTAATAAATTTAAGGATGTTAATGTGCTACAACTCAGTAATTAATGCCCTAGAGTATAAACATGGATGCTAGTCAATGATGTTAGACATAAGAAGCTAAAGAAGAAAAAAAACAGGATACCACTTACATAAAAAAATCTGAAACCTGCAAAAGCACATATTGCTAAGGGATACATATACTTACAGAAAATCTGTATCTAAATGCACAGGAATGATACAGATCAATACTGGATAGTGGTTCCTTTGGTGGGAGGAGGGAAGAGAGGTGAATATGGGAGGACGCAGAGTGGCTTCAACAGTACTGCTTAGGCTGAAGGTTGAGATGAGAGGTTCATCTCATTACATATGCCTTGTTGTATGTCTTAAATATCTCAGGATAAATTAGAAAACATTTTTCTGCCAGATGACAAAGTCCTGTTTACGCTGCCAGATTTAATGTAATCTTGATGATTATATGAGATGGATACATCAGAATATTGTGGTGCTACAGCATTTCTTCCAAGGGTTCCTATTTCAATTTTTTAAGACATTCTCTCATTGAACAAACATTTACTAAACACTGTTCATTTTCTCATTCTAAATACTGAGTTCCCAGTACATGCCAGACAGATAAAATAGTGAAAGCAAAATTATCCGACCTAAGTGTCCTCATGTAGCTTAAAACCTAGCAGAAGTGGCAAGCAATGAACAAATAAGCACATGATTAACACCACTTTGTACCTGATCACGCCTTCCTTCTTAAAAATGTCTTTCACTTGGTTCATCGAATTTCACACTAACCTAGGTTTCCTCCTAAATCACCCGCTGCTGCTTCTCAGTTTCTTTTGTTAGCTCCTCCTCAGCACTAAATAGGTCCCTTCTTTTCTGCATCTGTATTCACTCTCTTGGTAATCTCACCTATGCTTTAAATATCCCTACACTGACAACTCCCAAACTTACACTTCCAGTCTGAACTGAAAATATACGCTAGTATATGTTACGTAACTTAACATTCTCTGTGGCTGTCCAACAGGCAGGTAAAACTAAACATGTCCAAAGCTGAACTCAGGGTCTTCCTTCAAAACCCGCTCCTCTGGCCCTTCTCCACAGGCTACACTGCGCAGTCTATCCTATATAAATGGCAGCCCCAGGAGCTATGAACACAATACTAATAATTTTCCATCTCAGAGACTATCAACTACATGTGTCCGGTGTCAGGCCAAAAACCTTGTCATCATCCTTGACTCCTCTTGCACATACAGTGCCTGACAACTTCTCATCACCTCTTCCCTCACACCCTGATGCAAGCCACCTTCATCTCTCACCTGGTCTCCTCGATTCAGTCCTTGGTACCAGCCCCTCCCCACCCCCAGGCTTGCTTCCCCACATACCCTGGTCAGTAGTCAGGAAGAGCTACTTAAAACCCAAGTCAGAAAATGTCACTTGTTTGCTAAAAACCCTCCCCTACCTTCCGATCTTTTTCAGAGGAATGGTTTTCAAGGCACCATGCCATCCAGCCCTCTCTACGTTTCTCACTTTCTACTAGACCCTCGCGCTCACTCACTGCAGCTCACTGGCTTTTGCCCTGGGCTTCACACCTCACACCAGTAATCTTTTCCCTTATGTGAGCATAATAAATGGCTTACAATGGGTAGATGCATAATAAATGTTAGTCTCCTTTAAAAAAAAATGCCTTCCTTGATTTCTTTCTTGTCTCTAAAATACAACACACAGTCATATTATAAAGTCATAAAATAAAAGTATAATGAAAAGTATCCAGGGCCATTGCAGACTTGTATATACTACAACAAACACACTATATTTTGTTCCCGGAAGAACTAAGAACGAAACTTACGGTAGTTAAGTATCAGTACTGTTTTCTCTGCCTGGAACACTCTTCCCCTAAACACCAGTACAGCTTGCTCTCTCACCTCGTTCAGGTCTTTCTCAGACGGCACCTTTTCAGTGAAGCCTTTCTGACCATCCTATCTAAAATCACAGCTCCCACTGCCCTTACGCCACCCTGTCCTTTTCTGGCTGTTCCATGTTTTTCATGACACAGTGCTAGTTCACCTCACTCAAATGTAAGATGCATGAGGGCAGGAATTGTAGTCTCTTCAGTGCTGTAAGCCAGTGCCTGGCACAGAATAGACACTCAGTAAATACTTGTTGAACCACAACACATACATGTAAAACTGCAAGTGACAAGTCCAGTAAAGAACTAGGAAGTGCTGGGAGAGCCTGTAGGAAGAGAAGAAAGGCTCACCTGAGAAAGTCAAACTTGATCTGAGAACTGAAGGATGAGTAGCAGTTAACTAGGATGTACACAGGCTCAGTGGTGAGAGGGGCTAAAAGGCCACTGTAGCTAGACCAGAAAAAGGTGGAAAAGGTATAAGATAAGGTTGGAGTGGGTAAGAAGAGGCAAAACTCTGAAGAGATTTGTAGATGGTATTAGGATAGTTTGTCTTTACCCTCAGAGTGACAGGAAGCCACTGAAGCATTATAAGCAGAGGAATCCGATGAGCAGATTTACATGTTGAAAGATTACCTTGGTTATTGGGTAGAGAAAGTTTAGAAGGGTCAGGGTGGATGTGGACAGATCAGGTAAGAGGGCACTGCAGTAATTCAGCTGAGTTACAATGGTGTCTTGGATTGGGGTGTTGAGAGTAGAGAGAGAATGGATAAATAAGATACTTAGGTTAAAAAAAAAATCAGTGGGGTTGGTGTTAAATGAGATCAGGAAGTGGGGTCGAGGGAATTTTTAAGGTTCACTTCTATGAAGTTTACAAAGCACTGTTAGATGTCCCAGGGAAATAAAAATTTCCCATTGACTTGAAGTTTATGTCCTTAAGTAATAGTCACTGTCTAGATCTTCAATGTCAAACCCCTCTCCACAAATGACTATCAAGCACAAGCACTTGCAATGTGGCAACTCCACATAAAGATGTGCTGTAATTATACAATATACACTGAATTTCAAAGTCTTAGTACAGAAAAAAGAGAGTACAACATCTCAATAATTTTTATACTGATTACAAGTTGAAATGATAATTATTTCGGATGCAGTAGGTTAAATACAATTATTAAAATTAATTTTACTTGTTTCTTTTTAATTTGTAATGTGGCTACTAGAAAATGTAAAGTTATAGAAATGGTTCACATTATATTTCTACTGGATGGTACTAATGTTGTATGAAACAGAAATATAGTAATTGCAGTTTATTCAAAAGGAAAAAAATAGGGGCTTCCCTAGTGGCGCAGTGGTTGAGAGTCCGCCTGCCGATGCAGGGGACACGCGTTCGTGCCCCGGTCCGGGAAGATCCCACATGCCGTGGAGTGGCTGGGCCCGTGAGCCATGGCCGCTGAGCCTGCGTGTCCGGAGCCTGTGCTCCGCAACGGGAGAGGCCACAACAGTGAGAGGCCCGCGTACCACAAACAAAAAAGGAAAAAAATATGTCTAAGGAGAAGATGGCTGAACTTCAGGGCAAAAAAATGTAATTTTTATAAAGAATTTAGTTTGCTTTGTTTTGTTCGGGGATGTGAGGAAATGAATATTTCAGTTACTATCATTTAAATACAAAAGCCATTTTCTGTTTGTGCCTTATTTATAGACTAGATGGTTTCTCTTCCTCTGTTGCTAAACTAATGGTTCTATTGAGGGTGTCCTCCATGGTAAGCAAGGAAAGTTAGAAAAACACAGAGTTGTGGAAATGACAAAGACGCAGAGATCATTCAGGCCCATCCTTTCATTTTGTTAAGTGACAGACTTGAGATACTCAGACATTAAGTAACTTACCTGAAAAACACAGGACTAATACTGTCTATACTACTGAAGATACAGATGTTTTCTGTAACATCTATGTTATAGTTGACTTGAAAATACTGCAACAAATACACTATATTTTGTTCCCAGAAGAACTAAAAAAGTACCTTATGGTACTGAATATGTCGGTATTATCAATGACTTAGTTTTGAGATACAGAATCATATTAATATTCTTACCTGATAAGAGTGGGAAAAGCATCAGTTTTTAGAGTCTGAAAGCCAGTTCCAACACTTAGCTGTGTATCGGGGACAAATGTCATTCTGTTTTCTCATCAGTAAAATAGATACTTCAGTAAAATGATGAAGCCAAATCAACCAAAATGATTCAAACAGTACTATCTATGACTCAACAGTGTATAGCTATGAATGCCACATGAGTTTTTGAGGCTGAGTAATATAGAGAGAAGTTACATCAAAAGCTTTAAACATTTAAAAATTAATATACAGTGTAATTTGTCACTTCTGAAACTTCTTAATTGGGGATACTATAATTCACCATCTTGTATATTTTAAAGGAAAATTCTTAAAACTACTCACATCTGGCTGAATGGCTTTAAATACTGGAACATCCATTAGCGTTATCTGACCCTGATATAAAAAGTAAAAAAATTACAATTTCTTGGCATTCCATAATGTGACATATATTTGCAATTAAAATTATATTCTGTACTAAAACATATTGAGTACTCAAATCTTTACCAGAAAGAAATCCCAGTTTTATAAGGGCTTAAGAAAATGAAAATTTAGCCCTTATATCATTAAATATAATTATTTCTGATTATCTCATGCCTATTCATATTGTTTTGTGAGATAAATAAGGTAAAGCTACAAAATAAACAAAACTAATTTTAAAAATTTGAACATGGTCATACATTAAATCCAAATAAAAAAAAAACCTTGGATCTACTGGTTCATAGAGCAGTGTTGTTGTTGTGACTATTAAATCATATCTACTCAAACAGTAATATAAAATATGACATTAATGAAAAGGTATTCTTCCCAATTTATAAGAAGTAACTGACTCTACACTAGTGGCAACTCATATTGAAGGACTTCACAGGGACCTATCTCAACTGTGGCTATAGATGTAAAACAAAATCTAGCAATATACCAAGGAATAATATGCTATGGCCAAACACAGTTTACTCCTGGAATGCAAGAGTGATGCAATATCAGGAAATCAATATATTCTGCTAACAAGTTAAAGGAAAAAGCACAAATAAATGAACACTTACATCAGTTAAGAATTAAAAGTTTTTCTAGGTATCCTTCATGATACTGCAATAATGCCTTCAACTTTAATTTTTTAATTTAGGAAAAAGTAAAAATTCTTCTTACATATGTCAATAAAGTACAGTTAGCTTGGGGAGGTGGTATTGGTAGGGACAAAAGCAATTACCATGAAGGTAAATACTTACTATTACTTACCAAGTTGATAGTGTAACTTACGAAGCTGCTCTAAAAATATCAATGGATTTTCTTACCTTCTCCTGTTCATTCCTCTGCTTGCTCCATTGTTGTGCTACTCTCCCCATTGATTCCCACATCCAGTTTTTTTAAAAAAATCTCCTCTGTTGGGCCTACAAATTCTAACTGAATAGCACCAATATGTAAATTATGTGCAAAAACTGGAGAACAAGAGGTGGGAGGCTTACCGCATATTCTTCTGGTGTAACCTTAAGGACATCAAATACCACAGCATCAAAGCTTTTCTTCAATTCAGAACCTTTGTCACTCAATGACTCAGAACTGCTACTTTTCTGTTAAATTGGAAAAAAAAATGCAGCCATTTAAAAACTGTCTTTCAGTTAAGTGTCATGGAAACTAGACCGGCCTTAAAACTGAGGAAGCTAAAAGTGAGTTAACAAATGCTGTAGAAAAGTTGGGCAGAACACACTGCTTCCTTGGAAGAGCACTAGGAAAAGGGTCGGGCAACTTGAAATCTAACCTCAACTTTAGGTTTTTAGGTTCTCGAGTAAGTTTTCCTGTCTGTTTCCTCACCCTGACATCCTATCATTTCCAAAAGAAATAAAAGATATTATCAATAACAAGTTCAATGATTTTCAAATGGGGTAAAAGAAGTTAGGGGAGAAGGATATACCCATCTATAATTCTTAAAACTAATTTTTATTAAGAAAAAGACAAATTATTTTCCTAACATAAACCACAGGAAAACATTCAGAACTCCATTAACTAAATAACCCAGTCTAGTTTGTTAAGTGAATGTCTGTCTGTGATAGTACAATTGATACTCTTCTTCTTATTATAGTACAGATTTAAGCATTTTCTGCTTTAATTTTGAATTTGCTGTTGCTATATGCAGAACAAAAGGCGGCTTTTGGCCCTGAAAATCTTATTTCTGTTAAATTTCCACTTCATCTGTACTACAAAATAAAAGTGTTATTTTGCAATCAGTTTTGGCTGAAACCAGAGTATCATCCCTGCAAGAACATTTAGATCACTCTCTGTGAAACGGTGGTAGGATATCAGGCTACAGTCAGTGGCAGAAAAAACGAACCAAAGTTTCGTTTACAGAGGTATAATATTATGTATGTCAACCTATCAGTTATTATACATCAATTTTGAGCACCTGTCATTATGCTTCATTTTTACTTCCCTTGCAGGAGCAACTAAATATCAAAATCATTACAAAGAAGGGATCTGTCATTAATTTTGGAAAATTCTCAACCATTATTACTTCAAATATTTCTTCTGCTCCTTTCTCTTTCTCCTCCTTCTGGCAGCCCTACTACGTACATGCTACACCTTTTGTCATTGCCCCGCAGTTCCTGAATACTGAGTTCCATTTTCCTCATTCTATTTTTTCTTTGCACTTCAGCTTGGGACGATACTATTAACATGTCTTCAGGTTCACTGATTCTTTCCTTAGCTGTCTACTGGTCACCAGTCTACTGGTGAGCCAATCAAAGTCACTCACCATTTCTGGAACGACGTTTTCGATTTCTAGCATCTCCTTTTGACTCTTAGAGTTTCAATATCCCTGCTTCTACTATCCATCTATTCTTGCATGTTGGTCAGTTTTTTCCATGAGAGCTATTAGCATTATTAATCATGGTTATTTTAATTCCCAGTCCGTTAATTCCAAAATCTTTGCCATATCTGAGTCTGGCTGTGCTGCTTGCTCTGCCTCTTCAGCCTATGTTTTTTTGTTACTTTCAGCATGACTTAAAATTTGCTGAAAGCCAGACATGATTTAGTGGGTAACAGAAACTGAGGCAAATAGGCCTTTAGTGTAAGGGTTTACGTTTATTTGTACAGGAGTTATGCTGCTTACTATTTGTTGTGGTTAGGGGTGCCTTCACTTTCCTCTAGTGTCCCTGTTTTGGTCTCTGGGTTTTTCTAGAAACTCCTCCTTAGATAAGAGTCTGTGCCTTGCAGTTCTTTCAGCTGTGATCCTTTACTATTATACAGGAGCCCTGTTGATGTGGTGGTAAGGTGTGGGAAGAGGAGAAGCGTTCCATTGCCCTACAATCAGGTACTTTAGTGAGCCTGTGCCCTTGGGCTGTGACCTTAGGTGCTTCTCAGTACCCCGGACTCCCCTTAGAAAGTAAGACAGGAAGGCTAGAGGGCCCAGAGTTGGGTATTTCTCTTTCGGCAAGTAGGTTAGGCTCTGGTAAAGCACTCTCCCCTGAGGTCAGGTGGGGAATACAATGTGCTGGGCATATTTTAGGATGATTACTTCCCCCTAGTATATTTCAAAATGGTTACTTTCCCCTCCCCCTGCTGGGAACAGGAGGGATTTTCCTCTGAACCTCACTGTGAGAACTTGGTGGGGCTCCTGGAGGTAAAACTCACAAAAGTGGGGAGGGAGACCTAAAACTGAGCCCCCAGGAGTTCTTAACTCTCAAGCTAGTCCACACACTGCCTCCAGCAGTTTGTCAATTACAGTAAGCTTTCCTACCCTTTCCTGGCTCCACGGAATTCTGCTCTTGGTAAACAGTGATTCTCTGTATTTGCCTCTTTCTCCAGTTTTCAGGGCATCACTGTCAATTTGCTCTGTGACATCAGTTCTCTGATAGAGCTAAGACGAGTTATTGGTTTTCAGTTTGTTCAGCTTTTATCAAGCTGTGAGGACAGGAGTAATGAATTCCAAGCTCTTTACGTGTCTGAGCAGAAGTCCAAAGTCTCATAAATGGATTTCATATATAGTATCTTATTCCATGTGCTTAACTTCTGTAACTAAGACTAGCTTACAGTATGTTGACAATGTTACTTTATATTCCAAGACAAATATAGAAATTTATTCATGTTAAGCATTCAAATAGACATCAGTTAAGCAGTATATACTAATCCAATAACTACCAAATAATAAATACATTGTCAAGTAAATACATTCGTTTTAAACATAATTTGGTAATTTTCTCCAAGTTTCTAACTCATTCAAGACAAGTGAGCAAATCATAATGGCAATCTTATTGCTTATCAAAGTCAGTAATCATTTTCCTCTTTTCCTTCTTACAAGCCATTAGTAGAGGCTTTAAAAATTATGAATGATGTGCTTCTATCTGCTTTCCCACTACCAATAAATAAGCTGGTAACGACAAGAAGCTAAGCAGTACTGAGACATAATGTGCATAGTAGTAATTCTTTATTCACAACAAGACTAAAAAACTACTGACACTTCTAAATGTCTGAAAAAAGTTTGCCACCACTCTACTGACCAGAAGCTTAAACAAAGGTTAAGTCTAGAAGGCAGAGACAGGAGGAGTCAATCACCCATCAAATACCTTAAGTACTTGTGAGGTTTTCACATTTGTGAAGTTTGCATTTTGATATGTTAACACATCCTTATTTTAAGAGAAGGTAGAAAAACATATATTTTTAATTTTATCTTCTTGCCACAGCAGGAGGACAATTTAAAAGGCTGACTCCCCCCCACCCCCACCCCTTACTTCTCATGTACTAAATTATATTACTCTGAGGTCTGATGTAATTCATCCACTTTCAGAAAGGCCAACACAATTTTTTATATGAGTGAAATGATCTATTTTATTTAACAAACAATTGTGTACTGTTTCCTGTAATACTAGCTCATATGTTTCAGGATACAGTCATAAATATACTATACATATACACACATACATTTAACATAGTCAAGAAATATGGTCATAAAAATACCATGTAAATATACATATATTACAGACATATTTACAAACATATATAATCCCTGTCTCAAGGAGGAAGAAAAGCTATGTATAAATTTATGGAAAAATTATTAAAAATGGTTTTTTTTAAGTGATAGTTTCAAAAATCAGAAAGCTCCTATCTGTTCAGGGAATCAGGAGAAAACTTCCCTAATTTTTTGAAATAGAAAAGGCTAAGGGTTTATACAAACATCAACAAGATGTAGTATTCTTTCATTAGAATGTAAATTTCACATAAAGAATTAGTAGCAGTTAAATCCATTAGAAAGAAAATTTAGGCTCATTTTGATGGAAGTCTTAAATGCAGGGCTGAATGTGTATTTAGTTAATATTTAGTTAGTAGGTAATGAGGAACCATGGACAGTTTGGGAATAAAATAAAGTATAACAGCTATTTTAAGAATATTAAAATTGAATTACAGTCAAATGTACCAAAAATAGCAGGGAATAGAAGTGCAAGATCAAAATAAAAGGCCACTATAGCATTCTAGACAAGAAATAATAAATGACCAAACTAAGATGGTACTAGAAATAAGGAGTAAAGGACTAGATCTCAGAGATAAGGTGTGGTGGACAGGCTCTAAGCCGGCTGCCAGGCCTCTCTATCTCTTGGTGGTCACCCCGCTGTGTAATCCTCTCCACTTGAGTGTGGGCAGGATGAGATGTCACTAGATGATTACATTACAGAGGATTCTAACTTCTGTTTTGTTAGCGGACTCTCCCTGCTGTGATGTGAAAATGGCGGTGGTGGGCAAGGGGAAGCAGGTTAATGCCAAATCTACAGATCTGAACTCTGATGCTAAGGAAACGGTGCTGCTACTAACAAAAGTCAGAGAAAGAGGGTGGCCTATTTTCTTTACAGGTAGTGCAGCAGAATAGAAACAAAGTAACCTGATTTTGTTCATATTGTAAGTAAAAAGTCCATCCATCAGAAATGCTTAATAAAATTCATAAGGGAAGCCAGAGCTAGAGTTAAAAATACAGAAATCATATTCCAATAAAGATGTTAAAAAATACAGAAATCATCTAATAAGAAAAATAATTGAAACTACTGACTTAGAATAGAATATTTTCAATGACAGCAAGGCCTAAGTAATTGGCTTGGGCAAAATGAAGTTATCAAGGAACTCTGAGGTCAAGGCGTTAAAGTGTCATAAACATTTATTCTCATCCTCTATGGTAAGAGTAAAATTAAGGAGAAATATAGAAGCTAAATACAAAAGTTATTAAGGAAAGCAGGCCAAGTACCCTAGATTTACAGACAAAGCAAAAAAAAAAGGGGGGGGGGGTAGGTGAGCACCTAGTTCAGTCTTTATCTCCATCTTTAACACTCTGAGCTACATCACCGGAGTAGCTTTCAACATTCCAGCCTAATAGGTCTTTGATCTCCTTCAACAGGCTTGGAATCAAGGGATCTGACAGTGTCAATATTATGTCATTCTTTGCCCTATTTGTACTGTTGCCCTCAAGGTTCATAAAATGTAAAAACACTTTGAAAAGAAATTCTATGCATTCTTTAAAACTAAACCCAAGAAAGGGTTTTAAGTAATCATGATTTGTCAAGTATATGAAGTAGGTAGGGATGAACTCCTAAAACGTACAATGAACACATGGATGGTACAATGAAAATAGTTTTTTGAAAACTGAAAAATCCGTAACGCTTTTTCTCAAGCTCTGATTTACATCTGTGATCAATCATAATGCTTAAAAAATCAGAATGCCAGGTAAGAAATTTTACAACTAAACTTTTTAAATGTCTTACCTCAGAAGCAGTAGCAGCAATATTAACACTGCTTGCCTGCCCGTTCATTAGGTCCATGCTTCCCACAACATCAGTCCCTGACGCTAGTTAACAGCAACAGAAGACTGATTGCTTCACGTCCAAGGCCACAAATACATTATTATTCCTGTAAAAAATAAATAGAAAACTTTAACTGTGTGTCTTATTGGAAGTTTAAGAAAAGAAACCCATGCCTGTCACCATGCCAAGAAATAAAATACTTCAAATTTACTAAACTTTATTTTTCACTTCAGTTAAATCACTAAATCTGGTTTGAGGACAATCCTATTATGCTATTTTCAAATGATCAGAAACACCAAATGGCCAGTGGTCAACACATGTTGCTGTTATATTCTTTATCAGCAAAGCAAAGGTATAATTTTTCATTTATTGTGAGAAAAATTCAAAATCTTTTTAGTCTTAAGAAAGTGAAAAGTGTAAAAAACATGTGGCAAAGTAATATATGGTCTAATGAAATAAATTTTAGAGATCTGAATGACATCCCTAACTCAACCACACTGAATAAGTTTAGCAGTGTTGATAATGTAGTTTACAAAGATATCATGAATAATTAAAAATAAATTATTATGGAGCATGTTATAAAAATACCACAGTACATGATATATTTATTTGTATAGGGCTTTAAAGTTTACTGAGTATCTTTACTCCATTATCTCACTGATCTTCACAACTACCAATAAGACTAAGGAAGATATCATGATACTCATATAACACAAACATAGCCTCTGAGGACACAGGCTGGTAAATGACGGGTCAAGAATAAAATTCAAGTCATCTAAAATTCTAGTCAAATATTCTTTCCACACCACCATAGTTTTTCCACTTTACTGGAAGTCAGAATGTTTACTTGAGAGTCTAATCCCTTTCCACAAAAAACTTGCTGTATATCACTGTGTTGGTAACTTCACCTATCTAGGAGGGAATTTCTTCCTCTCTGTAAAATGACACAAATAAACAGAGTAAGGTCCCTTTCCAACTTTAAATTTCAATGGTATCTTTCATAAGAGAAATGGTTAATTGTCTATAAATTAGGTATTTAAAACTATATCTACTTTTTTATTGAAGTGTAATTGACTTACATTATTATATTAGTTTGAGGTGTATAACATAGGGATTTGATATTTTTACACATTACAAAATGACTACCACAATAATCTAGTTACCATCTGTCACCATACAGAGTTATTAACAATACTACTGACTATATTCCTTATGCTGTGCATTACAAAATTGTACCCACTTTAAAAACTTAGTTTGAAATATCAATAATAATTCTCTTGAAATGCTAAGTTTCCTCTCTCTGGAGAAGCAATATAGGACAGTGATTTAGAAGCACAAACTCTAGAAAAAAACTGCTTAAGTTTGAACCCAGGAAACTGTTTGCCTTTTCTGTGTTCAATTTCCTTACCTATAGAACAGAGATAGCAATAAGTACCCACTTCATAGAGTTGTGGTGAGGAGAAATTAATATATTCAAAGCACCTAAAACAGTGCTGACACATGGTAAGAGTGCTATTATAATGACACACACTTTGTCTACTATCTAATGAATCCACACAAGGCTTAAATTCAAGGGAGTCTTCTAATTAAAGAAGACAAAAATCTTAGAAGTATACCTCTCACAAAACACATGTTGGTGGGCATCAGCAAAATCCCGACTGCAGAAATAATGAATGAGAATGCCTAAAATATGTTTCCTAGATGTAGCAAAACATGTTGCTGGTTTTCAAATGCTTAAAAAGTATTACTAATGATAGCAGCCTTCAGTCACATCTTCAATTTATCTTCATTTCTTCAGATATACCCTGAGTACCTGCTAAGAGCAAAACATCGTGCTAGAATTTTTAAAATGAGAAATACATTAGAAATAATGATTTTTTAAAAAAAATTTAGAAAACCAATATGAAAATGAATAGAGCATAGAAATACTCTAATTTCCTTCAATCTACAGTATTTACTTTATAAACTTCATTTATTCTTATTAAGAATCGTACTAAGAATCATTTATATTTATAGTACTATACAAAATGAACTTGATAATCCAAATTCTCTCTGAAGGCAACACTCAATTTGCAATGAAATGTCTTCAAATAATTTCATTTCATTCCACATGCTATGCCTGATTAATTTAGATATGAATTCATAAATCAACAGTGCCCCCTAGTGTTAAGAAAAATTAATCAAATCGTTAAAAAAAATGTATCCTTAGTCTAAAACTTATATATCAGATATATAAATTTTATGGTTAATATCTACTGAAAAAGAGGTAATACACCAGGAAAAAACATTAATACATTTGTAAACTATTAACAGTAAAGAACAGTTTTCTCTGCCTGCTTTTAATCAAAATGTCATTTAAATACCCTATGAAAATTGTCATATTAAAACCCATTACATGAAAAAAAAAGTATAGCAAAGCATACCTCAACAAAAATCTTATTCATAATTACTTACAAATGTACTACATGTCAGTATTTAATACTGTTTAAGTACAGCAAAGCCTCATACGATACCATAAAAACACTGCAAGTCCTAAGAGACAGGCATGGGTTTATATTTTTATAATATGTGCCCCAAGACGTTTCTGTGCTTTGCACACAAAAAAGTTCAAATTAGATAAGTCAAATATATGCCTTAATATTATTTACTTTTCCTAGCGCTATGTATAAACAGCACAATCATTCATAATAAACACGAACATCACAGCAGCTCTTTTCTTAATGAAATTTATTATTTCCTATTCTCTTCTGAAACTTCTAAGGACATTTAATCTGTCCTTTAAAAGGGTTTAAATACCAAAACAGGCATAGTACTTCAATATAATCCCCAAATAGGAAATCTGAAATGTGTAGATTTACCTCCCCTGCTTGAGGTCACAAACTAGATTATTTAAACTGCAGGCACAATCATTCAGTCTCCTAACTCCTCACTTTCTCAATGGTATCCCCACAAAGAAACCAATGCTTTTTTAAAACAGTAAACAAGAGGGTAAAGTTAAAGTGACAACTTCTCACTAATGTAATCTCATTTCATAGTACCAGTTCTTTTCTAAAATAATTTATGCTATCATCATTAAGAATATCATGCTAGGGATTCCCTGATGGCTCAGTGGTTGTGAGTCCGCCTGCCGATGCAAGGGACACGGGTTCGTGCCACGGTCCGGGAGGATCCCACACGCCGCGGAGCGGCTGGGCACGTGAGCCATGGCCGCTGAGCCTGCACGTCCGGAGCCTGTGCTCCGCAACGGGAGAGGCCACAGCAGCGTACCGCAAAAAAAAAAAAAAAAAGAAAGAAAGAATATTATGCTAAAGACATTTAATAGTTTTACAAAACATGCTCTAGAAGAGCTAAGCAACTATAAGGAAAAAGGTAGTGAAATGTAATTAATTACTGCAATTTCTTTGGAAACATTCAGATAGTACAGAATTGATATGCTTACACATGGCTTAAAATCTCAGTACCAGAAATTCATCTTACTATAACTCTGGAGGGGACTTCCCTAGTGGTCCAGTGGGCAAGACTCCACAGCTCCCAATGCAGGGGCACGGGTTCAATCCCTGGTCAGGGAACTAGATCCCTCATGCATGCTGCAACTAAGAGTTCGCATGCCACAACTAAGGAGCCCGCCTGCCACAACTAAAGACCCAGAGCAACCAAATAAATAAATAAATAGTAAACTGCCAAAGCTGGGACACTTGAAACTTAAAAAAAAAAACTCGGCAGAAAAAGAAAAAACTACATAGATAAAGGTTATTTAAATCAAGCACTATTTACAATAGTGAAAACCAGAAGTGACTTTCATGCCTTTGTATATAACCACATTAAAAAATTCAAATAGACAATTATAAGAAAAAAAACATAAGTGACAATTTCAACAAGAGAAACTGAACCTTCTTACTGTAAACTTACAAATTTCATGAGAAAAAAAAAGTAACAGGGTAAAGTTAAAACAACATAATTGCAACTCAATATTTAAAAGTTGTTATAGTGCTTGGCTCTCCTTTAAAATTTATTTTAAAATAAATGTTAAAGACATTTTATATGACACTCATGGAAGGTCCAAAGATTTAAATGTCTGTATATCATAGCACTTGCAGCATTTCTGACACTAAGCTAAACTTGCACTGCCTTCTTTATTTTTTTATCTAAGAAAATTAGAGATTAGTCCCGAATTCCCCAGTACTTTGTTTTAATAATTACAGCCATCAAAAGTCTGATGAGTAACGACAACAACAAAAAAAGATTTTGTCTTTGACATGATTGATACTGAGCTATTTTGACAAAAGTTTAATAAAGAATGTGGTTGCCTCTTCAAATCATTTCTGCTATAGCACTAAACAAGATCACCTTTGGTATTTGCTTATAACATGTTCAAGTTATTACAAAAGAAATTAAAAAGAAAGGGGTTCTGATGAACATCCAGGGTTATAAGAGCTCCCCAATGCCTCCCACAGAGAGGTCATTAGTCTCCTTCTTTTATGCTTCCACTGCTCTTCTGTCAGAATTCTATTGCTATATTTTCACACTGATATATTTAAATGTCTCTCCTTAATGAATTTTGAGTTCCTTGATTTTAAAGACCCATATTTAAAACAAAACACAACAGAAAAACCATTATTTTTCATCTTTGCACTCAGGCACATAAACACAGTACTGACCTCAATTGCCTATTTAATCTGCGAAAGATGAATAAATGACTGAACAAAAGCAGTTATTCACAGGATAACATTAGATAAATGCCCAATTAACAATAAAAGTATAGGGAGAATGGCAATCAAATACTCAATACACACAATACTACACACATTTAAAAGAATATGATGACTATTTTCTATTTCCAGCAACATGGCTGAAAAACAACGTAAAAATCTTTGTACCACAAGAGAAATTTAGAAATGGACATTGACATCAGTTGGACAGAAAAAGCAACCAAGAGATGAGAATGGAATTGAGACATACACTCCCCACACCAACCCATCCACACACACTTTTACCTAGAATAAAGCCAGAGAGACTGATAGTCTACCCAATCAGTGATAAGATGGTCTGTAAAAAAAATTCTGGTACAGCAAGATAAGAAACTTGTGTGTCTTGGCCTGGGCTTACCACTGTGGCTGGTGGAGGGTGTCTACAAGATGATAATTTGTAATCCTAGGCATGCTCCAGCACAGACACAGAATTTGAATTTATACTACCAGCATGGCCCAAGACCTTCAAGACTAGAAATTCAAATAAAATGTTCACAAGCCAGTGAGACTTCTGGAACCCAAGGCAGATGGAGGGAACAAAATTTGGGGGGTGGGGTGGGGGGGAACATTCCTTCAACCCAGGCAATGCGGAATTCCCCCTGCCAGCAAGCTCAAAATAGAAATTTACCAACTCTATAAGCAAACAACCCACTGTAAGTAAAAGCAGGAAACACAACAATCATTAGGATTATCTCTTGAGAGCTTTAGATGAAAAATTATCAGATTCAGGCTATAAAACCAGATTAAAGATTAAAGCCAGCGGCCTTAAAAGAAGACACTGAAAATACAATAAGACGTTATAAAAAAAAAGCGAGACAGACGTTTGTAAGGGAACCAAATAAAATTTTTAAAAAGAAAAGGAAGATAGAGTCACTGGAGAATTAAGCATCAGATTAACACAACTAAAGAGAGAATTTGTGAAGTAGAAAAGAGAAATGAAATTATGCAAAAATTCTAACGAAGGCTTAATGATATGTAAAATGTGAAGCAAGACTAAAGAAATGCAAAATAGAACAAGATCTAACACGTCTAAGAGGAGTTCCAGAGGAAGAGAGATAACGAAAGGCAACATTTAAAGAGAGAAAGGCTGGGAAGTTTCCAAGATAGGGGAAAGACATATATCTTCACATTCAGGAACCACAAACTTTGAGCAGGATAAATAAATAAAAAGAATCATATTCTATATACATCACTTTAAACTGGAGAATACTTATTTAAAAAACAAGTGGGTAAGGTATTTTATTTACATAGGAACGAATTAAATGGAAAGCTTCTCAACAATACCAAAAGACACAGAAGACAAGGAAATATTTTCAAAGTGCCAAGAGAAAATAACTGTCAACCTAAAATTCCATACCCAGCTAAATTCTCATCCAAGAGAAGGCAACATAAAGACATTTTTCAGACAAAGAAAGAATTTATCACAAAATTAGTCCATGCAGCAAGCAAGTAAGAATGTTGTAGTATGTACCTGAAATACTAATTTATCTCTAGGTAGAAAAACTTGTCCTGGTTTCTGTTTAACTTTGTATCGAATAAAAGTAAAGTCAGGAATAGAAACAGTTATGTTAATCGAGACTGTTAGGATGATTAATGATTTTAGATGACTGTCAAAATGTTTAAAAGTTTTAAATTAACCTCTATTTAATAACTATTTTAAAAAATAACTTGCTTTTATGTCAAAAAGAAAAACTATTTCTCCTTTTATAGACACCCTACCATTTGTTTCATACATTAAAATACACAAAACGGTACAACAATAATAAACAAAAGCTAACATTTATGGAGTGCTTATTATCCAGGTCCTGCTCTAAGCACTTTTTCATTAAAAATTCACTCAATCATCAAAACAAACCCTATGAAGTTATTATATTACACCCCATTTTTAGAGATGAGCAAATAGGTAACTTGCCCAAGCTTACACAGTAGGAATAGGCAGCCAGAAGGGAGGAAAAAAAGGAGGACAGGTGGATAGAAAAACAAAAGACAGGAAAGAAGGATAAACTGATGGATAGGAAAAAACTAGGATGGGGGGCGGGGGTGGGGGGGAGAGACAAAATGAGGGAAGAAGGGAACCAGAGAAGAGAACCTAAAAGGTTGTTCTTCCTCTGAGCAGATTTATAAATGGCTAGAGGGGAAAGAGCAGAAATGAGAGAATCGGAGAATGCTACAACTTGTTAAGCTGTGATTCAGCTTCAAGAGTCGCATGATTTCTACAGGAGAAAATGATGTATAGGTTTATAAAGAAACACAGGTTGAAGAGTATGAAGAAAGGGTAAGTAAAAACCATCAAGGGTGCAAATTTAAAAGTAAAGGTGGCCCAGAGAGAAGTTATGATGTGGACACTGACCTGCCTGGTGGGGAGAACCTTTCTGATGAGCTCTGGAAAGGTTCAAAGAAGTGACAGGACCAGATTGCAGAGGGTCTCAACTGTCAAAGAGGGGGAATTTAAATTGGAAGGGACAGGCACTAGGCATCATTAAAGGTTTCTGAGTAGGGAAATGACCTTAGGAAACTAAAACCAGTATTTCAAGGATTACCATGCAGGGGTATGCCACTGGGCTTTAGGGAAGGTGAGTAGTAAACAATACTCCCACCTTTTGCCAAAAAAGCAAAGCACCTGAAGTGACGTACAGGCCCCTTTCCCACCCAGGCTTCTCTAATCTCTGCTCTCCAGGACCCTCTCCTAGTCTTCTAGTTGTATAAAACTCCCATGATCACATTCTATCCTCTTAACTTCTATCACCTTCATCCTCCATCACCATTCTAATTCAGAATCCCTGAGCCATGAAAAATGGCAATCTCAGATGATATTTAAAAGAAAAAAATTTAACAAAATTCATATTAATTTGTGAATGCTGGTCCCGCCCACGCTAAGGGGTAGTGAAAGCAGTTCAGTGGGAAAAGCATAAGATACAGAATACTAATTCTAGGACTTTAAGCAGGTATGTGATGCTGGGTAAATTATGTAATCTCTGAACTCTGATTTAATTGTTTATAAATGAGGGACAATAAAATGTACCTCAGAGAGATGTTGTAAGAATTAAACGAAATCATATAGGAAAAACTCAATGCATCTAAAAATGGTAGAGTATAGCAGCAAGAACACAAATTTTGGAGTTGGAAAGTCCTAGGCTCAAATCCTAGCTTGGGCACTACCAGCCAGCTGTAAGGCCTTGAGCAAGGAACTTCCCTAATATTTAGGCAGAGGCTCACAGTCCATCTATCAGTAATGAGGCTTTAAACAAAAAAACAAACAACAACAACAAACAAAACAAAAGGAGAGGAAGAGGCAGACCTTCTTCTAAATAGAAGGTAGACCTTCTAAATTCCAGAAGCATGTGAATATTACAATATAAACTAATGAATTAGAAAAACTAAGTAAACTATGCCTCTAAACGAACCATTTTGAAAGCATATTTTGACACAAGTACACTAGAAAATAAATTTACTAAATAATTTTAAAAACTTTTTAATTAAAAAATATTCATTTCTTAGAAGTTCTAAGTGTGTAAACATGTTAACTAATAATAACTATATCTTTCAGGACAAAAAGGAGATAAATCTACAAATAGCTTGCAATACTATATCGTTGCATTTAACGCTGAGAGGTCCCTTAAGAGAGATACCACTTTGCATGCTGACTGACTAATTTCTAAGGGTAAATTAAACATGAATGTTATAAATCATGTTATGAATTTATTCAGAAGTACACAACTTGAAATTATTCCACGTATCTTTAGTAGTACAGAATAAGTGATAAAAAATTCTAAGCTATGCTTTTTTTTTTTTTTTTTGCTTAATTCTTAATCAAAGGATAACAAGCATGTTTCAAACAATAGCAGTTCACATGGATAAGAACACCCTGAAACTGTAAGGAAAAAAAAAAGACGTTCTGGAGAAACTTCAATCACTGTAAAGCGAACCACAATGACAGGTTTAGCAATTTCACACACCACCCAGGTTGAAAAAAAAAAGATAATGTCTAAATTAATCTATATATTTAGAAATCTCCTGTCAAAAGAACTTAAGTTGTTTCCCGGCAAGACTGTTTACTAGATCACTTACCAAGTTACTGTTTAAGCTTAAACATCTCTATATTTTTTCCAGACATATATTTTATTTATAAATATTTTAGGTACATATTTAAGATGATTTTCAAAACAAAGTAAGCTGAGATCTTAAATTAGAAGGAAAAAGATGATAGCAGAAAACTGTTTCACTTACCACACTGCCACTTTAATACCCTACCTAGAGTGCATATATTAAAAGGGCAATGAAAAGAAACTGGTCCACTTAAACCTCCCCATCTATGAAACAGCAGATATTATTTCTCAGTGTAAAGGAAAGCTTAAAAATAATGAAGCTACTTTAAAGAATGTGCTTGGATTAAAACTGTTTTGCCTTAAGTCAATAAAGACCCAACACAAGTCTTTCCGATATAATTTTGTCGCATTTGTACTAAATTGTAGATGTAATGAGATGAACCATTTATAAACTGGCCCACAGCTACAAAGAAAGCTTATATTTCCATGTACCTAAACGGTCTAAAACGAATTAGCTGTAGGGGAAGAGAGACTTTCAAATGACTAGATATTAAAGGGGGAAAAAATCTATTAAATAATGCCTCTAAAGGTTATATTCTACCTCCAGCATAGAAGGTTCACTAAAGATAATTTGCCAAGTGATTCTAATACATAAGATCTCTGAGATCTCCTATACGACCTGGCCCAAAATATAAATATAGGTTAACCAGAAATTCAGGTAACAGAAAGGAAGTTCCAAGCAAAAAGATGAACCGTGCTTCAAACATTTGTTTGTGTGTGTGTGTTCTGGTGGGTGTGTGTGCATTTTGGCCAGAAGCTCAACTCAGAAGACTAGCCCATAAAAGTCCACTCATAAGACTATACACTACTTGAAATTAAACAAAAATCCCAATACTGCACAATTTTAGCAATTAAAACATAAAAACAATTCAGTTGAATCAGAAATACATCTCTGAATTTGGCAAAAATGTGCCACTGTAGGCCTAAGAATGATCAGAGAAAGGAACTCAGCTTGTCAGTATGAAATGGTGGAACAGAAAAACAGCATGGCGAGTCAGTGTGACAGGATCAAGACAGACGTCAGGACTCTATGTCGGAGCCAAGGAGCCAAGATTTCAGGTGAGGCAACAGTACAGCAGTGCCTCCCTAAAAACGCAAGACAAAATGGTCTAAAAAGGAGGGCAACTCAATAGCCTGGACACCCAGGAGATTCTTATACCTGAAACATGAGGCTAAACTGAACATCACAGAACAATCCGTAGGCAAAGGATTATATACAATAGAACACTAGGCAGCCACTAAAATACCACAGGAGGATATACTAGTGATACATGGGGAAATATCCACAACTTACTGCTAAATCAATAAAGCAATCTGACAAACAGTATTTGAGGTATAATCCTTTTTGGTTGTCATTATCATTAGAGCATAGAAGAGAGACTGTACCGACATACACTAAAATGTGGCTATCTCCAGGTTTACAAGTCAATTTTTTCCTAACTTTGGAAAATTTTTAAATTAAAAAAAAAATTTAATTAAAAATTTTTCTACAAAGACTTTAATTTTTAAAAAGTACAAAAACACTGTTTTCCCACAGACTGCTTATTAGTTGCAAGAGGGAAAATAAGTAACTATACTGTGAAGAAACTGGACAACACCCTGACTGAGTGAATCAAATTTACCATCACCAATGAGGAGCAGACAGACATCGTGTGCCTCTGATGTGATACTCCGGGAGGGATTCAACATCACTTATGAGTACTCAAGCTGCGAATGCATAACCTGAATCTAATCTCAAGGAAATGGACAAAACTAAACTGAGGAATATTCCATAAATGCGTTCTTTAAAAAATGCCATTGTTACGAGGCACAAAGAAAAACTGAGGAACCATTACAAACTAAAGGAAAGTCAAGAGATATGACAACTATACATCCTGTATTGGAGGGCAGTAAATGCTATAAAAGATGTTATTGGGACAATTCATAAAACCGGAATACAGACTGTAGATCAAAGTATTTTATCAGTTTCCTGAATTTGATAACTATATTGTGGTTATATAAAAGAATAAATTTGTTCTTGGGCTTCCCTGGTGGCGCAGTGGTTGAGAATCTGCCTGCTAATGCAGGGGACACGGGTTCGAGCCCTGCTCTGGGAGGATCCCACATGCCACGGAGCAACTAGGCCCGTGAGCCACAACTACTGAGCCTGTGCGTCTGGAGCCTGTGCTCCGCAACAAGAGAGGCCGCGATAGTGAGAGGCCCGCGCACGGCGATGAAGAGTGGCCCCAGCTTGCTACAACTAGAGAAAACCCTCGCACAGAAACGAAGACGCAACACAGCAAAAATAAATAAATAAACTCCTACCCCCAAGATCTTCTTTAAAAAACAAACAAAAAACGCATATGCCCTTTAAAAAAAAAAATTTGTTCTTAAGAAATGAAGTATTAAGAGGTAAAGGGAGGGCTTTCCTGGTGGCGCAGTGGTTGGGAGTCCGCCTGCAGATGCAGGGGACATGGGTTCGTGCCCCGGTCCGGGAAGATCCCACATGCCGCGGAGCGGCTGGGTCCCTGAGCCATGGCCGCTGAGCCTGCGTGTCCGGAGACTGTGCTCCGCAACGAGAGAGGCCACAACAGTGGGAGGTCCGTGTAATGCAAGAAAAAAAAAAAAAAAAGAGGTAAAAGGATATGAGGCATGCAAACTAATCTCAAATATTTCAGAAAAATAGCATGTATGTGTGTGAGAGAGAAAGAGAAATAAATGAATGACAAAGCGAATGGGGCAAAATGTTGAAAACTGGTGAATTTGTATAGAGGGCATACAGGAGTTCTCTTTACTACTCTTATAATAACTTTCCTTTCAGTTTGAAATTCTTTCAAAATAAAAAGTTCTCCTGAATTATACAAAACCTCCTCGACGTAAAAATCTTCAACTTGCAAAATTTCAGAGAATACACATCTAATAAAAAGTAAAACTCTTCCTACCAACAGATGGCGTTAGTAGCCATTTATTTAGTGTCATTTTCAACCTCAGAGCCAAAATGATCTCATGAACAAGCCTTTTGGAACTAAGCTACATAAACTCTTAAATATTTTTGCCTCATGCAATAACACAGATGAATATTATTTAAGAGGTGGAAGGTGCTCTGGAGATCTCCCCTTGGAGTACATTTCAAACCCCCAGGTCTTCCTTTATTTTAATATTTGCCTCCCTCATCCCGGGAAATGCGCTACCCCTCCACTCCCCACGGAGAATCACCGCTGTAGTAATTTACTATAAAGCAATGTGAAAGCATTGTATCCTTCAAATGTGCAAGAGTAAAAAAGAAGGGGAGGGAAGGAAAATGGAAGTAAAGAAAAAGAAAAGAAGGGACAGGCAAGTTTGCTAACCCCCTGCTTTATTCCAATCCCCTGATTTTACAGTAAGACAACACTCTAATGGGAGGTCATGTGATCTGGCCAAGCTCACATAATCAGTTAAAGGCAGAGGTAGATCTTAAATACAAGTCTGCTGTTTGCTAAACTTTCGTGCTTTCTACAATGCCAAATTACCCTCTCTCTCTACCAATCCTTAACTGGATGTTTAAATACTGTGGAAATGTGGGGCAGTAGAGGGTAAAATATCTGGTCTCTCTCTCTCTTCACGTCTAACAGAAGTTCATTAGGTGAACATGAGAGAAAATACCACGTACACAGGCTACGAACAGTGAAAGCTTTTGTCACTGGCATTCAGGGAACCACCAACAATTGAGGGCAATGTAATTAGAGGGTAAAATGCACGAGTGATGGAAAGCAACAGGAACTGAGTCTGGAGAAGTAGGTATAAAGGGCAACGTTTGCCACAGTAAAAAGAAAAGCCTGGGCCTTCCCTGGTGGTGCAGTGGTTGAGAGTCTGCCGGTCCAGGAAGATCCCACATGCCGCGGAGCGGCTAGGCCCGTGAGCCATGGCCGCTGAGCCTGCGCGTCCGGGGCCTGTGCTGTGCAACGGGAGAGGCCACAACGGTGAGAGGCCCAAGTACCGCAAAAAAAAAAAAAAAAAAAGAAAAGCCTGGACTTTATCCTATAGGCAATGAAAAGGCAGAGTCCTTATATATGGGATCTTACACGATCCCATATTACACGATCTTACAAGTTTCATTCAGAAGATATGCACACATGCACATACACAGTGACAGAAAGATACTCCTGTTGAATTCATAAATCTCAACAAATGGATACCCTTCTGATGACTTCAAGTACAACAGACCCTCATGTTTATGAGGGATCTGTCCCAAGACATCTTGAAAAATCCCCAAATTTGAGAATATTACTATGGCATATAACACATTAAAGTATAACTAATTTTTTTACTCCTACAGACGTTCAATGACTCTAAAAACACTTAAATAATTTCTACTTACAGTACCATACAACTTGCAAAGTAGACTCATTCACATCATGAATCTAAACCACCACAGAATCTTACATTTTACTTTTTAGTTTATCCAAAATCCCTCTTCCTAGATGTATTGCCTTTGCTCCTCTTTGGCCACAGCACTACAAGCTGGCTCCCACAGCAGACAGTGCTGGCAATAATAATTAACTACACACAAGAAACGGAGAATAACAAATTACACGGAGATGTGCCTACCAGTGTCAGACTAGGATCAAATATGTGCCCAGAAAAATTACAAATTATCATATTTCATACACCCTCCCAGTCATTCATGGAAGAGTGAAAACCACAAGTGTTAATTTGTGAGAGACAGAGCTCTATTCTATCAGAACTGACTAGACAAAAAAAGCATCATTCTAATAGCAAAGACTCCACTGGCCTTTTAAAAGCAGCAATGCCTTTAACAACATAAATATTTGCATAGTAACTTGTAGCTCACAAAACACACCCTACCAGAATTTCAGCAGAAGGATTTCGGGAAATTTTGTTTTAGTAAATTTACAACCTAGTTTTCCATTCGAACATTTTATTAAGAACCAAGAGTTCTGGGTCTCTTAAGATGTTTACTCCTGCGTAAGTTCCTGGGGCCACCCAATGACCAGGAGAAGATAATTTCCTGTATAAATATTGAGGTGTTATGGAGATTGGAACACTCTTCTTTATTTAACAGCCCCCTAAGATAAATATTATGTTCAACTTAAGAAACTGAGGCTCATAGACGTTTAAGAAGAGGAATATCTCTTAAGAGTAAAGAAATCTTTCCTGGAAGTTTCCTCCTTCCAAGTTTTTCCCACCCCTCCCCTCCAAAAGAAAGGCTTCCCTACATGTATCAGTCACCACAATTCCTTCATATTTATTTATGCCAAGGAGGAAATGTGAGGAAAATTTTCACAGAGAATCTGATATTTGAGATGAGTAGATATTGGGCCGATGCAAGGGAAATGGTAAGGACGTTCATGGCAAGAGGAAATAATACTTGCAAAGACAGAATAGGAGAAATTGGCATGATAGGAGAATGTTGGTTAATTCTTTGCAGAAAAAGCATGCATGTGTGTGTGTGTGTGTGTGTGTGTGTGTGTGTGTGAGTGAACATGGACAATAAACTGTAAAGGCAGACTGGAGTCAGATCATAAAGCATTAACAGCATGGGAAAGAAACATGCATTTTATTTTC
Organism: Pseudorca crassidens; assembly: GCF_039906515.1. Classification (NCBI taxonomy): domain Eukaryota; kingdom Metazoa; phylum Chordata; class Mammalia; order Artiodactyla; family Delphinidae; genus Pseudorca; species Pseudorca crassidens. The sequence goes on along the minus strand of NC_090297.1, from coordinate 133,825,509 downwards.
TAAATCAAGATTTCTTAACTAAGAGACTATGAATTAAACCCTGGGGCCATGAAATGCCCAACTCCCCAAAAGCAGGAAAACTGTATCATGAACACACAAAAATATCATTTTCCTGGATCCACAGCTATCAAATGATTTTTCAAAGGGACTCAGAAATGAAAAGCGGTTACGAATCACTATCCCCGGTGACTGAAAGTCACTGTATAATGTTACAGGTAGAGATATGTGCCATAATACTTTCATTTTAGAAAGGTAACTGGCAACATCTGTGGAGGCTGATGGATTAGGGAGAGAACCTTAAAAGCAGAGGGAGCGATAAGAAGGTACTGCCCTACTCTAGCCAAGAGGTTATAAGTACTTACATAAAAAAAAAATAACTAATTCCAGAAACTTTTCAAAGGTAAACTTGCTAGAATTTGGGTTGTGATCAAGAAAGGAACTCAGCCTGCCTTACCATTCTACTTCTCATTTAAAGTTCCTGTCATCTACTTATCACATACCATCATCAGGAAAAGCCATGCCATACAAGCAGAGCAGCTGCAAGTGAAAAGGTACCTCTTTCTTCCATTTGCAACTGGCCACCACTGGGAAACTAACCAGAAAGTGTCAAATGTTCCAAAGAGAAAATGCTGATAGCCTAGAACAGGGGCTGGCCAACTATAACCCACAATCTGAACCCAGGCCTGTTTTTATAAATTAAGTTTTATTGGAACACAGCCACACTCATTCATTTCTGTATTGTTTATGATTACTTTCATGCTATAAAGGCAGACCTGAATAGATGCAACACAGACTGTATGACCTGCAAAAAAGGCCTAAAGTATTGACTATCTGGGCCTTTATGCAAAGTTGGCCAACTCTTGGTCTAGAACAAAAACAGGGACATATTCTACCTCAGAAAGCACTCCTTTAGTACAACAGATGGGAGTAATATGCAGAGGAAGGCTGTAATTGGACGAAATTCAGCCATATAACATCAGTCTTCTGGGCACAACTGTAGATATATTTGTAGTACCAGCAAACTACTCCTAATCAAATTGAATATACAAAATTCCCAGTATTCCTCTACTTGGAAAAATACTGTTCCTCGTAAGCAACATATTAATAAGGACCAATGTTCTCAACCCATTTCAAATCCTTGTTCTTTTCCCTCATTCTTCCACTAAAACCTACTTTCTCCCCCAGGCTCTCTTTTTAAAAGGAAAAAGAAGAAAATACTAAAATCCAAGTGTCACCATGTAAGCTGCTGAACTTATCTGAGAACCAGGGTCTTGGCCTATTTGTGGAATACTGGAAAAAAGGAGGCTAGGTAGACATTTTAAATTAATGAATCTTAAATCTAAATTTCAGATATCAAAGCTCCACTAATTATTTCAAAAACAAACTAGATTTTAGTCCATCAATTAAAATTAAGCTCTACGGGTGGCTTCTACTAGACTAGCGTGGGAAATTATATGTATGGTGGTCATAATTTTTTTAAAACACTTTTTCCAAATGATATGAAAACAAATATTTCAACATATCCAAATTGATCAACTCCAGGTGGCTATATAAAAATCATTATTTCAAAAATGAAAGAAAGAGTCTCATAAACACATCATCCTCACATTCCCAAAAGTCTAAGACAATTTTCTCCAAAGGATTTTATTTAGCAACTTTTTTTTGCCAATAACATGTTCAACACAGGAATGTATAATAACACAGGTTTCAAATAATAAGCAGCTAAATTGACTTTAGATACTTTAAACCAAGGTTTCTTAACGTTGGTGCTATTGACATTTGGAACTAGGTAATTCTGTGTGAGGAGGACTTTGCTGTGCATTGTAGGCTGTTTGGTAGTAGCTGTGGTCTCTATCCACTAGATGCCATTGAACTAGTTTTGGCAATCAAACATCTCCAGATACTGCCAAATGTCTCCTGGGGAGCAAAACTGCCTCAGCTGAGAACCACTGCTCCAAAAGAATTAAACTTAAAAAAAAATTTTTTTTAAAACATGTTTCTTTTGCTTTCCAAGTCAATTGTTACACAGACATGTTGGGTGCCTGAGCTGGAAGGAACCTTGGAAATCATGTGGTCCAAACCATACATTTTACAGGTGAGAAAAATAAGGGCTATAGAGGGCCACTTGAGGCAGTTGAGAGCGTAAGAGAGGGAGGAGCCCATGACCCTCAGTTCCAGGTCAGGACACCAAGAGGACCAAAGAGCCAACTCATTTCCACAGGTGCCTACTAAGCATCTCTTATTATCTTTCAAAGAGCACACATTTTTTATTTATTTATTTTTGCGGTATGTGGGCCTCTCACTGTCGTGGCCTCTCCCATTGCGGAGCACAGGCTCCAGACACGCAGGCTCAGCGGCCACGGCTCACGGGCCCAGCCGCTCCGCGGCATGTGGATGTGGGATCTTCCTGGACCGGGGCACGAACCCATGTCCCCTGCATCAGCAGGCGGACCCTCAACCACTGCGCCACCAGGGAAGCCCCCAAAGAACACACATTTTTAATTTGATAGAGTTCATTTTATCAATGTGTCGTTTTATTGGTTGTGCTTTTGGTGTCGTACCTAACAAATATTCGCCTAACTCAAGGTCACAAAGATTTTCTCCTGTTTTTGTCTAAAAGTTTTATATCTTTAGGTGTTACACGTAGGCCTATGATTCATTTTGACTTAATTTTTGTAGACAATGCAAGATACAGACTGAAGTTCATTTGCTTGTATATGGATATCCAATTGAGCCAGCATTTTTTTAAAACAGACTATCCTTTCTTCAATGAATTGCCTTTGTACTTCATTAAAATTCAGTTGTCTATATATTTACTGGACTTATTTTTGGACTCTTCTATTTCACTGATCTATTTCTCTATATTTACACCAATACTACACTGTTTTGATTACTTTAGCTTTATAATGAATTGTGATATCAGGTAGTATTAGCTCTCCAACTTTGTTCTCCTTTTTCAAAGTTGTTTTAGATATTCTAGGTCCTTGCCATTTCTACATGAATTTCAGAATCAGCTTGTCAATTTCTACAATAAAGCCTGCTAAGATTTTGATTGGGTTGCACTGAATCAACAGCTCAATTGGGGAGTGATTTCACCTTAGCAACAATGAGTCTTCCAACCCATGCACAAAGAATATCTCCCCATGTATCTACATGTTCTTTAAGTTTTGTTCAGCAATGCTGTGCGTAGTTTTCAGTATTTCATACATGTTGCTATTGTCAATGGTATCGGTTTTATTAAATTTCAATTTCTGACTGTTCGTTGCTAGTACAAAGAAGTGCAATTGATATTTATATATTGATCCTGTATCCCATAACTTTACTAAACTCACTTAATAATACTTTGTGAGGCCAGAATAACCCTTATACTTAAACTAGACACAAACAGTATGAGAAAAGAAGACTGCACAAAAATATTCCACATGCAAAAGTTCTAAACAAATTATAGGAAACTGAACGCAACATTTTTCTAAAGAAAATATAGTACATGATGACCAAATGGGGTTTATTCTAGGAATGCAAGTTTAGTTTAACATTTAAAAAGCAATGAATGGGGCTTCCCTGGTGGCGCAGTGGTTGAGAGTCCGCCTGCCGATGCAGGGGACACGGGTTCATGCCCCGGTCCGGGAAGACCCCACATGCCGCGGAGCAGCTGGGCCTGTGAGCCATGGCCGCTGAGCCTGCGCGTCCGGAGCCTGTGCTCCACAACAGGCGAAGCCACAATAGTGAGAGGCCCGCATACCACAAAAAAAAAAAGCAATGAAAGTAATTCATTCTATGAACCAACTAAAAAAGAAAAACCATGTAATCAACTCTATAAATGCAAAAATAAAAAAGCATTTAACAGTCTTACCTCCATTCCAGATAATACCGGAGCACATTTTAGAAAGGAACTTCTTCAACCCAATAAAGGGCATATCTGAAAAAACTACAAATAATGTAGTTTTAATGGTCGAAAACCAAATGATTTCTCCCTAAGACCAGAAATAAAACAAGGTTGTCTACTCTCACCACTTCTGTTCCACAGTGTACTGGAGATTCCAGACAGTGCAGTCAAGAAAGAAAAAGAAACAAAAGGCATCTAGAATGGAAAGGAAAAAGTGTCTGTTTTTTTTTGCAAACATGACTGTGTAGAAAATCTGATGGAACCTATGAAACTACTAGAACTATTGATAAATTAAGAAGCACTCCCTCCTCTGAAATTTTCTCAAAGTGTTTCTGTAGAACTGCTATAATTTATTCCTTAAATACTTAGTAGAATTCACTTGTGAAGTCATCTGGGCCTGGAGGTATTCTTTTGGTGGGAATATTTCAATCAAAAATTCAATTTCTCTAATAGATACACGGCCATTCAGGTTGTCTATTCTTGAGTGAAGTTTAGTAGCATGTCTTTTGAAGAATTTGTCCTTTTCCTTTGTTATAAAATTTATAGGCATAAAGTTGTTCATAATATTCTCTTGTTATTCTTTTTTTTTTTTTTTTTTGCGGTACGTGGGCCTCTCACTGTTGTGGCCTCTCCCATTGAGGAGCACAGGCTCTGGACGTGCAGGCTCAGCGGCCATGGCTCACGGGCCCAGCTGCTCCGCAGCATGTGGGATCTTCCCAGACCGGGGCACGAACCCGTGTCTCCTGCATCAGCAGGCGGACTCTCAACCACTGCACCACCAGGGAAGCCCTGTTACTCTTTTATTATCTATAGAATCTGTAATGATGTCACCTCTGTCGGTCCGGTTAGAACTTCATCAATTTTATTGATCTTCCCAAAGTCAGTTTTAGGTTTCACTAATTCTGTCTACTTTTTTCTGTTTTCTATACTTAATTTCCACATCGGTCTTTACCGTTTCCTCTCTTCTAATTACTATGGTTTAATTTGATTTTTAATTTCTTAAGGTAGAAGTGGAGGTCATTAATTTGAGATCTTTTTTTTCCTAATATAAGCATTCAGTGCTATAAATTCCCCCCAAGTTCTGCTTTAGTGGAATCTCACAAATTCTGATATGTTGTGTTTTCATTTTCATTCCATACAAAATCTTTTAATCTCTTTGAATTGTGTTATTTAGTTTCCAAGTAAGTTTTCCAAAGTCTTCTGTTAGTAATTTCTAATTTAATTCCATTGTGATCAGAGAGCACAGGATCTCAATCCTTTTAAATTATGGAGACTTGTTTTATGACCCCAAAACATGGTCCATCATGGAGAATGTTCTGTGGACATGTAAGAAGAATTGAGAAGAATATTCTGCTATCGTTAGGTGAAATATTCTATAAATGTTAATTAGGTCAATTGGTTGACAGTATTGTTCAAGTCCATTATATCTTTGTAAAATATCTTTGTAACTTTCAATGCTCAGGAAAGGGTATTAAAATATCCAACTAAAATTGCAGATTTGACTGTTTCTCCTTGGAGTTCTATCCATTTTGTTTCAGGTATTTTTGAAATTCTGTTATCAGAGGCACAAACGTTTAGAACTGTTATGCCCCCTTGATTAACTGACCTCTATTATTTTGTAATGACATTCTTTATCCTTGGAAACATCCTTTGCTCTGAAGAAATCTACTTTGTCTAATATTACTATAGCCACTCCATCTTTCTTTTGACTATTGTAAGTATAGTATATCTTTTGCCATCCTTTACTTTTAACCTATTTGTATCTTTATATTTAAAGTTATGTTTCTTATAGGCAATGATATAGTTGGGTCTTGCTAAATCCAATCTGTTAATCTCTGCCTTTTAACTGGTGTGTTTAGACCATTTATATTTAATGTGATTACCAATCTGGTTAAAATTAAGTCTATTGCCTTACTATTTGTTTCTCTTTGTCCCATGTTCTTTTTTTCCCTCTTTTTATGCCTTTTTTGAATTAAATGAGTATATACTCTGATTTCACTTTAACTCTTTTGATGGCTTATTACTTGTAACCTTTTTAAAAACAGAATTGCTTGAGGATAGTACGTATCTTTTCACTTACCATGGTCTACCTTCAAGTGATATTATACCACTTCAGATACAGTATAAAATTCTTACAGTAGTATACTACCTAGTATCATATCTTGCTCACCTAACACTCTGTTCATAAATGCTACCTCTTTGTTAAAAATGGGAGAGAAGCACTAGAGAAATGTAAAAGAAATAGTAGCAACAAACTGAGACCTCTTCCTTGGCTTCATTTAAAAGGCAAATAAGAACTGAGAAGGAAATAGATGCTTAAAAACTAGAACTACAACCATAACACCTGGGTTCAAATCCTAGTTCTGCCACTTACATATTGTATAACATAAGGCAAGATGATCAGCCTTCCTGTTTCTCAGTTTCTACCTCTTTAAAATGAAAGTAACAACAGTACCTTCTTCACCAGGTTATTGTGACAATCCAATGAGTTAACACAAGTAAAATGCTTAGAACAGCACCAAGTAACTATGAAATGGTTAAAAAATAAAGAATACCTCTGAGATATTCTGAGTTCAGTTCCAGACCACCGCAATAAACTGAATATTGCAATAAAGCAAGTTTCACCAATTTTTTTGGTTTTTCAGTGCATACAGAAGTTATGTTTACACTATACTATGGTCTATTAAGTGTACAATGTTATGTCTAACAAAATGTACATACCTTTATTTTAAAATACTTTATTTGGGGGACTCCCCTGGTGGTACAGGTTAAGAATCCACCTGCCAGTGTAGGGGACAGGGGTTTGAGCCCTGTTCCGGTAAGATCCCACATGCCACAGAGCAACTAAGCCCATGTGCCACAACTACTGAGTCTGCACTCTAGAGCCCACAAGCTGCAACTACTGATCCTGAAGCCCACGTGCCCTAGAGCCCACACGACCTAGACCCCATGTGCTGCAACTACTGAAGCCCATGTGCTGCAACTACTGAACCCTGCGTGCTCTAGGGCCCGTGCTCCGCAACAAGAGAAGCCACTGCAATAAGAAGCCCACGCACCGCAATGAAGAGTAGCCCCGACTCACCACAACTAGAGAAAGCCTGCAAGCAGCAATGAAGACCCAACGCAGCCAATAAATAAATAAATAAATAAATGTACTCTTTCTTTAAAAAAAAATACTTTATTTCTAGAAAACACTAACGACCATCTGAGCCTTCAGCAAGTCAATCATGTTGTGGGTGGAGGGTCTTGCCTCAATGTTGATGGCTGCTGTTTGATCACATTGGTGGTTGCTGAAGACTGGGTGGCTATGGCAATTTCTTAAAATAAGACAACAATGAAGCTTGCCACACTGATTGACTCTTCCTTTCATGAATGATTTCTTTGTAGCATGCAATGCTGTTTGATAGCGTTTTACCCACAGAACTTCTTTCAAAAATTGGAATCAAGCCTCAAACACTTCCACTGCTTTATCAACTAAGTTTTTGTTATATTCTAAACCTTTGTTAAAGGTTTGTCACTGTATCTGCATCAGGAGTAGATTCTATATCAAGAAAACACTTCCTTGCTCATCCCTAAGAAGCAACTCCTCATCCATTCAAGTTTTATCATGAGATTGCAGCAATTCAATCACATCTTCAGGTTCCACTTCTTGTTCTAGTTCTCTTGCTATTTCCACCATAGCTGCAGTTACTTCCTCCACTTAAGTCTTGAACCCTTCAAAATCATCCATGAGAGTTGTAATCAACTTCTTCCAAACTCCTGTTCATGTTGATATTTTGACCTCTTCCCATGCATCATGAACATTCTCACTGGCATCAAGAATGGTGAATCCTTTCCAGAAGGTTTTCAATTGACTTTGCCCAGATCCATCAGAGGAATCACTATCTATGGCAGCTATAGCCTTAGAAAATGTATTTCTTAAATAATAAGACTAGAAAGTCAAAATGACTCTCTGATCCATGGGCTGCAGAATGGATCTTGTATTAGGAGGCATGAAAACAACATTAATCTCATACACCTCCATCAGAGCTCTTGGGTAACCAGGTGCACTGTCAATAAGCAGTAATATTTTGAAAGGAATCTTTTTTCCGAGCAGTAGGTTTCAACAGTAGACTTAAAATATTCAGTAAAACATGTTGTAAACACTGTTGGTGGGAATGTAAACTGGTGCAGCCACTATGGAGAACAGTATGGAGGTTCCTTAAAAAATAATTACCATATGATCCAGTAGTCCACTCCTGGGCATATATCCAGAAACGACAAAAACTCTAACTCGAAAAGATACATGCACCCCAAAGTTCACAGCAGCACTATTTACAACAGCCAAGACATGGAAACAACCTAAATGTCCACTGACAGATGAATGGATAGAGAAGATATGGTATGTGTGTGTGTGTCTATATATATAATATATAGACACACACACACACACACACACACACATATACCCATACATACACACAATGGAATATTACTCAGCCATAAAAAGGGAATAATACCATTTGCAGCAACATGAGTGGACCCAGAGATTATCATACTGAATGAAGTAAGTCAGAGAAAGACAAATATTATATGATATCAGTTATATGTGTAATCTAAAAATATGATACAAATGAACTTATTTACAAAACAGAAACAGACTCACAGACATAGAAAACTAACTTATGGTTACCAAAGGGGAAAGGTGTGGGGGAGGGATAAATTAGGAGTTTGGGATTAACAGACACATACTACTACATATAAATTAAATAAACAACAAAGACCTATTATATGGCACAGGGAACTATATTCAATATCCTGTAACAACCTGTAATGGAAAAGAATCTGAAAATGAATATATATAACTGAATCACTTTGCTGTACACCTGAAACTAACACAACATTGTAAATCAACCATGCTTCAATAAAAAGTTGTTTTGAAAAACAAACAAAAATTGGAAAGAGATGCGCTACCCTTAAGGCTTTGTTGTTCCATTTGTAAAGCACAGGCAAAGTAGATTTAGCATAATTCTTAAGGGGCATAGGACTTTTGGAATGGTAAATGAGCACTGGCTTCAATTTAAAGTAGATCCCACAAGCCATGTGGTGCAGCCAAAAATAAATGAATGAATGAATAAATAAAGCCACCAGATGCATTAGCTGGTAACAGTAGAGTCAGCCTGTCCTTTGAAACTTTGAAGCCAAGCATTGGCTTCTCCTCTCTAGCTATCAAAGTCCTAGATGGCATCTTCTTCCAATAGAATGCTGTTTTGTCTACATTGAAAATGTGCTGTTTAGTGTAGCCACCTTCATTAATTATCTTAGTTAGCTAGATCTTCTGGCTAAGTTGCTGCAGATTCTCCATCAGCACTTGCTGTTTCACCTTGCACTTTTACGTTATAGAGACGGCTTCTTTCCTTCAACCTCATGAACCAACCTCTACTAGCTTCAAACTTTTCTTCTGCAGCTTCCTCACCTCTCCCAGTATTCATACAATTGAAGAGAGTTAGGGCCTTGCCCTGGATCAGGCTTTGGCTGAACAGAATGCTGTAGCTGGTTTGATCTTCGGTTCAGACCACTACAACTTTCTCCATTATGAACAATAAGGCTGTTTCACTTCTTATCTCAGTTTTCAACATGTCTTCCACACTAAGCTTAATCATTTCTAGCTTCTGATTTAAAGGGAAAGATGTGCGACCCTTCCTTTCCCTTGAACACTTAGAGGCCAATGTAGGGTTATTAACTGGCCTAATTTCAATACCCTTTCTTGGAATAGGGGGGGCCCCAAGAGAGGGAGAGAGACCAGCGGGGCTGGGGGTGGGCCATGGCCAGTTGGTGGAGAAGTCAGAGCACACACAACATTTATTAAGTTCACTATCTTACACAGGGGTAAGGTTCGTGGTGCCCCAAAACAATTACAATAGTAACATCAAAGATGACTGACCACAGATCACCATAACAAATATAATAATGAAAAAGCTTGAAACATTGTGAGGATTACTACCAAAATGTGACCCAGAGACACAAAGTGAGAAAATGCTGTTGGAAAAATGGCACCAACAGGCTTGCTCAATGCAGGGTTGCCACAAACCTTCAATTTGTAAAAAAACAAAGTATCTGTGAAGTGCAATAAAGCAAAGTGCAGTAAAACAAGGTATGCCTGTAAATATAACAAGTCCTATTATTCACAATGAATAAGACAGTATTTTTTAATGCCCTATACACTACCTAAAATAATCTTTACCAACCCACACACTGGGTTGCACTTCTCTAAGTGAATCTACAAGTAAATTAACTACTTAGGCTCTTTTACTTGCAAGAAATTCATTCAAGTTACCCCAAATATAATTTTAGGTATATATTATGGTCTTAGTATTGTTGTAAAAGCTTTGTATGTGTCATCTCATTTAATCTTCACATCAACCCCAAAAGGAAAGGATTTACGATGCTCACTTTTTACAGATAAGGAATGAGACAGAGCAATTAAAACAACCTGCCCAAGTCACACAGATAGTAAAAGACATAACCAGAATTTGACTGCCAGAAGTCTGACCCCAAAGCCTGCATTCTTTCTTGGGAAAAAACTGGATGTCGTCTCAAGAAGGGCAGGAGCCACAGACGTACTAGAGGTAATGGAAGAAGAGTATCTACAGAGCCAGAAAGCAGAATCTTCAATCTCAGGCTCTGTGCCTGTCTTTCTCTCACCACATGGTTTCTTGCTTACAGCTTTGTGCTTCTCTCGGACAGATGCCCCATATTCTTTTCTGGTTACCCACTGGCTTTCTCAACTCCTTTATCATTTCTGTACTCATAGCTTCTGCTTATACTTACTTTCCAGTCTCTTAAACTTTAGTTTTACAGGATTCTACACGAATGTATCCTTCCAGCATCAGCTCCCATGGCTCAATGGCAAATTAACTCCATGTTTCCTATAAATGGCTGTAATTTCCCCCATCAGACAATCCTAGGTTGTTAGCTGGTTTACAGATTAACAGCCCTTAGGTCAAATGCCCACTCCTGGACCAATCAGGTGCAATATAGTTCTATATGGTTAAAAACATAGCTATTAAAGTCTGTTCCTCTGCAGTGTACTGTGGAAAAAGGAGATTTCCTTCAAAGGAACTGTAGGCACACCAGAATTATAAAACACATGTCTAGGACACTGAGTCAGCTAAGTCACCATTAATCTGGGGCTCAAAAGTCTTTTCAGTATTTTTAATCTATTTAGTTATAGTGTAATTAAGGAGTTATAAATACAAATTTTGGTTGTTATTAAGGAGATCATATAATTTACAGGGTCACACAAGTAAGACATGGGACACAGGCCCAGCAACTGTTAAGTCAAGGGTGGCCATACTACAGCAACAGTATTATGACTGAGAGAAGGAAAAACCCATTGCCATCTATCATTTTCAATTCTGCTCAGAGACAGAAGTAGTAAACATCAATAACCCTATCCATTCCTATAGCTATGTCTATTACGCCACATTGAACTGAAGCAGAAGAGGGGGGCTAGATATGTTGACACTATTACTACAGCCAATTCACAGCTGCCCTTGCTGCCCACAGACGGCTTCAACAGTACTGCTAGTTCCCTTAAGTTCAAATCTTCAACATTATACCTCTAAAACTCTTTCTGCAGATGAGTTCAACCCTACACCTTTTGGCTTTCTTAATGGCAGAGGAAAGTTTTGAATTGAAAACCTTCTGCTACCTAATTAGCTAAGACCAAGTCATAGGGACAGAAAGGAAAAAGTAAACATATAACTTATTAATGTTACTTTGCTATCAATATTGTTTTAAACCTTCTTGTTGGGAAGATTACCTAATACATATATAACTAGAAGCCCCTCTCCCTTTTTTTAAAAGAACACTGGTTCTAAACAGTTTGGATTTTCCCTCCAGTCTTCATTTACAAATTATCAATTTACAGCCTTAAGAAGAAAGGAAACAGAGTGAGAAGCTAAGTTATTAACAGTATGTACTACCCCTTAAATTTTAATCTGCTTTACTTCTAAGGACTGAATAACCTGCCCATTTTACCAAGTTATTTCCCACTCCATCACTCCAAAAACCCTTCAATCCAAAGCATGCCAAAAAGACTAATTTCTTTTACTATATCTTCAGTAATGCTGTTCCCCAATATTTAAGTTCTTACCACCTTAATGAAACACATTTCTTAAGGACCACTCCTGCCCTCACTGAGCCTCCCTCCGCTCCTGCAAACTGCTCTTCAATCTGACACATAACTACATATGATCTCATGTTATTTACTGTGGTTTCACTCACATAAAAGACTTCATCTCTCACCAAGAAGATGTAAACAATGAGTGCAAGATCTAAAACTTATTCTTCTATGGTAACATTCACAAGTACTGGGCTCACAGAAAACATTCAGAAATACTGTTGACAAAAAGAAGCAAGTCAGGGCTTCCCTGGTGGCGCAGTGGTTGAGAGTCCGCCTGCCGATGCAGGGGACACGGGTTCGTGCCCCGGTCCAGGAAGATCCCACGTGCCGTGGAGCGGCTGGGCCCATGAGCCATGGCCGCTGAGCCTGCGCGTCCGGAGCCTGTGCTCCGCAACGGGAGAGGCCACAACGGTGAGAGGCCCGTGTACCGAAAAAAAAAAAAAAAAAATATATATATATATATATATATATATATATATTTAATAGATAATCCAACTGATAATTTTTAGACTAAACCCAACCAAAATCCATAGCCTTATTTTTCAAACAAGTACATCTGAATATATCATTCATTCCTCGATCAAAAAACTGTGAGTGTCCTTTAACTTTATGACAACTGGCTATTTGGATAAAAAGACAAAAATTAGATCTTTCATTAAAATAAATAGGATGAATTAAAGATGAAAAACATTTAAGGCATAAAAACACAAGAAGTAAACATAGGTGAGTTTTTTTTAATGTTGGCACAGGAAAGTCTTGGACTGATAACAGAAAAACAGAAAGAGTAGAAGACTGATAAATCTGACTAAAGAAAACATGACACACATAGACAGCAGAACACATGTATTGCATCAATTCTAGGATGAATATTTTCTCATCTTTTAACATCTCTGAAATCAGGATGCCTCTTAAAACTAACAGAGTGTCATGGTTTAACTGACAGCATATTTCTATCCTTAACTGTTGTTACACAGTGTATCTCACAACTGAAGTCAACTTAGATTTAATAAAATAAGTGAGGTGACAAAAAAATAAAATAGGGAAAAGATCTACAACAACCAACAAAAACAATATTCTTCATACATAAAGAGCTCTAACATGTTAAATAACAGGGTGCTTCAACTGCACTGGTTATGTTTCATTTCTTAAGTTATGGGTTAACTGTATTTTTTTTTTCCATTACGGTTTATCACAGGATATTGAAAATAGTTTCCTGTGCTATACAATAGGACCTTGTTGTTTATCCATTCTATGTTAACAGTTTGCATCTGCTAATCCCAAACACCCAATCCTCCCCCAACCCCTCGCCTTGGCAACCACAAGTCTGTTCTCTGTATCTGTGAGTCTGTTTCTGCTCCATAGATAAGTTCATTTGTGTCCTATTTTAGATTCCACATGTTAAGTGATATCATATGGTATTTGTCTTTCTCTTTCTGAGGTTAACTGTATTAATCTTTATGTACTTTTTGTTTATCTGACTTATCTCCTTAAAAGACTTTTAAGAGACTGAGCAATAAGAATATAAGATATGAAAAGGAAATTATACACAAATGTCCGAAAACATGAAAATATAAACTTCACTGAAAAAGTTAAAAAATGCAAATTATAACAAGGAGGATTTATTACATTACAGATCAATATTTATGTTTTTAAAGCTAATCACCAAGTCAGTAAGAGTACAGAGAAACAATTATACGCCATGGGCAAAAATACAAATGTACTTAACCTCCAAACAGCAATCCATCCTCCTTTTAGAAATTCATCAAAAGGAAATGATCAGAGGGACTTCCCTGGTGGCGCAGAGGTTAAGAATCTGCCTGCCCACTATGGAGAACAGTATAGACGTTCCTTAAAAAACTAAAAATAGAACTACCATACAACCCAGCAATTCCAGTACTGGGCATATACCCTGGGAAAACTGTAATTCAAAAAGAGTCATGTACCGCAATGTTCATTGCAGCACTATTTACAATAGCCAGGACATGGAAGCAACATTAGTGTCCACTGACAGATGAATGGATAAAGAAGATGTGGCACATATGTACAATGGAATATTACTCAGCCATAAAAAGAAACGAAATTGAGTTATTTGTAGTGAGGTGGGTGGACCTAGAGTCTGTCATACAGAGTGAAGTAAGTCAGAAAGAGAAAAACAAATACTGCATGCTAACACATATATATGGAACCTGAACAACAACAAAAAATGGTTCTGACAAACCTAGAGGCAGGACAGGAATAAAGACGCAGACATAGAGAATGGACTTGAGGACATGGGGAGGGGGAAGGGTAAGGTGGGACAAAGTGAGAGAGTAGCACTGACATATATACACTACCAAATGTAAAACAGATAGCTAGTGGGAAGCTGCTGCACTGCATGGGGAGATCAGCTGGGTGCTTTGTGACCACCTAGAGGGGTGGGATAGGGAGGGTGGGAGGGAGACCCAAGAGGGAGGGGAACAGCAGAAACTAACACACCATTGTAAAGCAGTTATACTCCAATAAAGATATTAAAAAAAAAAAAAGAATCCGCCTGCCAATGCAGGGGACACGGGTCTGAGCCCTAGTCCGGGAAGATCCCACATGCTGTGGAGCAACTAACCCCACGTGCCACAACTAATGAGCCTGGGCTCTAGAGCCCACGAGCCACAAGTACGAAGCCCATGCGCCACAACTACTGAAGCCCGCATGTAGCAACTACTGAGCCCTCATGCTGCAACTACTGAACCCCGCGCTCCGCAACGTGAGGCCACTGCAATGAGGAGTACGTGCACTGCAATGAAGAGTAGTCCCCGCATGCCACTAGGAAAGCCCACACACAGCAATGAAGACCCAACGCAGCCAAACATAAATAATAAAATTTAAAAAAAAAAAAGGAAATCATCAAAAAAGTACAGGAATATGTATAAAAAAAGCGAACTCTATCACTCTTCATAGTATATAAAAGTTAGAAACAACCTAAGTGTCCATTAAGAGATTGATTAAATAAATTATGATACACCCACACAAAGTGATACAATACAGCCATTAAAAATGAGGGTAGAGAGAAACTGTCTTTCGAAGTGATATAACTAACCTTGGAAGTATATAAAGACTTTCTTTTTTAAGAAGATGACTTTTTAATTAATTAATTAATTTATTTGTTATTCCTGTGTTGGGTCTTCGTTTCTGTGTGAGGGCTTTCTCCAGTTGCGGTGAGCGGGGGCCACTCTTCATCGCAGTGTGCGGGCCTCTCACTGTCGCGGCCTCTCTTGTTACGGAGCACAGGCTCCAGACACGCAGGCTCAGTAGTTGTGGCTCACGGGCCCAGCCGCTCCGCGGCATGTGGGATCTTCCCAGACCAGGGCTTGAACCCATGTCCCCTGCATTGGCAGGCAGACTCTCAACCACTGCACCACCAGGGAAGCCCCTACAAAGACTTTTTATATGAGCACCAGATTTTTAAAAACTTATTCTTTTTTTCTGGCTTAAAGTGTTTTACTTTTCTTATTGAGATATACACAAATACTGAAATGTATTTATAAATTTTTACTATGTAGACATGCATGCAACCACCAATCAGATAAAGATATAGAGCAATTCCAGCACTCCAGAAGTCTTGCTCCCCTAGTCCGAACCCCTAACCACTGCTCTGACTTCCATCAACATAGATGAGTTTGACCTTTTCCTGAACTTCAAAAAGAGAATCACACAGTACATGCTCTTTTGTGTCTGGTTTCTTTCAACGTTTTGTGATATTCACCCACATTTGCTAAGTATAGCAGTAGTTCCTTCTTTTTCACTGATGTATAATATTCCAGTATAGAGCATACTACAAATTATTGCTCCATTATTCTGCTGACGGACATTTGGCTTGCTTCCAGTTGGGAGCTATTATGTAAAAAACTGCTGTATTTTTCCAGATTTCATAACTTATTTTATTTGTATTGTTTCTTAATTTAGTTTCAAATAGTTATATTAATAAAACAAAAAGGATCAAACCCAGAAAAACATGATAAAGAAAAAAAACCCTGGTACCTCATCATATAGACAACTACCATTTTAAGATTTATGTTTTACATAACTGAAATGATGTTATAAATGCTGTTTTTTCTAAATCAACCCCTTTTCCTTTACTTTCTCCCTTCTTTCCCTCTCTCTCCTTTTTACCTTAGACCAACTAGGTAACAAATGTTTACATTTGATGTGCAACATTTTCTGCTTTACAAGATCACTTATACTCTCCCTCTCACACACACAGGGTTTTTATTGTTTGTTTTACTAAAATGGGTGTTTTATATATTCCTCTGTTATCTTGCTTTTCTCAATTAAATATGGTGAAAATGTCCTCACATCACTGATTATTTTTGCCATGTCTTGTTTTTTTTTAATCAGCTTTGAGTTGTAATTCACCCATTTACAGTATACAATTCAGGGACTTCCCTGGCGGTCCAGTGGTTAGGACTCTGAGTTTTCACTGCCGAGGGCCCGGGTTCAATCCCTGGTCGGGGAGCTAAGATTCCACAAGCTGCGCAGCACGGCCCCCCCAAAAAAGTATACAATTCAATGGCATGTAGAACTATCACTATAGTCAATTTTAGAACATTCTTATCAATTTAAAAAGAAACCCCACACTCCTTAGACCTCCCCATTCCCTAGCCCCAACCTCAAGCAACCACTAATCTGCTTTCTGTCTCTACAGATTTCCCTGTTCTGCACATTTCATATGAATGGAATCATATAATATGTGGCCTTTTGTGACTGCTTCTTTCACCTAGCATAATATTTTCAAGATTTACTGATGATGTAACATGCATCAGTACCTTACTCCTTTTAAGGGCTAAATAATAATCCAATGTATAGATATGTCACATTTTGTTTATTCACTTGTTGGGTAACGGACATTTGAGTTGTTTCCATTTTTTTTGCCTACAATGAATAATGCTGCCGTAATCATCTGTGAACAATATTTTGTGGAGACATGTTTTCATCTTCCTTGGGTATATACCTAGGAAAGAACTGCTGGGTCATATAGTAACTCTATGTTTAATCATCTTAAGAACTGCCATGCTATCTTCCAAAGTAGCTATACAATTTTACATTCCTATTAGTGGATGAGGGATTCAATTTCTCAACATCCGTCTCTATACTTGTTATCATCTAACTTTTTGATTCTAGCCATTCTAGTAGTGTGAAGGGGTATCTCATCATGGTTTAACTTCACTTCCCTTATAGCTAATGATGTTGAGCATTTTTTCATGTGTTTACTGTATATCTTCTTTGAGAAATGCCTATTCAGATCCTCTGCCCGTTTTTAAATTGGGTTTTCTTTTTATTGAGTTGTTAAAGAGCTCTTAATGTATTCTGAATGCAAGTCTTTTATCAGATATTTGATTTGCAAATATCTTCTCCCATTTTGTGGGTTATCTTTTCACTTTCCTGATGGTGTCCTTTGAAGGACAAGCTTTAAATTTTGATGAAATAAAATTTATGTCATTTTTGTTTTGCTGTTCCTGTTTTTGGTGTCATATCCAAGGTCATGAAAATTTACCCCTATGTTTCTTCTAAAGTCCATGTCTTTTGATGTGCATATATATTGATTTCTGTTGGGTCTATATCAAGAAGTGAAATTCATGGATCATACGGCATACACATGTAGAGCTTTAGCAGATGCTACCTAAAGAATTTTCCAAAGTGTTTGTACCAATTTTCAAAGCCATCTGAAATGGATGAGTGTCCCAAGTGCTTTCCATTCTTGTCAACACTTAGTATTTTCAGGTTTTTTTCATTTATACTATTTCTGGTGGGTATGTACTCATATCACATGGTAGTTTTAATTTGCAATTCCCTGAAAATTATGTGTGAGTACCTTTCACTTTGGCCATATGGATAATTCATTTCATAAATGCCTTTTCTGGTCTTTTGCCCATTTGTTTTAAAATTGGGTTGCCTGTATTTTTTTTAATTGACTTGTATATTTTTCATATACTCTGGATACAAGTCCACTGTTGTACTGTAAGTATTGCAGACACTTTCTCCACTGTGTCACTTGTCTTTTCACTCTCTTAATAGTATCCTTTGATGAACATAAGTTCTTATTTAATGAAGAAAAATTTATCAATCGTTCTTTTCTGGTATTCCTTATGTCTTGTTTAACAAAAACCTCTCCCTTCCATAGGGTCATGTAGATATTTTTCTATGTTTTCCTCTAGAAACTTTATTTTTCACCTTCGATGTTACATCTATAGTTCCTTCAAGGAGCACATAATCCCTATGTTACAAAATTATTTCAGAGAAGAGAAAAAAAGGGAGAGCTTCACAACTCATTTTATGAACCTACCACAACTCTGAAGTCAAACAGATACATATAAATCTCTGATAAATTTATCTACTGATAAAAGTAAATTTTTAAAAAGCTCTAAGGCAGTGGCAAATCAAGTTCAGCAGTTAGAGGGAGAAAAAAACGAATGCAACACAGCTATGTAGGGTTGGACGCAATAATGCAAACTATTAATGTAATACATCCTATAGCGGATTAATGGAGAAAATATATATGATTATTTCTAACAATACAGAAAAAGCACTTGATAAAATGCAATACTTATGATATTATAAGAAAAAAGTCTTACAAAACTAAGACTAGAAGGTATTTCTTAACCTTTTTTAGTTATATTATCAAAAACTTATAGTAAGGTAGGGGAAATAGGGAGAGGTTGGTAAAATGGTAGTATAAACTTTCAGTTATAAGAAAGTTATAAGAAAAAAGTCTGAGGATTTAATGTATATCATATGGTAACTATAGTTGATAACACTATATTGTAAAACTGAAATTTGCTTAAAAAGTAGAACTTTAGTGTTCTCACCAAAAAAAAAAAAAAAAAGAAAACTATATGAGGTGACAGGTGTATTAATTAACTCAATGCAGGGAATACCTTCACAATGTATACATATATCAAATTATCATGTTGTATACTTTAAATATCTTACCATTTTATTTGTCAATTATACCTCACTAAAGCTGAAAAAATACAGTTAATAACATCTATTATGTTCTCTTTTCTGCATAATTTTCCTTTCTTGTTAACGTCTCTGCGTTTAATTTAATTATGTTAGTTAGTTAAAATATAAATGTAATAAAGGCAAATGTTTTTGTCTTTAGCTGTATCCCCAGCACCAAGAACTATTCCTGGAACACAGAAAATGCTCCATGGCTTTTAAAAAATGAATAAATGAATGATATCTAAATCAAAATTTGCATTTGGGAAAAATTATAGTACTTTCTTTTGGCATTTCTCTAGAAATAAGCAGTTATATACAGGCCACGTTTGTATGTATAAAAATATACACATTTATATGTATATAGTACTTATGTATGAAAATCGTTCTGATGATTAATTTTTAAAACCCTATCTGATAGGGAAAAAAAAACACAAAACCTTCAGTAAGCTGTCATACTTGATGAGATTTTAGAGGTATTCCTATTGAAGTCAGGAACATGAAATTCAGGATCATCTCTCTCAAGTAGGCCCTTAATGCTGACTGGCAATCACACTATATTTCTCTATTCTATTCTCTTCTACTCTATTCTATTCCCCTTCCCACTCTTTGATGATTATGTCACATATTTTCCCTCTTGTCAAACCTCCAATACATACTCCCATTCTTCCCTACTCTCAGCTAATGATCTTGCTTCTCATACATTAACAGAAAACCTCAGATGAGAACTTCCTCAAGCTACCACCATCATGTCTTTCCATATATTCTGTTCTTCTCTCCCAATTCTGTAGACAAACTCTCCGTACTCCTAGTAAAGTTCAAAGGCTAATCCTTCCACCTGTGCCACAAGTCTATGTCTATGGCTGATTTCACGCTACAAAAGCAAAGCTGAGTAGTAGTGACAGAGACTGTACTGCCCACAAAGCCTAAAATACTTACTATTCAGCCCTTTAAAGAAAAAACTGGCTTGAGTCTTGTACTAGATCATCTCCGCTCTCATCTAATACGGACACTGCTGGTTGAAAAGGCCCACTAAGTCCCATGCATAAGAATGAAGTTAAGATCCACACAAGACCCATACAACATCAGAGACATATCAGAGACTGATGACAAAGAAAGGATCTTAACAGAAAAAGGTCACATATAAAGGATGAAGACTAAAGGGCATAAGACTTTTCAAAAATTATAGTACAATCCCTTAAATTTTGAGGGAAAATTATTTCACCTTATAATTCTATACCCAGACCAGCCAAATTATCAACCAGGTGTCAGGGTAGAAAGAAGATATTTTCAGCAATACAAACATCTCAAAAATTTCACCTCCTCAAATATCCTTTCTTGAAAGTTACTGAGGGATGTATTTCACCAAAACAAAGGGGTAAACTGGAGAAAGAGGAAGACATGGATCGAGAGACCATAGGCTCTAATGCAGGGAAAAGGCAAAGAGAATTCACAGAATCATGAAGGGAAATCACAAGCTAAGACCAAGCAGAGTGGAGAGCCCCCTTGCAGGTCTGAGCAAAAGGATGGAGAGCCCTGGGATTTTTCCAATTAAAAAAAAATCGAATGATCAGTTACCTGATGTGTTTGAACATACTGAGACAGTTTCTGGGGAAGAAAAAAACAGAGACAAATAGGAAACTAAGCAAAAAACAAAAAAGAAAAAATTTTAACTCCAAGAAATATCATCATAGTACACTGCACAGTTCAACAATAAACATGCATACAAAATCATAATAATGCAAACAATAAACAGCATGCTATAACTATATTAGGAGATAAAGGGAGAGGAACTTCAGGTGGCATAAGAACCCAAAACCATAGATAGACTCATCTTCCACAGGAGGAAGCCAACAGATATCTAAAATTGAAAAACAAGTAATATCTTAAAATATGGACGTAAATATTATTAAAAAAAAACAGCTAAAAGTATCAAAAATGGTTGCTCTAGGAGCAGGACCTGGCAGGGAAAGTTGTACAGGGGAGTGGTGTTCTTCATTTTAAGTCTTATAGTACAGATTTCTTTTTAACTGCACAGTTCTATTATTTAAAGTCAAAAGTTAATTTTTTTTTCAAAGAACAAACAAAACTAGTGAGCTTTGTATCATTTAATACCAATTAACTCACTCACTCCACAAATTTTATCTGGGTATTAACTATGCCAGGTACTTTTCTAGGTGCTCGGAATGCATCAGTGAACAAAACTAAGTCCCTGCCCTCATGAAGTTTATATCCAGAGGGAAGAAGATAATAAACAAAATCAATGTATGCTATAATGTCAGATAAATTAATGTTCTGAAGACAAATAAAGGTGAGGGTAGAGTGTAATGGGGATGCTGTTTAAGTAGGGTTTTCAGAAAAGGGCTGTCCAAGAGTCAACAAAAAGGAAATCGAGATAAAAAGGAAAAATCTGTTTTGAGAAAAGTTTATGTAAATAAGATAACAGAAGGGTACCAATTAAGCTCAAGGTGAGAGCTTCATTTTAAGCCTCTCATACTCTAAAGCCATGTATCATTCAAAAGCCAGTACCAAAGTTCCCTGTAGTGGCATACATAAACTGTCAGGCACCGTCAAGCTAAGTCCTATGAACATTGCTGTTCATACTCTTCCTACATCCCTAACTAGCCATTACTTATTAAAGTGACTGACTAAATTTATACAAACTTTTTTCTCTCCATAGAACAGGTGGATGTCACACACTTCAAACTCCAGTGTTTTTATTCCTATTACATAGTTAAAAGTTTTCCTAAATCAAAAGTTCAAGATGTTAATCAAGAAAGATTCCAGATTAATTCCAAGTTACCGAAATTATTCGCATCCGATCTTCATTTTCTCACTAAAGAGAAACCCTAAACCAGAGTTTCAGGCTATTGAATTATCTTTTTATTGAAAACTGAATAACTAAAAAAATGTAGCATCCAGATTAAAGCAACGTTTTATTCCAAATACAGTTGTTACACAATAAAAACCTCATATTCAGAAAAGAGGACTGATTTTAATGTCTTATTCTCAAAACACTTATAATTAGAAGTGAATCCAAACTGCCTTTTTTTATATAGCAAAAAAAGCAGTACTTTTAGATTTTAAGTAGGTCTTAAAGTTTAACTCACAAAAAGAAAACAAATTCAATTAATTAAATCTCAATTAACTGTTGGGCTTAAAGTTTAAAAATTATTTTGAAATTTCTGGAAAAGCAGGCTAGTAGCTGTAGTATAGCACTGGATGCTGCTGCTCTCCCCATCCACACTCCCCAGGTGGTGCACCGCATTATAGTAAGAGCTACAA
Source organism: Pseudorca crassidens (assembly GCF_039906515.1). NCBI lineage: Eukaryota > Metazoa > Chordata > Mammalia > Artiodactyla > Delphinidae > Pseudorca > Pseudorca crassidens. Next base: position 133,803,199 of record NC_090297.1, on the reverse strand, counting down.
CTTGGGTTTAGGTTCACTGCTTGCTTATCGGTGGTGTGCTAACATCTTTAAACCCATTTCCTCATCTAAAATGGAGATAATAATGCCTACCTAAGGTCAGTGTTAATTGTTGGCACTCCTGTAAATAAGAAGTACCAAAACATTGAAGTATCGATAATATATATTAAAAAGCTTTGTAATCGGTGAAGAACTACACCAATGTTTGTCATATTTTAATTTAAAAAAACAACTATCACTTTCAGTCAAAATTCTGATTTTAGTGATAATGGTTATCAGATTCTAAGGAAGAACAACGAGACCTTGGTCCACTCACACATACACAGCCAGAAGAAGAAAAGATGATTTTTTTTAAAATTTAGACTTAAAAAAAAAAAGAATTAGACTCCCTTATAAACAAGTGTCAAGAGAGCATTTTTAGCAAACATTTAACTATATAAACCAAAAGAATAAAGCTGTTTAACCACATGTAAACTGTGCACCATGTGACTGCAGGTAGAATGTTTATTTTTGGTGTACTTGGGAACCAGATACCCAAAGTACATAAACATCAGCATATTTTTAAAACAACTGTCTTAATGCTTTTGTTCACTGAGTAATAATTCCCACTATTCTTAGAAGGAAAAACACAACAAATATCCTTAATCAAAAAAACTCATCAGAGGGGTTTTTACTTCTGAAACTTTTAAACTAACACTAAACAGTGTTATCTGACAATGAAGCAGTAGACTATTTTTGCCTACTTACCCTTTAAGCTCCATCAGGGCACAGACCTTTTTCTCTGTTGTATCACCAACATCTAGACAACTAACTGGCACCAAATAGGAACCCAATAAACATGTGTAGAATGAATGAATGAACAAACTGGACCTCTGGACAAAAGCTGAAGTGTTTTCAGTTGCAACAGAACAATTTCACCTGTACATCTATCCATCATTCACTACAAAAAACTACTATCTCAACTGTAATGACACAAAAAGCTGAAAAAGACAAGAACTGGATACATAAACACACACAAATACATCACTCACGTGTATAATAAAAGTACACAAAGTAAAAGATTAACGAAGCCAGTTTCATAGTAGTTATACTTTCCCTCAGGAGATTTTGGTCTGTTCTTCCTGATAATCAAAATATACATTAGAAAAGCATGTTGCAATATTGATAACACAGCACTATCTTTAAAGTTCTGTTGCAATCTGGAATAATTTAGCCAAAATGAACAATATTTCCAGAGTCCCACCCTGAGTATTTTAAAGTCAAATTCAAATTAATTGAAAGAAAGGTCAATGAATGAATCAAATGAAAAAAACGTAGATCTTGCCATTTCAAAATTATTATACTGAATTTTAAAAAGAGAAAATCTAAGTTTAAAATAAATTATGTTAAAATTATTTATTCAAAAAGGCATCTTAGGTCCTTACACATGTCCCTTAAGCTAGTAAGACAAGTACTTTCCAAATCTTTGAAGCTAGATGATAAACTTTATGCCTACAGAGCTTGAGTAAGAGATTCTTTTTATTAAAATAACACTGTTTGGATAAGTTCCTTTATAATTCTAAAGTCTACAGTAAAATATGCAGCAGTAACAGTAATATACATTATGATTTTACAGCACTAGGATAAGCATAATTATCTGGATGGAACAGGCTTTTACAGCTAGCAAGCTATGACTTGCTATGACTGTAATACTATGCTGCACGGATCGAAAAGTTTCCCAAAATTCTGATGGTCATCTTCAGAGAGACTTACACAAAGTCGATCTGATGGGGAATACAGAAAAACACCAACTCATAAACACTGGTACGAAAACAAAGCTCTCTACAGCAACTATAGCGTTGAAATTTTAAAACCCAGGGCATGTAAAAGATAAAGCTCAATTAATTGCTGCCTGTATTTCCTACTTTACGGTCTTAAACGCCAGGTATTCGATATTCCTTTTTAGCGCTCTCTTAAACAGAAATTTAGTGTTTCAATGGCCCCTCCTCCACAGCTAACATCAGTGCCCTTTCTTCCTCCTCCCTCACCCCTCCCAGTTAAAACAAATTAACATTTGTACTTAGGTACCTCCTATCAGCTCGCAGCTTCTTCCCAAACACGCCCACGTACACTGAAACTGGCCTGCGTCTACAACACAGCTACAGGAAAAGCGCTTTGATGGGGGCAGGTGGGGGATAATGTAGCTCCGCACAGGTTTACTGCTATTTTCCAGATACAGATAACAGCTTCTCACTCCTGTCTCGGGTTTTTTGCAAATCACCTCCAAAGCATGGTGTTTATGAGCCTGCCTAATCCGATACTGCAGTAGAATCCCGGATATTTGCAACTGTTTGATCAGATCGTGGGGAACCTCTTCTTTTTTTCAATACGCCCGTTCCTAGCGGTACAGCACCGGATCTCGGGCAGCGCTCCAGGCCCCGCGTCCTGCCGCGCGCCCGGCCCGGGGCCAGCGCAGGACCGCCCCTCTGGGTACGAGGCCGGCGAGCGACTAGGGCTACGGACCGCTCCGCAACAGGTCACCCTGACCGCGAGACTGCGGGTCCGCAGGCGGCCAGCTGGGCGGCCGGGCTTCGGGGGCGCAGCTGCTAGGGCCGGGGAGGGGGTGTGGCCCGGCTCGGCGGGTCCCGGCTCCCGGAGTCCCAGCTCCAGCTCACCTGAAGGGAGGCTGAGGCGCCGCTGGGCGCCAGGGTAGCGCGGGCGGAGCCCGGGGGCTTCCGCCACCCAGGAGAGAGGGAGGCGAGGCGGGCTCGGAGGGTCGCCGCGCCCCCGGCCTCGGGACAGAGACCCGGAGCCGGGACCCCATGGCCGCCTCCTGACGCCGAGAGCGAGCCGCCGAGGGAGGCGCGGCCCTGGGTTCCCAGACGCCGGCCCCCCTCCTCCCTCAGCCCAAGCTCCGCAGCTCTCTCTCCGCGCCGGGGTCGAGCAGCGCCGGGGCCCGCGGCCGGGAGATCAACACACCGCAGCGCCCGAGCCGCCGCCATTCCCCGCCCCGCCGCCGCCGCCGCTGCGGCTCCGCGCAGCCCGGCGGGGCGCAGCGCTCCCACCTTCCCTCCCCCGCACCGCCCACCGAGGCTCCGCACCAGGCCCACGGCGAGGGCACCGACCTGTGCAGCCGCGGCAGACGCTTCGGAGATTGGAAAGACGGCGCCGGCCCCCCCGCTCCGCCGCTTTGCAGCCGCCGCCGCCTAGGCTAGCGCTCGGCGACCGGAGCAGTCGGCGTCTCTCATTCAGCGCCGGCCGCCACCGCGGCCGCTCAGGGGAGGGGAGTGAGCTGGATCCACCCCATCCGCGCCGGGGGTGGGGGAGGAGAGCGGACTGGGCGGGGGCGCGCGCCGAGCAGGCGGGGCGGAGCCGCGCTCGCGCACCAACCGAGCGCGCTCGCGCGGGCCCTGAGCGCCGCGGCCGGCGGGGTCTTCCCGGCGCGCGCCCAGCTAGCGGCTCTTCAGCTGTGCGGAGACCAACTGCTGCTGGGGGCCCGCGGCCGCGGCGCGCGCCAACAGCCGCAGTCCCTCTGCTGGGTGCCCGCCCAAAGGAGGGGCCGCTACCGGCCAAACGAGGGGGCGGGAAGGGTTGGCGGACGGACAGGTGTGGCCCCCGCAGCAGCTCCGCCATCCGTTCCCCGCATCCGGCCCTCCACGGTGAAATCCCCTGTGGTGGCCGTCTCCTTCAGCGCAGGCACCTCTTCTTTAAGGCCAGAGAACAAAGTCTGGAAACACTTGGGCTCCAGATCAAATATCCTGCCCGCGCCAGCCGTGTTTTTAGAAGTCGCTGCGCACAAGTGAGGGGGTTCCAAATGTGAAGAGCCACCCCACTGCCGTAGGATCATAAATTATAGTGATCAATACTCTCACATATTAAGATTCGAGAGGCGTTAGAAGTAGGCCTTTGTGTGATGCCCTTGGCTTAATGAGCAAATGACAGAAATCTGGCATCCCTTGGGTCTCAAATTGATGAGTTCCAGGTGAGCAGTCTTTTCACGTTGAATGCAAGAACAAGATTCTGAAATATTAAGTCTTTCCTGTGAATGAAAAAGGAATGGATTTGGTTAAACTGTGAAAGGGTGTTGTTTCGGAGGGTGCACTGTATGCGGTGGCCTACTTAGAATTAGCACCATTTGATGCAGTGTGACTATAAATGGAAGGTTTTAAGTGAGGCACCTTTGTATATGCTATCATTAGACCGTTTAGAAATGGATGATTATTGGATAATCTGCAGCCCTTTCTCTAGGCAATATGCAGTAGAATGTGGAAGGAATACTGTGTACCAGCATTGTGCATAAAACATGAAAGGGCCAAAATTATTCTCATTTGGTTTCTTTCCTCTCTTTAATAACCACTAAACAGAATGGATTAATCATGATATTGAAGAATGCTAATTATTTCCTGCTTTGATTGCCTTGTGTCATAGCCCTTCACTCTAGTTAGGGAAGCTTGAATGCCCTTCAACCCCTTTCTTTCAAATAGTTACTTCTTTAAAGCCTCCCTCTCCCCCACCCCACACCCAAAGGTAGGTTAAAAAACAAAAGCAACAGAAAAAAAAACATACGTTAAGTTCATGGTTCTTCATTTTTATTTCATTTACTCTTAAAGAAAGTCTTAAAAAGAATCATGATGAGCTCACTAGAAGCAGAGAAACCAAAACCAAAACAAAACAAAAGGGCTTCCCTGGTGGCGCAGTGTTTGACAGTCCACCTGCCGATGCAGGGGACACGGGTTCGTGCCCCAGTCCGGGAAGATCCCACATACCGCGGAGCGGCTAGGCCCGTGAGCCATGGCCGCTGAGCCTGTGCTCCGCAACGGGAGAGGCCCCAACAGTGAGAGGCCCACATACCACAAAAAAACAAAACAAAACAAAAAAAACCAAAAATCTTTCAAATGAGAATAGACCAAGGCACAAAAAAAAAGGAAAACAGACTACTGGTGAAAAGGGGAGAAATGTATGATGCATACAAGAAGTTTTCCCCTAGATGTTAATTGCTTCAGGTTCCAAAGGAACAACAGGCAAAGAGAATTAGCAATTGGAGGAAAAATCCTTCCAGTTGGGTAAATCAAGTTGGGTAAATATTTAATCTTTTTTAAGTGTTAGTAAGGCAGAAATAGAGACACAGATGCAGAGAACAAACATATGGACACCAAGGGGGGAAAGCAGTGGGGGTGGGATGAACTGGGAGATTGGGATTGACATGTATACACTAATTTGTATAAAATAGATAACTAATAAGAACCTGCTGTATAAAAATAAAATTTAAAAAAAAGAAGTGGCAAAAAAAAAGATTAAGGAAAAGGTAGATGGCTATGTGCCGACAGTAATACATACAATTATATATGTACATATTTATAAGCATATATGTATATATATCCCATTATCACTGCTTTTTAAAAAATGGGAAAACTGAGGAACAACAGGGAATTCTATTTTGTATAAATGTCTTGCAACTACTTTAAACTTGAATTAGGGTTTCATAAAAATAAATGAGCCTGTGTTCCCACATCTGCCAATAATTTTCACAGTTTACTGTAAGAGCAGTGAAGTTTTCATTTGGACTCTGAAGAGAAAAAGCCATGTGACTCATGAAGCTAGGCCATGGAGATACTAAATTCTTATACATACTGAATTTCTTATGTTAATAACTTGTAAAATAGTATTTTTATTAACTTTTAGAGTTATGTTAAGTTCAAATTTCTGAACCTGGTTAAGGTTAAGAATTTGTGTATAAAAATACAGAAAAAAGTTCATTCTCAATGTCTTTTTTGTTTTTGCCATAGGTTAGAAATTATTTTAGAAAGTCAGTGTCCCTTCCGATTCACTGATATGTAAATGAAAACAATGACTTCTTACACCCAAAGAGTACGAGCAGCGAATTTTCTTCACCAGAGCATCTTTTATCACTGTTAAATTCTCTGAGTTGCTTTATGTTTTCCATTTGCTTTTGCCAAAGACAAGAAATATGCAAAGTCTTAGTATAACAAAAAGTACGAATGTATAAAATAGAAATGCCATTATATAAAATGGAAATCAATAAGAATTCAATATGCTTAAAAGTAGTTTCAGAAGAATCACCATTATGTAACAGTTTTATTACTGTCCATCAATATATTTCCAAGGGATAAGCCAAGGAACTCATTTAGATGTAGAACAAGCAGTTTCAAAGACAAGAGACCACCACTGCAAAAAAAAAACAAATCAACAAACAACTCATCTCATTACAGCTGTCAAAACAAAATCGAACTGGTGTCACAAGAAAGATTATTTCAGTAACACCTAATTCTATTGCAACCAACAGAATTTCAGTAATAACATATATCTATTATTTCTCTGGGCTGTAACCTTTTTTTCAAATATATATATTGGCTGGACATTTTGAAACAATCTGTTATGTTTGTGATAATCTGATTGAAAATATAGGCAAAGTAGCATATCCAAAATTCAAATGCACAGGGGTCTTTGAAGGGATAGACAGACATTCTCCAGAAAACTGACACCAAGTTACTAGGAGAGCCTGCCACAATTCCCAAATCGAGAGAGACATGCCACAGATACTAAGATACGAAGAACAAAGATAATCACCAGTCCGTTCAAATATGAGCAACAAATTTCAAAAGGCGTAAGGCCTTATTTTACGACTGAGCTATCTCTCACAAGGGCAACTCTATGCAGGGTGTGGATCAGCAGGGATGTATTTACTTAAGATTAATGTTTCTCTGGAACAACTCTTGGGGAGACCAGTTAGTGTATAAATAAATGTTTGCATGAACTAATAATTTTCAATATTAACTTTAAGGACAATTTCAGTAATGCCTCATTTATATGGCAGTGTAAGGAAAGGGGGCAGTGAGGGATTGAACATGATTAGATATTCTAGATAACTGAGGTTTTAATCTGCAAGCGCTAGTAATAGCTTCATTTAAACCACTTGTATTGATGTTTTTTCTGAAATATCACTTGTTTCTCTGCCTTAAACTAATAAAACGTGGTGTAGGGACTTTCCTGGTGGTGCAGTGGTTGAGAGTCCACCTGCCGATGCAGGGGACACGGTTTCGTGCCCCAGTCCGGGAAGATCCCACATGCCGCGGAGCAGCTGGGTCCATGAGCCATGGCCTATGGGCCTGCGCCTCCGGAGCCTGTGCTCTGCAATGGGAGAGGCCACAACAGTGAGAGGCCCGCGTATAGCAAAACAAAAACAAAAACAAAAACATGGTGTAGCTTAACCTATACCTAATGACCCAGAGGTGTCTTAAATACAAAAGCTGTAATACCAAGATGTCCCCAGAAGCTTAGAAGTACTTAGTACCCTTCACTCTACAATAAATAATCATGGCCTACTATGTTCCTGCACTCCTTTGAGTCTAATTGATCTGGACGGTACTAATGACTGATCCCCCTGCTGTCCCTTCTTGCACCACTGCTACAGCACTGATTGTGTGCACACTCACACCTCCCTTTGAACTGTCTTAACATGCTAGCCAAATAACCAATATTTTAAAAATACATGTATAAAGTAGGAGTAAAGAACCTCAGAAAATGCTAAAGCAACTCTGATACTTTGGGGCATTTACTTAGTATAGAATCCATTTGCCTACTTTCGTATTTTCCTCTATATTTTGAAAATTGAGTTTACCAGATAAGTAAATTATTATCGCATTCTACTTCCTTTATAAAAATTCTAGGCATTGTTCTAGACACTTAATGGAAGGTGAGAATCTTTGTCAGTGATGGTCATCACAGTAGTTTCCTTATACTCATATACCCTGCATTCAAATTAAGGTTAGAATTAAAAAACAGCAACAGGAGTTCATAAATCCATACCAGTAATAAATAGATTAAATAAATAGAGAAGAAGGAAGTACTCTCGCTTATGCTAGAATGTTGAATGCCAACAGGTAAATGTGGAGGGAGTACTGGAGTTGAGCAATCATCACTTTGCAATCATAGTAGCAAAGTTTGGGTAAGACAAGAACCATCAATGGATGCCAACTGTAGGGAGAAATTTTGATGAGGAACAGGATATTTGCATCATCTTAGAATTCTTCCTATAGACATCCTATCACTTGCAAGGAAGGAAAAACAGTAATTATACACTGGAGAAGTTGAACAAAACCTTGACCAGGTAATCAAAATTAACATCACGAATGAGGGACAGATGGACATTGTTTGCCTCAAGATGCAATCCCCAGAGGACACAGCATCTAATGAGGAAATGAGGAAATCTAATGAGGAATCTAATGAGGAACTATCAGATAAATCCCAAATGAGGAACTTGCTGTTGTCGTTTTTTTAAGGGGGGTGGGGGCTGTATTCTTCAAGATGTCAATGCCACAAAAGACAAAAGTTGTGAAAATATCCCAGCTAAAGAGCCATGACAACTAAATGCAACATGAGATACTAGATCGGATCCTTTACTGGAGGGGAAAAATTCTATAAAGCACATTATTAGGTTGATTGGAAAACAGATGGTAGATTGATTAAAGTATTGTATCAACGTTAAAATCACTGAAATTCATAACTGTACTGTGATTATGTCCCTAAATACTGCAGTATTTAGGAGTAAAGGACTAGGATGTATGTAAGGTTGGGGGGGGAATATACACACACACACACACACACACACACACACATATATATATATATAGAGAGAGAGAGAGAGAGAGAGAGAGAAAACAAAAGTTATAAAACAAAAGAGCTAAAATGTTAACAATAGGTGACTCTGGGTAAACGGTGTTTGGGTATTCCTTGTAACTTTTCTATAAATCTGAAATTATTTCCAAATAAAAAGCTTTTTTTAAAAAAAGTTATAATTTCAAAAAAAGCAGCAATAAGCCATCCATAGACTGTAACATCCTAATTATTTTAAATGACCACCTCACTGCCAAATCCTACATGCTTTCTAAAATTGTTGACTACCCCCATGAAATCGTCTCATCTCTTGGGTTAAAATTATAGAAACAATGAATTTTACAGTGAAAGGGACATCTTATCCAACGTTTTTATTTTAGAGATGAGGAAACTACAGCTCAGAGATTCAAGACTTACCCAAAATCCTTTAACCAGTTAGCATGTCAGAGCACAATCTTGATTCTACTTCTATCTCAACAACTACTGAGCTTTCTTTCTACCTGAGCTTACTGCTCAGTTTCTAGCGCTTTCTCTTTTCCTCTTTGCTAACGCTGTTTCCTAAGGGCCTTGTATTCCCTTCTTTTTACGATTATACAGGGAATTTTTATGACTTTACTGTTTCAACTATCACTGCTCCACTGGTGAAACTTACCCAGACTTCAGTACCACATGTCTAATTTCCTCTATGGCCTCTAGATGAGGACACTTATCATCAGTTCAACCTCTACAAGGTCAAAACTGAAATCACCACAGGAAAAAAATAAAACTTATGAGAATACGTCTACCCTTACTGATAATCAGAGAAAGACACGTTAAAACAAGGTATGTTTTGCCTAATAGACTGGCCAGTTAACAAGGTTTATAATATTCAGGTTTAGCCAGAATGTGGACAACAGACTCTGTCAAACACTGATGGCAGGAGTATAAATGAGCATCTCTCTTTAGTGGACAATTTGCCAAAAGCAAGGAAAATTTTTAAGGTACGTACCCTTTGACCCAGCAATTTCACACATAGATATCGTCCTACAAAAATACTGTGGTGACATTCAAAGAACTATACAGGACTGCTCTTTAAGTATTGTTTATAACAGCAAAAATCGGAATACTTAATATCCATCAGTACAGCAGTGGGTAAATACAATTATAATGTTTCCTTGCATACATGAAAACATAGCTGTATATGAACCAACATGGAAAAGAACCCAAACAAGTTGAAGAGAACTGTGTATACCAGTCTCCCATTTCCTTTTAAGTTGGTGCATACATAGAAATCAGCCTGGAGAGCTATGCAAACAAACTATCACAATGGTTACCCCAGGAGAACGGAATTGGGGGAGGAGGAGGGGACTTTCATTTTTCTACTCTATATACTTTATATATTTCTATTGTTTGGTCTTGTGGTTTTTTTTTTTTTACCAGAAGCATGTATAGCTTTTATAAAAGCAAGGACAGCAATAAAAGAACTTTCTTTTTAACCTGAAAACTTTTCTTATTCAGTCACCGTTCACATCATTTCTTCTCTTTAACAGGCTTTAGAATCAATGTTAACTCTTTTCCTTCCTTTAATGTTAACTCTTCTCCGTCCTTCCATTTACTCCTTAGCCTTATAAATTGTTTGCAGTTTTACACACCTTCTCCTACACCACTATTTTCATTATGTCACAGGTCTTCTCTACCCTTACTCACCTCCCAGTTGAAAGCTCCCCAGTTCCTTATGGTTTACTAAGGCGGCATCCAAGGACTTCTATAAGCTCAGTCCACCGTGCTAATTCACCTTAACACCACTCCACACACTAGCCAGGCCATTCTTTGATTTAGTCATTCAATAAGCAAACACTTATTTCTCCTCTTAAGCACCAAATATACTTCCATTCGTTTCATTCCAGCGCAACTTTTCCATGTCCCTCTTGTCTGACATTTCACACTGACATCTCCCCTCTCCAACCCCTGCTGAGGTTATCATGGTATCACTCTCTCACTTTGGAAATTTACTATGTGATGACATACAGTTTTACCAAGTGTGTGTTTCTTGTATCCCCAAATAGACTGTAAGCTCCTGGAGAGCACCATACAATCTCTCTCTCAATCTCTCTTTCAATCTCTCTCTCTCTATCTCTGGATTCATGTTTATTGAGCATTTACAATACAGACAACACATTAAATGTCTATGTTACCTCATTTTGTTCTCAGGACAACCCTGAAAGGCAGGTATTTTTACCATACTTTTGAAAATGAGGCTTAGAGAAGCTCAGTGATTTGCCCAAGGTCATGCTGCTAAGCAATGACAAAGCTGGGAGTCAAATCCAGGCAGTCTGACTCACAATCTCCATGCTGTATTGCCTCCCCAAAAAACTGTGCTTCTTATATATTCTTGTCAATTAACAGCACAACGTCATGTACATAAATGAAGCTTGGAAAATATTTATTGAATATAATATACTTTATGCTAACAATGAACAATTTGACATGAGATACCCAATACATGTTTAATTTTAAAATAGTATTTTCTAGAATCCAGTTTGGTTATAGAAGCTTATTCAAGAGTTCCAGAGTAAAACTGCTTTCAAAAATCTAAATGTTTTTAGAATAATGGGGAAAGTTAAATGGGAAAAAAAGGCATTAGATCCAATTCCCCATTTTGTCCAGCCAAATGTATTAAAAAATATATTATAGGAGATAATTTTCTACCATAGTAGTGTAGTAATAAAGTTGGTTATCACATTACAGATGGGAAAAGCTTACTGTATAACCACTGAGACCCTTTCCCCGGAGAGATGCAATTCTATCTGTGGTTTCACATTCCAGAAAGAAATATTCTTACTCCTTCTGAAAATTAGTAACATAAGCACTTAATACCTCTGTTAGATCAACCAATATATTTTATGTAATTCTTACTGTATTTAATAGACTTCACTTAGACTTTCTTCATTATGGCTTAACCCAGCATACACAGATTTGAAACTCATTGTTGAACTGGCAATTATACTTGTCTTTAAAAACCACTATATCTATAACATAGTGGTTGTTATTTAAGAGTATTTGACATGAGAAAGTATAAATAAATGGTGGCAAAATTAATTACAGATTGACTTTTAAACTGTAACTACAGTTAGAAAACATGACTTTATTAAAAACAGCCTAATATGTTAGTCACTTTTCCAAAAAATTGTTTTAAATTTACTGATATCTACTATAACATAAACAATAGCAGCACACACACTGAAACTAAAATAAAACCACTTTAAAACTAATGGGTTTGGGGGCTGAGTTATATCTAAACATAAATATTTACAAAGATGTACTTACGTTTCAGTACTTTTCTTTCTTAACAACATTATTAATTTTGCAATATAACCACAAGAAAAGCAGGGTTTCTGATAGATTAAAAACAAATTTATTGACTACCTTCTAAACTTGGTGAACTGAATATACATGTTTATATCTGCTACCTCCCAAAATTCACCTAAAATTATAATAAAGGATGAAAAGAATGGAAGAGGAGAGGATAATGAATAAAAATTTTGGGAAGATGAAAAAAATAAAGGACAAATAGATTTAATTAAGTGGAGAAAAATGAAATTAACTGCCTGCAGAGGAGAAGGGCCAAAAGAAGCCAGCTGATTTGCACAGCAGAACTCTGGAAAGTTTAGGAATTGGAGACACTGGGTACTGAGAAAAGTGGGAATGAAAGTGCCTCTAAAAATAGAATTGGACAAAAGTACTAGAAGGAACAATTGGACACACAGCCCCTGTTCCCCCTCAAGCTACCATCCCTCCCCCACCCCAAAGGGAGAATGGACTTTTGTTCTATAGAATATTAAATCAAAAATATTGAGGAAAGGTATCTGACCTTTACATATGAACAGTCAGTCAAGAATGGCCAAACATCTTAGAAAAGTCTCTAACGCAGAGCTGCCCCTACCTCTAAAAACAAACAACAAACCACAAACAAAAAACGAAACCAAAAAAAAAAAAAAAAAGCACAAAGCAAGGGGAAATTTTTAAAAAGTTCAATCAGTACCTTACAGCAAGACACAATATTGCATTTATTAAGACTAATACGAGAAAGTTACAATCAAAGAACAGAAAAAAAGCTCTTATGAATTAAAAATATAATAGCCAATATAAAGATGTCAACAGTAGGTTGGAAGATAAAATTGAGGAAATTCCCCAGCAAGTAAAAGACTCGAGACTTAAGCATGTCATAACTCTACACTCACCTATAAGTGTGAGCAAACCGATGTTGTTATGAATTGCTGATTAGAAGGAAATTGGTAAAATTTCTGCAGAGGGCAGTTTGGCAATTTCTTTCAAAATCAGAAATATAATTCCCTTTAATCCAGAAATTCCATTTCTAGAAATTTTATCCTGCAGATAAACTCACTTGTATACAAAAAGAACTATAGGGCTTCCCTGGTGGTGCAGTGGTTGAGAATCTGCCTGCCAGTGCAGGGGACACGGGTTCAAGCCCTAGTCTGGGAAGATCCCACATGCCGCGGAGCAACTAGGCCCGTGAGCCACAACTACTGAGCCTGCACACTTGGAGCCTGTGCTCCACAACAAGAGAGGCCGCGACAGTGAGAGGCCCGCGCACCGCGAAGAAGAGTGGCCCCCATGCACCGCAACTAGAGAAAGCTGTCGCACAGTAACGGAGACCCAACACAGCCAAAAATAAATAAATTTTTAAAAAATTAAAAAAAAAAGAGCTATATACAAGGACAGTAATAACAGAAGTCTGGAAATATACTAAATGTCATCAATTGGAAACTGGTCAAAAAATTATGTTACACCCCTACAATAGAATACAGCCATTAAAAAAAATAAGGTCACTCAAGTTATATTCATATGAAATAATTCCTAAAGTATACTGAAAAAAGCAAGATGTGGAACCGTGTGCTTATATACAGAGAATACATTTCTGGTAAGATACCTCAGAAATAACAATGGTGATTACCTCTGAAAAGGGGTACTGGTGGCTGAGGGTACTGGTGAATGGGAGACTAAATTTCCATTGTGTACCTTTTCATGTCTTTTAAATTTTATATCTATTTCTTAAAAATTATTTTAACCTACTGAGTTAGTGCCTCCATTTATCATTTAAAAGGTCTTAATTTCCAATCAAACCTAAAGCCTTAGTATTTTTGGGTTGAAATGCCCCAAATTGGACCCTGTACTATAATAAACAATCCTCTTGAATCTGACATTTTATTATAATCAATGACTAGGTATATTGTCCTCTCTGGGGTTTTTTCTATGTAATTTAACTTATTAAAATTTAAAAAAATTTATTTTTTGGTTTCTGGTTCTTAATGATAGGACAATACTGATAGCATATGAGCATATAAGACTTTTTTCATATTTGTTGTGTGTCTACCTCTTTACCCACACTTCTGCCATCACCCAGAGCCTGTGCTAGGATAGTGGCCTTAAGTGACTATGAACCGGTACCTGTTCCTCCCTTGACCACCAGGGCAAGCTAAACCATTCCACTTCTCCCAGAATTTGGAATAAGGTCACTGAGAAGCAGTCAGTTGGTCTTGGGAGCCAAACTGCAAGGTTATGCAGCACTCAGTGCATAGCAGAAAAGACACAAGGAAGCAGGAAAAGCAAGCCAGTCTCTGTAGAGGACTACAAGAATGATGAGAGCAGGGACAGAAGCCACATGAGAGATGATTCCTGACTTCCCAGTTCCAGGTCCACTGGCCTTGCTTCCTTTTATGTCATGATGTTTGTCTGCCATGTCTGTTTCTGAAGCTAGTGTGAGTAGTTTTCTATTTCTTGTCCCCAACCATTTCCTGGGTAAAATAAGAAGTATGATGTGTAGACTATTTTCAAGTCTTCTTATTAACAACTGATCTTTTATTTATTATTATTTCTCAATATTTATCCTGGAATAAATAATATCATGTTGGGAGCATGGTGAACTAGGCATTAGTCACCATTTTCCAGTAAACCACAATAAACAACTTAACTTTCCTTTCTGTATCCAGTTTCTTTTACTTTAAAAGTAGGATGATAATATTCATGCTGTCTTCCTCATATCTTTATTCTAAAGATTAAATAATATTATAAAAGTTAAAAAAAAACTTTGAAAAGTGTTTCTCTCAGGTTTTATAAGTAACGTTATTTGTTATGTATTATAATGTTAATTTCTAAGCACTTTTCTAAACCACCAACATTAATTTAAATGTTCGGTTCTAGTCAGAAGTTGTAAGACCTGAACAATCATAGTGTCTCCATTTTCTTTCCCTTGTTTTCAAATTGCTGCCCAGAAACATCAGGTCAATGCTGTGTTTACCTTGTTCTAGATGCCTTCCAATTCTCTGCTTCACCAACCCCTGGTCTAGTCTTGCCTGCCAATGTCCAGGTCAGGCTTTTGGACACTGATCAGGGCCCATCTTGCCTAGAAAGGGAATTCAGACAAACTTACCTGGGCAGCATTTAATCGACACACCTATTCTTTCTAGAGGTGTTCATATGATAAACCCATCTTGGGCTCTAAACTCACATTATAGGGCTTCCCTGGAGGCGCAGTGGTTAAGAATGCGCCTGCCAATGCAGGGGACATGGGCTTGAGTCCTGGTCCGGGAAGATCCCACATGCCGCGGAGCAACTAAGTCCGTGTGCCATAACTACTGAGCCTGCGCTCTAGAGCCCACGTGCCACAACTACTGAAGCCCACGCGCCTAGAGCCCGTGCTCCGCAGCAAGAGAAGCCACTGCAGTGAGAAGCCCGCGCACCGCAACGAAGAATTGCCCCCCCACCACCGTCGCAACTAGAGAAATCCCGCGCGCAGCAGTGAAGACCCAACGCAGCCAAAAATAATAAATAAATAAACAAACAAATAAATAAATTTACTAAAAAAAACAACTCACATTATAAAAGCTTACTGTCCTGCCACAACCACATTTTAGGGAGGTGACTGAAAAATTAATCACCTTTCAACCTCTATCCCTCTAACTGAAGGACAAAGCTCCACCCTATCCTTACAAACACAAGTTCTTTCCTGACTTTCTTTTCCTTTGATATTTATTTCAATTTGATGTTACCTGTACACATGTCTTTCCATTAGGCAGGGCACCAGTGTGATTTTCTCAGGCTTCATATAACCCACTAGAGGCAGCCAAAGTAGTGCTTAGCTACAAATGAGTTAGGTTTCAAATGAAATATAAATCCTATTCAATTAACCAAATAAAATTTGTTATATAATCAGCAAACAGAAGTTAAATCTAAAAATAGTATTCAAGATCTAGGACAAGAGATGGAGACAAAAAGTCAGGAAGAAGATGAAATTTTCAGGTAAAGAAATAATTCAACTATTAGAATAGTGGTATTTGCTTTCTACAGGAAGCCTTCCAACATAACCCATCCTGTAGAGAGATTTATAAGAAACGAAGAATCCTCCCTGAATGTCATCAGGAAGAAACGAAGAGTATAGCCAATGTAAAATGAGCTATCAACTTGACAATTGTAACATGCTAAAAATCCCTGTTCAGATGAAAAAAGAATGTGTAATAGTAGGAAAAAATGTAAAAAGAGGAATCTAAAAGGTAATTGTCTAGACTCAAAACTTTTATCTAGTTAAAACAGAAAGGTTCTTAGAGTGGAAAGGGTCAATCTATCTGACTGACACCAAGCAATCTCTTAGCTAATATTTATTCCCAAGATGACTCTATCTACCAGGCATGGTGAGGTGGGAGGTGGGGTGTGGAGAGAGAAGAATTAGGGCTGTATAGATGATCGGTCCTGTTGTCTTGCTAGGTAATTTAATAAATTCTCATCCTGATGCATCTCTTGCCCACTTAGTAAGTTCTCCTCAGCCTCTGTATCCTGATTAAATTTCTCATCCTGCAAAGGATGTCCTAGGGAGGACGAGTCCCAATACCTACTGTAACCCAGGAGACCCCTCCAAAAAGAACAAGATCTCTCTCATGTTCATTATTGCACTTGGCATCTGGGCTCCTTTGTGCACCAGATTAACCCATTTTGTAACGTGCTTAATAGAACTTCTGGAAACCATTGTGATGCTTTCTCCATGGCACTTTCTACTTTGCATTTTGTTAATACGTAACTTATTACAGACCTTAAGCTCCCTGAGGATAAGAGCTTCTTCAGATTTGTAGTCCTTTGTTACCACTATCCCAGTGTCTTGCACAGAGAAGGTTATCATTAAATATTTAACGTATCAAGATTAACAATATTGATAATGGACAAGTCACTTTTCCAGAATCCTTGAATGAAAATGTTTGTAGTGGTAAGCCAGCAGCTCCTTCAAAATCTACGTCATAGCTTACTTTCTCTTTTCTTTCCTTAATTCTTTACTGAGTTTTTATTAGTGATACAACGGTGTATACCTTGATGACATGAGGTGTTTTTATGTTGTATCAGTTCCTAAGACACATTATTAGCAGGTGCTTTCTCTTCCCAACTAGCTTCTAAGTTCCTTCAAAGTGGGGACCATACCTTCAGTCTAATCACACCATTCATAACTACTCGGCACCCAGAATTGAGTAATGTTGACCACGTGTCTTCCATGGATCAGGTGCTTTCTAAGCACTTCACGCGTATTTAATCCTTTAACCCTTGTGGCAGCTAGTTCAGGGTTACACAGATGGGAAGTGGCAGCACCAGGATTTGATTCAAGGCAGTCTTGCTTCAGGCACATGGTCCTGACCACTCACTCTACTTACTGCCTCCTAGATAGAAAACATTATTTTGGCTTCCTAAACAATGGGTTTAATCTAAAATATTTATTAAAGGCATGATTTTTGGTCAACAATGGTTTGTGATATAGTCAGGTAGAAGAAATTTTTCTCCTCTATTTGTTGTATTGTTTGTATTACTAAAATATCTCCCTTACTCCTATAATTCGATTTTGTTGTTCTCAGAACTCTCTCACCACCACCAAGTTATCCACAGTACTACAACTTCTTTATAGTTTGGTCATGTCTGACACTAGTGTATCTCTCAGAACACCAAACCCAAAGTCCCTAGCTGCTGCTACCTCACATAGGACAGCAACCTCAGACCCACCTGAGGGCAAGTCTCAGCTCTGCTCCTGACCAACTAGGGGACCTCAGACAAGTAGTTGAAATTCCCTCCGCTTCAGCTCTTCATCAGAAAAACAGGGATAATAAAATCTCCATGTGAGGTTCAGAGATGATATAGCTTAGGGGACTAAGACAGCATCTGGCACATAGTAAATGCTCAATTATTAGTAGTGGTTATTATTTTCTTAGCAATTCACCTATCTCTTGTTGCATGAGTAAATCAACACAGAGGTATTCTTAAAGATTTGCCCTCTCACTATTGCTTATTGGTGCTGTTATTTTTTCATTGTGCTGGTGTTAGTATTGATCAGATTATAAGTCTCATTGATGCTTGATCATTGCTCTAGCTCCCCGTCACACAAGAAAATTTGCTATGAGTTGGCTGGTCATTTCACCTCCCTTGGTTAGCTCCACAGCAGTCAAGTAGAGAGAACAATGACATCATTGACCTTGGGACATTTCTTGCAAGTAAAGAATAAATAAAAACTTCCCTATCACTCTCCTAAGGCAAAGATGTTTACAGCTGGGTCTCACAGGTGCTAAACATTCCTGGAAGTTCATGGCAGATTGTACAAGTTGATCTTTATCAATGAGGAATTATTATGATCCAGATTGTTGCAGTACCCAAAAGGAAAAAGAAAAGAAGTGATTGATGCTTACCACGGTCTAGTCTAAAGTCAGGCAGTGTAGCATAATTGAATCTTGCATTTGGAAGACTTGGGGATTTCCTCATTTTCCTCCCCTCTTCCACTTCCTCCAACTGGATATTTGGATTCCTCTGTGAAGACTGGCAGGTGGTCATTCAGCCTCTGCTGGAGAGATGGAGACCTGGGGATTGGGCTCTAGAACTAGCTGTGTCACTAGCCCAGACAACTCAACAACTGCAAGCACCAGTTTCTTCTATTGTGAAACACTGGCTGTCTATCTGACCTGCCCAGCCTAAAACTCCCCCACCGACCCCAGCAAACAGGCAGGCCCCAACTTACAAATGGATCCTGTTCCAAAAGATCACTGAAGCCTTTTATTTGGAACTCAGAAAATATTTCCTGTTGAAAGAGTATAAATGATGGTTGGGATCTCAGGTTTGTCCACAGCACTCTATTTCGTTTATAATGCAGTTAAATTGTGATACTAGTCCAAGAGTAAGAGGGAGGAAAAGAATTTCTGCCCCCTTTTCTGGATGCAAGTCAACACTAGACAAAGCTTTGAAATGTGTGCTATTTACTTTAAAACCCTCTCACTTCCTTTCCTTTTCCTCTCTTCCATTTTGTAATGTCCCTTACTCTGGGCCCAGAGACTTCACGTGTGGCATCCCATTCAGGTTCACTTCACTCTCCAAAGCCCTTAACTATTTTTATCCTCCCCATTCCTATCCATCTCTTTCCGGATTCCTCTCCCACCCCATCCCCTATCTCCAATTCCTCTAGTCCCAGATCCCCCATCTTGTCCTCCCTTCAAACTTCCACTCCCTCAGTGAAGCAGTCCTCAGATTAGTGAGAAGGAAATCCGATTTAAATGATATATGAACACCTAAGCACAATAAGAGTTGACACTTAAGTAGTGCTTCCTGTGTGTCTGGCACTATTCTAGGCATGAATTAACTCTTTAGATCCTCAACAATCCCAGGAGGGAGGTGCTATATTATTTGCTTTCCACAAATGAGGAAACTGAGACAGAGAGAGGTTAGGTGACTTGTCCAGAGTCACTACGCTACAGTCAGTGATGGAGTTGGGTTCTGAAACCAGGCAGCCTAACACTGAAGACTGTGCTCTCACACTAAACTTCCCAGCGGGATTTGTCTCTTTAGTATGGCATGTTTCTTTCTTCTTTTTTTTGGGGGGGGGGGGGCAGGCTTCTTTTTTTATTTTATAAATTTACTTATTTATTTATTTATTTGGCTGCGTTGGGTCTTTGTTGCTGTGTGCGGGCTTTCTCTAGTTGCGGCAGCAGGGTCTACTCTTCGTCGTGGTGCGCGGGCTTCTCATTGCGGTGGCTTCTCTTGCTGCGGAGCACGGGCTCTACATGCGCGGGCTTCAGTAGTTGTGGCTCACTGGCTTAGTTGCCCCGCGGCATGTGGGATCTTCCGGGACCAGGGCTCGAACCCATGTCCCCTGCATTGGCAGGCGGATTCTTAACCATTGTGCCACCAGGGAAGTCCCTTGGCAGGCTTCTTAACCCAAATGAATCTTCACGTTTCAGGCAGCATAACAGACAGGTGAAAATATTCCAGTAGTGTTGGAGAGGATTTTCTGTGATAGGGGGCCACAGAACCAGGGTGGCAAAAAAAAAAAAAAAAAAAAGCTTTGCAGGGCCCAAGTAGATGATGAAAATGAATGAAATGGTGGCTTCACAATAGCAGCTTAGGTTGTATGCTTTCCTCACAGGCACAACCTGTAGGAACCTTCTACCCATCCATAGAAAAAACGCTGGCTCCTGTTTCTCTTGGTTCTCCTGTTCCACCTTTCTCTTCCTAGAATTGTACAGATAACGAAACAAAGAATGGTTGACATTTCTCATAACACAATTCTAAGAAAGATGATAGTGTCTTGCGATGATAAATGGCAATCAGCCCTCGTCCCTGATGTGTGAAGCCCTCCCTAGAAAGCCCGTGCCCCTGTGGAGGGGCAGCACTTCTCAGCCCCAGGTGATGTTTAGTCTGCAGGCAGGCAGACAGTGTGACTCCAGAGCCTAGGCTCTCAACTGCTTGTTATACTGCCTGGGTACAAGTGACACCTGGACCACATTTTTAATATACTTCATTGTAATATATTCACTTTCATGGTGAATGTTTGCATATATGAATAAATTAGAAAGATGTCTGTACTTACCAGGACTCCTCCAGTTGTAAGTGCTATAAACTCAACTCGAATTATCTTTAAAACACACCCACATGTGTGGGAGTGTGAGGACATGATGTCAGACAGGAATGAAATGTAGGGGCCAAGCTATATAATCAGGCCCCCTTCCTCCATTTCCCAGATCTTGTTTTATTGGTTTGTTGAACTCATCTACTTCTACAGATGAGAAGATAGCACTCCAGATGCACACCCTTCCAGCCCCATAGGTCTAGAAATGCACGTTTCCCCTCCAGCTCTGGCTGAAAAGTCCCAGGAAAGGTTCATCTTGGTTGTGTGTCTACCCCTGAACCAATCACTTTACCTGGAAAGTTGGATCACTCTGATTAGCCAGGGCTTGTTTACTTACTTGTCACCATGATAGGGGAGAGTGGGTGGCAGATGACAGCCCCCCACCAAGCTCTAATAAAGTGCAAAGGGACAGTTCTCCAAATAAAGAATGGCTCTGAGCAATCAAAAACTATAGCTGTTCACTATAATGTTTGAGTTATCTATCGCATGAAAATTAGGGAAATTTAAGAGAAAAAATAGCTTATGTTGGATAACTCAAAAAATCAGAACTAGCTTTAGGACACTTTGTCTACATAATGTGTGCCTTCTTGATTATGATAAATGTCTAAATAGGGAATTCCCTGGTGGTCCAGTGGTTAATGATTAGTATAATCAAGCATAACTGATGACAATTAACACTTAATCATAAAATATGTATTAGACCTTGTTCTAGGATACTCTTGATCAAATTCTTCTCTATACGTCTAAAGTTACCATGACACATTTCTCATATTTCTCTCTTTTTGGAGAAAATTGTAGAAATAACTAAAATAACTCTAATTTACCATTCTCAAGTAAAATTTCAAAAAGGTAAATTTCAAAATATTGCAGTAACTGAACATGTCATACTTATATGTTATGAAAAATGCCTCTCTTCTAACTCGTGCTAGTTACCTGTTTACTGTTACAAGAAGAGAGAAAGATCTGGCCATTAGGTCATTTGAACCTACCTCCAAATGAAGTATAGTAGAATTATGACTTGCTTCTCTATAGCCAATCATTCTTGCCCCAAGTAAAAGGTCCTTACTTCCTGTCCGTTTGAAGCAGATAACTATTTGTGGGCAAAACCTCTTACCTCTGCCTGAATCCCTTTCCAAAAGTAAATGTGGTACATCCAGGTCTGTTTGCATTTGTGTGTGTGTGTGTGTGTGTGTGTGTGTGTGTGTGTGTGTGTGTGTGTGTGACAGAGAGATTGATTGATCCTCTGAAACCATTGTGACATCGGAGAATTTGTTTAGACCTCTTGTGTGACTGATTACACCACCTGGAATGACAATTGGTTTCAGGGAACCCTCTTTAATGATTAATGAAAGCATTCCTGCCTTTTTGTGTCCTACACATATTTCTGTTAAGGGTGAAGCTTCAAGTTAGGAACAGTGTTGATCTCATATTGGGATGGCCTAAATTCAGAACATTTGAAGCAGTATAGGTAAGGTAAGTCATTCTTATTCTTTTAAATGAAACGATGTTTTAAAGTATAAACATTTTAAGACATTTAATAAAACTGATGGGTAAAAATTATATGTGATTTATTTTTAAATTGGCATGCTTTATTCAAGAAGCACACAAATGTACTTCAAATAGTATAGAATCATACCCAAATATATATCAAATATGATATATTCAAGATATGCCATAAAACATTCCAATTTTAGTCAATCCTCACCTTATTTTAGTTTATAAAATATTTAGTATATTCTCTTTCTTATTAGGAAGAAATGAACTTATATGATCTATGATGAAAATCATACATGTTAAGCATGTGCAAGGGAACACATATTTTCCAAAATTCTTATACAGTGTGCACAGCTACGAGGTTTGAATATCACTGCTCTACAGAATAAAATCTCAACTCCTTAGTATCACTTTTAAAACCTTTCACAATCTGATCCCCAACTATCTCTCCAATTTCAATTCTTGGCTATATCTTGGTGTGAGTTTTTAAGACTCCTAAGCAGGATAAATAATTTTTTTTTGCAGAATGCGGGCCTCTCACTGCTGTGGCCTCTCCCGTTGCGGAGCACAGGCTCCGGACGCATAGGCTCAGCGGCCATGGCTCACGGGTCTAGCCGCTCCGCAGCGTGTGGGATCTTCCCGGACCGGGGCACGAACCCGTGTCCCCTGCATCGGCAGACGGACTCTCAACCACTGCGCCACCAGGGAAGACCAGGATAAATAATTTTTAAAACTCATACTTAGACATATAATGCGACTGCAGAACAGCAAAGTGAAAGAGAAGATCTTAAAAGAAGATGGAGAGAAAAAATATATATTACTTTCAAAAGAATGGAAATTAGATTTAACTGTAGAAGTGGAAGTCAGAAAAGTGGTAAAGTAATATCTTTAATGGGCTGAGAGAAAAAAAAACAAACCTAAAATTGTATAGCGGGCAAAAAGTATCTTTCAAGAATTGAGAGTTTGCCATTTTATTGAAGGAAATTCTGAAGAACATACTTCAAGCAGAAGTCACATAATCCCCAATGGAAAGTCTGAGATGCAAGGAGAAATTAAGAGAAAAAAAAAGTGGTAAATGCTTGAGTAAATATAAACAAATCTAAACTACATAAAACAATAACAACACCTTGCTAGGTTAAAAATCAGTATAGACTAAAAGCACTTCTACAATAGCATATAAGTCCCGGAGAGATTAGAAATAGAAGATTCTTATGTTATTGAAAGTGAAAGTGTCAATAAGTGTTATACTTTGACAAGTTAAGCGATCAAGGAAGTCAGGTTCTCCTCCTGCAAAGGCCAGCCAGAGAGAGAAACCCTAGAAAGACCAGGAGGAGAGAAAGGCCCCAGTTTTCCAGCCATCTTGGATCTTGTCCAGATTGCAGCCAGCCCTGCTGATACTACCTAGAACAGAAAGACAAGCCATCCCAGTGGAGCCCCACAGTCAACACACAGAATCATGAAAAATAATAAAATTCTTGTCATTTTAAACCATTGTGTTTTGGGGTTGTTTGTTACAGAGTAATAAACACCTGATATAGTACACTAACAAAAAAACCTACAGCAATCATCATAATTAACGGGGACATACTGAAAACATTCTCTTTATTTTTTTTTTAACATCTTTATTGGAGTATAATTGCTTTACATTGCTGTGTTAGTTTCTGCCGCATAACAAAGTGAATCAGCTATACGTATACATGTATCTCCATATCCCCTCCCTCTTAAGCCTCCCTCCCACCCTCCCTATCCCACCCCTCTAGGTCATCACAAAGCATCAAGTTGATCTCCCCGGTGCAATGCAGCTGCTTCCCGCTAGCTATCTATTTTACGTCTGGTAGTGTATATATGTCCATGCTACTCTCTCACTTCATCCCAGCTTACCCTTCTCCCTCCCCATGTCCTCAAGTCTATTCTCTACATCTGCGTCTTTATTCCTGTCCTGCCACTAGGTTCTTCAGAACCATTTTTTTTTTTAAGATTCCATATATATGTGTTAGCATATTTGTCTTATTTGTCTTTCTCCTTCTGACTTACTTCACTCTGTGTGACAGACTCTAGGTCCATCCACCTCACTACAAATAACTCAATTTCATTTCTTTTTATGGCTGAGTAATATTCCATTGTATACATGTGCCACATCTTCTTTATCCATTCATCTGTCGATGGACACTTAGGTTGCTTCCATGTCCTGCCTATTGTAAATAGTGGTGTAATGAACATTGTGGTACATGACGCTTTTTGAATTATGTTTTTCTCAGGGTATATGAAAGCATTCTCTTTAAAATAGAGACAAGATCAGGGGTGCATCTATCCCCAGCTCTGTTTAACATCATACAGGAGATCCTGACAAGAACAAGAAGGTAAGAAGGAAGTTAAAGTATAAAGATTGGAAAGAAACTAACCAGTAAATATTACAAAGAATCTACACAAAAATTAATAATTAATTAATTAGTTAACAAGAGTATTTAACAAGGCTGATGGCTAAAAAATGGTGTTACTATATGCCAGCAACAGTTAGAAAATGTAAAATTTTAAAGTTACCTTTTATAATAGCATAAAAAATAAAGCTCATAGAAATAAATGTAACAAAAGAAGTACATGACAAATGTCAAAAAAATTGTTTTCAAATTTATTGAGTCATTAAAGATGACCTAACTAAATAGAGAGATATTCCATTTTATGTCTTATAAGTCTTAATTTCATAAGCATGTAAATTCTACCCAGATTGGTCTATAAATTCAATGCAATTTCAATAAAAATTACAACACATTTAAATTTTTTTTTGCAATTTGATAAGCTAATTAAAAAATACATATGTGAAACAAGAGGCCAAGAATATCTTGAAGAAAAGCAAGGTTGGGGGTGGGTCTGGGGTAACTGTCTTACAAGATATTGAGACTTAACCATAAAACTGTAAGATCAAGAGTGTAGTGTTAGTTCAGGAATAGCCAAAATGACGAATAAAACAGAATAAAGAACCAATAAACAGACCCACAAGGATGTGGAAAGTTAAATCAGGTCTGCATTATCAGCACAGGTCATGGGGAAAGGATCAACAAATGGTGCTGGGACAATGCTATATCCATAGGGAAATAATTAATTTGGACCTCTATCTTATACCATACCCCCAAATCAATTTCAAATGGATTAAATACATACAAGTATAAGGTAAAACTATAAAACTTTTAGATAATAACACAGGATAATATCTTCATGATCTCAGGGTAGGGAAAGATTTCTTGAACAAGATTTTTAAAACATAAGCCCAAAAGAGAAAGATTAATATATTTAACTGCATTAAACAGACAAACAAAACCTGCTCATTAAAGACAAGCCATGAACTTGGAGAAGATATTTGTAAAACATAATTGACAAATAATTTATAACCAGATATAAAAGAACTCCTACAAAGCAAACAAGAAACACACAGCTCAATAGAAAAATGAGGAAAATATGTTTTAATATTCTCGTCGCAGAAGAAACGTGGTGCTCAATAAACATATAAAAAGATGTTCAGCCTCATTAGTAATTAGGAAGATGCAAATTAAGATCATAATGTGACACAACTGTATAACCAGATTGGCTAAAACTAAAAAATCTGACAATATCAAGTGTTGACAAGTGTCTTGAGCGATGAGAAGAAACTCTCATACACAGCTGATAAGCATGTAAATCAGCACGATAATTTTTGAAAACTATTTTTAGTATTATCTAATAAATTTGAAGAGGCACACAGCCAATAAACAATTCCACTGCTAGATTATACCTTAGAGAAACTTACATGTGTGTAGCTTGAGTCTTGTACAAGAATGATCTGTGTAGCATGATTTGCAAAAACCCAACCTGGAAACAATCTAAATATATATGAATAGTAAAATGGATAAGTAGTGGTATACTTCAAACAACAAAACAGCATACAGCTGTTAATGATTTACAAATATATTGGTGAATCTTAGGAACATAATGTTTAATAAAAAGTACAAGTCACAGATGGATACCTATTGTATGATTCCATTTATATAAAGATAAAACACATGCAAACCAAGCAATATAGTGTTTAGGGATAATGAACCCTTGTGATAAAACTATAAAGGAAAGCAAAGAATGCTGTTTACAAAATTATAGTCCTTATCTTTGAGGAGGAAGGGAAGAGGATTATGTGGGGAGAGGTTCACAGGTTAATTTGTTTTCTTAAACTTGAAGATTGAGTACTTGACATATATCTATAATTTATTATTCTTTTCAGTCTACTCAATATTTAGTAAAGATTTCATCAAGTGTTCAAAAACCCTCACGTTTAATCAGGATGACCTCAGGGAGGCACGACTGAAATGCCATTGTAACTCACAAAGCCTAAACTAACCAATCGTGGTGGACTTTGCAAAAAGAAGGCCTTGGGAATGCAACAATCTGTTCAGCTTCTCTGGAAGGAAATGGAGAGCAAGAATCTATCAGTGTCCGGGGCTTCCCTGGTGGCGCAGTGGTTGAGGGTCTGCCTGCCCATGCAGGGGACGCGGGTTTGTGCCCCGGTCCGGGAGGATCCCACATGCCGCGGAGCGGCTGGGCCCGTGAGCCATGGCCGCTGAGCCTGCGCGTCCGGAGCCTGTGCTCCGCAGCGGGAGAGGCCACAGCAGTGAGAGGCCCGTGTACCGCAAAAAAAAAAAAAAGAATCTGTCAGTGTCTGCCAAATCTTCCCTCCCTCGCCCCCCCATACACCTTTTCCCATTCACTTCCATCCCCTTAATATTCTCACTCCTCCATCGCCACTGTATTCAGTTCATATTAATTTGTATTCTCAATATTTTTCATTTCCCCCCCTTTTGAGCAGATTCCCAGGCCCCTTCATGTTTCCTTGTCCTGGGGATTTTTGCCAGACAAAATTTACCAGACAGCATGAAGTCTAAGGCTCCTCCTGGGGTTTGTAAAAATCTCAAGTCCCTTGAAGAGGATGTGTCAGATGTTCTGGAGGAAAAGGGCAGGGCACAGCAGACCGGAGAGGGGAGCCAGGATGCCCTCAGCACCATGGATTACCTTCTGTCTATATGTTTCAAACCTTCTTGCTCTTCTACTTGCCATGTACTTTTTTTTTTCTGCGGTACGCGGGCCTCTCACTGTTGTGGCCTCTCCCGTTGCGGAGCACAGGCTCCGGACCCGCAGGCTCAGCGGCCATGGCTCACAGGCCCAGCCGCTCCGCGGCATGTGGGATCCTCCCGGACCGGGGCACGAACCCGTGTCCCCTGCATCGGCAGGCGGACTCTCAACCACTGTGCCACCAGGGAAGCCCTGCCATGTACTTTTGATGCAATGGGACATACTCATATTGTAATGTGACTTCTGGCCCAGGACCTTCATGTCTTATTGCTGGGCAAGCTGGCTCAGTAAGCCGTAGAAGCATTCCTAGCAGCTGTTCTGACACTGGAAAACCAGCAATGACTTAACTATTTACAGAAGTGATTGTAAGCCACTAAACCCAAACAAAATGCCCCGGTCGACTTCTCTTTTATCAGACCCCAAAAATGCCTGAACCATTCCAACGCCACCTTACTCAAGGGGAAGTGTGACTGAAGAGAAGTAGGAGTACCAAGAGGTGGAAGCCTTAACTGATTGCATTTAAATTAGCTACTTTTGTTGCAAAAACATAGAAATGTATGAACATATTAGGAAGGCCCCTCCCATGGTCTTGAGACCCAAGTGAGGGACCATGAAACTTAAGCTTTAATAGCTTCAGTATATCTGCTGGGGGGCTTGAGGGATGTTTGCTGAGTGAGTAAGTGAGCCAAATATGAGACACTTGCATTCTAGGAATCTCTTTTGTAGAGTAGGAATTTT
The DNA here is from genome assembly GCF_039906515.1 of Pseudorca crassidens. Taxonomy (NCBI): domain Eukaryota; kingdom Metazoa; phylum Chordata; class Mammalia; order Artiodactyla; family Delphinidae; genus Pseudorca; species Pseudorca crassidens. The sequence continues at coordinate 133,775,349 of NC_090297.1, read as the reverse complement.
CTATCTTACCCTGTCTATCAGGGTCTAGATATGTTATCTTTTACTAACGCCATACTCATCAAATCTTCTGACAAAAAAATTTATCCCCAGGTACCTTACATGGGGGAGGTGGTGTATACACAGCAGACCTGAGTGAAAGTACGTTTCCCAGGGCAAACAGACAAATTGTTAATCTGGGTAGAAATCCGTCTCTTGGGAGTTTGATTTGTGTAGCTGGGTCCTGAGAAACTGACACCTCAGAGTCCCTGACGGAATTCAGTTTCAGAACATGGAAATATGGCACCCAATGGACCCCAACTCGCAAAGCCTCATTGGCCTTTCTCAGGGAGAAGCACCTAATTCAACAAGCATACCTCAAAACTGTCACGCTGATGACTCAAAATAACTCTCAAATTGGGTGAGAATTATAGATTAACTGGATATACACAGGTGAGATTAAAAAGGGGGGATTGCCTTTTTCCCACTGCCTTTCTACACTTAAAAAAATTAATACTTGTCTTCATAATAACTTAAAATGAGAAAGAAAGGTTACTTGCCAGTATGTGGGATTAGGAAAGATTTTTTTTGCAGCTGTGAAACAAGCAGTTCTTAAACCCTCTAGGGCAAAGGCAGCTAAAAGCAGAAACCCCTTAGCAGTTGCTCTAAAATTGCCCAGGGACACATTGGGTATTACTTCAAGATCGTGACCAGATTCTTCACTCCTTCAAGTTTCAGGTGATTTGAGGGGAAGAGGAAAGGACTGAAGTGACATTAACCATTTACCAACTGAACCCATTCTTATATTTTAAGATTTTTAGGGCTGGAAGCAGGCAGATCATTGCACCTAGTCCCCTTATTGTACAGATGGGGAACCCAGGACCAAGGGAAGTTACTCCTGCAAGGTTACATGGTCAGTGGTAGATGTGGGGACTCTGGAATAGGTTTAGGATACTATTTTTAGGCTTAAGAAATTCAGAATTGAGTGTCACAGAGGCTGTAAAGGAAGATATATCATGAGCCAACCGCTGTCCCAGATTGTTTGCTGAAGGGGAGTCAGATGCCCACCACTTCAGCCAAATTAACAGCTGGTAACAGTTGGAGGCAACTGTCATTTCTTAGAATTTTGAGCTCGCAAAAATCTCGCAATTAATGATATTAGGGAAGGGTTGCTCCTGGTCCCATCCATCATTCATCAGAAGGTGCCTGGGACCACCAGCTGTCACATACAAGCTAACTTTTAGCCAGAGCAGAAATTGGAGTTGGAAAGAGGATAAAACCAGTATCCACCAGTGGGAAGCTGGCATTTGAAGAAGGTCCCGGGGAAAGGTCGACCTGGTCTTCTTCAAAAACATACAGGAAAGAAATTGAGGGAAGCATGGCAAAACAAGATAAAAAGTCTCAGATACATATCACTAGGGGAAAATGTGACCGTAAAAGAAAATGATAATAGAATACCTCTGGAAAGATAAATAAAGAACTGATAATTGCCTCCCAGGAGGGGAACCAAGTTTTGGGGCTTTAGGTGTAAGAGAGACATTTCTTTTTTCCTGTATAACCTTTTGTACATTTAGGTTTTGGAATCATGTGAATTTTTAATCTATGTTTTAAAACATTAGATTTTAAAAAAGAAAGTAACAAGGGACTCCTCCTTAAAATTATAGCAGCTTTTCAAAAATCCCTGTGAAACAAGGATGTGACTAGCTTAGTAAAATCCAGCCCTAACCAGGGCCTTTTGTGGCGATGCAGAGTGCGTGACCGAGGGTGTGCTGCCTCCAGCCTTGTCCAGGAGCAGCTGCGTCTGACTGTAGCATCACTTTCTAACATGAGGCCAATGCATGCTCCCATTCCTTTCTAGTATTACTTGCTATAACTACTAAATACCGCCCTGAAACCAAATATTTCCTTTTTTGGAGAAGGATTAAGTATAGGCAGAATGCTATTTTAACAGCTATCATCACGCTGTCTAGTTCAATATAACAAAGTTCGCATCCTGGCCAACAGCCCATACGAGCATGGTTTTGCTCATATTTGTTGGTATATACGGAGGCAGCAGTAAGGATTTTATACACATACACATGCATATATGGTATATACTCTTTTTCTTTAAAACTTCTCTATATACATATGTCTATATATACATATATATATACTTTTTAAGAAAAAGATTTCAGAGACACAGCATTATAAGGAATCAGGTTTATAGAAAATGGTGTCAAATAGGATATGAACTAACCCACGTAGCATGTAGGATGCAGCAACAGAGATGAGTGTGCAGCATAAAAGAACGTAGTGTTCAAGAGGCAGTGCAGCACAGCAATTTCAAGCATGGACTTTGGAGCCGGGCAGTCTAGGAATCCAGCTTTACCACCTAGTTAATGATGCAACTTTTAGCAAATGATTCACCCTGTTGTGACTCAGTGTTGCCATCTGTAAAATGAAACTAATAACAAAAATCTCAAAGTTTCATTATAAAGATTAAGTTAGTTCATAGGTAAGATGTCTGGAATAGCGATTGACCACATGGTAAGCACCAGGTATAAATATTAGCTATTGTCATTCTGCAAAGAACAATTTGGCAACATGGACCCATGCCATAGTCCCTACATGTAAGGATATATTTGATCAAGGACAATCATGACCTGGGTGAAAAAGTCCTCAAGACAATCAACTTCTCTTAATTCCATGCTCACCCAGCAATTATCTTGATTACTAATCCAACTTTCCAGGTATCTGTCCTCAGGAAAGGGGGTATGGTTTTCTGAATGAGACAAAGGTCATCTGTTTCCTGCCCAGAAGGGTCATCTCCATTTAAAAATTAATGCATTAGTATTCTGGTTTACAGGCCCTTCTCATGTGAGTATTTCACTGAGTCTGCAACTCTGGGGATACACTCAGAAAATCTAGTTTGTGGACTTTCCCAACTGAGGTCCAGAATCTGGATCTTTGTGTAGTTACCAAGGAAATATCACCTCAGAGGCCTCTTGGGGACTAGTCAGCTGTCTCCTTCCTCAGATGAAACCTCCCTGATGCTACTACCTCATTGTAGGTAGGGAGCAATCATTCCACATGCTTGCAAAACACTGTGGTCACTTTGCTTAGAAAAATGTTACTTTTTTACACACTATTTATGTATAGTAATTGTATTTGAAAACCTGCAGGTTTTTTGAACATATATGTGACAAAATTGAACTAAGGAAGAAGTTGGTGATTCTATTTTGAAAGCTAAAGCAGAAACAGAAGGGATTGAGCCTTTCTGTAGGGAAGGAACAGGTAGAAAGTATATTCTCAACTATACTTTCCCCTTTTCTCCTACAAGGTCCTGGGTGTTTAGGGCTTATGTTACAATTTGGTAAATTATTTGGGAAAGAAGGTAGTTTTCTGGTGAGAGTCACTGGAATTGGGATGCCCAGAATCCTAATGCCAGTCTCAGGTTGAGTTATAACAACACTACATTCTAATCCAGTCTCATGAGAGGCCCTCTGTGACCTGCACTAGTCAGTCTCCATCTAGAATAATAGGTTTTATTCTGGGACTCTGGTAAGAGGGTCATTGACAAACTGGAGTTTGTCCAAGGGAAGGCAACCATAAGAACACCATCTCATGTGTATCAGTCAGGATATTTTTAGTTGCAAGTAACAAAACACTAGCACCAAACTGGGCTAAGCAAAAAGGAGAATTTGACTCATGTAAACTGAAACCACATAATTCTGAACCAGAATTGCCTTCAGACAAGGCTTTGCTGTAGGTTCACATGATGCAACCACGACTCAGATTTTCTCTCCACCTGCTTTTTGGATATTGGCACCATTTTCAAGTAGGCTCTTCCCTTCATGGTCTAAGACAGACATCAATAACTCTCAAGGCTTCATGCATCCTCACCCTCATCCCACACCTCAGAACCAATTTGCTAAAGTCCTGAGATTTACTCTAACTGGACTGGCTTAAGTCAAGTGCCCACCCCTGCTGCCATCACTGTGGCCAGGAGATTGGAATGTTAGCACTGGCCTTATCCTCTACCCTTGGAGCAGGGAGGAAGTCATGGAGTCCCACTTGGAAATCAGGGCTGGTGGGAAAAGGGAAGAGGAAATGGATGTTCCAGAAGTAACCAACAAAGGTAAGTGCTTCATCACATGATGAACATTTAAAGGAATAGGGATTCTCAGCCTGAGGAAAAGAAGACATAAAAAGAACAAAGTAGTTGTCTTTGAAGATCTGAAAGCGTTGTTTGGAGGCAGCATTAGATTTATTCTGTGTAATTCTAGAATTGATGGGTATACTTGCAGAGTGGCAGATTTTGACTAAATTTAAGGGAATGAAATGTAAAAATCTCCCTCCTTCTTTCCCTTCCCTTCCCTGCCACTCATCTTTTTCCATTTCTACTCTTTAGAGATAATCTCTATGAACTGTTGAATGAAAACCTTTCTTAAGATTAGAGTTGGGCTTCCCTGGTGGCGCAGTGGTTGAGAGTCCGCCTGCTGATGCAGAGGACACGGGTTCGTGCCCCGGTCCGGGAAGATCCCACATGCCGCGGAGCGGCTGGGCCCGTGAGCCATGGCCGCTGAGCTGTCATCTAACTAATATTTCTGGTGTGGTCCTAATCACTAGCAAACAAATAATATACACTAAATTTGCTCTTTCATAGAATACAAGAGTAGTTAGTCAAAATGAGATTGTGTCTTGTCCAGACCTGGTAATAAACTGAATCTTAAAAAAATAAATACCATCTATTGAATGCCTACTCTGCTTCACATACTGCTTACTGTTCAGTACATCTCATTAAATAAAAATTTCAGAACAACCCTCTGAAGTTATTATTATCTCCATTTTACAGATGAGAAATGAGGTCTGGAAAGGTTAAGTAACCAAAGTCACACAGCTAATATGTGGTAGAACCACTTAGAACTGGGGCCTAGTTTTTTCTGACTATAAACCCATGCCCTTTCCATACGATGCTGCCTTTAAGCATGTAAGCATGTTTACGTGTGTATAGTGAGGGCAAGTTCATGACACTATGTGGTGTGAAATTATATTGAGAGCAATCTCAAAATACAAATTTTAATCCTCTTTACATATTTGTTGCACATAGAAACAAACAAACGTATGGGGGAGGGGAAATCATTGTAAAGAAATAAACATGCCATTTGGGTTTTCAGAGGAGTCTTTAAGTTCTTTGATGCTTAGGTATGTGAACTGCAAAACAGCCTTATTTTTTTTTCCTTTTGTTGTGGATTTGTTTTTGAATGAGTTGTATAGCAATGACACATTTGATTGTTATTTCTTGGGCTTGTTTTGAAATGTGTATTGAAGCCTTGTGAACTTTGCAGTTCCTAGGGTCACACATTTTTTCTTAATGACTGCTAAATGATGTGTTTTTCCCAAAACTCCTAAGGGAGTATGACCTCCTTTAACCAGCAGTTCTTAATTTTCAAAAAATATCCTTTATTTTTACCCTAAGCTGGACATTCCTTTTTCTAGTTTCCCTTTCAATTTAGCAAACCTTCATGTACTTAGCCTCTGTGAGAGATTCATAAAGAAGACATGGTGGGTTGGGTAATTCTTCTATTATCAGCTCTTCAAACACCCTTCCCCATGCCTACCCTTATTACCATCTTATTATAGCACCCTCTTTATGACTTCTCACAATCCATGATTGTGTCATTTATCTACTTGTTTATTGACTGTCGTGCCCATAGGGTATAAGTTCTAGAGGGTAGAGACCTACCTCTCTTCCTCACTGTTGTGTCCCCAGAAACTTAGCAAGGTGCCTGGCACAGGAGGCTCTGAACAAACATTGTTGACTGATTGAATGAACCTAGCAGTGCCTACCTTGTGATAGGTGCTCCATGAATCTTTCTTCATAATGAGTGAATGAGGCCTGAAGTGGTTAAAGAAGATGGCAGAGTTTGATCTGGTCCTACAGTGGAACATTTAATATTTTGTCTGTCCAGAACAGACATTTCTTTTGCGGGGGGGGGGGGGAATGCTCCTTAAAATCATGTGGGAGCTACTACCTGTGAAGTGCTTCAGCGGAAAGGCACATGGCCCAAGCTGAGTCGGTCGCTGTTCTCCATTCCTCTTGGCACACTGATCTGTCCCTGGATAAGCACAAGGTCCCAGCCAGTTCAATCAGTGTCTTTTTATCAATGTTTTTCAAACTTGAGCTGGAGAAAGATATTCCTTTTCCCTTTGGTCAGAAAGCTGCAAGGATGTACATCCAAGGCAGCTTCTACTCCCACAGAGGAACTGGTCTGAGAGCATGACGCCAGAGGCAGGAGATGAGTAGAGAGCCCTGGTGGCCAGGGTCCAGCTGACACATCCTTTCAAGGCTTAACTGTTCAGCTTCAAATCTGTGAGCCAATCCAGTGTTCTCTCATAAATCACCCCGCTAAAGAACAAAATGCTTGAGCAGCTAGATTGAGTCCAGAAATCCCAACTAATACAAATGTGAGTAAGTAGACAGGAGTAGGGAGGGGCCTCTGGGCAAAAACACAGAGCTTATATTAAATATGATTTTTTAGGAAAGCTCAGAACTAAACACTTAAGGATAGATATTTATGACCTTCAGCCAACGCATATTACTGCTCTCTCTAGTATGATCCTCATATGCACAGTTAGCTTTGGCCATAAAGTAGGAAATAAAATGTGATAACATGAGGAAATACCTAGACGTAAAACAAAGTAAAAAAAATGGATACAAATAAATACACTGCAAGAGCACAACTATAGAGCACAACGATGTAGTGAAATTGCACAAACTTTAGACTCATACACTTTGATTTGAATCCAGTTTCAATTTACTAGAAGCATGACGATAAGCAACATTGCCTAACACTTATAGCCTTTGGTTTTTTCATCTGTAAATCAGGGATAATATCTCTCAGGGTTGTTGACATATTAAATTAAAAAATAGTAGGTAAAACCCTTAGCACAATGTCTGGCATTCAATAAATGTTACTTATATTCTTTATGTTAAAAATAACACTCACTGCATTTAAAATTTAAAAACACTAGAAGAGGGCTTCCCTGGTGGCGCAATGGTTGAGAGTCCGCCTGCCGATGCAGGGAACACGGTTTGCGTCCCGGTCCGGGAATATCCCACATGCCGCCGAGCGGCTGGGCCCGTGAGCCATGGCCGCTGAGCCTGTGCATCCGGAGCCTTTGCTCCGCAGCGGGAGGGGCCCCAGCGGTGAGAGGCCCGCGTGCCGCAAAAAAAAACCCCCAAACAAACAAACAAAACACTAGAAGAAACACATCTAAGTGTTCATAGTACTTGTGTTTGGATTTGTTGATTTATTTAACAAATATTTATTGAATGCTGACAAGGAACAGGGACTAGATACTACAATGGGAGACAACAGTGAACAAAATGAAAAAGGTCCTTGACCTCATGGAGCTCAAATTCCTGGGGGATATAGACAATACACAAATAAATAAATTAAATAGTGGGTCACGTGGCCTGAAATGCTATAGTCAGGGAGTGCCTGGTGTTTGTGGGTGTGGAGGTGGTTGTGCAACGGTTTTAAACCCAATGTCCTGAAAAGCTTCACTGAGAAAGTGATAGCTGAGTAAAGACTTGAAGGTGAAGAAGGATGGCAGGACTGTGGATATTTTTTTCCCCTTGTATTTGTTTTTCTGATTTTTAAAATGAGCATTTGGAAACTGATTTTTAAATAAAAAAATTTAAATGGAAACTAAAATCCGAATCTTGCTAAAAGTATTTATTATTATAACTTATCTATGGTGTTTTAGCTTTAAAAAATGTTCCTTATCACTTATTCTCAAAACACCATAGCACTGCTGGAAGGCAAGTAATATTTTTCTCCTTGTTTTACAGTTGAAAATGAACTTCCTCAAGGTCATGCAATTTCTAAGTGTTAGAACAGATTCTTGAAATTCAGATATTCATGCTTCAGATCTCGCATTCTCTAATAAATTCCTATTTCTTACAGCTCATATACACAGGATCATCTATCTTCTCCTGAAACGTATCTATTTATCTATACCTCCATGGGTACTGATCAATAACTTCTAACAACTCAGCAGTTATTTATTGTGTTCACTGGAGTGGGAACTGCAATAATATAATAGTCTCTATGCAGAGGGGAGTGTATATAAATTTTTGAGTGGGGTTGTATTATTGAATAAGCCATATAGCAGTAACCTATGTGTTATTTAGTATGATGCTTTTTAAATTACCCTTATCTACATTTTTTTTGCTAACTTGTCTTGCTTAGAATGAAAATTGTCAATGATACACTACTAACATCAATCAAGTTTATGTTGTGGAATAACTTGCATATAGTCACTGTGCTCATTGACACTTCTTACCAAAAATGAGAGTTGGAGGGACTTCCCTGGCGGCGCAGTGGTTAAGACTTCACGCTCCCAATGCAGGGGGCCTGGGTTCGATCCCTGGTCGGGGAACTAGATCCCACATGCATGCCGCAACTAAGAGTTCACATGCCACCACTAAGGAGCCGGTGAGCCGCAACTAAGGAGCCCACCTGCCACAACAAAGACCTGATGCAACCAAATAAATAAATAAATGTTCAAACAAACAAACAAGCAAAGGTAGGTTAATAGCTAACTGTTGAAAATTAAGAAATGACAGTTAAAAAAAAATGAGAGTTGGAAAATGTGCCTTGAACTTGTTAGGAGTGAGGGACGAGTCGAATATTCCATTCTTCTAAGAGCCTGATTCCAAGTGAATAGTTCTCATCCTGACTTTCTTTGCAACTTTCCTGCCCACTTCCGTGACAGTTTTAGCTCAAACCCAGCATTTTTACTGCAATTCAGAATCAAAACATACAATTAAACTAAATACAGTAGTGACATTCTAACTAAAATGAATAGTTATAATAAAATACCGTTATTAAAAATATTGGCTTAGAGTTTGATATAATTAACCTTAGAGTTTGATATAATTAACCTTATAACAAAAACATACTTTTTCTATTTGTTAGAATCCTGAAAAATATGTCTGAGTCTTAGAAGCATAGCATTAAAATAAAGTAAGAATGGTCTTTTGTTTCTATAATTCCAAAAAGAAGAAAAAAGGGGAGTGAAGAAGAGAGAGAAAATTTCTTAACTGAGAGCCAAATCATTTGCCTCAAGAAAAGAGCCATGATTTCCTAATCTATGTAGATACATGTAGATATGGATGTAAGTTAAGTGAAATAAAATGTGTAAAAAGACTTAAAATAGTACAAAGTAGTTGTCCAAAATCTGTTCATTGCTTCTTCATCTGAATCTGCATTTGCATAGATTGCAGAAAATTTATGAATGATGGGACTTGGCACTCATCATTTCTGCCTTTTGCAAAATCTCTTTTGTTACTATTTCCTCAGTTATAGTAGCTCATTGACTTAGGTATTAAATTCAATAGAATATTTTTAATTGAACACCCAATATATTTTCGAAGCCTTGTATTAATGAGCATCCCTTTAAGTCTCTCTTTTCCTCCCCAACCTCAAAGAAGGGTCAGAGTTGGGGTGAAGGGTTTTCTACCTCAGGATCTTTTCAGAAAGGGCATGGGATATTTAAACTTGTGTCATAGTCACAACTTGTACGAAAGCATTCAAATATTTAAAAAGCAAAGTAGATAGTTTGAAGGGCAAAGAGAAAATAGCTTTGATCCTTCATGATTTCACCAGGAGCCACTTGCATGTTCTGTTTTGCAGAGCCTGCACATTTTTCTGCAGATCATAAAGCGTTCTGTGAACACTAAAGCAGAAAACTCCCTGGAGTGGATGATTAATGTAGGTCCATCTTCTCCTGTCCATTCTATCTCACAAAACTTCCCTGAGCTGTAATTCTTGCTTCTGTGCTTTTTAGACTTCATTGCTGGCAAGCATGGGCTCTTCATCACTGGGGGAGAAGGATCTGAGAACAGAAAAAGCAAATGCAATGCTATCCAATGGGGCAGTTTCTAAGTTCCCTGTTGCCACAGCACCTAAGTACTCAGCTGAAGGTGGCTGACCAGGAATACTGGCAGAAAATGCAAATTCATATTTGAATTTGAATTTGAATTCCTGCCTTTCCCTGTGGGAAATGTGGAAAACAAAACTATTCTATCATTAATTTTAGGGTTCGAGGACTTCACTCTTCAAATCTCTGGTGGAGTGAGAGTGAGGTGCGTGTTAGGAAGAAGGATGGCAGGAAAGATTGAAACCAAAAAGGAGCTGCTCTTCTTTGTCGCCCACATCCAAACCCCCCAGTAAAACTGAAAACTTAAAACTTGTGTCAAGGGGCTTTGAAACTGACTGATCCTCCATCATTTCTTGGAAAGAAAGAAGAACTAGAAGAACTAGTCTGGGTTGATTCCTTAGTAGAGCAGATCCACCGAGGTAATTTCAAATACAGTTGAGCCTTGAACAATGTGGGGGGCTGGGAAGGGGGTTAGGAGTGCTGACCCTCCTTGCAGTTGAAAATCCATCTATAAGGCCCTCCATATCCACAGTTCAGAATCCACGGATTCAACCAGCTGAAGATCAGGTAGCACTGTAGTAGTTACTTGCAAAAAAAAATCTGCTTATAAGTGGATCCGAACAGTTCAAACCCGTGCTGTTCAAGGTCAACTGTACATGAGCAATCCAAGACTACCCATGTCAGATGACTTTTTTTTTTTTTTTTTACCTATTTTTGAGTTATACACAGCGTAAAATTTACTATTTTAACCATTTTTAGGTGTACAAGTCAGTGGCATTATTACCTTAATTACATTCATGAACAAGTTCATTCATTCATTCCATAGATTTTAATTGAATGCATGCTATGGAACAGGCACTGCTGTCTGTGAACAAAATAAAGATCCCTGGCTGCAGGGGGATTTCTTCATTTTAGCACAGAGAGGTAGAGAACTAACAAAAAACATAATAATTAAATGGACTCTGTGACATGTTGGCTTGTGATAAGGGTTATGGTTGAATTCCAGGTCACAGTGCTCCCAGCATCTGAAGGCTTCTGCGCCCTTCAAACAGCTGAGACCTTTGCTCATCCACCTCTTTCCCCACAAAGCCTCGCCTCTGATGACTGCTAGTGCTTTTGGAGGGTTCATTGGTTACCTGACTGGGTAATTAATAAAGAAGGTGTGTTCATTTGAACCGATCACTTACTAAATATACAACAAACCCTGAAGGCAGTTGGGCCTGTCAATAAAAAAGGGTGGAGGTCTCGGCTACACCTAAATAGTGTGCTTTTCCCAAGAAAACACCCTTACCTTTGAGAATAAGAGTCAAGGCACAGAATTCAAACAGGAAGACATGCATTCTTCACCAGTCATGTGAGGAGTTTTTTAAAAAGAGGGGGTTGTATAGAAGCATTTGCATTTTGAAAAATCTTTCTCCTCAAAAACTTATAAGGGCCAAAGAGGGAAGGGGTGAGGAATAAAGTGGTTTATTGTGCCCCATGATGACAGTGGAAAGGGGATCCTGAAATGCTTGCTTCTGTCAAGTGCAAGGATGCTGTCAGAGGTTTCCTATGAAATGTTTAGCTTCTGCCCAGGTTCTTTCAGGTTGTGAGGAACACTTATATACCATAATAAACATTTATTTTAAAAATATGTTGGAAGGATGGTAACTAGCCTTATCATGGCGATCACTTTGAAATATATAGAAATACCTAGAATAGAAAAATGTATAGAAATACACTGTGCTCTGTCTCAGGAACTAACATAGTGTTGTAGGTCAATTATACTTCAAAAACAAACATAGACTCATAAAAAAAGAGATCAGATTTCTGGTTACCAGAGGCGGGGGAGGTTGGGAGTGGAATTGGATGAAGGCAGTCAAAAGGTACAAACTCCCAGATGTAAGATAAATAAATACTAGGGATGTCATGTACAACATGATAAATATAATGAACACTGCTGTATGTTACACATGAAAGCTGTTAAGAGAGTAAATCCTAAGAGTCCTCATCACAAGGAAAACATATACTTTTTCTATTTCTTTAATGTTGTGCCTATGTGAGATGATGGATGGTCATTAAACTTATAGTGGTCATCATTTCATGATGTATGTAAGTCAAATCGTTGTGCTCTACGTCAAGTATAGCTCAGTTTATACAATGCTCTATGTCAATTATAGCTCAATAAAACTGGAAGAAAAAAAATGTACAGGGAGGAAAGTAGTAAGTACGTGATTGTGCAATTGGACTGCACCTTGACCATGATCAAAATTAAGATACCGATGTGGGGCAAAGGGACGCTTGTGCCTCTAACTGAGGTACTCTGCAAGCATGCAACATTACTAATGTGGTACCCTAGCTGGAAAGGCATAACCTGGGAAAACATTAGGTAAAATAAAATGGGAGAATATTCTATAAAATAACTGAACCAATTTCTTTAAAAATGGTAATGAAAGGCAAAAGTCTGAGGAACTGTTACAGATCAAAGGAGACTAAAGAGTGGGGTGACCAACCGTCCCTGTTTGTCTGGGACTGAGTGGTTTCCCAGGACACAGGACTTTCCGTGATAAAATCGGAAAAGTCCAGGCAAACGGGAATGAATCAGTCACCCTCATGAGGAGACACAATAGTTAAATGCAACGTGTGAAACGCGTGATCCTGGACTGGAGGGAAAATGCTATAAAAGACATTATTGGGACAAGCCACAGAATTTGAAATTTAAAAAAAAATTGTGGCAAAATATAACAGAAAATTACCATTTAAACTATTTTTAGGTGTATAGTTCAGTGGCATTAAGTGCGTTCACTACGTTGTACAACCATCGTCACTATCCATCTCCAGAATGTTTCCATCTTTCCAAACAGAAACGCTGTACCCAATAAATAGTGGCTGCCCATTTTCTCCTTCTCCCAGCCTCTGTTAACCACCATTCTACTTCCTGTCTCTGTGAATGTGCCTCTCCTAGGTACCTCATATAAGTGGAATCACACAACACTTGTCCTTTTGTGTCTGGCTTATTTCACTTAGCATGATGTTTTCAAGGTTCATCCATGTTGTAGCATAAATTAGAATATCATTCTGAATAATATTCCACTGCACGCACATACCACATTTTCTTTGTCCATTCATCTCTAGATGGACATTAGGTTTGTCCCTACCTTTGGGCTATTGTTTTGTTTTGTTTTTTTTGGCTGCACTGGGTCTTCATTGCAGTGCGCGGGCTCTTCGTTGTGGTGTGCAGGCTTCTCTGGCTGTGGCGCGTGGGCTTAGTTGCCCCGCGGCATGTGGTATCTTAGTCCCCTACCAGGGATCAAACCCACATCCCCTGCATTGGAAGACAGATTCTTAACCACTGGACCACCAGGAAAGTCCCCCTTTTGGCTATTGTAAATAATGCTGCAATGAACATTGGTGTAGAAACACGGACTTTTTTTTTTTTCTTTTTTGCGGTACGCGGGCCTCTCACTGTTGTGGCCTCTCCCGTTGCGGAGCACAGGCTCCGGACGCGCAGGCCCAGCGGCCATGGCTCACGGGCCCAGCCCCTCCGTGGCATGTGGGATCCTCCCAGACTGGGGCACGAACCCGTGTCCCCTGCATCGGCAGGCGGACTCTCAACCACTGCGCCACCAGGGAAGCCCGAAACACGGACTTTATTAAAGTGTTACATTAGTGTAAAATTTCCTGAATTTGATGCCTGTGGTTGTAGAAGAAAATATCTTTGTTCTAAGGCAATACTCACTGAAATACTGAGGCAAAGGACTATGATATACACATCCTATTCTCAAATGCTTCAGAAAAAAATGAGACACAAAGGAAATGTGGCAAAATGTTAAAAATTGATGAATCTGTGTAAAAAGTATGTGAGTTCTCCATATTATTCTTGCAAATTTTCCATAACTTAAGAATTTAAAAAATTCATAGAAAGTAAGGGAGAGAGAAATTTTATTTATGACAACCAGGCCTCGTGGAGCTAGAGGAATCTATGAAAAGCCAGCTGTCACAGAGCCTGAAATGTACTAAGAGGAGTGGAAGGTAACTCAGGATTCATCACAGTTTAATTTGGTATCTTGTCCCTCTGAGCGGAACTTGGCCACAGTGCACTTTTCTAGCTCTTTGTTGTTATGGTTTCTCAACTAGTCTGCTTCTTCTTCAACTGCTCCTGTTCCTACCAACTAATTTTTGCAACCTGTCTTGTCCTCTCTTCCTCTTGTCTTCCGCTTGCTCACAGCTTCTGCTTTCTCTTGCTTTCTACTTCCTCTTCTTTAAGTGTGTGTTGGTTGCCACTGCCATCTTCCTCTGGTCCAGGCAGCTGTGATGGGGTCATGTGGAACAGAACATGACAATCTTTGCATAGAAAGAAAGAGCGGCAGCCTTGACATGTAAGCATATTGCTTGGCCAGTTCAGTCCAGCTTAAAACACTATGCCTGTAATACTTGGTTGGTTTAGGGAGTTGGTATTGGGGGCACAGTGGGGAGAAAAGGCAAACCATCAGATCTCACCTCAGGCACTAATGGGTTTTTTTTTTTTTGGTCACCCTGCTTCTGGGTCTTAGTTCCCCAACAAGGGATTGAACCCAGGGCGATGGCAGTGAAAGCACTGAGTTCTAACCACTGGACAGCCAGGGAACCCTAATGATTCATTCTTGATTCATCTGGGAAATGTGTGATAAAAATAGAAACTATATATAAAAGTTCAAGAGAATTGAGGAGTCAAGATGTCATTATAATTTTGGAGAAAATTGTCAGAAAACCCTTCCTTCCTTCTTCCCCTTCCTTCCTTCCTCCCTCCCTCCCTCCCTCCCTCCCTCCCTCCCTCCCTCCCTCCCTCCCTCCCTCCCTCCCTCCCTCCCTCCCTCCCTCCCTTCCTTCCTTCCTTCCTTCCTTCCTTCCTTCCTTCCTTCCTTCCTTCCTTCCTTCCTTCCTTCCTTCCTTCCTTCCACAAAAATTAATTATGTGAAAGGCATTATAATGGATACTTTGGGGAATCCAAATTGTGTAAGATGTGGTCCCTGCCACAAGAAGCTTACAGTATAGGACAAGGTGTTTTAAATTAAAGGTTGCATCCTGTTAGTATGCATCAGAACTGCATTTTTTAAAAAATGGCATAAAAGGGAAAATTATTTGAGTCCATCACATTTTGCAACAGTAAATATTGTTCAGTGAATTTTTATATGTGTGTGTATATATCCATAGGATTGTGATATTAAATGTATTTCTACTGTGGGCTACAGAAAAACTGTCTGTAAGCTATTGATCTAGTAGAACTTAAGCCTACAGCTTCAGTGATCACCCATATGCTGATTTGTATCTCCAGTATAGACCGTATTCCTGAGCTCCGGATATGGCTATCCAACTGCCAGCCGGACACGTTAAGCTCAACCTAGCCAACATTGCCCATATCATCTTCCTCCTCAAAAAGTGCCCTTTGCCTACATTGTCTGTTGTATGATATCAATATCCACCAGGTAAGTCAAGCCAGAAGCCCTGGAGTTCTCTATGGCATCTCCTTCTCCACTCAGTGTTCACACCCAACTGGCCAGTTGGCCTCCTCTTCTCCATCCTCACTGATGGTCCTTGGTTTAGGCCCTGAGTAATTTCTCACCTGGTTTCTTGCCACCCTTTGCTAACTAGTCTCTTTGTCTCCAGTCTTATTTCATGACTCACAAGTCTGTGTATCACGTTGCTTCTCAAGTGAACTTCCAAAAGTGCTAATATGACCTTTTCATTTCTGGTTGGAAATCCTTCCATGGTTCTCTGCTGCCTTCATATTAATGTCCAATCATGAGAGCTAGAGTCTTTCTTGATCTGCCCCTGTGGCTTCTTCAGCCTCAATTACTGATCCTTAGCCCCATCTCAGATTCTAGAGGTACCAACTAACTCTGGTTCCCAAACAGCTCAGGTGTTTTCATACTTCAATTTCAATTTTACTCCTGCCTTGAATCACTTCCTTTATTTCTTTGCCTGTGTCTAAATCCTACCGCTCTTTCTAGACACAGCTCTAGTGTCATCTGGTCTTGGGACCTGTTCTGACCACGTGCCAAGGCTTCCCTAGCATCCTGGGTGTGCCGCTGTCCCAGCAGTGACGAGTCCACGTGGTCATTGCTGTCAGCGTTGTCTTGATTATGAACCAGCTGACAGCAAGGACTCTGGTTTGTTCATCTCTGTAAAACATGCAACTAGCCCAAAGCCTGATACACTCAGCACTGACCAAACATTTGTTGAAAGAAAGAGTGAAGATGAAATCTCTTACTGGCCTACTCCTTGATTGTAATGATAGTATAATGATAATGTTAAATAATTCTTGCAAATACTGTAGTTCTCAAGAGTCATTAGAACGGATAAACAAGGTCCTACTGTATAACACAGGGAAATATATTCAGATCCTGTGATAAACCATGATGGAAAAGAATATTTAAAAAATATCTAGGGCTTCCCTGGTGGCGCAGTGGTTGAGAGTCCACCTGCCGATGCAGGGGACATGGGTTCGTGCCCTGGTCCGGGAAGATCCCACATGCCACGGAGCGGCTGGGCCCGTGAGCCATGGCTGCTGGGCCTGTGCGTCCGGTGCCTGTGCTCCACAACGGGAGAGGCCACAGCAGTGAGAGGCCCGCGTACCGCAAAAAAAAAAAAAAAAAAAAGTCTAAATGTGTAAAAAAAAAAAGTCATTAGAACCAGAGGATTACTGATTGGCCAGATGTGCTTTGTCTAATTCTGATTCTATCATTCCCTTTTCCACCTCCCCCTTCTCTGTCTGGTTCCTATAACATGAGAATAAGAGAACATTACCATCTGCTTGTGGGAAACATCCAGGAATTTTCCCACCAACAGATCACTGTTTTTTAACAAAAAAGAAGAAAGTAAGAAAGAGATAGAGAGAAAGAGAGAGAGAGAGAGAGAGAGAGAGAGAGAGAGAGAGGGGGAGAGAGAGAGAGAAAGAAAGAAAGAAAGAAAAAGAAAGAAAGAAAGAAAAAGAAAGAAAGAAAGAAAGAAAGAAAGGAGGAAAGAAAGAAAGGGGGAAGGAAGGGAGGGAGGGAGGAAGGAAGGACTAGAGAAGAAGGCAAGTGGGCAATGTAGATCAAGTTTATTTTATCTTACACCTTCTTTGTTGTCCTTACTGTCCATCTGTAATGCTTTCTACGCCTTAGGGAGGTAGGTAGGCCAGATCCTTTTGGTGCTTACTTTGGATGTGACCCTGCTTGGAAGCAGGGTGTCTGATCCAAAGTGACTTTTGAGGAAGCTTCCAGTCTGGAGTGTATAATGCATGCACCCAAGGCTACCGTATGAATTCATATGTCCCCAGAGAACCATCTAGATTTTCTCTCTATGCTAGGCACTGGGGATATAGTGACAAAGATGATGTGGCCTCCGTCTGGAGGAGGAAGGGAAATATTTTTCTTTGTTCCTATGCAAACTCTTCTGTTGTTTCAAACTTCTGTTTTCTTGGATTTTGCTTGACGTAAGTGAAATGTAGTGCCATTTCTAAGTTATTCAGCAATTTTGTTTCAAAGGGTTCCACCTCTCTGTGACAAGACAGAGCTATTCTTAATGCAAAGGTTTGGAGCCCAGAAATGGGAGCTCCAAAGGTCAATATATTCCTTATCCAAAATAAATAGGCTGTGGAGGCAAAATGGTCTATGAGGTTTACTTTTTTTTTTTTTTGTGGTATGCGGGCCTCTCACTGCTGTGGCCTCTCCCGTTGCAGAGCACAGGCTCCGGACGCGCAGGCTCAGCGGCCATGGCTCATGGGCCCAGCCAATCCACGGCATGTGGGATCTTCCCGGACCGGGGCACGAACCCGTGTCCCCTGCATCGGCAGGCGGACTCTCAACCACTGCACCACCAGGGAAGCCCTAAGGTTTACTTTTTTAATATGTAACATGGATGTGATATTATCTACCACCTTTACATGTGAGGATTCACTGAGCTAAAATATGTGAAGTACCAGCAGAGAGGTGGGTACCCAGTGCTGTAACATCCACAAGTTGTGATTTGCCCTTCTAGTGCATCAGAAAACAGAGGGGACACCAAGGCTGAACCAGGAAGCGGCTGGCACAAACTCAGTGTTCCCACCACCCTTGGAAATGCTGTGGTGTCTGACACAGTAGAGGCACAAGCAGGATTTTTTTTTTTAAGTGCAATAAATGGCCCAGTTACAGGCTTGTGAATAAAGTAAACACTGAAGCATCTTTTAAAGTGTTACTTTGGGGCTACACATAATGTGCCTTTCTCATCTTTGAGGGGAGGTGGAAGTCAGGGAACTATAACACGTTTTACCATCTAATTAGTCACTTGATCTTAATAGAAAAATGACTGGGTCCTTTGGGTTTTGCTCTACTTATCTAGGTCATTTCCAGCTTTTTCTCTCAGTGAATCAATTCTCCACCTCTGTTACACAACATCTGGAATACATATGGTTTCTCAAAATGTCAGCATGTGCACCTTTAGAGCAAAGCTACAAAGTATTACTTAGAATCATAACAAACAATGTTTTTAGCTACAGCAAAATTAGGGAGGGATTTGCTTGAAATTCTGTTGTGGTCATTAAAAACCTGACATTTTCCCAACGATATCTCCAATGTGTTTTCAGAAACGGCCCTCATTCCCATGGCTTCACACAAGATCCAATACTTCCCGGATTCTATAGCAACAATTAATTACTCCCTGACCACTGAGTAATGTGAGGTCCTCTTGGCTGGGCTCATTCTCAGATTTGGCTGTGACCTCTAAGTTTCTAAGATGTCCCAAGAGCAAAGGGGCTTCTTCCTGGGATTTTAACTCAAGCTATGGGGGAAATGTGGTTGTAGAGCGCTCTGCTTTTCTCAAGGCTTCGCCTGAGTGTTGTACTGGTGGCAGAACTCTCCCTTATTCTCAGTTTCAACTCTACATGATGCCACACTTGTCACTGACACCTTGCCACCCCCTTGGAAGAGATCACGTCCACATCAAATAACTCGTCTATGTGACACATTCAGCATTTGCTCTGGTCTGACCCTTCCTACTTATTCAACCTCAGCGTCCTTTTGTATCTGTCATTTGCTCTGCCTCTAACAGATCAGTATTTTTTTCATTGCCCCACAAATACTGTTGTCATATCTGGGCTTTGCTTGTACTCTTCCCCACCTGCTAAGCCCTTTCTTCTTTTTTTCACCTATCCAAATCCTTCTAGCCCTTGAAAGCCCAAATAGAATCTATTTCTTTTAGTGCTCTAATGCTCATTATTCTTCCCGTTCCCAAAACTCCTTTATTATTAATAACTGATATCCATTCATCATTCATTCATTCATTCTTATAATAAGGATTTACTAAGAACCCACGATGAGTTATCACCATTCTAGAGCTCAGGGTACCATAAGACAAAGTCTTTACCCTCTGGGAGCTTTTTTACACTTCTTCTAGTGTGGAAGACAGACCTTACGCAAGTGAAACAAGTGAGTAGTGTAGCTTTACATTGAAACAAGTGCTATGAGCAAAAAATAAAGAGGCAGGATAAGGGCTAGAATGTGACCATGGCAGTGGAGGCTGTTTTTCATTCAGTGGTCAGGGAAGGCCTCTTTGAGGAGGAGACATTTGATATTTGAGCAGAGACTTGAATTATGAGAAGAAATCAGCCATGAGCCAACCCAAGAGAAGGGTGCTCCAGGTAAAGGGAATAGGAAGTGAAGTCCTGGAGATAGAAATGTTCTAGAAAGATGAGGAATGTTCTAGAACAGCAAGAAGGCTAATGTGAGGCAGAGTGTAGCAGGAGATGAGGATGCAGAGGATACAGAGGTGAAGAAACTGTAGGGCTTTAAGGGAGAGAAGAATCATGGGTGACTTCTTAATGTTAAGTCTGAGTACCTGGTAGGGAAAGCCTAGGGGGAGGAAGGAAATAGATTTGTGTGAGCAGGAGAGATGTTGGATTTGGAAACAAGAGTTCATTTTTAGACGTATTAAGTTTGAGATCCCTTTAAGCATCTAAGTGTAGATGTTGGGTAGAGAGTTGGATATATCAAGTCTGAAACCCAATGAGAGGTCAGGCTAGAGTTACAAAAAGCCAAGGGTCTAGACAACACCACCAAGGAAAAGTGTAGATTGAGAAGACGCCAGAGCCCTAGGGCCCGCCAGCATTTAGAGGTCACGGAGAAGGAGACAGAAGGGAGACTCAACTTGTGGCCACTAAAGTTTCCCACATTTCCAAACACATCCACGGCATTGCGTGGTGGGCTTGTAGTTTCACGTGTGCCAGACCTGTCTTGACAACCAAGACGGCAGACTTTTTGTGATCGCTCTCCACAGGAGTGAAGGTAAAGATCTAAAGCAATTTATTGGTGCCTACAGTCTTGGCATGGTCCTTGTTTACTACGTATTTCTTACTGTTCCAAACTTTCTCACAGTGCTGAGTAAACACTGCCAAGCTATTGGGGGAAATATAGCTACTTCCTTTCTCAAGGACTGGATCTGTGAGTTAGTTAAGAATTCTCAGGCTTATTTTACTGGCAGTAAACTGATGCACAGAGAGATTAACTAATTTACGCACAGCCCACACTGAGTCAATAGTTAGCCTGAGGCCACACTGCAGCGATCAGTAGAATGTGTGCTGACTGCCAGCATCCCCTGGAGTGTTGGCTTTTTTTTTTTTTAATTGCTAACATATATGGGTGATATACTCAGTGCTTTACAGACAGTAACTTTTTTTTTTAACATCTTTATTGGAGTATAATTGCTCTACAATGGCGTGTGTTTCTGCTTTATAACAAAGTGAATCAGCCATACATATACATATATCCCCATATCCCCTCCCTCTTGCATCTCCCTCCCACTCTCCCTATCCCACCCCTCTAGGTGGTCATAAAGCACTGAGCTGATCTCCCTGTGCTATGTGGCTGCTTCCCACTAGCTATCTATTTTACATTTCATAGTGTATGTATGTCCATGCCACTCTCTCACTTCATCCCAGCTTACCCTTCCCCCTCCCCGTGTCCTCAAGTCCATTCTCTATGTCTGTGTCTTTATTCCTGTCCTGCCTCTAGGTTCATCAGAACTTTTTTTTTTTTTAGATTCCATACATATGTGTTAGCATACGGTATTTGTTTTTCTCTTTCTGAATTACTTCACTCTGTAGGACAGACTTTAGGTCCATCCACCTCACTACAAATAACTCAGTTTCGTTTCTTTTTATGGCTGAGTAATATAGATGTGTATATACTCGCCACATCTTTATCCATTCATCTGTCGATGGACACTTAGGTTGCTTCCATGTCCTGGCTGTTTTACAGACAGTAACTCTTAATCCTCACAACACTCCATGCAATTGGCAACATTGTCCCCATTTTACAGATGAGGAAACTTGAGACATAAATGGAGAATTTCATGTGATAAAGTGGCAGATTTGTCTGGCTCCTAATCCATGCTCTTAACTACAATGTTACATGCCTGCTGAAACAGAATATCTGGGAATAGGACACAAGAGTAGTTGGTATTTAGAAAACACTCTGGAACATTTTTTAAATTAATTTTTATTGGAGTATAGTTGCTTTACTATGTTGTGTTAGTTTCTACTGTACAGCAAAATGGATCAGCCATGTGTATACATATATCCCCTCCTTTTTGGACTTTCTTCCCATTCAGGTCAACACAGTGCATTAAGTAGAGTTCCCTGTGCTATATACTATGTTCTCATTAGTTATCTATTTTATACATACTATCAATAGTGTATATGTGTCAATCCCAATCTCCCAATTCTTCCCACACCCCCTTCCCCCTTGGTATCCATACATTTGTTCTCTACATCTGTGTCTCTATTTCTGCTTTGCAAATAGAATCATATATACCATTTTTCTAGATTCCATGTATATGTGTTAATATACAATATTTGTTTTTCTCTAACTTACTTCACTCTGTATGACACTCTCTAGGTCCATCCACATTTCTACAAATGACCCAATTTTTTTAGGGCTGAGTAATATTCCACTGTATAAATGTACCACATCTTCTCTATCCATTCCTCTGTTGATGGACATTTAGGTTGCTTCCATGTCCTGGCTATTGTAAATCATGCTGCTATGGACATTGGGGTGCATGTGTCTTTTTGAATTATGGTTTTCTCTGGGTATATGCCCAGTAGTGGGATCGCAGGGTCATATGGTAGTTCTATTTGTAGTTTTTTAAGGGACCTCCATAATGTTTTCCATAGTGGCTGTAACAATTTACACTCCCACCAACAGTGCATGATGGTTCCCTTTTCTCCACACTCTCTCTAGCATTTATTGTCTGTAGATTTTAAAAAATAATTTTATTTACTTACTTATTTATTTGGCTGTGTTGGGTCTTTGCTGCTGCACATGGGCTTTCTCTAGTTGCGGCGAGCGGGGGCTACTCTTTGTTGCAGTGTGTGGGGCTTCTTATTGCAGTGGCTTCTCTTGTTACAGAACATGGGCTCTAGGCACATGGGCTTCAGTAGTTGTGGCACATAGGCTCAGTAGTTGTGGCGCACGGGCTTAGTTGCTCTGTGGCATGTGAGATCTTCCTGGACCAGGGATTGAACCCATGTCCCCTGCACTGGCAGGCAGATTCTTAACCACTGCACCACCAAGGAAGTCCATATTGTTTGTAGATTTTTTGATGATGGCCATTCTGACCAGTGTGAGGTGATACCTCATTGTAGTTTTGATTTGCATTTCTCTAATAATTATTAATGTTGAGCATCTTTTCATGTGCCTCTTGGCCATCTGTATGTCTTCTTTGGAGAAAGGTCTATTTAGGTCTTCTGCCCATTTTTGGATTGGGTTGTTTGTTTTTTTGATATTGAGCTGCATGAGCTGCTTGTATATTTTGGAGATTAATTCTTTGTCAGTTGTTTCATTTGCAAATATTTTCTCCCATTCTAAGGGTTGTCTTTTCATGTTGCTCATGGTTTCCTTTGCTGTGCAAAAGCTTTTAAATTGCATTAGGTCCAATTTGTTTATTTTTGTTTTTATTTTCATTACTCTAGGAGTTGGGTCACAAAAGATCTTGCTGCGATTTATGTCAAAGAGTGTTCTGCCTATGTTTTCCTCTAAGAGTTTTATAGTATCTGGCCTTACATTCAGGTCTTTAATCCATTTTGAGTTTATTTTTGTGTATGGTGTCAGGGAGTGTTCTAATTTCATTCTTTTACATGTAGCTGTCCAGTTTTCCCAGCACCACTTATTGAAGAGACTGTCTTTTCTCCATTGTATATTCTTGCCTCCTTTCTCATAGATTAGGTTATGATATGTGCATGGGTTTAACTGTGGGCTTTCTATCCTGTTCCATTGATCTATATTTCTGTTCTTGTGCCAGTACCATGCTGTCTTGATTATTGAAGCTTTGTAGTATAGTCTGAGGTCAGGGAGCCTGATTCCTCCAGCTCCGTCTTTCTTTCTCAAGATTGCTTTGGCCATTTGGGGTCTTTTTTGATTCCATACAAATTATAAAATATTTTGTTCTAGTTCTGTGAAAAATGCCATTGGTAATTTGATAGAGATTGCATTGAATCTGTAGATTGCTTTACGTATATAAAGGTTGGAGAATCCAAGGTTCATGGGATCTCAAGTTTATTCTTTGAAGCTCATAATCATCTTAAAATTCGTTCTACTAAGCTGTTTATTTTTAATCTCATCATCCATGTTAAGTTAATTTATTAGAGTCTCATAGACTACTCTGAGTAACAATTTTGTTAAACATAGGCAACAGCTTACAGGACAGTTTATCATTTCCAGAGAGGTAAAGCATGTAACTGTACATTGAACCAGTTTGCATTGTCTGATATGTTGACAATCATTATCTAACAATTTAAAGCCTCATGCCATGGACATTGATGTAGCCTACTCTCAACAAGAATAATGCATCTTTTCCCACTGTATTTATGATTCTACACATTTGCCTGCTCAGCTCCATAAACAATAATGAAACAAATCAATCATAATGCCAGCACAAGAGCATGAATGACTCCATGTGGCTGGCTGAGAGGAGGTGGGAATGGGTTGTGTTTACACTCCCTAGGCTAGTAAAGAGAAAGGCTTTTGAGGTAGGGGATGGCCCAGAGCCCTCAGAAAAGTCAGTCCATGGAGTATTCTCTGACAACCTTTGCAGATGGTCTCAAGAGCTTATGGGATGAAAGGGAAATGGAGTCAGAGAAGTATTAAAAAAACAAAAACAAAAAACGGAAATGAATCCAGTTCTTGGGTGAAAAAAAAGATACCTATTGAAGTACAAGGCTTTTAGATCATAGGTGATAACATCTAGTAAACTTATTTCTGTTGACCGGGAATTGTGTTTTACTGTCACAGATCTCCTTGAGTTTGCATCATTTGCACAATGAGACTGGTTTCACCTGTTTGCAACTGTTAAACTCTTAGTCATTAGTTAAGTTGTTTAAGTCAATTTTCCCAGCAGTTTATCCTATACACTTTTTTTAAAATCCCACAATAGAAATCAACCAAGGCTGCACACCTGTTGTATATTGTCAAAGGGAAAAAAAAAAACAACTATTTGAAGTAGAAATGAGTGAGGCCATTACACTAGAGGGAACTGTAATCTGAATCTTTCATCTGAAAAGATACAAAGAAAGAGAAATATAATTGGGCTAGAGGGTGGAGAAGAGGAAGGTTAGTGGTGGAAGGGTGGGAATTGGGATGAACTTCTAAGGTGTACATCTTGGGTATAAAGTTGTCAGATTTAGCAAAAAAAAAAAAAGAAAGAAAAGAGAAAGAAAAATATAAGATGCTAAAATAAATCTGAATTTCAGGTAAACAGCAAATAAGTTTTAGTGTAAGTCTGTCTCATGTAATATCTGAGACAGACTTATACTAAAAAATATTTGCTGTTTATCTGAAATTCACATTTAGCCAAGTGTCCTGTATTTTATCTGGCAACCCTAGTTGAGTAGTGCCTTTTAATCTCAGTTTGAAAAAAATCCTTTTAGAAGACAGATGTCTTCAGGAAACTGGGTCATGGATTCAACAACATAATACTTGCTAATTATGCTGCACAGTGTGATGAGATGATATATTTATTTAATATAAATAAACTAGCAATTGTAATGACTTAAACTTAGCTATTCTGATTTGAAAAATCATCCACTTTATTTATCTGTTTGGCATGAGTAGGAATAAACTAAAAATGGACAACACTGATTCTAAGACTTATAGACAAGGAAACATCCATCCATTCATTCATTTACTCATTCTTACTTTTTATCTGTACAAAGGCTTTCTGGTAGTTATGTTTTATTACATTTTATTTTAGTGATCAAATAATTATCATATATAGACTCCCTGATCCAGTTTCTTAAATAATTCTGCATGGTAATAACTTAAATTTAAAGAGATAATAGACCCAGCCAAAGACAAAACAAAGCCCCAAAGAAAGAGCCGACTTGCCACCATCACTTACCACAATCTGTCCAATTCCAATTTGTCCAGGATGGCAATGAACTAGCACATACAGAGATTGAAACAGTATAGGCTTAGAGTTGGGTGCTGAGATTGTAATGGGAGGAAAGAAGGGAGAAACAGCATGAAGGAGAAATAAAGTCTAAGTAAAAGAAGTACAAATGCACCAGATTCTGGCTGAGAGAGGGTAAGGCAAGGATGGGGGAAAGGTAAGGGAAGGAGGTGTGACCTGAGCTTGGTGGGAAAATGAAAGGACGGCACAGAGATGAGTGAGCAAGTGTGAGGATGAGAGTTTGTAGATTGTCCCATATTTGAGGGGATGTCAGATGAAAGGAAATTTATTTTGTCTAGCTCCAGAGAGTGAAACCAAGGTCAATAAATAGACATAGCAGGAAAACAGATTTTTACACCATTTTGGCAAGAGCTTCCTAAGCTTCAGAGTTGACTGCTGATAGCACAGCCCACCCCTGGAGATGTGTGAAGAAGTAGAGGCTGGCTGACTGGTGGGCAGGCCTGGGGTGGAGACGATTCCTGTCTTGGGTAAGGAGTGGACTAAACAGATGCTCTCCAAGGCCCCTTCCCACCTGTGGTGTATGTATCAATCCAGCAGGGCCTTGCATCTTTTATCAATTGCTATGTCCTCAGTGCCTAGAACAGTGCTTGACACACAGTAGGTCTCAGTAAATCTGTAGGGTCGCAGGGGAAGTGCTTTCTGGAGGAGGTGGTACTGTTTTGGGCCTTGGCCTTGATGTGATAGGGAAAGGGAAATTAGCTTAAATTAAATCAACACACAAAGAGCATCTACATTTGGAGGAGGACAGGCTATAGGGCTCTATTTTGTGGGAGCTACAAATTACATAATCCATGTTTCCCCTGTCCATACCAGCCTGGAGAGGAAAAAGAGAAAAAGATAATAGGCAAAAACAACATTTCTCTGGTTCTCTCATTCTCCTCTGCCTACAGTATTTTCATTCCCTTCAAATTTCTCACCAACTGGGCTTCCCTGGTGGCGCAGTGGTTAAGAATCCACCTGCCATTGCAGGGGACATGGATTCGATCCCTGGTCCGGGAAGATCCCACATGCCACGGAGCAACTAAGCCCATGCACCACAACTACTGAACCTGCGCTCTAGAGCCCACGAGCCACAATTACTGAGCACATCAGTAGATGTGCTACATCAGTAGATGAGCACCGCATCTACTGAAGCCCGCGTGCTCCTAGAGCCCGTGCTCTGCAACAAGAGAAGCCACCACAGTGAGAAGCCCGTGCACTGCAATGACGAGTAGCCCCCACTTGCTGCAACTAGAGAAAGCCCGCGCACAGCAACGAAGATCCAACACAGCCAAAACACTAAATAAATAAAAATAAATAAGTTTATTTTTAAAAAAATTCTCACCAACTAGTTCTAGGAGCCGCCAGGGGATGGCCCTCCTGCCTTCTGAACTCACAGCTATTAAAGGGTATTTGATTGTGTTACTTTTCTGTCCTCTGGCTTGCTGTTTTCTCTCCTGCTTTGTCATACGGTGGTGATGTGTCTACATTTCTATCAGCTCCAATGATGCCACAGCTTCCATAAACCCCACCAAGCCACCAAGGCTGTGCTGCACCTGCTAAATATGCTCTGCCCACCACCATCAGCGACTGCACTCAAAGTACACATGTTGCGGGAGTGAATAAAAATCTTAAGGGAGAGAACACGGAGTCAGTTGGCAGCAGGAAGAGCAGAAGACACCAACAAGGGAGCCACTGAGCCACCACAACTGCGAAGTTCCAATGGGGGAGGACAACCAGGAGAGCGGCTGCATTGCACAGTGGGAAAGGACATGGCCCTGGAGCCAGAGCAGCTGGGCTGCCTTCCTTCGCCACTCTATGCCTCAGTTTCCCCCATGTGAAGCAGGGACAATGACAGTGCCTCTCATAAGGCTGTTGTGAAGACTAAGCGAGTGAGCAGAAGCAGAGCTCAGAGCTGTGTCTGCCCACGGAAGCCGTTGGTCTGTGAGACCCTTTATTAATGGTGCTGTCATGATTCTCTGAAGATGTCCAGTTCCCCTTGGGGGCCACTGTTCCTGTTTTCCTCAGTGGCACTGCAGCCTTACGATAAACTTTGAACTGAGCAGGTTTCTGCTCCTTCCAACAGAAGGAGCCTAATTACCACTACAGATTTGAATCCTCAGGCGAATGTAATAACTCAGATTCTCAAGGTGGAATTTTCACCACTATCCTTTGAGAAGCAGTAGAGAATAAAATCAACAGGTAGTCAGTACCCACAGTTATCAAATACCCACAGAGCCATCTTTGTCTTGGGGAAACAAGGCAAACATTCACTAAGTGATGATGAAACATTTGAACATCTGTTCATATCTTCAGCAGAAGTGATGATGCTAGCCCCAAATGTATACATTGTGGAAGCAAACTGCTTTCTTGTCTTGGTATTATAGGCTGTTCAGCCATTAGCAACAAAAAAATTTTTTTTAGCTTTATAAGAAATGTAAACAAGGGACTTCCCTGGTGGTCCAGAGGTTAAGATTCCACGCTCCCAATGCAGAGGGCCCAAGTTCTGTCCCTGGTCAGGGAAATAAAGATCCTACGTGCCGCAAGTAAGACCCGGTGCAGCTAAATAAATATATATATATATGTATATACATATATTTTTAAATTTAAACAAATTTTTCTTTACCCTGAGTGGATTCCACATTTTGGTCAAGCTATCCTTTTGTTACCTAAGTGGGCCTCAAAGAGTGGCCTTCAATTTCAAATGTCTTGGGAGGAAATAACTTTTCATTATTATATTTTGAAAGTATTTTTAAAATATCTAGAGCACATCAAGGGAGAAATATCTGCTGGCTGATGGAAATTTAAACCTAGCATTCAAGTGAAAGGTTGGGGCTACAGATATACAGACTTGGAAGGCATTAGTATATAGGTCATAATTGAAGCTCTAGGATCATTAAAGTGAGTGGGAAGAGGGATTGTATAAAGTGAAGAGAGAAAAAGACAAATTACTATTTAGGGCCTTTTTCGAAAAAGCCTTGGTCATCAGCTTTACATGTGGAGCCTGCTGTTCCAGGGCTCCACCCTGGACCCATTAAACCTAAATGACTGAGACGAGGGAAGTTTGTACCTTTTTATGCCCTTCACCCAGTTCACCTACTCCTCTACCTCCCAACCACCAATCTGTTTTCTGTATTTATAAGCGCAGGTTTTGTTTCATTTGTTTAGATTTCACACATAACTGAGATCATAGGATATTTTGTCTTTGCCAGACTTATTTCACTCAGCATAATGCCCTCAAGGTCCATCCAATGTCCCCAAGGTCCATCCCATGCAAACAAAAGTTTGAGTCCCACAGAACGGAGGGAAGGGTATATTTGCATCAGGCACAGAAAAGGGTGCCAAACAGGAGGTGTAACAAATTGCCTCCTGGCTGGAGGTGGTGCATAGGTATCCATAATGGATTCTTTCCCAGATTTCTTGGTGGTGGCTTTTTCCTTGGCTTGGTTCCTGTAGTGCCTTGGAGCCAGAGAATCAGAGGCAGTGACACATGCAGATGCCGTTAGAGTGAAAGAACGTGGCTCACTTAAAGTAGAAGTGGTAAATTCTCTAAGGCAGCCTCAGCCAGGCCTTCAGTTTATCAGGCTCGGGGCCCCCTCCACGTCCCACTGGGTGAGGAAGCCATAGCAACACAGTCCAGAACCCACACACTGTGAGAGACTGGGGGGTATCAGCAAGCCACAGGCCTCTGATCCCAATGTTGCCTTTCCAGAGATTGGGGAAGGGGGTCACATTGGACCTCAGAGTTCACTGGAAGCTCCAGAGGGCAGCCCTATGTGCGCTTGGGGCTGGGCGGGTTGGTGAGGCACGTCTGGAGAATTTAGGTGAAGAGGGAACCCGTGTGCCATCCAACAGAATCATGCTCATATCCAAAGAGCTGCAGCTGGCTTGCACATACCAAGAGGCAAGAGTTGAGTCAAACCAGTTGTGAAGGTGTCACTTAAGCCACTTGCTGGGGTGCTTTGCAGTCAATCCTGTAGGATACTTTGACTTTTACCTTGTAACTATTTTGTGAGGAACTCTTTCTTTAATATATAGCATTTTTCCTTAAGTAGTTCCACCTTCCTCTCAGGATGAATCTGCAAGAGTGACTTTACAGAACTTAATGTTGCCGAGGAGTGACAATTGCCAACATGCAGGAATGGGTGGGATTCCTCGTTATGGTGCATGTCTAGAATTGCTATAAACATAGAGGGGGTCATTTTGGAATAAAAATGTTTATAACTTGATCCCGGCATTGAACAACTGGGGCTGCTGAATCCAACCATACACCACTGAGATAGAATTATGTTAAATAACATAAATGTATTTAAATCCAGCCATACATCACTGGGACAGAATGTGTGTGTTCTTCCCCGTTACCTCCCTGAAGGAGCAAATGTAAATCTTAACTCGAGTATAACTTACACTTTCCTTTAGGAGGGAGGAAAAAGTAGGCCTGGGCAGCTTTAATATAACATTTGTAATAGCTATTTTATATGTCGTGGAGGCTAGCATCTTAAAATTGCTTTGCCTTCACAGGCACCAAAGAGAGACGATGGAGCACAAAGGGTGGAGGGTGCTTATTAATGTGTTAAGCATAAATGTTTATGCTTATTTTTCCTTGTTATACGTGCTCATTGGAAATATTTCTAAGATCACAGAAATACAATCCCATCCTCTATAGACAAGCAGGGTTAACAGCTTAAATATTCTTGAAATTTTAGATACACGATCACACAGATGATGAAGAAACTACTTTCCATAAAAGGATAGGGAACATGCAAATCCCTGGGAAGCACATTCCCCGTGGGAGGGATGAGATAAACGCTTGTAATGGGCTGTATTAACCATCCTCGGAGACAAGATGCAAACAGTCAAAGGCAACAGCGAGCTGTGGCGTGACTACCGTGGGTAGCTGGACTTCATCCTTGCATGCAAACCAAAAGCCAAGAGATTTACCGAGCTCCCCGACACAGGCGCATCTGTCCCTTCCTTAAATCCGATTTTCTTACCATCTGTTCCTTTACTCCAGCCTTGGCTGTAAACAAAGTTTACGCACAGGGGTGCATTGTGTTGCCAGGCAGCTCTCCTTGCTCGTCTAAAACAGAGTCAGTTCTGGACTGAAAGACTGTGGGTCCCATTATTATCCATTTTCCCTAACAATATGAACTGTGAGAGCGTTGAGAGTAATTTTAGAAATGGCATTTTTAACTTCACTTGGTAAACGTGATGCGACATAACTATCTGGTTTTGAAAATTCTGTAAGGAAACAACACTTCATGCATTGGGATAATTTATAATAGATTGTGAAAAAGGATTTCGCCTGCCTTGCAGAACAGTAAGGACATTGTCGGGATAAGTCCCTACCCACAGTAAACGGATCAAGGAGAAACTGACGTGGCAGCTGCAGCGGGAGGGAACTCACCGCCTCCAAGGTTACAATTTATCATGGCATTGGGGGGAGGAGAGGCGGGAGGAGGTGAAGATGACTTAAAGATGTGTATCTAGGATGTGACTTTGTGTCTCTGAGAATGTACTAGAAGAGCCGACCATCTGGCAGCTGTGGGGAGGGATCCGCTGATCTCTGGTCTCCAGCTCTAGTTTTTACAGCTATATCATATTTATAATGCAATCTTCCTGGGAGAAGGTTGGAGTGCTACACATCTTTGAATGGACTTGGTTAATCCTTTTACTGTCCCATGAGTAATGAGAGAAGGAGAGAGGAGCAAACAGGAAAAAAAATTCCACACTGAAAGTGGTCACTGCCATGGCGAAGAAGAAAATAACATTCGCTCTGCTAAGCAACACCAGGAAAAGTAAACCTTGTGATTCTTTTCCATTGAGTCTCAGTCTAGGCCGTGGCAGAAGTGGTCAGAATTCACTCAAAGAGGGTTAATTCTGACCATGCAAATCATTGTCGATGAAAAGTGCCCCCATGGCAGGGGAGGGGGTTTGCCTGTTTTGGGGGCCACAGTCAGGGGACAAACTTTTGGCTAGTACAGCTGGGAGACTGGTGACCTACAGGGAGGACTGTGCAAATAAGTAAATGCATTGAGGATTTCTTGCTGTCAGAAGGGAATTACAAATATGGAAAAGGGAAAGGCTAGAATAAATCCTGTGGTGTTAGACTGGGAGTGGAGAAATCAATGTGAACTCATAGCTTTATGCAGACATGGATATAGAAATAGGTATAAATGTGTGTAGATGTTTGTGTGTGTGTATTCATAGATATCATACATGTACATACACATACACATATGTAGATAGATATATGCTTATATTTCCTAGTTCTGTCTGCTGAGAGGGCTAGAAGCAAAGATATCCCGGTAGCAATAAGCAAACCTCTCTTGCAGAACTGGGCTTCTGAATGTTATTCTCCATTTAATGGAACCAGGGTTCCTTAGAGAAATGGTTGACTCTAGGGCTGGGGTAGGAGAAATAAAAGGTGAGACAGGACCATCTTGTACCACAAACTAAGGCAATGCTTAGAGAATGATGAGGACATATCAAAAAGACAAAAGAGCTGCTTTCAGTGAGCTCCCACTGACCAAGTCTGGGGTGATTTGAGTATCATAGTAATGACAGTTACTGACTTTATCCATTTGAATAAAATAGGAATCCATGAGTCTACAATGATAAAAATTAAACAAAAAAATGGAGGAGAAAGAAAGCCCTATCTTACCATAGAAATCTAAAGGCATTTCTTCACAAAACAGTTGGGAATGACTCAGCAGAGAATCCTGTAAGACACCATCTTCACCAAATGCAACAGGAAAATTAGTAACAGGACAAATTGACATCATGTGTCTCCTGATATGGCGCAATGAGAAGAGCAAGGAATTACTTCTGAGGGATTCTTATTGCAAATGCATAAATCACGAGGAAACATCAGACAAACCCAAATTGCAGGACATTCTGTAAAGTAACTACGTGCTTCAAGAAATGTCAAGGTCATGAAAAAGAAGAAAAAAATGAGGAATTTTTCCAAAATAAAGGAGACTAAAGAGAAATGATAACTATAAAGGACCTGGACCTATTACTGGGTCAACAAGTAAAATTTGTTTTTGTTTTTATTGAAGTATAGTTGATTTACAGGGTTGTGTTAGTTTAGGTATACAGCAAAGTGGTTCAGTTTTTTATATATAATATATATATGTATAGTCTTTTTCAGATTCTTTTCCCTTATAGGTTACATGTATTACAAAATATTGAGTCTAGTAGTTCCCCGTGCTATACAGTAGGTTCTTGTTGGTTACCTATTTTATATATAGTAGTATGTATACGTTAATCCCAAACTCCTAACTTACCCTTCCCCCACTTTCCCCTTTAGCAGCCATAAGTTTGTTTTCTATGTCACAACAGGTGAAATTTGAATGGGATCTGTGAATTATATGGATGTTGGATCAGTGTTAATTTTCTGATCTTGATGGTTATACTGTGTAGGAGAATGTTCTTGTTTATAGGAAATACAAAATACATGTTGAAGGATCAAGGAGTAAGGGGCATCATGTCTGAAGCTTTTTCTCAAATGTTTCAGGAAAAAACTTTAATGTATGTGTGTATGAAGAATAAGGCAGATGTGATAAAATGGTAACAATTGGTAAATTGAGCGAAAGGTATAGGGGAGCTTCAAGTACTACTTTTACAACTTTTCTATAAACTTTAAATTTCAAACTAAAAAATATAACAACAGAAAAAAGCCTACTATGAGTCTCTATGTACACAGACCACAGTGAATCAAACTGAGCGGGTCAATTCAAAGGGAATAATAATGAAGCTTAAAGCACGACATTCCCTTACTGAGTCCCTGCCCTCAAGTTGCTCACCAAGGGGTGCGAGGGGTACACTGAAATGATGGGGTCGGAGTGCAAGATAAATGGCGCGAAGAGTCAGCTGCTACAGCAATTCAAGGGAGCCAGAAGGCTCCACTGAGGTGCTGCATGAAGAGGTCCTGGACAGGATTGGGGCAGGAGACTGGTGGTCCTGTTTAGCATATAGCCACAGGATGTAGGCATTTCTGAGAACTCTATTTTCTTTTTGATCGCAGTGCAGGCTGGTCTGTTTCTCACCTCCACACTCTTGCTCCTACTGCTTCTCTTCCCTGGAAGGTGGGCAGTTTATGAGCTTGGAGGATCCACTGCGTCCATTTTTCAAGATTTAGCTCATATCCCTTTCTTTGACTTTTCTGACCTACTTGCTCTGCTCCAGACCAGAAATTCCTTTTCTCTTGTGCCTCTATTGTTCTTAGTACCTGTATCACTGCACATGTGGCTCTTTACGGAGCTTGTCAGTTTGTCTGTCCATCCCTCCCAGCCTGAGTCTCCTGGACGGCTTTGTATCTTTATATCTCCAATGGATATAGTGGGAGCTTGGGAATCGCTAAAATAAATTAACCTGAGACTTCCCCTACATGTGTTTCTTCCTCTCCTTTCCATTTTTACTCCTAGGCTAACTAAAGGCTTTCTTTATTCAGTGAAAACATGTCCTGGGCTTTTCAATTTCAGGTAGTGTGAATGCAAATTTGAGGGAAAATCTTTTCTTTTCTATCCTGAGACCATCGGTGAAGGTGGAGGGAGAGATGAACCATGTTGGGAACAGCAACAAGATCTACCACACCAGTGGTTAAATTCTTGATTAATGATTCAGTGACCAACCCACATAGAAATATGCAAACTACTCCTTGGGGTTATGCTGGGGAGGTACCATAATGACCACAGCTGATTGTAAGAGCCAACCAAAATTGTGTTAACCACTGATGCTTGGAAGCTTCTCACGTCAAAACAGCTGCTTAGACCTTCCTGCCACAGTAGTATTATAATAATAATTAGTAACAGCTAACATTCCTATAAGCACTCTTCATCCACGCACCATAAGCACCCAGCAAATGTCACAAATTCTGTGTACTCAGGCGTCACCTGCCCCATCTATGGAATGAGGCAGCACTGGGGAGCAGAAAGCAGCTGCTTCCTACAATGTATTATTGAGGCACCAGTTGCAAAGCTGAACTCCTCCTCTCCTCCATGGTAATTGCAGTTTGAGGTTTGAAAGAACATCTTTTGTGAGTCGATTTCTGTTCCACCTCTTACTGTATACCATTATGAGACTGCTGTCCTCTTAGGAGCAGTAAATCATCAATCTCCTACAGAATGCTGAGAGGTTTCTGACTGGAAAAACCTCTCCTTGCTACAGTGAATACGTAAGTGCTAAAGCTTTCCTCTGTCTGCTGTCTTCACCGGTTTTAAACATTTGTTTGCACCAAGTGCTGTTTCACCCTTGAGGGAGCAGCCTCCTCACCTCATAGGCCAGCTGGCAGCTGTGGAAGAGTTTTCAACACCAGATTATTTTAAGGCATCTGTAAAGTGGGTGAAAACTAACTCTAGTGAAAAACTGTCTTAAAAAAAATGAACCTTTTAGAAAGAAATCAGAATAACAACCAAGCCCTGCAGAACAGCTGGCTCCTCGAACACCTAGACTTTTACATGGTGCCTAGCAGTGTCTGCAAGATTCTATCCTGACAACCGTGTCACGGGCCATCTTTAGCAAAGAATAATATGAACCTGCTTTCACATGCTATTCAGCAGGATGACATCGGACCAAAAAGATTGCTGTAATTGCAGTTTCTGGTTTCAGCGATTTCACACTGAAATGGTAAAACCAAAAAAGCTCATTGGCATATGTTATATAATTTTTAAACGTGTACTTAGTAGTAAATATCAGCTTGATTTTGTAGCTTGTTGATATGACCTTAAAGCAAATTAAAAAAACAAACCCGTTTTATTCTTACACATAACAGCACAGCACATTTCTCTGTCGTATGAGATCATACACCAGCACGGCTTAGTATGATTGAACCAAAGCAAATGGAGAAGCTTACAGACCATTACTTCTATATCTGCAAGGTAGTCCCCCAATCAGCCCAGCGTCACATAGGAGGCAGGGCTGTTACCCTCTCTTTACAGATGAGGAAAGGAAGGCCCAGAGAAGATGCATGGCAGCCAGACCTAGACTGTGGTTCTCATGGTCCTAAGTTTAGCTCATGAAGTCATGACATCTTTCTGGGTTAAGGATTATGGTTTTAAAACTGATTGCTCATGCAGCAATTCATTATTATAAATAATCTAATAATTCACGATGAAGGAACTAGAAAACCAGGGCTAGCAACAAGTGTGTGACAGCTTGAATTTTCATCAGCTGTATTCATTGGCTCGAGGCCCGGATGCCATCTGACCTTCAAGCTAGCCAAGCACGTGGGTATTTCTTATCAGCCCTCAGAACCAAAAACTCACTGTGATATTTTAGAGAGCCAGAATTTCGTTAGGGAGGGAAAGGGGTGAGGATAATAAAGATGCCGCCTATTTTGAGATGGACTTGTTATTTCTTCCTGGTTATGGCTCTGAGGGTGAGAAGCATCAATGTTATTAATCAAGTATCTTTTGAGCCCTTACTTATGGGTCTAGCCCTGCATATAGATACTGTAGAGAATAAGAAAAGGTTAAGGTATAATTATAGGCTCAGTGGTTTTCTATCTAGTTGTAGAAAGTAGAAACACATAAGATGCTGTCTGAGCAGCAATGGCAAACTTTGGCCCATTGATCAAATCCACCTGCCTCCTGTTTTTGTACAGGGCATGAGCTAGGAATGGTTTTCACAATTTTAAATGGTGGGAAAAAAATTAAAATAAGAATAACATTTTGTGACATATGAAAATTATATGAAATTAAAATTTCAATACCCATCCATCAGAGTTTATTGGGACACAGCCACTCTTGCTTACGTGTGTCTTCTCCGTGCCTGCTTTTGCACTACAGTGGGCAGCAGAGTTGAGTTGTTCTGACAGAGACCATATGGGGCCACAAAACCTAAAATAGTTACTATCTGGTCCTTTCACAGAAAAAGTTTGCTGACCCTGAGGTCGTTAATAATGGTGCTAAGTGGGGTGGTTTAGAGTCAGCTGAAGACCCAGAGGACTTCCACGAGGGGAGAGAGAATTTTGGGTGGGAATAAAGCTTCAAGGAGAAAGTGCCTCCAAGTAGAGCTTGAAGGATAAAGATATTGAGTCTTGCGGTTGGGGGAAAGGCTAGACAGATGTGGCTGTCCAGATGTGGCTGTCCACTTGGCTCCACATTGACAGCAATGTGACCTTGGTAAGTTCTTTAACTTCTATACCTCAGTTTCCTCAGCTATTAAACACAAATCATAATACCCACTTCCCAGGACTGTTGTATAAAGGCCACAGTTAAGATTTCATATGCAAAGTCAGCACATTACCTGGTACAGAGCTGGAGTCTCGTCAATGTTAGCTGTTGATAGTGGTGATTGCCGTTCTTTCTCACATTTGGATATCTATTAATGAAATAAGGCAACATTTCACCTAAAAATTAAACCCTTCAGAGTTTATTAGTGAAGAAGCTTTTAAAATCTTAGAAGATGAATTCAAGCAATTGAATCCCATGAAGTTGTTAAAATGATGTCAAAAAGAATTATAGCACGGGAGTATATTCCCAGTGTGTTCTGTGAAGATAAGTTTCATAAACATGAAAATTCTATTTTGCCAGTGCATCCAGACTGGAAACTCTCTAAGAGAGTCTAGCGAAAGCTATTGACCCCTCTCCTTGATAAATGCACGCTGCAAGTATACACTTGCTTTTGCATACAATCTTAGGGCTTAATGGATCCCTTGAAGCCCATCCCTGGCTTCTAGGTTAAGAATTCATGCTCTAGTTGCTCACTCATACTTATAAAACCCACAAGATATTGATATGTGAACTAGAATGCTAAATTATTAATTCATGAAGAAGAAATAATGTCAAGTGAACTAAAACCCTTGTATTGGCCAATCAGCTCATTATCTTGCTATACAAAAGCTACATGAAAAGCCAAAGCACAATTAAAACTGAGAATGGAATCATAGCAAAGGGAATTAGAGAATAGTCTTAATAGCTCTTGTCGCCAGACTATGACAGTCTAATGCATCAGTTTCCATTGAGAAGTACCCCTGCCAAGGATGCTGAAACAGTCAATCCAGGCCCTCTGCTGTGGACAGTTCTTGATGTTTGTTCTCTTTGCTTTCAGACACAGTGAAGGCTAATCTACTTCTATCATCATTCTTGATAAATAAAGGTACAGTACAAGCAGTTAGACACCCGCATGCAGACATGAGAATTTCCTTACACTATACCTAGTCTTTCTATATATATAGCATATCTATATCTATATCTATATCTATGTCTATTATCTGTCTATCTATCTATCTATTTATGTATCTAGTCTCCCCATATATAAATTCCAGTTTACGGTGGGTTTGTTGTGTTAATTTTTCATAATTTCCTTTCAGGAGGGATCTTTGTTCAAATTCAGGAGGTACCTTACTGTCCCCCACCTTTCCCCTACCTCCAATCCATGATGACTCCAGAAGAAAGGGATCCATTGTTTCCTTTCTCCTTCCTTCCTTCCTGTCTCTTTCTCTCTCTCTCTTTCTTAAATAACTTTTAATTTTGAAATAGCTTAAGATGTAAGTACAAGAAATTTCAAAAGTAGTACATAGAGTTCCCTCATACCTTTCACCCAACTTTTCCCAATGAAAATACCTTACATAACCACAGCACAGGTCAAAACCAGGGAATTACATTGGTATAATATAAACTCAGGAATAGACCTTAGATTTCACTAGTTTTTGTGTTTTTTTAATAAATTTATTTATTTTATTTTTGGCTGCGTTGGGTCTTCTTTGCTGCGCGCGGGCTTTCTCTAGTTGCGGCGAGCAGGGGCTACTCTTCGTTGCGGTGCACGGGCTTCTCATTTCAGTGGCTTCTTTTGTTGAGGAGCACAGGCTCTAGATGCGCGGGCTTCAGTAGTTGTGACACATGGG
Source organism: Pseudorca crassidens (assembly GCF_039906515.1). NCBI lineage: Eukaryota > Metazoa > Chordata > Mammalia > Artiodactyla > Delphinidae > Pseudorca > Pseudorca crassidens. The sequence goes on along the minus strand of NC_090297.1, from coordinate 133,737,170 downwards.
CTCAGTAGTTGTGGCTCGCGGGCTCTAGAGTGCAGGCTCAGTAGCTGTGGCACACGGGCTTAGTTGCTCCGCGGCATGTGGGATCTTCCCGGACCAGGGCTCGAACCGGTGTCCCCTGCATTGTCAGGAGGATTCTTAACCACTGCACCACCACGGAAGCCCAATTTCACTAGTTTTTACATGTACTCTTTATGTGCGCACGCGTGTGTGTGTGTGTGTGCGTGTGTGTGTAGTTCCATGATATTTTAATACACATGTAGACTGAGAAACGAACACCACAATCAGGATACCACAAAGAAACTCCCTTGTGTTACTCCTTAGCAGTCAGTAATTTTCTTTTATAAATACTCCATTTTCAGTGTTAGAAATCTGAGTCCAGCAGACTTTTGCTATTTCAGGCACCTGAAGTTCTTATGCAAATGACCCTGAGGAACAGCAGTTGTGACCTCACCAATCCCTTTCCCTGGGGAGTAAACACATTCACTATTACCAAGGCCTCAATGGCAACTTTTAGACCCAAATTGTCTTGAGTTTCATTTCTTTTCTTTTTCTTTTTTTTTTTTTGCTACACGTGAGCCTCTCACTGTTGTGGCCTCTCCTGTTGCGGAGCACAGGCTCCGGACGCGCAAGCCCAACGGCCATGGCTCACGGGCCCAGCCGCTCCACGGCATGTGGGATCTTCCCGGACCGGGGCACGAACCCGTGTCCCCTGCATTGGCAGGTGGACTCTCAACCACTGCCCCACCAGGGAAGCCCATCTTTTTTTTTTGGTTAAGCCACTAAGTTCATGATAAATTTTTTACAGCAGCAATGGAAACTGATATACACCATTAATTATGATGTTAGGTGTGGCTTTTTCGCAGATGCCCTTAGTCAGGAAGTTCCTTTTTTATCTTGAGTTTGTTGAGTGTTTTTATCACAAGAGGGTTTTGGATTTTGTTAAGTGCTTTTTTGGCATCTACTGAGATGATCATGTGGTTTTTATCTTGTATTCTATTGATATGGTATATTATATTAATCGAATTTCACATGTTATATACACTTTGCATTACTGGAATAAATCCCACTTGGTAATTAATCCTTTTTATAAGTTGCTGGATTCAGTTTTCTAGTATTTTGTTGAGGATCTCTGTACGTATATTGGTCCATAGTTTTCTTTTCTTTAGATGTCTTTGTCTTTGATATCAGGATAATACTGGAGTCACGTTGAAACCATTTGAACTCAGATTGGGACTTGAACCCATGGTCTTTTTTTTTTTTTTTTTAATTATTATTTTTTATTATTTAACACAATACTGTATTTTAACTTTTTTTTTGCAGTATGCAGGCCTCTCACTGTTGTGCCCTCTCCCCGTTGCGGAGCACAGGCTCCGGACACACAGGCTCAGCGGCCATGGCTCACGGGCCCAGCCGCTCTGCGGCATGTGGGATCTTCCCGGGCCGGGGCACGAACCCGCATCCCCTGCATCGGCAGGCGGACTCTCAACCACTGTGCCACCAGGGAAGCCCAGAACCCATGGTCTTTTAACTGAGATCACACACTTGGTCTCAGGACTTAATGAAGCTCAGGTTCTTGATGTCTCATTGCAGAAAGAATTCAGTGAGAGATAAAGCGATAGGTAAGAAGTGGGTTTATTTAGAGAGAAACACACTACACAGACAGAGAGTGGGCCATCTCAGAGGCGAGAGTGGCTTGAGTTTCATTTCTGAATCTCTGAATATTTTCTGTCTTTGAGCAAATTTTTTAATGTATATTCCTGCTAATAGGTAAAGTCCAGTAGGATTTTTGAAAGTTAGGATTTCTGACCAAAATTTCTTTGACTATAGTTGCATAATAAAAAATGTCTTAAATCTGTGAGATGTGTTGGTATATACCTTCATACAAATCTAAACTTGCTTCCTCTGGGCTCTGAGGTTTCCTATATATATGTCCTTCACATTGGCTTTTCACCTTGGTGAGTTGCATGTGGACACATTTAGGGCCAATGTCCTCTTATAGAAAATAACACCTGAGGTTACACTCTTCTGAAGTCTACTTTCAAGGAGTTCAGTTTCCTGGTAAATTTTCAGAGCAGTACACTGTTGTTTGCCTCAGAGTTTGCATAAGTACTTTTTCATGACCATCCCCTGAGACAGTCAAAAACTAAATGGTTATTGGAGGCAGCCCAACAAACTAAGTGTTTTAAATAAATAATGACATGTGCATATTGAGTGTAACTATCACAACTGTCTATTTAAGGTCATTACAGAGAACAAAGCAATAATTCAACCCAGGAGAGCATAGCCGAAACATTCTCCAGGACATAATTAATTCTTAGAATAAAAAATCTGGGAGTTGATCAAAGATAAGAGGATGCTTGTCCCATGACGTGGAGAGGAAAAAGGAACCCACAATTGGTGGTGGGAATGTAAAATGGTAAAGCCACTTTGGAAAACAGCTTGGCAGTTTACAGTTAAAAGTTAAACACAAAACTACTTGGAAATTCCACTCTTACCTAAGAGAACTGAAAATATATGTCCACACAAAGACTCACGTGCAATTGTTCATAGCTGCATTATTCATAGACCCCAAAGCTGGAAATAACCTAACTGTCCACCAAGTAGTGAAGGGATACGTAAAATGTGGTATATCCATACAATGGATGCTACTCAGAAATAAAAAAGGAATAAGCTACTGACATATGTTACATCGTGGATGAACTTTAATAACATCATGTTCAGTGAAATAAGTTAGACACAAGAGACCACATATTATATGATTCCATTTGCATGAAATGTCTAGAAAAGGCAAACTTATAGAGACAAATTAGATTAGTGGTTGCCTGGGGCTGGAGATGGGAACAGAATGAGGGCATAAGGGATTGTGTCGGGGGGGATAGAAATGCTCCAAACTGATTTATAGTGATGTTGCACCACTTGGTAAAGTTACTAAAAATAATTGAATAGTGCACTTGAAATAGGTAAATGTTCTAATATGTAAAGTGTATCTTGAAAATGCTGTTTAAAAAAACAAAACAAAACAGGAAAGTAACCCTTGTTTTTCTGGGAGACAGAAGGATCAGCTAGGGGCAAATGCTCTAAGAAACCCTGACCTTGGGAAGGGATTTTTCAAACCTCAATTTGGCTGAAGGATATGTTGCCAGTCACTCCGCAGAGGCCTCAGCTATCCTCACTGTATTTCTCTCTTTAGAAGGTGTTCTTCCCCTCTCGTTTCTAGTTTGAGACTAGAAACCATTTATAGTTCTGGTGGGTGCATGAGTGGAAGGACCAGCACTTTTGCTGCCTCTTATACCCTCTGCTTCTCTGAATGGAAAGGGCCAGTTCTGCAGATGCTTGCTGGAAAATCTTAGTGGGAGCAAGAAGTTTGTCAGTCCAGTCGTAGGGTAAATCTGGCTCGAGGAAATGGGGAAGGGGGTTCACAGGCCTGAAGAGAGAGAGTCCTGGAGACATAAGGGAGAGAAGGGGTGGATTCAGCCTACCTGATTCCCCTGGGGGGAAGGCCCAGGGGGTGTATAGGGGGCACCCAGGCCTGCAGAGAACCCATTCCTCTGGGGAACCTCACACTGCGATGAGAAGCTTCCCACCTTCCAGGGACTTTTGCTGCTCTTGGTAGTCCTGTGTCACCCGTGATATATGCAACACAGCATGGCCAGAGGAAGCTGAGTTGACCAGAGGGTAAGCAAGTGTGGTGTAGACCAGGAGAGGAGCCAGGGAAGGGGAGACACAGTCACGAGGCCTGTCCAGTGTCCAGAAGAGGATAGCTTGGGCTAAGAAGTTACATAGGTTGAATAGAGTTGTAAAGTTTGCATTCATAGCTATCATTTATTAGCTCTGGGTTCTTTAGCAAATTAACCTCTAATAATGATCTATTTCTATGTACATTTTGTAGTATACTATACTATCATATTATTCTATAATTATAATTTGCCTAGGGTGGCTGCATTCAGCTGCAGGGTCAGCTGGGAGCTGAGCTCAGCTGAGATGCTGAACCAGTTGGGCCTCCCTCACCATGTGGTTCTTTTTATTCATTAGTTTGGTCTCAGAGCCTTAAATGGAGGCTGGGTTCCAAGAAGATAAGCTCCAATGTGCAAGAATTTATCAGCAAGTCATGTTTGCTGATGGGTCATCGGCCAAAAAAACTCACCTGAGTCAGCAGGCAATAAATGTGGGACAGAAGTCTGTGAAGATGTGAATACTGGGGGGTCTGATTCATGTGGGGACCAGCAGTACAACAGTCTACCACACTTTCTAAGCCTCAGTTTCTTCATCTGTAAAATGAGGATGATAATATTTCATTTGGCTTCTTACGCAGAATAAATGAGATCATATACGTAAAGCACCTATCGAAAGGTCTAGTACTTAGTAAGTAATCAGTGGCTATTTGTTTTTATCATTATCACTAACATGGCTATTATTATTATGATTGCTATTGTACTTTCCCCTCAGATTTATCAGAGCGTCGGGAGATGTGAGAGTGAACCAGGAGGGCCTGACCTAATGTAGGAAGTCAGGAAAGACTTTCTTGAAAAAATGGATTTCTTTTTAAAGTTTTATTTATTTTTGACTGCGTTGGGTCTTGGTTGCTGCGCGTGGGCTTTCTCTAGTTGCGGCGAGCGGGGGCTACTCTTCGTTGTGGCGTGCAGGCTTCTCATTGTGGTGGCTTCTCTTGTTGTGAAGCATGGGCTCTAGGCATGCGGACTTCAGTAGTTGTGGCTTGCGGGCTCTAGAGCGCAGGCTCAGTAGTTGTGGCGCACGGGCTTAGTTGCTCTGTGGCATGTGGGATCTTCTCAGACCAGGGCTTGAACCCGTGTCCCCTGAATTGGCAGGCGGATTCTTTTTTTGTTTTGTTTTGTTTTGTTTTTTTTGCGGTACGTGGGCCTCTCACTGTTGTGGCCTGTCCCGTTGCGGAGCACAGGCTCCTGACGCGCAGGCCCAGCGGCCATGGCTCACGGGTGCAGCCGCTCCGCGGCATGCGGGATCCTCCCGGACCAGGGCACGAACCCGTGTCCCCTGCATCGGCAGGCGGACTCTCAACCACTGCACCACCAGGGAGGCCCTGGCAGGCGGATTCTTAACCACTGCACCACCAGGGAAGTCCCTGAGAAAATATTTCAACTGAGGTCTGATAGATAAATAAAAATTTACTAGGCTAAAGACATGGAAGCAGCCTAAGTGTCCATCAACAGATGAATGCATAAAGAAGATGTGGTGTATATATATATGATGGAATATTACCCAGCCATAAAAAAGAATGAAATAAGGCCATTTTCAGCAACATGAATGGACCTAGAAATGATCATACTAAGTGAAGTAAGTCAAAGACAAGTATCATATGATATAACTTATGTGTGGAATCTAAAAATAGTACAAATGAACTTATTTACAAAAAAGGAAACAGACTCACCAACATGGAAAACATTGGAGTTTTTTTATAGTTACCAAAGGGGAAGGGGAGGGAGGGGTATATTGGGAGTATGGGATTAACAGATGCACACTACCATATATAAAACAAATAAACAACAAGGACCAACCAGGGAACTATATTCAGTATCTTGTAATAAACTATACGTAAAAGAATAAAAAAATTATATAGCTATATAGATATATAAATGTATAACTGAACCACTTGGCAGTACACCTGAAACTAACACAGTGTTGTAAATCAACTATAGTTCAATTAAAAAAATTTACTAGGCTAAAGGAATCCATGGGGAAGAGCATTCCAGGAGAGGGAACAGTGTGTGCAAAGGCCCTGAGGCTGGGTGGGGGGGGAGTATGTAGCAACTACCACAGCCATGAAAACAGCTGATTATACAATGTTAGCATTGTAAACTTAGAGATATTTCCAGGGTGTTATGAACAGGTCCACCTTTAACATTTGCAGGGCCCGGGACAAGAGTATAAAGAAAGGCCCATAGACTAAGTATTTAAAATTATAAAACTAGCTAACAAACTATCAATACAATATGTTCTATCCTCCTACCTTATCCTCCTACCCCTGGCTTCCCAACCCCAGCTCCATCCTGAACCCTGAGGGTTAGGTGCACATGCATGAGGAGCCCTCAGATAGCATATCCAAGCTTCTCCCCAGCAGCAAATAGCCATTGCCCAGCCATCTCTCAGCACCCCTCAGGGTGTGTTTGCCAGCTCTGTGGTCCACTTTCAGGATGGACCTAGTCTGGAGAGCTGTAGGTCATTCAAGGATCATTCAAGGAACATTCTGGAATCTTGAGTACCCAGAATATGGTCCAGGAGGGAAGGTCCAGTCTCTGAATGGACACATCCCTTTGGTCCATGGGTTGTTTGTCCTGTAAGGAGGGGCCAGTCAAAAGGAGGGTCAGAGGGGAACCCCTAAAACACAGGCCCAGGCTCGGGCCCCTCACACCCACAATAATACTGGTTAATGGGACCTAGGGAAAATAAGTGAGGCCACGGGAGGGGAAGGCTTCCTGGTGGAGGAAATGCCCAAGCCCAATATCTTCCAGCAGAGGAAGCATCTGCTTCAAAATTGAAGTACATGACATAATAAATCTAATGTTCCTTGAAATCAAATATGAAATGTTACAATCAGGTGGCAGATGTTTTAGCTTTGGTTAAGGCATTTCTCTTTTAACTCTTTTATTTGGCAAGATTGCAAGTATTCTGATCAATTGCAATTTCAGTGAAGTCTTACTCTACTAGGCTCAAATATGGCTTAGGGAAGAGCAGAGGGGTCTGTCTGCTCATTTCTAAGTTGTTATCATGCGGATAAGAGAGATTTTTTAATTTAAGGGCTTAACTATGAAAACTTTTTTAGTGACTCATACAATGAGATTTAAATGCAGCCCTTAGTGTGAAATACCCATTTGCTAAGAGTGGAAAGGGGGAAAATATGATTGGGTGAACACAGATTGGAATGCAGAAATGTGAGCCCTGACATATCCTTTCCCTTCCAACGAAATGCTGACCTAGGGCAATCGTTCACCCACGCCCCCTCATCCACAAATTAGCTGTCCTTGAGATTTAAGCACTAGAATTCTGATAGATGGAAGGATCAGTTCTAATATTTATTTATTTGCCTATTTTACTGTGAAAATGAGAATTGTGCCTTTGTTTGTGGAAGTCCAAGGGTGGGGAGGATTAAATGCACTAAAGAGAGCCAGGAAACCTTACATTTTTAAATATAGCAAGCTCGGTCATTTGGCCCAAGGGGAAATAGCAATGTCAGGAATGAGCTACTAATTACCAGCAACATCCCAGAAGGGAGGCGAGGAGAGTTGGTGGTGAAAGGGGCTTGGGGGCAAAGGCGTGTGACCCATGGCTGGTGTCTCCTCAGCAGCCTCGTCCAAGAGTCTTTGCAAGAACAGGGCAGCCTCTTAGGGAATTTGTTCCTAATTCTTCCTGCCCCATGCAAATCCCAACAAGAAAGGAATAATATAAAGGTAGATGAGGCCAAAATATCTGCAATGGAGGAGAAGGGGCCGGGGGTGGGGGGAGGGAGGTGAACTCCAAAGTTGCCAATTTGGAAGACTGGGAGAAAAGGCACACCCCTACATCAATATTCAATTTAGGGAGAGTTTATTATTATTATAACTATGTTATCAATAGTGAATTTTTACTGAGTGCTTACTATGGGCTTGGCAGTGGTAAAGTTTATAAGTGTTGGTTCTATAAGGGATATACACACCCTATGAGGAAAGTGATATTATCCCATTTTACAGCTGAAGACAAAGAGGCTTAAAGGGGTTCGGTCCAGGATGGTAGAGAAGATGATGGATTCATTTTGGATAGAGTGAATCAGTTCTAAAGACTGTCAAAAATGAGAAATTGAACCTGGAGGGTGGAGGCAGGGCAGGCAGGGGGGAGAAGGTCATGTAGATCTCCACTGTATACCTTTTTTAATATTTTGAGTTTTGAAGCAAATGAATATGCATGCTATCTGTTTAATAAATAAATAAAAATGTAAAAACAACAAAAAATCAGAAATTGATGTTAGGAAAGGTCAGGACTGAAAAAGTAGCTTCGAGAGTCAGGTGGTGTTGAAGACAAGGGTGTGGCTGTGAGTGGAAAACCTTCAGTGATAGGAACCCAGTAGTAACTGGTAAACCAAGAATGGGAGAGATTTTTCTCTGTTTGTTGTTTTTAATCAGCCAATCAGAAGCAAACTTAACACTCTTAGGTCACAGCTTAAGGACCCTTAACAGACAAGAGTTAACTCTGGGTTTGTAGAAGTATTTAGAAGGCATTAAGAGAGATTCGTACCGCCTGAGTAATCCAGGAAACATTTATCCTGAAGAGAAGGCTGAGGCAAACTTTTCTAAAGGTACTAATAGAAACTCTCCGGAATGACTCACAGCCCCATTCTTCCTAGAAGTAACTGGTTCAAGCATTTTAGTAAGAGGCCAAGAAAGATAAGCCACTGCGTGGAACTTAATTATGCATCACTTGGTTTCTTTGATGTTTCCTGAACTAAGTAGGATTATTAAATGTTTTATGTTTAATCTGTACCTATTGCAAGCAGAGGTTGGGTCTAAATGCCCAGGAGAACTATTTCTCCAAAGTTCCAGCACTTCCAGCTTCCTGGCCAGCCCTTTGTCAGCACCAAATCAATGATGAATGAACCGGGAGAGGGGAGGTGCCTTTTCTGAGAAAGGGTTGTCCTCTGTAGGAGAGACAGATGAGAACCACAGAACATCAGCTAACATTAGGCTAATAGGGACCTTGGAGATGACTAGGACAGTGGTTCTCACACCTGACCAAGCATCAGGATTTCATGGAGGACTTGTTAATACACAGGCTCCATCCCCAGAGTTTCTGATTCATGTCTGGGATAGGACCTGAGAATCAGCATTTCCAGTGACTTCCAGATGATGTTTTATTTCATCACACCTTGAGGCCCACCGAACTAGTATAATCTCTTCATCTTACAAACAGAAAACCAAAGCCCAGAGTGTATAAATAACTTGTCCTAGGTCCTCTAGTTAATGGCAGAGCTAGGATTAGAATCTTAATCTCTCTTTCTCTTTCCCTCATCTCTAAATTTTCAGCATGTATTTCCTAAAAGTAAAAACACTCTTTCGTAACCAGAGTACAATTACAATATCAGGAAATCAACATTAAAACAATATAAACAATCTACAGACCTTATTCAAATTTTGTCAATTGTCCCACTAGTGTCCTTTATTGGACCAGGATCCAATCCAGAGTCACACAAATTTAGTTGTGATGTCTCTGCAGTTTGCTTTAATCAGGAAAAATTCCTCAGTCTATCTTTGTTTTTAGGACCTTGATACTTTTGAAGAGTACAGGCCAGTTATTTTGAAGAATGTCCCTAGATTCGGGCTGTCTGATGGTTTTTCATAACTAAATTCAAGTTCTGCTGTTTCAGCACAAATAGCACACCTTCTCAGAGTATCATGTCAGGAGGCACATGAGGTCCATTTTTCCATTTCTAATGATAGGAACCTTGATCCCTTGTTTAAGATGCAATCTGCTGGTTTTTCCCATGATAAAGTTATCATTTCATCCCTCTGTAATGAATAAGTATCTTGTGAGGAGAAACCCTGAGACTACGTAGGTTTATTTCTTATCATACTTCACCCGCTGATTTTATCATCCATGAATGATTTGTACCTGAAGCAACTGTTAATGTGGTGGTTGCAAAGTGGTGACTCTAATTCTATCCTTTCTCCTACATGTATTAGTTGGATTCCTACTGTAAGGAAAAGTTTCCCCTTCTCCCCCGTTCATTCATTCATTCATTCATTCATATCAGTATGGACTCACTCATGGATTCTTTTTTATTCTAGAATCCATATGTCTTAACACCTAAGTCCACTCTCTTTCCACTCTAGGGCCCAGCTGCTTATAATAGCGTTATTTCAGAGATGACTTCTTAGTTTATCACATTGGTTCAAAAATCGAATTGAAACTTTATTCAGACCATAGACTTTATGATAGGTCTCCTCTTTCGTGACAGTACAGGTTCCAAGCTAGAGCCTAGGAATATCAACAGTCTTAAGAGTACTACCGCTGTTGCTCTGGGTCATATTTTCCAGGGTCATAATAACAATTTAAATTTTTTGCCTTAAAGCAATGCCTTCATCATTTCCCACCCACCTTAATTCGTCTTAGGCCATGTGTGTAAGGAGTCTAACCATGCTCATATTATGGTCCTTGAGCTAAAGGAGGATCCCATCCTTGAACTCAGAGAATGGGAGAAGGGTAGGCAGAGCTGGTCATGGCCAAACCTAGGTTTCTAAGAAGGAAAAAACTGCTTTAGTTGGCAAGTTCTCTCTTTCCTGGTCCTCCCACTCCATTGTCCCTGGGGTACCTGAAGGAGGGACATTTGACTTGCATTTGTACTTGGTTGTATAAGTCTAAAGGAGAATGCCAACTCACAAGTCAATATTTGCCATTTTTGACTACTAACTACATGATTAAAAAAAAAACGAAAACAAGACTTTACCACATCCTTGATTTCACCATCATGTCATTGTGCAAGAAAAATAAATCAGCTATTTAGCAGAAGCAAGATGTGACTTTTTTAAAAAAACCTAAGTGCTTTTTGCTTTTAGAAACAAATATAGCTGACTCAGAACCATAAAGAAATGAAAAATTTCATTTTGGGGTACACATACCTCTGTTCTCTAAGATGTATTCTAAGGGAAATTCCTCTCAGAATTTAGCCACTTATAACCAGTATTAGAACGCTCTGGGAATAAGAACTCAAACTGAACCAGGTTGAGTTGAAATGTCTAACGCAGTGGTTCTCAAACTATGGTGATACTGCCCCATGAAGGGGCATTTGGTGGAGGTGGATGTGTTTTTCTGGTTGTCACAATCAGTAAGGTCGGTGTGCTACTGGCATTTAACATGCAGGTGCCAAGATGATAAACATCCCACCTTGCATGGGACAGTTCCATATGCATGAGTTGCCCTGCCCAAAATACCGATAACATCCATGGAGAAACAATCAAAGAGCTTTCCCAGGAATTTGGAATTAGACTAAGACTCCACCTCAGTATAACTGCTCTCTTGAATTGAGGAGTTGTAACCCCAAGAACTGTTGGCTGTGGACATGATTTACATAGGGGATTGGGCAGTAGAGAGAGCTCATCTACAGTGAGAGGGGACTGACACAGATACGTAGATAGAAACGGGGAGAAGTGACAGAGTGAGACTCTTGCTGACACTCTGCTTCAAGCCCTTGGCTCTCTTTACACTTCAGGCCCATCTATAACCCTGTTGTTGGTTTCTGTGACACCCTGTTGCTTGCAAACAAGGGTGTTAACTTCGGAGAAACTGCCATCTGCCGTCACCTGGATGAGCAATGGAGAAAGCTAGTGTGTCCGGGGCAAGAGGGAGGCATCCATGCACCACTGGATGCTGCCTGAAGGCCTTAAGGTTCCTGGTCAGCTACTGCTGGACCAACCAAATGTGGCCTGAGAGGTGGGTGCTAGGAGATGGGTCTCTCCAGAAACTGCATTGTGACTGGAGGGGGCAGTTCCAGAAGAGGAGGAAGTGCTGGACAGCAAATTGTACAAGAGCTCACGCATCCCCAGTAGGAGGTCAGCCCAGACTGAGACTGGAACTTCTTAAATCTCTTCCATGGAAAGGACCGGCATGAGTTTGGATTAGGTGAGCCTGTTTAATGTAGACCTGACTGCCAGGAGGTTACATCTATGGATTAGGGGTCAGTTAGGAAAATAGCTCCCAGCTGAAAACAGGAAATTCACTTTCTTTAAAAGGAAAACAAAATCCCTCACACTCAAGGGAAAACATCTCTTAAAATGCTAGCCTTGGTTTCTTAATTAGCTTTTTATCTACTCAAGTAGGATACTCAAGTTTGTGTTGAAGATGGTAGGTTTCATTTCTGTTACTATTAGAACTCCAGGAGATGGAGGGGGAAGTGGTGGTTTCATGGTGTATTTCTGTGGGCTGCTGCTTCATTTCTTGGCTGTAGTTTCTTTAGCTTTTTGAAAAGAGAGATCACAGAGGGAAAATATAATTCCAAGGACTTTGGGGTTTGCTAGCCTACAAACCATTTAACAATGATAAAGGTATGGTTCGGGAGGGGCAGTTGTCTGCCATTCGGGAGGGGCAGTTGCCTGCCATTTCCAGGCAGTGAGTATAGACAGATGAAGGAAATGTGGTACATGACATGGTGTTCTGGGACGTGGCTTGGGTTGTGAGATCTGAGTTCTTCCCTGCAAGGCTTCCATCTCAATCTTGCTTTTCTTGGATGTCAAAGACAATGCTGGGATTCCCTTGATTGATCATCAACGCTTTTCACCCATGATTTTACCCTTGTTACTTCCCACCCAGCATTCCCTTAAGAGTCCTCTCATTCCTACACCTGTCAACATAGGATTAGCTTCAGAACCGGTTGCTTCAAAACATGCATCTTTCAAAAAATGTATCTCACTTTCAGGAATGGAAACAATTTTAAGAACAAGGCAAAAATCAAGTCGTGTGAAATACTCATCTGATTAAACCCCTACGGCTGTCTAAAGGAAGCTGTTTCTTACGTTAACATGTCTTCAGCAGCAGAATTTTACCAATTCGGTCATTCTTGTTATTCAACCCTTCCAAGCCCAAAAACCTCTAGACTGACAGGTAGAAAATAGTACCTGACACATGGAGGGCAATCAGTAAATGTTAGTTGAATTGAATTGAAGCCAAGCCTGAGTTCTAATCCTATTTGTGCTATCAGTTATCAGGGTGAGCTGGGCCTTGCTTTTTGCATTTGTCATAGGGGAAGATTAAAGGACTATCTTATCTGTAAGGTCTCTTGCAACTCTAAAATCTATGAGAAATAAAATGTTTTGTAGTGCAGTTAGTATTCTGAGCCATTTCTCAAGGCTTTTGTCTAACTTTTTGAGAGTTAGTTACATTATTGACCCCTGTGCCCCTGTCCAGTTTGCTTATTACATGCTCAGTGGCCTTCTCTCTGATCCATGAATAGGCCAGGTTCTCCTGCCCCTGAGAAATTGCTCTTGCTGTTCCCTCTGTCTGGGTTGCTTTCCTCCCACACTCTGCAAGGTTGGTTGCTCCTCAGCACTCGGGCCTCAGCTGAAATGTCATCTTCTAAGAAGTCTTTCCCGACGACTTGAATATCTGACACTCTCTATTACATCATCCTATTTATTTCTATGCAGTGCTTATTACAACTTATCTTTATCTTATATGTTTACTGTTTGTTTTAACTCCCTCCCCCTAGACTACAAGCTCCACAAGGGCAGGAAACTGTCTGTATTCTTTTTCAATATGCCTTCAGAACCAGGCTTCCAGGAACCCATATACTTATAACGCCTTTTCCAAAATAGAAGAGGCTGCCTCTTCCTCTGAGAAGCCCCAGCCCCTTGCTGGGCACCTGGCTTGGTGAGCCAGGCATGGGATGGATTTCAGCCCTTCCTAGTTCCTTCACCAGGTACCATTGTTCAGTGAACAACCTACACAACTGTGTGCACTCTCTCTGCCTAGCACCATGCAAAGTGCCTGCAGATAACAGAAACATGTTAGTTGGATGAATAAATCAACTTTATTGAGGTTTAATTTACTTACAATAAAATGCACCATTTTAAGTGTTCAGTTCAATGGATTTTGATAAATGCATGTACGCAGGTAACCACTACTACAGTCAAGATATAGAAATTCCATTACCCTAAAAATTTCCCTTATGTCCTTTTGCAGTTGTCGCCCCTCCCACACACCCCACCCCACCCTACCAACCTCAAGCAATCATTGAATCTTTTCATGGTATTTAGTTATATCTCGCCTCTTTGCAAAATAATTTTTTAAAAAAATATTTATTGACTTATTTATTTGGCTGCACTGGGTCTTAGTTGCAGCCTGTGGGATCTCCCCTGACCACGGATCAAACCCAGGCCCCCTACATTGGGAGGGCAGAGTCTTAACCACTGGACCACCAGGGAAGTCCCTGCAAAAGAATTTGAAGCTGACCTTAAAAGGGAATAAATATATCAAGATCAATAAAAGGGAAGGAATAAAGAGGAGAAAGCAAGATTAACAGGCACAAGGGAGATATCCCAACGATAAGGGTCGTAGAGCATCTGTGAGTGACCTTGAAGGCTGAGGCTTAGCTGTAGCCTCCTTATAAGCCAAGACAAGGAGGGAAAAGTTGTACTTCAATTATCATCTGAGAGGAGGAAGCATTTCATTCATCTCAGGCGAGGTGAACTTTCCCTAGCACAAAGATCCGAGATATTCCTCACTTGGGTTACCAGATAGAAGTTAGAAGATGCCAATAGAATGGCATCTTCAATGAGAGTTTCATAGCAAATGCAGTAGGGATAGTCACATGTCTATTTTGTCCAGATAATCTTCCGTAAACATTCCTATAGCAAATATTAGCCCTAAATAAGATGATCTCACTGGGTTTTTTCAGAAAAGTGGGATAGTAAACAATTCAAAGTTATCTTCTCTAGTGAGATCTGGAACTCAGGAATCCTTTGCTGTCATGAGCAGAGCATTTGCTTTGAAACCCAGGTGGGCAGGTAGGAGGGTTAATGCCCAGTTGTAAAACTTTAAAGGGCTTGGCCAGGATCCTTGTTTTGATCAAAGGCCTCCCCATCCCTGCCTGGAGCTGTGCTGTGAGCGGGGGATACGTCTGAAAAAAAGCCAGGATTTTCTCAAGGAATAAGTTTTGGAGCTGAGCCAACATGAGCCATGGCTCTGATGAGATGCCAAACGTCTGCGTAGTAGAACGTTCAAACACTAGAAATTGAAAGATATTGTAGGCAAGTGTCGACAGCTTCTCACTGCAGCCATAGAAATTTCTTTGTAATGTCCTTGGGAGACTGAGTTCTAAGCCACCTCATACTTGCCTGTTGATGGGTTAGAGAGGCCCTGAAGTTAATACCCTCTTTCCTACTGGGTTCGAATCAACTGAGAAATAAGACAAAGGGGTCAAGCAAATGGGAGCTAAAGTAATCTGTTCTGGGGAAGTGCGCCTGGTGTCTGTGGGCAAGTGAATTTTCCAGGTCTGAACCCCAGAATCAGGCAGCCTTTCACACCCCATCATAGGCAATACCTGGCCAGCACAGGCTTCTGTAAGAAGTGGGACAAGGAGGAACTGAGAACATCTGGTCCCTAATGGGAATTTGCTCCCAATGGGGGGAGGGAGAAAGAGGAAGGGGCTAGGCACCACCACCTCCCATTCATCCTCCAAACTCACCAGCCAGTTGCTCCCTTCCTCTGGGCTACCAGAATAATTTATTCCCAATTTATTTGTCTGTGGGGACAAATTAGACACAAAAGTACCACGGAAGGGCTTGAAGGCATGTGGTGGACTTGTTTGATATTATTTAAATGTTGGGGGCTGCCTTCTCAAGACAGCAGTCTTTGTGCAGCATCTTCGGAGGCTGAGGTTAAACCTTTCTTTTTGAAAATAAGTAGCTACCAGCATTGTTTTCTTTCTACTTTTTGACTATACCTGCAGTTAATTTTGGCAGAGGGTGTGTCTATGTTATCTGAAAGTGGTCTCAGCCATTACGATCTATATTAAAAGAAAGAGGAAGCGGGTGGGTCCCAGTGCACCTTTGTTTTACACCACTTAACACTCACTTGTTCCTTCAAGGTCATGCTTTTCACTCCTTGATTTGGGGGCTGGTATCTCAAACAAGATTTTGCTAGAGCACTAAGAACAGTGATCTTGACATATTCATGTTGTGGGATCTGCAGATGGTTCTGCTCAGTGGAGTGCTGGTAAAGGCATAAAAAAAGACTCCCTGAAATAAAGCAATTCTGATTTATAGTGTTTTCTGTCATATTCTCCAATTTCTATGGGGTAAGTTCTCCCTCCATGGTTGGTTTCAAGATATCAATGTGGCATCGCCAAACACAGAGTTGGGAAGAGGCACACCATCTTATGGTATTTCTACCAAACAGATATAATAGACCCAAATAATCTCAAGAGAATAGATATTATATGTTAGTTTTTTTAAAGCCAGTAAAATAATTAGGAAGTGATACATTATGAGCATTTATTACATTTGTTTTCCATATAATTTAATTGTAAGTTTATATAATTTAATTTGTAATAATGGTTGCTTTTAACAAATTAGCTCAAAAAATTCCTGAAATTTAAGGATCACTTCTTGTAAGCTGGTACACGCCAGCTCCAGCACATCACTCGTTCTGATTAACATAATTAAAAGCCAAAAAAAGATCAGCATCACTACGAGGGGAAAAAGTACCAATCAATGGTCAATACTGCAAAGTCTACGTTGGACAGAGCCCCAACCCTGCCATTTCTTGGGGAAAAGAGCTTCATGTTTCGATGGGCTGTCCAGCAACCTCAACGGGCCTACAGTTTTGAGAGAATAGAGAGGATTTGCCCTTTGAAGAAAATGGGATAATTTCTACTTTCAGTCAATCTAGAGAGAGGAACAATTCCACAAGGCTTAGAGCCCACCTGTCAGAACTTCGACAGTTGTGACAACAAATGTTTTGACATTTGACGTCAGTTTGAGTCTTGAGCAGTTTGCAGTGTTTCAGGGATGCTGTGGCTGGTGGGGCTGATGATCGACTAGGCTGCCCAGCAAAGGAGGTGAGAGGGAGACCAGGGCGGACAGGCTGTGGCAGAGTCAGAACGGACCCCCTCCTATGTTCATCAGGCCAGAGGTTAGAGCATCAGTAATCTCCCCACAAAGAAAAATCTGGAAATGTTTTCATCTCATTTTAAAGGGGACTTTTTAACCTTAAAGATAGTCAGCAAATGGAGATGATCGTATCAGAACAAGAAACTAGCATTTCCTTCTTTTTAAAAGAAAACAAGATTATTTTGTCTCTGACATACACACGTGCAGAGTGGAAAGAGAGGTGTGTTTGGAGTCAGCACCCCTCCAAGCAGCTTGGAAGGGGGCAGAGCACAACCTTTAAAAGAATGACATAGCCATGGGACGTGACAAAAACTGGTTAGAACCAACTAGGTCCAAGATGGCAGAAGATTTGACTTCTAGTAGACCTTGAGCCTCCTTATACACTCATTGTAATGCATTAGCATGCTAAATGACACACCCACCAGTGCCATGACAGTTCTGAGGCCGACCATAAGAGGTCAAAAAGTGGGTGGTGGCCCAATTCCTGGAAATCCCTGCGCCTTCCCCGAAATAGTTGGAATAATCCTCCCACTCATTAGCCTATGAAATTTCCCAGCCCATAAAAACTAACCAAGCCATATTTCAGGGCCTCTCGCCTTCTGAGATGGCCCACACTCCATCTGTGGAGTGAGTTTCTCTCTAAATAAATCCACTTCTTCCCTATTGCTTTGTCTCTCACTGAATTCTTTCTGCAATAAGACATCAAGAACCTGAGTTTCACTAAGTCCTGAGACCAGGTGTGTGATCTCAATTAAAAGACTGCAGGGGTGGGGAACCTCCCTCGTGGTTCAGTGGTTAAGAATCCGCCTGCCAGTGCAGGGGACATGTGTTCGGGCCCTGGTCCGTGAAGATCCCACATGCCACAGAGCAACTAAGCCTGTGCACCACAATTACTGAGCCTGAGCTCTAGGGCCTGCAAGCCACAACTACTGAGCCTGTGTGCCACAACTAGTGAAGCCCGTGAGCCACAACAAGCCACCCACAGTGAGAAGCCCACGCACCACAACAAAGAGTAGCCCCCGCTCGCAGCAACTAGCGAAAGCCCAAGCACAGCAACGAAGAGCCAACACAGCCAAAAATAAATAAATTTATATTTTAAAAAAAGACTGTGGGTTCAAGTCCCAATCTGAGTTGCACAGTTATAAAATAACCTAACCTCTGTTCCCTCCTCTGCAAAACCGGGCAGAGTGGGCTTAACGGTGTCCTGTGTCACTGTGAGGTCAGATGAGAGTGTGTGTGTCAAAGTGCCTTGCATGCTCTAAAGCACTACCAACCCTTTAAAACCAACATGCTGCCTTTGTAAAATTAAAAATTCTTTTCTTGTCTTTTCAAACATTTTCTTGCCAGAGTGTACAGGACTTTGGAATGAGAAACTTGCCTTGCAGTCCCTACTCTGTTAGTTCACTGCGCACCCTGCTGAGAACAGTCATTTCTCTGAGAGGCAACTTCCTCATCTCCAAAATCGGGGGGGGGGGGGGGGGGGGGGGGGGGGAGAACCAGTTGATTCCCGTTAACATTCTAAAATCCCCTTCACTCTTTTCTTTCAGCTCCTCTTACTACAAGCTTTATCTGTGCTTTGACTTAAAAGCTAACTCTCAATTCTTTCCACATTTGTGAGGCCCCGTTGCTTATAAGAGGCCCTCTTCACAGGGGTAACATTTCTATCTTTGTTTTCAGACCTTGACGGAGGACAAAGAGGATGATTCTGTTTTCTCCCTCAAGTTTCTGAGTCAAACCAAGGAAAACAAACACAAAAGGTCCCAAATCACAGCGGTTATATATCCCTTAATATGGTAAAGACCCTGAAAAATGACCCGGGGTTCTTCCATCAATTTGGTCTATTTGCTGAGTTCAAGGTCATTTCAGGTTCAGCAGAATGTCATGCTGTTTTCCCAGCCTTTGGACAGCAAGAGAATGCAAAGCATGTTTTGTAATTAGGTTTTACACACACAGGGTTCCAAGATAAATTCAATACATATGTTCTGATTCATTCACACTTTATTCACTAAATATTCAATATCTAAGAAGGCTTCAGGGTGTTAATGAAAAATCTCATCAAAGTATTCTTTCCTTTGAACTCAGCAGTAATATTTTCCTAAGAATAAGAATGAATAATAGCCAGTAGAGTTTGTGGGTGTTTGAAACACTGCCAAAATCCCTCTTTTCTTAACTTCAGGGTTCCTTTAAAATGGATAATGTACGTAATCATAATTTTTTAAAAAATTTCTATACATGGGGTGTGTGTGTGTCAACTATGCAGGTATGCGCCAGGAATTGTGCTAAGCACTCTACATACATTGTCACTAATGTTTATAACAATGTTTGAAGGTAGGTATTACTTCTCTTATTTATAGGCTCAGAAGGTTTTATGGTTTGCCCAAGGCCAGAGCTGACAGTCACTATGCCAAGATTCTACTGAACTCTCTCTGTTTAAATCTTCTTAGTTAATTTTGTTCAATTCAGCAAATATTTATCGAGTGCCTCTATGTGCCAGGTGCTGTCCCAAGCCTGAGAAGAAAAACAAGGAAAGACCTTGAGATGCTCCCAGTGAAGGGCTTCTTATTTTTATCCATCAGCATGTAATTGGAGACGGAAGGTAATTGTCGGGTTTATGGGGTTGTGTCAGTTAGGATGTGTTTGACTGTAAATAACAGGAAACCCAATTCAAACTTCCTTAAACAATAAGGAAGACACACAGTGGCTGAGAATGCTAGTTATCCCCAAAGATTCATTTCCCCCTTCTACCAGAAGAACCCCCAATTTTTAGCCAGACGTATGACGTCCCAGAATAAAGGCATTTTTCAGCCACACCTGAAGCTAGGTGTAGCCATGTAACTAAGTTCTGGCATGTAAACAGTGTTACGTGTGTCTCCTGGGAAGTGACTTTCCCTTTACTCTTTCTTGCTGACTGGACTCAGGTGTGATGGCAGTAGTTGGAGCAGCCATTTTGGACTACAGGGGAAGACATTATGTGTTGAGATGGCAGAGCTACCAGATGGAAAGTATACTATCCCTGGACTATCTGCCTGGACTATTTTTTTTTAAACCTGAGAAAGAAATAACCCTTTAGCTTATTTAAACCACTTTTCCTGGGGTTTACAGTTACTTGCAACTGAACCTAATCCTAACTCATATATTCCCATAGCTCGAAGTCTAGAGGTAGGGTGGCTTCAGTGTTAATTTGATTCAGCAGCTCCGTGGTAATATCAACAAATCAGTTTTGTTCTAGGTCTTTGTTTTGCCTTTGGTGTCGATTTCATCCTATGGCTGAGGCAAGATGGCTGCTAACAAAAAGACCGATATGTGCTTCCTTATCAATTTTCAGAGAGAGAGAGAGAGAGAA
Organism: Pseudorca crassidens; assembly: GCF_039906515.1. Classification (NCBI taxonomy): domain Eukaryota; kingdom Metazoa; phylum Chordata; class Mammalia; order Artiodactyla; family Delphinidae; genus Pseudorca; species Pseudorca crassidens. The sequence continues at coordinate 133,717,223 of NC_090297.1, read as the reverse complement.
AGAGCGACATCCAGAAGTGTTCCCATAAAAACAATGTAGTTCCTTTCCCAGAAACCCTCCGACATCTTTTGCTTTTCACTGCCCTTAATAAGGTCAAATGCAGCCAGGGGAATGCCATGAAATGATTGGCTTAGTTCTGATAAAACCAATCACTGTGACAAAGGACCTGGGCTTATACTAATTGACTTGAAGTGATCAGGGTCCACTGCTGGAGGTGGTGTATTTTTTCCTTTTAAATTTGGTACAATATATTCATTTAGGGTCAGTACAGTCATTCTTGGCATTGATGAATTTAACCTTCACAGTTTATACTGTCCTTGAAGGGATCCAATGGTCCACTGTGTAAGGGGGTTAGCATAACACCTTCCTTGTGTGGCTGCTAAGAGGAATCAGTGAAATATGTAGCCCCCCTATTTCAGGAAATAGGAAGAGGCTGGTGGGCGAGAGGGAGTCATTTTACTGGTGAGTCCAAACAAAGAATCCACGGAGTCCCCAGATAAATCCCTTGGAAATGTGCATGGCTTGTCCGTACTACACCCCAGGGTGGTGTGACTCAGGGAGGGCTACTACCTGTGAATTTCTCTTCTATCCCCAACCCCTCCTCCAAGGCTACTTGAGGTGCCTATAATTCCGGCAATTTCTATTCTTTGGGATGAAAATATCTTTCCAGAAAGTCCTCAGTAACCTAGGGGGAGCGACACATTAAACCGCAACACAGATATGCTGACTGAATAAGGTCCCATTCCTCAACCCCCAGCACAGCCACTACCTCCTCTTACACCAGGGACACTGAGCAAAGTGGGCATCTGGGGTGTCATCATAGAAAAGAAAAAGTTTCCAAGTTCTGGCTAATCAAAGGGGGCACGGTGGGATATCAAAATGAGGGTCCCGAGTCCCTGACCAGGAGAGGAGACAGGGATAATAAGAGTGATCAGGAAGTGGAGATAGTGGGAAAACATCAAAGTCAATTTCAATGACTTAATAATTTAGCCCAGGGCTAGCCCCATGCAATCTATTCTGAATGACAAAATAGCTATCATTTGAGCCTGTGGCTGTTGAGAGACCACAGCTCTATTACTTCCCATCTTGGATGCACCACTGGTTGCCAGAATCTTTGAAGCTTTGTTTCTCCCTCAGCTATCTGGCCTGTGGAATACCCACATGGCTCAGCACACAACCTTGTTAAGATGACAGGACTCCATTATTCTCCCCCAGATGGAAAGGAGGACATTCATTCAGTACGGGAAATCGTGTCAGAGAAGGAGCGAAACCAGAAATACTGGCCCAAAATAGGATTAGAGGAAGCTAAGTTAGAGTGGAAAACAAGTCTTTTCTATTATTTTCAACCAACTGTAAGAGCAATTCTACAGTAAATATCTTTTTTTCTGTAGTAAATTTATTTGAGTAACATCTTCCAACAGGGCGTCAGTTCATTAACTTATTTAAGCTTATCGCTTACAGTAATTAGATATGTGACATTTAATCCCAAACTGTCGGGACCTAACTTATTTTTCTGAAGGGCCATTCCTGAAGTTCTTCTGAAGTGTTTTATTTTACCCTTACATTAGTATTTCTCTAAGTGTCATCCCTAGACCATTCATATACAAATCACATGACAGGGGAAGGGTGGTGTTGATGGGGTTGAGGGATAAAAATGCAGATCTCCAAGCTCCACCCAGAATCTACTAAACTAGACTCTGGGAACAGGGCCTAGAAATGAACATTCTAAGCCAGTGAGTCATGTGATTTTAATACACTCCAGGTTTAAGCACAGTGATTCCTAGAGCATGCCCATCATGATACCTTACAGCTGATGGTACTCTATGCTTTACAAAGACTTTTGTATAGTATCTCATTTGAGCCTCACCACAAGCCTCAGGGAAGAATGTCAGAGCTGGTATCATCATTTCCATTTTATGAAGGAGAGCCCACAGCTCTGTGTGGTCAAGTAACTTGCACGAGGTCACATGCTCATAAGTGGGGTAGCCTGGACTGTAATTCAGGTCTTACAGCACCAAGTTCAGTGCTTCTGCCATTACCCCGATGGTAACAACATTCCAATTGACTAAATGTGGAATTTCATCTTTAGCCACAGCCTAAAGGGAAATAGTCTGAGCGGTCACAGGAAGGAGCATCATTTATGGAAAGGGAAAATAAAATTATAAAAACTTGGAAGAGATCAACAGCCAGCATACGTAAGGTCATTAGTGGTCTAATCATAATGTGGAATCAAACTACAGGTATAAGAAATAATTATTTTCTTTACATATTTAGATTTGGCCTGGTTGACTCTATAATCTGAGCAGGAACAATCACGTTTTTACAGTAGTGAACCATGTGATCAGAAATTCAAGTAAGTTACATTCATTTATTTTTAGTGATAATGGTGTTGGAAGGCAGCTATGCTCACCACTATACCACCAGTGCTCGTTTTTTAGTGATAATGGTATTGAATGAAAATCCATGTGACTCAAATCTGAGTCAAGGACATTTGGGGAATTATTCACACCTCTTTTCCTTTTGTCAGCAATCCACGATGTCCCAGTTTCATTCTGAAATTTTAGTGGAATTAAATCTGAGGAACTCAAAAAACTATATCATGAAGTTTGGTTCAATTACAATTTTTAGCCAAGCCAAGCCTGCTAATGAGACACACGTGGGCGACTAGTTTTGCAACCATAGTGTTAGGCAGATGGGTAGTCCCTGCTGAACCCCTACGTACATGGGTGATGGTTAATTTTATGTGTCAACTTGACTGGACCATGGGGTACCCAGATATCTAGTTAAATATTATTTGGGGTGTGTCTGTGACAGTGTTTCCGGAAGTGATTAGTATTTGAATTAGCAAACTGAGTAAAGCAGACTGCTCTCCCTAACGTGGGTAGGCATCATCCACTCTGTTGAGGGCCTGAATAGAACAAAAAGGTGGAGGGAGAGCACATTTGCTCTCTGCTTAACCTTGTCTAAATCGGGACTTTGATCTTTTCCTGCACTCAGATTGGAACTTACACTATTGCCCCCCACCCAGGCCCTCAGGCCTTGAGGCCTGGATTGGAACTACACCTGCTTTCCTGGGTCCCTGACTTGCAAACGACTGATTGTGGGATTTCTCAGCCACCATAATGGCATGAGCCAATATCTTATAATCTCAAAATCTCTCTCAACAGAGAGAGAGAGAGAGAGAGAGAGAGAGAGAGAGAGAGAGAGAGAGAGAGGGAAGGGTTGGTTTTGTTTCACCTTGATGTCTCGGTGGCCACACTGTGGGGCCATTTAGCCTTGACCCCTTGCCAGCCGCTGAATTTCTAACATAATGCTAAGGAGACCTAGGTTTTGTGTTGGGCCTCTGGCTTTGCTTCATGGCCTCGGGCTTGGCAACCTTCTTACAGTGTGAGAGCATGAAGTGGCTGGTTCATAAAGTCGGAAGGCCCAGACCCTTTTTCAGCATTGCTTCAGAAAACATCCTCTGGTGAGACACTGCACAAGCTGAATAAGTCCTTTGTTAACTTGGAGTCTGCACGAATGTTTACATCACATTTTGTAAAAAATGTAGATTACACTGCTGGGCTTACATCGCTGTAATTAAAACATTTTGTTAATAGTCACTTATGGATTAATTATAGTTGATCCGGAGTTAGAATAAATCCAGGCCATTTTGGGGCAATCTGGGTATACCATGTGATTGTATTTCTCTAAGTACCAGTCAGGCTGTATATTTTTCCATGATCCCTCTTGTCTAATCTTCTGTTTTTTATTTTTTTGACCCCAGAAATGTATCTGTCCTCCACCACTGGAATAAATATACGAGCTTGTTTTCTAATTTTCAAAATAGTTTGCGGTTGTTGTTTATTCTTTGAACCATCTGGGTTTATCAAAATGTAGGATGCATGTAATAGGTATGAATTGTTCCACTGCACTTAAGGTGCAAGAAAAATCACTTTGCTTTGTAGGCCAGGATTAACTCTTTGAGCCCAGTAGTAATTATTCAGGAAGGGGGTCCTCGCCCCCTGCCTCCCCAGGTTGTACCAGGCCCTCAGGGCCCTCTCAGTCTAGGAAGATTGGGAAAGAGGCCTCTGTCATTAATCCATTTGGTCACCAGAGAAGATGCTCCTGGCCCCAGTGTGCATAGACCTCCCGACAGCTGGTAGGCCCTGTAGCTGTACTCTCTCCTCACCAGGCCAGACAGCATGGCAGCTGCTCCCAAGCTGAGGGGCTTGGTGACTGGCCTTGATAATATCCCTGCAGCCATCCCCCACTCAAGGCCCTGCCACCCCCTGGGCACTGTGTGTTCCCCTCTCCTAGTGACCGCAAACCAGAGAACCAACCACTCTCAGCCTGGCATCAAGCCTCTCCCCAACTCCAGACACCTCATCCCCCCATCTCCCCCACCCCAACCTCCTCCTGCCTGGGAACCAGGCTCGCAAACAAAAGCTTGATCCTAAAACACAAAATGCATCCCTTGGGAGCCAGGAACACAGGAACACAAAGGCTGACTGCCTTCTCTGAGAGGGGTAAGGGGAAAATTCTCTTCAGTCTTTGCTCTTTGCTGATGAGTCCACAGCAGCAAAAAAAAAAAAGCTTCCACAAAACCATAAACCACCAAAAACAGTCAAGACACCAGATACTTTCTCAATAATTCATTCAAAGTATGACATATATGTATATATAATTATTCCCCTGTTTTTCCTACAGTTTTGCTTAAATAATGTTTCTTTCATCTATTGTTATATTGCTTATACTCCCTTCCCTCCCCCAGTATATTTTGTCCCTAAAGCTGTTGAATTTGTTTCTGGAATATCTATTTATTCAATTAGTGATTTTTCCCCCCCTCTCATTGTTTTGATGTCAATACCATACAATTTTCATAAAGATTTAGTTGTTATATGTTTCAAAATCTAATAGGATACTTCAATAAATTAAAAAAATTTGATATTCTTGACTGCTCTTTCTTTTGGACTAATCTCACATTATTTGTCAAGCTGTATAAATTATCTTTAGGGAACTTTAATTGCACTAAATTTGCATACTAATTTAAGATATATTATCTTTACTGTATTCTCTTCTTAACCAGAAGCAAGGAAATTTTGCCATTTTTTGGTCTCCCTTTACTTTTCCTATTATGGTGTTTTACATTTCTTTCAATTAGATAAATATTTTTTATTCCAAGTTGAGTCAATCAAGAATTTATGTTTTTTGTTACTCTTATAGAATGGAATCTCTTTTTCTATGTGTACCACTACCGTAAAGAATAACACCGAATTTGGGGGATTTGTCTTATACACCATAGCTCTTTGTTACTCTTGTCTCCTGGGTTTTATAAGTATGTAATAATATCGTCTCTCAAAGATACTTTAATTATTCCTTTCCTGTGTAGATGCCTCTGTCTCTTACCCTTCTCAGAACGTTGTTGTCAGCCCTTCAATATCATGCTGAGTGCAATGAGGGGCAGAGGGCATACTGGCTCTGATTCTGCTTTGAAGGGATTCTCCATTTTATATAACATTGGCTCATAGTTTTGGTTTTTTTAAGAAACTTTAATACAGAAACACTTTTTGTTAAAATATTTAGAGTTTTCAAAAGGAATAAATGTTGATTTGATTTATCTGTTGGCATATTGAGATGATGAAGTCATTTTACAAATTTTTCCTATCAGCATGATGATTTAAAACCTATCCCTTGGGACTTCCCTGGTGGCGCAGTGGTTAAGAATCCGCCTGCCAATGCAGGGGACACGGGTTCGAGCCCTGGTCCAGGAAGATCTCACATGCTGCAGAGTAACTAAGCCCGTGTGCCACAACTACTGAGCCTGCAATCTAGAGCCTGCGAGCCACAACTACTGAAGCCCACACATGTAGAGCCTGTGCTCCGCAACAAAAGAAGCCACCGCAATGAGAAGCCCGTGTACCGCGATGAAGAGTAGCCCCGCTCACCAGAACTAGAGAAAGCCCGTACGCAAAATGAAGATCCAATGCAGCCAAAAATAAATTAATTAATAATAAGAAAATAAATTAATTACAAAAATAAATTTTTTTAAAAAACCCAAAAAACAAAAAAACCTATCCCATGGATATGTGGGCAATGCAGTCATATCTGGATTTGGCTCATAACTCAAAGCTTAAAAAACAAAGAAGCAAACAAACAAGTAAACAAATCAACCCAGTAGCTCAGAAAGGCCTGAGCTTCTTTATGAAAGAAGCACAGTTTTCTTGGGAGTGTTCATTCCCAGGAGGTCCACCACTAGCAGTCCTTTGAAAGGTGCTCAACTGATACCCAGACCATTTCTTGACCCCTCCTGCCCACTCCTGCATTTAATTGTCCCGTGGATTGTGGTGAGGCCTCTGCCTGGCCCTGAGGATGTACCTCTCTAACAATCTTCAGCTGAGCTTTGCAACCATGGTGCATTCTTTCTGGTCATTCAATCACAGGGATAAACATTTTAGTTACTGCCTCATACTATGAACCACAGCAATTTTATGTCATAAGATGACTTTCATGTCCTACTATAAGTAGGGTTGGGCTTTTATTGCTAGATGTACACTGACAATTAGCAATAAATAGTAGTTTCTGGTAAGTGGATACTGGGGTGAAATATTACAACCCTGAGTTACACAATCTTGGTTAGAAGAATTGTGTGATGACCTGATATATTTTGGACTGTGCACAATAAAAAAATTTGGACTGTGCCCAACACTCTGTATTGGGCAATGATGGATATTTTTTCTTTACAAGTATTTTGTTAAAGAATCCTTTTAAAAAAAACCACACATATCAAGTTGGCACAGCTTGAAAAAAAATTTAACCCATAGTAAGTGAGGGTGAGGGTATTTGGCAATATCTATCAAAATTGTAAATGCACATGTCCTTTTTCCCAGTAATTCCACTGTTAGGTAGTTATTGCTCATATGCAATTAAATGTGTGTGCAAAGTATAAGGACATAAACAGTGTATTTATAATATATAGTATCAAAAAATCTAGAAACATCTTAAATATGTCTAAAAAATGGATTGAAGTAACCCTATGTAAATAATCTCTCCCTTTTGCTTAAGGAAGATGGATACATAAATCATCATAAAAGAGTGTGGATGTTCAGTAACAGAGACACACCTAAGGTTTTATGGAGCACTGGGGAAGTTGCTGAGGTGAGGGGTCAGGAATGGATTTCCACAGAAGATGACGTTGGACCAGTAGGGAGGGTGTTTCAGGCCTCGGGAACAGCATGAGGAATGGTATGATGGTGGGAACGGTAAGCAGTTCAGTGTTGCTGGAACATAAAGGCATGGAGAGGCTAGGAGTGAGGCTGGCTGGAGAGGTAGGCAGGGGACCAGTGAAGAAAAGTCTTGGGTGTCATGGGAAGGAGCTTGGACCTGATCCTGGCAGTCAGTGGTTCTCACCCCTGGCGCACATCAGTTTCCTAGGGAATTTCAAAAAGAAATATGGATGTCTCCTCCCACCCTATCAGTTAAATCAGAACCTCTGTGGGATGGAAGCTGGGCACTGACATTTTTTAAAAAGCTGCCCAGGTGATTTTAATGTGCAGATAGCATGGAGTAACTGACAGGAAACCTTGAAGGGTTTTAAGCTAGAGATAGATGTGGTTTTAGAAAAATGGTCTTGGGAGTTGGACTTAGAGTATGAAAAGGCAGGCAGGGAGCTGGCTGGCAACTGTTGCAGTGAGCAGGTGAGGGCTGAAGAAGACCTGATGGTGGGCAAAGGTTGTGGGGATGGAGAGGAGAAGCTTATGAACACCTGTTCAGGACATAAAATAGTTTGAACTTTAAGATTCAGTGACTGGAGAGGAGGTCGGAGGTAGTCAGGGTTGACCTGAGAGTCCTCACTTGGGAAACTGGAAATGCCTCAGACAGGCAGACAGGAAGAAAGGGTCTGGGGAAACTGGTGAGTTCCACTTCGGACATGTGGAATGGGAGGTGGGACCTGGATGTCCAGGCAGAGATCAGGGCCGATGGACAGACCAGTCTAATGCTGGGGGTTCGACTAGGTGGAAAGAATTTGCAGTTTGCTAGCTGATGGAGGCTTGTTTTAGCTTTTTATCATTTATTCAGAGTAGCCTCCCCAAAAGTCACTTTTCTACCTCACAAAGGTGTTTTGGGTGTGAAAAGCAAGGGGTGGGCAGCACCCCAGATCAACTCCTGAGATAGGGTGTGATGTGTATCTCCCAAGTGCCTTGAAGTCAGGTGGCTCTCAGAGAGTTCTAAAATTAGCAGAGCAGCTGTGCCTGGTGGGTGGTAATGCTGGGACTCACTGGGCCGAGAACTGGGCCTTCCTGCTGTGGACTCTTTGTGTGAGTAGGTCAGGGATCAAGCAAGACTCTGTTTCTTTGAAGAATTCCCCCAGGAGCTGCGTGTCATGCCAGTGTGCTCTAAGGGGACAGAAAATGTCTTCTGTTGCCAGGTGAAAGGGAAAGATGGGGAGGGGTATACTAGAAGGAGACCCACTAGAAGGAGAGTGATTTTTCAAGGAAGTTCCCTGTAGAAAGGACACCCTTAAAAGCAGGTGAGGAGGCAGTTTGCACTGGAGGAGTGAGCATTTGGTTTGAAACTGAAAACTCGCTGTGCCGCTCTGTGTTTTGCACAGGAGAGTGCTGTGCAAATGCTTCCTGGTTGTGGTTTTGACTCTCTGGAGTGGTTCAGCCCCGGCCTCCAGATCTCCAGATTAGGGCTCTGCTGCCAGCTCCACCAACTAGAGGATTTGGGGAGGGGGGCCCAGGAGGGGTAGGGGTAGGTGTGTGTGTGTGTGTGTGTGTGTGTGTGTGTGTGTATAAAATCTCAAACCTCAAAACAAATAAATGGCTGGGGAGACTCAGAGGCGAAGGGTAGTAAATGACAAAATATTTCATCCTAGTTCCATCATGTTGGATTTTCCCCTCCTTGAGCTTTGGTCTGCAGATTATTACACATGCAAAGGAAGGACGTCTGAGAAAACTAAAAGTGACCAGGTATAGGACTCACTACCTAACTGAAAAACAATCAGTAACAAGCTGTCAGGAAATTATAAACCCAGGGGTATTAATTTATGTAGCATTTGTCTGGGGATGCTTTTTCTACAAATACCACCATAATCCCAGATAATCCCAGAAGATATTTAGTAGCAAGATTTAAAAAGTAATCTTGACGTGTCCTTTGGGTTAATGTCCTTCATTTGCACAAGTAGTCTCCATTCTCTGTCCAGAGAGGGGCACCAAGCTCTCTCCGTAACTACTGGGTGTTGGTGAGAATGCCAGGAGTGGCAGTGAGAGGGAGGGAGGGTATAAAAGGGGAAGGCAGGTGGGATGCGAATGGGGCAACACTTAAGGCCTGAAAAGCAGGACTTTTCAGCTGGGTCTCCTGGTGTAGTACAGAGCTGGAGAAGAGAAACTGCCCCAGAAGCTCTGTCAGTTTGGCCCATGTGTGCCCTGATGTACATTATCCTAGGCCGAGCTGTATCTGTGCTCTGAAATGCTTCCCTTGCTTGAAATATTCTCTTCTGTAATCTTAGGTGTGTTTTCTTGGATGAATTTAAGGGGAGCTTCCAAAGCCAGGAGAGCAAGAGAGCAGCAAGTTCCCTGAGAAGGGAGGGCAGAAAGAGTCCCAGTGGAGAGGAAAGACTGCAGGTGGAGGTGAGTCCTAGAGTTGAGGGCTTTGGAAGAAAGGAGTTGGAGGCAGCTGGCACTGATGATGCCATAAAAACCCTCCTTTCTCTTTATACTTCCCATCTTTGTCTTTCTTAATTTTATTGAATACTCAACATTCAACCCATTGACTTTACTTTTTATAGCTGGCAAAGGCCTTTACAATCCTCCTCCAGGGGCCAAGAGAAACCACTGGGCCATTGTACTCTGTGTCTCTCCCTCACATTTAATGAAATGGTCCAGGGCAACACCCCGCCTCCCACCCGGAACAGGCCCCAAGCCCCAGAGCCGGGGTATCTCCCCTGCTTCTCAGCTTCCCCTCCTCCAGCCCCTGACCTGGGATCTTGGCGGCTCCTCTTTGCCTTTCTTCAGTCCCCTTCCCTTTATAGCCAGGCTTCAGGGTGTGGTGCATGGCCAGTGGCTGCTTATACTGCAAAGCTACTCCTGGGCAGCTTGAGGCAATCTCAGGCTACTTGCCAGGTAAAGGAGAGGAATTTCCAAGCATGCAGCTGCCTTCGGGAATCATCTAGGGGAGCTATTTATTGTGAGGGACAGGAGGCTCCACAGAGAACCTATTGCCCACCTTTATCTGTGCTCACTTTTCATGCATTCAGATGCAGAGGCTAAACCACAAAACCCAATACAACATAAGATCAGAAAGTGGGCATATCAACATTTCTGCATGTATTACATACAACGTTCCTTTTACCTTGACCAGTTGAGAGCAAATCTGCCCTATCTGAGGGCACAGGAATGGCACAGGCAGTATGTCTCTTATGTGGCATTTCAGCTTTATAAAGCTTCTCAAAGAGGTGAAGCAGGATATTTTGGTGATAACTTGCTAAAGGAACACATGACTACAATAAAGGCTGATGATCTAGACTCAGGAATTCCATCCCTTCTTATTCCTATTTGGTTGACCATTTGGAGACGCTCTCAGGATCTCCCTTTGCTTCTCCATAAACGGTAAAGGAAACCAACAGTTACTGAGTAACCAGTTCCATGTACGGCGCTAAACACTTCATATAGGTATATCTGTGTAATTTAATCCTTGCAACCATTCTGTGAGATAGGCGCCTGTGATCCCACTTTACAGATGAAAACTCTTTAAGAGTCACCACGAGGTAAAGTAACTTGACGGAAGTCTGAGGGCTCGTACGTGATGGATCTGGGATCCTAATCCAGCCCATCTGGTGTCAAAGTCCATGTACGTTCTTTACACTATGCTGCCTCCCAGTAAAGAGTTAAATCCCTCTTCTTATCAAGTTTGAAAGAATGAATAAGGAACTACGTGAAAAAGCTTTGATAATTATAAATCTAAGTATCTGTAAGTCAGTTTTTTTTTTAATATTTATTTGTTTATTTGGCTGCGCTGGGTCTTAGTTGCTACGAGCAGGATCTTCGTTGCGGCATGCAGGATTTTTTTTAGTTGTGGCATGTGGGATCTAGTTCCCTGACCAGGGATAGAACCTAGGCCCCCTGCATTGGGAGTGCAGAGTCTTAGCCACTGGACCACGAGGAAAGCTCCTGTAAGTCTTAGATTCTTAAGTATGATGAAAAGAAAATGGAAAGGGATCAGTTAAAGTCTCATAAATTCAAAATGTACTGCTGAGGAATCCTCAAAATTAGAAATTGTAAGTAAAAACAGAGATCTCAATCTCTTCATTCAGAAGAAGCTACGGAGGCTCAGTTTGCCTACACATTCCAAACTGGTTAATGTGTATGTGCACACTGATAGAACAGCTTCCCAAGCTAGAAGAGCTCTCATCATCAAAAAATGAAGGGTTTATGATAACCACAATTTTAAAGAGGGCTATTAGTAAAGGAAATACAGACTTCTGATAGGTTAAAACAGATTTTTAGAAAGAATCCATGACTGCTTTACAAGGTGCCTGTGTGATGGACAAAGACAGGGACATTAATTTCTATTTTCTGCCAGGGAAGGTTTATCTCATTTAATTCAAATCAACCCAACATTCCTCAGGATCTGGAGCCCTAGATCATTCTCCAGATTTGAGCCAGGCCAACGTTATAACATGTACAGGCTTAGACGTCTGAACAAAGTCATATCATCCCAGAGGAAATGTTAACACCTCACAGAGGCTCTGAGGATAATCCACGACTTCGATTGTTTTGTAAAGAAAGCAAGACTCAGGACTGGCCTTTGAATTGTGACACTCCTCCTAGCACTGCAGCAACCTCGAATCAACCTAGGTTCTCTGAATAGGTTGGTTTCAGTGCATTTGGTTCTGAAGTGCTCTAAACAAAGACATATTTTCCCTTCTACTCTAAAAAGATATCTGGTCTACCAGCAGAGTCCTATGATCGGGGATGCCACCAACATAAAGAAAATCCAATGTCTTCTTTTCACAGTCTAACTCTTTTGGATAAGATGATTTTCCTATCTGACTACATTTTTCATGTTGGCTAACTCCAGCTGAAGAATATGTCAGAGCCCATGTGGGCTCTTGGCTGAGAGACTTGGAAGTTGAGGCTGTACACAGAATGTGTAGCCCCTTTCTGGGGAAGAGAGAGGGAGTATTCATAGAATCTGAGCTGGGGGGGGCCTTGGAGAGAATGTGCGGTAGGCAGCCTCTGAAATAGTTCCCAATGAGGCCTGCCTCCTGGGATTCATGCCCCTGTGTACTCTCCTCCCTTGGGTGTGGAGCTGGATGTAGTGAGTCAATTCTATGGAACAGAATACAGCAATAGTGATGGGGTGTCACAAAGACTCTGACTTCCATTTTGCTTGCCCTCTCTTGCTCATGCTAATGAAAGCCAGCCGCCATGTTGTGAGTTGCCTGTGAAGAGACCCCTGGAGGGAGGCCTCCAGCCAACAGCCAGAGAGGGAATCAGGCTCTTATTCCAACAGTGACTCTTAGTCTAGAATTCAGACAGGAATTGAATCCTGCCAACAACCTCCTGGGTGAGCTAGAAAGCAGATCCCCTCCACACTGAACCCTGAGAGGACTGCAGCCCCAGCTGAAACCTTAATTGCAGCCTCAGAGAGACCCTAAGTCAGAGAAGTTGGCTATGCAGTGCCTGGACTCCTGACCCACAGAATCTGTGAGATAATAACTTTATTGTTCTAAGCTGCTAAGGTTCGGGTTGATTTGTGTCATCTTAGATAACTAATACTTCATCTAATCCAACTTCTATATTCTCAGTGAGCTGATGGAGACCTGGAGAGGTTTAGTACCTAGTCTGAGCTCTCACAGACTCAGACCAGACCAGAAGTCAGGTCCTGGAATTCCCAGGCGGGGCTCTCTCACCAATTTATAATGGCCTTTTGCAATTTGGTGTCACGGAAATTTGCCTGGCATGGCCTTATTTAACCCCCCTTTAAATGAGCCCACACTTTTTCCTAATAGGATAACTCTGTTTCTAGCTGGCCAGGAAGAGGATGGGGCAGAGTCTGGAAGCCTAATCTTGAAGCCAATCTGTCCCTTTCATGGCCCCTGGGCAGGGGTCCCTACTCCCAGCCCAGCCATATTCCAGGCACTGGGCTTTCTCTTCTAGAGTTGGCCCTCTGTATCTGCAGGTTCCACATCCACTGATACAATCAATCTCATATTTTAAAATATTTGAAAAAAAATTCCAGAAAGTTCCAAAAAGCAAAACTTGAATTTGCTGCATGCTGAAAGCTATTTACATATCATTTACATTTTATTTACAACTATTTACATAAATTACATTGTATTAGGTATTATAAGTAACCTAGAGATGATTTAAAGTATACGAAGGGGACTTCCCTGGTAGCACAGCGGTTAAGAATCTGCCTGCCAATGCAGGGGACATGGGTTCAAGCCCCAGTCCAGGAAGATCCCACATGTCACAGAGCAGCTAAGCCCATGCGCCACAACTACTGACCCTGTGCTCTAGAGCCCGCGAGCCACAACTACTGAAGCCCACGCACCTAGAGCCTGTGCTCCGCAACAAGAGAAGACACCGCAATGAGAAGCCCACGCACCGCAATGAAGAGTAGCCCCCGCTCACCACAACTAGAGAAAGCCCGCGTGCAGCAACAAAGGCCCAATGCAGCCAAAAATAAATAAATAAATAAATTTATTTTAAAAAATAAATAAAGTATACAATGGGAGGATGTGCATAGGTTATATACAAATACTATACCATTTTCTATAAGGGATTTGAACATCTGGGGATTTTGGTATCCTGGGGGTTGGGGGTCCTGGAACCAATCTCCTGCAGATAGCAAGGGATGACTATAGCTGAAAAACCTTGACATTTCCAAATCTCTCTGGCTCACAGATTCTAGCATTTTACAGCCTTTCTCTCTCCTTCTACAATTTAGAGCTATCTTGTCCTGTTAATTCTTAGTGAAATGAGCAGTCTCTCCTTATCCCATTCTCCTCAAGTCACAGATTTACGTTGTGTGCTGCCTTTAGCCCTGGGCCTTCCGAGGAGAGGAAATGAGGTGGGTCTGGGAGGGGCAGCACAGTCCCAGCAGCACAGCTTTGAGTGTGTGGATAGAGGATGGAGAGGATGGAGTGGGGTGAGCCTGGGTGAAGCTAGGAGCAGAGGGTTGGGCCGGGCCTGGGGAGTCTGGGCCAAGGCGAGGTGGAGACAGATAGGGAGTCTTTGTTGGGTAAAGGGCCAGCTGGGGTTGTGTGCTATGGATTTGAGCAATGGTATAAGGGTCAAACCACCCTGAGAGGCAGGAGGGGCACACAGCTTGGGAGACAGGACAGCTGAGGGCCGAAAAAAGGGCAAGGCCAGGCAGGGGATCAGGAATTCAGGCCTCAAACACAGGTATTGGCATGAAGTAGACCTTGATGATACTCAATCCTGGGCCTTGATGTGAAAACAGCTGTCTGCCCAGGTGGCCTGTTTGCTCCCAGTTACAGCAGAAACCAACCCCGGGGCATGGATATCCTTCATCTTCAGTGACTTTCCACCTCATACCAAGTGCCCTCACACTCAGAGAAAGGAGGAAGCAGGGTCAGGGCTGTTTGCCTTTCATGCTCCACAGACTGGCTCCCCAGTGGCCTCTGGGGTGAGGGTGAGGTGGAGGGGAGGGGGCAGTGGTGAGTTGTGGTTGTGGTGTATGTTTTCTGCTTTCCGGCACATCTGTGTCTAATAATGATAGAGAAAGAGGGAGGTGGTCTCCTCAGTGTTTGGCTGTTTTAAGATTTGGGGAGGGCTTCCCTGGTGGCGCAGTGGTTGAGAGTCCGCCTGCCGATGCAGGGGACGCGGGTTCGTGCCCCAGTCCGGGAAGATCCCACATGCCGCGGAGTGGCTGGGCCCGTGAGCCATGGTCGCTGAGCCTGTGCATCCGGAGCCTGTGCTCCGCACGGGAGAGGCCACAACAGTGAGAGGCCCGCGTACCGCAAAAAAAAAAAAAAAGATTTGGGGAGCAGTGGTTGTTGCTGGGAACAAGGGGACAGCTGCTTTGTAAGATTCCAGATGGATCCACAGAAATCTTCGATGCTAGAAAGGTTGGCAAGCAGGAGAAATCGTCTACCTCTTCCTGCCACCTGGTGGATACTCCAGCTAATTTATAGACCATTTCTAAGCAGATTGTTCCTGAAATGACCTTTGTATGGAATGGAGAGGGGTCACAAAATGGCAGCATGCTGGGTCCTAGCCTCGGATAAATTTTGATTCAGCTCAGTATTTAAAAAAAAAAAAAAAAAAAGAGCCACTCAAAAATCAGGACACTTCACTCAAGCCCAGATTCCTGGCTTCTCTGGCCACACGGAGCTGCATTCCCTTATGGTGTCACGGCAAGGAGCCAGGCAGCCTCCTTCAGAGGGAGCAAGCGCTCTCTAGGGTCCAGGCCTCTCTGGCCCTCACTCACATGACACAGACACAAACACTTGAACCCTGTCTTTTTTACTCATTTACCTTATCTTCCTGGCCCCTGTACCCACCTGAGATTTTTACTCCATGAAACTGAAGGATCACCTGGGCCCAGAAGAGGATACAGGCATCATAATGCAAAGACCAAAATTCCTATACTTCAGATACATTTTTGATACCTGGGAAAGGATTTTCATAATCTCCCTAATTACATATCTGCTCCATGTTATTCTTTCTTCTGTGTTGTACTTTCAGGAGCTCTCATAATAGAAATTGTCTGAAAGAGCCAACTGTACTTATATAATTAGCATAATAATATTGGTCAAAGACAAATTAGCTCTGCACAAACATAAGATGAATACACCGAACCAGTTCTCATTAACCAAAAGAGGTCATACAATGTAGATTATATCCACAGATGCTAGTTTGATCAAAAGTAATCTGCTCTGATTAAAATAGAAAGAAAGTAGCTGAATTATAATAACAGAGAAGCTGCTAAACTCACTGTTGATTTCATCAGGAGACAAGGGATTGGGGACAACTGATGATGATTCTTGAGTCTTGCACAAAAAGAGGCACAGTAGAGTAATTTTCCCATCTAGTGTCAAATTATTAGCCATTCAAATGAACATTCCTAGTTAAATTCAATAGATAAATTGCTTCTGCTCCACGTTTTCTTTTTAAGTGCACTTTATATGATCACACTCAACTACCACTACATAAAACAAATCCCTACACACAGCTGTTCAATATATTCAGATTTAATTTAAAAATGCTTCTCAAAAAGATCACTGGGAACCAGTGAATTCTAATTTCTAGTTTGTCAGAATTGTTATTTTGCTCTATAATATTGAACAGGTGCTTTTTTTCCCTCCCACCCCCACCTCCCTTTTTCCACATCTCCCACTCTGGGAATCATGGACACCAGGGCTTGGGTTCTAGGTCTGTAACAAAGGCCTTTTGTATGAAGACTGAGGAATAGGAAGAGAGACTGTGAAGGTCTGTGGCCTAGAAGACTCTTTAAAAGTATTGAGCTATCAGCATTCCTCAGGATACTCTCCTGGATGTCACAAGGGGTTATGGTTTTTGGAGGATCACATGAGGAAAAGTAGTTAACTTTAAAAAGTAGACGAAGTTTAAAAAAAACAAACAACCAATCAAAAAATGGGCAGAAGATCTAAATAGACATTTTTCCAAAGAATACATGCAGATGGTCAAAAGGTGCATGAAATGATGCTCAATATCTCTAATTATTAGAGAAATGCAAATCAAAACTACAATAAGGTGTCACCTCACACTGGTCAGAATGGCCATCATCAAAAAGTCTACAAACAGTAAATGCCGGAGAGGGTGTGGAGAAAAGGGAACCCTCTTGCACTGTTGGTGGGAATGTAAATTGGTGCAGCCACTATGGAGAACAGTATGGAGGTTCCTTATAAAACTAAAAATAGAATTACCATATGACCCAGCAATCCCACTACTGGGCATATACCCACAGAAAACCATAATTCAAAAAGCTACATGCACCCCAGTGTTCACTGCAGCGCTATTTATGATAGCCAAGACATAGAAGCAACCTAAATGTCCATTGACAGATCAATGGATAAAGATGTGGTGTGTGTATATAGATACACACACATATATATATATATATACACACACAATATATATATAATGAAATATTACTCAGCCATAAAAAAGAATAATGCCATTTGCAGCAAAATGGATGGACCTAGAGATTATCATACTAAGTGAAGTAAGCCAGACAGACATATACATACACACACACACACACACACACAAACACACACGTATATATATGTATATATATGGAACTGATTTGCTGTGCTGTACACCTGAAACTAACACAAGATTATAAATCAACTAAACTTCAATAAAAACAAAAATAAAAAAACTATATGTATCAAAGTAGAAGGAAAGAACATAGATCAATACAGTGTTTCTAGTTAGAATGAGGAACTAGGTCTAAAAAGGATTTAACTGAGAAACTAGGACTCATTGTATTACTCAAACATACACCCTATGGCCGTCTCTGTGAGTAGGCAACTGGTTCTATGGCATGATTACGGGTTACCAGCAAATGACTGTCCCTAAGGAAAGGAATCAAATCCATTTACACTTGCTGTTCTGGTGTCCTGCATTAATTTAATCAAAAGATGTGTACGGAGCCTGCCGCAATGCAGAGACCCTGCCTAATAAATACTGATAACTGAACAATGCCCCACTCTCAATTTGAAGTTTCCTCTATTTAACGGCTCTCCTACCTGCCTACCATAGAGACTGAAATCTGATTAGAGATGCATTTCAAGCTGTATGTGTGTGAGAGGTGGGCAAGCACACTGAAAACAAAACATTTATACCTGTGTGAAGACCACCAAAACGATACAGAGCCCCTGCTTATACACATGCATACATCACACTCTCACTTTGTGGGTGTGCAATAATTTTCTCTCTAATCTCACCCCAAAAATCTGATTTTTTTTTTTTTGGCCATGCCGCGTGGCTTGCAGGATCTTAGTTCCCCGACCAGGGATGGAACCCCTGCCCCACTGCAGTGGAAGCACAGAGTCCTAACCACTAGACCATCAGGGAATTCCCACAAACATCTGATTTAAAAAAAGATTTTTTGATGTGGACCACTTTTAAAGTCTTTATTGAATTTGTTACAATATCGCTTTTGTTTTATGTTTTGGTGTGGTTTTTTTTGGCCACAAGGCATGTGAGATCTTAGCTCCCCAATCAGGGATCAAACCCAGAAGGCGAAGTCTTAACCACCGGACCACCAGGGAAGTCCCCGTTTTGTTTTTAATGTGACATGAAATTAAGATTTTTTTCCTTTTCCTTCAGAAGATATTAGAGGATATCTGCATCGTGGGGTGTAGAGATGTTAAAATCCTACTGTTTATCCTTGCAACTCCTGTTATTTTCTCCCATCCCAAGCATGAATATTTACCTCCAACAAAGCCAAAGTTGAAACGCTCAGTTCTTTATTATTTTTTAAAATAATTCATAGTTGGTGAAATGTGCAGTTTTTGAAAAAAAAGAACTCAAAGTAAACAAGGGGAAGACTGATTTCTTTTTAACAGACTTGCTAGCGTGGGACAGACTTGTGCTGGCAAGGGCAGGACTGAGATGCTGAGGGGAACTCCTGGACCACTACCCAATGTCCCATAGCCTGCCTCGGCCCCTGGAACTGAGTGCAAACAGCAGTCTTAGCTGCAGCAGAAAGGGATGTTTCTCCTTCTTTTTCCTCCTTAAATCAAGGACTTTTCCTCACCAAGGACTCAGAGAGGGCGGGACACGTTTTCTCTCTTTGGTTAGAAACACACACACACACACTCTACACCTGCAGCTTCTCCTTTCAGGTCCATCACAGCCTCCCTTTTCTGCTTTGCTCAAGAGATGGAGAAGCTGCTCCACCTAATGTCCTGGATCATCCGAGTCCGACATCCCAGTCTAGTTCAGTTCCTAGGATACCCAGGCCCGCCACCCCCCCCCCCCCCCGCCGGTCCCAGGCCTTGGCAGGGAATCCCCGCTCCCTTTAAAGCACGGAATCATGACTCTTGCTGAGCCCCCAGGACTTGCTCTTTATCACTCTGGGGGCATTTTCTTTGAATGCAATCCAGTCTTTCAGATTCCCACGTCTAAGAAGCTGCTCTCTGTCCAATGGAACATTCTGTTGCTGTTCGCTGTGAAGCAGTCTTATTTTGTTCTTTTCATTAGGGAATGTTTCCATCAGGGGCCTGCCCGTTGAAAAGGCTCCCTGCTCAGAAAGAGGGTGGCTTTGTCTCTCCCGCTTTCGTGACCTCTGTCAGGAGTTCTTTGAGGCTCCAGACAAGACATAATGGGGAGAAATGCTTAGAGCTGCACTGATAAAATTTTGAGATTTGCAGGGAAACTACTAGCCATGTTCCCTGGATATACTAAAATGTCATCTCTATATTTCAGACGTGACTGGATTGTTTAGTTAATGCTAGAGGGGAAAATAGAGTTTTTCTCAAGGGAGAGAAGCAGAAGGAGAAAACAGGCATATGGACAGCTGACAGCATTCCAGCCACTTTGTCACAAAGAGCTAAATCCACCATTATTTGATCCAAAAATCATCAGCCAATTTGAGTCCCCTGGGAATGATGCTGGGGCTCCAGCAGAGGTAGCAAAAGGCCCCCTCATATGGAGGCAGAAGTATAAATTCTATTCTATTAACTCAATTTCTTAGGAAGGGAAGTACAGCTCCTTAACATTCGTTATTAATTATGTGTCAGGCACTGGACGTGTGCTTTTATGTATGCTATTTAATTTAATCCTCACAGCAACCTGGAAACTAGGTATTATTACCGCTGTGCATCTTTGGATTTATTTGATTTATTTTTATTTACATTCACGTCACTCACATCCTTACTTGGTCAGGTCACTGCTCAAATATTTTCTTTGACAAGCCTTTCCTGAGCCCCCAGTCCATAACCACAGCACCTGACATTCTCTGTCTTATTTGGATGACCCCTTTGGAGCTGTTACCTTCTGGGTGAATTCCTCCCAATTCCAATTTGTTAATTCTCTCTTCAGCTATGTGTAGCTTAGTATTTATCCTACTGAGTTTAAAATTTTTTCAATGGTTATTTTTTCATAATTTCTAATCTTTGTTTCATTTCTGCCTGTTTCAATGCAGAATATATCAGTGGCATATATGCAATGCCTTCATTTATCTCTTAAAGGATTCTAAATGTATATATTTTCAAGTCTTTTTCAGAATTTTTATTCTGTTTTTTTTCTGAAAAAAACTCATTCCAATTATTGATTTTATTGGCTATCTTTCTTGGTGTAAGATTTCTTCATGCATTTTAAAGTTGGGTTTACAGGATCATCAATATGTTCAATGCCTTTCTTTTTTCTCTATGCACCCCCCTTCTGGGGTTTGAGTTTTTTCCTGGTTCCAAAGGCACTAAGCTATACCCCTGGCACTGGTGGGCAGCAGGTTTTCCAGGCTCACTTCACAGGCCAAGGAAGCCCTGCCCTGGCTTCTCGTCGTGAGCTCTGAGCATGACTATGGTTCCCATGCCTTGTGTAGAGCACTTTTCCCCTGTGGTGTATCTGCCGAAGCCAAACTTGCAGTTCCTACTACTTACTTCCAGATCAGCCTCTACTCATCACTTGGCATTTCAATTCCAGGACCATGGACATATGTATCTCATTTTTGAGTGTGGTTATGACTTTCAAAATTCTCTTGTATATGTTGTCTATTATTGCTATGTGTTGGAGCAGAGGGGGCTTCAAAGCATTCACCTATAATACCACTGAATCTGGTGAATGGGAACAGGAACTGGGAAAAGTAGTAATAATGGCATAGAAACGGGAGGTGAAAAATGGGCAATTATGTACAGGTTGGAAGAGTAAAGAACTTGAAAAAATGGTGAGTTCAAGTATCACTGGTGAGTTGTTGTGCAGGAACCCCAGTTATCAAAATGGAAAGAAAAGCCATACAATTTAGAGCTGGGTTAAATGGCCATGACTTCCCAGGTCCTCCCTCCCTTTCCTTCCTTCTTCTCAAACCCCCTTTCCCTCATGCCTTTTCATGTTGGTGATAGCCCTTAGGATGAGCAACCATTCTGGTTTGCCTAGGACTGTCCTGATTTTAGCATTGAAAGACCTACTTCCCAGGGAAGCATCAGTCCTAAGCAATCTGGGATGGTCCATCACCTGAACTCCCTACCTTTCACCTTGTGAGAACTAAGAGAAGACCTCTAATGCCAAAATCAACTTTACTAAGGGATGAGCTTGTGAGACAGTAATAGGAGGGTGAAGAAACAGGAGTAGGCAATGAGCCTCTGCAGTCTTGGCTTGGGTGGAGGAAGCCACAGCCCAAGAAATACCTTTCACTTTGAACTGAGTAGAAATGTTGACTAGAAAGGGCTCTTTGAAGTATATGATTCTCAGAATTTACTTACTTGGAGAAATTTGAACAACCAGTGCAAATGGTGTTTATAATTCCGTATATATTGGGTTCTGAAATTACTTGCTTTTAGAAAGGGAGGTTGTATAAACATTATTTGATTTGATGTCTCTGTAGTCTTCTCGAGTTCAATAGCCATGCTGTCATTATTTAAATATGTAATATTAGATAATATTCAGTTCCGCTGACTCCACATTCATTTTCAGTGATCAAAATCATACATCATTTCACTATATTCAAAGTACCTTTATCTTAGGAATTGGTCAGTTTTATATCACCGCCACAGCCAAAAATACGCTGCCAAGGTTGCCCTTGACTGACAGCAGTCATGGCTAACACAACACTGATTTTGTTTGAATGATGGTGGAGGTCAGTGTTGTGTAGCAGCAATGTAGCTTGACTCAGGGAATAAATTAAGATCGATAAATTCAGTCCAGTCATGGTTGTACTATTTCTCTTTGAAAGAATACTTTCCCATCCTCCCTTGCTGCTAGGAGTGAAATGTTACCAGCTGAGACCAATGAGACACAGTAAAAGTTGGCTGGGAGTTTTCTAGGAAATATTTTGCTTTTCTGATAAAAGGGACAGACTTGAAGGAAAGCTTGCTGCCATCCTTTCTCCCTTCCTATCTGGAAGATGGATGTGATGGCTGGAACAGAGGTAGCCACATCAAGTCCAAGAGGCAATAAGCATAATCATGAAAAGCAATACGCCTAGTAAGTCAAAGTGAGGAAGAGAGAAAGACCCTGAGCCCTTGATAACACAGTTGGGCTCTCAGGTCACCCCTAAGACCATACTTCTGGACTTCTTGTTTAACAAAAACAAATGTCCTATTCATTTAAGGCACTGTTGATACATATCTCTTTACTTGCCACTGAAAAACGATTTCATACTGAAAAACAAAGTAAATAATGCTTGTAGTAATAGTATATGGCTATGGAAATGGGACAGATGGTGCCAGACTTACCATGGTATTTAGTGGACTTTCTTCATTCCATAGCTCTTTATGCGAAATAGGAAAGGAAAGACACTCTTTTGGTTCCCCTCAGTGCTCAATGATTATCAAGTGTCAGTATAAAGAAAGCATGCTACAGTGTACTATCACTGCAGTGGCTGTTCAGGGATGAGTCATGTAAGTCTACAGGTAGATAATGCCATACTAAAATTCTTCTGTGCATCTTGAAAATATAATCTCACTTGTGCTATATTGTTATGGGGCAAAAGGAAATAGCCTGAGGAACAGCAGATCTTCCAGCGCAATGTTTTTGCTGGGAATCTGGACTAAATCCACTGCGAGAGCAAGACAATTGCCTGTAGTGGGCTGGGAGTTATACCCATGAACGTGCTCCCATCTATGGAATAAGAAGAGGATGCGGGAATTCTCTGGCAGTCCAATGGTTAGGACTCAGTGCTTTCACTGCTGAGGGCCTGGGTTCAATCTCAGGTCGAGGAACAGAAATGCTGCAAGCCACATGAGGTGGCCAAATAAACACTTAAATGTGAATAAGAAGAGGATTAAATTCACAGAAAGATAGACAAGATGAAGAGACAGAGGGCTATGTACCAGATGAAGGAACAAGATAAAACCCCAGAAAAACAACTAAATGAAGTGGAGATTGGCAACCTTCCAGAAAAAGAATTCAGAATAATGATAGTGAAGATGATCCAGGACCTTGGAAAAAGAATGGAGGCAAAGATCAAGAAGATGCAAGAAATGTTTAACAAAGATCTAGAAGAATTAAAGAACAAACAGAGAGGAACAATACAATAAAAGAAATGAAAAATACACTAGAAGGAATCAATAGCAGAATAACTGAGGCAGAAGAATGGAGAAGTGACCTGGAAGACAGAATGGTGGAATTCACTGCTGTGGAACAGAATAAAGAAAAAAGAAAAAAAGAAATGAAGACAGCCTAAGAGACCTCTGGGACAACATTAAACGCAACAACATTTGTATTAGAGGGGTCCCAGAAGGAGAAGAGAGAGAAAGGACCAGAGAAAATATTTGAAGAGATTATAGTCAAAACCTTCCCTAACGTGGGAAAGGAAATAGCCACCCAAGTCCAGGAAGCACAGAGAGGCCCATACAGGATAAACCCAAGGAGAAACACGCTGAGACACAAAATAATCAAACTGGCAAAAATTAAAGACAAAGAAAAATTATTGAAAGCAGCAATGCAGAAACGACAAATAACATACAAGGGAACTCCCATAAGGTTAACAGCTGATTTCTCAGCAGAAACTCTACAAGCCAGAAGGGAGTGCCATGATATATTTAAAGTGATGAAAGGGAAGAACCTACAACCAAGATTACTCTACCCGGCAAGCATCTCATTCAGATTTGAAGGAGAAATCAAAAGCTTTACAGACAAGCAAAAACTAAGAGAATTCAGCACCACCAAACCAACTCTACAACAACTGCTAAAGGAACTTCTCTAAGTGGGAAACACAAGAGAAGAAAAGGACCTACAAAAAGAAACCAAAACAATTAATAAAATGGTAATAGGAACATACATATTGATAACTACCTTAAATGTGAATGGATTAAATGCTCCAACCAAAAGACACAGGCTCGCTGAATGGACACAAAAACAAGACCCATATATATGCTGTCTACAAGAGACCCACTTCAGACCTAGGGACACATACAGACTGAAAGTGAGGGGATGGAAAAAGATATTCCATGCAAATAGAAATCAAAAGAAAGCTGGAGTAGCTATACTCATATCACATAAACTAGACTTGAAAATAAAGAATGTTACAAGAGACAAGGAAGGACACTACATAATGATCAAGGGATCAATCCAAGAAGAAGATATAACAATTATAAATATATATGCACCCAACATAGGAGGACCTCAGTACATAAGGCAACTGCTAACAGCTATAAAAGAGGAAATCGACAGTAACACAATAATAGTGGGGGACTTTTAACACCTCACTTACACCAATGGACAGATCATCCAAACAGAAAATTACTAAGGAAACACAAGCTTTAAATGACACAATAGACCAGATAGATTTAATTGATATTTATAGGACATTCCATCCAAAAACAGCAGATTACACTTTCTTCTCAGGTGCACACGGAATATTCTCCAGGATAGATCACATCTTGGGTCGCAAATCAAGGCTCAGTAAATTTCAGAAAATTGAAATCATATCAAGCATCTTTTCTGACCATGATGCTATGAGATTAGAAGTCAGTTACAAGGGGAAAAATGTAAAAAACACAAACACATGGAGGCTAAACAACACGTTACTAAATAACCAAGAGATCACTGAGGAAATCAAAGAGGAAATCAAAAAATACCTAGAGACAAATGACCATGAAAACACGATGATCTAAAACCTATGGGATGCAGCAAAAGCAGTTCTAAACGGGAAGTTTATAGTAATACAATCCTACCTCAAGAAACAACAAACATCTCAAATAAACAATCTAACCTTACACCTAAAAGAACTAAAGAAAGAAGAGCAAACAAAACCCAAAGTTAGTAGAAGGAAAGAAATCATAAAGATCAGAGCAGAAATAAATGAACTAGAAACAAAGAAAACAAGAGCAACAATCAATAAAACTAAAAGCTGGTTCTTTCAGAAGATAAACAAAATTGATAAACCGTTAGCCAGACTCGTCAAGAAAAAGAGGGAGAGGACGCAAATCAATAAAATTAGAAAGTTACAACAGACACCACAGAAATACAAAGCATCCTAAGAGACTACTACAAACAACTCTATGCCAATAAAATGGACAACCTGGAAGAAATGGACAGATTCTTAGAAAGCTATAACCTTCCAAGACTGAACCAGGAAGAAATAGAAAATATGAACAGACCAATCACAAGTAATGAAATTGAAACTGTGATTAAAAATCTTCCAGCAGGGCTTCCCTGGTGGCGCAGTGGTTGAGAGTCCATCTGCCGATGCAGGGGACATGGGTTCGTGCCCTGGTCCAGGAGGATCCCACATGCCACGGAGCGGCTAGGCCCATGAGCCATGGCTGCTGAGCCTGCGCATCCGGAGCCTATGCTCCGCAACGAGAGAGGCCACAACAGTGAGAGGCCCACGTACTGAAACAAAACAAAACAAAACAAAACAAAACAAAACAAAACAAAAAACTTCCAACAAACTAAAGCCCAGGACCAGATGGTTTCACAGGTGAATTCTATCAAACATTTAGAGACGAGCTAACACCCATCCTTCTCAAACTCTTCCAAAAAATTGCAGAGAAGGAACACTCCCAAACTCATTCTATGAGGCCACCACCACCCTGATACCAAAACCAGACAAAGATACTACAAAAAAAGAAAATTACAGATCAATATCACTGATGAATATAGATGCAAAAATCCTCAACAAAATACTAGCAAACAGAATCCAACAACAAATTAAAAGGATCATACACCATGATTAAGTGGGATTATCCCAGGGATGCAAGGATTCTTTAATATACACAAATCAATCAATGTGATACACCATATTAACAAACTGAAGAATAAAAACCATACGATCATCTCAATAGATGCAGAAAAAGTTTCTGACAAAATTCAACACCGATTTATGACAAAAATTCTCCAGAAAGTGGGCATAGAGAGAACCTACCTCAACATAATAAAGGCCATATACGACAGACTCACAGCAAACGTCATTCTCAATGGTGAAAAACTGAAAGCATTTCCTCTAGGATCAGGAACAAGACAAGCATGTCCACTCTCACCACTATTATTCAACATAGTTTTGGAAGTCCTAGCCACGGCAATCAGAGAAGAAAAAGAAATAAAAGGAATACAAATTGGAAAAGAATAAGTAAAACTGTCACTGTTTGCAGATGACATGATACTATACATAGAGAATCCTAAAGATGCCACCAGAAAACTACTGGAGCTAATCAATGAATTTGGTAAAGCTGCAGGATACACAATTAATGCACAGAAACCTTGCATTCCTATACACTAATGATGAAAAATCTGAAAGAGAAATTAAGGGAACACTCCCATTTACCATTGCAACAAAAAGAATAAAATACCCAGGAATAAACCTACCTAGGGAGACAAAAGACCTGTATGCAGAAAACTATAAGACACTGATGAAAGAAATTAAAGATGATACAAAGAGATGGAGAGATATACCATGTTCTTGGGTTGGAAGAATCAATATTGTGAAAATAACTATACTACCCAAAGCAATCTACAGGTTCAATGCAATCCCTATCAAATTACCAATGGCATTTTTTACAGAACTAGAAGAAAAAAATCTTAAAATTTGTATGGACACACAAAAGACCCCGAGTAGCTAAAGCAGTCTTGAGGGAAAAAAAACGGAGCTGGAGGAATCAGACTCCCTGACTTCAGACTACACTACAAAGCTACAGTAATCAAGACAATATGGTACTGACACATAAACAGAAATATAGGTCAATGGAACAGGATAGAAAGCCCAGAGATAAACCCATGTACCTATGGTCAACTAATCTATGACAAAGGAGGCAAGGATATACAATGGAGAAAAGACAGTCTCTTCAATAAGTGGTGCTGGGAAAACTGGACAGCTACATGTAAAAGAATGAAATTAGAACACTCCCTCACACCATAGACAAAAATAAACTCAAAATGGATTCGAGACCTAAATGTAAGACCAGACACTATAAAACTCTTAGAGGAAAACATACGAAGAACACTCTTTGATATAAATATCAGCAACAACTTTTTTGACCCACCTCCTAGAGTAATGGAAATAAAACCAAATATAAACAAATGGGACCTAATGAAACTTAAAAGCTTTTGCAAAGCAAAGGAAACTACAAATAAGACGAAAAGACAACCCTCAGAATGGGAGAAAATATTTGCAAACGAATCAGCGGACAAAGGATTAATCTCCAAAATATATAAACAGCTCATGCAGCTCAATATTAAAGAAACAAATAACCCAATCCAAAAATGGGCAGAAGACCTAAATAGACATTTCCCCAAAGAAAATATACAGATAGAAGAAGCACATGAAAAGCTGCTCAACAGCACTAATTATTAGAGAAATGCAAATCAAAACTACAATGAGGTATCAACTCACACCAGTTAGAATGGGCATCACAAGAAAATCTACAATCAACAAATGCTGTAGAGGGTGTGGAGAAAAGGGAACCCTCTTGCACTGTTGGTGGGAATGTAGATTCATACAGCAACTATGGAGAACAGTATGGAGGTTCCTTAAAAAACTAAAAATAGAATTACTATATGACCCAGGAATCCCACTACTGGGCATATACCCAGTATATGATCAATATCACTGATGAATATAGATGCAAAAATCCTCAACAAAATACTAGCAAACAGAATCCAACAACAAATTAAAAGGATCATACACCATGATTAAGTGGGATTATCCCAGGGATGCAAGGATTCTTTAATATACACAAATCAATCAATGTGATACACCATATTAACAAACTGAAGAATAAAAACCATACGATCATCTCAATAGATGCAGAAAAAGCTTCTGAAAAAATTCAACACCGATTTATGACAAAAATTCTCCAGAAAGTGGGCATAGAGAGAACCTACCTCAACATAATAAAGGCCATATACGACAGACTCACAGCAAACATCATTCTCAATGGTGAATGGAGTAAAGAGAAAACCATGATTCAAAAAGACACATGCATCCCAATGCTCATTGCAGCACTTTTTACAATAGCCAGGTCATGGAAGCAACCTAAATGCCCATCGACAGACGAATGGATAAAGAAGATGTGGTACATATATACAATGGAATATTACTCAGCCATAAAAAGGAATGAAATTGGGTCATTTGTAGAGATGTGGATGAATCTAAAGACTGTCATACAGAGTGAAGTAAGTCAGAAAGAGAAAAACAAATATCGTATATTAATGCATATATGTGGAACCTAGAAAAATGGTACAGATGAACTGGTCTGCATGGCAGAAATTGAGACACAGATGTAGAGAACAAATGTATGGACACCAAGGGGGAAAGCGGCGGGGGTGGGGATGGTGGTGTGATGAATTGGGAGATTGGGATTGACATGTAAACACTAATATGTGTAAAATGGATAAGTAATAAGAACCTGCAGTATAAAAAAATAAATTAAATAAAATTCAAAAATAAAAAGAAGAGGATTCAGCCAGTGCTCAAGTGAAAAATGAGCCCAACCCAAGGCAGACAAAATAGCCTCTCTGTTGAGGGGAAACTAGGTCTTATCTTGGTCAAGGATGAGTAAAGTGATCAAAAATGAATTAAGTGGGGAAATGCTGGAGAACAAGGTAGAGGGAACATCATCTCAAAGACTCAGAGGAAGAACATGCCTGTGAAAATGGTTTACTGCAGGAACCACATTTGGGGAAATGTGTGGCATCCTTAATAGACACAAAAAATGTAAGCAGGAAGAAAAAAGTACTAATAGAAACCCAAAGAAACAAATATGTTAAGAACGAACCATGCGACTTCTGAGTACCATTAACCTCTAAGGACCTACAGTGGACCACCACTGCACTAGGAGCTAGGGCTCAGAGGTGACATAAGTATAGTTCTTGACCATCAGGCACTCACAGTGCAGTGATCTCATTTCAACCAAATACCTTATTCCAAATTGAATTGTTACAGTGAGCTATGATATCATGAGATACTACTGCATTTAAAAATGTTTATTTTCTGGACACAGCCACTCTATTTTTGAAAGAAATTAAATTATCATCTCCAAAGTAAGTAAGTGCAGCAGGGAATGCACAGAGGAATGGAAACCACTGAATGTTTTTTTGAACTCTGGCTGTTTCATGCAACACACTCTAAGAAAATCCACCATTCTTTAGAAGATATATTTCTCCCAGCTTAACAAGGTAGTGATGAAAGGTGCTCAGGAAGAGAGGTCAGGTAATGAGAACAACAAAAGCTGATGCCTCTATCTAACCACCATTCAGCCCTTGGGTTGAGCCATAAGCTATTTGAGAACTCAGATGACTCTGTGAACCAGCACAGGGACATATCAGGGAAGCTCACTCACTGCCTCTGCTACTGACAACTGTTGATCCAACCCTGGCCACCCCTCTACCTTCGCTCTTCCCCCGCCCTCCTCTGAAAACAAAAATTAAGCCAACGCACTCAGAACTTCCTATCTTCTCTTCCTCACCTCTGAGGAAATATTAGTTCACATCAGAAGAGTGCAGGGGGAAGAGGACAACCATTTCTCAACCCATTAATGAAGCTCTTCTCACAGGACCCGCCTTCTGGGTCACACTGATGGACCTAAGGGTGGGAGCGGACCACAAGCTGGGCCAATTATAGAGCCCATTACACCCTGGGCATGGTGGCTGGATAAAGGACAGACAGCTGGCCCATGGAGCCAACTGCAGTGTACCTTTGGAATTTATGACCTAAGGACCATAGAGCACAGTGCCCATTTCCTCTCTGTGGTGGAGACTAGCAGCTCAGAGCTCATCAAGATGGTGTTTCCTGCCGTGGGGAGGAAGCTGGCCTACAGTAGAAGGAATGATACCAACACCCAGAAATGCGGTATGACAGATGTGGTCCCAGGTATTCTCAAGGAACAGCCACACCTCGACCTTCCTACAGTCATATTAGGCTTCCAGATACATTTTACTTTGAGTCTCGAGTTTATACTGGGTTTTGACATTTTCAACAAAAAACAAAACAACCGTCACCCACCGATTGTTATACCCTTTGTACGTTTTGGTTTTCCAAAAGAACATTTTTTTCCTGATTATAAAAATGAGACTCATAAAAAGTCAAACAATATTGAAACATATATTTTAAAAATTAGTGTAATTCCACCATCCAGACATAACCACTGTCTTTTCATATTCTTGAAAGTATTTCTTTCTTTTGAAATACAGATAATTTTATGACTACAATTTTATAACATACCATTTCACCTAAAAATATGTTTTTGTTATTTTTATAGAATAATACTTCTAAATCTACATTTAAAAAATGGGTACCTAGAATTTTATTACATTAAATCACCTTAATGTACCCTGTCCCTTTTGTTGGACATGTAGGTTATTTCAAAAACTTCACTATTATAAAGAACACAACAATGAACATCTTTGTAAGTACAGTTTGGAGCACTTGATTACCTCTTTAGGGTACATTTCTCACTTCTCAAATTCTAATACTATAACTTGTTTTACAGGACTCAACAAGTTTTGGCAACTCTTCCTGTGGCCTGTCCTATCAGTTTCATATATGTCCTCTTGATTCACTCATTCATTCACAACGCCAACAAACACTTACTGAGTGTATATTATGTGCCAGTCATTGTGCTAGATTTGGGGGAAACAAATGTGGATAAATTTTGGGTTGTATCCTTAAGGAGGAAGGAGACACTAGCATCTATTTAAATCTGACCCTGTGCCAAACACTGTACAGGATTCTTTATCTCGCTTATTCTTCATTTAAAAAAACGAAACAACAACCCTGTGCAGTGGTATTATCTCTTTTATATAAATGAGGAAAAGGAAGGTCAGAAAAGTTGAGTAGCTAGTCTAAGATTCTACAGTTAGTAAGTCCAAAGCTGGAATTCTAAGCCAGGTCTGTCTGATTTCTTTCTGTCACATGTAGTTTAAGGAGAGAGATGTGAAAACAAATGACAAAAGCAAGCTGTAAGGGCTTTGTAAAATCTGAACAAATGGATGTATTTAGGTCCATCAACCGTGATGACAGCAGTCAGGCCTTAGGCAAATCTCGCAGGAGGCTTTTTATAGGCCAGGTTAAAGGGTCAAAACCCAACCTTAAATGATTTGCTCAACTCCACACAGCTCCAGAAGGCCCTTGGTAAGCAAGAATATTTGCCAAGTGGGACACTGGGGAGAAGTAGGAGGCTGTTTCTAAACAGATCCTGTTTAGAGAAGCTGAAACCAGCAGG
This sequence comes from Pseudorca crassidens, assembly GCF_039906515.1. Taxonomy (NCBI): domain Eukaryota; kingdom Metazoa; phylum Chordata; class Mammalia; order Artiodactyla; family Delphinidae; genus Pseudorca; species Pseudorca crassidens. Next base: position 133,685,917 of record NC_090297.1, on the reverse strand, counting down.
TGTAATGCAGGGTTCCTGGAAAGCTCAGAACAGCAGTGAGAGAGCAGACAGTCGTATGAAAGAAGAGCTCGGAGAAAAAGGCAAACTGTTGGGAGGTCTGAGGGTTCAGACATCCTGAGTGGCCTCACCCCTTGACTAGGTGATTCCCCAGCAACCCTCGGGATAAGCATGCATTTCACTGGAGGCTGGGCATGGAGGAGCCCAGAAGCATTGCTTACCGGGCATGAGGCTGCAACAGCGGATTAAGCTTGGACAGCCTGTGACTCAGAGTCTGCTGAGGGCTTTAGATTTGTCTGGACAAGACCCACAAAGCTGACCAGGCAGCACCCCATGATGTGCAGCCAGTAAGTACTTCCCCAGTTGACAGGCTTCAGCTCTTTCTCTCCCTCCCTAAGACCTAAAGTGCCGAGCGTGCGCATATGGGGAGTTTGCCTCTGGAGCTGTTATCTCCATCCCTCGGTTCCTTGTACGTGTTCCACGTGGACTCCTTGTCCTGAGGCTGAGACCCCACTGGAAGGATCATGGCAGAGTGCAGTGAATTTCCAACCTATATCAAACCCCTTTTTTACACACAAAATCTTGAATGGAACACCAACAGATAAAGCAAACAAAATTGGAGCTGCTCCCGTCTGAGTGGGGACTGGGGATGCCAGGATTCCCTTCCTGTCCCAGGATGCTCTGTTGGGTACACAGTTTAAAAACCACTGCCATAGCTGCAAGACCCCTGAATTTAAAGTTAGAACACCCAGGTTCTAATCCAGGCTCTGCCATGTAGAAAGAGTGTGGCTTTCAAGAGGTCAATTAATCTCTCTTAGACTCCATTTTTTTCATCTGTGAAATGAAGATAGTAATTCTTGTCCACTTCAGAGGTTGCTGTGAGCATCAGGTACAACCACATGGGTAAAAGCAGCTGTAAAACACCATAGAAGTGTGACATTTTCCTTTCTCTGACTTCACACATGCATGGCCCATGACTGGTCCACATCCTTGGATAGGGGATGAAGCCACACCACTTGGGACCCAAACAATGTGATTTACTCACTTTTAGGGTTTCCAAAGAGAAACAGTCATTTCAAAGGCATATTTCTTAGGTTTTCCTCCCCTTCATGTTGTTATTCTTGGATTGCCCTCTTCACTCTTCTCTGACAGACAGACAGACCTACTTCTGTGCCTCAGTCCCCACACCAGGAAACCCAAACCTGCTGCCCTCAGGAGCTCTCTTCTGCAGTCTTCCGTAGCAGGAGCTCCATGAGTGCCAGCTGATTTTGTCTCTCGGATTTATGACTTTCTGGGAAATCCCTTTTAGCAGGGAACAACCAGGCCATCTCCTCTCCCCCTCTAAGCGTACCCCAGGTCCATACAGAGCAAAAACGTCGAGTCTCTTCTCTGAGTTGTGCCAGAGAAACCGTTGCATCTGGCGGTTCTCCCGTTGCTTGGTACTGCCTGTGGCAGCGCTGCATGTGGCGAAAGGCAGTCTGCGGTGGTGATAACACACCCACTCCAGGCCCTCCCACCAGCAAAGCCAGAGATCGCAGGAAGGAGGGTGATGGTGGTGGGAACAGTGGTTTATCGGTGGGGTTCATCAGAGGGGACCATGTCAACTCCTCAGTCACGGGCTGACTTCAATTATGGGCTTGGTTTGGAGGGTGGTTTAGTGAATGATGGTGCCCAGGCTGTTCTCAGCTGCTCCCCAGCTGCCCACACTGCTAGGGCTCTCCTTCTATTGTGTGGTACTCAAGGTGGGTGACCTGAGTTGTAACTCCACGTTCCCAGAGAGTCACCCGCTAAATATCAAAGGTATATGTATGTTTGCTGTATTAAATTGGAGAGACTATTTTCTGGGTAGGATCTCAGCCAATGGTGTGAATTCTATTGGTAGAGTGATTTCAGGCCAACCCCTTAAGAGAGAGCAAGCTGGTTCTCCTAAAGGGCCAGTGGCTTGGATGGCCCATTACGGGCAGGGTAGAAACTGGATTTCAAATGGGGGAGATAATTCTACCCCACATCCCATAGATGAATAGCGTTTAATTTAGCAGCTACTCAGAAGAGATTTACTTCCTCCTTTGGCACCTGTTTTGACCTTTCCTATAGTTTCCTAGCCCACTTGACTTTAGTGGAGCCACAGAGACTCTTTCTGGAACTGCATAGCCCATCTTTGCATTTTCTTTTTTTCTTCTTTATCAGTAAAATCTTGGCACCTCATTTTATTTTTTTTAATTTTATCTTTCTTTTTTTTATTGATATATAGTTGATGCACAATATTTTATGTTACAGGTGTACAATATAGCAATTCACATTTTTTAAAGTTTATACTTGATTTACAGTTATTCTAGAACATTGGCTATATTCCCAGTGTTGTATGATATATCCTTGTAGCTTATTTTATACATAATAGTTTGTAACTCTTAATCCCCTACCTCAATCTTTCCCCTCCCCCCTTCCCTCTCCCCACTGGTAACCACTAGTTTGTTCTCTGTATCTGTGAGTCTGCTTCTTTTTTGTCATATTCACTAGTTTGTCATATTTTTTTAGATTCCACGTGTAAGTGATAACATACAGTATTTGTCTGTCTCTGTCTTACTTGTTTCCCTAAGCATCACATTTTCTTTTGAGTGACATAGTCCAGTGAAGAGGAAGGATAAATAAGGTGAAAGAAGTGAGGCCACTAGCAGAGAATTCTAGGCCTGAGAGTCCTGGCAGCAAGATCCGCTCTTCTTGCCAGAGGGGCCCTTGTGGCTTTCAGTGTTGGCCTCTTCCCACTACTCAGATCTGTTCCTTGATGGTCCTCTAATATGTGGTCATCCCTCAGGGCCAGGTTTCAGGACTTTGGTGTTCTCCCAGAGGATGACAGAGGAAGAGACATTTCTTTGCCTCTTCTACTCTGTCTGCTCCCACAGCCCATCCCCGTGTGTGTCTTTCCGCGGTGCCAACGAGACATCACACATACTCCCTGCAGCTACTACCCCAGCCATCTACACAGGTGGGGCTTCCTGTCATTCAGCCTGCAGGCCGGTTGTGAGTGTGGTGTCACCTGGTAGCCTGGGTCCCAGCAGACCATCCTGACCTTGAGCTCACCAGCTTTCAAGCTGAAGACCAGAGAACTCACTGGTGAATGAGTGTAAAATGTGTTTTGTGCCTACACCCAACATTAACTCTACACACCACAAAGGTATCAGGGAGTGGATGGGATAATTGACATCTCAACTGGTTAATTGGTTTTAAATTCCTTCCCCACCAGACCTTTTACCAGAGCTTTTCATTTCTCCATTTTTCTCCTTTCATTTTCTCTAACCTCTACTTAGGGAGCTAATCAACCATGACAAGAACAAAATGCCAGCAGCCAGAGGAAGGGGAAAATAGGAGCCGGGATGCTCTGCACACTGAACCATGGGTTCTTGACCTGATCGTATCCCATCTCACAGAGGAAAGTGGGCTCACTGTCCTTCTCCCTGCTTATAACTCAGGGCACAGACCTCCTCCATGAGGCCCCTACCCCCATGGGGTCCACCTGCCAGGGCAGAAGTGCAGGAAGTGTGGTTTTGCTTCTGGGGTGGGAGGGCAGGAAGGAGCTGGCTGTTGCCAAGGGAATAAGGAGGCCTGGGTGAGTCCAGGATGTTCTCAGCCTCAGAACTGGCCGGTGAGCACTGAGACATGCACATCCCCACAGGTGCAGGATGTAGAACAGAAGTGGCCCTGGGTGAGGCTGACAGGGCAGCTGGTGACCCACTTTGCATATGCTCATGGGAGGCTAAAATTAGGTTCTGGCTCACACCAGGTGGATGGACCACATTTAGCTCTTCTCCACCACTGAGCTGGGGGCTTGCTATGCTTTGGCTACGATGGAGCCTGGCTTGCCCTTTCAGAGTCATACATTGGGCTCCAGGTCATCATTGTGTTGGGGTAAAGTCAGGGGAAAATCACAACTACTTCCCTTTCCCCCAAGTCTGGACATAATAGATTTAAAATCTGGCTGAGGGCTTCCCTGGTGGCGCAGTGGTTGAGAGTCCGCCTGCTGATGCAGGGGATGCAGATTCATGCCCCCGTCTGGGAAGATTCCACATGCCGCGGAGCGGCTGGGCCCATGAGCCATGGCCGCTGAGCCTGCGCGTCCGGAGCCTGTGCTCCGCAATGGGAGAGGCCACAACAGTGAGAGGCCCATGCACCGCAAAAGAAAAAAAAAAAATCTGGCTGAAATGGACAGAAGGATTGTCAAGTCTTGCCTAGTCATCCCTATGCCATCACGTCCTTCTCTCTCTTCGCTCTACCCCAAACCTAAAACGTCAAGATCCCACAAGAGAGGCGTCAGCCTGGCATTGCTCATGGACTTTACCTGACCCCTTGCCACTAACCCGTCTCCTACAACATTACTTGCTGTGCTCGTCACTCTTCTGACCTCTGACTCCATGATGGGCCTTCCTTTCTGTGGTCCAGCCTCTTTCCCTTACCCCCAGTGCTCAGTTTCTCTGGCCTTCAATTTTGCTTCCTTCCTTAACTATGGTTTGCATTTCTTTTGCAGTGAGCCACCTTGAGCCATGCAGGTGTGGGTCCAGCTGCGCAGGACCCAGGAGGAGGGCACCTGGAGGAGGGAGAGGGGTGTCAACCAAAGAGCCCATGGGGAGAGGAGGTCTGCGGGCTGTGTGCCAAGTGGAGATGTCTGTGCCCCTCGGTTTTGTCAGTGACCCCTGGCAGCTCTGGCCTCCTCTCAGCTGTGGGATCTGAACAGACCCCTAAAGTACCAGCCAGGAAACAATGGCCCTGTTTGCCACACCACAGGAGCATCCGTGTTTTGCTAAAGGCATGGTGCCTCCACTGTATTTTCGAAAGACTACACGTTAGACAGAAGAATTGTTTTTTCTTTTTAAAAAGGGATGAGGGTGGGGAGAAAAGGGTGGTGGTTTTAGGCAGGATGTGAGGCATCCAGTCAGCTGCTTTACATCAGAGGTTGTCAGGGCTGGATGAAGTCCTGTCCACAGCGGTCTCTGTGACCCTGGGGGAGTGCGCTGGGGAGGAGGCCAGACAGGGTAGAGACGGAGGAGTGCTCAGAGGCCCTGCCCATCTCTACCTGGGGCAGCCTGCCAGGCCCGGTGAGTGACAGCACATCCACTTGTTTGGTCCTGGAAACCAAGGGCTGTTCCCTTGTCAGGAGAAAGCTGTAGATTTGAATGCTTTCAAAATTAAGAGGCTGCTTGTGACTGGACACTGGTCACTAGAACGACAGATGGGCAAGAAGAGGGACTGAAGAGGATGGGCACAGTGTTCAGGAAACCGTCACCCATCATCCCAGATGGCCCGTTTTTTTGTTGTTGTTGTTGTTTTTTTTTTTTCGGTACACGGGCCCCTCACCGCCGTGGCCCCTCCCGCCGTGGAGCACAGGCTCCGGACGCGCAGGCTCAGCGGCCTTGGCTCACGGGCCCAGCCACCCCGCGGCATGTGGGATCCTCCCGGACCGGGGCACGAACCCACGCCCCCTGCATCGGCAGGCGGACTCCCAACCACTGCGCCACCAGGGAAGCCCTGGCCTGTTTTTTAACATGGTCTTTTTCCCTAGCTTGCTGACAGTGTGACCTCCACAGAGCCAGCCACCGTGCTGAGCATGCTGGGGGGTGCACCAGTGACCGCAAAAGACACAGAAGTCTCTGTTCCCAAGGATTTAAATACCTGAGGGGGGAGGTGAGATAGGACCCAGGAACAGCCAGCAGATTCTGTATGAACAAATATAAGAATTACGCGGGGATAGATAGCCACGGGGCAGACGTTTCCCAGCAGCCGTTACAGGCACGTAGACAAACACAACTACGGGGACCCTGAGATCAGCCTTGGAGATTGATCCAGATTCCTCAGATCTGTTGGAAGCTCTCAAATATTATTTCCAGTGGTTTATTCTGGAAGAGATGTTGGCTCCTCTGGGAATCACTCTGGAGCACAATCCCTCTAGAGACCAGCTACAAACATCAGGGATCAGGTCCCTGCAAAGCAAGATCACTCTATGTAGGTGGTGGACCAGGACCCCATAGAAGAGGACCAGGAATAAAGGTGGCCTCAACAACAGTGAAAAGGCTGACCCCGTCCAAACCTCCACTCTTAAATCAAGCCGGTCATGCCACTGACCTCACACCTGAGGCACTGTTTTGTTTGCTTATCTTTTTCTCCTGCGTGGAAGGAAACAGTTGCCAGGAAAGGTAAGTTATAAAAGAAAACTACTGCCTTATGCTGATAAACTGGGAACAAACACAGAGCAGTGAAAGCTCTAGGGAGCAGAACCAGGGGTTCTCACCCTGGGCACCACTGGCATGATGGCCTGGAGAGTTCTTTGCTCTGGAGGCTGTCCTGTGCATGGTAGGATGTTTAGCAGCATCCCTGGCCTCTGCTGACTAGGCCCTGCCTCTAGCTGTGACAACCAAAAAGGTCTCCTGACACTGTCAAATGTCCCCTGGAGGAAAAATCACCTGCAGTAGAGAGTCACGACTAGAGATGAGGGTGTTGGGCTTCCAGGCTGCACCGGGGACACACCCTCCCACTTGCTTTGGAAAGGGCTTGACTTCCAAAATGGGAACAGAATCACAGGAGGGTCAGTGAAGGTCACGGGGTTCAGCGTGGCTCAAATTCCAACGACATGTGATGCTTTCTCAAGAAAAAAAAAATGTTTGAGGATTTCCAGTGTTGATGTAAATTACTTTTATAGGATCGTTAGTTAAATATGTACACGCATGAAACTGGGCATGCATCCCACAGGCTTGTAACTTCTACAACTATAAAATCAAAAGAGCGTCACGATTTTGACAACCAAACGGCAAACCAATAAATCTTAAGTTAACAGCATTACTTTAACAAGACAGATGGTGTGATTTTGCGGGGTAAATTGCCCCTCACTTTGTCACTGGGTACCGAGTCACTTTTGGGGTTAGGTATCGTCCCCTAACTCACATCTCATACAACATGGTCTCTTCAAACTCCTGTGAAAACTCTGGTTGTGAGCCTTCCGTGAGGTCACTTGGCAAACGCAGACTCTACTCTTGAGGGTCATCTGTGCTTTCACCTTAGTGTCCTGAGACAATTGAAACAGCACATCAGGACCCCAACGTAATCATAATCACAGAGTGATCCTGGCACTGTCAGCTCTAAAGTGGACACACAGAGGACCCAGGTGATGTGCATGTTCTTTAGATTCTCATCAAAACGGTAAGAATTTCTTATTTAAAAAAAATTAAAGTTCCCACAGAGAACTCCCAAGAATACACCAGAGACTTTCGGGGAGTTCTAATTAGGGCTGATCGTCTTTGCAGATGAGGATCGAGGCCCAAAGAATTGCCCAGGGAAACGGCTGCTGAGGGTCAGGGATTGCTGGAAAAGGGCTCTTCCTCTCCTCGGGCTGTCTTTCCAGCACTACATTGTAGAATTCTCATGTGAAACTACACATAAGATTTCACTTATTGTTTTAAGTGTTCATTCAACTGAACATGTTCATTTTTTAAAGGAACTAAATTGAACTAGGAAGTTTCTTTTTTCAAATCTCAATCTTTTAGTATTTAATAGTTTGTGTACATGTGTGCAGGTGTGTGTGAAATATAACATACATACACAAACGTGCATTAAAAATTAACATCCAGTTTAGTGAATAACTGTAAAGTGAAAACCCATGAAACCACAGCCGGGTCAAGAAGTACAACGTTTCCAGTGCCCAGAAGTTTCGCGTATTCTTTGCTATCACAATCCTTCCTTTCCTCTAAAAGTAACCGCCATCCTAACCTTTCCTATAATGACTTCCTTGCTTTTCTTTATAGTTTTACCCTCTCTCTATGCATCCCTAAACAACAGACTGAGTTTTGCCTGTTTGTTTATGAGCTTTCTACCAAATGTGTCTTGCTTCTTTTGCTCAACATTCTGTCTGTGAAATTCATCCCTGCTATTGCAAGTGGCTCTAGTTCTCACTTATCCTTTCTATGTTGGGCAGACAACCTGGTCTCCAGGTTGGGGCTATTAGGAACAATGTTTCTCTAGACATTCTTGTATATACTCTGGTGCACAGGATACATATAGACATCTACCTCCAGGGCATTTTCCCACAGTGGCATTTCTTCACTTGTGAACAGGTTGTGTGCATCTTCAACCTCAGTAGACAATGGTGACTATTTTCCAAAATCACTGCTTCAATCCAAAGTTCCACTATCGGTAGTTCCCATTATTCTCTGTCCTCATTAGCGCTTATTATTGTCAAACTTTAAAATTTTAACTGTCAGGTGGGTGTATAGGGATATCTCATTATGGGTTTAATCTGCATTTCCCTGATTACTAAAAAAAAATAAGGCACCTCTTGCCACAGTTATTGGCCATGTGAATTTCCTTCTACGTGATGTGCCTGTTCAAATCTTTTGCCATCTTTATTGTCAAATTTAAAATTTTTTTAAATAAATTTTTTATCTTCATCAAAATTTTGCTTGACACAAAAGTATATCCATGTTCCAAGGTACCTCTGCTTACCTGAGGACTATATACAGTTCAAGGCAAAATGTCTTAAGTTCTATAAGCTTGGAAGTGATTGTTTTTTGTATTTCACATCATTGAAAAGATAACAGTAGAGGTTCACAGAAAGATACCTATCCAGATCTATTTTTCTTGTCTCCATTTTCCAAATCTAACATACTTTCATTGAATTTTGCTCCCTCTGTTTCCCTATATTTTCATAGAGAACAAACATACCCTTATACATCACAGTCCTTTGTTAAAATCACCAACTACAGACAAGGTCATTTATTATTCTATTCTGTGTCTCTCAGCACCATGTGTTGTATGTATTGCTACGAGTTAGCTAAATGTCAGTAATGAAGTGGTGCCTCGATTATGTATATGACAATGCAGCTGAGATATTATTAAGTAAAATACGTATATATGGCTCTAATAGATATGCATATCTTAAAAAAAAAAAAAAAAAAACAGCTCACCCAAGCCTGAGCTCTAGCTTTTGCTCACCTTATCTCCTTTAGACATTTGGGTATGAGCTCACTGGCAAAGAGTGAAGCCCATATAATCTACCATTAAATAAATTATTCAGTAATCTGGGATGCCCTTGTAACATGAGAATCCCCTATTAAAAAAATAAATAGCTGCACTGCCTACGGAGGCATGTGCCTACTATATATAGCCTTTATAGAAGTTGCTTTGCTAGTGAACCCAGTTAGGCCTCCTTGGTAATCTACAGAATTGATGTTTGTTGCAGGGTTTTATACTAAGCCATTCATTACACACTTATGTGTGGGTGTGTGATGCATACACACACACCCAGAGGACCAACAGAGAAAGCCCAAGCAGGTGTGAGTTATTTGTTAGAGCTGTCTCATTTTCCCCCTTAACACATTAGACACTCAAATAAGGACAAAATGACTACAGGTCATCTGTAGATTCAATGATATGCATTTCTGGCTGTATCCAAGCAACTGGGTCTCTATTTTTTTCAAAGTGAACATTCAAGTTGTCTGCTAAAAACATCAATTTCCCTCCCAGACAAATAAAAACTTGGACATGGAGTTTCCCCTCTTACCTCTCATTTTTCCCCAGGGGCGAGTATGATGGCCGGAAAGCTGATGTGGGACCTGGGCTACGTGGAATTGAGGAATCGAGGTGGAAGCTTACAGATCAGAACTGGGCAGAGAGGCTGAATGAATTCTCATTCTGGAAGGGCTGGAAGAGATATAGTCAGATGTCTATTTCTCATAGTTTAATTTTTTGATTAGAAAAATATTTTATGAATATAGAAACATAATTGGTACTTGGACAAAGCAATTCCCTTTATAATGGACCCATGAAGGTGAGAATAGCCCGTTAACTACACTATTCATGCAGTATATGTCACGTTAACTTCTGAGTTGACAATTACTGAAGATTTTTCAACATTGTGCATCAAGTCATCTATCAAAAGCAGACAGTGATAGAATTCTAAGCATATTGAAAAAAAGGGTGGATTGACAAGTGAAATGGAATTACGTGAATACCAGCAGAAATTTGGTGGAAAATTGGAATTTTTCCAACGCTCCACACAGTTGTTTAATAGTAAAGAAGCTTCTGACAAATAATACACAAGACAGAGAAAGACACAGTATGACATCACTTATATGTAGAATCTAAAAAACTACAACAAACTAGTGAATATAACAAAAAAGAAGCAGACTCACAGATATAGAGAACAAACTAGTGGTTACCAGTAGGGAGAAGGAAGTGGGGAGGGGCAAGGTAGGGGTAGGGGATTAAGAGGTACAAACTACTATGTATAAAATAAATAAGCTACAAGGATATACTGTACAACATGGAATATAGCCAATATTCTATAACTATAAATGGAGTATAACCTTTAAAAATTGCAAATCATTGTATCATATACCTGTAACTTATATAATACTGTATAGCAACTATAGTTCAATTAGAAAAAAGAAGTAAGAAAATAAAATAATGTATTAGGAAAAAAATAATATATTAGGAAAAAATAAAATAATGTATTAGGGAAAAAAACAATACACGAAAGCTGCACAAATCAGTTTACAATTAAAAGTTGAAATATAAAGATAGATTTAAAACTTAAATTACCACAATGAGATTTCACTACACACCCATCAGAATGACTAAAATAGGAAGTACCGTAGTGACAATATCAACTGCTGGCCAAGATGTACAGAAACTGAATCACTCCTACATTGCTGGTGGAGAACATCTTGGTAGTTTCTTACAAAGCTGAACATGCAACGACCACATGACCCAGCAACTGCACTCTTGTGCAATTATCCCAGAGAATAAAAACTTATGTTTTAACTTTACAGAAAAACCTGTATATGAGTATTCATAGCAGCCTTATTCATAATAGCTTCAAACTGAAAACAACCCAGATGTCCGTCAGTGGGTAAATGGTTAAATTAACTATGGTATATCCATACCTTGGAATACAACCCAGCATAAAAAGGAACAACTTATTAATATATGCAAAAATTTGGATGGATCTCAAGGGAATTAGGCTGAGTCAAAAAAGCCAGTCCCAAAAGGTTACATAGGTTATGATTCATTTATATATCATTCTTAAAACAACAAAAATATAGCAATAGAGAACAGGTTGCCAGCGGTTAGGGCTGGGGGGTGGAGGAGGGAGCAAGAAGAAGATGTGGGGGGTTAGATGTCGGGGGCAACACAAGAGATAGTGATTGATAAACAAACCTCCACATGTGATAAAATAGCAAAGACCTCACACACTCACACACACACACACACACACTCACACACACACACACACACACACACACACACACACACGATGAAGGAAACATGAATAAGATCTGGGGATTAGACCAATGTCAATATCCTGACTCTGATATTGTACCATAGTTTTGCAAGATATTACCACTGGGGAGAACTGGGCAAAGAGCTCATGGTATCTACCTGTATTATTTGTTACCACAGCATGTGAATCTACCTCAAAATAAAGTGTTCAATTAAATTTTTAAAATTAAATGCAATCTGGTATTCTCACAATAGGCATCTGTTAACCTTATTGTAGACAGAAAGAATTCAGATGTGCCGCTATAGAAAGACCAGTGGAGAGGCGCCACAGCCTGGAAAAAGTTCAAAGTGGAAGACAAAAGCAGAGGCTGGAGTTATTCCTGCACCTGTGTGTGTGTGTGTGTGTGTGTGTGTGTGTGTGTGTGTGTGTCAAGGGAAGGTATCAGCAGAGGTTATTTTTGGGGTTCCAGGGCAGGGTGAAGAGGGAGCTCTTAGAAATAGGGATCTGCTGCATGCCAGTGAGGAAGCTTCCAGAGGCAAAGGAGGGGGACAGATGGCAGCTCCCAATGGGGCCCAAGTTCTAACCATGAGTTGTTTTTTTTTTGCGGTATGCTGGCCTCTCACTGTTGTGGCCTCTCCCGTTGTGGAGCACAGGCTCCGGACGCACAGGCTCAGCGGCGATGGCTCACGGGCCCAGCCGCTCCGCGGCATGTGGGATCTTCCTGGACCGGGGCACAAACCCGTGTCTCCTGCATCGGCAGGCGGACACTCAACCACTGCACCACCAGGGAAGCCCCAACCATGAGTTTTCTAACTTCAGTAATTCAAACATACACCATTAGATAGAGCTAAAATTACTCCAGCTGCTGGAACCCAACCTTTTCTCCGTGTGTGTGAGTGTGTGTGTGTGTGTGTGTGTGTGTGTGTGTGTGTGTGTGTGTGTGTGATGGATTCAAACCACAGTGGATTATCTTTGGGTGGCTGTGTATTAGTCACCACAGCTTCAATTGTGTTTCTGTTTGGTTATCAAACTGCAATTCCACTGATACCCTCTCCATGAGTGTATTCTCTGTGAGCAACATGAAGAGGAGCTCAGGTTGAATTGCAAACTTGTCCTGAATTTATAATTATAATATGACCTTCCTTATTCAGGCCTCAATTAACTCAGCTTTAGGATAATCCACAGTGAAGAAAGAGTTGAAAAAGAAAGAAAAGAAATGGGGTGAGTCAAGGCAGGCACTGGAGTCTGTTCTCTTAGACCTTGGGTGAGCTCAGCGGAACCTTAAGACCTGGGCTTACTCTGGGCCTCACCCCATCCCAGAGCCAGATGTGAGTGGAAGGGACTGATAATAACCTACTGACTGGTTAGAGTGGGGCTAGGAATCTAGGAGATTAGTGAGAAAAACAAAATAAACTTAGTACTTAGCATTCTGTTCAAGATTGCAAACTTCAATACTGATTTTTTAATAGCATTTCACAACCTGTACCTTACTAGTTCTTTATTCCCACTTCAGAAAGCAAGCAGGTTCTACAGCATATGTTTCTTAATAGCTCTAGTTCTGATTATCTGTCATCTTGGTTCATTTGCTGTCCTTCAAGCACTCATTGTTGCCCTGTGTTTAAAAGACACTTGATGTACCTTATTTAGATATCTTAATAAACCTCTATCAGGAATCTTCAGGTTGAACAGTGAGGTTTATATTTTTCACTCTCCTGATGGCCCACCAGAGTAAAATAGATGGCTTGGGGTAAATATGGCAAAAAGATGAGTTTTGGCGCCAGACAGATCTGCACTTGCCAATTCTGTGACCTCATCAAGTTATTTAACTTCTCTGAATCTGTACGGCAAAACAGTTAAAAGTACAGGCTTTAGGAAGATGTGGTACATATATACAATAGAATATTACTCAGCCATTAAAAAGAATGAAATAATGCCATTTGCAGCAACACTGATGGACATAGAGATTGTCATACTGAGTGAAGTAAGTCAGACAGAGAAAGACAAATATCGTATGATATTGCTTATATGTGGAATCTAAAAAAAATTATAGAAATGAACTTATTTACAATACAGAAACAGACTCACAGACTTAGAGAACGAACTTATGGTTTCCGGGGGAAGGGTGGGGGCAAGGGATAGTTAGTAAGTTTGGGATTGACATGTACACACTGCTATATTTAAAATGGATAACCAACAAGGACCTATTGTATAGCACAGGGAACTTTGCTCAATATTATGTAACTACCTAAATGGGAAGATAATTTGAAAAGAATAGATACATGTATGTGTATAACTGAATCACTTTGCTGTACACCAGAAACTAACACAACATTGTTAATAAACTATGATCCAATATAAAATGAAAAGTTAAAAAAATTTTTTTAAAAACCAAAAAAAGTATGATATGCACCAAGGGGAGAGAAATTTTGTGAACTTTGTATATTTCACCCAGAAAAGACCAGCAATGCATTGTTATTATATCAATGGGATTCAATTATATAAAATAAAATGTGCTCTATAAACATTAAAAAAAAGTACAGGCTTTAGGATCAGACCACCTGATTTGAATCCTAGCACCACTACATACTGCCTGGGTGTCCTTGAATAAATTGCTGAACTTCTTTAAACCTTAGTTTCTTTACCTGTCAAATACATGTCACAGCTAGTTTCCCTCCTTCCTTGGTAATTAACTCTTGGTTTTTAGCTGCACACATGGTCTTCTAAATAGAGACCATATTTTTCAACCTCCCATGTAGCTGGGTGTGGCTATGTGACTACCTTCTAAAATATCATGTGCAATTTCTGGGAAGCATACTTAAAGGAAGGGCGTGTGCTCTTCTTCACCTCTTCCTTCTTCTTGTCTCCTGGAATGCAGATATGATTGCTGGAGCTAAGGAGTTTTCTTAGACCATGAAAATGAGGGCCAATGGAGGGTCCGGAACCAGGGCCCAGAGGTCCATGGGGCCCAATCCTGGGCTATGAAAAGAGCTCAGCACTGCCAGCTCTGACCTGGAGCACCATGCCAAGCTTCTCCCCTAGTCAGCTGGAGGACCTGGAGCCCACCAAGGCGGAGCACAAATGCAGAGAAAGTCCTCGTCATAATAACGGCATGGAAAGAAGAAAGAAGAGTATCAGATGGCAGAGGAAAGATTCCAGTTGACCCAATTCTCTACACAGAAAATGCTGAAGGCAATACCCCACCAAAAGAAAACAAAACAAAACTCAGGAAACTCAGTTCAATTGCAGGGTACAAACCTCATCGATACTACAGAAATCAGTTGACATTCTGTACACTCACAACAAACTATCCGAATGAGAAAGGAAGAAGACAACCCCATGGACAATGATGGTAACAACACAAAGAAAATACCTAGGAGTCCATCTAACCCATGACCTACAAGACCCGAAACTCAGAAAATGGGATGAGAGACATATCGATGAAAGAAAATGAAGACAACACACACCCAACATGGAAAGATAGGTGATGCTCATAGGTCAGAAGAGTCCGTCTCGTGCAAATGATTCCATGCCCCTGAGGCAATCCATAGAGTGGATGCCATTCCTCTCAAAATACCCACAGACTTTCTCAGACAAGTATAACCAAGAATTCCGAAATGTGTCTGGAAACACAAAAGAACCTAGAGAGTGTCCATATGCTCTTCAGAAAGAAGTGCAGATTTCAGATGTCCCACGCTGCCAGATTTCCAACTAGACTGCAAACCTACCATCATTAAGACAGCATGGTATTGGCACACAAGACATCCACATAGATCCAAGGAAGGGAACAGAGAGCCCAGAGAGAAAGCCACGCTTGTGTGGTCAATTCGTCTCTGACAAAGGAGGTGAGAAGGTCCCATGGGGACAAGATAGCTTGTGCAATGAACGGTGCTGGGGAAACTGGACTGCTCCATGCACAAGCATCACACTGGATTCCTTTCTCGTACCACCTACAACAAGAACCTGACACTAAATCGACTACTGCAACATAAAACCTAAAGCCAGGCCAGGCCTAGAAGAAACCCATAGGCAGTACGTTCTTGGACCTCAGTCTTAGAAACATGTCTGTGGATCGGTCTCCTCGGGCAAGGGAAACAGAAGCACAATAAAGCCAGTTGGGGCTCCAGGCGACTGAAAAGGGTTTTCGACGGCACAGGCAAAGTAGCCGCACGACGAAAAGGCAGTGGAGCGAATGTGAGAGAATACTGATTTGCAAACGATGTAACTGAGACAGGGGATCATCTGGAAAACAGATCGAGAAACTGCACAATGCAAGCCTTCAAGACACAAAAACCCTAACCCGAAGCTTAACCCTAACAATGTATGTGTGTTTACATATGTGCACCTGTAGGTATTCTATACATAATATACCTAGATTATATATAGTAAAAAAAAAAAAAGAAAAGAAAAGAAAAGAAAATGAGGGCCATATTCTAGGGCTGGCAGAGTTGAAAGCTGAAAGAAGCTGCTGTCCCTGAACAGTTTGAACTTATTTTTAAGTTTTAATGTGAGAGAATACAACCTGTGTATTTAAGCCACTGTTAACTCAGGTTTTTTGTCACATGTATGTGAACCTAATCCTAACTGCTGTAATAAGGATCAAAATAGCTACCAAGGAACATGAATGAAAAAAGACCTTCAAAAACTCTTTCCTCCATTAAAAACAATGAGAAAACTTGCCAAAATGGTCAGAATCAACTCTTTCCAAAACTCTGAAAATTAACAAAAGGTGTTTTGGTTAGCCTATTTATTCAATCCATAGGTATTTATTCAAGAAAAACCACTGGATCTCAGTAAGAACATCAAACTTTGTGACATTTTAACATGACCCCTCTCCAGCTCCATGGTGACCGTGAAAACCAAAAGCTTCCAATCGTGGTGAAAACTAGAAACCTGCCAGCCACTGGAGTGGGCAAAACAGGATTGAAGCACCTTTAAAACCTCATTCCCAGAGAATGGTCATTATTTGAGTTGTCTGGTGATTTTCTGAAAAACCCCACTGGCAAGGCTATCTCTATTTGACCTACCTTGGAGCTCACTCAGTGTGAAAAGTCTTTTACTCTGATATGTTTGTTGACAACAATTAGAGGCAATTATTTAACTTTACGGCTACCTAAAGCAATGGGTAACAGTGGGGCAAACAATAAGCTAAGCAAAAAGTTTAAAAGGAAAAACTGTGGAATGAAATGTTTATAGGAGCTTTGAAAAACCCTGACACATTCTCAGGAATCTACAAGGTCACGTGCATATGTTGGGCTGTGCACATGTTCGGCAAATACCTGAGAAGGCCCTAAAGTCTCACCTCTGGCTGACCTTGAAGCTCTGAAAAAGGAGGAAGTAAAGGCTAAGACAGAGTTGTCAACTGCCTGTTTTAGTATTGAAGGTGTGCTTCAACATTCACACAGAGTCCTCAGCAAAGACTGGGAGACTTATTAGTTCTAGGCATTTAAAGAAATCTCTGTGCAATCATTAGCTGACCACTAAGCCAATTAAGCAGAGACTGCAGTGGCCAACTTAACAAAGAAAAGAGACTTAGTTCAGAAAAGCCACTAAACAAACAAACAACACCAAATAGCAGCAGCAAAACAAACCTGGGAAGGGTGGAAAATCTGATTTCCAGAGTTGTCACATTATATTATTTAAAATATCTAGTGTTCAACAAAATATTACCAGACAAGTAAATAAGCAAGAAAGTACAGTCCATACACAGGAAAAAGCAATCAATAGAAACTGTCCCTGAAGAAGTCCAGATATTGGATTTACTAGATGAAGACCTTAAATCAGTTATTTTAAGTATATTCAAAGAACTAAAAGAAGTCATGTCTAAAGAACTAAAGTATAAGAATTATATATCACCAAAAGAACTAAAGTATAAGAATTATGTATCACCAGATACAGAATATTAATAAAGAGATAGAAATTTCATATACATACATACATACATACAAAGAACCAAATAGAAATTCTGATGTTGAAATGGAAAATTCACTAGGGGAGCTCAAAAGACAATGTGAGCAGGCAAAAGAAAGAATTAGCAATCTTGAAGATAGGTCAATTGCAATTATCCAGTCTCAGGAACAGAAAGAAAAAGAATGAAGAAAAATGGATAGAACCTCAAAAACATGTGTGGGACACCATTAAGTGTACCAACATATGCATAATTGGAGTTTCAGAAGGAAAAGAGAAAGGGCAAAAGAACCTTTGAAGAAATAATGGCTGAAAACATCCCAAATTTGATGAAAAACATCAATCTACCCATTCAAGATGCTCAGCAAACTCCAAGTAATATAAACTCAAAATACCCACACCTGGACACATCAAAATCAAACTGTCAAAAGCCAAGGCAAAAAGAGAATCTTGAAAACAGCAAGAGAGAATTGACTCATCATATACAAAAGATCTTCAATGAAATTAACACTTACTTCAATTAAAAGGCAGATATTGGCAGAATGGATAAAAATAAACCAACATGATACAACTATATGTTTTCTATAAGAGACAAATTTTAGACACAAATAAGTTGAAAGAAAAACAATGGAAAGGATATACCATGTAAACAGTAACCAAAAGAGAGCTGGAGTAACTATACTGATATCAGATAAAACATCACACAAATTAATTACACTATTTTTTTTTTTTTTTTTTTTGGCTGTACGCGGGTCTCTCACTGTTGTGGCCTCTCCTGTTGTGGAGCACAGGCTCTGGACGCGCAGGCTCAGTGGCCATGGCCATGGGACCAGCCGCTCTGTGGCATGTGGGATCTTCCCAGACCGGGGCATGAACCCGTGTCCTCTAGCATTGGCAGGCGGACTCTCAACCACTGCGCCACCAGGGAAGCCCTAATTACACTATGTTATACTAATATGTGACAAAATTGTTGCTAGAGAAAAAGAAGAAAATTTTATAATAATAAAAGGGTTAATCTATAAAAAGATAAAACAATTACAAATGTATATGTACTTATCAACAGAGTCCCAAAGTACATGAAGCAAAAAAGACAGAATTGAAAGGAGAAATAGACAATTCAACAATAATAGTTGGAAACTTCAAAACCTCACTTTCAATAATAAATATAAAAATGAGACAGAAGATCAATGAAATAGAATACTTGAACAGCAGTATAAACCAACTAGACTTAACAGGTATTTGTAGAATGCTCTACACAACAACAGCAAAATACACATTCTTCTAAAGTGCACATGGATTTTTCTCTAGGATAGCCCACATGTTTGGCTATAAATAACTCTCAATAATATTAAAAGGGTTAAAATCATACAGAGTAAATTCTTCAACCACAATGGAATGCAATTATAAACCAGTAACAGAAGGGAATTTGGGAAATTCACAAATATGTAGAAATTACACAACATATTCCTAAATAACCAATGGATCAAAAGAAAAAATAAAAAGAGAGAGGGAGAGAGAAGGAAAGAAAGAAAGAAAAGAAAAAACAAGGGAAATTAGAATAAAGATTCTGATATGAATGTAAATGAAAACACAACATACTAAATCTTATGGGCTACAACAAAGAACATTCATAGAAGGAAATTTGTAACTAAATATTTTAAAAAGAAAGATCCCAAATCAATACATAATCTTCCACCTTAAGAAACTTGAAAAACAACAAATGAAACCCAACACAACAGAAGGAAGAAAGCAATAAAGATGAAAGTGAAAATAAATAAAATATAGAGAAGAAAAAAATTAACAAAACAAAAAGTTGGTTTTTTAAAAAGACTAAAAAATTGACAAACCTTTAGCTACACTGATCAGGAAATAAGAGAGAAAGCTCAAATTATTAAAATCAGGGATGACAGGGATTACATTGACCCTACAGAAATTAAATAAAAATAAGGGAATACTATGAACAGTTGTATTCTAACAAATTAGATAACCTAGATGAATGGACAAATTCCTGGAAAGACACTATCAAAACTGACTCAAGAAGAAACAGAAAATCTGACTAGACCTGACAGGAGATTGAACTGGTAATTAAATATCCCCCCCCAACACACACACACACAAAAGCCCTGAACCACATGGCTTCACTGGTGAATTTTACCAAAAGTTTATAGAAAAGTCAACACCAAACCTTCACAAACTCTTCCAAAATATAGAAGAGACAGGAACACTTCCTAACTCTTTCTATGAGGACAGTAGTACCTTGATACCAAAACCAGACAAAGACATCACAGGAAAAATAACAAACAAACAGGAAACTGAATCCAGCAATATATTAAAAGATTATATTAAATTATGTTTTATAATATATATTAAATGACATAGTAAATGTAAAAGGCAAGCACATAGTAAGTACTCCAGCAATGTTCATTTCTCTTCTGTTTTCCCATGAATGAGTGGGAAAGAATCACCACTGTTCATCAATCTGGTTTCCCTCTTCTATGTATAACAATCCCCATTATTTGTGAGTTCCATATTTGCAAACTCACCTACTTACTAAAATTTATTTGTAATCCACAAATCAATACTCATGTTGCTTTCATGCTCATTCATGGACATGAGGAGAGTGGTAAAACATTTGAGTTGGCTGACACACATGTTCCCAGCTGAGGTAAAACAAGCTTTCTTGTTTCAGTTCTTATACTATAAACATGTATCCTTTGTGGGGGGGTTATCTAGTGATTTTTTTCCCCACATTTTTGTGCTTTTTGTTGGTGATTTCACTGTTTAAATGATTCCCAAGTATAATGCTGAAGTGCTGTCTAGTGTTCTAAGGACATGAAGGCTGTGATATGCCTTATGGAGAAAACACATTGTATTAGATAAGCTTCATTCAGGCATGAGTTATAGCGCTGTTGGCCATGAGTTAATGTTAATGAATCAACAATATATATTAAGTAAGGTGTCTTTAAATAGGTACTCTCATAAAACAACATTATTATTGATCAGTTGATTAAAATGTTGTATCCAGAGGCTCATAGGAACTTAACCTTGTATTTCCCCTAGGAGCAATGGTTTAATATTTTCTATTTGCAATGACTTTATAGAACGTTACTACCATAAATAACAAGAATCAAATGTTCATGTATCCTGCTGTAATAGATTCAAACACATGGCTACAATATTTGCAACTCCTTCCACCAAGAGACTATATCCCCATACCTTGAATCTGGGCTGGCCTTGTTACTGGCCTTGCTTGACCAATAGAATGTGGCAGAAGTGTTGTGCAAGTTCTGGAGCCTGGGTTCAAGAGACCTGGCAGCTTTTGCCTTTGTCCTCATGGACCACTGTCCTGAGACTAACATGTAAGGAAGTCAGCTGAGTCTACTGGAGGATGAGAAGCCACATGAAGACCTGAGGCACCTCAGCCAACAGCCAGCACGAAATGCCAGACATGTGAATGAGGACATCTAGGACTTTTCAGCCCAGCCGATCCAACCAAGTACAGCTGCACAAGTAAGCTCAGGCAAAACCAGCAAAGTAGTTGCCCATTCAACTCACAGAATCCCAAGAAATTATAAACGGTGTTATTGAAATCATAAGTTTGCAGTGGGGTTTTTTTTTTGTTTTGTTTTGTTTTTTACAGGAGCCAATATCTGATACACCTGCCTGCTCAGAGTTCAGTGTGGCTATGGGACTTGCTTTTGCAAATTAAATATGAAGCATGCCACCTCCATTTATTTGCTCTTCCTTGCTTTTTCTCTGCTGTGGCAATCAGGAAAACATGCATTGATAAGGAAGAGCCTTAAGATCAAATGGAACACTGAGTCAACATGTGAGGATAGTTGCTCTGGATAACTGTTCAGACCTCAGATATGGTGTGAGCCATAAATAAACTTTTGTTGCACAAATCCTAAGATGTGAGGGCTGTTTGTTACTATAGCATATCTAGCCTATCCTGATCAACACAGTTGAGATAGCCGGACTGGAGATTTAAACAGACATTTTCTATACAAGGTATTTTTCCCACCTGCCCAAGAATTTCTAGACCCATTTAGAAAAAGGAATTTAGGCTGATAGTTCAATGCAAAGTTGGTTCTCTAGGATTAATTACAAATATTAATCAGTCTCTTTGAATCCATTCATTCCACATACATCTGTTGGCATCCTTACTGGTTAATTGTATAAAAGACATTCCTGAGCCACCCTGGTGCTAATATAATAGCTCTTTGGAGAACAAAAAGGTGATCCTGAACCAGGTCAGTAGATACAGCATGCAGAGGAGAACAGAACACCGGTCAGCTGACCTTGCTGTCTTTGCTGAGCTGTGTCCCATTATCATAGTCAAGTTCACCTTACAGCTCAACTAGCTTGCAACAATTTTCTCATGTGTCAAATGAAATGAGAAGTAAAATGTGCCCTGAAATCTAAATGGCTGATAAAAACCATGGTCCTTAAAAATAGATACAGTCATTTAAGACCTGGTTACCTTCCCTGTCTTTGATATGTTAATATACTACATAGGAATATATGTGAATATGGATAAATATTTGCATCTTTATTTTAAAAAAATACACAGCAAAACCTCTAGTTATCTCTATAGGTGGAGTCCTGCATAGGGGCAGACACTAGTTAGGTTTGCAAGTTATAGCACTGCCATGGTCTGAATGTTTGTGCCCCCCAAAATTCATGTTAAATCCTAAAGCCCAGTGTGATGGTATTAGAAGGTGGGGCCTTTGGGAGGTGATTAAGTTGGAAGGTCAAAGCCCTCATAATGGGATTAGTGCCCTTTTAATAAAAGAGGCCCCAGAGAGATAACCTAGCCCCTTCTGCCATGTGAGGATACAAAGAGAAATCTGACCTGGAGGAGGGTCCTCACCCGACCATGCTGGCACCCTGATCTCAGGCTTCCAACCTCCAGAACTGTGAGAAATAAATTTCTATTGTTTATATGCCACCCAGTCTGTGGTATTCTGTCATAGCAGCTGAGTGGATTGAGACAAGCAGTTGGTGGGTTTCTACACAAAACACCCTTAGCTTAACAAGGTGGGGCTGTGTTAACAAGAAAGGAAGAGCCTCACTGCTGAGAAAGTTAGACATGGGCTTATCTCTGGCTATCACACTGTAAAGACAGAAGATGGACTTACATGTGAGACAGGAGAGGGTTGAGGACATTAAACAGTGCTTGACAAATTTTGGATACACATGGACTAACAATGAATGCCAGTATTCCACGTTGTGGTTAATGTCTTTGGCTGCTTCAGATTGGTGTCTGTTAACATTGGAATTTATACCACTGGAAGAGCCAGGTGTTTCTGGATTTCCTTATAATTTGTTTCACCAAGTGGAAATTGTTCACTATCTTTTCTGCAGAACAATAGCAGCGCCTTCCTATGGCTACAGTCCTAGCCTCTGTACTAGTGCAATTCATTTTCCCAAACTGCTTGGCCCACGGTTTCCACTGATTCTGGCCAGAGCCTTCTTCCTTTGCCAGCTACCCCTTTCCCTACAGTTCTGGATGTTGTCAGCCAAAGTTTAGGACACTGGCAAGGATTCAGCTTGAGCCAAACCAGAAGAAATGGATTTGAATTTGAGCTAAAAGAGGAATGATTTGGAATAGGCATAAAGGAAGAATTCTTGATAAACACTTATCTTCAGATTTGGAAACCGATGCCCTGATGAGTTAGGCCAGCCACAGACCCCCTCTTCTGTGATGAAATCCTCCATGTGTGACCTGCTTGTGACTAAGTACAGTTGGGCTGCCGCTGCTTCCTTTCATGCCCAACCAGTCCCATCCCACTTCTGCCACTCCTCCCCCCACCCCATTAACTCCAAAAGCACCAACTAGTAACAAAAATCTGACTGAAGCTTTCATGGAGAAGCAAAGAAGGGTACATGCACACCACTCAGCCACAGTACATCCCCTTTAGCATCTCTGCCCCCTCTCTGAAGTTCCTCTCCCAACCTCTTTTTCTACCTCTCCAGCCCATGCTCACTCCACTTCCATCCCCCAGATTCCCTCTCAGAATGCCACCACCTTGCACAGTCCCCTGAGAAAAACAAACCAGCAGAACAACATTCAGCATAATAAAAGATCTGGAGGTCCCCCATCTGGCCATCAAGCCTCTGGGGATGGAGGTGGAGGGTAAGCCTCAGACTCCCACGAGGGGAGCCCCAAAACATGAGGTTGAGTTCGGGGTGACCCTGGCCCTTTCTTCAGCTCTGAACTCTGGGGCAGATCATGGCACCCCGAGGCTCCCTCAACCAGCTAGGAAACATTGGTTCAGGCCTCCCCTGAGCTCAAGGGAGGAGGTTGGCCGTGTTGTCTTGGGTTGGTCTCTAGTGGCCACACGGTTCTGCGGTGAATCAAAGAAATCGTGTTACCAAGAATACAATCACCTGCTAGAAGCCAGGACGCTTTACCTGGAGACAGAAGTTCTTGTGAAAATCAAGAATAAAGGGAAGAGGGACAGGTGAAAATGATGGCAGCAATATTCAACAGAAAATACTAGGAACTAAAAGACACAGTTTCTCATTTGATCTGACCTCAGACTGGCTGTTTGGGACCTTGGGAAAAATCACTCGGGTTTTTTTTTTTCCTCCACTTCCTCCACTGTAAAAATGGAGGTGCCCTTCCTACCTCATAGGGGTCATTGGGAGGCTAAAATGAGACAATGCGAAGGAAAGGGTGTTGAGCGAGAAAAGGCTTAGCAGTGAAACAAACAAGCTAACCTGCATTTCTTTTGAGCCCGAATATAGACTCCGGGATACAGTCAGACCAGCTTTTCCCATGCAAGTTGTTATGGTTCCCGACTTGTTAGTACTTGTGCAGAGCTTACTCATTGTTTGAAAAGAAAGCTCCTTTTATTGTGAAATTGTGAAATCGTTGCTCTAGCAAACCATTATAGCTAAAAGAGTAGGATCGCTCATATGAATGTCAGAATTCTCCCTTGTGCCAAGGCGAGGTTGTTTCAAGGGATAGATGAGCTTGAAGGAGCAAATGGGGTTGGGGCCAGAACTGAAGAGATTCTTGCTAGAAACGCAGCTGGAACCAAGCCCAGGAAGGCCCGAGAAAAGCCAGAGTGTCTCAAGAGGGATGGTAGGTGGGGCTACAGGAAGAGAGGGGAGTGCTAACAAGAGCCCGTTGCCTTCGAGAGCACACCAGAGTTTTCAAAATGCTTATGCATCTGTTATTTCACTGACTTCTCTAAAGGACCTTGTGTTGTATGCATTACGCTGACCCTCATGAAATTGCCATACCAGTTCAGAGAGGTTAAGCGGCTTTCACAAGGTCACACAGTCAGTAGTAGAGCATGGCAAAGAAATGAGGTGGGGTAGTCTGGGACATGAGGACATTTGAATCTTTTTCCCTCACAACTTCTCCAGGACTCTCCTTTCCACTGTCATATGTTGCTAAAGGCAGATGCCAGTCTCAAGAGAGGAGTAAGTTGTAGATGTCACTTGGAGGTCTAGTAGGGCCAAAGTTTCAGTGGAAAGACAAACAAACAAACAAGAAGCCTAACTTTTTTTTTTCTTTAATCCCTAACTCCTTGTTTATCACCGAACCAAACTCAGTTTATGTGTCTCGCAGGTCTGCTCGCCCACCTGTCCTCTGGCTTCAGCAGCTACTGCTAATAACCTGGGGTGAACACTGGGCTTCTGCATGTTTTTTACTTGTCTGACACCAAGCCCAATCTGAATGAATGAAGCGTGGGGTCCGGGGTCCAGCTTCCCCGGTGACTGCTTACAGGAGACAGGTAACACACTCAGAACTGCGGAGGAATTAACACGCCATGGAGAGAATCTTGTGACCAGAGAAAGACAGGAGACAGGAAGGAGCCCGCAGATAAAGTCCTTTTTCTTCCTCTTCCTACTCTGAGCTGTGGACGGATCCCCTTGGCCTGTCTGGAAGACATCCTGTGCGACCAAGCTCAAGGCTGCATCATCTTGTGCAGCCTGACATTTCCTTCCTTTCCCCTCACCCTGGATGCCTTGATATTGCGCCTCCCAATTAAGCCTCAACACAAACTTTGCCACGATACTTTTCTCTAGGAAGTTGAGGTAGTCCCTCTGACCCTAACCCCCATTTCCTACCTCGTCTGTGGAAGGATCCCATCATCTCCGCGAAGTCTTTGGACTAAAGGCACAGGGCCGATTCCCTTGGTGAAGTCTAGATCCAGGGTAGGATCAGCAGCATTTACGAAGCTGCCATTCCGGGCGGAAGCCTGAACCAGGTGCTCTGGATGAACACAAAGCCAGCTGGAGGCAACTTCTCAGGTGAGGCTCCCTGGGTAAAATGGTTCTCTAAGGCCCACAGGGACCACCCACAAAGAACGGCCCTCATTAACACAAATGAGACAGCTCTGTAAGAAAAGAGGGGCTTTGTGCTGCAGAGCAACTAAGCCCGTGCGCCACAGCTACTGAGCCCGTGAGCCACAGCTACGGAGCCTGCAAGCCACAACTACTGAGCCCATGAGCCACAACTACTGAGCCCGTGTGCCACAACTACTGAAGCCCGCACGCCTAGAGCTGGTCCTCTGCAACAAGAGAAGCCACCGCAATGAGAAGCCCATGCACCGCCATGAACAGTAGCCCCTGCTCGTCACAACTAGAGAAAGCCCGCACACAGCAGCAAAAACGCGACGCAGCCAAAAAATAAATAAATTTTAAAAAAGAAAAAAAGGAAAGAAAAGAGGAGCTTCAAGTTAGAATCTCTAAAACTAGGGAGCCATTTATATCCAGAAATGATCCATGTCTATAAAATGAGATTAATGCTCCCCCCCACTTAAATAGTGAATAGATGAAGAAGAAAAATAACCTTGACACTTGTACGTGACAATCCATTATGTACATAAAAAAAAAAGTCCCAGGATCACGATCCCCATGTAGTCAAGTCATTTTTAAAGCCCCCAGCAGAGGGTTCTGGAAATGTCAGGTGCCGTTGTTATCCCCAAGTGGGTTTGGGGCATAAAAGAAAACACTTTGGGATCAGCCATGGTGTCCACGCTCTGTCCTCCTGCAGGAATCTGTCACACTTCGCATTTGGTAACTTTACCCGGCAGGGCCATGCAGAGGCCGAGTTTGAGGCCAGGGCACAGCTGTAACCTGAGCCTTCCCAGGGAGTGGCCCTGGCTTGTCCCCAGGGAGAGAGCTGCTGTCAGGAGAGCAGAGCCAGCTGGAGCCAGAAGGAGGTGACACAGCCCAGGCCCCCTCCCTACACGTGTGAGAGCCGCATTCTGCTGGAAAAGTGGGTTCTGGCCTGGATGCAGACCAGGGAGCGACCGACCCCGCTCCCTCCCGGCTTCCTTTCCTCTACCTCCACACTGTGTCCCTGGTGTCCGTCTCCTTCCCTTCCTCTCTGCTGAGGGTCTCAGGCATCTCTCCTGTACAATGTAAGCTCCACACTGACCTCCTGATCTCCAGCTTTGCTCCCCTCTCAGCCAAGTCTGACAGTCAATACATCAGAATCATGGGGGTGGAGGTGAGGGTGGGACACATGCAGGAGTTTAAAATGCAGATTCTCAGGCCCTGCCCTGACCTAGTGAATGACACTATCCAGGTAGGGTCCAGGAGTCCATATTTTTAACAAGTGTTCCAGAAGATTCTGCTGCAGGCTAAATCATCCTGTCCTTGGCTGCCAGTCTAATCTTATTAAACACAGATTTGCTCCTTGCACCCACCTGGTATAGGCACTTGAAGTGGGGGATGGGAAGAGGGTGGGTGTGTCTAGAAATGCCAGGTGAACTGGTGGGATTGGCCTACCCACAGTCTCCTTATGTGAGGGACCGAGGTGCTGCCTGGCCTGGGAAAGAGCTCCTCTTAAGAGAGGCGGCAAGACAACCTTGACTGTGTGAGGAGTGCAAGCCTCAGTGAAGGCTGAGGAAAAGTTGGTGTTTGACACCGAATGGATGCCTGGCCCTGACCTAGGGAGAGAGGGAGCTGTAAGTAGAAGCTGGAAAGACCATTGCACTAAACTTTCACACACACACACACACACACACACACACACACATACACATACACACATACACAGCAGCAGCAGCATTTTTTAGAGGCCCCTTTGGGAGGGCATTTCTCCCACTTCTCCAAAGGGTGACCCTAGCCCCGTAGGATATCATGTAGCCGATGATGCCCGGCTGGAGAACACGAGGACTGCTTGAATGGGAGCGATGCCTGTGAAGGGACACCAGATGTCCTGCTTTAGAACGAAGGTTTCCTCCCCTCCCACATATAACCTCTACCTCCCATTTAGATTCATCAACCTCTTCCTGAAGCAGGTTAAGTCATTCCAAACTTAACCTCTACCCGCTGCACGGGGTTAGGCTGCAACTTCTGTGGCTGGTCAGACAACTGGTGATTGAGGAACTTAAACCCTTACCAGAAAAATGGAGAGCAGGAGGTCGAGGCAAGAGAGAAGCTACTAGATCCTTTGTAAACACTTCGCACTCACTACAATAAAATCACAGGATGTCACATAGACTAATGACAATATTTGTGATATTTTTGCTCATCTTTATTAATTTCCATTAGAATTTGCAGAAAAATGTCAGGACCTTCTTTCCCTATATTTTAAGGGAAATCTTTGTGAATTAATTTTGCTTTACCCCCTGTGCTATACACACTAAGGCACTGCCCTTGTTTGTTTTCTTGTTTCTTGGTTTAAATATCATCCTGTTTTTGGGGGGTTTTTTTGTGGTACGCGGGCCTCTCACTGTTGTGGCCTCTCCCGTTGCGGAGCACAAGCTCCGGACGCGCAGGCTCAGCGGCCATGGCTCACGGGCCCAGCCGCTCCGCGGCATGTGGGATCTTCCCGGACCGGGGTACGAACCCGCGTCCCCTGCATTGGCAGGTGGACTCTCAACTACTGGGCCACCAGGGAAGCCCCCATCCTGTTTTTTTTAAACCCAGAATTGTGAGCTATTAGCTGTGGGACTGTTCACAGGTCTCCCAGCTGCAGCGCCACCTGGGAAAATGAGTAACTTGGATGTTTGGACAGAAAACACACACTTGTCTTCTTGCCAGGATCACAGAGTCCTCACTGCCTGAGATCTGGGCCAAAGCTCACGCATCTCCGCTTCACTCCTCCTGGATCCCACCCACGTTCAAGGCCAAGGTTGATCTCCCCCTCTTTTTTTCCTCCACTCCTTCCTGGCCATCTGCTTTCCGTCTCTAACCTCTGTGTGTTTGTTAGAACTCCTTCAGCTAAAAGCTCTGGAATCAAAGGAAGAGCTGGAGGAACCCGGGGAAGCCCTGGGACCTCAGGGAAGGCAGGTGTGGCCTTGACGCTGCCCTCTCTCAGCCCCTTATCACTTTCTCTGGCTCCTTCAAGTGGCAGAAGTTGTGGCTCAACATCAAAGAGAGGAGGGAGAGTCTGACCTTCTAACTTCCACAGAAACATCCTATGGATGGGCTTCAGGCCCCCAGCAGGGGCACAGACCCACTCCTGCACTCACCTCTGGGGAAGAAGAGGGATGCTATGACTGGTCATTCTCTTCACTAACCTCCTTACTCTCATCTGCCTATAACCCAGGCTCCACAGAATAATATTTGGAAAATGGAAATCGATCTTATCACCTCCCTATTTAAGATCCTCCAATCACTTCCCATTCCACTTAGAAGAGAATCCAGGAGTTTGGTCCTGGCCTAGAAGACCACAGGATCTGTGACGTCTCCACCTCCATCTCCTACTTTCTCCCCTCCTACAGTTCAGCTACACTGGCACCTTCTTGCTCATCCTCAGATACAACAAACTCCTACCTGCCCCAGGGCCCTGGTACTTGCTCTGTCTGGAGTGCTCTCTCCCTGGAGCCTCCCATGGCTGGCTCCTTCCCTGCTAACATGTCACGACCCCAGAGAGGCCTTCCCTAATCACCTGTGTTCCCATCACCCTCAATCCCCTTACCTTGCTTTATTTTCATCACAGCACAGATTGCCATCTGCATCTCTCACAATTATTTATCTACTTGTTTACAGCTGTCTCCTCCGACCAGAACATCCGCTTTAGAGCCCAGGGACCTGTTCTCCTTGTTCATGGGTGTGACCCAGCCCAGCACCTGGCACATAACTAGTGCTCAACAAATGCTTACTGTAAACAATGAATCCAGACCTGGAGGTGAGGCGGCTTAGGAAGGCTGGGCCATGGAAGTGGCACACCCACTGGCAGGCAGCTGGATCCAGGAGATAAGCGGGCCTAAGGCTTCGACAGGTGAGCAGTGTTTCCTGGCGAAAGTGGGGTGTCAGCCACCAAGAGTGGGTGCTCTCCTCTGCCACCTTTTCCAAACTCTTCGTCCCCTTCCAGTTTCCATCTCATTCCCATTCTCTGCTTTTCTCAGATTCTGTCTCATTCAAACCTGCTTTCTTACCTTTTTGATTTTATAATGCCTATTAACTAGATTTGAATATGCCAATGCTTTACTTACAATTGAGAAAGCAGCTGGATGTTAACCTGCCTTCCAATGCACAGAGATAGTTTCCTTAGCTGTTGTCAAACGTTGGAAGCACTTTTCTTTCTGGTTTTTAGGAGCCTAGTACAGTTACTACTTGGATGAATTTGCCATAAAAAAATCTTATAAAATGATACAACATAATGATATTCCTTTGTTAAGCAGCTCTCAAACCATGTAAAATGAGACGGTCAAAGGAAAAGAAGCTGACCCTTAGATATGTAACCAATTTTCTTTTGCGTCTGAATTCACGTTTGTCTGCCACATTACAAACTTCATAAAATTTCCCTTCCACAGTACCAGATTCTTAATTAAATGAATACCACTGCTGCAATTTTCTGATAAATAAAATGATCATTTCCACATGAATTAGAAATGCCAACTTGTTAATAGCTTCCCTGAGGTTTTGTTACAAAATCAGCACTGTTTTTTGTCATCGTTCAGGCATAATACATACCATGTTCCAATCTGGAAATGAGAATGTTCTTCAAGCAGTCAGTTCCCAAGTGTGGACTGGATATTCCATCAGACAGTTTTCCCCTCATTCGTATTATAATCTATGACAACAGTTAATTGGTTAGAAAAATATCTCATGTTGTTTTACTATAGTGAAACGTACCCTATTCAGATCAGTTGGAAGATGAAGCTGATCTGAGCTTATTAAAATTACAAAATTTATAACGTTAAAAAAATACTAGATAGCAAACTTCCTAAAGGCAGAGAGCTGATTGTACCTGTCTTTGTATACCTAGTATTTAGCTGGCTAACTTGGGCACGGACCTTGGCCTCCCAGTGCCTCATTCTCCTCATCTGTAAAACGGCCATAATATTAGTACACAACATTTCATAGGCTTGTTGTGAGGGCTAAATGCTAGGAAAGCACTCAACCAAGGACCTAGTATGTAGTAAACACCTAGAAGATATTACCTATTGTTGTTAGGCTTAAAAGGACTCAATCATTACTGCTTAATGGGGATGAAATGCAACTTGCTACCTTTCAACAACTTGAAAGGCTCCCCAAGTCCTTCCATGAGATCCCTTTCAGCTCGGTGCTTTGTGACCACCTAGAGGGGTGGGATAGGGAGGGTGGGAGGGAGGGAGACACAAGAGGGAAGAGATATGGGAACATATGTATAACTGATTCACTTTGTTATAAAGCAGAAACTAACACACCATTGTAAAGCAATTATACCCCAATAAAGATGTAAAAAAATAAAAAATAAAAAATAATAATAAAAGCCCTAGTACCCTTTAAAAACAAAAAAGAATGGATGACCCATTTATAGTTCACAGCACCATTTGCATACCAACAATTACTGTGCTAAAGTCCTTTAAAGAGCTGATTTATTAATTAAACCTGACATTCCCCTTGCACTCCTGTTTGTCCGCTGAATTTTCTTAGTAAATCTTTTAAGTGGGGTAGAAGAAAGTGTCAATCTATCCTCACCATGTACATTTATCCATATTTTAGGTTAGTGGCATCTAAAAGAGTGAAGTTATGCTATATTTTAAATCAAAAGAGCAACACACAGAACCATTGCTACAAATGATACACATTTGTTTTTGAGATGGAGCCTTGGTATATTCTCAGTTCCATGTCAGTCACCTTTCTCTCCTAACCACCTCCTTTGCCTTAAACTCCCTTATTTAACATTATTTCCATCTTGGAACAGAGTCTTTGAATTCATTATGGGGAACTGCAGTTTCCACTTTGTTTTTTATAACTTATTATTTAGAAAGTCCCCTAGTTTTGTTTTTAAGCTTAACTAGGCATTTTATTATTTTGATGACTCGTTTCTTAGCTCCAGTTAGGTGACAGCAATAGCATGGGGAGAATTAAACAGAACCTTCAGGGACTGAGCTAGCCAGGACATGCCCAGGCTGCCTCAGATATGTGTGGAGCCTAGAAGAAGAAGACCTCTCCGTGCCCCTCCCACTGCAAGCCAGGCAACCTCTGCCCATAAAGTGCCTCTACCTCATTGCCTTTTTTTTTTTTTTACATCTTTATTAGGGTATAATGGCTTTACAATGGTGTGTTAGTTTCTGCTTTATAACAAAGTGAGTCAGTTATACATACACATATGTTCCCATATCTCTTCTGTCTTGCGTCTCCCTCCCTCACACCCTCCCTATCCCACCCCTCTAGGTGGTCACAAAGCACCGAGCTGATCTCCCTGTGCTATGCGGCTGCTTCCCACTAGCTATCTATTTTACGTTTGGTAGTGTATATATGTCCATGCCACTCTCTCGCTTTGTCACAGCTTACCCTTCCCCCTCCCCATATCCTCAAGTCCATTCTCTAGTAGGTCTGTGTCTTTATTCCTGTCTTACCCCTAGGTTCTTCATGACGTTTTTTTTTTCTTAGATTCCATATATATGTGTTAGCATACGGTATTTGTCTTTCTCCTTCTGACTTACTTCACTCTGTATGACAGACTCTAGGTCCATCCACCTCATTACAAATAGCTCAATTTCGTTTCTTTTTATGGCTGAGTAATATTCCATTGTATATATGTGCCACATCTTCTTTATCCATTCATCCGATGATGGACACTTAGGTTGTTTCCATCTCCTGGCTATTGTAAATAGAGCTGCAATGAACATTTTGGTACATGACTCTTTTTGAATTATGGTTTTCTCAGAGTATATGCCCAGTAGTGGGATTGCTGGGTCGTATGGTAATTCTATTTGTAGTTTTTTAAGGAACCTCCATACTGTTCTCCACAGTGGCTGTACCAATTCACATTCTCACCAGCAGTGCAAGAGTGTTCCCTTTTCTCCACACCCTCTCCAGCATTTATTCTTTCTAGATTTTTTGATGATGGTCATTCTGACTGGTGTGAGATGATATCTCATTGTAGTTTTGATTTGCATTTCCCTAATGATTAATGATGTTGAGCATTCTTTCATGTGTTTGTTGGCAGTCTGTATATCTTCTTTGGGGAAATGTCTATTTAGGTCTTCTGCCCATTTTTGGATTGGGTTGTTTGTTTTTTTGTTATTGAGCTGCATGAGCTGCTTGTAAATTTTGGAGATTAATCCTTTGTCAGTTGCTTCATTTGCAAATATTTTCTCCCATTCTGAGGGTTGTCTTTTGGTCTTGTTTATGGTTTCCTTTGCTGTGCAAATGCTTTGAAGCTTCATTAGGTCCCATTTGTTTATTTTTGTTTTTATTTCCATTTCTTGAGGTGGGTCAAAAAGGATCTTGCTGTGATTTATGTCATAGAGTGTTCTGCCTATGTTTTCCTCTAAGAGTTTGATAGTTTCTGGCCTTACATTTAGGTCTTTAATCCATTTTGAGCTTATTTTTGTATATGGTGTTAGGGAGTGATCTAATCTCATACTTTTACATGTAGCTGTCCAGTTCTCCCAGCACCACTTATTGAAGAGGCTGTCCTTTCTCCACTGTACATTCCTGCCTCCTTTATCAAAGATAAGGTGACCATATGTGTGTGGGTTTATCTCTGGGCTTTCTATCCTGTTCCATTGATCTATCCTTCTGTTTTTGTGCCAGTATCATACTGTCTTGATTACTGTAGCTTCGTAGTATAGTCTGAAGTCAGGGAGCCTGATTCCTCCAGCTCTGTTTTTCGTTCTCAAGATTGCTTTGGCTATTCGGGGTCTTTTGTGTTTCCATACAAATTGTGAAATTTTTTGTTCTAGTTCTGTGAAAAATGCCAGTGGTAGTTTGATAGGGGTTGCATTGAATCTGTAGATTGCTTTGGGTAGTAGAGTCATTTTCACAATGTTGATTCTTCCAATCCAAGAACGTGGCATATCTCTCCATCTATTTGTATCATCTCTAATTTCTTTCATCAGTGTCTTATAATTTTCTGCATATAGGTCTTTTGTCTCCTTAGGTAGGTTTATTTCTAGATATTTTATTCTTTTTGTTGCAATGGTAAATGGGAGTGTTTTCTTGATTTCACTTTCAGATTTTTCATCATTAGTGTGTAGGAAATCCAGAGATTTCTGTGCATTAATTTTGTACCCTGCTACTTTGCCAAATTCATTGATTAGCTCTAGCAGTTTTCTGGTAGCATCTTTAGGATTCTCTATGTATAGTATCATGTCATCTGCAAACGGTGACAGCTTTACTTCTTCTTTTCCGATTTGGATTCCTTTTATTTCCTTTTCTTCTCTGATTGTTAAGTTCCTCAGAGCAACACAAGGCTTGAAAGTCCAGTTCAGACATAGAATTTTTGGCCTCCTTGGAATTCGGTACTAGAATGCAGTGGCACAGGGAGAGAGTCTTGCTGCCCGGCCTGCCATCCAACCCCCTTTTATTCCCAGCAGGCTCTGGTGGCATGAAAGCTCTCACATGAGGCAGGTGGGTACCCAGCTCTGTGTCCAAGCAGACCCCCTGCAAACAGCTCCCCCTTGGCCATTCCAGGAACTGGCAACATGGTCTATCCAGGAAAAACAAACCTGAAAAGGGGCTTATGTGGCCCCAAGTACTTGGGAAATATTCCAGAAGGGAGGATGTGGGCTTATCCCATGAAAGTGCTGCATCAGGACCAGGATTCCTCTTGCCTGGATCTAAAGGCAGTGCTTACTAGGCATTATCATTCTTATTGAGGAGGTAGTTCCTGACCCCAAAGTGGGTATTGGAGAAAGGAGTCCAGTCAAATATAAGTGGATTTTTTTTTTTGAATACTGTGGTGTATTCTGCTCATTATAAAACTTTAGATGAGGTTAAAGAAGGGAATGAGTTTGGGGACTTCCCGGGTGGCGCAGTGGTTAAGAATCTGCCTGCAAATGCAGGCGATATGGGTTCGAGCCCTGGTCCAGGAAGATCCCACATGCCGCGGAGAAACTAAGTCCGTGCGCCACAACTACTGAGACTGCATTCTAGAGCCCTCGAGCCACAACTACTGAAGCCTTCCACAACTACTGAAGCCTGTGCACCTAGAGCCCATGCTCCACAACAAGAGAAGCCACTGCAATGAGAAGCCTGAGCACTGCAACGAAGAGTAGCCCCTACTCGCTGCAACTAGAGAAAGCCCATGGGCAACAAGGAAGACCCAATGCAGCCAAAAATAAATAAATAAATAAATAAATGTATTTATTTATTTTTTTAAAAAAAAGAAGGGAATTAGTTTAGATGCTAGTGTTGCTACAAATGCCTCCCTGGAGGAGACCTGAACCAGGTCTCAAATGAACATCTGGGGAACATCTGTCCACTATATTTTTTATTAGCATTTATGATGGCCTTTTCACTTCATGACATCATCAGTCATATCATGTATTTTCTTAGACATTTTTCCTCTTTAAGTTTTTGTCTGGAAAACCACCCTGGCAAGACCTCAGTTTTCTGCCCATCTCATTTTTGTGTGTCCCTCAAAATGGAGACAACTCCTTAAAGATCACCACTCCCACTCCTTGCCTTCATAGCACGTGGTTAAATAGTTTCTAAAATGTTTAGATTGGACTTCCCTGGTGGCGCAGTGGTTAAGAATCCGCCTGCCAATGCAGGCGATATGGGTTCGAGCCCTGGTCCAGGAAGATCCCACATGCCGTGGAGCAACTAAGCCCATGCACCACAACTACTGAGCCTGCAGTCTAGAGCCCGTGAGCCACAACTACTGAGCCCACATGCCACAACTACTGAAGCCTGCATGCCTAGAGCCCACGTTCCTCAACAAGAGGAGCCACCGCGATGAGAAGCACGCACACTGCAACAAAGAGTAGCCCCTGCTCACTGCAACTAGAGAAAGCCCGCGTGCAGCAACGAAGACCCAACGCAGCCAAAAATAAATAAATGTATTTTTTTTTAAAAGCACGGAGTGCAAAAATAAAATGTTCAGATGAATTACCACATTCAAGGGCCAAGAAGGTTTCAGGAGTTTCAGAAGCGAAATGTTTGTCTGAAACAAGCTGCTTTGGATCATGTTTACATGACACAGGCGTGTTCCTCCTGGCCTTCCAAGTTTCGCCCAGAATCGTCCCCTCAGTCCTTTGCTTGGTGTCATTACAAGTAACAAATCAGAGTGTGAACATTTTCATTTTCTCTGTCTATCTCCAAAATGCCATTCTGGGATGGCCTGGTGGTGACTTAGGAAATAAATCTCAAGGCTCCGTGTAGCTGTCCTGTAGGTACTTGTCTTCCCCATGGGCCAGAGAGCATCCTTTGTGATGTTCATGTGATGTTCACGTTTATAACTGTAGAGTTTATTCTTTGGTTTAGGGCATGAAATGATGATCGGCTTACACAGCTCCAGAGTTAAAGCAGAGAAGGTGGGGACACAGATTTCTCAGGTCTTCAATGAAACAGCTGAAGATCATTGTCCTAGCTTTTTGATGAAGTGGAAAGAATTTGGAATGTGAATCAGAGCAACTGGGCTTGATCCCAGAGCCCTTCTTCTGTCCTTTGTTGCACATGCACTTGCTGAAGCCCTTGGTGGTCGAGGCATCCGGGATGCCCAGGTGGGCGGCACCACTTTCAGTCGGGGACTGTGACTTGGGTCCAGGTTTTTAGCCTCCCTCAGCCTCCCTCTCCCCTTCTGTAAATAGGCAATGACACAGACCCCTCTCAGGGAGAATGGGGAAATGTAAGAAGTGGAAACAGCACATGGGGCACTTACGTGGTCAAAATAAATCTTGCAGAGTCAGTGTCCTGGAGTCCAGCGGCTGCCTGGAGGAGCCAGGTGTGGTCCTGTTCTCATCCTGGGCTGGGGGCCCTGCACTGGCTGTAGCTGCTGCAGAGCAAGTTCTCCGTGGCTAGCAAAGTAGCGGAACTGCCATTTCTGTAGTACAAAAAGAAGATTCTTGCAAGTTTAGCACCCTTCTACCCAACAAAGAAATGCATTATCTCTTTTTTTAAAAAATATTTATTTATTTATTTTGCTGCACCAGGCCTTAGGTGTGGCATGCGGGCTCTTAGTTGTGGCAAGCATGCAGGATCTAGTTCCCTGACCAGGGATTGAATCTGGGCCCCCTGCATTGGGAGCGTGGAGTCTTAATCACTGGACCACCAGGGAAGTCCTGCATTATCTCTTCCTTGAGGCCCTGTTAAATATTGGAAAACACATTACCGAATCTAACTTGAAAATATAATTTCTAGAAAGGGACAAACATTTTAGAAAAATGAAAATTTAAAGGGTTCTAGATGCATCGGGAGCTCAGTTATGACCTTCCCCAAGATCTCTCATCTCACCCAGAACCCATCTGCCCTCACGGAGCTGAGGGAACCTTCATTTTCCTGAACTCTCACGAACAGTTTCCCTCTGGATCCAGCTCCACGTAATTGGGCAGCCAGTGTCTTGGGGACACAAAGTCAGAGGAAATTCTGAGCCAGGCCCTGTATTTGCTGGGAAGGTAGAGGGACCATTTCCAATTTTTCACTTCTTGCTCAAAGTGCAAAAATGACAGGCCTGTGTGGCCTAGTTACTGCTTTCTGTCTCTCCAGGCGCCAGCACTCACCTTCCTCCTTATTAATGTTCTGTGATGGTCTGCTCCTGGTGCTGTGTATCCATCACACAGGGTTCTTAGAGGGCAGACACCAGCAGGGAAGGTGTTGTGGGCTCACTCTCACAAATATCATCGCTTGTATTATCAGAGCAATTACAAAATACTGCTCTTAAAAATGCAATAATAAAACACCCAACCTTGAGGACTCTCTGTATAATTTATTTGTCTGCCAACTTTCTATTTTTACAATAGAAGGTTGAGCCATGAGGGAAAACAAACCCCAGAGAAGTTTAGTTACCTTAAGTTCTTCCAGGAGATCAAGAAATTTAGACATTTTCTATCTTTTGTTTAAAAAGAAAAATTTTTTTTTGGCCTCCCTAATTCCATGAAAAATAAAAAGAATGAAAGAAATTGTGATTGACAGCGCAAAGACCTGGAGTTCAGGAGGCTCAGAGGAATGGGGGTGGGAGTGGAGGGGGTGTGTTTTAGGCTCAAATCAGAACCATTTAAGAAAAGAAAATGACGTGGTTGCAGAATGCAGGTTCTATAAGAACGGCTGGAAAATGAAAATGTCATTTCTTACAGAATTAATCCAATGCTGCACAACTGTTTGAGGATTCCTAAAAGTCCAGGTTGATGCTAATAAAGAGCTTACCTTCTGAAAGAATGGGGTTCAATGTTCCAGTGAGGTCAGGAAAAAGAAAATTAAGAAAAACCAGGCCCGGGAAAGCTGACGACGAGGCTGAGGGCAGGGGACAAAATGCTCAAAGAGCTGCTGAACCTGAAGCCACACCAAGCCAGCGGCGATGCTCAGAAAGGAAGGAGGAACTGCTGACTACAAGTGTCTCCTCCTGGAACAGTAGTGCCCAAAAGCTTTGGCTGGTATCTCTCCAAGTGTGGCCTACCCACCATGCCTTGGGATGGTGTTTGTTAAAATGCAGACTCCTGGGACCCGTCCTTGTCTTCCCGAATTAGAACCTTTCGGAATGAGAAGGTGGAATGTGCATTTTATAACATAGCCCAGGGGCACGTTATTCTCACGTCCCTCTCCAGTGCCCTCTTACGCAGTCGGACAATAAACACCAGGTCCCCGCTGTGTGTGGAGAAACATCCCAGGAGTGGTGTGGATGTGCTGCTCCAGAGCCTCACACCTCACCTGTTCCCCTTCTCACAAGCAAAAAGCAGATTGAAATTGGGCAGATGGTGCATTGCCCAGACGCGGAAGAAGCGTCAAGTCAGAAGCAGGGCGAGAGGGCAGGTTCCCACAAGTATCAGAGAACCTCGGGAGAAAATGCTAAACAGCTGTACCCAGGAGGGAGACGAAGTGGTGGGGCAGGGGAGGACCCCACTTCATGCCAGCGGGCCTGGGCCCTGCCTGCTCCTCTCCGCTACTCTGCCCCTTTCTCCCCCTCTTGGCTCCCCTCTCCCGGCAGAACCTCCCAGTCCCGCCCCAGCACCTGCAGGAGAACCCCAAGACCAGGACGCAGCAGGCTGGCTAACTAGCAAACCAAGAAGGCTGCCGCGGGTCTGGCCTTGACCACTGACTACCTTGTGCCTCCTCAGTTCTCTCAGCAAGAGCCCCCCTCCTCCCTCTCCCCGCTCCGCCCCACCCCCTCCTTTTACCCCCGTTCCCGTACATCTGTGGCCAAGCCCGTGCGTGGCCTTGGAGCCTGCTCTGCGGGATGCGAATCCCTGAGGAGAAAAGTTTCTGGAAAGCAAACAAAAGGCTTTTGTCGGAACCCGAGCCGGGGTGAGGCCGCAGCGGACCTCCCAGCTCGGGGCTGCGACGCCGGGGTCCTCTGTCACAGATGAGGGGCCCTCCTCCTCCCGGGACGCCCTTCCTAGAGAGGTCAGCCCGCCGCTGGCTCCCGGCTCCAGACAGAGTGCGATGCCTGCGCCACCCAGTGGGCGCCACGGGAACTGCACCCCGCGAGCCCGGCTCCCTCCCGCCGCTCACGCTGGACACCGAGACAGTTAAGAACAATGCCTGGCGCCGAGTAGTGCGCGGTGTTAGGTTGCTGTCATTTCTGTGCCAGGAACGAATCCACTTTTAGCGAAAGAAGAGACCGGAATGGCAGTAATATCAACAGCGCGGACGAAGACAGTAACACTACTATTTCGGCGGCGCTTGAAATTTTCCCCAGGGTCACGTTCTGGGCCAGCGGACTCTATCACAGCGCGTGGCAGAAGTGAGAGGTCTGCAGGACTATTACCAGTCTATGTCTTGGGGACCTTGAGGTCCATGTCTTAGAAGCATTCATTTATTCACTGAGCTGCCCTTGTCCTTTAAACTTCAGTCCCTGAAATCCGAAGGAAGCTACCCAGGAAACTGCACCCTCTTCTGCGGCCCGGGGAGCTCTCCTATGGGTCTCGGTGCTTTTTATCTTTTCGCCTCGGAAAAACAAAGGGATATTTTCCGCTGGCAACTTCTCCTACCTGTGGGGGCAGAGAAAGGCTCAGAGAGGGGAAGGGAGGCTTCGGAGAAGGGGAGGGTGTTGTGGATTTCACCTCCTTGCCCTGAGGATGCTGCTTCCAGCCGGGAGGTGATAGAACACCTGAATCCATCGGGCTTGTCCTCCGCCCACCAGCCCTTGACATGGCCCCCTGGCTGATGTGGGAATAGGACAGTGGTACCTGGCAGCCAGAGCAGGACTCCTCCAGCCGACCAGGTCTGCATTCCCACACCTGAGGCTGCCTTGAAACTCTGGATACCTCCCCAGTGGGGTTTGGGAGCCTCACTGAACACCATTTGTAGAAAATCAAGTCATTGTGAAGACATGTGTGTATATATGTACGTATGTATGCTTCCTCACACCAGGTACTTGCATGACTTTCCCCAATACTTGTTCAAGTGTGCCCACATGTCTCCCCAGAGAAATTTCCCCTCACCACCCTAGGACCACAGCCCCTGATCCACCTCCTCTACTCTGGCATTATTCTAGGTAGAACAGGGTAATGGAGGGAACAACTGACTCTCAGAGCCAAGGAAGGGAAGGAAGTTGTAGAAGATGAGGTGTGGCCAAGGGCCAAAACAGGTGGGGTCCTGACAGCCATAGTAAGGGGTGTGACTTATGTTCTGAGTCTGAAAAGGAGGGATGTGATCTGATTTTACATTTTTTTTTTTTTAGCTGCTCTGCATGGCTTGCAGGATCTTAGTTCCCTGACCAGGAACTAAGAAAGCACTAAGGCCTAAGCCCTGGACCACCAGGGTATTACTTTTTTTTTTTTTTTTTCTGATTTACATTTTTTAAAGATCACTCTGGCTGCCATTTGGAGAACTGATGAGGAGAGTATGGCAATAACACGAGCAGGGAGACTGGTTAGGAAGCCATCGGAAGTGACGATGTAGCTTGGCCTAGGCCAGTAGCAATAGAGATGGTGGGAGGAGGTCAGATTTGGGATATGTATCTGAGGGTGGAATGGACAGGAATCGCTGATGGATTTGGATATGATGTGTGAGGGAAAGAGAGAAATAAGGATCCTTTTCAGGGTTTTGTCCTGAGCAACTGGATGGATGACAACTCCTAACATGTACTGTTAGCCAGGCTAACTCTTCTGAACCCTTGGCATATTTTAAAGCCATTACAACTGGACACCAGGGGACTTCCCTGGTGGTGCAGCCAATAAGACTCCATGCTTCCAATGCAGGGGGCCCGGGTTTGATCCTTGGTCAGGGAACTAGATCCCACATACATGCTGTAACTAAGGAGCCCGCCTGCCACAACTAAGGAGCCCATCTGCTGCAACTAAGACTCAGCACAACCAAATGAAAATAAATTTAAAAAAACTTGACAACACTCCTATGAACTAGGTGTTATTATTGTCCCCATTTTACAGAAGAAGAAATTGAGGCACAGAGAGTTTAATCCATTTGCATAGTTTCACATGGCTAGCAAGTGGAAAAGCTCGGATTTGAACGAACTCAGTGTTTAACTACTGCACAGCTCTTCCTCTTTATAAAAAAAGAAGTATGCCATTAACTGTGATAGGGAAGGCTTGGGGAGGAATGGGGTGTTGGGGGAGTATGAATCCAGGGTTCTGGCTTGCATGTGTTCAGAGGAGATGCCTTTCAAACGTCCAAGTTAGGTGTATGACACTGGTCCTGGAGACAGGGAGGGAGCATTTGGGGCTGGAGTACTAACCGTGGCAAGGAGAGAAGAGAGGTCTTGAATGGATGGTGATGGAAACTGATCTTTCAGTGCAGTCCATCAAGCCTTTGGGGCATCAGGAAGGTGTTGAGGAAATTTTGTTCTAGCAGTGCTTGTTTTCTTCTGAAGATGCCATGAAAAGTTCTGACCTTGCTCCAGAAAAACTGCATGTGCACACATGCAACATCTTCCACACAATTTCAGGGTGTCCATGGGCCCTCAGGAGCCATCCATGGGCCATTCTGGTGTTACTGTCAAACCTCCCCTCACCCATCAGCAACAACCAGATGTTACCACATCCCATAGGGTCTGACAGCACCTCTGACCAAGTCTCCACAGGTCCCAGCAGCCTCTCTGGCTGCGTGAGG
Source organism: Pseudorca crassidens (assembly GCF_039906515.1). Classification (NCBI taxonomy): domain Eukaryota; kingdom Metazoa; phylum Chordata; class Mammalia; order Artiodactyla; family Delphinidae; genus Pseudorca; species Pseudorca crassidens. The sequence continues at coordinate 133,644,393 of NC_090297.1, read as the reverse complement.
TGGCAGTTGCACCACTGGAAAAGCAGACTCGCTGGAGGGTAAGAATGGAGTCATTTTGGAATGGCTACGTAGGGCAGAGCTCCTCACCCACCCCTCCACCCCCGCAGGTGTTGCATCTATAAATGTTTGCTTTGGGTACGACCCCATGTGGAATAGGAGGATGTGCCCACACGAAGTCTTTTGCTCTTTCATTCGTCTCTAGGTGATGTTATTAACCTGGATATTCTCTAAGTTTAAAGACAAGAGTAGCTCATCGTGGGCCCTGGAGGCTGTTGCTGTTTGTTTAGGCTGCCCCAGCTTCCAGCACACCTCCTCTTTGGAGGGAACCCCCTTGTGTGAGTCTCGGCAGGAGGCAGGATCCATCAGGCCCTCTGGGAGTTGAAGGCCCAGGTGTTCCCCCATCTCCCCACCCCCACGGAGCTTGTGGGCTCCCCGTCCTGGCCCAGGCAACTGGGGGCTCTGACCTAGGATGGGAAAAGCGCAGGGACAGAAGAGAACTCATCTGGGGCCGTGGCAGCTCGACCAGAAGACCATCTGTGAAGGCAGCGTTCCGTGCCCAGTGGCAGCAGTCCTGGCAGTGGCATCCTAACCGTAGCGTGGCCTCAGCTGGGTCTCCTGCCTTGGGACGTCTCCCCAGTGTGGGTCTCCAGCTTCCCCGCTGATGACATCTGTGTGCATCCCCACATCCACTGAGGAAGCTCCTTCCGTGCTTAAGCTAGTCAGCCAGTTCCCTGCCCCCCGCCACCCGGGCTCTGCTGGAGTGGCTGTGCTGAGCTTTCAGATGCCGTCTCGCTCTGCCTACAGTAATATGTTTGGGGTTCTTCTCCCGGTCCCTGACATTAGGATTCCTAGCCTGTCAAAGCCTTGCTATGCAACGCCTGCCAGATCCCCACCCGTGTCCCTGAATGCCCGTGCCTCACAGGAGGAGGGCTTCTATCCCAGCGAAGCCTCTGCAGGCGAGAGCCCCTATGTAGGTAGCAGCCAGCCCCCATCATAAAGGTTATAACTACCGCTGTCATGTCCCAGGGACAATGCTTTGACATTCCTGGCTCTATATGAGTCATCAAACCTCCCAGTCTCATGTCCCTGATATTTTTTTCTGACTTCACAAGACCAGCTGAGACTGGTAGTCCTCCTCCCAAGGAAGGCTGCAAGCCTCCAAGTCGGAGACTACGCTGGGAGGCCCCCAGCTTCTCCTGAGTGGGGCCTGGGCTGTGGCTGGTGATGGCTGGGTCAGGATAGAGATGTCACAGTTTTTCCAAAGGCAGCAGATGACTGCAGGGTCCTCGGCACTGTGCTGGAATATACCATCCTTTTTGAGAAGGAAGGAAACCCAGCAGCTTCCGATTCACGACTGTGTCCTCCTGCAGACAGTATGCAGCTGAGGTGTCCAGTCGTAGTGTCTGTATGCTGGGCTCACATCTCGTGGCCACTGCCCCACCCACGGGCTGGGCAGAGCTTCCCTGGTACATGCTACTCACGGCCCCAAGGATTGTTGAAACCCCGAAACACTTCCATCCTGGGAGGTAAACAGCTGCTCCTCTGAGCCCACCCCCCAACCCAACTGTGACCTGCCCATCATTACCCTGGTCCTCCCCCAAGACCCCACAGACCTCCCCATAACCCAGCAACTGGAGGGTCACAGCTGGCACAGACGCAGGGTTGGGCTGGTGGTTAAATATTTTGGGTATCACCCCGGCCCTCAGGGGTTCTCAGAGCCCATTTTCTCCTGACGTGTCTCCAGTCACCACCCACACGACTGCGCAGTCCCACTACTTCTCACCCCCAAACTAATAGCCAGCCTGTCTTCCTCACCTGCTTCAAGTCCTTCCTTCTCCAGGGAACTGTCCTGATCCCATAGGCCACGGATCTTGCCCTCATACCCACATCACACTGCCTTCCTCCAGGCTCATATGGACCCAAGGACCATATGAAGATCCTTGAGAGTCTTAAACTTATCCTTGCCCAGTTGACGGGATATAGATTCCTGTCTTATTGTTACCTGGGGGCAGGTAAGTGATGCCAGGACCTCTTGGGCCAGGGCCAAAGAGGGGAAGGTCCCAGGAAGGCCAGGACATAGCGAGTAGGACTGGCCTGAGAAGGGAAGCTCTTGAGAGAGGCCAAGCCGGAAGAACTCCAGGGCTAGGAGCCGTGAACAAGGCTGAGCCGGCCAGCGGTCAGAGCAGGTACACACGGGTGGGGCTGAGGCAAGCGGAAGGTCAAAGGGTGGGTCACACTCAGAGTGGAATGAGGCAGAGCAGAAGGAGGTGTGGTAGGTGATCAGCTGAGTCTCAACCCCTGCATGGGGGTGGGGCTTGGGCCTTGCTCTGCGCCACGGTGGATACCTGGGAATGGAACTTTGGAAACTCGAATCACATTTTCCCATAATGTGACATGATTGCTTAGAAACTACCTTCCTCAGCTGCCAGGGATCAGTGGCTTCTGACACAGACTTCATTTTTTCGTTCCATATATTTTTAATTGGTGTATAATTGCTCTACAGTGTTGTGTTAGTTTCTGCTGTACAACAGAGTGAATCAGCTGTATGTATACATGCATCCCCTCCCTCGTGGGCCTCCCTCCCACGATGACTTTAAATCTCTCTGTTCCCTGTCAGTTAGCTAGCTGAACTTTCTACGGTGGCACCGAGGAAGGTCAACATTCAGCGCCAGACCCAGGTCCCGAGGGAGGGATGTCGTTGCCGTGGAGATGGAATCTGGGCTTGGCGCTGCTGGCTTGGCCGCTGGGTGTTCCTGGGGTTGACTCACAGCCCAGCCCAGAGCAGGAGGACATCCTTGTGGACCCCAAACCTTTCCTTCCCCAGCTTGAGCCAGACCATGACTTCTGCTGGCCAGCTCTTTACCCTTGGTACCTGCTACGTGCCACCAAAACCTGGAGCCCCGGGAGCCCACAGCCAAGCCCACAGGAGCCAACCTTTGGCCTCCTTGGATCTCAGCCACACCCCAAAGACCCAGAGAAAAGTGACTCAGGTTGGACACAGTGGCTCCCAATGACCTCAAGTGACTCAAAGACAACAGAATGAAGTTGACACCCGGTGTTTCACTTACCAGCTCGCTTTGTCATTTAGCCGGCAGTGACTGCCATCATTACCCAGCAGGTTTATCCAGCTATTTAAATGTGGGCAGGCTGGCTAAAATCCTCTCACTCTGGCTGCGTGTCAGGATCAGTCACCTGGGGGAGCTTTGGCAATCGCTGAAGCCTCGGGCCTCCTGCAGAGATTTAATGGGGCCAGGGTGGAATCCTGTGCATCTGTGTGTTTCCAGAGCTTTCCAGGTGATTCGAATGTGCAGCCAGGTTTGAAACCCATGACTCTAACATTTGATTCTGTTGGGGAGAAGGATGCTAAACTGACATACTATTTCCACCCCCAACACGGCCGTGACCACATCTGCAGCCTGGTCCATGCCCTCGGCTGGTGGGCCTCTGGTGTGAACTGAGCTATGCTCATTTCTGACCCATAATTCTTTTTTTTTTTTTGGCCACACAGCATGGCATGTGGGATCCTAGTTCCCCAACCAGGGATCGAACCTGCGCCCCCTGCGGTGGAAGCACAGAGTCTTAACCACTGGACCGTCAGGGAAGTCCCCCATAATTGTCTCTGTATCCAATTCTTTCTCCTTCAGTTTTCAAAACGTTTATGTTTCTGCTTCATTCTCTGGACTGTGAGTTGAGAGTCTCATTCTATAGAACACTTCTGAAGGCAAATTATTACGTTACAAAAAAATCTAGTCATGGGAAAGTAAGTTGAGAAGGAAACAAGAAACGTCAGCTTATTGTTCTTAGACAGTTACGGATCCTTTACCTACACTCTGTTTTGTTTTGCTTATATGTTTTTCTTACATCAACACTTTGTTATAAATCTTTTGTTTGTCTGTCTTAGCTTTTTAATTTTTGAGACTTTTGAACATACACCAAAGTAGACAGAATGCTATGATGAGCTATCACACACCCGTCAAACCCCAGCAACGTCCAAACTGGCCCCATCCCCCCCACTCTCAACAATTTAGCCCGTCTTCTGTTATTCTGAAGCAAATCCCAGATATCATACTATTTCATCTGTAAAAGTCTTAGTAAATCACTCAGAAAGAACTCTTTTTGTATCGTAACCAGTAATTCCTGGTGTTCGAATTCCCCAATTGTCTCAAAATTATCATAAATGGATTTTTAGAAAAACAGTTTGAATCAGGGTTTAAATAAGGTTCACCTGTTGCAATTGGCTGCTATAACTTTTGTTTTAATCTATAGGTTACTCCTGTCTTTTTTTTTTTTTCCTCTCTCAATTTGTTTGTTGAAGACACTGGGTTGCTTATTCTGTAGATTTGTCCACAATCTAGATTTTGCTGATAACCTTCCTATGGTGTAATTTTACAGGATCTCTGTCCCTATTTTTCCTGTAAATTGGTACTTGGATCTAGAGCTTAATCATATTCAGGTTTGGTTGCAGTAGTGGGATATTTTTCCAACAGGACGCACCTGATGTCTGTTTGTCTCTTTCCGTGATATTAGATGCTGCAGATTCAATGCCTGAATCTTTTGAAATATCACTCTTTCAAAATAGTCATATCTGATTCTATCATTTTCTCCTTCATAGAAGTATTCCTACTTATAAATAAAGGAGGAATAATAGAATCAGATATTACTGTTTATCTACTGTTTGACACCCAGGATAATTGCTTGATTTCCTCTCTTTATTTACCATTTTCAAAACAATGAATTGCTTTCTTACCATCCTCCAATAGTGAACAATCAGAGTTTAGTTTAGTTTTTAGTATTACTATGAATTCATGGATTTTTAACACATTTGATGTGTTTCAATTCGTTGCAGTTAATATTCTTACTGATGCTCAAGTGGCCCCATTTTTTTTTTTTTTTTTTTTTTTTTTGCGGTACGCGGGCCTATGGCTCACGGGTCTAGCTGCTCCGCGGCATGTGGGATCCTCCCGGACCGGGGCACGAACCCGTGTCCCCTGCATCGGCAGGCGGACTCTCAACCACTGCGCCACCAGGGAAGCCCAAGTGGCCCCATTTTGATCAGCGGGAGTCTCTTCCAGTTGGCTCCTGAATCTTTTAAACATTACTTGAGAAGACTTGTACATTTTCTGCTTAGACCTAGAATCAGCCATTTCTCCCAAAGCTCTGATGCCTTTCGGTGGGAAATGGTATTTGGAGACCTCACTTTGGACATGCAAAGTTGACATATTCTTTTATCTGACCAAAGTGTTCCCAGATTTCAGTTTCTCTATCCTGGTCTTAGAGTTAGAGTAGGTATTGGCTTTAGTTCTGAGGCCACTAGCACTGAATCCACAAATGCTGATGCTCACTAGGTGGGGAGAGACAAAGACAGTCGTAAGGTGTAGGCAGCAGGTAGAGGGGGAGGCAGGTGGGGGAAACCTTCTAGACCAGCGGTCCCCAACCTTTTTGGCACCAGGGACCAGTTTCATGTAAGACAATTTTTCCACGGCCAGGGCGGCGTGTTGGGAACCCCTGTTCTAGAGCAGTGTTTCTCAAATCTTAATGTGCGTGCGAATTACCTGGCGATCTTGTTGAAAGGCAGTCTGATTTAGCAGGTCCGCGGGGCATGAAATGTTGCACATCTAAAAAGCCTCCGAGGGATACAGGGATGCTTGTCCACAGTCGCACTCTGAGCGGCCAGGCTCTACAAGCAATAAGCAGTAAGTGGGATATCAGCACTAAATGCTAAAGGAGCTCAGAGCAGGGGTGAGGGAGCCGCCATAGAGGAGGTGGCATTTTTGCTGTGACTTTTTTTAAAAATCAGGAGCCACAGCAACAGAGAAGTGGCATCTTCACTTTTAAATTAAAAAAAATTATTATTAAGGTATAACATTCATAGATCGAAGGGAACAAATCATAAGTGTACCGCTTGATCCAGTTTTTGAGATAAAATTCACACACCATAAAATTCACCCCTTTGAAGTATACACTTCAGTCATCTTTCATACAGTCACAGAGTTGTATAACCATTGCCACTAACTAATTCCAGAACATTCTCAACATACCCCCAAAGAAATCCCATATCCATTAGCACTCATTCTCCACTTCCCCCTCCCCCAGACCCCAGCAATCACTAATCTACAATATTTTCTATCTCGGTGGATTTGCCTGTTCTGGACTTTTCCTATTAATAAAATCATACTATTATATATATAGTCTTTTGTGACTGGCTTCTTTCACTAAGCATAATGTTTTCAAGGACCATTCATGCTGTAGCATGTATCAGTACATCATTCCTTTTTATGGTTGAGTAATATACCATGGTATGGCTGGGTCACATTTTGTTTGTCATTCATCACGAGCTGATAGACATTTGGGTTATTTCTCTCTTTTAGCTGTTATGAATAATGCTGCTATAAACACTCACACACATGTTTTCTGTGTAGCACATATTTTCGATTCTTTGGGGTGTATACCTAGGAGTGGAACTGCTGGGTCATAATGGTAACTCCATTAAATTTTTGAGGAACTGCCGAACTGTCTTCCAAAGCAGCTGCACCATCTAACATCTGCAGTTTGATGCATAAATTTTTATACATAGCACACACCCATATCGCCACCACCCAGATGAAGAAATAGGATGTTATCAGCACTCTAGAACCCTCCCCTGACTGAACCTCTAGTTTGACCTCTGTCACCATTGATGGCTGGGACTTTGAGAGGTAGAACTGGGGAAACATTTCCACAACGAACCAGGCAGGGCTTTAAATCCAGCTTTAAATCCTTCCATGTGGACAGGTACGCACCTCTTCCTGTTGTACCAAGGCCTGGTGAGCAAAGAGGTTTCCTCCCTCCTCACCTCACTTCCTGCACAGCCAGTGGACCCTTTCAGAGGAATAACAAGTGGCAGGTTTGGGATCCTCTGGGAGCCTCGGGAGCAGCTGAAGTGAGGAAGCAATGTGCCTGATGCCCAAGATGCATTCTGAAGGACAACTTCAGCCCGAAGCACCCTGGTTAAGCCTGCTGTGTGGCCCGTGGCTGCGATGGAGGAGTCTGCCTTTGCAATGGTCCTGTCACCATCCTCCCTGCCCCCTTAGTGTCCCCTTACCTCCCACCAGCAGGCCCTCCAGACCCCAGCCCGCCCATAGCCGCCGAGGCAGGACTTTCTGAGCAGGTCTCTGGCCATCAGGGAACCGTGCAGGGCAGCGGGCAGCACAGCCTTCTGTTCTGCGGCCAGAATCTGCAGAGTGTGCTCGGCCAAGCGATGCTCCCGGGAGGTGGCCCTTGCAGAGGCAGGCCTGGTGCTGCCACAGTGAGGCCCCGGCCCCGGGAGGCCCTTTCTCCTACCTCAGTGGTTCTCCTGCATCCAGCCCTGCAGTCCATCCTTTTCCCCTAAACTGGCCTTCTCCCTCTGGCCTTCTCCCAGCACACACAGGGAATCACACACACGCACACACACACACACACACACACACACACACACACACACACATACACACGCACTCAAAACTGCTCAGAGAGATTAATCTCTGACCTGCAAATCTTTTATTGCCAATGACCTTTCCATACTAGCACCCACCCCCGCCCTGGAAGTCCCTCCTGCCAGCTCCTCTAAGAGACTGTGTGAGACACCCCTTGGCAGGTGCTCCGGCCTTTCTCTCAAAATACCACCCCCGACACAAACAGCCTGAAATTGTCACGTCCCTCCAGCCCACTGTCTGGGAATCTACCACTCAGAGGTGAATTTGGGTAATCTTGAAAAGATACACATGTCCCTGGGAGGATCAATCTGCCATATATCAGGGTGCGTTAGCTTAATGGATTACTCAGCTGCCAACACGGAGCTGAGAAGGGCAGCTGCAGGCCTGGGGGTGTGGACGGGGAGTGGAGGGGTAGAAAACTCTGGAGCATGGCCTCCACGACGGGCAGCGTGGGCTGGGGCGTGCTGCAGGAGCTCTGGGAGTGCCCCATGCAGTCCAGGGCTCTGGAGAGGCTAAGTCCCAAGTCAGGGTCTAGAAAGGGAAATGGGAGGAAGCCAAAACGAACTTTTTAAGGTTCCATATTTTATATGCACCAGGCAGGGGTTGGAAGCCAAACTGCCTTCCTCTTCCCCGGGGTCCCCTCGCTCTTCCCACACTTTCTTTCCTCTCCTCCACGCTACCCTTCCCCTATTTCTTTCCTCTGACCCTAGAACAGAAAGTAATCTCATTAGTTCTCTGATTTGAAAGTCTTTAGGGGGCTAGCCTTAGAATCTAACTATTGTTATGCCACCACTTTTTGGGAAAATTGCATGGTCTAGCCCTGTGCCTGGCTCAGCAGGTGCTCGACCAATGCTGGTTAAGTAAATAAGGGAGTAAAGGAAAGTCACTTCATTGTGAATCCCAAATGCCAGACTGGGCGGTGGCCTTTTGGAACCGATCCCTATGTGGGTGATCACTGGCTTGCCGGTGGGCACAGATCAGAGGTGTCAGGTGTCCTGGGCTCCCACAAGATTCCAAAGATGAAGCTGGGGTGGGACCCGGGACCCAGATCCCTAATCTTGTGTGATTTCCTTCCTTGTGTCTTGTGCAGCTTTTCCTCTGGAGAGGTCAGTGGGGCAGGGACTGATGGGGTCACAGTGCCCTCTGCTGGTCAGTTTTCGTAGTCGGTTTTTACATACTTGGGTTTACATTTATGTTTACTCTTGTTTTGAATGGGCTTGGGAGAGGCTGGAAGGGTGGGTTTCTGGTTTTATTCCAGGCCCACTCTTCATGAATGTCAAGACTGAAGGTGGCGCTCAGTGATAAAAATAGATGTCAGGGTGGGCTCCCAGGCATTAATAATTTAATTGACAGTAGGTTTATATTTTTTTTGCAGTACGCGGGCCTCTCACTGTTGTGGCCTCTCCCGTTGTGGTGCACCGGCTCCAGCCGAACAGATTCCGACCGCTATGGCTCACGGGCCCAGCCGCTCCGCGAAATATGGAATCTTCCTGGACCGGGGTACGAACCCGTGTGCCCTGGATCGGCAGGCAGACGCTCAACCACTGCGCCACCAGGGAAGCCCTGACAGTACATTTTGTTTCTGTTTTAACAACCTCCCTGGCCCGAGTGCCTAAGTGTCAGGTGGAACTAGCTTCTGCTTCAGTCTCAGTGCTGCATCTCTGATGCCAATGGGTTCTCTCACATGCTTTTAAGAGGCACGGGTCTGGTTTTCCCTGAGTGAGCTGAGAGACCTTCCTCCAAGAAAGAGAAGCAACAGTGCCCACAGGAGGACTGGCTCCTGGACAGAGGTGGCATTGAGTTTTCCCTCCTCATCACGAACCTTGGTTCCCCCCAAAGCCCAGCAGATACTAAAGAGCTCCTGGGTCGAGGGGTAGCAGGCAGGAGAACCACCCACAGGGGTAAAGAACCCAAGGCCACTAACCCAAACTGCGGCAGCCCCTTGCTCAATGAAGCCCCCTATCTTCCATACACCTGCTGGCCCAGCATAGAGCACTGCTTCTCAGACTACAATGGACACTGGAGTCACCTGAGAAGTCTTGTTAAAATGCAGGTCCTGATTCAGGAGGCCTGGCATATAGCCTGAGACTCTGCATTTCTAACAGGCTCCCAGGTAATGCCAATGCTGCTGGCCCAGGGACACACGGGGAGATTCTGACATCAGAATGCTCGGGTTCAAACTCCAGCTCTGCCACTTATTCTGTGACCTCAGACAGATTACTTTCATTACCTTCTCTCTCTGAGCCTGTTTCAACCTATACAAAATAGGGAGGATGACCATTTAAATGACTTCATAGAAAGACAGACAGAATGATTTCATGCGGTAATCGTAAGAATAAAATGAAACAGTGCAGGTGAAGATCTTAGTGCAGAGCCTGCAGTGCCCAGTACATGGCAAATATCTTTATACCCATGTGTCCGTTCAGCAAGTCCCTGTCAACTCCCTGCTATGCACTTGGCACTGCCCTGGGCCCTGCCGTAGAGCAGTGACGGAAACACAATCTCTGCTCTCAAGGAACTCACATCCGAGCAGAAGAAGACAGACCACAAGTGAAATGGATAGTATGTAAGTCGGTGCTAAGTGAGTTGGAGAGGAAAATAAAGCAGAGTAAAGAGGATAAGGAACGCTGGAGGTGGGGATATTGTTGTTTGTACAAATGGGGAAAGTGCCACTGAGAAGGTAACTTTGAGGTGACGGCCACACGGATAGCTGAGGAAGTGGGCAGGAATGTCTGTGAGTGCAAAGGCCCTGAGGCAAGAGTGTACACGGTATGTGTGAAGAAGAACAAAGAAGCCAGTGTGGCTAGAGCCCAGAAAGTAAGGGGGAGAATAGTATGTGAGTGTGAAGGTAGCAGGGTTGATGCCACAGGCCATTGCAAGTATCAACTTTGGATCCTGCTCTGAGAGAAATGGGCGAACACTGGAAATTCTGAGCATAAGAGCAACGAGATCTAAGTGACATTCTAAAAGGACAAGTTTGGCTTGTTGGGGATAGACTGCAGGGGCTCCTTCTCTACTCCAGACCACTGTAATTCCTCAGAGGAGAGAGGAGTGTGCAGAGACCCCTGGTAGCAGTGGTGGGAGAATACGTATCGAATAAGGGTCACTCATGGGTAAAAACATAAAGCCATTTTCATTTTGTTTTCTATTGTCCTTTTAAATTGTCCTTTTAGTGGTGTTAATTCGTCCCCTTCCTCTGGATGAACACATAGCCAGGGCATGACTTCACTGGCCACTCCCAGGAAAGAGAAAGGTCCAAGGTGCTTCCCATCAGAAAGGATTTGGGGAGATCTTACCTGACTTTGTTCGTAAGGGTCCTTCCTGGGCCACCTTTCTCTTCCTTAAAAAAAGAAAAATGTTATTAGTTTTATTATACAAACAATGCATGTTCCTTGTAGAAACTTTAGAGATTATAGATAGGCACAAAGTATGACATAAATTGTCATAATCCTACTACTCAGAGAAAACCACTGCTGTTACTCTATCCTTGTATATATCCTTCTAAGTATTTTCAGTTCATGCAGGCCTCCCTATGTGCACACACACAAACACACACACCAAATTTTTACCAAAAATGGGTTTATACTTTATTTCATAACTTGCTTTTTTTCATTTAACATTATATCATTAACGTTTCTTGATGGCATTAAATATATTTCAACAACATATTATTCTTAATATCAGTGGAGCATTCCATTTTATAGATGTGCCACAATTTATTTAACCAACTGGTGTCCACTTATGTTGTTTCTGATTTTTAAATATGTATATCATAAATGACTCCATGATGAGTATCCTTATAACTAAATCCTAGTGACCATCTGTAATGTTTTCCCATCTTTTAAAGCATCTGATATGTATCACTTAATTGCCCTCAGAAATATTGTATGGATTAGACTCATATTGGAGTTGCTCATCTCCCCACAAACTCATCATCCATAAAAAAAAAAAAAACCTTCTTGGTCACGTTTAAAAGCTGATATTGATAAAAAAGTGTCAGGTGGGCAGAACCTTGCACCATTCTGCTCCATCACCTGCTGAAGGCATATTCTTCACCTTCTGAGTTCTCTAGAGTTGGAATTGGGGTTGGGCTTTCAGACTCATTGTTCATTCTCCAGAAGTGAGATTTTTTTTTTTTTCCTGGTACGCGGGCCTCTCACTGTTGTGGCCTCTCCCGTGGTGGAGCACAGGCTCCGGACGCGCAGGCTCAGCGGCCATGGCTCACAGGCCTAGCCGGTCCGCGGCATGTGGGATCTTCCCGGACCGGGGCACGAACCTGCGTCTCCTGCATCGGCAGGCGGACTCTCAACCACTGCGCCACCAGGGAAGCCCCAGAAGTGAGATTTGATTTCTGTTTGGTTGTGTTTTGATCTAATATAGAGGGAAGTACCAAAGAGTCCCATTGATCACACGTATAGGAGGGTAAATGACCTTTCAAATACTGAAGGGGGTTCAGGGAGGCTCTAGGGGTCCCTGGAGCCAGACAGGGCAACTCCCCTTAGGAAGATGGGTGGGTAACCCATTGTCATGGAAATGGATATACTCAGACCTGTTGCATCTGAGAGAGATGGGGCTCCCGTCTGTGGTGGTGGACACCTGAGCCCATCCTCACCCACCTTTTGGGGCTGGCTGCGGCCTGTGACCGAGAGAAGGGAAGCTGTGAGTGGGGGTCATGCCAGGGCCCAGGGCAGTGATGGGAATGGATGACACAGCCTGGCCTCCTCCTGGGCCCAGCCCTGCCTGCCTGATGGCTGCTAAATGACGCACCCTCCTGTTTCTCTGGTGACTGCTTGAGTCAGGGCCTGGGGCTGCAGCACCTGTTACCTGCGCGTGAGCTAGGGTAAGCCGCTTACCCCTCACCTGCTGGAATCAGACACCGAGGTTACAGGGTGGGATGCTGTGTTACAAGGGACCACTCTGTACTCTAGAACAGGCAGTCCCAATCCCCATACCATTTTTATAATTTCTTGTTGATTGATTTCCTAATATACACATCCTTCCTCCTCTCAGAACATTTATTTTTTAAAATCGGAGTAGATCAAAATTCATTTTATTGCAGACCTGGTTCTGACTGGAGGCGGGATGGAGAATTGAAGCCTTTTAATCTGAAAAACACAGTTCTGACCTCATCATCATTGTTCTCAGAGCAATTTTTTTTAAAGAATTGAATTCCTCTGCATGTGCTCTCATCTAACTCTCATTACACCCCCTTTGAATTAGGTGTGGTTATGCCCTCTTCACCCACTTTGAATTAGGTGTGGTTATGCCCACGTTCCAGATGGAAAAGCAATCTGAGAGGTGAAGTGACTTACCTGCGACCACGCCACTGATTCATGTCCAGATCCAGCTGACTGCCTTCTATCTCATCTTATTGCCCTTGGAAATACAGCTAGCCCCAGAGAGCCACAGAGCACTGGCCCAGGAGTCAGAAAACCTGGGTTCTGGTCCTGGCTTTGCTATAAATGGGCTGTGTGCCTGAGGGTACCTCACTGCACCTCTCTGGGCCTCAGAATCCTCACTGTAAATTGAAGAGATTTGACCAATCTCTGACATTCCTTCTAACCGTGGGGCCTCAGCTCAGGCTTGTTAGGTGGAAACAGAAAGTCACTCTGCTTAAACAGAAATGTGCACCTCGGTCCAAGGGTCCAGAGGCTTTCATGAAGCCAAGGCAGGGGCCAGCACCAGCCCAGCAGGGCCTGAGCCAGACAGTGGCTCTCCCAGCTCCCTCTGCGGAACTGCACGAGTCTCCACTTCTCTCAGTCCCTCTGTTTCATTCTTCTCTCTCTGCAAAGTGATTTATTTATTTTTTCTGTAGATCTGCGTCTTTGGCCAATGGTGGCAGAGGCCTCTTCAGCTCCCAATTATAAGTCCAGCTCTGGGGGCCAGCTGAGTCTCACCAAATTCCAATTTCAAATTCCCAGGGAAAGAAATCGATTGGGCAAGTTGAGTTGCCTGTCCACCTTGCTTGGATCAATTGGATGCTGCCGCACAAAGCAGAAATGGTGGCCCAGGTCAGGCCAATGCCCCCCAAGAGGCTCTGTACGCGGGACAGGAATAGCATCTTTGTGAGAAGACACAAGGTTAAGTATAATTCCCTTCCAGATGACATGACATTGAGACCTACAGAAAAAGCACAAGCTCACCAGCAAAGCTGGCCCAAGAGCACATTGGCAGGAATGGCAGGCTGTGGCTCCCCAGACATCCATTCCCAAGGGCAGACATGACAGCCAGGCAGAACTATCCCCCCCAACACACAGTGTCGTCCTTCTGCTGCCTCTGAGTTGGATGACATGGAACTAGGGCACGGGGGAGCTTGGAAAGGGTCAAGGGACAGGGACTGCAGAGACCACTGCCACCAGTCCTTGGGGGCTTGATTAGCAGTGTACCATCATTTGCACAAAAAAAGACTCAGCACTTCAACTGATCCTGACAGCCCTGTGTCCTTGATGACCTTGTCTCAGTTCTTAAAACTGGCACGTGTGGGAATTCCCCGGCAGTCCAGTGGTCAAGACCCTGGGCCCGGGGGTTCCTCCCATTGTCCAACATACATGCGCGCGTGCGCGCACACACACACTCACACTCACACGCACACTTCTGGGATCACGCAGAATGGCATCTGATATCTTCAGGGCCTCCCTTCCTCTCTTTTGACCTGGGACATTTTCAGAACCAGGTGAAGAGGAGGGAAGCAGGGATGAGGGGGAAGGATCATCCTTAGGAAGACCCTAAGGATGACCTGAAGAATTTTCCACCAAACCATCAGGAAGCAAGAAGAGAGGTTGGAGTCTGAAATACACTGATTTCAATCCAAAACAGTGACACTCCTTGCACACTCAAGTTTCAGGCTGATAGTCAACGCTTTGACTCCCGCTTTGGCTTTAAATGAAGATTTTACTCTCTGGGTAGAGGGAGACAAGGGCAGGGTGCTATGCAAGAGGGCAGCAAGCATTTGCTGTGCAGCTCAAGGAGTGGGGAGAGGCTGAACCGGAGCCGCTCATAGGTCCTGCGGTGACACTAAGTTGGAACTACGTCCCCAGTCACACAGGAGTTGAAGCACAGATAAATCAGAAAGCATGTCCAGATGCCGAGGGTGAAAAGGATGCCCAGGCCTGGTATGGAAGTTGCCTGTTATGTGGGGAGAAAGTCAGGAGCCTGAGGCAAGGTCAGCTCAGCAACTGGCAAGGCACCCTCCACTCCACGGGGGCCTCTAGGCAGCAGCCTCCAGGCTGGGCTAAGCAAGTCCTCCTTCGTGTGTCACGTCCTCTAAGGCTGAGTGGATGTGATGTGGGGCAGAGCCTGCATAACCATAACCACGGGTGAGATTTGATGGGAATGCACCCCTGAGCACACTGCCTTTGGGAGGACGGGGCACCGGATTGAGATAAGGGGCTTCCATGGATCTACCTACCGCTGATTGTAGTTGTTCTTTGGGGGCACACAACAAACATTTCTCCTATGGAGGACAGAAGCGGCACCAGAAAGATCATTTTTCCCTGGTCCAAGATGGCCAGGCTGCTGGGCACCTCATCAGGTCTTGCTATAGGAAAGGACAGAACAATACAGTTGCACTTGGGAACAGGTGCATCCAGGGTGGAGTCCTACTTGGTCATGGTTTCGGAATCACCCCAGGCCTATAGGGCAAGACCCCAGAGAGGACTCAAGACTCGGGAGGCATCCTGGGGCCAGGAGAGGAGTGGAACCAGTGCTTTACAGCAAGAGGTAAGAGAGTGAGAGAGCCCAGGGGAGGTCGGGGGGAACAGAAACCCGGGGTGTAACACTGGGGCAGGGGCAGGGAGGGCTTCATTACACAGCAGGTATCACATTGGTGAAGGGAATCCATTGGATCTTTTTTTGGTTGTTGTAGTGCCGTCATCTTTTTGTGAAGGGCAAGTGGTACTCCATCAGCTCCATCCATTTTCTTCCGCCGGATCTGTGGGTCTGTGTCCATCTTTCCTATCAGCCTGAGTTCTTGCTGCTCCTTTGGTCCTCTCCTGAGAGGACTGGGGAGTCAGGGAGGGGCAGAACTGGGGAGATAATTTTCAACAGGAAAGGAGATAACCGGTAGCATGGTTGGCCGTGGAAGGCCTTGACTACAAGCCACTGGGGAAGAGAAACCAAGAGAGCTCCTTGAAGGGTCTGGGAGTCCACTGAACCCCGAGGACACTTTGCAAAGCGAAGGGAGGAGATTCTTTAGGGTTGAGGAGAGACGGGTGCAGGTTACACTCACCGCTTGCTATTCTTCTGTATATTTATTAAAACATCCATCTCCTCATCCACATCCTTTTGCATTTCCTTCAAGAGAGAATTCAAAGCTAAAATCATCATCATGAAGGGCTTTTGAAGTTCCTTTTCCTGCCTCACTCTGCAGACCACTCAGAGACCACCGCAGCATCTTACTTCCTCAAGAATCCTCACCAGTCCTGGGTAGGGTGGCTCATCAGGATGTGCCTGACACGTGCTACCCCTCCCTGTGACCTCACCCATTCCATAGTGAAGCTGAAGCACAGGCAGAGTCATTGGGGGCTTGTCCAAAGTCTCCATGTGAGTCAGAGGCCAGGATCTATTTTACCTGATCTCACACTTGAATAAAACCCTTAGCTGCCTTGGTTCAATGCCTATGCAATCTTCCCCGGTGGCGCAGTGGTTAAGAATCCGCCTGCCAATGCAGGGGACACAGGTTTGAGCCCTGGTCCGGGAAGATCCCACATGCCACAGAGCAACTAAGCCCGTGTGCCACAGCTACTGAGCCTGGGCTCTAGAGCCCAGGAGCCACAACTACTGAGCTTGCGAGCTACAGCTACTAAGCCCCACACTCCTGGAGCCTGTGTTCCACAACAAGAGAAGCCACTGCAATGAGAAACCCACGCACCACAACGAAGAGTAGCCCCCGCTCGCCACAACTAGAGAAAGCCCGCGCACAGCAGCAAGGACCCAACACAGTCAAAAATAAATAGATAAAGTAAACAAATTTATAAAAAGAAAACAAACCCCGTGACCTCCCCCCCAAAGACGTTTCTGACACCAGTGTTTTGACCCCTGCCATGTACGTAGATCCTGTGTATCTGCGTTTGTTCCATATTTTACCCAACTCCTGGCAAAAATGGTCAACGCAAAATAAAGTAGACAGTAGCTCAAATGGCACCTCACAGTTATTATTAAGAACTGAAATAATAATAAAATCTTCTTGGCAAAGCTTAGATCCGTAAAATTTGACCTGGAAAAATTGGATAGAAATAGTGGTCACAAAGAACTTCTAAGATGGTGACAGTATTAGTGACAATATCTGTTAAGGACAAAAACAGGGTTGGATTGAATATCACAAAATATAAATGAAAAATAATTTGCTTTGGGGCTTCCCTGGTGGCACAGTGGTTGAGGGTCTGCCTGCTGATGCAGGGGACATGGGTTCGTGCCCCGGTCCGGGAAGATCCCACATGCCGCGGAGCGGCTGGGCCCGTGAGCCATGGCCACTGAGCCTGCATGTCTGGAGCCTGTGCTCCGCAACGGGAGAGGCCACAACAGTGAGAGGCCCGCCTACCGCAAAAAAATAATAATAATAATAATAATAATAATTTGCTTCTAGGAAAACCATTTTAATAAAAAATGAAAGATCTGGGGAGAGTTTACTGATCTGGGGTAGAAAATTGATCAAGGAATTACACCGTCAGGATGGAAATGATTTCCAAAAAATATCTTCTTGAAAAGCATTTAAAAATGTTCGTATACATTTTGAATAAGACATTTGTATTTGTAAATAAAGTCAAATATCCTTGAAGTCAATATTCCCCCGGGTCTAAAACATCAGAGTCAAAACGTCCCATATTCTTAAAAGTCTCACCATCACTTCAAACTCATCACGTTCCAAACTGACCTCTTCACTTTCTCTTCTAAATTAGCTGCTTCCCAACTAGCCTGTCACTGTCACCACTTTTTTCTAATCGTCCAGATTAAAACTTTGGTGTTATCATGCACGCTTGCCTCTCCTTCATTCTTTATACTGAATCAATCACCAAGAATGTTGTCTTTCCTTCGCTGCATCTTTCAGATTTTTACCCTTTTCCTTCTGTTTCTACACTTGGTCCAGCTTTCTTCACCTTGAGCAGAGATGCGGCTTCCAGTTTGATATTCTTGCTCCAGACGGCCCCCACCGACTCCCCCGGCGCCCCCAGGCCACCTTGCAAGCAGCTGCCAGCTCAGCTTTCTGAAGTGCTGCTCCTAGCATGTTCTTTGATTAAGAATCTCCAGAGGCCTCTTACTGCTTACACAACCAAGTCCCAACCTGTCTGCCTGTCTTTCAGAAGCCTTCATTATCCACCGCCTTTGTGCCCATTCCATTTTATTTCTCACAGTTTCCCCCCATGATCCCTCTTTTATGACCGATCTCCCCACTGACTGAGAAGCTTCGCGTTCATCCTGCTTCCATGCTGTGTGCAAGCTGTTCCCGTGCCCGAAATAGCCTCCTTTGTGCCTTGTGATACCCAGTCCTACCCACTAACAAAACACTTACTGTGTTTGCATTTTGATATAGAAATAAGACATGCCCTTTGCAGAAAATTTGGACAATACAGAGGAATATAAAAGAAAAAATTAATCTCATCACCTTTCAATAACAGCAATTAACCCTTTTGGTATATTTCTTTCCAGTCTTTTTTCTATATATTTACTTACCAATTTCTTTTCACCTGTTGAGATCAGCCTGTATATATTACTTGCATCTTGCTTTTTTACTTCTCATTAAAAGTATTCTTTCTAAATTCTGTCTCCTATAGTGAATTTTCATTATATAGATGTATCGTAATTCTATTGGCTATTCCTCTACTTTTGAAAATAGTGGTTGTTTACAATTTTTTGCTATTATAAATAATCCTGTGATGAACTTCTTTTTATATATATCCATGCTGGCATTTCTGATTATTCTCATAGGTTAAATTCTGAGAAGTCAAGGAGTTGATAAGTCATGGAGTTTTGATATTTTTGATACCTATTGTCTAATTCCGTTTTAGTTTTGTACAATCTTGTACTCCAATCAGCAGTACAAGAGCATTCTTATCTTGCTTTATAATTGTCATAAATTACAACTTGGCTTATTTGAATGTGGCAGTTATCTAAGTATTGTTTTCATTTGCAGTTATTTGATTACTCATGAGGTAAAACTTGTTAATATATTTATTGCTTTTTAGTAAGATTCCCCTCTGTGGACTGTTCACATATACCCTTTTCCCATTTTCCTAGTTGGTTCTTATTGATTGTGTGAGCCTTGTAGGTTACAGATAAAAAGCTTTTTTTCTATGTCTATCATATTTGTGGAAAATTATTTCTCCAAAACTGTTGCTTACTTTTTCACTCTGTGTATGGTGCTTTTCTGTTATAATTTTTAAATTTTTTGTATTGTTAAACATTAACAATATTTCCTTTGTGATTTCTTCCATTGTAATTATATTTGGACCATCCAGTTAAATACATACTTCTTATTTTTATTTTTAAAATTCACTTTATATACTATTTCAGTTTATAGTGTTAACTGAGTTAAGCTTTTCCCTTATATAGTCAGGCAATATTCTTTTTTTTTAAATTAATCTTTATTGGAGTATAATTGATTTAAAATGTTGTGTTAGTTTTTGCTGTACAGCAAAGTGAATCAGTTATACCTATACATATATCCACTCTTTTTAAAATTATTTTCCCATATAGGTCACTACAGAGTATTGAGAAGAGTTCCCTGTACTATACAGTAGGTCCTTATTAGTTATATACTTTAATATAGTAGTGTATACATGTCAATCCCAGTCTCCCAAATTATCCCTCCCCCCACCACCATTTTCCCCCCTTGGCGTCCATACATTTCTTCTCTACATCTCTCTCTATTTCTGCCCTGCAAACCGGTTCATCTGTAGCATTTTTCTAGGTTTCACATATATGCATTAATATACAATATTTGTTCTTCTCTTTCTGACTTCACTCTGTATGACAGTCTCTAGATTCATCCATGTCTCTACAAATGACCTAATTTTGTTCCTTTTTATGGCTGAGTAATATTCCATTGTATATATGTACCACATCTTCTTTACCCATTTGTCTGCCGCTGGGCATTTAGGTTGCTTCCATGACCTGGCTATTGTAAATAGTGCTGCAATGAACATTGGGGTGCATGTGTCTATTTGAATTATGGTTTTCTCTGGGTATATGCCCAGTAGTGGGATTGCTGTGTCATATGGTAATTCTATTTTTAGTTTTTTAAGGAACCTCCATACTGTTCTCCATAGTGGCTGTATCAATTTACATTCCTACCAAAGATGCAAGAGGGTTCCCTTTTCTCCACACCCTCTCCAGCATTTGTTGTTTGTAGATCTTCTGATGATGCCCATTCTAACTGGTGTGAGGTGATACCTCATTGTAGTTTTGATTTGCATTTCTTTAATAATTAGTGATGTTGAGCAGCTTTTCATGCGTCTTCTTTGGAGAAATGTCTATTAGGTCTTCTGCCCATTTTTGGATTGTGTTGTTTGTTTTTTTTAATATTGAGCTGCATGAGCTGTTTATATATTTTGGAGATTAATCCTTTGTCGGTTGATTTGTTTGCAAATATTTTCTCCCATTCTGAGGGTTGTCTTTTCACCTTGTTTGTACTTTCCTTTGCTTCGCAAAAGCTGTAAGTTTCATTAGGTCCCATTTGTTTCTTTTTGTTTTTATTTCCATTACTCTAGGAGGGGGATCAAAAAAGTTGTTCCTGATATTTATGTCAAAGAGTGTTCTTCGTATGTTTTCCTCTAAGAGTTTTATAGTGTCTGAGCTTACATTTAGGTCTCTAATCCATTTTGAGTTTATTTTTGTGCATGGTGTGAGGGAGTGTTCTAATTTCATTCCTTTACATGTAGCTGTCCAGTTTGCCCAGCACCACTTATTGAAGAGACTGTGTTTTCTCCATTGTATATCCTTGCCTACTTTGTCATAGATTAGTTGACCATAGGTGTGTGGGTTTATCTCTGGGCTTTCTATCCTGCTGCATTGATCTATATTTCTGTTTTTGTGCCAGTACCATATTGTCTTGATTACTGTAGCTTTGTAGTATAGTCGGAAGTCAGGGAGTCTGACTCCTCCAGCTCCGTTTTTATCCCTCAAGACTGCTTTGGCTGTTCGGGGTCTTTTGTGTCTCCATACAAATTTTAAGATTTTTTCTTCTAGTTCTGTAAAAAATGCCATTGGTAATTTGATAGGGATTGCATTGAATCTGTAGATTGCTTTGGGTAGTATAGTCATTTTCACAATATGGATTCTTCCAACCTAAGAACATGGTATATTTCTCCATCTGTTGGTATCACCTTTAATTTCTTTCATCAGTGTCTTATAGTTTTCTGCATACAGGTCTTTTGTCTCCTTAGGTAGGTTTATTCCTAGGTATGTTATTCTTTTTGTTGCAATGGTAAATAGGAGTGTTTCCTTAATTTCTCTTTCAGATTTTTCATCATTAGTGTATAGGAATGCAAGAGATTTCTGTGCCTTAATTTTGTATCCTGAAACTTTACCAAATTCATTGATTATCTCTAGCAGTTTTCTGGTGGCATCTTTAGGATTCTCTATGTATAGTATCATGCCATCTGCAAACAGTGACAGTTTTGCTTCTTCTTTTCCAATTTGTATACATTTTATTTCTTTTTCTTGTCTGATTGCCATGGCTAGGACTTCCAGAAGTATGTTGAATAATAGTGGAGAGAGAGGACATCCTTGTCTTGTTTCTGATCTTAGAGGAAATGCTTTCAGTTTCTCACCATTGAGAATGATGTTTGCTGTGGGTTTGTCATACATGGCCTTTATTATATTGAGGTAGGTTACCTTCTGGAGTGGTTTTATCATAAATGGGTGTTGAATTTTGTGCATCTATTTTCTGCATCTATTGAGATGATCATATGGTTTTTATTCTTCAATTTGTTAATATGGTGTATCACATTGATTGATTTGCATATATTGAAGAATCCTTGCATCCTTGGGATAAATCCCATTTGATCATGGTGTATGATCCTTTTAATGTGTTGTTGGATTCTGTTTGCTAGTGTTTTGTTGAGGATTTTTGCATCTATATTCATCAGTGATATTGGTCTGTAATTTTCTCTTTTTGTAGTATCTTTTTCTGGTTTTGGTATCAGGGTGATGGTGGCCTCATAGAATGAGTTTGGGAGTGTTCCTTCCTCTGCAATTTTTTGGAAGAGTTTGAGAAGGATGGTGTTAGCTCGTCTCTAAATGTTTGATAGAATTCACCTGTGAAGCCATCTGGTCCTGGACTTTTGTTTGTTGGAAGATTTTTAATCCCAGTTTCAGTTTCATTACTTGTGAGTGGTCTGTTCATATATTCTATTTCTTCCTGGCTCAGTCTTTGAAGGTTATACCTTTCTAAGAATCTGTCCATTTCTTCCAGGTTGTCCATTTTATTGGCATAGAGTTGCTTGTAGTAGTCTCTTAGGATGCTTTGTATTTCTGCGGTGTCTGTTGTAACTTCTTTTTCATTTATAATTTTATTGATTTGAGTCCTCTCCCTCTTTTTCTTCATGAGTCTGGCTAATGGTTTATCAGTTTTGTTTATCTTCTCAAAGAACCAGCTTTTAGTTTTATTGATCTTTGCTCTTTATTTCTGCTCTGATCTTTATGATTTCTTTCCTTCTGCTAATTTTGGGTTTTGTTTGTTCTTCTTTCTCTAGTTCCTTTAGGTATAAGGTTAGATTGTTTATTTGAGATTTTTCTTGTTTCTTGAGGTAGGCTTGTATTGCTATAAACTTCCCTCTTAGAACTGCTTTTGCTGCATCTCATACGTTTTGGATCGTCATGTTTTTGTTGTCATTTGTCTAGGTATTTTTTAATTTCCTCTTTTATTTCTTCAGTGACCTCTTGGTTATTTAGTAACATATTGTTTAGCCTCCATGTGTTTGTGTTTTTTACCTTTTTTCCCCCTGTAATTGATTTCTAATGTCATAGCATTGTGGTCAGAAAAGATGTTTGATATGATTTCAATTTTCTGAAATTTATTGAGGCTTGATTTGTGAACCAAGATGTGATCTATCCTGGAGAATGTTCTGTGCGCACTTGAGAAGAAAGTGTAATCTGCTGTTTTTGTTTCCTTATTAATTTTCCGTTTGGATGATCTGTCCATTGGTGTAAGTGAGGTGTTAAAGTCTCCCACTATTATTGTGCTGCTGTTGATTTCCTCTTTTACAGCTGTTAGCAGTTGCCTTATGTATTGAGGTGCCCCTATGTTGGGTGCATATATATTTATAATTGTTATATCTTCTTCTTGGATTGATCCCTTGATCATTATGTAGTGTCCTTCCTTGTCTCTTGTAACATTCTTTATTTTAAAGTCTATTTTATCTTATATGAGTATTGCTACTCCAGCTTTCTTTTGATTTCCATTTGCATGGAATGTCTTTTTCCATCCCCTCACTTTCAGTCTGTATGTGTCCCTAGGTCTGAAGTGGGTCTCTTGTAGACAGCATATATATGGGTCTTGGTTTTGTATCCATCCAGTGAGCCTGTGTCTTTTGGTTGGGGTATTTAATCCATTCACATTTAAGGTAGTTATCGATACGTATGTTCCTTTGACCATTTTCTTAATTGTTATGGGTTTGTTTTTGCAGGTCCTATTCTTCTCTTGTGTTTCCCACTTAGAGAAGTTCCTTTAGCATTTGTTGTAGAGCTGATTTGGTGGTGCTGAATTCTCTTAGCTTTTTCTTGTCTGTAAAACTTTTGATTTCTCCATCAAATCTGAATGAGATCCTTGCCAGGTAGAGTAATCTTGGTTGTAGGTTCTTCCTTTCCATTACTTTAAATATATCATGCCACTCTCTTTTGGCTTGTAGAGTTTCTGCTGGGAAATCAGCTGTTAACCTTATGGGAGTTCCCTTGTATATTATTTGTCATTTTTCCCTTGCTGCTTTCAATAATTTTTCTTTGTCTTTAATTTTTGCCAATTTGATTACTATATGTTTCGGCGTGTTTCTCCTTGGGTTTATCCTGTATGGGACTCTCTGTGATTCCTGGACTTGGGTGGTTATTTCCTTTCCCATGTTAGGGAAGTTTTCGACTATAATCTCTTCAAATGTTTTCTCTGGTCCTTTCTCTCTCTCTTCTCCTTCTGGAACCCCTATAATGCTAATGCTGTTGCATTTAATATTGTCTCAGAGGTCTCTTAGTCTGTCTTCATTTCTTTTCATTCTTTTTTCTTTATTTCATTTCACAGCAGTGAATTCCACCATTCTGTCTTCCAGGTCACTTATCCGTTCTTCTGCCTCAGTTATTTTGCTATTGATTCTTTCTAGTGTATTTTTCCTTTCAGTTATTGTATTGTTCATCTCTGTTTGTTTGTTCTATAATTCTTTTAGGTCTTTGTTAAACATTTCTTGCATCTTCTCGATTTTTGCCTCCATTCTTTCTTTTTTTAAATTTATTTTTGGCTGCGTTGGGTCTTTGTTACTGTGCGTGGGTTTTCTCTAGTGGCGGCGAGCCGGGGCTGCTCTTCGTTGAGGTGCGCAAGCTTCTCATTGCGGTGCCTCCTCTTGTTGCGGAGCACGGGCTCTAGGCACATGGACTTCAGTAGCTGCAGTGCGTGGGCTCAGTAGTTGTGGCTTGAGGGCTCTAGAGCACAGGCTCAGTAGTTGTGGCACACGGGCTTAGTTACTCCGCGCCATGTGGGATCATCCTGGACCAGGGGTCAAACCCGTGTTCCCTGCACTGGCAGGTGGATTCTTAACCACTGTGCCTCCAGGGAAGTCCGCAGACCTCATATTAAGAGGTTCTGATATAATTGCTATGGGGTGCAGCCAGGTGTAAAGAGGAGCTGTTCAAATCCACAGTACAGGTGATTTCAGCACATAGCCAATGTTAATAACTACTGCTAAAGTGCTAAGGACCTGGTTCTCATCAGGAGCAAGCATCTGAAGCACTGAAGAGTTTTGAGCAACTGTGCCCAAACTTGGAGGTTTTTATTCAGTTCATCTGGGCCAGGGCCTGGGTAAATGGACTTTAGAAATCCTCCGAAGTGATTCTCAGTGCATCCCTGGCAGAGAGGCTGTTACAGGATTATCTATGTTGGCTTCTTCATTTGTCTGGTTATCCTTGGGCTGTACCACCTTAATTTGATTATTAAGTTGGCTTCATTACGATTTTAATATCTGGTAGAAGTAATGCCCCCTTACAACTCTTGAAAAATTTATAAATAAATGCTTTTGTCTATTTATGCTTCTGCATTTGTTGTTCTCAAACTTCTACCTGGGGAACACAAACAAAACCCCAGGGTGCCAGGCCCATCAACACAGGGCCTGAGCTCTGTTTCCTATATTTGTGCTCCTGGTGATTCTGAAACCCACCAACGTCTGTAAACTGTTATTCTAGAATCTAGATGATCCTTTTAGTAATTATTGAGTTCAAAAATAATCTTACTGGGCTCTTGGTTAGATTCACATTAAACTTCCAATGCTGCCTTAAGACTCACCTTAAGGCTCACTTCCTCTAAAAGGACTTTTCTGGTTACCCCAACCCACATTCGTTACTCACTTCTCTAAACCCCTGGTTAGTTGACAACCAGTCATCATTTAGCTTGGTACTTACTTGTTATTTAATTCTTTTTTGCAATAGAGTTTGGGTCTCTTATTAAGCTGTAAGCACTTGCAGGGCAGGCTCTGGCATCTCCTTGCATGATTCCTCGTATGGTACTGGCCCATGGAGGGCACTCAGTAAATGCTTACCTTTATAATCTCCACAAATTCCTGGAGTTTTTCAAATTCCTGGTCCATTACATCTTTTATCTAGTGAGGAAGAAAGGCAAAGAGCACATCACTGAATGTGGAGTTGTCTTTCAGGCATTTTAAGCTAAGGGCT
Source organism: Pseudorca crassidens (assembly GCF_039906515.1). Lineage (NCBI taxonomy): Eukaryota > Metazoa > Chordata > Mammalia > Artiodactyla > Delphinidae > Pseudorca > Pseudorca crassidens. Next base: position 133,619,077 of record NC_090297.1, on the reverse strand, counting down.
GCAGCTGCTCCCCTGGAATGAGCTAGATCAAGATTAAGGAATGTTCTAATAATGGCCTACTAGAGCCACTTTCTTCCCAAGAGTCTGTGAAGGGACTAGGGTGAGTGTATCATCAAGTCAACACCAGCAGCAGCCTTGGCACAGCTTGGATCTGGTCATTGCAAGGCTGCCATGTGGAGCTCAGACCACAGCTTCAATTACACGTTCTTGCTTGAGCATTTCCTTTGTTCATAAATATGCTATAAGTGATTCCGTCAGAGAAACAAGAAGAGGATTCTTGCTCTGCAGCTCGCTCAGGGGAGGAGTATTAGGACAATGGAATTGGTCCCTGACTGCCCCCCAATTCCAGGTCAGCCCCTCTCACTCTGTCACTAAGGTTGTATCTCCCCACCCTTATCAATGAGATATCTTAGAGAGCCCTTATCATTCAAAATTTGGGTTTAAGCACGAAACAAGTAAGAAACAGATAACCTAAGCTGCTGACACTTAAACATTCTAGGGGATTTGGGCTCAGTTGGTTTGATTGCTTTTTCCATGCAATTTCTGATTTTCTTTACTATTCAAAGTTAGGCATTTCATTTTCCTTGAAGCTCCACTTTTTCTCCGTGAGCTGAAAAGTCTCATCCTGTTACCTGTTTTATCTCCTTCATTTTTTCCTTGAGCTCTTCCCTCACCTCCCTGAGTTCATTCTGAGAAAATAAAATAGAGAAGGAGTGAAGAAATGTCTTGGATGGAAGGGAAACAGTCAAAAGGAGGAAAGGAAAGATCCTGGGGCATTGCCAAAAGAGGAGCAGAGAGATAGATGCCAGCAGGGAGGAAAGAAAGGATGCTATTAAGAAAATAGGATAGTGGGACACACAGACATCCAGTACCTCCAGATGTGATGCACTTTGAAAAGGTCATACTTTCACTCCTGTGGTGTGAGAACCGAAAAATGTATGGCCTAAGTCTAATGGTGAGGAAGCATCAGACAACCCAAATTCAGGGTCATTCTACAAGATAAATGATTTGTCATCAAAAATGACAGTGTCCCAAAAGACAAGGTCGAAGAACTGTTCCAGACAAAAAAAGACTGAAGAGACATGGAAACTAGATGCAAGGTGTGATTCTGGATTGGATCCCAGACCAAAAAAGTTATCTTCTCTTTTGTTATGAAAGACATTAGTGGGATAACTGGTGAAATTAGAATAAGGGCTGTAGGTGAGAACTGTATCAACATTAATTTCCTGCTTTTGATGTTTGGATAATTGTACTGTGGCTGTGTAAGAGAATGTTCTTGTTTTGAGGAAATATATACCGAAATTTGAGAGAACCACTTGCTCGCAGATGGTTCAGGAAATATATATGTTATATATAGGTGTGTGAATATGAAAGAGAGAAAAAAAACCCAAGATAAAATGCCAACATTTGGGAATCTGGGGGAAGGGTATACTAGAACTCATTGTACCATTTTTTGGAAAATATTCTGTAAGTCTGAAATTATTTTAAAATAGAGAGAACCAGAAGGAAAGGAGTCACAGGGGCTGGAGCAGAACTGTAGATGCTGGCAGTTCACCTGCTGCAGAAGTTGTTCTGTTGGCCCCACCTGTTCACTGGGCTGATCCAACTTCCTGTCTCCTGGGTCCACACACCTACCTTTAGCTCCTTTGTCCCTCCTGGTTTGGTAAATGGCCCTTCTTGTTTAGCTCCTTTGTAGTCATATGTCTGTTGGTTGGAAACAGAGACACAGAATATTGGAAACTGCAGGCGTGGGAGGGTGAGGCAGGAGGGATGACCCCGAGTTTCTGCTCCTCCCTTTGGGTCAGCGCAGAGGTAACCTGGCCTCACCTGTGCAGGAGTTTCCTCCATCCTTCTCCCCTCTCTGAGCTCATCTCATTCCACTCCCTTCCTGGCCCACTGGGCCTCAGCTTTCTGTCCCCTCCACAGACATACTCATTCCCACCTCAGGGCCTCTGTGCGCACTGCTTTTTCTGCCCACAGCGCTTGTCCTCAGCCCTCCAGGGGCCGCAGGCTTGTCCTACAGCTCTCAGCTCAGAGGAAGGCCTTCCTGATGCCCTCAACCCCCAGCAGCCCCCCCAATCACATCTCCCTATTTTAATTCCCTGCATCATAGGTAAAACTGCTGAATTTTTCCTTATTTATTTAGGTATCTGCTTTGTTCTGTGAGAGCAGAGAGCTTGTCTCTCTCTCAATATATCCGCCAGCATCTGGGACAAGTCTTGGCCACCAGGGACAGCGAATGACCCCTGACTCCAAGTCACCTCCTCATGCGTCTCAGGCCTGGCTGCCGGTATGGCCTCAAACAAGCTTCTTACTCTGATCAGCTCTGGCTTCAATTCCAGGCAAACTGCCTTGTAGTTCTTGTTCTGCAGAGACAGGAGGCTGGGATTCAGGCTGCCAGGCATCAGGACTGGGGAGGACCCTCCACCCACCCGACCCTGCCTGTCCAACTGCGCTTAGGCTCAGGCCCACATACCCCCAGCGCCTGGGCCAAGATAACTCACATTTTCTCATGCTCTACTCCTCTCATGAGTGACACCTGCCTGTTCGGCAGGCAGCCCTCTCCCTGGGGAGCTGGCGGGGGTGAGGGCTGGCGGGGACACTTTAAGATAACTCAAGGAAGCCGTCTAAGTATTTTTTCAGGAGCATTGACTTTGGAGGTAGACAGACAGACTTGAATTCTAGTCTCAGCTGCCCTCCTTACCAGCTGTGTTGACTTAGGCACGTTATTTAGCTTCTCTGAGCCTTCACTTCCTCGTCTGTAAATTGTGGATGATAATTACCTTTATCTGATGAGGTTCTTGTGTGCCTTAAACACGCGGGTAAGATGCGGGCCTGGCTGGGGTCATGGCTCCGGAGTGGCCGGGATAGGGGTGGGGCATTTCGGTGCTCCTTTTCCTGGCGGGGGTCCTTCCCACCCCAAGCCCAGGGGTCCATTCCCCACCCTCCTTCCCGCCTGAGAGGCCACGTCATGCTCAGAGGTAGAAAGAAAAGCCGAGGGTTCGTTGGGGACTCTCTGTACCCCCCAACTCCATCCAGTGAGAGTTCAAAGAGGCCCCACATTGGCCAGCAACGTTTCTCCTTTACCAGGTTTGTTTTCTTCAGTTCTGCCCTCTTGGCCGACATGATGGAGGAGGCCAGAGTGTTCTTCAACTTCCCAACCTCCCCACAATGGGCCCCCGGGACCAGGCCACTGCAGGTTACAGGCTGAGGTGAGGGCAGGATGCCCACCTCTCTGTGTGTGGAACAGCTGAGGTCACAATGCCCAGGACCTGCATGCTGGCCGCAGTGTCGCTGCAACTTTGAGCCTGGGGTGCCTCGGCCGCTGAGAAGAGGACCTCAGGTCGGGTTCCAAAACCACGAAGTCTCCCTCCTGCAAGGGGAGAGGGGCTGTCCTGGAAAGCCCACCCTGAAGGACCACAGCCAAGCACAAGGGACGCCCCAGGAGAAGCAAAAATTGCCGGCTCCTTTCCCAGAGGGACCCACCCAAAGACCAGGAGGAGGTGTCTGCCCTCAACAACGAGCTTCTCCTGGAAGCCCACACACCTGCTCTCCTGACCCTTCCTCGAGCCTAAAGCTATTTTGGGTTGGGATGCCCTGAAGTCTCTCCGGTTCAAGGTGCACATACTGTGCTAATCCGGGGCTCTCTGTGCTGGGGGAGGGGTGCCAGTCTCGGCAGGACGATCTCTGATGCCCAGGCCTGACTGCACAGCTGGCTCTGTCCCCTCTCCCCTCCTACACCCAACTCCATTCTTTCCTCCTGGTTTTTCTACTATCCTGGAAGAGCGTTAGGGCAAGAAGCAGTATGTGGACAGTGCAGTTGGTGAAAAGCCCAGATGACGGGCGATGAAGAATACTGAGACCATCCTGAGGGTAACTATGATTTGTGTTTTGAGAGTCAAAGGAATGTAGCCTCCCTGGGACCTAAAATTATTCAGCATCCAGGTTAGCAAGCCTAACTGGACGCTGAATAATTCTCTTTCCTCTTATCCTTGGGCACGCCTTCTTCCCTCTACTACCTGCTACAGAAAGGGCCAACTTGGAAATTCCTAGAACAGACAGTACAGGAAATGATGCAAATTGCACGTGAAGTGCGTGTCCGCACCCCGGACGTGACTTTTCGCCCTCACCTTCCCATTTCCTGCGCCTATGCCTGTCCTTCCCAGAGGCGCTGAGCATTGGAGCTTCTTCGGAGTCACTTGCAGCATTTCTGATGCATTTCCTAGGGGGTTATTTTGCAGCTCCCAACCTGGTGAGAGCCTTCAATCTCAGCCCATCACAACCAAAGGAGAACGTCTGTCACTGTTCAGTGGGGGAGGGGAAGAGATGGGAGGGGAGGAGAGGAAGTGGCGGGGAGCTTCCCAAGCTCCTCTCCCCCTTGTAAATGAGGGGTTGGAAAGCTAAGGTCCTTTGACCACTGTGCTCGGTCCTCCCAGATCCGCTGGCCACATGGCAGGAGGGCCCTTTCTCCACAGGTTTCCAAAGTTCCCATAGGCTTGAGCAGGAAACTACAGTGAAAATGATGGTCTCCTTCTCAACGTTTACCAGCTCTGTGAAAATGGGCACCTTCTCGTCTTTGTTTGGGGTTGAACTCCTCCTGGGCCTGCAGCAAAGTGTCCTTTGCTTGGCTGAGCAGTTGTTAAATGAGTCTCCTCTTGGCCAAGCATGTCACATGAGCCCACTGGCCCATATAGCAGGAAATTGGGTGTGAAAGGAATCAAGGTCTCATTGTGAAAACTGCTTTGTAAAGTAGAAAATTATACACACACACACATCATCATTATCGTCATCATCATTTGGACAGAAATTTAACTACAGACCCACAGCTCCAGGCTTGTGCCTTCGTATAGTACTTGCTATTCATGTCCTCAAATACATCATTGTTGTCATCAGTATGTTCTGGAAGGGCTGGGAATATGTTTAATGAACCTAAATAAATGAGTCTGTTACTTTCTTCTCTAAGATTTTGCAACTGCGTGAGGCCCTAGGTGGAAACAGCACTGTGATGTGGAAGTGGCTGTGGTATGACTTTGTTATATGCAGGCCGTAGTCCATTCTTTTCTTTTTTGCGGTACGCGGGCCTCTCACTGTTGCGGCCTCTCCCGTTGCGGAGCACAGGCTCCGGACGCGCAGGCTCAGCGGCCATGGCTCACGGGCCCAGCCGCTCCGCGGCATGTGGGATCCTCCCGGACCGGGGCACGAACCCGTGTCCCCTACATTGGCAGGCGGACTCTCAATCACTGTGCCACCAGGGAAGCCCCGTAGGCCATTCTTACCTGGAGAATGTCAGATAGGCTTTTCCTAACCCCGCTTCAGGGCAAAATCCACTGGTCCAGGGCAAGGACCGTAGAGCCCTCTGATGTTCCAAAGGAGTCTGGTGAAAGGGGAGCTTCCCAACATAGAGAAAGAAGCAGTCATGTGTCTCTTTTCCCCAAGTTGATGGCATTTGGATTTCCTTTTCTTTTTTTTTTTTTTGGATTTCCTTTTCTTTTTTTTTTTTTTTGGATTTCCTTTTCTTTATAGGGGTCCTGATTTTTCAGTTTCATGAAGACAATGTTGTGTGTGGGGTGGAGTCCAGGGAAGGAGGATTAAAAATGGCCTTAGGCCTCTGTGTTTGGCCCCTTGTCATTCCAGAGGTACAAAATTCCAGGGTCTGGCTTACAATGAAGCCCGGGCTCAGCCTAGACTCACATCTAGGCCCAGAGAAGGTGAAGAGAACGTCATCTGTGCTGAGGGGCCCATTTGACTACAGGGGACCCAGTGTTCTAAAGCCCTTTGATTCTCAAAGGTGCCCAGAGTCCTGACGGCCGTGGTCTCCAGTCAACCTTGCACGACACAGTTTGCCACACGTGACCTCGATGATTGGCCCCTGAACACCCTGCCACACACTGCGGTGTCTAGCGCTGCCGCCCAGTGGCCCACTGGCCGGTTCTTAGCCCCAGGGCACCTCTCACGGGACTTTTATATGATTGGTTACTGCATTGTCCCACATAACTGATTTATAGACACCTTACTTCTACACTGTGCAGGGTTCGGACATCTTTTCTCATTGACACATTGGTTCCTATGTAATCGCTGATCATTCCTATAAACAGTGTATCAGATCTTGGCTAGAATCAAGTCCCATTATATTGTTTCTATGGAATTTCTATCATGTGAACTTCTAGTGCCTCTATTTCAGGAACAAAACGTAATATTCTGAACAATGAATGGTAAATCTCCAGCTACCGCAATACAGCTTACGATAAGTTAAAAGTCAGAGCAAAGGCTTTGAGGATCGCAGGCTTTTTTCTCCTGTGTGTTCTCTACGACAGGGACGCATTTGCCAGGGCCTCCCAGGACCCAGGGGAACCTGCTACTGTTCCCACAGCCGACTGTTACAGTGCAGCCTGCTGTGCGAAATAAAGAGCCACCAACCATCAGAGGCTCCCCTGTCCTGCCAAACGTAGCTCCTGGGGCCTCCTTACTTGGCTGGTGTCCCTTTACCGTCTTTGGATGCAGCCCAAGTAGAGGATGATGGCAGTTATACTCCTGCCTCTTTTGGCTTCCCTGATCGAAGGCTCTCTACACTTGCTATCCCAGTCTGTAGCCTCCTCTCCACCTCTGACACATCCAAATTCCCATTTATCACTGAAGCAATCAAACTGGTGCAATAACCTCTTTGGATTGCCCTTGTTGGGGGGCTATGATTTGCATGGTGTCCATGGAGGATCACAGATGGGAGGATTCCATGGGTTAGTCCTGGGAGCAGCCTGCATCCCTCCCACTCACATTTCTTTGGCTACAAACTAACAAGGCCACACCTAACCAGAAAGGAGGCTGGGATGTGTGGCCACGTGTCTCCCAAGAATAAGAGGAAATAGGTTTAAGGAGTGGGCAACCAATCTCTGCCACACCTTCCTAAAGCATCTCATCTCTCCTATTTCACTTTATCAAGTCCTCTCGTAAGAAAGCTTGGTTTGGGGTTCTGGTTTTGGTGCAAAAGGGAGGTAGCCAACAAGGTCTGAAAGGGAAAATTACACCAGGTTCTCGAGCTGAGATGAAATCTCCTAACAAAGGTGAACTGGCAGAGTTCAGGTTAGGGATCTACCTGTTTGTCACCTGAATGGCCAGTGGGTGGGACATTGAGACAGAGATTGGGATAATGATCCTGTTGGTCCAGGGCTTTGCAATACAACAGTTCCAATCTATTCCAGTCCCATTCTGCAGAAGGCCCTGCACACCTCGCTCCCCTCCTGCAGGCATCAGAATGTGGGTCTGGTCTGAAGCTTCTCTTGCTGCTCTGAGCCCTCCAAGAAGCACTAGGGCCTGACCAAGGTGTCTGACCTTTGTCAGCCCCTTCACTGTCCTCTTGGCTGTCCTCTTGGCTGAAACTCCATAACCTCCTTAGAGGAACCTTTGTGTCTAGTCCCACGAAGCCCCTGGACGTGACCCCTGCCTGGGGATGCCTACAGCTGGCCCCCACTGCCAGACATGGACAACAATCCAGGCTGGACCAACGTTTTCCAGAACCTGGGGATACTGGTCACTAGAGGGCTTCCTGTGGAGTCAGCCTGGCTGGTGCTTTTTTCATATCTGATTAACTTCCTTCTCTTGGCCATTCTGCCCCTGGGATCATTAGCATCTCACAGCTGAGTCTAGGTGAAGAATGGCCCAGACTGTGTGAATCTTCTGCCCTCAGCAGGCGTTCCAGGGCCTGGGCTGGGGAAAGCATCTCTGCCCTGGAGCTGTGAGTGGTGATAAAAGCAAGGAAGCTTGTAGAGCCCCAACGGGAGAGTTCAGTGAGCTGGAGAAGGCTGTTTAAACCAGTCTCCAAACAGGAGCCAGACACAGATTCTGAGAGCCGCTGTGGAGACAGGGTGAGAATAGCTCTTGGCAAAGGCCACCAGACTGGATGACCGCGGTGCATTTGAAGACTAAGAATTAGGCCGTTTCTAGAGGTTTGCGTCTTCGTTCTTGTTACATGTCTGTGCTCTAAACAGGGCTGTGGATTTTTTCCTTTGTTGGCAAAAAGCATGTATAGAATGTGTATAAATGGGTTGCTTGTTTTTCTGGATCTTGAATTCATGGATTCCACATACCTCTTGCATTTCATGCCAAAATATTTGGCTGTTCTGATTTAGTTTAGGTTTAACAGAACTGAAAAACACCCCATATATCCAGATCCACGTGGACAGTCTGCATGTAACACTGGTTTTCGTTTAGCTCCCAGTCTCACCGTGGGGAAATTCCGCTGAGGCATCCCATTTGCTGGTGCAGGTAGAGCGAATCACCGGCTCTGAAACAGCCAGTTCTCTGATGAGGGGTTGAATGCTGTCCTAGAAGCTGGGAGTTCAGCCTCTTTCTCCAGCCCTCCCAACAATTAAACCAGCCGATGTGGATTCCTTTTGCAACTAAGAACGTGACCGGTGAATGGAGATGGCCCCATGTTCCCGCTAATTGTAGGTCTTTGGAAAGTCACACACGTGCAGCAGTAACTCCTGCCTGGTGACCCACAAGCACATGGCCTACGGAAATGTTGGGGACTTCTATTTGGTGACATCTCGTGGGTTCTCAGGGTTGGTCATTTTAACTAGTGGCCATGATAAAAGCAGATCTGATGCCTTACTATCAAGCCCCTCATCATTTTTTACAAGTGATTTCACTTGGCTGGTTCTTTGTAGCCAAACATCGTGCAGATACATTTTTTTTTTTTGGGTGCAGATACATCACTTCGGAAGACGGCCTTTACCTCACAAGAGCTTGCCGGCTCGTCGCCCTGTATGTTGGTTCTGCAGGGAGCGCTTTCTCCAGCAGGCCTGTTCCCCTGCTCAGGAGACTGAATCCACAAGTCCACCCGGGCTCCACCCCCGCCTTGTTCCTCGGGGCCACTGGCAGCTCTCCGCTCCACCCCCTGCTCCTGTCCACATGGCTCTGGGGTGTCCCTGGGCCACGTGACAGACCAACACTTTGAGAAGAACCCTCTGGGCCCTGGGCTCCACTTGAAGTTGAGGAAGGAGGCGTAAGTGACACCGCTCCTCTAGGTGGCAAAACTTGTGTGAAAAATCGCTGTCTGGGAAAGACAACGTGGGTGGAGCCGAACACGGAAGCAGACCACAGTCGCTTGCCGAGCCTTCTAAACATAAGCGTTGACGTATTTCTAATTCTTGATCAAAACAAAGCAACCCCGTTCTCGTGACAGAATAAAACCTGTGACAATAACAAGCGATGCAGAGAGTCGTGAAGCCCAGGGCCGGCCTGGCTCTCCACGCCACCACTCATTGGCAGGTCACCCTTATCCAGGCTCAGGGCCAGGCTGGGTCTTAGCAAGGAGCTCTGGGTCACCATGCAGGGGACTCCACAGCAAATCCCCTGCAGGTTCAACACACGTTTACTGAGCCTGACTGTGTGCCAAGCTCTCTGCTAGGCACCAGGAGCACAAAGATTCCTGGCGTGGCCCTGGCCCTAGGGACTCATCATTGAGGGGCTGACAGGGCATCATTAGAATCGCACTTACAATATGGTAAGTAGGCTCAGGGTGCCGAGAGCCCAGAGGAGGTGCACGACCCAGTTCTCAGAGCTGGCTTTCTGCCATGTTAACCTGGCCTTGTGAGCTTCCCAGTACCCTTCACGTTAGACAATTTTTTCTCTAAACCCAGTGCAGGAGGCGGGGGTGGGGGGTGAGGGGGAATGCTGCCTACCACATGCCAAACTTTCCCATCGCCAGTGCCTGCCTGGGTCTCTGAAGATGACACGCTCCCCCCATATCAGTGGGACCATCCCCTCCATGCTGAGCCCTGGACGGTGAGTGTTTACCTGTCTCCCGTGTATCAAATGGGTCTTCCTTCCAGCAGAGAGAGTTGCTAGCCTGTCCCAGCAGGTGTATTACATACCAAATCAGCCTTCTCTATCTGCTCCATCTGGCCCAAGCTCACCTTTACCTGGCCTTGTTACTCTACACAGCAGCTGGAACTGGACTTAGATCTACACATCCTCTAACAACGTAGAGCAAGAAGGTGTCCTCCGAGCTGTGAGTGTGTCAGGCTGATACTGCATCACGTCGCAGTGTCTGCAGGTAACACATGCCCGTTCTCAGAGGTCCTGTGGGTTCCTGCCTTGGGAAATAATGGGATATATCCATAAATGTAACAAGACTTGGGTTTTGTACGTGGATCTCCCTCAGCTCCCAGCACTCAGAGAATTGGAAAAATGGAAGCCCCAAAGTCCACACAAAGGAGACTTTGCAGTACCGACCTGGTGTCAGTGAGATTCCTTTTGCTGACGCCACTCAGTAAACTTACCTGGCCTCTGTCCTGCTGCTCCCTGCCAGGCCCCACAGACACTCAACAGGCCTTCTCTTCTGCCTTCCACTTGGTTACTTGTATCAGGGTTCTCCAGAGAAACAGAATCGATAGAATATCTGCCTACCTATCTATCTAACAATCAAGAGATTTATTTTAAGGAAGTGGCTCACATGATTATGGAGGCCAAAAAGCCCCGAAATCTCCCATCTGTAGCTGGAGACCCAGGAGAGCCCATGGTGGAAGTTTCTGTCTGAGTACAGAAGACTGAGGTCCCAGCTGTAAAACAGAGAAAGAATTATTTCTTACTCAGCCTTTTATTCTACCCAGGCCTTCAGCAGATTGGATGGGGCTCACCCACATTAGGGAGGGCAATCTGCTTTACTCAGTCAGCCAATTCAAATGTTAATCTCATCCAAAACACCCTCATAAATATACCCAGAATAATATTTAACCAAATTCAGCTAATCCTTGTGCCCGGGTTTGGATTGCACAGGTCCACTTATATGAGGATTTTTTCAGAAGAAATACTGCAGTCCTACGCTATGCGCAGTTGGTTGAATCTCCAGATGCGGAACCGTGGATACCAAGGCTGACTGTAAAGTAATATGCAAAGTTCTGACTGTCCGGGGGTCGGCACCCCTAACACCCACGTCGTTCAAGGGTCAGCTGTACCCTGTGACCTCGTCAAGCTGATATGTAAAAGTAACTATCATATTACCTGTCTCTGCTGCTTTCGTGACCCATGTCCTCATCTTCTGGAGCACAGCCTGTTTCCTTCCTTGAGTCGTGGCACGTGAGGCCTGATCTCATGGTAACTGACCTCTGGCTTGGCCTCAGACCCTCGCCCCTGGCTCTTTGGACACCAGATCCCTCCTTCTTCCCTTTGTCCTTTGTTGGAGAGCTTTCTCCCACGCCACTTGCTGTGGCTGGTGGTTTCAGGGCAAAATCTTCCAGGAAGAGGGCTCTCTCTCTCTCTCTCTGCTCAGTGTTATGAATCAGCCCCCCGCCAAGGGGTCACGCCTCCTCCTCTGCTCACTCGTGGTGTTTGTCTCCTGACACCCATCTAGTGGGAGGGTGTTTGTCCGTACCCTCCTGATGCCCTGCTCTGCCAGGAGGGAACACCCTATTTTTCAGATTCCCTTGCCGTCTCGGCCCCTTCTGAGCTCGTTCTCAGCTCGGAGCATGCCCCCAGCCTCTCCAGTCTCCTGCCTCCCTAGACTGTCACACTGCTTGGTTAATGCCAAACAGGTGCATGGACGTGTGGGGCTACGGCATGATTTCCCTGTGGAAGGGCAGGGTAGCGCAGGTGTGAAGACATTGGCTACCTGTGATTCCTTGTAGTTTTGTTTTGCATTTCCCTAATGATTAGTGATATTACACATCTTTTCATGTTCTTACTGGCCAACACATTTACTTTTTTTTTTTTTTGAGGTACGTGGGCCTCTCACTGTTGTGGCCTCTCCCGCTGTGGAGCACAGCCTCCAACACATTTACTTTTAAAGGAATAAAGCATAATTTAAAAAAAATCAGTTATTAAAACAGCACTTAAACAGAGGGGGGAAAATAAATGAAAACTTTGAGCAGCTGTAGTTTAGAATCCAAGGGTTCATGTTCCCCATGAGGTTCCAGGAAAAATGTTTCTTCAGGATTAAGGAAGCAGGGCTGGCTGCCCAGTACGGTGTGCTGCCTCCTAAGGGGTGCCCAAGAGCAAAGGACCCTGGGTGGCTCTCCCCAAGGGACCCAAGGAAGCGTTCGAGGAAGGCTCCAGTGACCTGCCCCAGGAGCTCCACTGCTTCCCCAGCTGTGTGGGGATCCAGAGAAGCTAGCTGTAACAGAACTTTTCCCTGGAGCAGGAATGGCCCCATGAGGCATAATTGTCTTCAACAGTTCATGTCCATGCTGAGAAAACTATCATGCATTGTTGGTGGGAGTGGAAAATGATATAACCCCCCTGGAAGAGAGTTAGCGGTTTCTTATAAGCATACACTTACCATATGACCCAGCAATCCAATCCCTAGGCATTTACCCAAAAGAAATAAGAACATATGTCCACACAAAGACTTGTTCATGAATATTCACAGCAGCTTCATTCATAATGGCCTCAAACTGGAAAACAACACCACATCTGCCAGCAGGAGAATGAATAAACAACTTGTAGTATTTTCCTACAGTGGAAGACCCTTGGACAATAAAAAGGAGTTAACTACTGATACATAGGACAGGATGGGTAAATCTTACAGATGTTTTACTGAGTGAAATTCCATTCAGATGAAAGGCTAGAAAACAAATCTATAGTGACAGAACGCAGATCAGTGGCTCTCTGAAGCTGGGGTGGGGGAGGGATGGCTGCAAAGAGCAGCAGGGAATATTCTGGGGTGTTGGAAATGTTCTATGACTCGACTGTGGTGGTGGTTCCACTGGTATGTACATTCTGCAAAACCGATCAGACTGTACACTTAAAATAGGTGCATTGTATTGTGCATGCACCTTAAAATTTTTAAGTTGACTTAGAGACAAATAGATGATGCAATGTTTCTTGCACATTGGAATTTGTGCAGTGTATCAAAGCCACTACAAAGATGATTTCATTTAATCCTCATAATAGCATTGTAAAATAGTTATTATTACCCTCATTCCGCAGATAAGGAATTGTTTAGGAAAACCACCCCCCAGCCTTTCCCCTTGTGTTTCTCCTTTGCTCTCACACCATGTCATACCACACCCACCACTTCTGACACCAGACATATGGGGGTTTTCACCTACAAGCAGCGATTCTCTGTGACACCAGCTGGGTGTCCTACAATTTAACTCAGTTCTGACACTACTGGAGCTAGTGTCAGATCCCACAGGTTAAGGGCTCGGTCTTACAAGGCTCTCCACCCCCTACCGGCCCCCCGCTTCAGACGCCAGCCCCAAGTCCAGGTTGTTACCTGTGCTTCTGACCAAGTAGCTATAGATTGGAGACTCCCACGACCCCCTCCTCAGGTTCAATTAATTTGCTAGAGTGGCTCACAGAACTCAGAGAAACATTTTACTCACCAGATTACCAGGAATACCCAGGTGGGACAGAGACACAGGGCGAGGTATGAAGAAAGGGCAGGGAGCTTCCATGCCCTCTCTGAGTGCACCATTCTCCCCATGTCTGCATGTGTTCACCAACCCAGAAGCTCTCTGAACCTCACGCTTTTGGAATTTTGGTGCAGACTACTTCTTCTTCTTCTTCTTCTTCTTCTCCTTCTTCTTCTTTTTGTGTCTGCACCACGTGGCGTGTGGGATCTTAGTTCCCTGACCAGGGATCGAACCCATGCCCTCTGCAGTGGAGGCATGGAGTCTTAACCACTGGACCACCAGGGAAGTCCCTGCGGAGGCTTCATTACGTAGGCCTGAGCAATCATTAACTCTGAAGGACAGGAGGCTGGTGCTGAAAACTCCAAGCTTCTCAACAGAGCTTGGTCTTTCTAGAGACTGGCCCCAATCCAGGCGCCCACCCTGAGTCACTTCATCAGAAAAAAAAGACACTCCTGTCACTCAGGAAACTACAAGGGTTTTAGGAGCTCTGTGCCAGGTACTGGGGGCAGAGACCAATATATATTTTTTCTATTATCTCACAGGCATCAAGGCTTAGAGAAAAACCTCTCGAGTTGTGCTCGGCTGGACATCGCATCCACAATGCACATCTCTAACAAAGAGCCCAGAAAGTCGTTAGCAGCTCACTTTGCGGAAGAAAACCTGTCTGCTCTCAGGGGTGCTGAGAGCGTGTCCGAGTAATACGGCAAGTGTGGGAAATGCAGCTTCCACTCCGAGGATACAGATCTAGTTATCCTGGGAGATTGTGGGAAAGTTTAAGTTGTAGACACGTATGTACCTAAGGGTGTATTGTGTGCAGGTGGAAAAGCATTCCTAATCTGGGGGATGGGAAGAGATGCTACAGGGAGTTTCCACGAACCCCTTTGCCTCCTGTGGCTCACGCAAACCAAGTGTTTGTTCCTGGGTTGCTCATGAAGCCAGCTGCTTCCTTCTCTCTCTTCCCTTTATCCAGCCTGGGTTTCCTCACACAACTTGGGCGAAACTGGTGTCCCGGGCAGCAAGGCTGTGCCCTCTCCCCTCATCACTGGCCCTCCATGTCCAGTGTAAGGCCCCTCATTCATTCGTGTAAGCCAGATCTCCATAGACCAGACAGAGTCTAAGGTAGGAGTGGGACTCCAAAGAGAAGAATAATAGCAATCCCTCCTCATACAAACCATCGCACCTCCTCCTCACTGAGAGCTTTTGCTGTACTTATGGAGTGAGTGCTTTGTGACTATGGCGCCGTCCCAGCTCTCAAGGGGCTCGCGGACTAGTGGGAAAAAAGAGAAATGCACGTGGAATTTCAACCCAGAGTGCCAGGAGCAGCTCTGGGGGAGGTGAGGGTGCGAGGATACTGTGCCTCGCTCCACACTCACTGTGCTTCCCCAGTAGTTCTCTCTGCTCCCAGAGGGAAGCCTAGCAGGGCCCTTATGTCAAGAGACTGAGGACACCTGGGTGAATGGCTGGGGGAGAGGGGCCTGGCAGGGGTGGTGTTTTCCGGGATGGGACTGTCAGGTTCTCTTCCATCCCCAGAGAGTGGCCCTGGCACACACGGGTTCTGCCACTGGGAAGAAGTCATCTGAGGCCATCACTGCACAAGAGAATATTGTGCAGGACATTATTGTTGAGGCATGAAGCATTTTTTCCTCTTTCCCTTTGCCCTTCCCTTCAGGAAGGGTATGAAGGGGTGGAGGGCAGAAAAAAAGAGGCTTCCAGCCTTTGGTTTCCAACAGCTTAGCTCTTAGGGGAATGGAGAGAGTTATGGGCATAAACAGGGTGCTGGGAGGAAGGAAGGAAGAGTGAGAGAGAGAGAGAGAGAGAGAGATGTTCTTGGTCCCCCAGAGAAAGCGCCGTGGCCTCTGGTCTGTACTTACTTGGGGAGCCAGAGCCTAGCCTGGGATGGGTGGCTTCTGGCCTCACTGAAGCAGGACTAGTTGGGGGCCCATCACCCCCCCACCTCATGCTTTGCAGAGATCTGAGCTTGAATTGTTGCCCTGCTACTTCCTACCCTGGAGGGTTTTTTTTTTTTTTTTTTTTTGCGGTATGCGGGCCTCTCACCGCTGCGGCCTCTCCCGTTGCGGAGCACAGGCTCCGGACGCGCAGGCTCAGCGGCCATGGCTCACGGGCCCAGCCGCTCCGCGGCATGTGGGATCTTCCCGGACCGGGGCACGAACCCGTGTCCCCTGCATCGGCAGGCGGACTCTCAACCACTGCGCCACCAGGGAAGCCCTACCCTAGAGTTTTGAGTCAAGTCATTTCCTTCTTGGAGCCACAGCTTTCTCGCCTGTAAAATGGGGATCGTGCTGGCCTCCCCCCGGCACTGTGGTTGTTGAGAGCGTGGGCAGGGAGGAGAGCGCAGCAAGCCTGGCCCACACCTGCCAGCTCCTGTCCCTCCTCGGTCCTCCCTCTTCTCTCCTTCCCCTCGGCCCCTTGTCCCTCTGGGCCTTGAGGGCCCAGGAGTCTCAGCTCTCCTGCTGTCGGTCTGCGGCCCTCCTCCCTTCCCTCCCACGGTAACCAGCCCCGGCTGGGCCACCCCCCCCGCCCCCCCCGTCTGCTCGTTAATTGCCAGGCACAGCCTCTTCTAGAGGAGGGGAGCCTTTCCACCCGCTGTCTTGTCCTGTGTTGCAGCCATGCCGGCCTCGGGGCTGCGACTGTCCCTCTGCACTGTCCCTCTGCCACCGCCTGGGCAGGAGGGCACCAGGCTCCACGCACGTCCAGGGCACAGACCTGTGGGAAGGGTGCCTCTCCCCGAGGTGCCCAGACTTTGGGGTTGAAGGGGAGACAAAGTGGGAAGCAGTGACTGTTTCTGCATGTCAGCCTGGCTCCCCGCCCCTGCCCTGCCTCCTCTCACCCCTTCCCTGCCCCCCGCCTGCCCGCACCCCACCACCAGGGGTCAGAGCCTGGAGTTGGCTGTTTTATGTAGAATTTCACTCATTCATTTCTTCACTGACGCATCTAACCAACACATTAAGTGCTGATGGGTGCCAGTCGGGAATGGTGCCCTACCTTACGGAGCCCACATCCTAGTGGGGGTCAGAGACGTTCGGCAAGAAGACAGTAAACAAGATCATCACAGAATGTGACAAGAGCAATGAAGGAGATGATCAGGGTGACGAGGGACAGTCACAGGGAGATGCATGTCGGGGATTCTTTAGGTCAAGTGGGCGGGAAGGTTTCTCTGAGGAGGGGAGATTTGGGCTGAGCCTAAGGGCTAAAATGAAGGAACCTCGAAGAATAAAGCTAGAGAAAGGTCCCGAGGCCCGGGGTCGAGCCCTGTGGATGAGTAGGGTGTATGCATGAGCACGTGCGGGAGCCTGCGGAGGCTTTTCCTATGACAGCAGGGCCAGGACACACAGGGCTTGGGGACTGTGGTAAGGAGCCCGCCCTGTGGCCCGCGGCAGTGACAAGGGGAGCATGTCAGAAAGGTCCTTCTGCACGCAGAGTGGGGAGGGGACTGTGATAGTGGAGGATAGAAGCAGAGAGCGCCTTTGGGGCTGGTGCTGTCAGTCCCAGGGAGGGGATGGTGACTTGGGCCAGGGTGGCAGTGGGCACGGAAAGAAGTGGAAAGTTCAAGAAGGTCCAAGATGCACACTTGCTGTAGAAGCAATGGGATCTGCCAAGATAGAGACAGAGAGGCACCAACAGTGACTCCTGGGTGGGGCTTGAGGTGCTGGGGTGAGGGGCGCCATGTGATGAGCTGGGACGACTAGGACGGGCCGATTGGCAGGGTGAACCCATGTGCATGTGAGAAACCGACAGTCGGACACGTACACTGAGCTCCAGGGTGGAGGCTGTGTCTGGGAATTGTCATCTCAAGGTGTTTAAAGCCAGGAGATCAGCTGGGGCAGCAGGGTTTTTCACTGTGGGTTGGGACCCATTATGTCCTAAAGTCAATTTAGTGGACCACAGCCAGTGATTTTTAAAAAATAAACAGAATAGGATAAACAAATATCAAAGTGAATCACATATCACAAGAAAGTAATTTCTTTCTATTCCTTTTCTCCTGCCCAGGGATCCTCCAACTTCTCTCAGCGACAGGCAGCATCTTCTTGGCCTCTGGTGGGTGTGAGGAACATCATTCTTTCGGCAGGCACCTCATCAGGCCTTTCCCGTGTCCTCCCCCATTGTGCACATACTTGCCCCTCTGTGTGCCCGGTTTTTCAGTCTTATTTTGCTCTCCTAGGGCTCTGGCTTGAGGCTGGACGCCCCCCTCTCCCACCCCAAGACCCTGAGCAGAGCAGTCCTTAACCAGCCCTCATTTTTGTGGATGGATTAAGGAAGGAAGGAAGTGAACATTGAGTTCCTGGGGTTCGGGTCGGTTCCCGGGAGAAGTCTATGCTCATTCGTTCACTCATTCATTCATTTTCAATACACCCAGCCCCTCTGATGTGCTGGGCACTGGGAATATAATGATGAATAAGGCTGGTTCTTTGCGCCCAAGCTGCCTGGACCTGGTGGTGGAAAAGGTCCTTTTCCCCAGGGACTTTAAACAAATTCTAATGCTAGTCCCAGCAAGAGATTCAGATCCTTGCCGTTGGGCGTCTTGGGCATTGGTGTATTGGAAAAGTTCCCCAGGTGATTCTAATGTGCAGCCGCAGTTATGAGCCTGTGACACCTGCATCAGGGCAAAACCATGCTCTGTCTAAGGGCCTTCCCCACGGTCCCTGGGCCCTGGTTCTACCCCTTTCCACTGAGTGGCCTTGGCTAAGTCACTTAACTCTCAGTGACTTGGTTTTTTAATTTGTAAAACAGTCATGGTGATGTCTATCCTAGGGAGTTAGTTGTTGGAAAGGATTCAGTGAGCTAATCGCACCTGGTGAGTGCTCAGTAAACACTTTCTACTGTTGCTAAGCATTAACAAAGGTACATTGTGGCTCATAGGAAGGGAGCCTGCCCAGGATGGGGCAGAGGGAAGGGGGAGATGAGAAATGGGAGAATGGGGGATCGAGGGTGCAGGTGAGGATGGCCAGTCTTTCAGGCCAAGAGAGCAGCTTGTGCAGAAGCCTGGAAGCAGAGCTGTGGAGCTGTGCAAGTGGAGGGCGGGAGGTGAGGGGTGGAGTGGGTTAGGGGAGGCTGGGGAGGCTGCCTGTGGTGCGGTTGAACACCCGGGATTTGGGAGTAGGGTAGGGGCAGCCACACGATGACAATTTCTCCCGCCCCAGCCCTGCAGCTGACCAGTGAGAGCAAGACCTTCTGGAGGGTGGAAGAGGAGCTGAGCTGGTCTGAGGCCCTGGAGTGCTGCCGGCAGCACCGCACAGACCTGGCCGACCTGCAGAGCATGAGCGACGGGAGCAACATCAAGACCCTCTATTCCCTTACCAGCAGCACCGCGGCCTGGATCAGCCTCTTCTTCCACGTGCGCCTTGGGGGCCTGAGATGGTCCAGCGGCTCCACCTTCAGCGTGCCAGTGTGGAGCTCGCCGCCGTCTTCGAGGAGGGTCTCTGTGCCACTCTGTATTCAATAGCCATTTTCCCCAGCCTGGGGGCCGCCTCGTGCACTGCTCAGAAGCCCTTCATCTGCTACTACGGTGTGTTCAGAGTCATATTCTGGGCCTGGTCTTCCTCCTAGGGTTTTGCTTCTCAAGAGTAAATGAGAGAGAGAGAGAGTGAGCGAGCCTGGGTCTGGCTCAAGCCTTTCAGAGGATAACTATCAGCTTAACGCTTTTTTGCTACATCCTTCTCTGCCGCCTTAGTTTCTATCTCTTCTGTCCCTCATTCCAAACGCTCCATCAGAGAAGCGGGTGTAAATCAGGGTAGTCAAAAAGTAAAATCTGAAATGTTCCACTATGTCCCCTCCTCCTGCCAATTAAGGATCTGGGGAAAGAGGAAAAAGAAAGGGAGGAAAATGGGAAAGTCAGGTTGGGGATCCATTTGCGTCTGTGCAGAAACCAGAGCAGAGTCCAAGGTCTCTCTCCTCGTTAAAGCGCAGGGTGGCTTTGTCTCGCGGGACTGGGGGAATGTGGAACAGCCACTCTCTGGGAGAACCCCTGCTTTGGGGAGGTATGTGGGTGCCCCTCTGCAGAAAAACCATTTACTCAATGCACCTGGTGCCGGCTGTTGGGGAACAGCCCCCCATCCTTGCCCCCTGGCTGGCTCCTCTCTGCCCAGGCAGCCCATGCCACTGACCCTTGTCTTAAAGGTGCTGAGATCACACGGGGGATGGTTATAGACAGCACGTTCCTGATAAAAAGTGCCAATTTCTGCTTTTCTCTCAGGCACACCCCAACTCCTCAAATAGGGGTATGGGGGACCACCCCGACGTGTCCCCAATTCTCTGCACACCATGCCTGTCACGGGGCCTTGAAATGTAGCCCAGGGTAGCCTAGGTTTGATCTGGCAATGCCCAAGCCAGAAAAGAAATTTTTCCAGGAGTGGTGAGTGTGCCGGGGTGGGGATGGGAGCCCCCTTGAAGGAAGGGCTGCGCGTGCGGGGCTCTCCCTACTCCCCCTGGAGTCTTTGGACTCCACCCAGACGCGTCCTAACTGCATCCACTTCTCTCCAGCTCTGCAGGTCCACACACCAGCACAGCCCTCCGTGGCGTCTGCCCGGCCCACTCCCGTCTGTTCTGTACAGAGTGAACTCTTAAAAATGTAAATCAGACCAGTTTGCTTAAACACATTCAGTAGGTTCCCTTAGCACTTAGAATCACTTCCTTTTTGTAGCCAACCCAGCCCTGCTTGAGACCTTTGGCCTCATCTCCTATTTCTCTCCCTGGCCATACTGGCTGCTTTCCACTCCTCAAACACACGTGGCCCCTTCCCACCTTAGCTCTGCCCGGGGTATTCCTTCCTACCTCTTTGCAAGGCTGGCTCCTTCTCATATTCTCTTCAAGAACAAAGATCTTGCTTGTCTTATACCTGCTATTTTTCCAGGGCCTACGATAGTGTCTGTCACACAGCGGGTGCTCAATAGATATATCTATTTATGGACTACACGTAGATAGGAACAAAGGAGCCTCTCTACCCTGGAGCTACGTTTCTCCTGGCTTCAACTTGGCGGTCCCTGGTGCCCACAGAGCACGCTGGGCAGCCGCACTCCCGCCCCATAACATGTGGCCCGTTTCACAGATCCTGCCCTGGAGCCCCACACCCTCCTGGAACCGGCTCTCAGCCTGACCACCTCTCCAAAGCCAGGTACACACCCAGGGCTCCAGGGCTCCGCCTTCCCTTGCACTTGTCCACCTGGACCAGCTGGCTTCCCCCACCCCTGCCTGGCCCAGGGATCCCCTGGCTTTGCGGGCCCCCAGGCTGACACACAAGCAGAGGCTCAATGCTTTTGTTATTCAGCTGGCCCCGGGGGCGGTGGGGTGGGGAGGGGAGGAGCGGGTTGGGGGGGTGGGGGGAAGGTCTCCAACCAGTCCAGGCTGCATCCCAGTCTTCTGGTGCCCCTACCCTTAGCGGCTTGGGGGTGGGGGGCAAAGGTAGCATTTCTCTGCAGTCCAGGCCCATCCACCTGGCGAGGGGGATAGTACTGCCCTGATATTTTACAAAGCGTTGCTTGGTGTCTGGTTAGAGACACTTCAAAGGAAATTCACTCCTCAGCCTGCTTTGTAAAGTTGGTTTTCTGCTCGTTGTGGAACATGGCGCTGTGGAGTGAAGATAGCACAGGCTTCTGGGGAGGGCGGACCCGCATTTGAATCTCGTCTTGCCACTTAATAAGGCATGAGTTTGGGCAAGTCATCACCTCCCCGAGGCTCCCTTTTCTCCTCCGTAAATGAGGTTAATAACATCTGCGTCTCAGGATTATAGTGAGGATTTTAAAAGATGACGTGTGCGACATGCAAAGCTCAGGGCTGGCGAGGACTAGGTGCTTGAAAAAGGGTAGCTTTAAAAGACCAATTTAGATAGGGAACATGAGGGAAATAGGCAAATCTTGACGGGGCTTTGGTGAGCAGGCATGTGTCAGAGAGGTTGGGAGGCCCTATTTGAGGATGTGATTCCCAATTTTGCAAACACAGGCGTTTCCTTTAAGGGGTCTCTGGAATCAATCCCTCAGGTGGTGCCAAAGCACCTCCTTTCCAAACTTCCCTTGTTTAGAATCACAGATGCTTGTGTGGGCAGATGAGACAGGCCTGACCAGGGGCAGGGCAGGCGGGGGCTGGAGGTAGAGGCTGTGAGAGGCTGAGTCTTGGTCTGAGCTCCACCAGAAGTCAGGGCCACTGACCAGCAGGTGTGCCCCTCGCCAGGCTCACCTCTCGTCCCTGGCTCTCCTGATGGTGTGAGCCTGAGACTATCACACACTCCCTCTATCCTGCCTCAGCCGGGAGCCTCCTGAGAGCCCATGCAGCAGGCACAGGCCCTGGAAACCACAAATGAGGCTGATTCCAGACCAGGATCGTCCCATCTCCCTCATCACCTCCCTGCAAAGTTTAACCCTACCATTTAATTGAGTGTTTAATATTTGTATACGTGGTTTCATTTAATCCTTTAAACGAAATACATTTAGGTACTATTATTATCCCTGTTGTACAGATGGAGAAATTGAGGCTTAGACTTGACTTGTAAGGCCATACAGCCAAGAGGAGAGTTCTTAACCCCTGCCTTTCCTAATGAATGGTCTTTCCCCCAGCTGCTGCTATGATAGCTCATTCACTCTCCCAGTCTGGTATTTAGTCTGCCTATAGACTTGTGGGTTTGATCAAACCTAACTCCTGAGGATGGGGAACAAGGGCAAGGCCCAAACCAGGGCTCTGTCCTGGGGGCGATGAGGGCTGAGCAGGCAGAGATCCTGGACCTCAAGCCTGTGGTCTCTACATTCTTTGCCCGCAGCTGAGGTTCAGATTGGCAATCTGAACTTCAAGCAATGTGACCAAGAAAGGAAGTGGCTGGCAGCTGTGAGGTACTGCCGCAGACACCGCACAGACCTGGCTGACCTGCAGACAGTGACTGAGGAGACAGACAAGGAGGCCTTGAAATCCATCACGAGTTAGACTGAGGCCTGGATTGGCCTCTACTTCAGTGCGGCCTCTGGGTCTCTGAGATGCTCCAGTGACGTGGGTGCCAGCGTCCCGACCTGGCTGCAGGTGCCTGAGTTTGGGGCAGGACTATGTGCGGGTCTCCGCAGCTACTGGAGCTTCTCCGCCAGAATTTCTGCAGTGGCCTGCTTTTCCCTGAAACCCTTCATCTGCTTCCATGGTGCGTGACAGTCGTCCCCGCTGCCCCTTGACCCACCAAGGCTAGGCTGGGATGGGAAACGAGTTTTCTTGGCAGCCGGAGGTGGTGAGGATACACCTAAGGAAGTATTTATAGATTCTGAGGGGAGCAAAGTTATTCTGGAACAGGTTTTAATTTAATTTAATGGCTAATTCCATCTAGCCTCAGGGCATTAGCAAGTAGCAACAGCAATTACTTATTGCGCAATAAAGAGGTTAAAAGTGTGGGCTTTGGAATCAGACTTTATCACTTGCTAGAAATAAGATGAGCGGCATCTCTGAGCCTCATTTCCCTCATGTGGAAAAAACAAAATGGTATTGATGACGCACCTCACAAAATGGCTTTGAAGAATGAATGAGAATAAATATAAGGGACCTAGTAAAGACCCTGGCACAGAGTAAGCACCCAAAAGATACTAGCTACTGACACTGTTGTTGTCACCACAGTCACATGGGAACCAGAGGCCCACCTGGTTATTCTGGATCTTGTGTGTGAAACGTCTCCTCAGCAACAGACTTCATCCTGCCTTGTCATTTCCGTCTCTCTTCTCTTTCCTCCCTTCCTTCTTTCCTTCTTGTTTGTATCAGCCTTATTGAGATATAATTCATGTACCTTTAAAATTCACTCTTTTGAGGTGGCCAGTATAGTGAGATTTAGTACATACCCAGGTGGTACAATCATCACTACTATCTAATTTTAAGACATTTGTATCACCCCCAATAAGAGACTCTTTACCCTTTAGCAGTGACCCCCCATTCTCTCACACCCTCAGCCCTGGCAACCACTCATCTACTTTCTGTCTCTGTGGATTTGCCTATTCTTGGCTGTTTTCTTTTTGTATTCTGGATTTGATGAGAATCATGATCCTTATCTGTAAAATAGGAACAATGGTTCCTCCCTTGTTGTGAGGAATAAAGATTGTGAACATACCTGTCCTGTGACAGGGGCCCTCCTGAGTTTGGCTCCTGTGATGGGAGGCTGGTCATCAGTGTCTGGTGGGATCTCTCACAGGCGTGTCGGCTGTGGCAGACCTGGGGGTGCTGTGTCCCCCCTCATCAGCCCTGCCCTCACACTCACCGGTGGTGTTTTCTTGCAGACCCCACCATTGGACACCGGGAGTCAGCAGCCCTCCCTCAGCTCTCCTTCATACCCTCCTCAGAAGTGACCATGGGGACAACGCCCAGGCCAAGTACCCTCCCCTGTTTTCTGCTATGGGTGCTTTGAGCCTGTTCTTGGCTGGATTCTGGGGTCTCCAGGGCCTAGGAAGTGGAGAGGGTAGCCTGGATGCAGCAGCACAGGGTGGGTCCCATGGGATCCTCCCCAAAGGGCCAGGGAGGGGCCAGGAAAGAGGTGAACCAACGGGGTGGCGACCATGGGCCACTTATGGAGAGGGATTTCCCTGGGTCCCCCCCTCTGCTGGGCCGGCTGGGGTTTGGAGGAGGAGGACTCGGTCACCATCAACCTTCTTCCTTGAACTGGACCATTGGACTTGCAGCTCCCGGGCCAGGGGACCCAAGAGAGGTTGTGCAGTCTCTCAGGTGAGGTGATGAGGGCCTGGCCTGGGAGACAGACGGGAAGACGCCCTCACTGCCCAGCTGAGCAGTACTTCTGAGGAAAAATCATCAGAGAGGCCTCTGAGGTTCAGCATCCAGAGAGGGAAGCGCAATAGAGGGCCAAATCCCTTTCAATTTGGGGCTTTTCTGGGAGGAGAGAAGATGAGAGATGAGTTGTGGGGACATGGCTGGGAATGACAGTGACAGTGTTCCTTCAGCATCTTTAAATTCCTGAAACATCTTCACAGCTATTGCCTCCTTTTGCTTCCCATGAGGTCTGAAGCAAACTAGGATAACTGAGGGCAGAAATCACTGTTCTGGCATCTTTACAGATTCCTACATCTGACAATGGTATTACTGCCTTTTTGAGAACACAGAGAAGTTAGGGGGCTTGCTCATAGTTGCACAGAGCTTTATTCATTCCTGGGACACAAGGAAAAGGCAGGGCCTGTTCTGAAGGAGCTGACAGCCAACTGGGAAGAGGGCTCCTGACAGGCAGTGTTGCTTGTGTAGTCACAGGCATGGTGGGGACACAGAGAAGGGGATTGTCCCCGCTCCTGTAATTAAACGAGGATTTCCTGGAGGAGGTGATTTCGAAGTTAACTTGCAGAGGGAGTGGAGGGGGTCGGCGTGCGTAGCGCTGAGCGGGGAGGCCGGGGTCCTGCAGGGGTGGGGTCCCTGTGAGCTGCTAAGGAACGCAGCCCTCCCCCTGGAGGCAACAGATTAGGTTGAGAAGAGGGGGAAGAGCCTGTCTTCTGCTTCCCATCGAGGTCTCACCTGGCCCAGGCCGCACCTGGCGGGGTCAGAAGGCCCTCCTTGCTTCGCCCTGTCTGCGATGGGTGTGCAGGGCCGGGCGCGGAAAAACCGCGCGCCGCGCACCGCGGTCCCCCCCCCACCCCGCATCCCCTCCCCGGCCGCTCGGCGCAGCGGGCCCCACGGAAGCCTGCTCTCTGGCGTAGGGGCCAGCGCCGGCCCCGCGCAGGGTCCGGCTGAGGCGGCGCGGCTCCCGCAGCTAGTCAGCCCGGAGCCCGCCGAGCTCGGCCCCCGCCGCCGCGCCCCCCGGGCCTCCTCCTCCGCGGGCCCTGAGGCGCCAGAGACCCAAGGGACGGCGGCGCCGAGCCCTCCGACCCACCTCGAGATCCCTGGGTAGGGCCCTGTCCGCGACGGTGGGCCCTCAACCCCGCCGGTCACCGCCCAGAATACGTCCTTCGGCCCCGTGCCCCCGGCCTCCGCGCCGACCCCAGCCTCGAGCTCCGCGCTCCTGGGGAGCCCCTCTGTCCCCCAGGAAGTGACCGAGACTCCTCTGGCCTCCGCCTCGAGCCCTGCTCCTGACCCCGCGCCCCCGGAGGACCCCGTGACCCAGGGCGGGCCCGGGACGCCGCGGGGGGCGCAGCGGGCCCCTCGCCCGGCTCCACCCGCGGGGCCTTGGCTCAGCCGGGGATGGCGGCGCCCCCCGGGTCTGCCACGTCCAGCCGGTCCCGCAGCGCCGAGCTTCTGGGTACGGAAGAGAGCACCTCGGAGCCTTCCGGCTCAGGGAGCTCGGCTGGGCCTCAGAGAACAACGGCGCGCCAGGACGCGGTAGCTCCGAGCCAGGCCGCACGCCCGAGACCGCTGGCAGCCGGCCAGAGCCTGAGACAGGTGCCCGCCCACTCGCGTCGCTGGGGGTTGGGGACACAGCCCTGGCGCCTGGGTCTTCCTTTGGGGAGACCAAGCCCTAGTTTCCATTACCCGGCCACAAGTCAGGGAGGTTGAGGGGGTGAGGGTATGTGCTGGGCCACATCTCCCGGCCCCAGGTGCATTCCAGATCACTCCATGGGGGATCCTAGAGCCAGTTCACCCCCTCATCCTCCCCCTACATAATAATTTAGGGTGGGGCGATCTAGGGGAGAAAAACCTATCTTTGGCTAGAGGAGTCTTTCAGTCAAGGGTTGGAATGCTGGGTCTTCTACTTACCGTGTGGTCTTAGGCAAACTTCCTAACCTCTCCGAACTTCATTTTTCTCATTTTTTTTTTTCTTTTTTTTTTTTTAGTGGTGCGCGGGCCTCTCACTGTTGTGGCCTCTCCCGTTGCGGAGCACAAGCTCCGGACGCGCAGGTTCAGCGGCCATGGCTCATGGGCCCAGCCGCTCCGCGGCGTGTGGGATCCTCCTGGATCGGGGCACGAACCCACGTCCCCTGCATCATTTTTCTCATTTTTAAAGTGAAGAGAAACACCAAATGTCAAGAGTTATCTTTCAGTGCCTGGCATCAATGAATGGTAGTTATTACTATTCTAGTCTCAATTCAGTAGTGAAATGTTTAGTAATTCAGTCTCCCATCTGTCCTTACCTTATTCAATAGACAAGGTTGGCCTCAGTCTCATTTTATTAATTACAAATGATTATGAATGATCACAATTATGAATTATTAAGGTTGTGAAATCTCACAGGGCAGGGGCTGTTTTGTTTTATGCCTCTTTATATCTTTCCCAGGCCTAGAATAGTGTTTTGCACACTGGTAGATGATTTAATTCAACAGTCATTTCCTGAGTACCTGTTTTGAACAAGGCAGTGGATACCAAGATGAGCAGGACCTGCTTCCTGTCTTTAAAAGAGCTTAGTCTAATAGGGGGTAATAGAGACAACCAGGACAGTTTAATTAGTGCTGCCGCAGAAGGGTGAACCAAGAGGCTTGCCAAGAAAATGACTCATTTATTCTGCCTGGAAAGGTGGTGGTAATTGGACAAAAGGTAATGGAGGATTTCATCAGGCAGCAAAGGCTAGAAGGTTCTTCCTGGCAGAGGGAACAGCATGGGCAAAGATAGGTAGATGTGGAAATGTGTGGTTTGGGAAAGACAAGCAGTCTGATGTGACTGGAGTGTCGGTCACATATTCGGGAAGGAAGCGGCAAGTGATGAGGGGAAAGAGGTAGACTGAGGCCAAATTCTGAAGGACTGGATCCTGCAGTCAGCACAGCCATCAGAGGTTTTTAGCAAGTGAGCAAAATGGTCAGCTCTGTAGTCAATAGAAGCAAGGTGGTTTTAATGACATGGGGCAATGCCTGTATCAGGATGCTAAAGGAAAACATGATTCAACATTATACATATAACACAGTCACAATAATGTTGAAAGGAAACATCAACCTATACTTGGGAAAAGAAGATTGTAAAGAAATGTGTGAAAATGTTAACAATGGTTAAATTCAGGCAAAAAGAATATGAGTGTTTCCCCCTTTCTGTGCTTCTGCATTTTACAAACTTATTTATTTCACTGAAGAAATGTACAATGCTTTGGGTGGAGTAAGAAGAGGGCATTTTGGAGAGAAGACACAGGAAGTGTATGTGTGGGGAAAGACTTGCACGGTCCGGGAGAGTGGAACCGAGGCCAGATCTGGAGCAGTGGAGCAAGGAGGGACATGAGGGAACTGATTTTACATCGTTTGCAAGTGACATTAATTGAAGAAATATAAATACAAACACATTTTAAAAAATGCTCAGCTTTGTTCATTGAATCATAGCAGTGCAAATTAAAAGCAAGATGCATTAAAAAGTTCTTTGTTTTAACTTAGCAGTTTGGCAAAGATCTGGGGTGATAATGCTGATAAGAATGTGAGAAAATCAGCACTGTCAGACACTGGATAGCACAGTAAACTTGTGCTACCATTCTTGCAATGCCTGTTAGTTCCGAAATGTGCATACTCTTTCATACAGAAATTCTGCCCTTGGAAATTTATTAAGGAAATAATAGTACAAGGTGCACATACACATATATACGTGTCCTCCACACACAGGTTGTTTGTTGCAGCATTGTTTATTACAGTGAAAAACTGGAGGCAATCTAATGTCCATTGAAAGCAGATTGATTAAATAAGTTACGGTACATTCAGTGAAATACTATGCAGCCTTTAAAGAGAATAAGGTAGATCTCTACGCATTCAAATTAAAAAATTCAAGTGTGTGAAAGATATTCTATAGCAAACTGTTAATAGTGGTTGTCCCTGGGTCAGGGGAGGGGATACTTCTGCTTAAATATTTTACAGTAATATACCACAAGAACAATATGGTTCAAATATTCCATATTAAAAAAAAAAAAAGACATCTGCAAGGCACTGACAGGACTTTGGTGACTGAACGTGACAGCAAGTGAGGGAGTAAGGGAGCAGCTGGAGAGCCTCAGTAGACGGGCACCATAAAGGGGGTGAGAAGGCTGCTGGGGGAGGCTGAGCTTGGTTTTGGAATACGTACTTTGAGTTTGAGGTGCTACCCCTTGATGGAGAGGTTGGGGGTTCCTGGGTGCCATGGTGGGGGCCCTGTGTAGCTAGCAGACTACATAAGGGCACTGGGCCTCTTGGGGTAGGAACTGCTGAAAATAAACACTCACTCCTGAGGAGATATCTTATAATATTGCTAAGCCCCACAAATCCTGGTATCAGAGACACTTTATGAGAGATGATGCTGTAGCTACCGGGTACATGAGCCTATGGAGGTAAGTGAAGGATTGGCAGGGACTGAGCGTCCCACCCCGGATGGTTTCTGCAGGATGGTGGCTGCCCGTGCCTGTCTTCTAGCTCAGGGGCAGTCACCAATCTCAGACCACCTTGCTTCTGGCTGTATTTGCAATAACTCCTTTATTTTCCCCTCTTGTAGCTGTGACCAGTGAAAGGAGTGGCACTGATATAACAGATGCAGCTATTGCCACTCAGGCCCAACATTTGAGCTCATCTAATCACCCAGATTCTAAAGAAAACACTCTAGCATCAAAACCAGGTAACTGCTTCTGGTTACCAAGTTCCCACTCTTAACAACCAGGCAGTTAAATCTGGACAGCCACTCCTTAGCATAGGGTGCTCAAGACCTTTTTGTGAAAGACAGCCTGAAATGGGAAGGGAACAAGGATGAGGATCCTAGAGTTGGTTAGCTCCCTGGCGATTGTGAAAGCTCCGGGGGCATGTTTCCTTCCTTCAGAATCTCCTCTTTCTCATATGCAAAAGGGACGTAGTAAAAACGACCCTGCCTACATCACAGGGTTGTTTCAAGTACCCAATGAGATAATTATGCAAAGGTACTTTATAAACTATAAAATGCTGTACAGATATAGAGTAGTCCTATTATGAGGCTGTAGTTCCTGTGATTACAGCGTTCATGGCCAAAGGCTGAGCCTGTTTATAGTCTCAGAGAACTTACGAGTTTTCTGTGGTACAGTTGGCCTTTACAAATGTGGGTCCAGGGGAGAGGTGAATATTTCCAGCATGGTGTGGGACATTTACTCAACAGATTTATTAAAAGGAAGAAGCAAGAATTCCCTGGCAGTCCAGGGATCGATCCCTGGTTGGGGAACTAAGATCCTGCAAGCTGCGTGGCATGCCAAAAAAAAAAAAAAAAAAAAAAAAGAAAAGAAAAGAAAAGGAAGAAGGAAAATACTGAGGAGAAAATAATTGCCTGAGGGTGGCCAGGATATGGGAGGAGAGCAGTGGTTACTCCACTCATGAGACTCTTTCCTGTCAGCCACTAGCTGGTTGTGGCTGAGCATTTTTCTGTCCAGCAGTTTCTTCTTTCTTTTTGAAATCCTAAATCACCATGTAGCATCTATGGTGTCCAGGGGACACTCCCGACTGCCAAGAACTTGAAGTTTTCAAATGGCTACGAGATAATCTCCTCTGAGCCAGGTAGTACTTCCTTTCTCAGGGCAACTCTTTGGAATCCTGAAAGCAGATTTTCTTATCCCAGTTCTGATGCACCCAGAAGACATGAAAGACCAATTCTTGAGTGAGGTGAGACTTCTCTGTCCTCTAATTTTGATCAGTCAGGTGACTTGACAATGCAAAGCGATACTGTCAAAGCCAATACAGGAAGAGAAAAAGCTTTGGAAAATTAGCTCATCTGTTCCCATTGTCACCATCCTGGCTCATGGTGACAGGTTGGTTTATGTGCTCAGATCTTTTCTTACTCTCTCCATTTTTCCTGAGCTCTTAAAAAAATCAATACAGCATAGTCAGAAGGACCTAAGTTTGGGTCTTGGCTTTGAGCTTATTAGTTGTGTGACCTTAAGCAAGTAACTTAATCTTTCTGAGCCTCAGTTTCCTCATGAATTAGGAACAACAGTACCTAACTCATATCGCTGGTATTATGACAAAATGAAATATTCCATAAAAAGTGCTTAGCAAATTGGAAGTGCTCAATATATATTAGCTATTATTATTATCTTATTATTATTCTGAATATACATTTGTTCCAGGCTTTTTTTCCCCTCGTTTTTTTTTTTTTTCCCTCTTGTTTTTTTTAAAGTATTGTGAGATGAGAGATTGTAAGAGGAAGAATTATTCCTAAATATTGTGACAAAAGCCTCAAGCTGATTTTTGAATATGACCTAAAGGCACATTTTTCAGTGATATCAGATTATAATCATAAGATGTCAGAGCTAGAGAGTTCCTCATAGCCCATCTAGCCAAAACCATAATTTTACAGACAAGGAAACTGATTGGCGTTAATCTGGTAGCTTATTGCAATTTACTCATAGGCCAAAGAAATAGCACCCAGGCAATTCATTCTAAAATCTCACAAACTGAAGTCTCTAGGAAGAACAGGTGTGTGTGTGTGTGTGTGTGTGTGTGTGTGTGTGCGCGCGCGCGCGCGCCCGTCCACATGCATGCACAAATGCCTGCCAGGTAGCGGGGAGGGAACTGGAGAGCTTTCGGTGCATTTTGCTGTTGAAGAGCAGGTACAAATGATGCAATTTGGCATCTGATAAATTTTTTAGTAAAAGTTCAAGTAATAAGACTGCAGTGCTGAGTATTAAGTCTACAAATGTCAAGAACCGTTTTTTTTTTGGCAGGGGTGGGTTACCAAACCAGAAACCATCTACCTTTTATTTTAAATTAAAACCAATAATAGGAAAATTGGGGTCAAGATGGGGAGTTCCAGCTTCTGGTCACTTTTGTTGGAATATAGCTATCTCATATTAATGGAGAGGATTTCTACCTCACAGATATAAAGGATGGAATTGGTGGGGACAAGGTAGAGTATATTATCAGCTTTAGTAGCATTTACTGATAAAATTTGAAATAGGAGGCAAACAAAACACCTATAGCCAACTTATCCCAGTTCCATGGATGGGAACAGAGAAAACATTGTAACAGACACTCACACAGTGCTCAGAGAGAGATATGGACTAGTGGTTGTTAACCCTATCTGAACTTAGAATCCTGTGGGGAAGGTTAAAAAAAAAAAAAAAAAAAAAAAAAAGCCTGGCCCAATCCTTAGAGAGATACTATTTAATTGTTCAATGGTGGGTCTAAAGGGGCATCTCTACTCTGATTTTTTCAAGATCCCAAGTGATTTTGATGAACAGTCAAGACTGAGAATCCCTGATTGTCATTTGTTTTAGTCTCCTTTGTCATTAAACATTTTTTGTGTGCTGGGGGTGGTGGTGGTGACCTAACAAACTTGATTTCTGTACTTTCCTATTGGTGAAGGTGCTAACGACAAAAGGCAGGTAGCTGCAGGGAGGCTAA
Source organism: Pseudorca crassidens (assembly GCF_039906515.1). Lineage (NCBI taxonomy): Eukaryota > Metazoa > Chordata > Mammalia > Artiodactyla > Delphinidae > Pseudorca > Pseudorca crassidens. Next base: position 133,587,537 of record NC_090297.1, on the reverse strand, counting down.
GAAAAATAAAGGGTATGGCTGGACATAAAGGGTGGACAGTTAAGGGCTAAGATGACTAGGAGGTTACAAGATAGCATCAACAACAGTTTCTCTCTTTTTGATGTTTCAGATCCAAGAAGTCTTAAAGCTTACATTAGGTCATGAGCAATTCAGATTGAAATGGGTTGGCTTTGAAGTAAACAAAAAATAGCACACGTCTACTGTGACCTGGAGTCTCCTCACACAATTTTCTCTGGATTTTGAGTGAATTTTAGTTTTTTAATTCATAGTAAAACAGAAGTAGAAGTCACTAGATATGTGAAGAGGCTAACTGGTGGAATTTCAGACCTATACTTAGCCTGTAAGAAAACTACTTATGGGACCTGCATCCTGGGGTTTTAAAGAATGAAGGAAAGCAGAAGATGGGGGTATTTGGAAATAACCTCGAGAATTACAAGCAAACAAGAACAAAAAACCCCAACTAGACAACAAAAATCCTGAAACAAACCACATTAATCTATTGGGGAATTAAGAGAGGATAGTACTGGTCTGGAGAGCTGAGTGGGGCCATACTTTCAATACAGTGGAGGACATTTTCTTCACCAGTCACAAGCTAGTAAAGAGATTTCCAACTCTCCAGAATGACGAGCTCTCTAAGGGTGTTATTACAATACAGTATGTGTTAATGCTAGCTCTTTGTCCTACAGCTAAATACTTTTACCTGTAAATTGGGAAATTCTAAGACGCATTGTTCTTAATGTTAAAATATACCTTCAGAATAATGTTCCTGCATACATTTTGTTTCTGGTTTTTCTCCAAGTGTCCTAATCACCCAGATAACATGCTAGAAGTCAAACAGTAATATGTCAAATACAGTAGCAACTTTAGTCTGAAATGTTTAAAGTTAAAGTTTATTTGTATTCTTTGTAGGAATATCAATAAAAGACCTCAAACGTATCTATATCTGTACATGTACAAGAACCGTCAAAAATTATTCACAGAACAAAAATAAATCTTCTTTTAGAACAAACCCAGGTAATGAAATGCAGATATGGATCTCACATATGGAACAATCTAAGTGCCACTAGCACAAAAATATGGCTTTAAAAATAAAATAAAATCTTGGGTTTTGTTTTTCTAATGTGTATTTCTCTTTCTTGAAATAAAAAATAAATTATTTAGAGCTATCATTGTAAAATAGTCATGTGTATTAACACACTCTTATTAAGGCCCTGGAGATGAAAAACAAAATCAAATTTAGAAGTTCCTCACAGGTGTGATTCAGGTTAATGGGCTGCTGTCTGCTTTGAGTTAATTTTAATGTAACTAGGAAATGTCTAAGCACCAGTCAAAATTTAACCTGTACTATTTATTTCAAATTTTCTGCAGGATAGTGGTCAATTAGTATTTAACCTTTTGGTGAACAGGGAATTGAATTTTTTCCCTTGGGAGTTTAGAAGTGACATAAATATGATAGTTATTCTTAAATATTTGTAGCCCCACACAGATGATCGAGGCCCCTAAAACACAGCTTCTGTGGAAATCTTTCTACAACAGATATATCTGGTTTTAAATCCCAAACTAAAACATTTCCTAGGGAAAAACAAGGGCACTGAAAAATAAGAACTGAATAGGAAATTAAAATGCATGCTGAAATCTGGACACAAACGACCACTTGGCTTTCCTTGCGTGGCTCATCGCCAAGCCTTGCTGGGTTGGTTCCTCAAACACCTGAGGATTAACTGATCAGGAACCAAAGCTATTTCTTTCTGTATCCTACTGCCGCATCAGTGATATTCAACTTTCTTTCTGTGACTCCCCAAGGTATCAATAATGATATCTAGGGTTCTTGAGACAATGTCAAGCCAAATTTCAAGTCACTTTAACTTATATATACATATAACACATATGGTACATTTTAAAGAGGAAAGAACCACTGTCATAAAATCTAACAAAGGAGAGCATAAAATCTAAAAAATCTCAAGGAAGTTTGGGAATCACTGCTCTATAAGATGGATTAACATTCAGAAAAAGGAAGCCCTAGGAATCGTGTGTTTTGTGTGGGTACCCACATGTTGTCTACAGAAATGGCATTTCTATATATCTACGTATTTCGAGATTGGGCAAAGGATATAAATCCTCCTGTTGCCTTGAACCATTGGGCTATGGAGAAGGCTGCTGTGCATTAGTCCCCTTTTGGATCATGTATCTTCCTCAGGTTCTTTCACTCCTCATAAGATATTTATTCTGTCTCATGCAAATTTCATCACTTTTGTCCTTCCTAAACTCAAGAGCATTCCTAACTGGGTCATGACAGAATGCTTCTAGAACTAATAACAATCACTCAGACACAAAAAGGGATTCTATTTAAAAATTCAACACCCCAACATATTTTGCTTTTAAACAAACTGGCAAAATAGGTCCCTTCCATTGACATATTGATAAAAACAAAGTATCCCAAATTCTTGGCCCTCAGGTAAGGGGTGGGAGGGCAACCATTTACTGTTGAAGCGAGCAGGAGACTTCACTATCAGACTTGAAAAAGGGAAGGGGAATGGAGAAGAAAGCCCTTTTGGTTTTCCATAATCTGTAGACGGTGACCCCCCCCCCCCCCCAAAAAAGGTGAAAACACAGGGAAGGTATGGTGTGGGCTCCAGAGCTGCTGAGTCAGGCCCAGTGACAAGCCTAGTCTGGTGTCAACTCTAGTCAGGGTCACATGGGCCTTAGGTAAATCCCAAGGAGGGTTCCTTCCCCAAGTTCAGTCCCACAACCAGCCTTCTCAGAAACTCCAAACTGGACGTAACTGGAACTAAACCTAGATGGAAGGCAGAACAAATTGTAATCAAACTCACTTGATGGCAACTGTCTTGCTCTGGAGCTTCCAAAAAGGAACTGCTCTCAACCCAGTGTGCCTCTGAGGACAGAGTGAGAAACGAGGGTCGCTAGAGCTACAGATCCATAAATAGACTAAGATCTAAAAAGCTTTACTTTTAAAGTCAAGTTAATTCTCAAGGGCATACAGCAGTCGTAGACAGGAAATCCTACTTTTTCTTTCACTGTGCAACACCATTACAGGGAAAGGGAAAGGTAGAAGCAGACTAGAGAAAGCTAATTCTGACCAACTCAATGCCAAGTGAAAGGGCAAAGTTTTACCCTTTTTTTACCATTTTACCACATTTCCCTTACAACAGACTGCCCTGGACCCCAACAGTATCTTGGTGATAGTGCCTGGATCATAGTAAGTGCTCAAGTGTTTGTCATTGTTACCTAGTTATAATCTCCCCTCCTTCATGGCTTGTATTGCAGAGACTCAGGTAATGTGATGACTTGAAGGAAATGTTACTCCTTTTTGCTGCTTTGGCTCAGAAAGCTTATTGCTCCAGTGAAAATAAAATGGAAATATAAAGCTTTTTTCCTAAATCCTACCAACATTGTCCTTGTTAATGGCCAAATCTGGTTGTCATCTGGACAAGCATTTTGCAAGCACTTCACGGGAATTCCAAATTCCATTCAGCCTTGGTCTATGCTGCACCCCACCATGTGGTGACATGTTGGGTGTCAGAAGGAGTGCAAGACATGCTATCATAATCCACCCACTTCTCTTCAACCATACACCTCCTCCCAGCAAGAGAGGTATGCACTTATCTGGGCTGAAGAAAAGCCAATTAAGCAATACCTCCATAAAAATTATCAGCTGTTGCTGACTTTTTCCATACTAAAAAAAAAAATCTTTCAGAATAAGTTCTATAGACTGCAGCATTCTCTAAAGAAATACTCAGAAAAATATTCGGACAGGAATAGGTTCAAAGGATAATCTAAAATTTAACATCTGGCAACTACACTGAACTCCTAGCTTACCTCTAATTTTATTATTTGTTTACTCTTTTCTCTTCATTCAAGATAACCTGATAATAGAGGGCTGCATAATCTATCCAAACATTTTGGGCATCTAATCTTCCAAAGTAGGCAGCCCTCTAAGAAGCTCCCATAATGCTGACAAGATGTACTGCATCCATCAAAAACATATTTGATTTTGTGTCCTCCAACCCTCCAATATAGTTTATCAGTCCTCTGTCATCCGTAAACACCACCTGAGAGCTTTCAAACCTCCGTGTAAGACATCACCCATGTTACATACTTAAGGCCACTGAAACTGACCATTCTTTTACCAGGTTTTCTGAAGACTTTTATAAAGAATGGCTAGAGCTGAAAATAGCCACAAACAAGAACGGACCTATGTTTACATACCCTCTCCCCAAACACGAAGCACTACTTCAGAATTGGTGATGTTTCTTTCCTATTAAAATAAGTCATTTGGCCACAGTGTGCCCTCAGCTCGGAGGGAAGAGAGAAGAATTTGTAAAATAATGATCACGGGTCAAGAAAATGCACAAGTGCCAATACATGTGGGCATGAAGTCTGCAGATCAGATAAGCACACTGGGCAGCTCCTGATTTAGATCTCTGACTGGCAGAAACAGGAGTGTTACGAAGGGGAAATGTTTTAAAAGGTTGTGGGCTGGGGACCATGGTGAGGTTGCTGAGATGCAAGGCCCAACACAAAGACCCACCTGAGGGCAGTGCTTAAGAGGTCAGAATGCAAGCCTGGGGGTGCGGTGGGAATGGAGGTTTGGTGTCTCTATCGGGGCTTCACCCAAAAGGGGACACAATAAATGTTCTCTCGTCTCCTTATAAGTATTCTGCTATGTGGAAACACTCACTCCAGGTCTATGGCTTCCTCAGGTGTTTTTTTTTTCCCCCTCCTTTCTCCTTTTCCTTCTTAAAAAAAAATTCCTTAAGGTTTACAATTTCAACTAAACATCATTAACTTACTTGAGAAATGTTGTTGCTTTCTCAATATAAACAATTGCTTAGATCTTGCTTAAAGAGATTCTAACCCCTTTAAACATTATATCCAACAGCATAGAAGGCAGGAACTTTTCCTATTTGTGCCGTTATATGTACATATGTGTGAGTATATGTGTATATATACTTGTAAATATAATATCTGTTTAACTTGTAACATTCCATACTTCTGATAATCAAGGTTGCATTCAAGATGACATTTCACACCTCTGGAAAAAAGGAAGTAACTTAGCTTCCATGACTGTTTCTGTCCTACAATAAATCTGTCCTACAATAAAGCCAACGATGACAGCTAGTGAAACTGGGTTATTATTGCCAAATCTACAAAGAGCATGGGAATAACCGCTGGAATGTGCTGTCCTCCCACTTTTAGTATTTTATTTTTCATTAAGAGTAATCATGACTTTTAAGAGAGCAATGCTTCAGATTTGGATTTCTTTTCCAAATTTTACTGAGGGGATTAGAGGAAGAAGCAATTTAGAAGTTAAAGACTGAGATGAAATTACCCTGCCCAGAGATCTGCTAGTACACTGGGTAAAATCTTTATCCCAAACCAAAATTATAACTTACAAATAGAAAAAAATTTTTGATAGGAAATATTCAGAGATTGCTGCCATGGTATGGTATGGTTAGCCCTTTTCTGTATGGAAGAAAGGGTGTTTATTTCGGATGGCTTATGGACAGCATATTTGAATAACCTCTCCAGGGGAGAGTAAACCCTGTTGGTGATGACTGCTCCCACCATGGAGGAGGAAAGGGCAAGTGGGTGTGAAGATGCAGATGGTTTATAGAGACACAAATATTTACAGTTTTGTAAACTCTAAAGAGGAAGAAGAACACCCTTTATTACAGCTGGCGTAAAAAAAAAAAGCCCCCTATCTAAAATGGAAAATTCCCGTCTGCTACAGACAGAAGGAAATAAACAGCAACAGGAGTTCAATAGAAATCACTCCGAAAGTCCAGTTTTGATACAACAGCTCTTATCTGTGTCCTCTGGAACAGTGTATCCCCAAATCAGATAGCTGTCCATCCAGAACCAGTCTTCGTTGCTCAATGGGATAAACTGTTTTGTTTGGATCTCGGTATTTGCATGTTTTCCTAAAGGACAAGGGAACCAGAGTGGGGTTTTTAAACTGGCAGAGGAATCCCTGAAAAACTCATTCTGACAATGTCCTACTGCGGTCTGTGTGCTCTATCAGACAGACACGTGGTCTCTACCAGGTGAGCCGCCAGGCTCATCTCTCATTCACATGTACCTCCTACTTTGCCTCCTCTAACAACTGCAGTGCTTTCAACAAGAGGACAACAATAATAAAAATAGCAATAATTAAAAAGGTAATCTACATTATTAACTTCCTTTGGGTATATTACAGTGGTATTTTCTGTACATGGCCCAGAACTAAGTTCCCTATGTACACAGAGCCGGGGGGGTGGGGAGGAAGCGTCGACCTTGGAAGTCTTAGCCTTATGCCCTGAAAGACAAGGTTCCTTTCTTCATTGGAGAGTTGCTCGCCACCCTGCTGTTCTGAAGTAGCAACATTCTGTAAACCTGGTGGGGCTGGGGAGAGGGCTGGGGACAGGAGAGCGGGGGCATTTCCTTCTGTCTCCTCCCACAGTCTGTCTATTCACAAAGCCCATCAGCAGCTGCTGTTTTTGAATTCACCATTCTCCGTGATGGAAAGCTTGGTGGGGTTGGTGGGGGAGATGCCATTGCGGACCTGCATGCTGTACCGCTCCTTCACTTGGGTCAGCGCGCTCATCAGTCTGGTGTTGGCCGAATCCAGCGACACGATCCGTTTTTCCTACAACACACCAATCATGGCTTTATTCTGGCTCCATGCAGGCAACTACACCATAATATTCTATTGAATGACTGTTCTAATGCTTTCTATCAAACAGCAGTACACATGATGCTTCCCAGACAAATGGAACGTCTCTGCCTCTTTCTGCACCCTAGTCAGGCCAGCTTCCCCTGAGCCCAACGGGTCTGTGTTTATTTTCTCTCTTTTTTCCTTTCAGCATTAGCAGGATTTGTTATTAATCATCCCTTGGGACCCTAGGACATCATGTAAAAATGACACCATGTGTTACGTCAGACTATGAAACAGAGGTGTCAAGCTGCCTTGCTGTATTAAGTACTTTGGGTCAAAACTAAAACATGGGAATTAGGTGGCAAAGAAAGAAGCACCAGAGGTTTCATTTCACAGAGGAGAAGTGCATGTGATCTATGGGTTCTTAGACCCCGAAGGGGCACATCAGTCACATTTGGAAAGAATTCACATGGTGCTCAAAACTGAAACAATACATGGTGGCAGTTTATAGTCACCAACAAAGTGAGGATGCAACAGCAAGAGGGGGAGAAGCAGCCAAAAGCTCAGACCAAGGAGTTATTTGAATATGGGAAGGGAGATGTGGCCAAAGGGGGATGCCAGAAACATAACACATGAAAACAAACAGAGAACACAAGCTCCTAGACTCATTCCAGCTCAGAGGTACTCCAGGAAAGCTACCCAATAAGGAGACTGCTTTCATTTTACTTTTGAATCTTGGGGGGGAAAAAAAAAAAAGGCTTAGAACAAATATTTTGGAACCAAAGACTGCTGAATACACAAAAAAAAAACCAAGAGAAAAAAGAGGGAAAAAATGGCAATCTAGAGAAAAGTAGGCTCATCTAAATTAAACAAAAATAAAAATCATCCCATCAAAATATTATCAGTCTCACAAAGACTAGGAGAGAAATCCTAATCTTAGCTTCACCAGCTAGGTAAATCATCCTAGAACCTTTCCTACATGAAGTTGCCATTTTTTAGAAAACAAGTTAACGCTGAGAAGGACAGTCTTTACCTACATCTATGATATCAAAAAAAAAAGAAAACAAAAGCATGTGAGGAACAATCCTTAAAGCCAAAAAGAGCTTTTCTACCCAGGGAGTGTTTTAATTTACTCAGGGAAAAGCATGGTAAGGATAGTCATGGTCAGGTTCAGAGAGTACATACAAGGGCTGAGGGTTAGATGCTATTCCTTGCTGTTACAGCATAGCTCCACAGGGCCGTGAGCAGTACTGCTCTGCCAGAAATGTGCTGCCCAAGGATGCAGAGTGAAGACCACTGCCCTGGGGGGCAATTTAGGTAAAAGCATATGCAACAACAGCATCAAGTAAGGCTTCCCTTTAATCTCCTGCTTTGGGGGTGGGGCGGGGATCTATATGGCAGCAGGGCTGGTGGTCACAATTTCAAAAGTATGAAAAAAACTAGCTCACACTTGTTATTATTAACATTTTTTTTTTCCTTTCCTTGATGCAGAACTCAGGTGGTAAGATACAAAAAAATCAGCATTATTAACTAACCCCTAATCTAGCCTAAGATGCTTTTTACTTTGGAAAGGTAACTTGTTTTAAGGATAAGCAAAACTCAAAGAAAGAAAGAACTACAAGGCTTTAAAAAATAATAATTAAAAAAATTACGGCCAGTGGAATTTACTGGGATAACAAGTATAGATCTTTTAAAAGTCAGTAAGTAAGGGTTGGCCAGTGGTTACCAGGAGAAAAGGGGTGGGAGCCAGATATGATGTTTCCCCCTATGGTTAGAAATGATCTCTAAGCAGATAACCTGGTAATATCTAAAAATGATTAAAAAAGAAAAGATATATCAGTATTAGGATAAATTATAATGCCTCAATTCTAAGGAGTGCAGGATTCTCTAGGGTTGATCCAAAGAAATTAGGTATTCATGAAAAATTATTTGATTCTTAAAGGGTCAAAAAAGGCTAAGAATGATTTTCTTTATTTATTTCCTGCAAGAGTAACAGCTGAAGTCAAGCAGCCCTTCTACTAAACAGTTGAAAGTTTCCAAGTGGAGAAACTCCCTTCTGTAACTCCCCCCACTGCCAACCTTTCAAAGTAAAACAAAAATAAAAAAAAAAAAAATCAAACAGGGACTTTTGAAAGTCAAGTTCAGTTGGCAAAAGATGGCCTTGACTTCTCCATTCTGCCTGGATTGAACGGCAAAGCAATCTAGTTCCTGCCTGACAGGAAGGATTTCAAGTGTGGGGAGTGCAGGAGCTGGAATGTGTAGGAGGCCAGTGCACCGGGCCAGGGCTGGGAACTGCTCAGCTAGAGAATGGACGGGTTACTTGCCTGTTTGCATAATCTCATCTCCATTTATGACCTGTAATTTAACACAGCGGAGATATCACTTGCAACAGTAACTAGGCAGCTGCTTGCTTCTCCTAGGAGGAAGTTCTCCACCTGAGTCATATAGAGAGATCCAGGGGTGGGGTGAAAGGTGGAACAGTCCCTGGTCTGATGTTTAAGAAATGGTCCCTTAGTACCATCACCAGGATCTCCATGGTGGTGCTACAAGGCCCAGGACAGGGTCACCAGGGGAGTACTCATCCTCTCCCAGTTCCAATAGAAAGTGGCTGACCCCGGTGGGGCCTTTGGAGCATAAACTGACTCGAGGAGATGGAGAGGCTGAGTTCAGGGACCAGCCTTGTCTGTAGGGGCACAGGGCTGCTGAGAGAGAAGATGGAAACCAGTTTGCTGGGTACCTGACCTGTCCTGTTTTGGGAAATATTCGGCCCATTGCTAGTATAAGGAAAGCAATTCATTTCAGAAATATTTTTTAACTGCCAGTGGCACCAAGGCAGATGCCAGGGACATAAAAGTATGGGTTCCCTCACTGGAAAGCTTTCACCCCCAAACATGTCCTCATTCTATTAAATAATGCCAGAAGGGCTGCTCTGCTCCATCAAACACTTAAGATGTAAGATTTATCCTTTCAAAGGAAAAGTCATTTGTTACAAAAGACACTAAAGGATTTTCATAGTCTTTTGCTAGAATAAGATTTTAATGTATCAGTGAGACAACAGCTGGAATTGGGAAACCTTCCTTTTAAGGAGATTATAATTTTTTAAAAAACTAGTTTTAGTGTTTATCATCTGTGCTGTGCATGGTGCAGTGGTTTTCAAAATGTGGTCTAATGGATTCTCCAAGTGTTCTTTAGGGATCCATAGTGAGCCTCCAGTAGAAAATTTATTATACAGTAATAAATTTCGTTGAGAGAAGCCCTTGTTCTTGAATGGTCAGCAGGAACAGCTGGAAAGCCATCTATGGGAGGCACCTCTGGTTCCGCCAAAACAGTCCACAGAATCAAACCATTTGAAAACCACTGCCTGAAATATGGACCCAAACTGTTATCTAGTTTAGCCAGACCACAAGTCTGACATTGACTGATGCTTTGAGGATAACAGTTCTCCCATTCCTGAATGGTGACGTCCTCGTGTTAACTGAGAGAAGGTTCTTACTTTCCAGAGTTTTTGAGCCCTGATGAACCTGATTCCCTCCCTTGCTTTCACTTTCTATGCCTATGACTCCTGCTCCATACCCAGTCATCTTACTCTAGACGTCAAAATGGGGGCAGGGGTGGGGTAGAAATCTTCAGAAGCTAATGATGAGGTTGTCTTGACAGGCAACCGAGAAGGTGGAAATGCTGTATGCACAGAGCCACGACTACGACACCCCCAAGCTCCCTCTGCTTAAGACTGACTCGGTTCTAGACAAGCTGAAGTTATTAAAACGGTCTGTATGATTTCATTAGAACTAAAATCTATTCGGGTGTAGTTATTAATAGAACTCTCTCTGCTTTACACTGTCACATTGAAGATCCCAAAGTGAACACTTATCAACACTTGTTTCCCTGACTAAATTGCCTTCTTTATCCAGACTGTTTCTCTTAAGCCTCTCAGATGAATTTTTACAGTGTGCCTGTCGAGAAGGCCTTGTCTCTGCTACCCTTCCCTCACCTACCTTGGGGACACCTAGAAAAGTTTAAAAAATGGACCAAGTAAGAACTTTCTTCTGATTCTTAGGAGGTCTAAATATCCAGAAACTGCAGAATTCAAAGGTCTAAAATATTCTGGGAACTGTGCTGACGAGAGAGCATCACAACTCACCCTCGACTGCCGGGTCTCGTGTATGTGAGGGAGTAGGAGGCCCATGACGCACTCTTCCCATGGCTGTGCTTTCAGCCTTACTCCCAATTCCTTTGAAAAATAAACCCCATCCCATATTAGCCCTGTCAGGAAACTAGACTGGGGGTAAAATGCGTGTTTAAGAATACTGGGGGCTCTGCCATAGACTGACTACTGGCTGATAAGGAGAGAAGAAAGTTGGACATAAAGTCCTTGCTCCCATTTTTATTTCAGAGCTGAGGGAAATGATATGGTACTTAAGGGTGAGAAACGCAAACCTGGCTGGGTGGTCTTCAGGGAGGTGATACATTCAGTGGCCAGACCAGCCACATCCAAGCTGCACTGCCGTTTTTTATTTGTTTCACTCTAAGAAATACAACCATGTTTTGCACTGATAAAATGAAAAAGGATTTAGAAACATTTCCTGCCTCCTGGATTTTGCTCTGATCACTGACGTGAACCTGGGAGGGGGTGCTCTTGGCAGTCATCCGTCATGCCATTATTATCACAGGTAGAAGCTGCAGTGAGCAGAGGCCCAGGTTCTGATTTCATCAACCAAAAGAGGCTCTCCAAGCACAGCGCCAACAGAGAAGGGCAGCCAAGCGAATCCCAGGCATCAATGCCAAATCCGGAACCAAAAGAATAACAAGGAAGGGTACCTTTTACAACCCTGTCTTTCCCCTGAAGCTAGACTACTGTTTGGGGCCAGAGGCTGATGGCACAGTGGACGTGACTGACAAGACTGTGAACATCATAGCCAAGCAATGGTCAGTGGAGGTCACAAGCCAGACACATGCAGTGTACTTTTCACAGGTACCCCCTTAGAGAATCCCCTCCTTTCCAGAAGGAAAGAAGTAAACCCCATCATGCACTAGGTTGAGATTTGTCGAGCAACTGCACTAAGCACGCTAAAACTTTGCTAGGTTAACAGACTTGTCACCAGTAAAGGAAAGAAAAGGTCATAGAGGTTACAAAGAAACTCTTTTACTCTTCACAAGGTAATGTTGAGAACTTTCCAGTGACCTATTGTCCATCATGTGCCTTGGCATTTGCAAAGGGTGGGAAGTCAGGAGATAAGTTATTATAAACAAGTGCCTTCCACTAGACTAACAACCTGCTTACCTGTGCATCAATTATTTTTTGCTTTGCATCGATAACTGCTTGCATCTCAGCATGATCCTTCTTCAATTCCTCTTCCACAGCCATTAGCCTAGAATGGGGTAGTAAGGAGAGATCAATATCTTCAAGGAGAGAGCTGGCTAACGTAGAGGACAAGAAACCCACACTCAGGACAGCTCAGTACTGCCACTCCTTCCTAGTACAAGATCTGCAACCACGCTCTATCTTCTCACCCACCTTAGAAGAAGACATCCAAAGTTGATTTCTCTACTGGGACTGGATTTTTACCTCCTCTGGAACAGCATTCCCACAATTATTATCTCCCTCTTTTCTATCAGATCCTTTCCTCAGCACAACTTATTTCATCTTAAAATAGCAACCCAACCCACAAAAACCAAACCCTCTCCTAATCTTGTTACTCTCGGTAAGACTGCTAAATACTTATGTGCTGCTAAAACAGCAAACCTTCTCTGACTTTAAGTTACTTGACCTGCCTACAGCATTTAACAACACTGAAGCACAGTGGTCATGAGCATGGACTCTGGGGCTTGACTGCGTGGTTTCAAATCCCAGCAGCAACACTAAGTGACCTCGGGCAAGTGACTTAATGAATTTGTTGCCTGTTTCTTTATTTGTAAAATGAGAATAATAATAATGCCTACTTCAGAGGTTGGCATTAATCAAATTATTATTAACAGATTAAACAAATTTTATCTGTAAAGTGCTTAGAAAAGTACCTGGCCCATAGTAAGTGCTATGTAGTGTTTGGTAAAATTGTCCCCTCCCTTAGTCTCCCTTGGACGTCCTTGGCCTTCTCCCTTGATTCTCTGGCCCTGAAGACATCCCATGAAACTCCCTTCCACCTCTCTGGGCTTGCTGTAAAAAACTAAGTTAGGCTTTGACACTGAATATGTACATTTTTAAGATTCAGTTTTCCTCTAAGACCTCTCAAGTGAGTCACTAAGTTTTAATTTTTTCTAATTGTTACAACTAAAGGAAAATAGACTACCTCTATCTTCAAAGGAAGTGCACTAAGGTCTCACATTTAGAAAAGTGTAAGAGATATAGTCAGCCGTCACCTTTGTACCAAGTACCACAGAGGACATGCAGAGTTGCAAATGGCTTCTGCTGCCATTGCTTTAGGATTCTCTGGGTCATCGTCCCACCTCTTTGCAGCCCTAGCTACCTAGCCCACGTCCACCACCAGGTGGCCTCTGACCTGCTGATGATGCTCTTCATCTGGCTATCCTTCTCCTCCTGCTGCCTGCGCAGCCGCTCCTCGCTGTCCTCCAGCCGGGCCTTGTACTCTAGCAGCAGCTTCTGCATCTGCTGCTCCTGCACCAGCAACCGGCGCTCATACTCCTCTAGCCGCCGGCTGGACACTCGCAGGCGCTCCTTCAGTTTAGTAATTTCCTGTTCGTACTAGAGCAGAGGAGAAGAGGCACCACAGACAAGGAGAGTTACGCTCTCCTTGGAGTTACGCTGGTTTTAGATGTTAGTGATTTATTTTTTATGATAGAAACCCTAGGCAATGGAGCTGGATGCTGCCTGAACTGCCATTCCACGGGCTGCTGACGTTCTTTAAAATTATCAACAGGCATCACTTAGGAGCTCTGCCCGCCTCCTAAAATTACATTTTTAGCCTTACCTTGGCATTCCAAATCTATATATTTATGTATCACTCTCCACATTAAACTACCAGTTCCTGCAAGCCACATCCAATCTGTGTATCAAATGGGAGCAGGAAAAAAAAAGATCAAGCATTTAGAAGCCTGACAAATGACTTAAAATAAGCCAAAAGCCAGTTGTCTACGTGAGAAAAGATTTCTGTATCATCACCTGTACTGCAGGATCTCTGACATGCCTTCACTCATCAGACTGCCATTCTTTCACCCTACTAGAGCCAGCCCTTTAGAGAGCAAACAGCACTTCTATAATGTTAAGTTACTAAATCAATAAATAGAATTTTATGGCAGAATAGGCTATTGCTGCTTTCTCCCCAGCTATAAAAGTGTAAAACATTCAGGTCACAAGCTCTAAGCAAAAGGCCTACATGTTCTCTGGGGCTGATTAATACTGCCTCTTGGCCCATTTTCACTATATCGTTCATCTGCCCAGTTTGCTACTGCTTGTTGGAACACATGTCTGTTTTCTCACTAAAGCTTTATATAAATTTATATTCACTAAAGCTTTATATAATTCAATTGGTTACGTGGCCCTTTCTTGTACTGAAGCTGCTGTGGGTTGGGGTTTGAGTAACTGGAGTGTCAAATTTCTGGGTGAGGTGAGAAGCATTAAGCTGTCTTGTATATGGCCTATTTAAATTCATTAGTAATTAATGATAAATCCGTATGCTGCTTTGTAAAATGCAATGTATTTTTACATAATATTCCATTTAATTGACAATCAGACAGCTAGCTTCTGCTTATCCAACGTCATGGTCCTACACTATGCTTATTAATCCAGAAGGTCAAAGATGACAGTTCTTATACAGTTTGAAGAGGTAGACTACGTCAATAAGAATAGTTTAGGTTCCTGCTGATAAGTAAGCAGAAGCTACTTGTCTGGCTGTTAATGAGGTAATGCCATACATGGTGTCAATGTTCTTGTTTGATAATCCTTATTCTTCATGTCAGCTTTTCTTAACAAAACAAAACGAAACAAAACTGAAGCAATAGATAATGTCTTTTTTTTTTTTAGTCAGTGTCTTTTAAAAAAACAGCTATAGTGTTACAAGTTCTTTACCCAGAAAAGGTGAAAAGAAAAACAAAAAAAGGGACTTCCCTGGTGGCGCAGTGTTTAAGAATCTGCCTGGCAACGCAGGGGACACGGGTTCGAGCCCTGGTCCAGGAAGATTCCCACATGCCGCGGAGCAACTAAGCCCATGCACCACAACTACTGAGCCTGTGCTCTAGAGCCCACGAGCCACAACTACTGAAGCTCATGTGCCTAGAGCCTGTGCTCTGCAACAAGAGAAGCCACTGCAATGAGAAGCCTGCACATCGCAACAAATAGTAGCCCCTGCCTGTGGCAACTAGAGAAAGCCCTTGCACAGCAATGAAGACCCAACACAGCCAATAAATAAATAAATAAAAAAACAAAGAAAAACAAAAAAAGACAAAATCATTACAAAGATATAGAAAGGAAGTCTAGTCCAAGGGTAATCTTGACTTTGGTTAGTTATACAGAAACACTAAATATTCACCTAAAATGACTAGAAACGAGTAGCAGAGTTTTCTCCAAGTTAAGTCACCTCATATTAAAAAAAAAAAAAAAATTAGAGCTAATCCTCCCACCCCAGCTTGATGGACATTTCCGCATATTTTCAAACACAGACACTACCTGAATTATCATACACAGATACGTATATAAGGGTTAACATAAGAGGTGGAGCTGAAGTTGGGGACCCTGGGGAGATCATCTCCTTGGCTAGACGACCCTTTGGGTGGCCTATCACTGTGTGGGCAATAAAGACAGACTAGGTTCTACCTTCTCAGCATGCTTGGCTTCATCTTGATTTTGCTCGGTTTCTTCTACATCTTCTTCATATTGCCCATTGTTCAGAACCCAGGCTGCTGTCCTCTCTACTGGGGACATTGTGGCAGAGTCCACAGGTGACTGAACCTGCGTCAGAAATACCTATTAGCATCTCCAAAAAGAGCTCATCCACAGTTAGGTTTCACAAAGAGAGCTATTCTTAGAAGACATTATTGTGATCCCTGTTTTCTGTTAAATGTTCCCAGTTCTAAATAATATTTTGTTACTGCAAGGGCTGGTGGTGAGGGAAGAGAATATCCATTTATACAAGGATAAAATCTTCTGAAATGTTGTGAATAGAAATCACATCTAAGAACCTGCCGTTTTTTCCCTCCAAAGAGGGAAAGCCAAGGCCTTAAAATTGTTAATTAGTCCAATGGTTTCATTAGGTCATTACCTAATGAAATTACGATGATGACAGAATGAGAGAAGGAAAGCACAAGTTGATGGTTGATTGCTCAGGTGAGGAAACATCTGCTTAACCAGGGATGATCAGGAACCAAGGAATTGATTAATGCTAAACAACTCACAAGGTACCCATTTATATATCAGAATGCCAAATTCTTAATTTTCACATCAACCATTTAGGGAAAGAGAAAAAAAGTGATATTGGTCATTTTTACAGACACTGACTTCTTCATGGGTTAACATCACTCAGAAGTCCATATTTTACCAGAAAGTTTCTTGATGAATACAGGATCAAAACAATGGACATCAACATAGTCTAAGGGATATTTCTATCCAGTTAGGATAGCTAGATAAATTGCCCTTTTCCAATAGATATGCAGAGTGATAAGAATTCTGGCTTTGAGTAGCAATTCTGCTATTTACATTGTCACTTAATCTCTTAAATACTTCTTTCCAAAGCTATTGAATAGGGCTACCACTACCATCACCACCTATCCTGACCATCTCCCAGGGAGTTCTAAGGACTGAACAATATAATGTATGTGAAAGTTCTCTGGAAACTATGGAGTACTATAGAACTTAGATGTTATTACTGTATTTATGCTTAGAAAACTGGCCCTGGATATGACAATTTATATTGGGCTACTGAACATTAGTGCTTTCTCCATAAACAGTGCTAGAAATAGACAACAAATTCTTTTTCTCTGGCTTTCTTGAGAAGAAAGAGAGAGACAGATAGAACAAAGCATTTTTATGTGAGTTAGCCTTTTTATAATTAAAATGAATATCTATTTTGAGGACCAATACTCTATAAATAATTGGAAGGGAATTTTCTCTCCCATGCAGAGCTATGTACCTTAAGAATCTTTATGTCATTTTGGAATAAAACCCGGTTAAACTCTAAATATATAGATATTTTAAAATAAGGGGTATCTTGATGACTTTGAGATTTAGAAAGACTAGATGAAAAAAATTGGTTGCAGAGACAAAAAGGTTCTTTGGGGGAGACTTTAAAAAATATTCATACAAAAGTAGTATGAGGGTATTTCCTAAAGGTTTGAAGAAGAACCTGGTTTGGCTGATTTACAAACAGATTACAGATACATATCGATAAAAAACAGCTTCATGCCTGAGGCACACACAAGCAACGGTGAATGAACTTTTAGAAATTCCTTCTTTAAAGCCATTTTCTCCACTGTGTCAAGAAAAACATAAACATGGCTTAAACTTCAGTACCCTCAGTTCTTAAAAAGTCTACCTTCATCTCCACTATGGTAGGCAGGCTTCTTATACTTCATTCATTTGTGTATCATTCTCATTATTTTTGTCATAACCACGTTGTCACTGATATATTATTTATCATCTCTTTAAAACAACCTTTTTCAGTTAGCTAAGTCCTTATGCTAAGCAATATTATCCGTAAAATCATGAGTTTAATGTTATATATATTATAAATTTATAAATACATTTTATATTAATAGTTAGGTATTTTTCTAATATGTGTTAAAATAATTAAATGATTGATTAAATACCTTGTATATTTAAATAGTTTTGAGTATCACACTTTGGAAACACTGACCTATAGACTATAGTATCATTTATATTAAAAAAGATAATAATTATCTACTTCAAAAGTTATGAGAAACAAATGAGATGGCATGTAAAAGCAGTTTGTAAACTACAAGGTACTACACACACACACACACACACACACACACACACACACCCCTAGTTCTCCCCCTACTGGATTTTGAAAGCGGAGCACAATAAATTGCTTTAGTATTTAGAGAAAAATAGTTTAAAAAGGGGTTTAGGTTTTTATTTGATATATGTACACCTGAAAGGCAAAATATTATGGTTCTGAGTCTTTAAAAATTAATAGAAAGTCAATACTTAAAGGAGACAAATGCCTTTTTAATTTTAGAATCTTATCCCTTTACCACATAGGGCACAGGAGAGCTGCTTTTCTGTGAAACCAGGATTTTCTATTCAGCTGCTGCTTGAGATAAAGTAGCCACTAAAATGAATAACTTTAATGTTTGGAATTTGTAACTTCAAGGAAGCTAATTCAGTAGCTTTCTGCTTTATAGTTAACAGTATGTTGTTTGCAAGAACTTTCTTCCCCTGTGATTTGTTACGAGTAACTATTTATTGAATGCCAATAAACTCAGTACAAGCTAATAGTATCCCTAAGAACATACTAAAGAGAGATCTTAGCCCCTAAAAGCATATTAAAAACAACTTCTTAGGTAATCTAGGCATAAAATGTAAAGTGAGAAGCTGTAAAAACAGAGTTGATTCATTTCACTGGTGTTGGTGGTAGCTACCATATCTTCAGAAGGACTAACAATGTCCAGTGAATTATGAGACAGTGTACAATGGGAACTGGGCATTCCAGTCTATTCCTATTTTATTGGTTGAATCTGTTTTTCAACCACTTCCTCATATACCCTAGCACTTTGCATGGCAATAAGTTTTTTTTTTTTTTTTTTTTTTTTTTTTGCGGTACGCGGGCCTCTCACTGTTGTGGCCTCTCCCGTTGCGGAGCACAGGCTCCGGACGCGCAGGCCGAGCGGCCATGGCTCACGGGCCTAGCTGCTCTGCGGCATGTGGGATCTTCCCAGACCGGGGCATGAACCCGCGTCCCCTGCATCGGCAGGCGGACTTTCAACCACTGCGCCACCAGGGAAGCCCGGTCAATAAGTTTTAAAAAAATAAATCAGACTAATATAACTATTCCTTGTATTTATGATAAAACCTTTACATAATTATAAAGAGCAGAAAAGTAATATTGAACAAATCAGAAATAGTTTTATCTACATTGAAGACTATGGAGGTGATTTTTATTTCAAAATTTTTTTCAAAATTATTTTTTATTGTAATATGTTCTTCATATGAAAGAACTATATACTGTCTTTTACATCTACTTGATTGGTCTTCTGAGTGCTGGTCTTATTTCCTGATTAGACTGTCAACCCTTGAAGCATGGCACCATATATCATAGAATTTTTTTTCTTTTGGAATGGTAGTGACTATGTCATTGCACAATTAATGCTCAATAAAATATTATTCATTTATTATTACTTTGGATTCTCTTTAGAATTCATTACCAAAGTACAATTTATTACTAAGAGAAGGATACCCTATGTTTTTCCTCTAATCCTTTGGAAGTACATCAAAGGCTTTTCCTCAGTGATTGTTCTATCTCCTTTATAAGCTGGATAGCTAACAAAATTTATTACCTCTAGTTTATAGTCAAAGAAATTGAGAAAAGAGGTTGGTAAATGTTTCAGATGCCATCTTGCTTAGCTACAGCCTTAAGAAGAGCATTTTCTTCATTGACTTCCAACAGTGGGTCATTAAAGAAAATGAAGGATGAAAAAGACGAAATGAAAAGGAGCACGGATTCCTATTAGGAATATCACCCTTTTGAGATAAAGCTTTTATAGGGTTTCTCTGGGAAAAATAATAACGCTTTAGGGCAAAAGGGCCTGAGAAAGCAGTTTCACTGATCCTACAGTTAGCCTGGCTATGCTGAGGATGACTGAGAACAGGCCGGTTCCCTGTTTATTTACTAGATATAAATAAGACTTGTTGCTTTCAGCTTCTCCATAGTCTGAAATAGTCAGGTTCCCATAAATGAATAACACTATTGCTATCAACACCAAAGAAAGAGCTGACTAAATTAGTAAGTAAACTGAGAATCCTTGAAGAGGTTGGTTAGGCGAGGGTTCAACAAATCCAAATGTGAAAACTGTAGCATCATTCTGATAGGCTTGTCAAATACCTATTTAAAAAGTCTCTTCAAATTAGAATTTCTAAGGTTAGGTAACACGCTATAATCTGAACAACTCATATATTGTAAATAGAGTCTATTATGTGCACAGAATACATGATACACAAAAAAACAAGATGGAGAGGAAAATGATTAAAAAGAAATCCAAACAGAGGCCGAAAAGGGTCAAAAAATTCCTTCTCTGTAGAACTAGGATTTTATTTCCTTCCTACTCAGCAAATGGAGAAGACTGAAGCTAGTTACATTGCCAACAATGGCCGCTCCTTTGTGCTAAGATACAAATGGAATTTGCATGGGACAAAACCTCCAATAATTACAAATGCCGGCAGAACAATCCCCACAAAGAAATCCTCCAGTTTTTGGGAGAGAAGAATTTCCCAACACAATTTGCAATTAAAATATGTAAAGGAATTTACGTAAAAAATGTGCTGATTATATAGAACATCAGAGGCTTCATGGGACTGAGATGAGAAAAGCAAGCAAGAATGATAAGGATCAAAAAAAAATAATAACATACATTTGAAAGAATAAAACATCTGCATAGAAAAAGCCAGTGTAGAAAAAACAGAAAATTGAGCAATCAAAATACAGTGATTTATGGTTTAACTGGTATGACAGTGGCAGCACCAGCAAAGGCACAAACAGGGCTGAATATGTAAAGCTGTGCTGTGGCTATGCCTCACTTCATGCCAACATAACATAGACATTCCCAAGCTCATTAATGGCTATGGCTCAAAAGTATTTTAATTGGTTGTCTGAAGACCATATATGCATTTCCTACCTCCCATCTATTCAAACAGCTTTCTATTCACGCACAGAAACACGTAGTGCTTATATGATAGGTGTTATATTTTCCTACAGCACAGATATTATAAATAACAATTCATTTCCGATGATCACACAAAAGGCTATTTAATTTACAATATCTATTAACAGTCAGTCTGAGTCATGGGTCCTGGGAATTGAGGACAATATGATACAGGAGGGAAGGGTAAGCATTCTTCTTTTCTCTCCAGGGCTGGGACTAAATCCACCTTTGAAAAGTAGGCAGAGGGCCCACCCTGTGCCCTGTCTTGCCCCTCTCTGCCAATCTGATATTCTTCTCTACTCCTTATCTCATCCTCAGGGCCTTCAAGCTGCACTAAACCCCCACGTAGACATCTGCCTCCACACAGTACTGCATCTCTGAAGTTACTTATCTTTCTTTTCTCCTCTCAGTCAACAATTTAATTCTCTGAAAGGGGTTGATCTCAACTAGAAGCTAGCATAAAATCAAAGTATGGAAACTAATTCACAATAAGGTGGGAGAGACTGATAGCCTCCTAACGTAAATTAAATGTACATATATGACATATATATAAAAGATATATATATAAAAGCATTTTCATTTAAAGAAAAGGAAAAAATTATATAATATGATCATTATGTAAATTAATAGAGTATAATCTTTTTTCCTTTTCTTTAAATGAAAATGTGTATTAAATCAAATGAATTGGTGAAATTTGGGGAAATATAACAAAATAAAAATGAAAAATTTAAGACTGAAGAAAAGTTTATTTCTCAGGAAAGAACTGACCAACTAGGAGGTTTTGCCCAGGAAGTTGCCTACCAGAATCAGCTTAAGTTTTCATCCCTTCTTCTACTTCTTTATCTAAGGATTCTGTAAATGTTCTAATTTTTTTTTTAAACAATAATTATCAAAGTAGAGGCAAGGGCTCTGACCACAGCAGACTGGTGGCAGAAGCAGCCCAATCAGTAAATGCCTACCTATAAAAACGCAAATATACTAAAGAGATACATTGGGGGTCTCACTGCAGTCTCCTCTGACCAGTGATTCTGCTGACAAAAGGATTTGTCATAGAACTCTTCTGATCACAAAGCTCCCTAATACAAATAAAGTAGGATTAGGTTTCAAAAAAACTTCAACAAAGCTTTTTTTAGGAGAAAAATCTTTTTTAGATGAAAGTAAGATATGTATATATATGCATTCATAAGGTTCTTAGTTTATTTCAAGAGCAAATATGGATTGGTGCCTCAAAATGTAATCTGTAAAGAAGAGATGATAAAATTCTTAAGGAACATTTTTATTTGTGAAGAAAAAAGTTTGATCATCTTATATTAAATTTAGGTGAGACACGAGCTGGGCTTGTCTATGTAAATAGAAATATAAGAGATTTTCATAAATGTTTAGAGAATACTTGTCAACCACCTGTGTTTCTATCTTTTTACCTCTCTTCTTTACCTTGCTTCTATAGGTGCTCAGTTGTTTATTTTTCTAGCCATTTCCAGGAAAGGGCACACGGGGACTTACTACTTCCAGAGGGAGTTGGGGGATGGAGTAGAGAGCAGTTACGTTAAACTCTTGGCTGAAAGTGCAAAACTTTATTCTGGAAACTTAAGAAAAAAAATTAAGGAGGATTAATGTCCAGATTCCCAAAATATATCCTAGTTGATCTGGCCTGCAGATTCACAGCTTAAGTGTCTAATTATTACTCAACATCACAGATTGTTCTCAGTGCTGAGATCACAGCTCTGCTGCTTGAAGAGACAGAAAGGCCCCTGGAGTGGTTGTTACAGTCTCCTAAGAGTAATGAGGCAAGCTACATTCTGCTGCCTCATCTAGCCAGAAGCCTCCCAAACTTTTCATTTCCTCTTCCATTAAAAGGTTGCAAAAAATAGTTTTAAGTGGAAACCCTGCTAAGCAATTGGATTTCTCAATGATTTATATATAAAGAACCGAGGAAACAGTTGGACCAAGTACCTGGCAGCCCCCTCCAGCACTCACCCCTACCTGCTGTGTCTGCTGTCTCTGGATCGCTCTCACTTTGGGAACAGGGCTCTCTCTGGAGGAAGAGGACTGCTGCCGGGACCGGCTCCCATTTTGCACAGGTTCGGCCACCAGAGCTGCAGATGCCAGTGACATGCTCCCGGTACTACGTAGGGAAGCACTGTGTGGCAGGGATGGTGGGGCTTTGGCTCGGGCACCTAGCCCAGCCTGGTCCATTTTTCGGATCTGGGCCTGCCCCGTGCTATTCTGCCGTGGCAGAGCAAGAGGTATGTGTCTGTCCGACACAGTGTGCCGCCTGGAGAAGTCCTCACTCTGAGTGCTACGTTTGGTGAAATCTTCCATGCTGCTATTGCTGGGTCCACTGAGTTTGAAGTCTTCACTGTTACTTTGGCTCCTGGAACTGGCAGTGCTTAGGTTCTCCAAACTGGAATCCACAGAGGCCTTTGGCATTGCTGGAATTGGGTTATTGAGGTGATAGACAGGGTTCTGGAATGACAAGGGCTGGAGGCTGCCTGGCTGGTTCAAGGCTGGGTGCAGGGGCCTTCGCACTTGGGGTGCGCTCTGGGGAGTGCTCTGGGTTTCCCGAAGTTGTTTGATGCTGGCCACCTGGGTTATGGAAAGCTGGCTTCCAGTCAGGCGCATTGGCATGTCAAGCATGACAGACGCATGCTCCACTTGGGCGGCATGAGTGTCCTGAAGGTCCATGAGGGAGATGCTCCGGCCATTAGGAAGGCTATTTTCCTTTTCATCCTTTTCAGAGTAAGTCATGCTCTGGGAGGAGGCTTGCTGAACCAGCAATAACGTTTTCCCTCTGAAATAGCTATCTGTGTTGTCCTGGCTTGGAGATTTTAGTTTATGCAAATCACTGTGGAAAAAGAAAGGATCCTTAATTACTCCTGAGGCAAATTCAACAGAGTTAAGATTCCTCAACTCAAGCACATGAACTCTTCAGAAGGCTCAGAGGTCTGGTGTGGAGACTTACATTGGTTTCTAAACACAGATTTCATCATCACAATTCTTAGGATAAGATCCAACATTTTTAGTTTTTCTTCAAAGGCGGAGAATAACACTGTATAGACCACTCCATCCCTGTCTTAGATTTTTACTAGAATTCCAATCATTTCCTAGTTAGGTTTTACACCTCCCAAGGTATTCCAATTTATAGTTAATTGGTTCTGTCTAAACCTTCGAGAAGCCCTGACTGCACAACCAAAGGGTCCCTACTAAAGACACAAGTCTTGCCAATACAGAAAACAAAGTCTAAGCATCTACACTGTATCTACCTGTTCAACTGACACAGCCAGCTCTAAAATATTTTCCACTGAGGTTCTCAGATTTTTGAGCGCTACAACACCTGAAAATATCAATTTCATAGAGCTCTTAGTCTTCCATTAAGCAGGACATAGGTTCTTTTTATAAGTTTGTTGAATATAACTCTACAATATCATTCTAGAAAATAAGTATCCTAGATCATGTGTATTATTATGACAAACAATTGGATTTATCTCAGAAGATTCTTTCCAACTGCTCATGATTTTAAAGTTGTAAATTCAACAAGTAAGTTAAATAGATTTTTCCCAAATCTCTACATATTATCTCCCTCTGAGATAAGTAGTTCCAATTCTCTCTGAAATTCATACCTGTCAGTAGGGTCTTCAAAAATTTTCTGCAGCCCAGAGGAGAGGCTTCCACTGACATTTGGACTGGAGTTATGCTCAGTGAAGCGTCTCAGTTGCTGTTGTATTGGTGTAGGATTAGTCAGAGATTTGGTAATATCAGCAAGAACACGAGGGAGAGGTCCCAATTTTGCCACGGTCGCCTGTAGGAAGGAATTTTCACCCTAATTGGATAATAAGCATTGCGATATCCACCACAGATTGTTTTTGGGACAACGATGCCCATTGATGGAGGGGTGGAGGTTGGAGGGAAGGGTAGGTGTTTGCATATGGGAGTGGCAGGTTCATAATGCATTGTTATGGAGCAGCAGAACCATGGCGTCGAGATGAATGGAGGAGGCGAAACAAGATGCAGCAGACATTGAGGAAAGAAAGGAAATAGAAATTAGGATTATGCAAATAAAAATTAAAAGACATGCTCAAAACAACCAAACTATTGCCATTCCAACTAAAATAGACATGCAAAGCAAACTAAATCTTTGGGAGGCTGGTAGATCAAGGTGGGGGAGGGTAGGGGAAGAACCAAACACCTTCTAACCAAAAAGAACTTTAAGACCAGAGGATTGGCTAGTGTGATGAAACTTCCAAAGAAAAGGGATCATGTGAGGAAAGAAATGCATGCCGACATACAAGAAGGTGTTGCATTCAGGGGTCCAGAGCACTGCAGGGCACACAGTTGATATTGCCATCCACTAGCCATTTAATCTTGGGAACCCTGACCTACTGCCAGCTGAGTTTGCATCAGCAAGACAATTTTTTAAAAAAAATTTAAACAGCAAAGTTATGACACATCTATGAGATGTGTCTAGATAGATGTACTGCTGGTTCCCAGGACCAAACAGAAATTAAAAAGGAGAACGTGTGTTTACACAGCAAAGCCTGTTAAAAAGACCTTGACCCTGAATAAACCAGGTTGATTTCAGAAGATAACTGTATCTGCATCCCACTGATGCAGTTATTCAGTGAAGAATAACTTTTTATGATTTGCTTTATCCATCTCAATCATTTTTTTCTTTGGGGAATTCTCATTCTCATGGGGTCTTATGGGAACCTTCATCCATGAGGCAGTTTTACATGGCTGCCTCCGGGTTTTCGTTGTCTTCTCAACAGACTCTTCTACCCTGCTCAAATGAGTACAGTGCCATCTGAAGAATGTCTTTACTTGCTTGACTCTCTTGAGCCATGATTCATATCCAAGGAATTTACCCTCGGCATAGCTGCAACTTAAAATCTAGCTAGCATTTCTAAAAGTTAAGAAGGGGTCCTTGAGAATAAGAAACAGGTTATTATTTTACAAATGTTTTGGGCACCAGTGGACACCCTACCATTTATATTTCCTCAGGAAGGTGGTCTTTGTTAATAGGTTTTACTCCCCTCTCCCTCATTTTATTGGTGCAATGTTTTTAAAGATAATTGGGGGTGGTGGTGGTGGTGGGATGAATTGGGAGATTGGGATTGACATATATACACTAACATGTATAAAATAGATAACTAATAAGAATCTGCTGTATTAAAAAATAAAATAAAATTCAAAAAATAAAAAATGTTCTGACTCAAAAAAAATAAAGATAATAGGAAAATGGAGGAAAACAAATAAACAAATTCTTATCACAGAAAAATAACTTTGTTTTTTGAAGTTATTCTAACATACCACCACAGATATTTATAAAGTAGCTGTAGCAAACAAAAACATCAATAAATACTTATTGTGATAAACCTAGCCAGAGTCTGTTAGACTGTTTTCCATAACAAATTCTATTCCTCTTTGCAAAATTCGAGAAGGAAGAAAATGATTGGCATGGTATATATTTAGTTATTAATATGGTATACAAAAAAATTCTTAGCTTATAGTCAGAAAATAAATGATTAAAAATGATAATTGTTTTCTCTATTCTTAATTCACATCTACAGATGAAAAGAAAACATCAGGATTTTCAGATCCCACATAACTCTATAGGTACTAATAGTTATATTAAACCCTCTGACTTGCATGATAAAAATAAATCTCATGGTAAGTTACTTAAACGTGATAGTCTCAGTATTTTTCTAAGTCCACACTTCCGTTAGAAATTACTACATGAAGTTTCTTCTCACTCTACTATACATGAATAAGGCTTCATACAACAATATTTGATATTAGTTTCTAGGCAAATACACAAACATATTTGTTTATAGAAATATATACTCCATTAATTCAGGTAACTACTTAAAAATATATGTTAATAATTTTGTGGCTTATTAGAATTTCCTGGTTTGTAGGGCACATATTTTACTCAGAAATCAAAACTATTTCCTCCCAGACTTCTAGGGCAAAAGGTTGCTTTCAACAAGCAGAAAGCATGAATGTGATTACTCTGTAGATATTCTCCAGAATCCAGGTACACTAGGGTTCTCTACCTCCCATCTCCTGTTACCCTTCCCGCCTACTTTACCTTATCAAGTTGGGCAACTACTTCCCACAGTAAGGAATGCAAAACTGAAAGCTCTCGGCCCAGATCAATGTAACCATCAAAGCCTGGGGTGTTTGAGATGGTGTCCGGATTAGAGATCTCCAAAAGAAAGCGCTTCATTCCACCCCATTCGTGTTCTAAAAAATCATTCATGAATGCCATGTATTCCTCTTTGTTACCAAATCTGAAGTAGAGGGAGAGAAAATGAGAAAGAACATATTCAGGAAAAGAGATGTGATCATTTTGAATTGACTTTAAACAGACCTATACATTTTTTTTTTAATTTTGGGGAGGTGACTAATTTGTTTATTATCTATAAGTGATAAATACTAAAACATACTTTCTTAATATTATATTAATAGTCAAAAACTTTGAATAGCTTTCTATTCTCTATAGGGTAAAGACAAAATCCTTTTTTCCTGGTATTTAAAGCCATTGTAAACATTCATTATCAGTATAAACCTTCAATATTGCTAGCTTCTTCAAAGTCCCCCAAATACATTATACTCTTTTTCTTCTCCAAGCCTTTGCTCATGCTATTTATTTCTACTAGAGAACTTCCTCTCTTCTTTGCCTATCTAGGTTCTAGCTATCTTCCAGGCCTAGTTTAAGTCCATAAAACATGTTCCAAAATAAACTAGAAACAATTTTTACAAGAATTAGCTCAAATATGGGTAAACATGTATATTTCTGTGTTAGCATATATATAGAGCACACAAAGTTAAAATAGTGCACTTCTAAAAAGCCACATGCTACAAAACAATGTATCTCATTGAAGTTCTAATCTTTTCCTTCAATACATTGCTACTAGAAACTTGTACTTAAGCTTCAATACTGAGTAAATCTGGGATCGATTTTGCCAGTGTGAATTGCTTCTCAGTGATTTCTTAAAATTGTTTTCTATAAATTATAAAAATTATACAAACTTAAGAAAAAATTGAAAACAATGAAAAGTGGAAGGAAAAAAGGGTAGGTGTACCCATTCCACCACCCAAACATCTGCTATTTACAGTTCAGTGCATTTCTTCTCCAACTGCTTTCTCCTAACTTCTCTTGAAAAAGTTGAAAGCTACAGAAAAGTTCAAAGAATATACAACGTACACCCATATGCCATTCACCTATATTAACGAACTGTTCCCATTTTGCCGTTTGTTTTCACTCTCTTCTCTTTTTTTGATTGAGCCATTTTAAACTAAGTTGCAGACATAGCCTCTAAGTACATTAGCACCTATTTCTCCAGAATAAGGAAAACCGCTAACATAAACCAATGCTACTGTCACTAAAACTTTTAAAAGACATTATTTATAAATTATCTCATATGTAGTTCATATTTAAATTTTACCAATTGTCCCCAAAATGATTTTTATAAATGTTTGTTCCAGTTCAGATCCAATTAAGATTCAAGCAATGCATTGTCTCTTTTAATCTAGAACAGTCCTCCCTCCATCTTTTCCATTTTTCATGATATTGACTTTTTGAAGGGGCCAGGCCACTTGTCTTAGATAATGTAACCATAGAATTTTGACTGATTGCTCTTCCCAGTGTTCCTATACTTAGGTTTTTGTGTTTTCATATTGTTGGGATAAAAGTATACGCTCCATTTGGTATCCTATCTTTTTTTTTTTGGCTGGAGTTTTTTTTTTTTTTTTGCGATACGCGGGTCTCTCACTGTTGTGGCCTCTCCCGTTGCGGAGCACAGGCTCCGGACGCGCAGGCTCAGCGGCCATGGCTCACGGGCCCAGCCACTCCGCGGCATGTGGGATCTTCCCAGACCGGGGCACGAACCCGCGTCCCCCGCATCGGCAGGCGGACTCTCAACCACTGCGCCACCAGGGAAGCCCTTGGCTGGAGTTTTTAATAAAACTTTTCATTTAATATAATTATATCTGTATCATTTTGCATATTATTGGTTCTTTGTAAACACAACTTGCAGTGGCTGCAAATATTCCACTGAATGCACAGACTACTTAACCATTCCTCTATAAAGTGAATATTCAAATTGATTACAATTTTTTTGCTATTTTTAATAATACCACAATAAAAATCATGTAACATGAGTTACGAGGCACCCCACGCTCATCCAAAGGTTAGGCCTCATGTACTTTTTAAATAATGTTGTTAAAAAGTGGTTATGGTAGTGACACCTACTTGGCAAAGTTGGCCAGGTTCTGGATGACCTTGGCAATGAGAGTTAGAGTCCGAGATGTGCGGTCATCAGGATATTCCTGCATGAGGTTGAAGAGACTGGGAGACATGATGGCCGGGCACAGAAAACGGAGAAACAACGAGGCACTGATGAGCCGCTCGCTGATATCTTGCTTGCTGCGGTTCAGGCACTGCTGCTTCCAGGATGCAAACACTTCTTTCAACTCACGAGGGAAAACACTGGGGAAGGAAGAAGGACCAAATATAAAAGTACTAGAACCCAAGGAAGCACAGGTGATCCCACTCTGGCCCAACAGAGCCAGGCTGTGAGGAGGGCCTAATAGAGAGAGCTTCTGTCTGATTCATGCCTGAGAAGTGGTGGAAAATTCATAGACGTCCAGATGGAGACCAGAAACCCAAAGCTACAAAACTCAGGAATTAGTGTAAACTTAGGTTTGTAAAGTGGGAAAATGGCATGAGGCTCCTGACTAAACCATTTAGTTTACTACAGCTCATCATAATCTCTCTAAAGACTGTTCATCAAAAAGCTTCCAAAATCTCACCAATTGCTGGGGTTAGAATAATGATCAAAAATCATTAACACATTTGTTTGACACTAGTAAATATGTTTAAAAGTCCTCAAAATACTTTTGGTATTCGAGAATGTGGTGCTAATATTCTGGGGAAATATTATATTTATGTGGACAGTTCAGAGCAACTTCTGCTTACAAGAGAGATTTAGATTTTAGACAAAACTGTATTAGGGAAACTTTCAATTTTTCCCATAAGTCCTTCCTTTGGTTGGGAAATAACAGCTAACACTGTGATAACTCATACTGAAAAACTGAAGTTCCAATAGCAGGGAGTGAAGCACCGACAGCAGCTCACCAGTAAGAGTTGATGATCTTGCAGAAAGCCAGCTCACAGCACATTTTCAGGTTGCTCTGATGGTCTATCAGTTCACTAGATGAACATTTGCTGGGATCCACTTCACAGTTTTCATCTGACTCATACAAAGCTTTGATGAACTCCCCTATTTCGAGAGAGAAGATGACGGACAGTATAACTATAAATAGTGTCTTCCTGAAGAGAATAAAAGAATGTAGGATTTCTGTACTAAAATGTGTAATGGGGAATTCGTTCTGATGCCTGACAAGGAGGGCACAAAACACTGTTCACGAAGGGTTATTGCTCTGGAACCCAAGAGATACCACCTCCTATACGTCATGTTTATTTTCCTTACTCTGGAAGTGGAAAAACAGCACTCATTAACATCATCATCATGGTATTTACAAAAAGAATAATGAAACTACTTTAAAAAATGCTACAACTTTAAATCTTTTATCTGAAATCACAAATATATTTAAATAGCAGGAAATCATTACTTATTATAAAGCCTCTTTACCTTATGAATAATGTTGTTACTATTTTAGAAGAATAAATAACCCAAGTTTGAATGATTAGCTTACCTATGCTTTTAACTGCTAATACTGGTGCAAACACAGATTCAAGTAAGGGTCTCTAGGCTTACCTCTCCTAATGGGGATAGTCATTCAACATAGCACATAGCAGAGCATCTCTTTATATAATTTGGATGTTTTTCCAAATAAATTTAGCTTAGACGCCCTGTTCATATATCTTAGCCTCTATAGAGATATGCCCAGTATTTCCTGAAAGAGCAAATCCTTACCTTACCTGTTTATCACCTGTTTATCCTCCACCATGCACTATACCATGTATTTGTTCTGTTCTATGTTTCACACTGTTTTGTGCTTATTTGTTCACACGCCTGTCTCATCTTTAGGATGAATACCATTGAAGGTCAGGGACTGGGTTCTATTCATGTTCAAATCCCAAGCCTATTAAATAGCTTCCAAAGCATTGCAGGGGCTCAATAAATATTTGTTAGAGATGGTAGTATGTTTTTATTTTTTGTTTTTTATAGGTCTTTATGACAGAGGAGTAGAACTTTCACAGCTCCTTTCAAATCTGCTTATATTAACTGAAGTTCAGGCTAGTTATTAATAGATTTCATGAAAGTGAACAGTAATTCCTATAAAAAATTAAGTGGCAGCAGCAATATCAAAGAGCATTTTCTATCAAAATGGTTAGTACTAGGATAAATGAAAGATTTAAAAAATAGCTGTGATACAGGAATGGGAACTGATTATTTGGAAGAACAATGCTTGGAGAAGAGGAATCTAAGTGATGCACAGAAAAGAAAGTGGTGCAGAGAAAAAGTAAAGGCTTTGGAGTCAGAAAGATCTAGGGTCAAATCCTGGACCCATCACTTAACCAACTGTGGGGCCATGAGAAGTCACTTAACTAGTCTGAGTTTTGGGTGCTTTATTTGGAAAATAGCATTAATCACTCCAACCCTCTAGAGCTATGGTGAGGATCTGAAAATAGTGCATGAAAAGAAAAGTGTCTGATATGGTGCCTGGTACTTAGTAGGGGCTCCATATAATAAGTATTGTTATGTACAAACCTTGTAAATTTAGAATAACTTTTCATAGAGTGAAATAATCAAAACTGGTAAAAGCCTTTTAAAAATGTTTACCAACTCTCACAGGATTTCTATTGAACATGTTCTCAACATCACCTATGCTATGTGCTCACACAGAATTTACCTCATTTAAAGAGTACCTGAATTTAAAAATAAGTCATCAATGTCAAATACTTCATGTAAAAATCAATCCACCTCTAAATTTATATCATTAATATTCAGCTTATACCTAGGTGAGTTATACCTATTCCAGGAGATAATAACTAATATTAATAAATAACTTGTGAATTTTGAGAGTATTTTTCTTTTATTCTTCAAGAAAAGAACCAAAGAAACAACTCAAGGGTCCAGAAGTAAATTAATTGTCTAAAGTTTTTATTTTTACCTGATTATGATATATTTAAAATCCTCCAAACTTGAGAAAATTCTTTTCACTTTTGAAACTGTAACCTGGGACTTTCCTGGTGGCGCAGTGGCTAAGAATCCACCTGCCAATGCAGGAGACACAGGTTTGAGCCCTGGTCCGGGAAGATCCCACATGCGTGGAGCAACTAAGCCTGTGTGCCACAGCTACTGAGCCTACACTCTAGAGCCTGAAAGCCACAGCTACTGAGCCCGTGCGCCTAGAGCCCATGCTTCGCAACAAGAGAAGCCACCACAATGAAAAGCCCGCGTGCCGCAACGAAGAGTAGCCCCCCACCCCCGACTCGCCGCAAGCACAGCAATGAAGACCCAACGCAGCCAAAAATAAATAAATTAAAAAAAAAAAGAACTGTAACATATGTCTGATAGTGTGGAAAGTACCACATTGAAAGGTGAACTTTTATAGATCTGCACCTAGAAGCTGTTTAGCCGATCACAACTTACTGAGACAGATTTAATGATCCCTTCATGTCTGCTCTCCTGCCTTTAAAAAAAGAGATCAAGGACAAAGAGGATGGGTGTTCAATATGTTGTTTAAATTTGAGTTTGTGCCTAGAATGTTCTATGGTGTGTTTCATTAACTCATTATTATCTAGCATCTAAATTTCACGTATAGAAATAAGCCACTAGGTACGGACATACTATTGCTAAAAGGAAATTTGCCTCTGCCACCAGTGGTGGAAATTAGGCCTTTTTAGAGGCCCTCTAATTAGAGGGCCTCTAATTAGGCCCTCTAATTTAGAGGCCTTCTATATGTCACAGAAGATGGTGTTTCCTGTTGATCAGATGCATCAACATGCAAACTGATTTCAATGAGAAAGGTAAAAGGGGTTAACAGATGAAAGACTTAATTTAAGTCTAACTGAGGCAGAGTCTGTAAATAGTAATGCTTTTAATCAAGATAAACGAAGACTGGCTAAAAGGCAGGTAGATATTGTTTAATATGACTGGCAACTTTTAACTCAATTTTCTCTGAGAATTCTTCAGGTAGTCTGCAAATAACATCTATTTTTTTTTTTTTTGCCCAAAGTGTACGAAATACAACAAAACTTTAATTATTCAGAGTGCTCAGCTGTACTTATTAATTTGATTTTTTGGTTCACTGAGACTTCACTGTGAAGCCTTCTAATTTAAAACTTCTGATAGGGACTTCCCTGGTGGTGAAGTGGTTAAGAATCCACCTGCCAATGCAGGGGACATGGGTTTGAGCCCTGGCCCGGGAAGATCCCACATGCCGCGGAGCAACTAAGCCCGTGCGCCACAACTGCTGAGCCTGCGCTCTAGAGTCTCCAAGCCACAACTACTGAGCCCTCATTCCACAACTACTGAAGCCCATGTGCCTAGAGCCCGTGCTCTGCAACAAGAGAAGCCACCGCAATGAGAAGCCCGCATACCACAATGAAGACCCAGTGCAGCCAAAAATAAATAAATAAAATAAATTTATATATATAAAAAAAAGGCTAACTAGAAATATGGGGAGTTCGATGGGGAGAAGACAGTAGAATCTCTCTCCTGAAGAAGCTTACCAATTAATTTTGTTTGTGCTCTTGGAAGCAGTAGCCATTTTCACCACCCTGGTCCTTGCTTTTGGGTTACAAATATAATAGAGATCTTTGTGGGGTTACTTGAATTTCTTCCCCTGCTCACTGAATCAATTTTCAGGTCTCATTGAGCCAATCAGCTATTTAACTATTAACTGTTCTAGGACAGTTAATAATTAACTGTAATGATTAACAAAGGACTTGTCTCTCCTTTTCACTTCAGGAATTATTTCATTTGGGAAGCCTATTTAGCACACTGATGGTAGAATATGAATATCTGATTTTTAAGAAGTAGATGGTCAACAAATATCTACACCTTTATCTCCCCAGAATAGAGAATACTGTTTGAGATGCATCATCATTGCTTTTTATAAGGCAGTGCAAATCATTAGAGCAAACCACGATATGTAATTTATGATATGACTGTACAAGCTTTTTATGTGAAACTCTGATTCTGTACCTTTCCTAATGTCAATGAAAATCCATTTTCACTAGTCTTCTTTTAAATTCCTATTAGATCTTAAACTAAAGCACATGACTTAGAGAAAAGAAATAAATATGAAGATAGGAAGCAGGAGAAGAAAAAATGTACTTCTCCAAAGTAGGAATTAACTGCTACTACAGTGAGTCCAGCATAGGTAAACACAACGGTCCTGTTTCTTGAGCAGTCATTCACTTTTTAGCCTGTGCAACCTGGCTCCTGTGCTCCTGAGAGCAGTCCCAGCCATCACGAGTCATCAAAATGCAATAGCCATGTTTTCTTTTTAATCTTTACTTTCCTCAATCTCTATTGATACTTTTTTCCTCTTGGTGTCTAAGACACAGTATTTTCCTTCTTTTTTTTGCACGTGTGCATGCATGCTTCCTCTCTCTTTGACCACTTCCCTGATTCCTCTGCTTCCTTCTACACCATAAACCAGGTGCACTGTTAGATCTGTCTTTGGCCCTATCCTCTTCCTGCTCCTGTAATCTTGTAGTTTCATTGATTCCCTCCACATGGGTAACTTAGTCCTAAATTTTCACCAGCCAGCTAGACAGATGTCTTGGGATTTCCTACCTAGAACCCCTGGGATTTCCTACTTGAACTTCAAGTTGAATACATGTGAAGTGAAAATATCATTTCTCATTCTTTCAAGCCTACTACTTTTATGTTCTCATTCTGTTAAGAATCTCATCATCCTTCTTGTCACTCAGGAAGGCCCCAAATTCACTGTAATATTTGATCTCCTCCTCCACCACGCCCTGCCCCATTCTCACAAACTGAAAAGTTGCCAAGTCCTATTAGCTCAACTTCTTTAATATTTCTTAGATCCAACTTTTCTCTTACTCTTGGCGATTACCTCATTCACAGTCTTGTTATTTCTTGCCTTCCTTATTATAATGGCTTCTTAACTGCTCTCTGCGTTCAGCTGCTTTCTTCACCAACCCATTTAAATCACTCTGTTAAACTGATTCTATTAAAAACACCCTGCTCAAAACTTCCAGTCGTTCACCAGTGATTACTGTAAAATCTACACTCCTCAGCCAGGCAGTCAAGGCCCTCAACTAATTGGTTCTAGTTATTTGTCTAATCATTTTTGTTGTTGTTGACTTGTCTTTTTCACTTTATTTTCCAGCTAATTGGCTATATTCCAAACATGCCTGGTTCTCTGGTACCTCGATACCTTTTTGTTCATGAGGTTTTTTCCCCTATGTTAATCCCTGCCATTTCCCTTGTCCAATCTCTGCTTTCATAAACCTTGCTAAACTTCGAGCTACACACACACATCATAAATGTCACAAGGGAAATTTTATAATTCCATCAGGTATAATCAATTTCTTTAATTATTTGAAAAGGCACAGGATTCTCTTTCTCTTTTTGGTTATAGGGATATCCTTATCTTTCTTATCTATCTATATTGTAAGCTCTCTAAGGGCAAACATTTATCCATTCATTCATACCTTATTGTCTATTCTTGATAGTCTCATGTGACTGCCGAGCACTTGAAATTTGGCTAGTGCAAACTGAACGTGTAATAAATATAAAATGCACACAATTTCAAGAGTTAGGATAAAAAAGTAAAATACTTCATTAATAATTCTTATATTGATAACATATTAAATAATATTTGGATATACTGGGTTAAATAAAATGTTATCAAAATTAAATTTACCTGTTTCTCTTTACCGTTTTTACACTGTGACTGCTAGAAAATTTAAATTACTCACATGTGACTCACATTATGTTTCTTTAGGATGGTGCTGCTCTACATTCTATATGAAGTACTGGGGATATGGGGATTAAAAAAATGACACTGTTCTTCAAGGAACTCATGTCTGCTTTATCAGAATGTATATCAAAGTGTCGAGCACAGTGCCTTACTCCAGTGGTTAACACCTGAATTTCACGACCAAATATGGAGCTGCAAGTGGGTGGCCTAGTCATTAAGAACTACTGATTGGACAAAGATTAGTTGTGAAAAATTCTGTAGGTCTGGAAGGCAGAAATTGGGAGTTATGGGAATTGGAAGGAGTTTCTCCATTTTTGATGCATAATAACAAATGCTAACACTTTCAAGACTTAGGTAATGTATTTATATCATGATATAAATACCCAACACTTTGGGGGAGACAAGTCAACTAGAAATGACATCTCATTACTAACATTACTGTGTATCTCAGAATCTCAGGGACTTGAGGGCATGGGGGTAGCTGCCTATGCTGATGAACTTTCTCTTTCGGTACATAGTGTAAGAAATCAATCTGCTGTTCCTCCCCTGCTGAGTACTGCAGAGACTTCTTACAGCTGAAACTCCAACTTTCACACTTTAATCAGCTAGAACCAGATAACATGCAGAATTTGAGTTCCATCTGGTTGTTTCATGAGGGTCTAAAAATCAAAAGGGAAAGAAAACAGATGTTTTTCTTCTCCATACCCAATGCATCATGAAGATACTGTTGTCCCACCAACTTGAGGTATTCCTCAATGGATTTGGTGGCAATGGTGTTCTCTCTGAAGATCAAGACATCATGCTCTCCACAACGATCCACCTCAGACATCACCAAGTCAGTCAGAAAATCCTGGTAGAATAATGTTCAGTTAGGCAGAAAGCAACTGAATAAATAATATACATTAGGAGAGACTGATGAAATATCAAACATCCTGGGAATGCTGCTTTAAAACTAAAGCTACCAGATTCATTTGAAAGAAAAAAGTCAGTCAGGATAAAATTTTAGGTGTCACCAATCCTAAGTTAAAAATTCCTTCAAAGGTTTTTCATCGCACTTTTGATATAGACTGTAGTTCTGAATGTGGCCTGCAAGTCTCTATATTTTCTGCTTTCTGTCTATCTTCCCAGCCTCATCTCATACCATTTTCTCTGTATTGCTCCAGTCTCAAGGGCCTTTTTTTTTCGGTAGGTCCTTGAATACATCAAGCCCTTTCTAATAACAATGTTGTCTATTCACCACAGAGATTTCTGCAAATGCTGTTCTCAGTTCTGCTTCACTCCCACCCTTGCTCAGCCCTCACTGCTATGGAGTTAATTCCTCAGATCCTTTGGATTTTAGTTTGCACATCTTTCTTCAGTGAAGCCTTCTCTTACCAACACTGCCCCTGAACTCCACTAGTCAGGTCCCCTTAATACACACTCTCACAGCACAATATAACTTTTTAAAAATCAGCACTTTTCGCAGTAATCACACATTTCCGTAATTATTTGATTAACATCTGTTTTCCCCAGAAGACTGAGTCCCATGAGACCAAAGACAGTGTCTATTTTTATTCACCTCTATATTTCCAGCATTTAACTGCTTCTGACACATATTAGGCATTCAATATATAATTGTTACAAATTGGTCTATAGTATCAACATGACATTTCTTGAACTAAACATCTGAACTCATTTTCTAGCCTGATTGTATTTGTTTGTATGTATGTATGTATGTATCCCCATCCATCCATCCATCCATCCATCCATCCATCCATCCATCCATCTATCCATCCATCCAACCATCCATAGCTAACGAAGGCATAAGGAGAAATAAAGCCCTTAAGAAACAACTGCTTCATTTCTCATCAGTCTAAGGAACTTGATTTAAAGTTCATTGTTTACTGTTCAATTTGAAAACATCCTGTATTTTGAATGTTATATATTCACTGGATATTTCAAAGTTGTTGATTTACTTTTATTTTAAAATTAAGCATTTTAAACATGAACGGGATTTATTCCAGGGTAGATCAACACTGTAAAAGAGTCGTAGACTTAGGAGTCACTACTAAAACTCTTGTGCTAAGGGTCAGGAAGAAACTTGGGGGTGATGGTAACATTCTGTATCTTGACTGCTGTGGTTTCCATGGGTGGATAATCTGTCAAAACTCACTGAGTTTTTCACTTTAAATGGGTATAGTTTATGATACGTAAATTGTACCTCAATAAAGCTGTTAAAAAATCCTACATATATCCTTGAACCTTGAGCAAATGAAGAACAGAAAGAACATATCCATACAATTTCAAAGATGAGACTCAAAATTTCAATGACACATTTTTAACACCAGAAAGCTCAAAATTATTATTAGTAAATTCAACCACCAAAATGATAATCAGTAGGAAGGCAGTTAAATAAGGGACTAAATATTGAATATTTGATATATTCTGATTTGTATCAAGAAATTTTAAAAACGCTTTATTTTATTGTTCAGTTCTACATAAATTATTCTAGCTGTGAACTCCTCTAGATCTAAAATACAATTTTACCATGACCAATTTGCATATAATATAATGGAGATTTAGCCTAGTTAAGTGAATATGCCTCACAGAGGTGATAATTACCACAGTTCAGGCTGATCAAAGACTCTATCAATTGTTACATCTGAAACTAACACATTGTAAATCAACTATACTCCAATAAAAATTAAAAAAAAGATTCTATCATTTGTTTAGTGTTCTTTATACAATTAGTATATTTCTTTCTTTTATCTTCCTGAACTTTTACTTCTATCCAGCATGAATTGAGATAAGGTTATCATGAGACAGCTAACAATTAAATAACATCCCTTGGTATTTTAATTCCAAATTTAGATGTTAATCTCATGAAGACTCTTGTTAATGACCAGCATGTTTCTGGAATACCTCCTTCTGTGACTAGCTGGGTACAGTCATGAGTTAATCTTAATTTAAAATATAGTGAGGAATAAAACCATCATACAATGCACTCCAGAACTAAAGATAAATAATCTTGAACATATTGTGGGATTATCCACCAATCCTACCATTTATTTTGTCAGACAATAAAGAGCTAGCTGCGGTATCTCTATTTCATGCAAATAAACTTTAAATAAATACTTGTTAGTCTCCATTTTACTTCTTTACTTTTATAATCTCCACTAATAAGTGGATCTAAGAACCACTAATAGGTTTCCTTCCTAATTCTTTTTTTTTTTGACCAATAGCAAAGCATATATCTCTAATTTGAATCTCCACAGTAAACATGTGTTTTTTCTTCATAAAAGGTAGGGAAGAGATTTTGGGTAACGCAACCCTCCTTTTCCACTTACCTTGGCTCTGCCAGTACTTTGAAGAATGTGCACTAAGGCACAGGCCAACTCTTCTTTATTTCTCACACTAATTACTGGTTCAAGAACAGAACACAACATGGTGTAGTTGCTGGTGACAAATTCTGCAAATTCTTTGTATTGCTCCATAGGCAGAATGGTGATAGTTTGGAAACGTGATTTAATCCGAATAGAAGGTCCTCCTGTCTTTCCTTTGTTGGGTGTAGGTGTACTCACTGGGTACCACTTTTCTACAAATTGGCGACCAGTCACACTGGCAGTAGGGATATTGACTAGCCCTACATAATTATTCTTGTCTTTTTTTTTCTTTTTTTCCACATCTTTATAAATGTGAACTGTGATGCTATGAAGAGGTGGAAGGCTGTAGAACTCAAAATGTTCACCCCAGAAAATATTGTCTGCTTTGGTCTTGCTGGTTGTACGAGCAAAGAGGGTATCATCAAGGCACAGTTCACAGAAATATTTCTTTTTAGGGGCAAGGTCCTTGGCTTCAATAATCCATAAACGGAGAACGTTTTCGGCTCGTCTGCAATTGTCCTATAAAGAAGTAACAAAGTTGTGTTTGAGAGTTGAAATCCCAGAAAGACAACATTTTCCTCTTAAAGTAGGTGATGCTATGTACTTCATTAAGGGCAGTCAAAAAATAATGAAGGGGATTGCTACCTCATTGTTCAAGATAATAGAAAGCTCTTAGAGAGCCACATACATTTTATTTTACTTGGGTTAAAAAAATATCATCCTGTAAGTTCTCATATAGCCAGTCTTGTGGCAACTGAATTAGCTTTCTGCAAATAAAACAGAGATAAGTAAGTAATTAAGAAACTTGTGTTCTAGTCCCATTTCTGTCTTGTACTAGCCTCTCACTTGGTCAAGTGACTTAACTTCTCTGAGTCCTCTTATCTAGGGGTCCCCAAACCCCAGGCCACGGACTGGTACTGGTCCGTGGCTTGTTAGGAACTGGGCCACACAGCAGGAGGTGAGCCAGTGGGCGAGCGAGCGAAGCTTCCTCTGTATTTACAGCCGCTCCTCATCGCTCACACAACAGCCTGAACTCCGCCTCCTATCAGCATTATGGTGAGTTGTATAATTATTTCACTATATATTACAATGTAATAATAATAGAAATACAGTACACAATAAATGTAATGCACTTTAATCATCCCAAACCAACCCCCGCCCCCTGCCGTCCGTGGAAAAATTGTCTTCCATGAGACTGGTCCCTGGTGCCAAAAAGGTTGGGGACCGCTGCTCTTATCCACACTGGTAAAATCATGATACTATCTGTAAGAAGATTATTTTGAGCATAAAAGGACAAAACGTATATGTGTTTAAAAGTTCTATAAAATTTAAGGTATTATTACTCTATTTACCTTCAATCAACTTACTGCTTATAGAGTTATACATTTTTTGGACATTCAAAGCCACTATTACCTTATTTGGTTGAACTGTCCTGCGAAGGTTTTCCATCCACTTATCTCTCTCTGAAGCAGAGTTACAGCTGAAGCATTTACTTCCACTTAAGTAGGTAACCTTCAACATAAAGATTAGAGATAAGGAAAAGGAAATGCAGGGCTTGGGGTCTCTATCTTCCTAGTTGTATCATGAAAGATTTAGAGATATGCTATGAACCCATATTATACTACATGGTAACCAAAATTATATTTGCTGGTTTTATGATATCTATATGTACATCCACATTCACTTTTTGTTTTGTTATCTAGTTAGCATCTACTAGAATGCAGGTATGAAGACAAAGGCCATTGAGAATTCAGCTCAGGAACCTAAAACTGGCCTACAGTTCAGAAAGAACAAAACTAAAAATCTTTAATTAAACTTAAACCTTTAAAAATTACCTGCAAATAAATATGCTCAATTCTGAGTTAATAAAAATAACTAAAAAGGGAAGAAGGTCTCTAAAACAGCTTATTTCTTGGGACTGCCTTCATTATGTTACAGAAGGTTACTACGTGAAACTGAAAAGAGTTACCAGAATTACTTTGGAACCCATTTCTCTTCTACTAGGCAACCAGTCTGATTGCCAATCATCTAATTAGGTTAGCCTGATGATTATTATCAATGTCCTTTAAAAATGAAGCATGTTGTCTCTATGCCTAGAACCTAACACCTGGCTGGGCATACAATCCGTTGAACTGAGTTCTACAAATATGGCAAAGTTCAAGTGACTTTTATACAAAAGAACACCAATAAATGACCTGTCCAAATTGCTAAAGTGGTTCATATATTAACTCAATCTCAGATTATAACCTAGTGAATCAGATCAGATGTTACATTCTGTCTAATATGGTAGCTATTAACCACATGTGGCTAGTGAGCATGTGAAATACTAGTCCAAACTGAGATGTACTGTAAGTGTAAACAGGTTACACTGATATACATCAGGTTTTGAAGATTCAGTTTTTAAAAAAAGAATGTAGAAAGTTTCATTGATAATTTTTAGTTCCATGTTAGAAGTGGTAGGATTTGGGTTTAATAAAATTTAAAATTACACATGTGGCTTGCACTGTATTTCTGTTGGATAGTGCAGGTCCATAAGAAAAGGTATAAAACATCTTTCAACTTCTACAATATCTAACATAGGACTCATCACTAATAACTTTGTAAGTTTGTGCTCATTAATTAAATCATAACACTAACAAGTATATGGATGGTTTTGAAATTAAATTTGCAAATGGCCAATTGGCCATTTACTTTGGGAGGGGGAAATTACCTTATAAAAGGTGATGATGATAATTTTCTGGTGAAGGGCAATTTGTTCACTGAAGAAATTAGGCACCTGCAATGTGCCAGGGACTGGGCTAAGTGCTGGGGATTACAAAGATAGATAAGACATGGTCCCAGATCTTGAACTGCCCATGTTTTAGTTAGAAAAATTATGGTTTTAGTCAATTTCCTCAAAAGGATCATTAAAATTGGGGGGTTTGGCTTTCAGGAGAAAAATAATAACATATTGTGTGATATCTTTATCAATACTAAAAAATTAAAATACTAACAATAAGTTATTATTAATCTTGTGACCTCTGCTGAGAATGCACTAAGAACCCATTTATTTATTTATTTATTTTAAATTGGGGTATAGTTGTTTTACAATGTTGTGTTAGTTTCTGCTGTACAGCGAAGTGAATCAGCTATATGTATACATATATCCTCTCTTTTTTTGATTTCCTTCCCATTTAGGTCACCACAGAGCACTGAGTAGAAGAACTCATTTATTTTGAAAGCAGACAAGCCCAAAAGGAATGAGAAGCCATCATTAATAACTTTAATCACCAACATAATCAGATTAGCAGATTTCCAATTTTTCCCCTGTAAGTAGGTAATTTTCAGCAACTGAAAACCAGTTAAGATGATCAAATCATCAATACAGTAATGCGATCATAGGAATACTGGATAGAAAAATCTCTTTGTTGTCTAACTACTCTTCCTTTTTCCTACACTTTTCTACCTCAAAGCAGAAGTCTTGTCCAAGGATGCTGCTATGGAGTGGCTTCACTGATACGGGCTCCCCTCTACCAAGATCCAGACATTCCACTGCACTGCATGGGCTCAGCAGGGATTCATGGGAACGTGACTCTTTTAGTTTAGGCAGCCCACGAGACCTAAAAGTAGAAAGAGATATTTATGGTAGTGTAATTACTTGGCCAACAAGAAAATAAAGGTCAAATGCAATGGAGGCTTAACCAAATGTATAAATGCCTAAGAGGAAAATAAATGAGCAAATTAACAGTTAATCTGTAACAATAATAATAGGACCATATTCATGTGGCACAGATAAGCCACATACATATTTGTGTCTGTGTGTACACACTTACTTTTTTCAACAAAACACAAAAATGTACTATAATTTTACTAGTCTCAAGGGAGCTTGAAGCTCCACCACAGACACTGTTTTTATCCACATTCCTGTGTTGGAGATGGAGAAATATATATCATCTAAGGTTATCTTACACATTTTTTTTATGCAAAGGTGTTATCAAAAGACATATCGTTTCTTTTACTTTTTTTTTTTTCCATGCTATAGCTTTATCCTCTATTATCAGTGACAAAATAGCAGTGACTGAACCCTCATTCTGTTTCCTTCTGCTTTGGCAGAATAAACATACATACACAAACCCAGAATCAAAGCCAAACTTTTCAGCACAAGACCCTGCTTTTCCAAAGGTCTGATTTCCAGCTCTATATGGAATTCTTTTCTGGCAAGCTTTTGGTTCTATCTATGCTTTACTGTACAAATATGAATAAAGAGTAAAATGCCTTGAAGAAACTTCCCACCCTCAAAAGAAATGTTCAAACTAGAAGAACAGACCTTTGTCAACACTGTTCAGGCATTCTGGTTGATTCTGTCCCCTAGTTGTTTAAAAAGGAATGCGGGGAAGCATGACTCTTGTCACTACAGGAGCTAGTACTTCACTGCCTTCCCCTTGGAAGAATCAATGAAGCCAAACAATATAAAACACAATATTCTTGAATCCAGAACTGGGTAGCTATGCAGTTTTACTCAATAATTATACTATTTATTGACTGAAACACCCAGAGTTAAATACATATATTTCAAGCAGAAGTACCTAGTAATGGGGATAAAAAGAAATGCCTTGTGGAAAGACATTTGTTTTTGTAAAACACATTAAATAAGCAGCTTCATTCATTTCCTTGAAATAACCATGTTAACTTAAAAAGGAACCAAAATACTTAATGCCAGAGTAGCTTTCAGTTAAATTATAAAGTAATGAGATATAGGAGACTAGCACGAAAGGCTGCTCTTTCCCTTCTGTTTCCATTCTAACACTGTTTAATCAAACTCCATACAGTAAAAAACATCTTAAGCAATAGGACCTTAGTCCATTCTTCTTTCCACACACAAAAATGTGTGTTCTAATGTTCAGCAATCTTTTTATGGTCAAAAATTCAATAATTATATTTACCATTGATAATACAAAGGATGCACAAAAGCCACCTAATGTTTTGCACCTAAAAATATAACAATGTAATGGCTCCACATTTATTTCCTTTTGTTCTACTGGATAAGACAATGACATGTTATATACTGTCAACAGAGCATATCAACTATAAATAACTAAATGCAAAAACAAATTTTAATGTAATTACCATACAAACTTTCCCAATATGCTTCATAGGAAGCCTGGTTGAGGCAACAGGATACTGTAATCTTTTCTAAATACATGAAACAACAGTTCCAGCCCGTTTTTCCCAGGAGGAGTTGCTTGTAGGGGAAAAGGCTATCCTGCTCTGGGAGTGAGTCTCTCAACAGGGAAGATGAAGGCATATTTAAAATAGGAGGTACAAAATAAGGCTTACTTTTTTGTTTTAAATTCTTTAGGAAAATATTCTAAAACATAAATTAATTTTATCTCAAACCAAATAAATGTCTACCTACATGAAGCAACTGTACAGCCATCTTGCAGTGCACCCCAAAATCATAGCGGTGCCACATGTCATGGTACAGCAAATCACTTTCTGAACTACATCTCAGAAAACAACTCTG
Source organism: Pseudorca crassidens (assembly GCF_039906515.1). Taxonomy (NCBI): domain Eukaryota; kingdom Metazoa; phylum Chordata; class Mammalia; order Artiodactyla; family Delphinidae; genus Pseudorca; species Pseudorca crassidens. The sequence goes on along the minus strand of NC_090297.1, from coordinate 133,543,259 downwards.
TGTTTAGAAGACAAGAACCAATAGAAGATGGTTTCCCCTGCTGCCTTTAGTTACTGATAACATCTCTGGATAAATGTTTTCCAGGTGTAATTTCAAGTCTTCAGTAGAAGCAGAACAGAAACACATATTACAGAACATGAAGTCATCTTCCAAATAGGCTGCAGGACAGGTAATATTCTTCTCTTCCTCAGGCTGCATCCAGCCCCTCAGGTAACAGAAACAAGGTTCCTGGGCTCTAGGCTGGGCCTGTTGCCATGGTGCTACACCTATAAGGAGATTAGAGCCAAAGGCAGCTGGGAGAAGCTGCAGCTTGAAGGACTCAAGGAGCATGCTCTGCAAATGTAACCATTTTAAGACAGAAAGGAAAGAAAAGCGAGGCTCCACCCATTTCCATGAACAATTTTGGAGTCAAAAGCTGTAGGAAAAAAACTGAGGCAACTCTGGGGGTGGAGGAGAATCTCTTAACTGTGCTAGAGAACGAAGCTGCGAAGCTTTAGATGTTTCCTAGATGATCCCCAGCCCGCTACTAAAAGGTATTTGCCACATCCCACCTTGCAAGTACAATCTTTCTCTCACATCCGTTTTATTTCCTTTGCAGTTCTTATCCTAGTTTAATGTTTCTAGGTACTATTTTCATTAACTTATCTGAGTTACATTTTTTTTTCTTTTGGAGAGAGTTGGATAATTTTATTCACTGTATTTCCAGTGCTGAACAAATGTCATTTTGACATTTGTTGATATCTGTTTATGGCTGTATCTGGAAGGTTTAACTTCCAAATACAGCCATAAACAGATATCATAACCAAGCCACCTGGAATTAGAATTCAAAATTCTTCCTGGTTACAGAAATTTCAGCTGTTAATATGTATAGTTCAGGGTCTCCTATTGTTCAGCATTTATGTATGTTTGTGTGTATATACACACCTACGCCCATGAACTGAACACCAAAGTTGCTAATATGTGCAACATTGCTAATGAATAAATAAGCAAGCCCTTCCTGTATTGGGAAGAAAGTGTCTTGGAGAAGACAGAAGTAATTCCCAGAGAAGCAGGATTACAGTAAACAGGAAGATCAAGCAGCCTGGGAGTGGCAGCGGTGGGGAGGCATTATCTGTGCAAATATTTCTATATAATAGCATTAGTAAGCCCAAGTGCCCTCTAAGCATGTTTACCTCCTCCTGTACCTTCCTATGAGTTGATTTTTCTTAGATCTGCTAATTAGAGTTTTAGCAGCTCTGTATGGCACTACAGTTTACTTCTCTAATGGAAAGCGGAATGTGGATTTATTGAGAGAAAAACAGGAGTTTAAAACGACGCTTCCCAGTCCAATCTGACAATGGCCATCAAGGAACCTAACCTCAAAAGTGGACGTTGTGAATCCCTTGACTACTGGTTCTCTTCCCAACCCCTGCACCCCTACTCCCCAACCCCCATCATCCCAAACACCATGGAATAATTCAGGGCTCAATGTGATAGTTAAGGGTTAAAAATCTAATTGCTTTGCTGATGAAGATTACCTGCTGCTTCTGACCTATTTAAGAGAGAAACTACAAGGCAGGAATAGCTTTCTATTACCCACTACAGTGAATTAATATTATATTGCTTTAACCCACATCACTATCTGAAATCAATCTTACAAGACAAAAGTGAAGGGGTTGGGGGTGAGGAGCCAACACACACACCACTGGATTCACTGAAGAAAAAAAGGAGTCAAAGAACTCTGATTAGTGCAATGTTAAGTAAAACAGCTGGATTTTTCCCAGCTCAACCATCCAATTTTTTAAAAAGCATACTTCCCCCAAAGCACCAGTGGTGCTTGGATGTGCTAGCTCAATCTGCCACATCTTTACAGATTCAGTTCCAAATGTGGGAAACTTTTAATTAAAAATATAACTGAAAAAAATGCTTATTGCCACACAAAATCCTGTACTCCAGTGCAGGTGAATTTCTGCTTGGCGTGGCAGTTATGATTCTAGACTGCTTTGCTGAGTTCTTGGAAAGACAGCTCAGCCATAAACTGAGTACAGCAATATACGTTTGTATTCACCAGTATGTGTTCCTAAGGCACTTTACCTTGTTTGAAAATTTCCCAGGTAGAAATTAATAATATTCAGTATCCTAATACTCTACCAATAAACTTACAAAGGGTCTAATCAGTTTTTTAAAAGTTGCATCTGAGCTTTCACTTTGGGAAAAAGGCAGCTTTACTTGCTCCCCAGATTTTATTGTTTTTCAACCTCGTATCTGTGAAACTATCCAACTGATGTTTTCTGTTTGAAAGAGCAGATCCTTTCCTATAGTATTGAATATAAAGCTTTTCCTACCTGGATTAAAAAAAAAAAGAAAAGAAAGAAATTAGAGCTCATTCATCAGAGTTCTGCTTGTGTGCTAAAAAAAATGTGCCCCCGAGGATCCTGACAGCCCTAGCTGCACTGATTTACCTGCTGCAGTTAAAGCCAGTCCCTACTGCTTATACTACTCACTGGTTTTTATGTTTACTTAAAAAAATACCATACAACCACTCACACAAAAAGCTATTATGGGGCTTCCCTGGTGGCGCAGTGGTTGAGAGTCCGCCTGCCAATGCAGGGGACACGGGTTCGTGTCCCGGTCCAGGAAGATCCCACATGCTGCGGAGCTGCTGGGCCCGTGAGCCATGGCCGCTGAGCCTGCGCGTCCGGAGCCTGTGCTCCGCAACAGGTGAGGCCACAACAGTGAGAGGCCCGCGTACCGCAAAAAAAAAAAAAAAAAAAAAAAAAAAAAATGCTATTATGAAAACGTAACATGTACTGCTGATCTTCCTTCTCTCTGTTCTCAGCCTCTGTTCTGACAGGATAGTCTAATGAACCCAGCTGCTAATGGTAAAGAAGGATGTTTGTCAGTCTGAGTTTTCACTTAAACTCATGGTAAGGAAATTTATCATCACAGTCAAAAACGACATTCAACCTATTTTTGGTACATATACATGTATACAGACAATTAAGACAAGCACAGAATGAAGACAAGATTATAAATATTAAAACATGTTCTGAAGGGCAGAAAACTCAACCAGCCTCCAATATGACAGGCACTAGGGAACAATCTCCTTACAGAAACTGTACCATATTGTAACACACCTTTTTTTGTTCTTAAATTGCAAATGGAATAAAATCTACTAGTGCCTATTAAACAAATTCAATGTAAACACAACTATACTGAATTAAAAAAAAAACCATGAAACTAAACCAAACCACACTCATAAACCACTCAATTAACATACTTACTAGTGTAAGAGTGAGTGGAAAGATTAGTTTTTTTTTTTTTTTCTGAATTTAGGCTTTCAGCCTCATCGTTACCGTAAAATTAAGTATGGGTGAAAAGAGGGTAAGCAAGTTAGAGGGAATTCCCTGGTGGTCCAGTGGTTAAGACTCTGTGCTTTCACTGCCAAGGGAATGGGTTCAATTCCTCGTCAGGGAACTAAGATCCCACAAGCCGTGCCGCGAGGCCAAAAAAAAAAAAAAAGAAGTTAGACACGGATGAAGTTCAATGACACTTACTTCTAATCATCCCTAAATTCATGACTATTTGCTTTCCCATTAGTTTCAGCCATTATTTGGTTGAATAAATGAATATATGTATGAATCCATCTATCCATTCAATAGTTACTTTGTGTACATTATGTGCCAGGCACTATACTAGATACCGACGCAAGGAAACAAAGGTGAAGAAGAAAGACAAGGTCCTTGTACTCACACACAGTTTATAATCTAGTGAGTTAAAAATCTATTATAATACAATGGGATAAGATCTAGGAAAAAGGATCCAATAGTGGCTCTGTGGGCACTTAGTAGGGGTCCTGGATCTTCAGCTGGGGATTCAAAGAAAGTTTCTTGGAGTTAAAAGTAATGTGAAGTTGTGAACTAAAGGATGGAGTGGAATTAGCTCTATGAGGATGTGGAGGTACTGAGCATTCTAGAGGGAATGGCCAGCATGTGAGAAGGCCTGTAGTGAGAACATACAAATCTGGGGTGTTTGAGGAACTGAAAAGAATTCAGCAGTGTGGCTCTGGTGCAGTGTGGATGTGTGTTGGGGCTGAGAGAAGAGGTATGGGGAATAATGAGGCTTGAGAGATACCATGATGGGACCCGTAGTAACGTGGGTGTTCCAATTTGATCACAAGGCCAGTGGATGGACATAGAAAGGTTGTGGGTGGTGGAAGGTGAATGACATGATCAGATGTGTGCCTTGGCAAGAGTATACTTTGGCTAAAAAGTGGAGAAAGAGAGGGGTACACAGAGGAGAGAGAAATAATGAAAGACTTAGAGACTGGTTCATAGGTTATGATAGTAACGTGAGTAAAGATCACAAACTAGATCAGCAGAAACACAGAAGTGGATGGATTTGGGGGTAATTAGGCAGTAAATAGGCCTTAATGACTGCAATGCTGGAGGCATCAGGGAGAGGATAGAGTCAAGGTTGAGCCACTGGGTAGAAAGATGGTAATGTCCTTTACAGAGATGGGAAGTGAGGGGCAATGTTGGTTGAACCAAGGGGGGAAATAAAATCAAGTTTAGTACAAGTTTGAGGTTCCTATGGGAGTAGATGTTTGCCGCAGACTGAATGTCTCACCCCAAAATGTATGTTGAAATGCTAACCTCCAATGTGATTGTATCAGGAAGTGTGACCTTTGGGAGGTGATCAGGTCAGGGGGGTGGAGCCCTCGTGAAGGGGATTAGTGCCTTTATAAAATAGACCCCAAAGAGATCCATCACCCATTCCCCCATCTGAGGACACAGAGAAAAGGAAGCCTTTTGAACCAAGAAGCAGGTTCCTACCACACACTGAATCTGCCAGAACCTTGATCTTGGACTTCCTAGCCTCCAGGACTGTGAGAAATAAATTTCTGTTGATTATAAGCTATCTAGTCTATGATGTTTTATTACTGTAGTCTCAACAGACTAAGACAATGTGAATACTGAAATAGAACATGTAGACTGAGAAATGCTAACATTTAAATCTACAAAACTGACAGCAGAGACTGAAGAATCTGAAAGACAGAAGGAAAACCAGGAGACTCAAGTATCATAAAAGCCCAGGGAAGAGAACTCTTAAAAGGATGGTTGTCCATTACTGTAGAAGATAGAGTGTGTTAAAATATTAACAGTAGCCACTGGGTATATGAACTGAGAGATAATTGGAGATAACTGTAGCAGTTTCAGTGAAATGACGAGGACAAAAATGAGACTCCAGACAGTTGAGAAAATGAATGGGATATGAGAAAGTGGAGACTAACTCATAAAGTCTGATGGTGAAGGGGTGACAACTGGGAAACAGCTACAGGGAGGCATGAGGTTGAAATGGGGTTGAAGGAGGTATTCTCTAATTATTTTTTCCCCTTAAATAATAAAGTAATAAATGCTTTCGGTAATAAATGCCAAGAGCTCAGAAGGACAGAAGGTGAAAAATAAGGGTACCTCCCTCAATCTCCTACGGAAAATACTATTAATGATTTTTGTGACCCCTCCAGAAATTTTTTGTACACAGACAACCAAATATTATACATATACATATATGTGTGTGTATGTGTGTGTGTGTATGTATGTATACACATACAAATGAGATTCTACCATACTTTTTTTCCTTAAGAGTATATTTTGGAATTTTGTCTACACTGGAACATATAGATATAAATTGCCGCTTTTTAATGATCACTCTGAATTCCCTTATATGGGTCTATAGAAGTTTAACCAATCCTTGATGACCATCTAAGTCTCTTTTCTTTTCTCTTTTTTTTTGGTGATCACCACCAACGTTCAAAAAGTATCTTAGTACATATACCTTGAAGCACATGTGCACGTATTCATGCTTTAAATTTCCAGGTGTGAAACTGCTAGATCAAAGGGCACATACATTTAAAGTTTTGATATTGCTAATTTATCCTCCATAATAGATGGCATCAATTTAAAGTCCTACCAATAGTGCATGTTTCTATACACTATCACCAAAATGAGATATGGCTACACTTCAAACATCTTTGCCAGTATAATTGGTAAAAAAGGGTATTTCATTTCTATACTATTGCTTTAGTATGAATTTCTTTAGTTATGAGGTTGAGAACATTTAAACATGTATATTGGCAATCTCAGTTCTCTTTTCTGTGAATTATGAACTGTTATTTCATGTTCTTAAACCATTTTTCTAATTGTTTAACAACTGATATGTATTGATAAATATTACGTAAATTAAGTAAATTAGTATTTTTTCTGTCATATTTGTAATTATTTTCCCCAGTTTATGCTTAGAAAAGGTTCTTCCATTCCAAGAGCATAAGAAATCCAGCTATATTTTCTTTTACTGATTCTATTTTAATTTTTCATCCAAACCACTTGGATTTGGAGGGAAGGGAAGATGATAGGAGCATAGTAGGGAGTTTGCTTTATATTTTACCACATCGTGAAAATATAATGACCATAAATTGACTCACTGATTATTACTGCATAGTATTCTACTCTTATTAAGAGTTGTTGTTTGGGGCTTCCCTGGTGGCACAGTGGTTGAGAGTCCGCCTGCTGTTGCAGGGGACACGGGTTCGTGCCCCAGTCCGGGAAGATCCCACATGCCGCGGAGTGGCTGGGCCCGTGAGCCATGGCCGCTGAGCCTGCGTGTCCGGAGCCTGTGCTCCGCAATGGGAGAGGCCACAACAGTGAGAGGCCCGCGTACGGGAAAAAAAAAAAAAGTTGTTTGAATATGTTTGTGTGTATATATATGTGTATGCATGACTTTTCCGTTTGATCTTTCCTTCTTTCTCAATCATTTTCTCAGCAGGTTAGGCTTCCTATCAACACATGCAACAAAGAGGATAATGGAAAAGGCAATCAACTTGGACTCAAAAGCCCTACGTATTCATGTCAGCTCAAATCACTCACTAGCCATGTGATGTGGAACAAATAATTTATTCCTTCTAAACCTTAGTTATCTCATTTGTAAAATGTGGATAATGATTTCTGTTCCTATACCTCCCACAGTTATTGTGAAAATCAAACACAATCATCTATGATTTTACAAATATCTCATAAACTACAGTACCATACAAATGGGACTATCATTGCAAACATAGTTTTTCAAAGTGATATGACAAGCATTAGTTCATTTTATGTAAACTATTAGGTTAGGATAGCTATTCTCAAATATATTCCTTGCTGGAAGAATATGAAGATAGAAGGTATAAATGTATGGAAATAATTTTTTTCTATTAAGATAAAGCATTCTAATGAATTTAAAATGCTATCATGACATAATTAGAAACTTCAATTGTATTTTAGTTCACAAAACTAAGGGCTCCTTAACTGGTCCATATCAGTAAACACTGGTAAGGGAAACTATAATCTAGTTTCAATTAATCAATACAGCTAGGCTGTATTGATTAATTAATGGCCTGGAATCCAATAATTTCTGAGAAGTTGTCATTCTATCCAAGTACACCAGAGTGAAGGAGATTCTTCACCTCTATTATCTGGAATTTGTTTGGATTCTTCCCTTTTGTTTCAGGCCAAGAAATTAAGTTCCTTAATAGGACAGGCAGGTGGTGGGGGGTGGGGATACAAAGATTGTACACTTGTGGAGCTTCCCATCTGCTGCAGTAAGCAGAAACATGAAAAAATAAATTCAATAGAAAGCAGTCAGTCCTATAATAAGGTGTATACAGTTGGCCATGGGTGGGTAGGGTATATGGGGCAGATGCTTAGTCTAGAATGATGCACAGGAAGAACAAGGAAAAGAAGTCAGGGAGCATATGACTCCTGACTTGGGTACTGCTGCATATCAAAGGACACGGTGTAGGAATAGGATATGGTATTTGGGATAGAGAGGGCAGCAAGATTAAAAGTAGAGAAATATGAAACAGTTTAGTAAGTAAATGATGGACTTCTGGTAGGAGTGGTAGGAGACAATGCTGAGAGTTAGGGAATGGACAGAGCCATGTTCCATTTTGTATGTTATGCTCAAGACTGTAGATTAAAGTATTATATACATATGTGATGAGATATTAAAATTGAAGTTTCAAATTGAGACTCTAAGGTAAAACAGGTGCATGCTGCAGTGAAGTACCAAACTGTAGAATCTACAAAGGAAATGTTTTGGAACCTATTCCATTACCTTGAACCTTTCAGTCAGAGCAGGACTATAAAAAGTGGTGACAGTATGGAGAAGGGAAAGGATTTTGTGAGAGATAATTTTTGGAGAAAGCTGTGAGCCTCATCCCTCCCATCCCCCCCTCCCCCCAACACACACAAGGGATATTGGTAGGGAATGCCTACAAGGTGGAGTCTGATTTTATCTGGGAAATCTAGAGGATGAGAAATGACTAACTGTTGGTAGCACAGCCCAAGTTGATACTTTTGGATTAGGCTGCACTCCTAGAGGTTTGTCAGGGCAAAGGATGTGTGAATATTTCCTGTAGACCAGAGGACTGGAAGGGTGAAGACTAGACAGCAAAAATTCCTTCCTAGAAACTGTGGAAGGAGTTGCAAGTGAACACCTAGAATAGAAATGTACCCAGGAAACTCAAAAGAACCATAGATGAGAGTTCCTCAAAGATGAGACATTTCTGAAGAATTCTTCAAAGTACCTCATGATAGAAGAGTCAGCTTTAAACATCTGCCAGACTCAGAGAGCATTATGGAAGGCTAAGATAGTACTAAAACTTTTCTTATTACCTTTCCCCTCCTTTCTGTCTCTCCCCTTGCCCCAAATCTGGAGGGCACCTAAAACCACGGGTAGTTAAGCTGGATGTGAAGAGTAGATGCGAAGAGAGAAGTAAGTAGTTTACAATACTCCCTTCTCCAAAAGCAGACTGTCTGCAATTGGCTTGGTTGGGCTAAGTATGAAGTTTTGATTACTATCTCGAAGTGAACACCAATAGGCTCGGAGTCAACACCTTTGATTTAGAGTAACCATGGATTAGCTACATGGATCATAGACCTAAATATAAAAGCTAAAAATCATAAAACTTCTAAAAGAAAACAGGTGAAAATGTCTTGGGACATACACACACACACACACAAAACCCATAAAGATTGCTGGTGGGAATGTAAAATTGTACAGGTACTCTGGAAAATAGTTTGGCAGTTTCCTCTAAACCTAAACAAGTACTTATCATACAACCCAGCAATTGCACGCTTGCGTATTTACTGCAGAGAAGTGAAAACTTATGTGTACACAACTGTTCACAGCAGTTTATTCCTAATAGCTAAAAATCAGAAACCAGTGATCTCCAGTAGGTGATTGGTTAACAAATTTTGATACATCCATAAAATGGAATACTACTCAGCAATAACAAGAAACACACTATTGACAGATGCAACAATTTGGAGGGATTTCAAGGGCATTTTATTTAGTGAAAGAAAAAGCCAATCTTAAATGGTTATACACTATATGATTCCATTTATATAACATTCTTGAAATAACAAAACCATAGAGGTAGAAAACAAAAAGTGGTTGCTAGGGGACAGGGATGGGTGTGGGGAGGTGGGTATGACTGTAAAGAGTAGCAGAGGGATTCTTTTCTGGTAATGGAATAATTCTGTATCTTGATCGTGGTGGTGGTTACACAAATCTATACATAGGATTAAATTGCATAGAATTATAAACACACACAAATGAGTGCACATAAAAATTGGTGAAAAATAAAATCTGTAGTCTAGTTAACAGTATTGTACCAATGTCAATTACCTGGTTTTGATATTACACTACAGTTATAAGATATCACTATTGGGGGAAGTGCTTGCAAGACTCTACAACTTCTTGTGAGTATACAAATTAAAAAAAAAGAGAGTTAAAAAATTAGTTCTAATTAGGAGAAACTCAAGAAGCTGAGTATATACACCCTACAAATGAACACTACACTTATTCTTAGGTATCCTCCTGACAAAGAATAAGCGGACTACTTTAAAACCATGCTTTGTCAGTGAGCCTCAGAATCGAAGACATTACTGCAAAGGTTTTTACTTGAAGGACGTTTGAAGGAGTTGAGAAAATTCTATTCCATGTGCTTATCTTTACCTCAAGACTTGGTAAATTTAAGTAGCACTTCCAGAGTAAGGTTGGCAACCTGACAGGCATTCGAAATCCTGGAATGCCTGACAATCCTGTATAACCACGGGTTTTCAGTATTTCCTAGTTTTTCAAACTTTTCAAAGTGCATTTCAATATAAGGCAGAAATAAGGCAGAGTCTTCTCCTGTCCCAACACCCTTCCACATGACATGGCTTTAATGTGAAAATGCTGCCAATATTGATTCTAGGAAATCACTTTACTGGCTTTTATCTGATTAGATGGCTTTGGAACAATGATGATTTTGTGACATCCTATTGATTTTGCCTCTAAAATGCTTCTCCTATCTTGTCACTGACTCTTCATTCCCACTGCCAACTACCCTCTTTAGAGTCTTTCTTATTTCCTACAATAGCTTTTTTTTTTTTTTCTAATCGGTCTCCCAAACTTAGTCTCTGTAAACCAAGTCATTTGAAATTCCATTGTTGGATTAATCTATAATTGGCACAATTCTGATTAGGTCACTTCCGTGCTCAAAAATGTTTAAAGACCCCCCATTGCTTATACAATAAAATCCACACTCCTCATCTGACATTCAAGGACTGTCCTGTGTATGGAATACTGCGTTGAAAATAACCTCCACTCAGAATTTTGAAAACACTGCTCCACTGACTTTTGATTTTCAATATTCTATTGAGAATTCCAATGCAATCCTTTCATACCTCCTTTGTATGTAACCTATTTTTTCTTTCTAGAAGCTTTTAAGATTTTTTTTTTAAAGCCTTGGTGGTGTGTTCTTTCATGATGATGTGAATTGGTGTGTGTGTGTGTGTGTGTGTGTGTGTGTGTGTGTGTGTGTGTTGGAAAGTCTTTTGTCATTTTTCATTCACTGTATTGGGAATTTGGTGGCCTTTCCAATCTGGATATTTATATTTTCTTGTTTTGGGAAATTTTCTTGTATTATTTCTTTGACAATTTCCTCTCTAAAGTTTTCTAATAAAACTTTTCTTTTACTAGAACCTTCTGGATTGATTTTCTCATTTTCTGTTCTACTTTCTGGGAGATTGACTTGACTTGAGCTTTTATATTTCAATTTCCAAGCTCTCTTTCTTGTTTCTTTGAGGTTCCTTTTCTTATAGCATCTTATTGTTTCATAGATGCACTATCTTATCTTTTGAAAATATTTATTATGCTTTGAAGTTGTTTTTGGCTCTATGCATTGTCTCTGTTTCTTCTGGGTTCTTTTTTCTCTCTCCTATTTATTTGTTTTTCTCTCTGCCTTTCATGTTGAAGAATTTCCTCAAATATCTGGAGATTCTTGGCCATCTGTTTATATTTAAGATTAAAGCACTAAAGAACTCAATGGAAGCTTTGTGTGCTGGAATAGAGCTTACAGATTAGTGAGTTTCACTGCAGAGTACTTCCTGGCCAGCTGTTGTTTTTTAAAAAAAAATTAACATCTTTATTGAGATATAATTAACATACCATAAAATCTACCCATTTAAAGTGTACCATTTTCAGTATATTCAGAGTTGTACAATTATCACCACAGTCTAAGCTTAAAACATTTCATCACTCCAAAAAGAAACTTCATGTCCATTAGCAGTCATTCTTCATTCATCACTTTCCCCTGCTCTATATCCCCAGCCTCTGGCAACCATTAATCTACTGTCTCCATAGATTTGCCTATTCTGGATGTTTCACATAAATGGAATTGTACATTATATGGTGTTTTGTGATTGGCTTCTTCCACTTTGTATAAAGTTTTCAAGGTTTGTCCATGTTGTAGCATGTATCAGTACTTCATTCCTTTTTATGACTGAATGATACAGCGTTGCATGGATATATCATGTTTTGTATATCCATTCATCAGTTGATGGACATTTGGGTCATTACCACTTTGGGGCTACTATAAACAATGTTTACGAACATTCATGTTACAAATTTTTGTGGGGACATACGTTTTTCACTTCTCTTGGATATACTTAGGAGTAGAATTACCAGCTGACATTGTAACGTAGGAACATAAATGTTGGTATCTGTAGGTCTTTTTATCTGGTTCAGTTTCTCAAATTTGCTGTGTGATGAATGTACGCCTGGCTGCTGGCCTGCTAGAGCTGGGTGGGAGCTGAATCTTTCCAGAGTTCTGGGGGTGAGTGGGTAAATCAACCTTTTTCTTCTGTTAGAGATGCTAGCTGTCTTCCTAATGCCCATCTTTTCCTCCTTCCTTGATAACAGACTCTTGTGTTATTGGGGGCAACAACGTACCCATGTATAACATTTCCCAGTCTCTCTTGCAGATAAAAGTGACAATGAGAAGCCACTGGGTGAGGTTTCAGGGAAATTGCTCTAAAGGGAGATAACTTGGTTGGAAGACAGGTGTCCTTTTATGGGCCCCTCTTTTCTGGTACCTGAAACATGGATGCTATGGCTGGAGCTCCAGTAGCTAACTTGTGTTCCTAAAGAGATCCTTGAAGACCTTGAGAATGGCAGAGGAAAAAGCCCACAAAGAGCCCTGAACCCTTAGTCCTAGACTGCCCACCCTCAGACTTCTTATAGGTGAAGAAAATATAACTTTACTTTGTTTAAGCCATTACCGTTTTGAGTATCTGTTAATTAGCAACTGATCTGAATCATTAAGCGATAGACTTTTTTTCAGAATTTCCTTCTGCAGGCAACTACGTCTGATCTTCCTCTAATTTTTTTTTTTTTTTTGTGGTACGCGGGCCTCTCACTGTTGTGGCCTCTCCTGTTGCAGAGCACAGGCTCCGGACGCGCAGGCTCAGTGGCTATGGCTCACGGGCCCAGCCGCTCCGCGGCATGTGGGATCCTCCTGGACTGGGGCACGAACCTGTGTCCCCTGCATCGGCAGGCGGACTCTCAACCACTGCGCCACCAGGGAAGCCCTGATCTTCCTCTAGTTTTAAGTAATCTATCATTCAAATTTATCCTAGTTTCATCAAAGATGGAGTTCATATTTCTGTTTCTTATACTGAGTCATTTTTAAGACAAAAACACACAAAGTTTTTTACCTATCAATGTAAAAATTGGAACTTTACCTTTCCAATCATTTCCTACCTCACTCCTTTATATACCATGAACTACTCAGTATTTCTTTTCAAGCTCTGTAGTTTCCTGTTTTCTTCTTTTGCTCATTATTTCCATTCTGAGGAATGCTCTCTCCATGTGTCTGTTTCTCAGTTCAAATTATACCTGCTTTTTTAAGGTTCAACTCACAGGCCACTGCCCTCTAAGGTCTTTCTTGGTCCACCTAACAAGAAGTAATCTCACCTCCCCTATACCATTTCTTCCTGAGTATTTACTTCTTCTACTGGACACCTTGAGGTTGGGGCTGTGTCTTTAGTTACTCTATATTCCCTGGTAGCAAATGGCTTTCTAGTCTGTACATAACTGTCACAATTAGATATGTTACTGTGTATCAAGAAATTTGGTTCTTAAAAATGTTATTTGGCAAAGTTTTACTCCTTATGACTATGCCCCACAACTTCACAAAGGAAATTCTGAGTTTAAGCATCATCATAAATTGATCCCCAAAGCAACATTGGTACCAAATTCCATCAGGGCCTTAGAGCAGAGTCTACAACTTGCAGATCACTGGGCTAGACAAACCTGGAGGGTCTTTTTGATCAATTAAGTCTGCATGTTAAAATACCCTATGTTCTTTTGCACAGAAAAGCTTACTTATCATATGTAGTAAACCTTCTTTAGATGAAATTAACTCATTTACAACTGTTTTTCTGCCATCTGAAAGCAGTAGCTCAGACCTCATGAGGATAATTTTATCTTTTTAAAATGTAATGAGTGCAGATAAGGTTTGTTGTTATCAAAAAGCCTGAAGAATTCAAAATATCATGATCACGACTTCATTATCCTCCTAATACCCCAGGCAGAATATTTCCTCCTCCTGAAGAAGTAAGATATAGTGATTTGAACAGCATCATAATGAGAAATTTAATGAGAAAGAGATCCCTGGCTTCTTGAGTTCAGTGTTCTGGTCAAATTTGGTCAGGTAAGCCAACAAAGAAAAAGACTGACATGTTGGACCAAATGAAAATCTAAAACTTCTATATAATTCAGAGACATGATTTAAAAACACAAGAAACAGACTGGAAGAAAATTTTAACAACGTGCATAATAGTGGCTTACAATCCCTAGTAATAATAAGCACTACTTCAAAGCATAACAAAAAGGACAAATAGCTCAATAGAAAATGGCAAAGGGATGAATAATCAAGTCATAGAAGAAGAAAACTTGTGAAAAGATGTTCAACTTAGCAGGCATTAGGTAACTACAAATTAAAACAAAGAAATGCTCCCCACCTGCCTTTTTTGTGAGAGGCAATATAGGATAAATTAAAAAATGTAGACTTAAGAGCTAGAATTCTTGGATTGGAACCGCAGTACTGCCATCTTCTAAGCTGTGTGAACTTGTGCAATTTACTAATTTCTCTGTTTCAGTTTTCTCATCTTCAAAATGAGGTCATGACTGTAACCTGGGTTGTTGTGTTGATTAAATGACTTCATTTATGTAAAGTGCTTAGAACAGTGTATGGCACATAGTACATACTGTATATGTGTTTATTATTACTATTCATCCATCATACTGATAAAATGTAAATGGTTGTGTGAATGATAAAAGTAATTTTAAAAAATTGATGTATAGTTGATTTACAATGTGTTAATTTCTGCTGTACAACAAAGTGATTCAGTTATATATATATAGTTCCCTGTGCTATAGAGTAAAATCTAAGGGAAAAATATGAGAATAAAAGATCTTTTTTTAATGATTACCTTAAAACAAAAAGGTACAAAAGACATATTTAACAATACAATTACACTGCAAATTGAACATACTTCCAAATTTCACAGAACACCTCTAACGTGGTTCAAGGATAAGAAGAGCTGATAAAGCAGTAGCCTCTTATCAACTCAGTATGGGGGACAAGTTACTTCACATATAAAATGAGAGTAATTCTCTGCCTGGCAAATCTATAATCTGCCATTATAGAGATTATAATCTATATTTCTGTTTGTTATGCAGATAACTGGAAATAATGGACTTATTACCAAAAGTAAAAAAAAAACCAAACATACACCCAAGTATAAATAAGAGTATAATTATGAAAGGCAGACATGAGTTTAAATCAAAGCTCTACTCTTAGCTGTGTGACCATGGGCAAATTTCTCAATCTCTTTTGCCTTAGTTCCTTATCTGTAAAATGAGGATAATAATAGTATCTAGGGCTATATTACATAAGATACTACATTAAAAATACTTGGCACAGAGTAAGCACTCAATAAATACTGGTGATGGTGGTGACGTGTCAAGAAACAACAAGTACCATTTCCTAAATTTTGAACATTGTAGAGACGTGAAGTATTACAAATGTGTCCTAGCATACATTCAATCATTTTAGAGGGTTGTTATCCTTAGCAAGCCATGCATTTGAGGTTTGCTTAAGCTGGTAGTCCTAATTATTGAAATCCAGGCTTCCTTTTCATACATATCTTCTAGATGTGACTGCAAATTAATGAGGCTGAGTCCATATACTATACACAATGAACAATGCAGCAGTGAAGACCATGGACTCTTAGAGCCAAATTGCTCAAGTTTAAATACCATTTTTGCTATTTACTAAGCAGTATAACCTTGGGCAATATTACTTAACTTCTCTGTTCCTCAGACTTGTCATCTATAAAATGGTGATAATATTAATATTTCTCTTACAGGGTTATTATTAAGATTAAACAAGAAAATGAATATAAAGCACTTAGTACAGTGCTCAAAAAATGTTAGCTATAGCCATTGTCATCCCTTATGGTCATCCTACTAAAGAAAGATACACCTCTGACCACTAGATCTTGATTCGACAGAAACAGCACAACCGATTCTTAAATTAGTTCTTAGGTATCCACACAGTCTCCAATATTGTAAGATTTTTAAACTGGTTGGATATTTAAGCCAATATTTTGTACCTTGCCTCAATATGAGCAAGACAAAAAAGTAAATTTTGTATCGGATCTTTCCAACTATCATTGATGCAAAGTTAATGAAGACCAAAATGCACTGTAAAATTTCTTTCTTTGTTTTAAGCAAGTGAACTCCTACCTGTCATCTGTATTGCGAAGGGAGGGAAGCCGAAAGCTCGTGTTTCGGTCAAGCTTTGATTGGCTTTTGGTCCTCTTGATGGAGCCTTTCAGGCGCTTGCTGAAGAACCCCTAGAATGAAAAGGCAGAAAGTGATGGGAAGAAGAATCAAAAGGGAACCTTGCTGTCTCCTAACTCATCTGCACTGCCTTTGCAAAAGATACTCAGATTCTTATAATGAAGACCAGAAACAGAATTCAGCTTTTAATTTTTTAATTTGTAAAATATAGCTGCTGGAAACTACCTGATAATGTGATAAAAAATTTTTTCTTCTATGATAACTGGGAGAATTAAACTTTTTAAACAATTATTTATTTATTTTTAAACATCTTTATTGAAGTATAATTGCCTTACAGTGTTGTGTTAGTTTCTGCTGTATAACAAAGAGAATCAGCTATATGTATACATATATCCCCATATCCCTTCCCTCTTGCGTCTCCCTCCCACCCTCCCTATCCCACCCCTCTAGGTAGTCACAAAGCACCAAGCTGCTTTCCCTGTGCTATGCAGCTGCTTCCCACTAGCTATCTATTTTACATTTGATGGTGTATATATGTCAAGAATTAAACTTTTTTTTTTTTTTTTTTGCGGTACGCAGGCCTCTCACTGCTGTGGCCTCTCCCGCTGCGGAGCAAAGGCTCCAGACGTGCAGGCTCAGCGGCCATGGCTCACGGGCCCAGCCGATCCACGGCATGTGGGATCCTCCCGGACCGGGGCACGAGCCCGAGTCCCCTGCATCGGCAGGCCGACTCTCAACCACTGCGCCACCAGGGAAGCCCAAGAATTAAACTTTTAGATGGCACTTTATTTCTTAAACAGTTTCTATACTAGCTATGGTAAAGAAACTTCTAACTTCTAAGGTAATATGTTGGTGGTCTCAGCAGTGGCAAAATCTGATCTATGTCACCTTGGATATGGTACTTGTGAAGTTAAATTTTAAATGTAGTTTAACTATTTTAAAATGAAACAGGTATGTATCATGTATGAAACCAGTGAAGCACCCAGACTTCAGAAGAACAAAGTGCCTTATAGTTTTTAGCCCTGCTTACCTTCTGCCACTTCCACCAAACTATCTAGAGTGCCTCGAACATCTTCCTAGTCTTAGCACCTGGCAAATAATGGGCATTCAAAAAAGTTTGTTGAATAAAAGAATAAATGCAAGAATGAATTGGCAGTTCTACGGTTGGCAGATGAAAGGACATCTTATAGAAGTATATCAAAATGTCTTGACAAAAGACTATAATTCAAAGAAAAGTACTTTGATGTATGGAATTGACTCTAATCACCTTGTAATGAATATTAGCTTATAGAAGCTGTGTATAATAAATATTTCCATAAGGAAGGAAAAAAAAGACTAGGCCAATACCAGCACATCAAATCTGTTGTATTCTTTTAGTTACCATTAAAGCCCACTGTTTTGGGGTGAAGACTATATTAATCATGATAAGCTAGGTTATGCTTATCTAATAACCCCACAATCTTACTGGCACAAAATGTACTATGCGTCTATGAGCAGGTCAAATATGACGGGGACCTGGCACTATGCTGTCCTCACTCAGGGACTTAGGCTAAGGGAGGCTCCATCTTTGTGTTTCTATTAGTTGCTGCCTCAGGATAAAGGAAGTGTGGTAAATTTTGTACTTGCTCTTAAAGCTTCATGTCATTAGTGGTCTCATTTTATGGGACAAAAAAGTCACATGACCACACCTAACATCAACAGGGAAAGAATGTACAATCCTATAATGTATCTAGAAAGAGATATTTGGTGAACAGTAGTGTGGACTACCACAGTGCTTTTCCATGCCAAGTAAACACACAAGCACTGCTAGAGAAAAAATGGAAACAAACTTATTTGAATCAGAAGTAGAGCTATTTAGCTGACTGAAGAAAAATGCTTATGTTATTTCTTGTACTTATAGCCCAAAGAATAAGGGTAAAAACTAGAAAATATCACATAGACATAATTCCTTAAGCTGTTCTTTATTCCCCAGGCTGTTTTTTATTGTAGGTGTATTGAGATTGATTGGAGGGAGAAAAAACAGGGCTATTTTTTAAAGTACTATATTTCTGGGCTTCCCTGGTGGTGCAGTGGTTGAGAGTCCGCCTGCCGATGCAGGGGACACGGGTTCGTGCCCCGGTCCAGGAAGATCCCACATGCCGCGGAGCGGCTAGGCCTGTGAGCCATGGCCGCTGAGCCTGCGTGTCTGGAGCCTGTGCTCCGCAACGGGAGAGGCCACAACAGTGACAGGCCCGCGTACCGGAAAAAAAAAAAAAAAAGTACTATATTTCTTAGAGACAGGCATTTGCCTGATCTCCTGTATAATCTTAGCATCATTAGAGAAAGTCACTGTCATCTGTCCTCTAAGGCAAAGGCTTTATTTACTACTTTCTATGATTCAATCAAGATGAGTCACCACATTTCCTTGTAAATGTAGTCAGCAAACCAGACCTAAATTTATAGAATTCTATTAGGATCATTTATAGTTGGTTCAAAAACCACTGGCCTAAGTTGAGATTCAACCTAAGGACCATACCAAATACCATATATAAATACAGTTCTAACACACTACAGTTAAGCAGTTAATTGAGAATTTACTAGCAGATGTTCACTCATATAGTACTTTACCTTCCTGTGGCACTTACTGTATAATACTTCATATTTTAATCCATTTATTTATTATTTATTTTATGTGTATATGTTATAAAGCATTGTACTAGGTGTTGTAAGGGAAACAAAGATAAAACAAACACAAACTCTGCCCTCAAAGAGCCTGTAGTTTAATATAAGATTAGAAATAAATACAAATATAAATGACACAACATGTATTGGGAAGGTACATGCTCTTAATGCCTGGCATATTTAATCACAAAATAACACTATCATATTTCTTTGAATCTAGGACACCAGTGATTGTAAGTCACACCATTATTTTATGTATACAAAGAAAAAAGCAGCCAATTAAACTATAACACAATGCCTTACCACTTAAAATTTTTATTTTGTATTAAATAAGTTTTTTAAAGACTTACTTTGGCTGGTTTTGTCATATATCACAGTGTACACACAAAAAGAATATATACAAAATCAGTTAAGGTATCCCTAATGCATCTTCATTCTTCTGAACTATATTTTGACTCAGAGTACCTGTTGTTCATGTTTTTCCACAGAATACCATGATATATTCTTTCTTTCAAAAATGTTGATGACAAATGGCATATGATAAAAGAGTAATTTGAGGGAGACTGGTTCAAGATGGCGGAGTAGAAGGACATGCTCTCACTCCCTCTTGCGAGAGCACTGGAACCACAGCTAACTGCTGAACAATCATTGACAGGAAGACACTGGAACTGATCAAAAAAGATACCCCACATCCAAAGACAAAGGAGAAGCCACAGTGAGACGGTAGGAGGGGCGGAATAACAATAAAATCAAATCCCATAACTGCTGGGTCAGTGACTCACAAACTAGAGAACACTTATACCAGAAGTCCACCCACTGGAGTGAAGGTTCAGAGTCGCACGTCAGGCTTCCCAACCTGGGGGTCAGGCAACGGGAGGAAGAATTCCTAGAGAATCAGACTTTGAAGGCTAGCGGAATTTGATTGCAGGATTTCAACAGGATTGGGGGAAACAGAGACTCCACTCTTGGAGGGCACACACAAAGTAGTGTGTGCATCGGGAGCCAGGAGAAGGAGCCGTAGGAGACTGAACCAGGCCTACCTGCTGGTGTTGGAGGGTCTCCTGCAGAGGTGGGGGGTGGCTGTGTCTCACTGTGAGGACAAGGACACTGGCAGCAGAAGTTCTGGGAAGTACTCCTTGGCGTGAGGCCTCCCACAGTCTGCCATTAGCCCCACCAAAGAGCCCGGGTAGGTCCCAGTGTTGGTCACCTCAGGCCAAACAACCAACAGGGAGGGAACCCAGCCCCACCATCAGGAGACAAGTGGATTAAAGTTTTACGGAGCTCTGCCCACCAGAGCAAGAGTCAGCTCTACCCACCACCAGTCCCTCCCATCAGGAAATGTGCATAAGCCCCTTAGATAGCCTAATCCACCAGAAGGCAGACAGCAGAAGCAAGAAGAATGACAATCCTGCAGCCTGTGGAACAAAAACCACATTCACAGAAAGATAGACAAGATGAAAAGGCAGAGGGGCTATGTACAAGATGAAAAGGCAGAGGGCTATGTACCAGATGAAGGAACAAGATAAAACCCCAGAAAAAGAACTAAATGAAGTGGAGATAGGCAACTTTCCAGAAAAAGAATTCAGAATAAAGATAGTGAAGATGATCCAGGACTTCAGAAAAAGAATGGAGGCAAAGATTGAGAAGATGCAAGAAATGTTTAACAAAGAACTAGAAGAATTAAAGAACAAACAAACAGAGATGAACAATACAATAACTGAAATGAAAACTACACTAGAAGGAATCAATAGCAGAATAATGGAGGCAGAAGAACGGATAAGAAAAGAAGACAGCCTAAGAAACCTCTGAGACAACATTAAACACAACAACATTCACATTATAGGGGTCCCAGAAGGAGAAGAGAGAAAGGACCAGAGAAAATATCTGAAGAGATTATAGGTGAAAATGTCCCTAACATGGGAAAGGAAATAGCCACCCAAGTCCAGGAAGCGCAGTGAGTCCCATACAGGATAAACCCAAGGAGAAACATGCCGAGACACATAGTAATCAAACTGGTAAAAATTAAAGACAAAGAAAAATTATTGAAAGCAGCAAGGGAAAAACGACAAATAACATACAAGGGAACTTCCATAAGATTAACAGCTGATTTCTCAGCAGAAACTCTACAAGCCAGAAGGGAGTGGCATGACATGTTTAAAGTGATGAAAGGGAAGAAGAACCTACAACCAAGATTACTCTACCTGGCAAGGATCTCATTCAGATTCAATGGAGAAATCAAAACCTTTACAGACAAGCAAAAGCTAAGAGAATTCAGCACCACCAAATGGTTTCATTTTCACCAAATGAAAAACGTCATGGAGGTAACAATACACAGGGTATACACTAAGTAGATTTAGTTTGGTGGGTGAATGATTAGTAGTAGTGAAAAATAAGATTGGAAAGGTGATTTGTCCTGCTATTCATGTATAATTATTGTTCCCTTTGGCCCTTAAACTTTTGAGGAAAGGTATAATGCTATATCTATCTTAACATCGACCACAGAGTCTAAAGCTTAATAAGTGCTCAGTAAATACCTCAGAAGTATATACATAAAATTATGGTTGTTTAAGGAATATAGATAAGGGAAAGTGTAAGACTGCCCTAAGTGGTCAGTGATATTTCATGGAGGTAGTAGAATCTACTACAAAATTCTGTTTTCATTTCCTTGATATAACTGAAACATGGTTTTCACCCGAGAAGACTGTTTAGCTTACAGCCCTATTTGATAGACGTTTTCCATTCTCCCTAACCAATATTCAATGGTACTAGAAAGAGGAGCTGGGGTTTTCCTAGCTTATTACGACTGCTTCCAAACCTTTATTCCATAAAATAATGGTTTGGAGTAAAGCATATTCTTTGAGGTTCATATGACCTTGATTTAATACCCTTTATCACACTCTTTGCCGTTCTCATGTATTAATCTCTCTTTCACTTTCCTTTATTCATTAAGGACTTTAGCCCCCAGCCTGCAATATTTCTCTGTCTCTTAGCTCCTAACACCATGCTAGTAAATAACTGCGTAGTGATCCATCTAATATGCTAGCTTCACAATTCCTTAACTCCAATAACGTTTAACCTCCTCTCCAGCCACTCACTCCTAGAACCACGCCCTAGATATTATCATTATTCAGATCCCTCACCTCAGACACCTTAGACAGTCATACTCTTCTTTCTGACTTTTCTTCTGGACCAGGTATGTCTTTCTCCAAATACATCTACTCTCCAACCTCACAGAAACCGCTAGTCTCTTGACCACCCCGTTTTTCCCCGTGACCCTGCTTTTCTCTCTATTCAACCAAGACTCCCGGACCAATTATCTGAAGCTATTTAATCACCAATAACCTCCATTCCCTTAATGATCAGCTATCCAAAATCAAAACTGAATCAATGTTTAAAATCTGGTCCCATGATCAGGCTGTCCAGGAAGATCACATAGCTGAATGGGCTGATGCCACTAAATATTCACTATCTCCAAGCTTGGCTTGGCTTTTACTATGCCTCTGCCTGGACCAACCATGCACTGAGCCTTCCAGCAACATTATTCCCTCTGGGAAGCCTCAGAGTATATGGTATGCCCTCTTTCCCACAGGCCCCTTCTAAGCAATTCCTTACATACAGGTCAGTATGCTCTGTACCATGAAGAGCCCTGGCTATAGCTGAGTGGACCAGGGTAGATACTTGACCTATAGGTACCTAAAAGAGTGGTCCTGGTAAGAGTTCTCCCTGTAGAATACGGTATCATCTGGTAGCTACTAACTTCTCTAGCCGACCCCTGACCATTCCCTGCTTCATGCTTTACACGCCAGCAAACCTAAAAGCCTCCAATTCTCTATAGTCATCATGAATCTATGCTACTGTTCATATTTCCTCTCTTTTTCCTGGTTAAGTTATCCTTTCAGACTCAGCTCAGGCATGATCTCTTCTAAGGTGTCTATTTTGGCATGTCCTGACCCTGCTCTAGATTAGGTGCCCCTCCTACGTGCTTCCAAGAATCTATAAATAGAGCCAGCCTTACATTTAGCACACTGCATTCCCACTGATGTGTCAACAGACTTCCCTGCTAAACTCTGAACTCCACAGGACAGGGACTAAACAATTTTTGCATCCCCAAGGCAGGGCTGATATCTGGCCTTTAGTAGGGGCTCAATATATGTTTGTAGAACTGAAATAAAATAGGCAGTGAAATGAATAAAAGCCATCATGGTGTTTCTGCTACAACTGCCACCACAGAAAGAACAGGGAACTCAATCAGGAAGTGTGGCTTCAAATCCTGGCTCCAATTTCTCCTAGCTGAATGACCTTGGATAAGTCACAGCTTCTAAGTTTCAGATTGCTTATCTGTAAAATGAGGATTAAAAAATCCTCTTCCTAAGGCCATCCCAAAGAATAAGATAACTGAATGCAAAAGTAGTTTTAAAATAATGGAAAAAGGGTACCTATAAGTATTAATTGAATATAAATCTAGGATGAGAGACTACTGAACAGGCTAGGTGAAATCATGAGTCTTTCCTCCTAGAAACTACCACAACAAAGGAAGGGAAGGAAACTAGAAAAAAAATTCCACAATATCTGGGATTTGGGGCTATTTTGTTCTGTGACGTATGCCAGTGCCTATAAATGATACTTGGTATATCCTAAATGTTCAATAAACATTTGTTGGCTGAGTGAATTTACTGAAGGCTTCCTGGCTATCAAGCACTGGCCAGGTGCTTTCCAATATGTGATACCATTTAATCCATGTAACAACTCCACAAAGCAGGTATTCAGTAACTTGCTCGAGGTAACACAGTTAGTTAATAGGTGAGCAGTTAGAATTTAAACCCAATATATTGCTAGTACTTAAAAAGTTTCATTTGTGCATATATTTATTTGCCAGATACTTGAGGCACTTGAGATAATCAGTGAACAACCAAAAATCTTTGCTTTCATTATTCTTATATACCAGTGGAAGGAGACAGACGATAAACAAAGAACAAAATAAGTTAGCAAAAGACAAGCACTGTAGAAAAACAGAGCTGTGTAAAGAGGGTTGGGAATACAAAGTGGTCACGGTAGACCTTATGGAGAAGGATTATATTGAGTAAAGAAGAGGAGGTGAGTTAGCCTTGAGTTAGCAGATGCTGGAAGGGAAAAGCATTCTAGGCAACAGGACTAGGCTCAGCAAAGGCTTTAAGGCAAAAGTATGCCTAGTGTGATCAAGAAAGAGCCAAGAAGTCAGTGTGGCTGGAATGGAGAAAGCAGTAGGAAGGGTTGTGGGAAATGAGGTCAGAGAGGTAGCAGGCTGGTGTTGGTCCCGGTACTGGGGTAGGGGGTACAGTGTGCAGATCCTGTAGGCCACAGTAAGGACCTCACCTTTCACTCTGACTTCTAAGGAAATAACAATGAGAGACAAGACCATTCCAAGCAGTCATAAATAAATAAGCATTTGCTTTTCTGAGAGAAATACTTTTTACCTATGAAAATTTAATGTAATTTTGAGCAAGAATGCACAATATATGAAGAGTTCATTTTCTTCATCAACTATATATCAATAGCAGAGATACACAGAAGCTATCTGACTTTTCCCGAGTCACACAGCTGCTAAGTCGCAAAGTAAAACTTCAAGTTCAGGCAGTCTGACTCTGGAATGCTTGCTTTTTAACCATCATACTGTACTAATTCTCCACATTCTAATTTCTCTTCAAATATTCTAGGCACTATAATATAATGCATTTCCCCCATGTGTACTATACTTAATTTCTATACACATCTTATTATAGAATTATATACCACAAAGAGGCAAAAATGCAGTATAACATTTCAAAAATATGAGAGAAAAAAGGAAAACAAACCAAAAACCCCACTAATGTGACATGTGACGTAGAAAAATTTGCTCCTAAGGCTCCTATCTCTATAATTAAACTAGAGTAAAATTGAAATCCTTTTGAAATTACTTTTATATGTAACTGATTCTGTGGTCACTGAGAAGAAAAACCCAAATATAAAATTTAAAAATAGATGGATGCCAATTAGGAAAATGTTTCTCTCTCTTTCACAAAAAGTTATGATATCTCTGTCTTATGTTAATTTGAAGGGTAAATGATGCTCCTATAAATGTACCCTAAAAATCCTGTATCATAAATTGAAACAAAGGAGAAGACCACAAATAAACTTGATTTCACCCTTCTGATACCAACCTAATCTGAAAGAACACAAATAAAACCCTCCAAACAAATCCTACTTCATACAATTCTCCTTTGGATTGCTGTTGCTACCATCTACAATTCTTAAAAATAATAAAAAGCGTATCATTTTAAACAACTATATCATCATAGCAATTGATACAACTAAAATGACTTACTTTAAGTAGTTGGTACTCACTATTTTTGGTCAAAATAAGGCTTAAAATTAGCAACTGCCAGTGAAAGATAAAAAGCCAAATGGTGTCTTTCTCTAGAGCTTGGTAAATATTAAGATAATAATAAAAGTTGTTCACCACCTGCAAATTGGAGTAACCCCTGAACGCTGAACTTGGCTATCAGGGCATGATTGGTAACTGAAATAAGACTGCTGCTATGCAACTGCTCTCAGAAGCCTCAGTGGTGGTAATCAGAGACACTGACTTGCCAGCATCCTAGTGCTGCTGCTGTTCCCTTAAGACATGGAGAAGAGGCAGAGAAACATGTCATCACCTTTCACACAAAAACACAGTGATGTGCAACAGAATCCTGCTTTAATCCTGTTTGAGACTTTTCCATATCAGTGACCACACAAGGGATTAAACAATTTTAGGTGATTAAGTAATTTTAATAGCAGTTCCTTAAAATGTCATATGACTCACATTAAGAAAATGCCACCTTGTCAACTAGAAAGAACCCAGGTGAGAATTGTTTTTATTCTTGCTTTTTAAGTTATAGTTTAATTACTAACTTAACCTGTGTATTTTGCATATTTTAGCAGTTCATATTATTATGGATTGTAATTACCTGAGAAGAAGGGCTGGGCCATATATAAATTATTCCCTCCCTTGTTTTCTTAATATAACTTAGGAACATATAGATGTTTGATAAATGCTAAAATCTAATTGTAGAAAACAAGGAAAAAGGAAAAGGAAGGGTAACTGAAAATGTCAAACTCTACTTTTCAGTTATCATATTTTACCTAGTTTATCTTCCAGTTATTGGAAGTCTAAACAGAAGGGGAAACTCTAGGTAACAAGAATAATAACAAAACCACAAACAGTTACAAAGTGCTTTATACTTAATAAGCAGTTTCAATGTGAGTAATTTCTCCTCTAGTGGGGCTTTTTGATTTTGGATTTTTTGTTTTGTTTATGTTTGTTTGCAAATTTAAGCATCACAGGGGAAAAGAAAAGGTTCTATCATAAATTACAATTGTTTTTCTAGCCCAGGGCTGATGAATCAGACTCTTTGATATGAAGCAGTGATCTCCATTTTTAGAAGCATCCAATGATTTTTTTGTTAAATGAAGTGGAACTTTTATTATGAAACTCTTAAACATACAAAAGCACATAAGTTAATACAGTAAACATACACCCGTTAATCAGATCTAAACAATGCTAACATATTGATATTATGTTATATTAAAATGTAAAAGTAAAATATGTATATTATATGATATAACATATGTTATCTTGTTATATATAACATCATAATATAACTTACTGATATGCTGATTTACTAGGGGACCAAACAGACGATATTAAGCACGCCTCTTCTATCCCTAATGATATTCTTTGTCTTAAAGATTCATTTTCACTTGATAGAACACTGTTATGCCAGATTTCCTTTGATTATTTTCTTGTTAAAATTTTTTAAACTTTTTATTTTCAACTTTTATATATTATGTTTCAAATATATCTTTTCTATTAAAAAATTAGGTTCATTGAAGTATACTTTATAAAAGGAAAAATTCACTATTTTTCCTTTCCTATTTTAGGTGTATAGGTTGATGAGTTTTGACAAACGTATACTACCAGAATTGAGATATAGAACATTTCTATCACTCAAAAAATTTATTCGTTGGGCTTCCCTGGTGGAGCAGTGGTTAAGAAACCACCTGCCAATGCAGGGGACATGGGTTTGAGCCCTGGTCTGGGAAGATCCCACATGCCGCGGAGCAACTAAGCCCATGCACCACAACTACTGAGCCTGTGCTCTAGAGTCCATGAGCCACAACTACTGAGCCTGTGTGCCACAACTACTGAAGCCCACGCACCACAAATACTGAAGCCCATGCGCCTAGAGCCTGTGCTCTGCAACAAGAGAAGCCAACTCAATGAGAAGCCTGCGCACCACAACAAAGAGTAGCCCCTGCTCACCGCAACTAGAGAAAGCCCGTGCACAGCAACGAAGATCCAATGCAGCCATAAATAAATAAATAAATAAATAAATAAAATTTACTCATGCCCCTTTATAGTCAATCCCTTCCTCCTCCCTCAGCCCCTAAAAACCACTAATCTGCTTCCATATAAATGGAATTATGCAGTAGGGAGTCTTCTTTCACTTAGCATACTGTTTTTGAAATTTATCCATGTTGGTGCATGTATCAGCAGTTGGTTCCTTTTTATTCCACTGTATGGATGTACCAAAATTGGTTTATCCGTTCCCAACTGATGGACTTTTGGGATGTTTCCAGTTTGTATCTATTAAGAATAAATCTGCTAAAATTTTTTGTGAACAAGTCTGTACTTTTAACATGAGTTAAAAGCCTAGTTGGAAATTCACAAAGGAATACCAGGAAAGAAATGGCAACTAACATTAAGATGTTAATGAGGTGAGTGGGGGAGACATCTTGAGAAGGGAAGGAATCTCTGATATTTTTTCCTTTATATTTGGAAAAATAGTACAGAGAGTTTTCCTTTGCCCAGCTTTGTCTAACATTAACATCGTATGTAACCATAGTATAATTATGAAAACTAGGAATGAACATAGGTACCATACTTGATACAGGCTGGGACCTGGGACCTGGGACCCTTTGCTGTAGTGCTTGCACCTGGACAAACGTCTCCTCCAGCAACAAAATACAAAGGAACTAAAAATAACTGTGTACATGCGCAGTTGGGGAAAATTATGAACAAGATACAAAAAGACCAAAAACCCAAATGCCACTTCTGAGGAGCTGGGAGCAAAAGTGCCCTGCACACAGCACCACCAAAGGAGTGGGCAGACCACCTAAGCCACACCTCCAGCCTGACCCGACCCCTGTACTCACTCCTACCCTCATCCCATATAAGGAATCAGCTCGCCTCCCCCTAGGGAGCGAGCAAGGGAACCTGTTGTTTGTTTTCGCTCCCTCCTGCTGCAGAAGGGGCCCCCATAAACCACTGCCTGAATTTCTTGTCTGGCCTCTTACCAATTTCTATTAATTAAGGAGGCCAAGAACCCTGGTGGGTAACATACTGACTGAAATTACAGACTTAATTCTAATTTCACCAGTTTTATCACTGGCAGTTTTCTATTGCCACTGTAAAAAATTACCACAAACATGGTGGCTTAAACAGTACAAATTTATTATCTTATAGTTCTGTAGGTCAGAAGTCCAACACAGGTCTCATCTGGCTAAAATCAAGGTGTCAGCAGGGCTGTATTCCTTTCTGAAGGCTCTATGGGATAATGCGTTCTTTGCCTTTCCCAGCTTCTAAAGGCCACTCACATTCCTTGGCTCATGGTTCCTTCCCTTCCTCCATCTTCAAAGCCAGTAATATTGCATCTCTCTGAAAGGTTCTCAATTTCTAAGGTCTCATGTGACTATAATGAACCCACCTGGATAATCTAGGATATTCTTCCCACCTTGAGGTCTTTAGCCTTAATCACATCTGCAACAGTCTCTTTTGCTATGTATGACTACATATTCATAGATTCTGCATATTAGGATGTGTACATCTTTGGTTTGTTTGTTTGTTTTTTTTGCGGTACGCGGGCCTCTCACTGTTGTGGCCTCTCCCATTGAGGAGCACAGGCTCCGGACGCGCAAGCTCAGCGGCCATGGCTCACGGGCCCAGCCGCTCCGCGGCATGTGGGATCTTCCCGGACCGGGGCACGAACCCGTGTCCTCTGCATCGGCAGGCGGACTCTCAACCACTGCGCCACCAGGGAAGCCCAGGATGTGTACATCTTTGAAAGGCCATTACTCTACCTTGCATACGTAGTTGATGTAGTTAATTTCTTATGAGTGGGCATTTAGGTTGTTTCCAGTATTTTGCAATTAAAAACAATGCTGCAAGGAATACCTTGTATGTATGTATTTTCATACTGATGGAGGTTGTATTTTGAAGGTAGACAGCTAAAAGTGGGATTGCTGGGTGGAAAGGTAAATGCATGCGTAGCTTTGCCAAAATCCCCTCTAGAAAGGCTGTACCAGTTTGCATTCTTATCAACAATGTATGAGAGTGTCTGTTTCCCATAACCTTGCCAACTTAATTTGTCATAGTCTAGAGTTTTTGCTAGCCTAAAAGGTGAGGTAGTATCTCTATGTTGTTTTAATTTGCATTTCTCTGGTTATAAGTGACTATGAACATTGTTTTTATACGTTCAAAACAATTTTTACAGTTTTTGAGCATTACCTATTCATATCTTTTTTTCAATTTTTCTATTGGGTTTTTGGTCATTTGTCCTTCATTTTTATTTTTTTTAATTTTTAAAAATTTATTTTATTTATTTTTATTTTTGGCTGCTTTGGGCCTTCATTGCTGTGCACGAGCTTTCTCTGGTTGTGGCGAGCGGGGGCTACTCTTCATTGTGGTGCGCAGACTTCTCATTGCAGTGGCTTCTCTTTTTGCGGAGCACGGGCTCTAGGGCGTGGGCTTCAGTAGTTGTGGCACGCGGGCTCAGCAGTTGTGGCTTGCGAGCTCTAGAGCACAGGCTCAGTAGTTGTGGTGCACAGGCTTAGTTGCTCCACGGCATGTGGGATCTTCCCAGGCCAGGGCTCGAACCCATGTCCCCTGCACTGGCAGGCAGATTCTTAACCACTGTGCCACCAGGGAAGCCCTGTCCTTCATTTTTAAATAACGCTTTATATGTTACGAATATTTTCTCCCAGTCAGTCGGTCGTTTTCTAATTTAAAAAAAATAATAAATTTATTTATTTATTTATTTATGGCTGCATTGGGTCTTCGTTGTTGGGTCTTCATTGCTGCGCATGGGCTTTCTCTAGTTGTGGCGAGCGGGGGCTACTCTTCGTTTCGGGGTTGTTTTTTAACTTTAAAAAAATATTTATTTACTTATGGCTGCATTGGGTCTTCGCTGCTGCACACAGGCTTTCTCTAGTTGCGGTGAGCGGGGGCTACTCTTCGTTGTAGTGTGTGGGCTTCTCACTGTGGTGGTTTCTCTTGTTGCAGAGCTCAGACTAGCTGCGCAGGCTTCAGTAGTTGTGGCGCATGGGCTTAGTTGCTCCTTGGCATGTGGGATCTTCCCAGACCAGGGCTTGAACCAGTGTCCCCTGCATTGGCAGATTCTCAACCACTGCGCCACCAGGGAAGTCCCTGTTTTTTAACTTTGTTCTGATGTTTTTTACCGTGCACTTAAAAAAAATTTTTTTTTTTGTCTCTGGCTTTTCAGTAACCATTCATTACAGAAGAATATTTTTTAAGGTTAAAGAGGCATTCCTCTGTTTTCTTCTAGTAGTTGTATCGTTTATTTATTTATTTGTTTGTTTGTTTATTTATTACACTTAGATCCCTAATCCATTTGGAGTTTACGCTTGTGTAAGGTGGCAGATACACCTTACATCTAATTTTATCTTTTTTTCCAAATGGGCACTCAGTTGTCCCTACACTATTTATTTTGAATACCAAATACTATTTAGTTTGAATACCAATGGTTTTGAAAACCATTCTTGATTTCTCTAATAGGAGTTAGTCTCTCACTTCTGATTACGTAAGATGTTTTGTTTATACTACTGTTTCTTTCTGTTTGACCAATAATTAGTTCTATTCCTATTTTATATCCCTTACTGAGTCTTAACTCCTAAAGGCAAACATTACTGAGCTCATCTTTGTATTTCTTCAATGCTTAGCACACAATGGGCTACTTAATATATATTTGCTAAACGCTAATAATGATTAACCGGAATTATTAAGAAAATTCCAATTCACTCAAGAAAGTAGGGAAAATATCTAATACATCTGAAGGAAAAAAACCCCTCAACATTATTAAAATAAAACCGAATCTGGTGTTTAAAGAGGGAAAATTTAGTATCTGAAATACGCACTTCTGTAGACCACCTTAGTTCCTGCTAATGAGGTATATGTTGATTTTCTTATGACTAGAAGAGACTGCTGATCTTACTCAAGTTCACAGAGTATGACTATTAAGGAAGATGGCTTTAAGGGATAAAATAATGAGAAACGAAGGGTCAAACCTAAGAAAGATAACACTCCCCCTAAGTGAGGACTATTAGTCTATTGGATAGTCTCCCAGAGGTTATCATGGAAGCCTGAAAAAGTATCATATAATGTGAAAGACGTTTTTTCATTGTCAGGGGAGATGAACTAGATGAATTTAATTGAAATTTTCTAGCTCTCATTTCTAGGACTCTAAGAATAACAGCATCATAGATGAAGGGGAGCTTTGGAGCCTATTAGTTGTTTAAAAAAATAAAATTTCTTCCTGCCGCTGGTGAAACAAAATGCGCCTAAAACCCGTATTATGGAAATGGTGGTGAGCAAAAGGTACAAGTAAAACAACGTAATTACTCTTTACTAATGCCTATCAGGGTAGGCTTTTATTTATTTATTTTTAAAGTATAGAATAAAGTGGGGGAAGGCAGGGAGAAATGCACAATGGAAAAGATTTTACTAGGCATATTTATATAACTTCTAGAGGCTATTTCCTAACTGTACTCTTTTCTAATGCTGCAAAGATTTTTTTCCATTATGAATTCAGGCCCCAAAATATTAACAAATTGGTTCTTAGTACATGATACCTTTTAATCTGCAAACCTGAAAAGATCTTAAAATATTTGTGTGGTATTTCATTATCATAAAAAAGGCACCACAGGCCTTAGAAGAAGTCAAACAATTTGCTCTTGGTCACACAAGGGAGATGCTAGCTGAACATACATTAAAAAATACAGTTCTTACCACTCTTTTCCCTGTTCTATGTCCAAATTCTTAAATGCTTATAATATGAAGTCCTTGTACTGATACTCTGGCATAATTAAAAATGCAGGTAACACTGGCCCTAGATCACATGGACAGAAGAGTGTAAAGCCTTTTTCAACTGCAGGTAGCTGATTTTAATGGAGAAGTTCTCCTGAGTGACAGTGATGGTCTCACTGACTGCATAAGATATGAGCCCACGTAGCCAAGGACAGATCATCAGGTTTTGACCTTCACTTCTGCCAGATGTAGTATCTTTTTTTTTCATTTAACTTTTAAAAGGCTGAGAGAAGACCATATTACTATACCTCCAATTATTCTTTGAGTGAGAAGCAAACTAAGATAGTCCCCATGAGTCATTCTTTCTACCATTAATCTAATAGGGCTTTCAGTGAAAGAAAATTATTTCTTTCTACTCACTGTATTCCACCCTTAATTCTATTTTACTTAACAGATTAATGTAGAATCTTTTTTTAAAAATCCAGTATACAATGTTGATTAATTTAAAACCATCACCTAATGATGAAGATGCTATGGCATAAAAGGTTAATGTCTTTACAATGTGCATACGCTGGGCAATCATGAATGTCACCTATTTATTGAGTTTTCATAAACAGATTAAGAAAAAGAAAATGTCATTGCTGGAGTTGTAAGATGAATAAGATACAGTCTTGATTTTCTAAAAGAGCGGTTTTAAAAAATATTGTCATTTTTTTAAAGTTTTATTTTTATTGAAGTATAGTTAATTTACAATGTTGTGTTAGTTTCAGCAAAGTGATTTAGTTATAGATACATATATATCTATTTTTTTTTCAGATTCTTTCCCCTTATAGGTTATTACAAAATATTGAGTACAGTTCCCAGTGCTATACAGTAAATCCTTGTTGGTTACCTATTTTATATGTAGTAGTGGGTATCTATTAATCCCAAACTCCTATTTTATCCCCCTTCTCCCCTTTCCCCTTTGTCAACCATAAGTTTGTTTTCTATGGCTGTGGATCTATTTCTATTTTGTATATAAGTTCATCTGTATCATTTTTTAAGATTCCACATATAAGTGATATCATATGATATGTCTTTCTCTGTCTTACTTCACTTAGTATGATAATCTCTAGGTCCATCCATGTTGCTGCAAATGGCATTATTTCATTCTTTTTTATGACTACTATTCCATTGTATAAATATACCACATCTTCCTTATGTATTCATCTGTTGATGGACATTTAGGTTGCTTCCATGTCTTGGCTATTGTAAATAGTGCTGCAGTGAACATTGGGGTGCATGTGTCTTTTTGAATTATGGTTTTCTCTGGATATATGCCCAGGAGTGGGACTGAAGGATCAGATGATAGCTCTATTTTCAGTTTTTTAGGAACCTCCATACTGTTCTCCATAGTAGCTGTACTAATTTACATTACCAAAACTACAGTAATCAAAACAGTATGGTACTGGCACAAAAACAGAAACAGAGATAATGGAACAGGACAGAAAGCCCAGAAATAAACACATGCACCTATAGTCAATTAATCTAAGACAAAGGAGGTAAGAATATACAACGGAGAAAAGACAGTCTCTTCAATAAGTGGTGCTGGGAAAACTGAACAGCTACAAGTAAAAGAATGAAATTAGAACACTCTCAAACATCACACACAAAATAAACTCAAAATGGATTAAAGACGTAAATGTAAGACCAGATACTATAAAACTCCTGGAAGAAAACACAGGCAGAACACTTTTTGACATAAATCGCAGCAATATCTTTTTGGATCTATCTCCTAGAGTAATGGAAATAAAACCAAAAATGAACAAATGGCACCTAATTAAACTTAAAAGCTTTTGCACAGCAAAGGAAACCACAAACAAAACGAAAAGAGAACCCTCAGAATGGGAGAAAATATTTGCAAATGATGCAACCAATAAGGGATTAATCTCAAAATATAAAAACGGCTCATACAGCTCAATATCAAAAAACCAAACAACCCAATCAAAAAATGGGAAGAAGTCTAAATAGACATTTCTCCAAAGAAGACATACAGATGGCCAAAAGGCACATGAAAATGTGCTCAACATTGCTAATTATTAGAGAAATACAAATCAAAACTATAATGAGGTATCACCTCACACCAGTCAGAATGGCCGTCATCAAAAAGTCTACAAATAGGGCTTCCCTGGTGGTGCAGTGGTTGAGAGTCCACCTGCCGATGCAGGGGACACGGGTTCGTGCCCCGATCCGGGAAGATCCCACATGCTGAGGAGCGGCTGGGCCCGTGAGCCATGGCCGCTGAGCCTGCACGTCCGGAGCCTGTGCTCCTCAACGGGAGAGGCCACAACAGTGAGAGGCCCGCGTACCGCAAAAAAAAAAAAAAAAAAAAAAAAAAAAGTCTACAAATGATAAATGCTAGAGAGGGTGTGGAGAAAAAGGAACCCTCCTAGAAGAGTAGTTTTTAAATTGTCTGGACTATGCATCAAATGAGTAAAATATTGTTGGTGTGCATTCCTAAAACTGTTTACTTATAAAATATAAGAATGTTCTGATGTATGACTATAAAACAATCAAGAACGTAAAAATTTTAAATAGTGAAATTTAAAAAATCAAACATTTATTATTTTCTTTCTGCAACCCAAATGGATTGTTCTGTGTACCCTCTGAGGTATGTACACCCCATTCTGGAGACTACTGACTAGAATATCATAGACCACGGAAGGCGACTATATACATAATGGCCCTACAATACAGTGGTATCAGTATTATAATGGGTAAATGCACATTCCGAAGGAAGGACAGAGGAGGTCAAGGCTAATATTGCCTACAAGAGGCAGGGAGACACTGGAGCTGAGTTTTGAAGGATGAGAATACTTTTAGGGAGTACAGAAGGTGGCCTTACTAGGCAGAAATGTGCAAAGAAACCTGAGAAAACTTGTTTGAGGAACTTAAGTTTGATTAAGATGGAGCACTCTTTAAGTTTGGAGGCTTAAAGAACTGGGGGTAGGGAAGGGGGTACTGGGTATAAAGAAATGAGACTGGAAGGGCAGCAGAAAACTAGATAATGAAAGGCTCTCTGTGCCAAGTTAACTTTGGTTTTGATCACCCAGTTAAAATACAAGTTAAATGCAAAAGGTTTCAGCACATAACTGATGCTTTTTGAAGGAAAAGCTAGCTATGTCTGAAGACATTCAAATGAGGGGAAGGAAGAATGGAAAGAGGGAGGAGAGTGGAAAGAACCTACTGTGCAAGCCAAATAAAATGTACAAAATTTGTTCACGTCCATGGGTGTGGGACCATACAGAGCCACTAAAGGACTTTAACCAAGGGAGAGTCAAGTAATGATCAGATTTAAATTTTAAAGAGACCACTCTGGCAGCAGTGTGAAAGCTAAAGTGGGTGAAGGAGGAATCGGAGGCCAGGAGATGAGTCAAAATCCCCACTGTATTAGGGACCAACTACATATTTTGAGTGGCTCAGCACAAAATATTAGGGCCCTTGTTCAAAAAGCAGGAAAACAGTGCCGTTAAGTACTAAAATAGAAAATGTTTCCCAACGGTCTCTCTCTCCATCTGCTATGGTATTTTTCATTTGCTATTTAATGTCATGTTCCCTCGGGCGCCAAGGCAAGAAGTGCAGACCTTCACAGATGCCTGGGGCCCTAGCCCACAACTCACTGTGTGGGTGACCCACTGGCTATTAGGTTGCCCCTTCCCAGCCACCAAACCCATGTGCCATGCCCTGGCCCAGGGCAGGGAAGTTGAGCCAGGTTTCTTCCCTTCCCATGGCTGCCACTCCAACTCACTAGGTACCTGGAATTGGGGATGAACAGAGTCTTGCCTCAATTGGGTTGTGGTCTCTGGCCACCTGTCAGACACCAGTGAAGAGGACAGGTAAGGGCAAGGACAGCCCTGCCAAGAGTGCACAGCCTAATCCCTACCTTTCTTATGCTTGTGCACAGGCCCCGTTTGGGTGATAGCTGTGGCTGCGTGAGGCAGAGAGAAGAAGGGAGGCTGGTGGGAAAGTGGGAAATGTAGAATCCAGCCCAGAGAGGCAGTGGGAGGTGGTACTGTGCCTTGGTTCCAAGTCCCTGTACGTGCTCCATTATCCCATTGGACTTCACTTACAAAACACAAATCACAAATCCAAAAATGAATCATTAAGAATTTTGAGATGTCAACCACTGAGCATTAACCTCCATACAGAGGACCTTCCTGAGTGCAGGCCCTGTGCATTGCACTGGTCTCATACTCATGAAGCCAAGCCTGACTCTTAGGTTTTTGGCTCTGGGAAGTGAAGAAATTTGTAGTACTACAAAGTTAGAAATTCAGAGGGAAAAGAGTTTTGGGGAAAAACGTAAGTGGGTACAGTTTGGAGCAAGCTAAATTTAAATTACTATGGGACACTGGAACTAGGCATTAGGAGAATACTAACAGAAGACTGTTTAGAAGGCTGTCAAAACAATATCACTTTATATTCCCTGATTTGTGGATCATTAATTACATTGCTATAAAAAGTCATAAAAGCATCCCTCTAATATGAAGATCTCAGCACTAATGAAAGCTAAAAGAGTATTCCGTGCAAATGGAAAAGAAAAGAAAGCTGAGGTAGCAATACTTATATCAGGCAAAATAGACTTTAAAAGAAAGATTGTAGCAAGAGACAAAGAAGGACATTACATAACGATAAAGGGATCAATCTAACGAGAAGATATAACAATTGTAAATACATGTGTACCCAACAGAGGAGCACCTACATACATAAAGCAAATATTAACAAACATAATGGGAGAAACTGATAGTAAGGCACTAACAGTAAGTGACCTTAATACCCCACTTACATCAGTGGACAAATTATCTAGACAGAAAATCAGTAAGGAAACACTGGCCTTAAATGAAACATTAGACGAGACGGAATAATAGGTATATAATGAGAACATTTCATCCAAAAACAGCAGAATGCACATTCTCTTCAGGTGCACATGGAACATTCCCCAGGATAGATTACATGCTAGGTCACAGAACAATTCTCAATAAATTTAAGAATATTAAAATCACATCAAATATCTTTTCTGCGGTATGACACTAGAAATCAAACACTAGGGGGAAAAAACTCCAAAAACAGCAGGCTAGTAAACAACCAACAGGTCACCGAAGAAATTAGAGGAAATTAAAAAATACCCGGAGAAAAATGATAAATGAAAACACAGTGATCTAAAATCTAAGGGACACAGTAAAAACAGTTCTAAGAGGGAATTTTATAGTGATACAAGTCTACCTCACAAAACAAGAAAAATCTCAAATAAACAGTCTAACCCTACACCTAAAGGAACTTGAAAAAGAAGGACAGACAAAACTGAAAGTTAGGAGAAGTAAAGAAATAATAAAGATCAGAGTGGAAATAAATAAAATAGAGACTAAAAAGACAATTAAAAAGATCAGTGAAACTAAGAGCTGGTTCTTTGAAAAGATAAAAAAAAATTGATAAACTTAACTCTGCAAGAAAAAAAGAGCTAGGGCTCAAATCAATAACATCAGAAGTGAAAAATGAGAAGTTACAACTGACAGCACAGAAAGACAAAGGATCATAAGAGACTAAGAGGAGCAACTATATGCCAATAAAGTGGACAACCTAGAAGAAATGAACAAATTCCTAGAAACGTACAATCTCCAAGACTGAATCAGGAAGAAATAGAAACTATTAACAGACCTATTACCAGTTACTGATCAATTTATTAAATTATTTATTTTTGGCCATGCTGTGTGGCTTGTGGGATATTAGTTCCCCAACCAGAAACTGAACCTGGGCCCATGGCAGTGAAAGTGCTGAGTTCTAACAACTGGACCAGCAGGGAATTCCCTGAATCAGTAATTTAAAAAACTCCCAATAAACAAAAGTCCAGGATTAGATGGCTTCACAGGTGAATTTTACTAAATATTTAAAGAAGAATTAACACCTATCCTTCTCAAACTACTCCAAAAAGTTGAAGAGAAAGGAATGCTTCCAAACTCAGTCTATGAGGCCAGCATCACCCTGATACCAAAACAAGACAAAGATATCAAAAAAAAAAAAAAAGAAAAAGAAAAAAAGAAAGAAAGAAAGGAAGAAAGAAAATTACAGTCCAAGATCACTGATAACACAGATTCAAAAATCCTCAACAAAATATTAGCAAACCAAATCCAACAATACATTAAAAAAATCGCATACCACGATCAAGATGGATTTATCCCAGGGACACAAGAATTTTTCAGTATTTGCAAATCAATCAATGTGATACACCACATTAACAAACTGAAGAATAAAAATCACATGATTATCTCAATAGATGCAAAATAAGCTTTTGACAAATTTCAACATCAATTTATGATAAAAATTCTCCAGGAAGTGGGCATAGTGGGAACATATCTCTCAACATAACAAAGGTCATATATGATAGGTCCATAGCTTACATCATACTCAACAGTGAAAAGCTGAAATTATTTCCTCTAAGATCAGGAACAAGACAAGGATGCCCACTCTCGCCACTTTAATTCAACATAGCGTTGGACGTCCTAGCCACAGCAATCATACAAGAAAAAGAAATAAAAAGGAATCCAAACTAGAAAGGAAGAAGTAAAACTGTCACTGTTTGTAGATGACACGATACTATACGTAGAAAATCCTAAAGATACCACCAGAAAACTACTAGAGGTCATCAATGAATTCAGTCAAGTTGCAGGATACAAAATTAATATACAGAAATCTGTTGTATTTCTATACACTATCAACAAACTGTCAGAAAGAGAAATTAAGGAAACAATCCCATTTACAACTGCATCAAAAAGACTAAACCTACCTAAGGAGGTAAACGACCTGTACATGGATGGAAAGAATTAATGTTGTTAAAATGACCATACTATCCAAGGCAATCTACAGATTCAATGTAATACCTATCAAAATACTAAGGATATTTTTCACAGAACTAGAACAAATAACTTTAAAATTTGCATGGAAACATAAAAAACCCTGACTAGCCAAAGTAATCTTGAGAAAGAAGAACAGAGCTGGAGGAATCACACTCCCTGACTTCAGACTATACTACAAAACTACAGTAATCAAAACAGTATGGTACTGGTATAAAAACAGACACACAGATCAATGGAACAGAATATAGAGCCCAGAAATAAACCCATGCTTATGTGGTCAATTAACCTATGACAAAGGAGGCAAGAATATACAATAAGGAAAAGACAACCTTTTCAATAAATGGGAAAACTGAAGAGTTATATGCAAGAGAATCAAACTGGATTACGTTCTCACACC
The DNA here is from genome assembly GCF_039906515.1 of Pseudorca crassidens. Classification (NCBI taxonomy): domain Eukaryota; kingdom Metazoa; phylum Chordata; class Mammalia; order Artiodactyla; family Delphinidae; genus Pseudorca; species Pseudorca crassidens. Next base: position 133,504,000 of record NC_090297.1, on the reverse strand, counting down.
ATATATAAAAATAAAATCAAGATGGATTAGAGACCCAGATGTAAGACCTGAAGCCATAAAACTCCTAGAAGAAAATATAGGCAGTATGCTCTTTGACATCAGTCCTAGCAATAGTTTTTTGGAGCTGTCTCCTCAGGCAAGGGAAACAAAAGCAAAAATAAACAAGTGGGACTACAACAAACTTAAAAGTTTTCGCACATCAACAAAAAGACAGTCTACTGAATAGAATAAAATATTTGCAAACAATATATCCAATAAGGGGTTAATATCCAAAATATACAAAGAAGTTATACAACTCATCATCAAAAAAACAAACAAGCTGATTAATAAATGGGTGGAGGACCTGAAGAGATATTTTTTCCAAAGAAGACATACAGATGGCCAACAGACACCTGAAAAGATGCTCAAGATCACTAATCATCAGGGAAACACAAATCAAGACCACAATGAGATAACACCTCACACCTGTCAGAATGGCTATCATCAAAAAGACAACAAATAAGAAGTGGTGACAAAGAAGTAGAGATATGGGAACCTTTATACACTGTTGGTGGGAATGCAAATTGGTACAACCACTATGGAAAACATTATGGAGGTTCCTCAAAAGATTAAAAGTAGAACTACCATAACAGCCACCAATTCCACTTCCGGGTATTTACCTGAAGGAAACAAAAACATTAATTTGAAAAGACATGCACAGCAATGTTCACTGCAGCATTATTTACAATAGTCAAGATATGGAAACAATCTAAGTATCTATTGATAGATAAATAGATGAAGAAGATGTAGTATGTATGTGTGTGTATGTTTGTGTGTAACACACACATACACTAGACTGTCGGCCATTAAAAAAATAAAACAAAATCTTGCCATTTGTGACAACATGGATGGATCTAGAGGGTATTTTGCTAAGTGAAATAAAGTCAGACAGAGAATGACAAATACAGTATGATCTCACTGCTATGTGGAATGTAAAAACAAAACAAACAAATAAAACAAAATGAAAAACAGACTCATAGATACAGAGAACAGATGGTGGTTGCCAGAGAAGAGAGAGTGAATTAGGAAGGGGATTAAGAGGTACAAACCTCCAGTTATAAAATAAACAAGCCATGTGGATGTAATATATAGGATAAGGAATATGGTGAATAATATTGTAATAACTTTGTATGGGGACAGATCATTAGTAGACTTATCATGGGGACCATTTCATTGTATGCAAATGTCAAATCACTATGCAGTACACCTGAAAAGAACATAATATTGTACATCAACTAGTTTTCAGTTAAAAAATAAGTAAATGATAAATTGAAATACATAGATGTTTAATATAAAACAAACAAACCATTTAAAGATCCAGTGGAGTGGTACTGGCATTGATTATAAAATTAAATGGCCTGATGGTAGGAAGGCACCTCAGGGGTATTACTGTTTACCAGTAATGCTTGTACCTTGTTGACTATAGGTACAGCTAAGAAGTACAAAAATACCTTTCTGTACAGCTAACCCTAGCAAATCAAGAATTTGGCAAGGTTTCCTTTGTATATTTCTAACTTCCTAACTTCTTTGAAAGGAGAAAGCATCTGATATCAGTTATACTTAGTGGTTAACTATATGCTCCCCTAAGTGAGTATTAGCCCTTCAAAACGTTGATCTCTGGTTGTGATATGAAAGTAGTTAAGCCTCTACTTCCCCATTAAAACAGAAGAAAAATATCTTGGCTTTGAGGAGATGGCCTTATAGTACACTATCCTTAAGAAAGAACTATATTTGAGTTCATCCTGTCCTCTCCCTCAAACAGCCCTCTTCTCCTGGACAGGATAAGTTGGAATCTCCACTAGTTAGCACTATTGCAAACCTATTTCTAGGAATAACCATAGATTGAGGAGGTTTTCCATCATTCTTTGATTCTTTCAAGTTTAGGATCTTGGCAATATTCCCTGCCATTCCTGCTCTCTTCCTCCAGGTATTTGCTATCTGCTTTCTATCCTCCTTAAGGGGTTGTATCTATCCTTAATCCTTTTTTCTTTTCTCCAAATTTTACATTTCCTAGGGTGTTTATTGTTAAAAGATTTTAAAATTACACCCGTTCTGATTACAAAATGATTTAGAGGTATAGTTAATATTTAATATCTTCAGACTATAATTTTTCTTTTCAGACATCCCTATGTTTATTATATTATTTTTACCTCTGGTAGTAATATTTTGATAGACACATAATATGAATATGTATTCATATATACATGAATACAAATGTTCTCTTTATTGAAAAGGTATCACTGAAGGGTAATCCTACTATTTTAACTCCATGCAGATGGTCAGGAAAGAGAAGAAAGATGAATAAAGAATCTTTAAGCAGCAGAGGAAAGAACTTTAAGTGTCCTGGAATACAACAGCAATGAGAATATAAAAGTTGAAACAGGATTGTAGCTCAGGTGCTATGAATTCAAATTGAATATTTTACTGCTAAAACAGATTCTTAGGCTGGTCAAAGGCCACTCTGCCACAATAAAGCAAGTATTTTGTAAAATTAGACTGGTCATCTGAACTGACTGTGGTAAACACTCAGAAGGGCAACTAATATACAACACAGCAACTTGTTTGTGAGCGATAGCATGCCACTGAGAAACTATCACTTGCTAGTTTTTTATGGCAGACTTGAAGGTACAAAAGAAGGCACTGATGTCCACAGGGAATACATTGACTAAGTGGGTTCCTAATACTTTAACCACTCATTTAGACAAATAGTTCTCAACCCTGGTTGCATGTTAGAATCATCTGGAAAGGTTTTAAAAAATACAGAAGACTGGGTTCTAGTCCAGAGATTCTGATTTAACTGGTCTGAGGTGGAGCCCAGGCAGCAGTATTTTTTGAAGTTCCTTAGATGATTTTTGTGTACAGCCAGAGTTGAAAACCACTGGTTTAGACAATGAACACTTTCTGGTCTTTATTAAGTGGGCATGAAGCTTTCTGTCTCTTTGTTTACCTTGGAAAAACAAAGATCTTATTGAGGATTCTATTCAAAACAACGGCTAATACCAACTGAGCCCGATTATCTCAATACTTAAGGAAGGTTGTAACGTTACTTTTTTTTTTTTTCAGAATTTAACTTAGTCTACATTTATTCCTCTAAAGCTTTACTTTCTTCTAAAAACTATGCAAAGGTTCCATCTTTTGACAGTCTTTTGTACCTAGTATGTCTGATTGGGAATGCTCAGGAGTCACTGTGACAAGAACACAAGGAGGGTTACATAGGAATAGTCGGTTACTGCTTTAGTTCAACTTTGCATTCTGGTTGTCTTGGCATGTATTTTAGTGCCTGAATTCTTTCAGAGCCAAGCTCAAGGCTAATATAAATGAAGCAGCTGCGACTGCATTGTGTTACATTCACAGGGAAGGCCAACTCAGACCATTGTGTTATGGAAATGAAAACACTAAGCGAAGCACCTGGCCCAGTACACAGCAGCTTTCTTTCAGCCAAAGCTAAATTGATGGCAACGTCTAAGGAGAAGTGATACAAAAATCATAAATATCAATAGTCACTTTATAAATAGAATATTAAAGAAAGAAGCCTGTCGCAAAAACTCAGGCAATGTGAAACAAATATATACAATTACAAGATGTTAGCATATTCCCTTTCTGAATTAAATTTAAGTACCTGGATAACTTTTCATTAGTTTACTCATTCCTTTCCAGTCACTCTTGTAACATCATTTAAATGTAGTTTTAACAATATATAAAACATACAATGGATATTTTATTTTAAAATATAGTTTTATATATAGTTTTAACAATATATAAAACATACAATGGATATTTTATTTGTGTTTAAAACACAAATATGACAAAGGCAAAAAGTCTAGCAGGATGTTAAAGAAAAAAATGAAAAATAGTATCTTTAAAAAGAGGCAAAAAACTATTCAAATGACTAAAATTGTTCTTGAAGAATGTAATAGTCAAAATTCAAATCTGCAAAAACATTGCCAGCTTATACGTATATCTGACACCTAAATTGTTCAAAGAAATATCCACAGAGATAAATCATTAAATAAAGAATCCTACCTAGTTTCACTTCCCAACCTAAGTAGAAAGAGTATATACTACATACATAAAATACCATAGCCCTGGATTCCAAATATAAATTAAGATCTCTCTTTGTTGAAGAGAAAAAAAAAAGGTAACTATTTTGCGCAGGTGCCCTCCTTTACTCCAAATGATCTCTTAGTAGTTATTAAATGGTTTAGTAATCCACTTGACTAGAGACATCATCTGTAATACCAAGAGAGTAAGTGTGAAACATAGTCACTTGATTCAGGTTCTTAGATAACTCATTTATATTTTATCCACTCAACAACTACTTGTTGAGTGTTTCCTATATGCAAGGCTCTGTCGTTAGACATTGGGGTAGCTACAAAGATGACTCTACTCAATGCTCTGCGGTGACCTAAATGGGAAGGAAACCCAAAAAAGAGGGGATATATGTATACGTATAGCTGATTCATTTTGCTGTACAGTAGAAACTACCACAACATTGTAAAGCAACTATACTCCAATTTAAAAAAAAAGTTAAGTAGAAGAGATATTTATTGTCTAATGAGGCACACAGACCTACAAACAAATAACTGCAATTGGAATTAAGGTGAAGAGATATGGAATCAGAGTGGAGGAAGAACTGAATAACTACCCTGCAGATCTCTGCTTTTCTTATGCCTATGATTAGCTATAAGTACAAATACATTTAAACATTCCCAAAAGCTGAGACCTTAACTTAATCTATAGGTTCAGTGGCCATGACTTCCTTGTTTCATTTCTTACATTCTTATTTTTAAACTTATTGACTCTGCTGTCTATCTGCATAAAGATGGATTAGACTAAGTAAGGAATATACATGAATATACTACTTACTAGTTATCCATTTTAAGTTTAGAAAATATAAGTTTGGGGGAATAAGGAAGATATACAAAGATATATATCCTTTCTGCCTTATCTAGCAGCAGTCAGCAGGATACAAACAACTCTTATCCATTGGCTTCTGGGGATCTCTCAAAGGCTAACCACTACTCTAGAACTACAAGCAGTGTCAGCTGATAGCCAGGGGTGGGTGCTGGACTGGCCTATTGAATGATAGCCCCTTACCTATCACCCTGAGTTCAGATAGTAATAGCAAGAAGAGTCACTTAGGTTAGAGTCAAGTAATTTACCAGTATGTCCCAGTATTTATATAACTTGGTTTAGCTTTTAAGCCAAGACAAATATTTCAATTAAACCAATCTTTAATGCTTTAGTGGCCAGCAAAATTTAGTTAAGCTTGACAAACAAACCCGCTCACAGTCTTGCCCCAACCTACCTCTCCATCCTCTCTCTAGCCATTTTTGCCTACATGCTTTTCAATTCCTGCCTCGAAAAGCAGGAAATGCTTTCCCATATTCCCTTGAAGCGTGAGTCACCTTATGAAGTGTGTCTTTCCAAAATGCTATTCCCTCAAGATGGAATACTCTCCTTCCCCCCTCAACTATTTTCATTCAGCCTTTGAAACGCAGCTGAAATACTGGCTCCTTGACAAAGCCTTAGCTTACACAGTGCATTGTTAAAAACCAGTGTCACCATGCTCATCTACCTCCTTACGAATCTGGTCATTTTTCTGTCTCTTGCTACTAGACTGTAAGTTCTCTTGTATGGAAATTCTGTTGTGTTCATTTCTGTTTCCCCAGTACCAAGTAGAGTGCCAAGAAAGCATCAATAGTCTCATCAATATCAATTGGTGAATCACCAATACTTTGCCCAAAGTAAGCATTCATTAAGTGTGTCACTGTCAAGAATTTCCATCAAGACTTGTTAAAAATCTATTTCATCTGCCCTCAGGAAGCCTGAAAATAGATCTAGGAAGAATAAGGCCCTTTTGGAGAGTCCACAACTAGCTCCTTTTTGGGTCCTCCTGATGGGTAGTGAACCTGCTGTTCACCACAGCAAAGACACCTGAGTCTTTGAACTACAAGTACTTGTGCTTAAATCTCACCCCTGCCCCTTCATAAAGTTAACATGAAAATGATCTTTGAGGTACTATATAAGTAACTAAAAGTTAAGTATCTCAGTTAGGTTCCTTTTTGTACTGCTTTCCCATATTCAGAAAGTCTTTTGTGATATTTATTACAAAAATATTTTGTGTTGATCTGAAACTAGACATACTTCTTCTGGCAATACATTTAAGTGATGTAAGTCACATTAGCTATTGGTATCATATGGAGATTTAAAAAATACAATGTACTTCCACAGACATCCAAGTACTGCAGTGCCTCATTTAGCCAGCATATTTTGGTTTCTCTTAAAAGAATATAAATTATTTATCTAGCATTATCAAGGAGTGAGGAACTTCACAAACTAGATTTTTCGGAATAGCAATTTTTATAAAGCTTCACATATCTTTAAGATTTTAAATATTCTCAATGGATATATATCACACAATATTACACAGTTTCCAGTTTTAAAAAACAGCCTGGTACAAACAATATAATCTCACTTTTCCTTGATGATTCAGGACTATTATTATCAATGTCAATTACTACACTATGCACCATCCATCCTGTAATACGATGGTACCCTTAAGGACTATCAATAAGTATAAGGCTATCTGCCTTTATCCTAAATGAATTCAGATTGTTTTTATGACTCCTTGTTTTTCATTTTCTCTGCCTCCTCCCTCTACTCACTGACATTTTTTTTTTTTGCCATTAAAAAAAAATTGCAGTCAGTGTGTTTGCATGGTTATTTTTCCAAACAATTGTCTAGATGAAGGCTTATGAATGGCTAAATTCTACTAGAGAGCTAAGTGCATGGGCTTTGTGACTGCAATTTGCTAATCAGGAGACCCTTCTTTCCCTCAGTATTTCTAAATCCATGACGTGGCCGAGATTGTAAAAAGAATAACAAATGAGGGAATTCCCTGGCGGTCCAGTGCTTAGGACTCAGCGTTCTCACTGCCGGGACCTGGGTTCGATCCCTGAGTAAGTGGTCTGTGAGTAGTGCTAGTCTTCATGTATATGCACCATTGGTTTATTACTTTTACTCAAAAATAATTAGCCTTATTATTAAGGTAAACCTTAAATTAGCTGTCAATTTATTGTTTAAATATAAATGAAAATTGTTATTTCTAATTAATTCAAATTTTAAAAGGCCAGTCATGAACTTCAGATTCAATATAGGAAGTATTTCAAAGTTACCACATTGCAGAGGAATATTCTTCTTCAGCTACTGATGTTGAAAAAAAAAAAAAAATTAAGTATTCACCATTCTATTCTAGCATGACAGTAGTAAAAATTCAAATTCTAACTCAAACCTTTTCACCAAACTCTTTATATAGATAGTTAGTTTCACTATATTTGATTGGTTTCATCAGGAAAATAAGAAGGGGAAGGGAGAGAAAAGATGCTTTTTTCATTCATGAAAACAAATTTTAAATAGATAGTTATGACTATTAGAATAAAGAAATTTAGTAAAAGGCATGAAATCCAGTATTTTAAAACTCCTGTCACGATTTGGTTAGAATATTAATCCAACACTTTCTTGTGGTCTTTAAAAATGAGAAGATTTGTAAAAATTTGAAAGGTGTCACAATAATAGATATTCACAAACTCTACAAGGCACCTAGATATAACAAGGGGAAATCTTGCTTCTCAGGATTAATGTAAAATAAAACATTCACTTTGGTTAATTTACAAGTGAATGCCAGCTTTATATCTCAAAATACCAGTTCTACTTAAAAGGTCATCCTAACTTTAAAAACTTGTATTGGAATAAAGAACACAACGTATTAACTTGGCTGAATTAAAAGAAAAAAAATCCTTTTTTTCCCAATAGAAAAGGCTATTTCTACTTTATACTGATTTCCAGTGTACCTATAATAATGACTAACTTCACAGATGTAACTCTTTTCAAGTTTAAAAGTAATTAATTTTAATAAAATGATATGAATAGAAAGTAAGTATATTTCTTATTCAATAAACAAAGAAAATGGATGAATTAAAATCTAGGCTACTCCAAGTTATATCAAAGAGGTCCAAATTGCAACTGGTAGTCACCTGACCTGATCACTTACAGACTTTCCATCTCAGCGTTCCTTCATATTTAATATTGATTCTCAGTACTGCCTAGTCAGTTTAAGGAGTATTTTTAACTGGAATATTTCTTCCAGGGTATTTCTTAAGCACTTATATAGTCATCTAAAAGATGGCTTAAGCAAAGCATAGGCCAGGTTTCAGGATTAGAACTCACAACTGTCTAATTTTCTAATCTAATTTTCTGATTTTCTGCTCTGCAACTTTATGAGTCTCACCATTCTCTGCTTAGGCTCCATCACTAAAAACACTATACGCCGTCCTTTAAAAAAAAAAAATTCCTACCAGCATCTTCATAAAATTGTGATAGGTTTTAGTTAGTAACTTGATAAAGAAATTCTTGAAGAACAAAATGTTTTGATTTCTTAGCAACTGTCTCTAACTCTAAAAAGAAAGGAGAAAAGTAAAGTAATCTTTTAGAGAAAAGAAACACTTACTGGTACTTTGAAGGGTGAGGTATTTGCAGTATCCATAGAGTTGGGTTTCTCTGATGTACTGGTCCCTGAGATACTCCGTCTGCGGGGGGACCTTTCTGCTGGCACCTCTGGAAAAGAAAAAAAGAACATCATAAAAAACCCAAATTTAGGATCTTTCGCTAAACTGTAAAATTATTGATTTTTTTCTCACAAAAAATCAGTCTGCTTTAAAGATACATTACATTCTATCTCTACATAATTTGTTTCTTTATCTCTAAAGAGATATTATTGAGACACTAGGGAGACTTGGTCACTGTTAAGAATCTGCTTTACTGTGACAGCTTATATCTTTATGCACATATAAAAAGTAATTTCCTCTGAGCTATGTTTAATATCTCTAAGTTCACTTAATATTTGCATCTCAGTATATGAATCTACTTCTCTATGTCAGCAATATAGGAGTTAATATAATCCAGTGAAATTTTTTCATATTCTTGTGAACAAATTTTGCCTAGTGAACATGATTTGATGGTGTCTGCACAAAGGTCAAAGTTCAGTTCTGTGCAGATAAGATGATTCACTAGCCTGCAGCCAAAGGTCCATGAGAAGACTAAAAGCTGCTGCTAGGATAAAATAACATATATGCCTATGCTGATATAAAAATAGATCAGCTTCTCCTTGTTCTGGCAATATGACCTCACTAAGATCTTACTCTGGAATCCTAAATCTGTTCAAACTGACCTAACAAGCTTCAGATTTTGCAGATGATGTGGTATTCTCCAATTTAATTACTATACACTATATTAAGGTTACATTAAAAATTTTTATAGAGTGATATACATATATATGCATATATATATGCACATAAACACGCACACACAGATGATAGATATATACATATTATACCTTTATCACAACTGCTTCCCATCTCCACTTCAACTGACAGACATAGGAATCCAGCTTCTCAGATAACATTAGATAATCTCAACATGGACAAGGGAAAAAAAAAACACATCCTAAAAAGAGTATTCTGTGTTATCTTCCAGATCTTAAAAAATAAGGAGTAAATCGTGACTCCGGAGACTGACATTTTGATTCCTGCTGTTCTCCCTTTAAAAGATAGATGCAGTTTAAACTTCCATTTCTGGCCTCCTGGCCCCTGAGATCCGTGCTACTTCCACTTAAGAGAAAGCGTTTTTTCTCGCTCCCTCCCTGTGTCTTGCTCTTCCCCCTCCCTCTCTACAGCTTGCAGAGAGAGCAAGCGAGAAAGCAACACACAGGACTGCAGCTATTCAATCAATTGTTCCGACTGCACATCCTCATTAGTTACTTTCAGGCTATTAGCAGACGCCCAACCACTGCCTCCCCTCAGTTACAGCAAATTTCACAGTATTACACTAATCTGCAGAAGAAAAAACATTTCCTGAAATTTATATTCATCTAGTGCCAAAAGGACACCATTTTACACAGACCCAGTAATACACACAAATCAATCCCTCCTATGAAAATCCAGTTGGGAGTGCTTACCCTATTACTATCTTTGCGTGCTGGACACTGATTTTCTTCCGTGACTAAACATTTCTTCACTGTGACATCCTGACCAGTAAGACATAAGCCAAATCGCAACATGCCTAATGACCGAGAGGTTGACAACACAGCATCTTAAATGCATGCAGTACAAGGAAGTTCCATGCTATTACTGTGTTTTAAAATTATGACCAATAACTGCCTCTCAACTTCTCTCTAACCATCTGTGGTTAAATGAGCCTTAATGTACAAAGCCATTTTCAGAATTAGGCACACATGAATTCTACTGCACATTTCTAAAAAATGGTACTATAATTAAAATTCATAGGAATGGCACAAAGCACTGAATTTAAACAAATCAGTTTGTCAGAGCACACTGAACAACAAGACCTTCAGACTCCAGGAAGATGACTTTAAAGGGTGATTATCTAAGTCAGGCAATTCTATATGGGGGGCAGGCAGGTGGGGATAGGGGCTGTTGAAGGTAGAAGGAGATCTCATCTTTCGTCTGATAATTACTGATCATTAGAAGATACATGAGATTGAATATTATAATATAATATATTTTAATCTCTGAATAATTGACAGAGAAACCATATTGGGAGAAAAATAAGTTCCATTAGCAAGGATAAAATGATCTAGTAAACAGTTTTCCTTAATTTGCAATGTTCTGGCTAAGGAAGGAAAAGAAACTTATCTCCTTACTGTCTTCCAAACATCTAATTTTAGTTTTCAGGCATATGAACTCATTACGTAAATATATTTCAGTGCTTTTAGCTATTTGAAATTATTTTGGCTATAATGAGCAACCACATTTCAAACCCTAACAATATGTTCTTTGTTATACTTATCTTTAGATTCTCTTTCTGTATCATGAAAAAAAAAATCACAACTCTGATGTAGCTTAAAGAGTGTCACTGGGGGCTTTCCTGGTGGCGCAGTGGTTGAGAGTCTGCCTGCTGATGCAGGGGACACGGGTTCGTGCTCCGGTCCGGGAAGATCCCACATGCCGCGGAGCGGCTAGGCCCGTAAGCCATGGCCACTGAGCCTGCACGTCTGGAGCCTGTGCTCCGCAACGGGAGAGGTCACAATAGTGAGAGGCCCGTGTACCGCAAAAAAAAAAAAAAAAGAATGTCACTGGGTTCAAAAAGAAGAAATTAAATTATTTTTGAAGTTTGAACAACTGCCATTAAAGAGGGAAAAGCAAGGAAACAAAATAAGCTAAATCAACTAATGATAAGAGGAGGAAGTCTACACTTCTTGACTTTCCCAGCCCTCACATCAGTGCAACTTATCTGCTGATGTCTTTGAATGTTAGGGTTGCTTAGTTTTCAGAAGATTCATAACTATTTGAAAGCTGAGAGAAGAACATATACCCAAAGAACTAATGACCACTTAGAAACAGGGGAGCAGCATCAGGAAGAGCAGAATTAACAACTTGCTGGATTAGTCACAGGCTGGCCTGCATGTTAAACTCGTCCAGCTACCTTTGACTTTAAAGCTTCAAGCAAAAAGGAAAGCTGCTACTATGCTCTTAAAGCTACATTTCTGCTGATTTGGATGGAAAATCTATACCAGTCCCAGTAGACCAAAATTAGACAGCTTTCTATCCTACCCGGCCCATTCTACATACTACTGCATTATTTTCACTTGCTGTAAAAATTAATATTCTTTTCATAGTCACAGTATTAAATTATAGTCATTTTAAAATATGCTCTCTCTCTAAGACAAGAGGCATATGATATTGTTTCGGTAGATAAAGGTCTAAAACTAATTTGTTCACTTTCTCACCCTCTAAAAATAATATTTTTCATCTTCAGATTGAAAGGCAAAAAAAGTTATAAAAAGTCCAGTTAAGTTTTAAATTTATCTCTTCATTTCCTTTGCCATTGGGTATGAACTGAGATGAGGTGACAACTTATAATAATGAGAGATAACCTCCAATACAGCTCCACATAGGATGATGTATTGAACAAAGAGAACATCTGGGTGCTTTTCTTAGCAGCTCTACCAACTATCCGTGTGATTACGTGTAAGCCATTTCAACCTTTCCTGCTCTGGTCTGCATTAATAAACTGGGTTATTCAGACCAACCAGAGATGAAGACAAGATGAATCAGTTTATATGCTTTGACCCAAAATTAGCTTTTTGGAAGAATGGGGCTCTCTAAATCCAAAATACATTATTACAATGTCATTTCCTCAAAATACACATTTTCTTCTATGTCAGTGTGCTTTGTTTTAAAAGTGTGGCAAAGTAATTGACAACTAGATAATTATAAGGGCAAAGGCACTTTTGGTGGAAGATGTGCCTATCTGACAAACAGAACTCAATTCTGCCTTTCAGACCTAATAGTGTGTTCATGGCCTTTAGTTTATTTATAATGAAGTCAATGTAACAAATGGTGTTTCAGGGAGGGAAAAAGAAGAGGACAGAGAAAGGGAGATGAGTAGGAACAATAATTTCACTACAGTAACTATAGTGAATAGGTAGATAGATGCATTGAGAAGGTGAGTGAGAGCCAATACTTAAGGAAGTGAAGAGGTCAGGCTTGTAGATTTATCAGGGAGGGAGGCTGCAGACAGAGGGAGAACAATACAGAGCTTCTAGGGTAAAGTGCAGCTGGGAGGCCAGTGGGGCTGCTGTCGGTAAGTGGGGACAAATAATAGCAGAAGGCCTAAGAGGAATTAGGGCAGGCGTGCTCAGATCATGTAGGCTTTGTAGGCCTACACATAAGGACTTGGCTTTTTACTCTGAAAGAAAAACCACCTGGTGAAATGCACTTCATCCAAAGGTACAAGTCACAAAGAAATACTATGGAGAGACACTTACTGGCACTTTCTTAATTTTTTTTTTTTTTTTTAGGATTTTGAATAATGAATGTGATTGAAATGATTCTAGAATATTATTATGCTTGGAAAGAGAGTAAGGAAAATGCTTATATTAACTGAGGGTTAGGTTCTAAAAGCCTCTACAAATAAATGAGAAAAGTATCTATTATGTAATGTCATTATGATAAAATATCTATAAATATCAACTATATTTACTTTTTGTTCAGTCACATTTAACCAAATTTCATATACTGTCATGTCATACATGCATATACTTAACATAAACAACATAGCTAAAACTGTCATGAATTCTGATAATGTCTATTACTTAGAGTAAGTTACAATGGTTTTTTTTTGAAGTAGAGGAGATGATTCAAAAATACGTTTTTTTTAGGAGAAAAAGATGTACTTCAAAATTATTTAAGTACCTCTTTTGTGAATAATTTGTCTAAGGCAGAAATATTTTTCTATTTTTATGATAATTTGAGTTAATGTTAAATGCTTGTTATGTGCTAACCACTGGGTCTAGTATCTCTTACTTAGTTCTTGTGGTAGCCCCTGAGGTAGTAGCAATTTATTACTCTCTTAGATGAAGGTGGAGGCAAAATCTAAAGAAGAGAATAACCTTACCAATGCGAAAGTAATTTCAGAAAATTCAAAACAAATGATAAACAGACCGAAGAAAGATATTTATAAAGTTTCGATTTGGTAGACAATGATGTAAGGAACCAAAATATCCTCCTTACAGCAAAATTCTCTAGTTATGACAGACCAGAAAAACATTACATGTTCACAGATGCAGTCAGATGGCATATACAGTATGTCTAAATACTTCACATTAACAGCAATCCAAGCCAATTCCTAGTAATTTTGTGTATAGAATTATAAAACATCAATGAATGCGAATGCTCTGTCAATTATAATTATTCACAGGCCCCATTAATATTTTTGACATTATATTTAGGAAACAAGTTCTCTATTGTTATCAAAAGGAAATTCTTTAGTTCACTTCAAAAACCGTTTCAAAAATCAAAAACATTTCAACAAAGCATGATAAAAAATTAAATACACACCAGAATGTTTGGTCACCCATTCAAGTCACTGGAATTTCAATGTGTATAGTGTTGCTGTGAATGAATCCACTTCGCTATCATCTATTTTCCCTTATATTGCAAAAATGATGACAAAATAGGATGTGATAAGTCCATGGCTCAAGTTATTAATGAATGAGTTAATAAGCAAATAACTTATTTCTCCATGCTGTGAATTTTAAATTAGGAGAATGCTTCTTCCACAGGAGGCACAGAAGACACTTAAGGAACAGAACAGGAAGGAAGGAATAGTATTAGGAAATGGGTTTGTACCTCTTTATCAAGAGGGCCTTTAATAACAAATGGCAAACATGAAAGAAAAAAAAAGGCTTCATGACGTTTCATACTTTTTGTTGGAGGATCCCTTAAAGGCAATGAGAGCTTAAAGATGAAGGTAGAGAAGAATTTTATAAAGGAAAAGTGACAAGAGCAAAGAGGAGAAAATTACATCCTGCATTTATATAGTTGCTAACAACATAGCACCTGGGTGTTTTATAGACTTCACCACCTGATTTTCAGTAGGACATTTTCTGCTGTATCTCACTTTTATTGCTGTAAAGCTGAGGCACTGACAGTCACTACCATTCAGCTCCTCTGGAGTACAAATCCCCAGAGCCACTTTAATTCATCCAATTTGTATCACTTAGACTGCAGTTCTTCACTCAAACAAGCAGTCCTTTCAAGTTTGCATGCCCTAGACACTTTTCAATACATACAAATTGGTGCTAAGTACAGAAATGTGGTGAATTCTCAGAAAGTAAAGGCAGCTAGTCTCCCCCACCTTTTCTTTACTTCAAAAAATTTATTCCCTATTATTATTTTTTAAAAATTCTTCTTGTTAATATAGTAGGAGAACAGATTTCTCTCTGGTCAAGCAAGTATTCCATTTCTTCAACTTAGGGTTTCACATGATTATACTGGATGAGATGATAGAGAACACTTTTCACTGTCAACTGGAAAGACACAGTTGATGGATATTTATACGGTTATCTTAATTTTCAAATACAAAGCGTATCTATGGTTCTTAGTGATAACAACCAGGGATCTTAGTAGTAATAATAAAAGTATAACAAGGATAACTGCAACACCAAACTAACATTTTTATTCCTTATTACATGCTAAGTGTTTTATATTAATTTTCTCTTAAATCCTCACAATTCTCTGGAATTGGAATTATCGCCCCCATTTTACAGATGAGGAAGCAAGATGTTCTATTACTCTGCCCATGTTTGCAGGGCTGGTAAAGGGCAGAATCAGAATTAGAACCCATGCAATCTGAATCTAGAGGCTATACTTTTTTTTTTTTTTTTTTGCGGTACGCGGGCCTCTCACTGTTGTGGCCTCTCCCGTTGTGGAGCACAGGCTCCGGACGCGCAGGCTCAGCGGCCATGGCTCACGGGCCCAGCCGCTCCGCGGCATGTGGGATCTTCCCGGACCGGGGCACGAACCCGTGTCCCCTGCATCGGCAGGCGGACTCTCAACCACTGAGCCACCAGGGAAGCCCTAGAGGCTATACTTTTAATCACCACGCATGCTATCCTGTTCTCCTTGTGTTTTGTATAATGGATTGTAATGAAGAAAAATAAGGTAAACAATCATGGAGACTTCAATTTTCTTACTTCTTCCTAAAAATAACTCAAAGAACTTTAACAAGTGCACATGATTCTTCATATTTTAAAGAGAATTAAATCATACTCTTTGGGGGATAATTTACTGCAAACAAAACCCCATCAAAGAAAACTCTCAATCCTGGAATGCTAATGCTATTAAGAACATTATAATCAAGAAACAAAGAGGGGTGAGGCAATGTGGTAAAGAAGGAGAAAAGTTACTTGCTTAACTTAATGGTGAAAAAATTTGAACAAAATAGGAATTAAGCTATAAAGAATATCTACCACTGATTCCTTGAATTAAAAAGTGACAAAAAACCCTCCAAAAAATAACCCACCCTTAGGAGGAGGGTTGAATAAGCAGAGCACAAAGGTTTTTAGGGCAGTGAAAATATTATGTATGATACTGTAAGGGTGGGTACATGTCATTACACATTTGTCCAAACCCACAAAATATACAACATTAAGAATGAGTCCTACTGTACTATGTACTTGGGGTGATTATGATGTGTTAGTGTAAGTTCATCGACTGTAACAAATGTATTACTCTGGTGGGGGTACTGATAATGGGGGGAGACTATGCATTTGTGGGGACAAGGGTACACAGGAAAATCTCTGTAACTTTCTCTTAATTTTGCTGTGAACCTAAAACTGCTCTAAAAGAACAGTCTTAAAAAAAAAAGAAAACCTGCCCTTCTATCCTCATAAAGCAATCTTCAGTACACCTAAGTGGAAAGATAACTACTTAGGCCAATTCTATGAGACAAAAATAGATAAAAAGCATTGGTCAGCATAAAGTTACTGTTTTGAACATTTCAATCTAGTTATTTATGAGATTTTCTTAATCTCATAGCTTCATTTTGGTGAATAATATTTTGTCTTCAACTCTGGAAGACAATAGATCTTCTAATTTACAGAGATGCTCAAGACCTTTATCTAAACTTTTTCTATAACTGACTTTATTAGTATGTTTCAAATATAATTCTGGGTAAATCTGATTTATTCATACATAATTTCACTGTTCATCTCTAAAATCTTTTTTCAAAAGATCTGATCCTTGATCATGCCAGGGTCTTTTAAGACTAATTTGGGTTTTATTCCAAAACAGACATTAATAGAAAGCACTGAAAGTACTGAAAACATAGAAATATTTAAGCCTCTAATAAAGATGAGAACTTAATCATTTACTGAGGACCAAATATGCATGCGGCGCTGCACAAAAAACAAAAAATCTTTACAGTGGACCTCACTTACTAGTGAAAGTAGCAGAAACGGGAGGAGCCTGTAATGTTGATTGGTACCCCTTTAGCCACCAAACACTGTCAGGTCTCTCTTTGAACGTTGACTTCATTTTGTTCTCTTTATTTCCACTACCATATATCACTCTAGTCCAGGATTTTTTATTTTCTCATGTAGATTACGGCAGGACCCTCCTAACTAATCTCACTGACTCCTGTCTCTCTCTGCTTAAAGCTATCCTGCTCACCATTACCAGATTAATCTCCCTCAAACAGTACTTTCTTAATGTAATTACCTTCCCAGAAATCTTAAAGATAGACAATCAGGCATTGAAAAAATATCACCTAGCCCCCACCTTACAGAGTCACTCTTTTCTGCCAACACTTTCCAACAAATTGCCTTAGTCAGATGATCTCTGATCTTAAACGGGCCATATTAATTCCTCTGTGTCTGTCTTTGCTAATGGTTTTCACCTATCTGCCAAATCTTAGGTAACCTTCAATACCAATTTCAATTCATCTGCTTCCCTAAAACCAGGCCTAATTATTCACATTTCTTTGATTTCCAAGTAATATATTTGTATAAGTTCACATTACTTGATTATATGTTCTCTAGTTTTGGATGCCAAACTACGTGAATTCAGGTCTTGCACTGCAAGATTTGAACAGTGGTGATCCTGTCTAAATTTTCAAATAAAATAAATTTTAATAAATAGAATTCTCTGAATTTTAAGTATTTCTCCCACAATGTTTCCATAAACCATTTGCACCCATTCTTGCTTGTCTCGCAGGGAATACTGAAACAGAATAAAAGATAATTGGTAACAAATAAATTTTAACTAAACAACTAAAAAATAGTTCAGCATAGTCTGGTCACCATTTTTTTTCCTTTAATAAACACATGTGATTGTATAGAATTGCCATTTTTTTTTGTATGTTAAAATGGAAAAATATCAGCAATTTCATATGGTTCAACTTAATTCATAATAAAATTATTAATAAATTTTCTAGTTATTTCTAATTCACATATGGCATTAAAGTGTATCACTAATCAAGTTTAAGAATCACTCATTTTATGTCTATTAAATTGAATCTTCCACTATAATTGAGATTTTGATAAAGAAGTTTCATGGGAGATTAAGTTTTTCCTTCTATGCATCATTCTATTTAAAGATTCACAAATTTTCAGGTTTTATTAAGAAGCACAATTAAACATAAATTAATCAGGTTTATGTCTTGATATTTTCTTATTAACTTCTATTTTCTTGAGATATCTGTTCACCTTGATTTCCTTTAGTTTTTTACTTGCATATCCCTATAAGGACAAATTTTGAAAGAATTTCCTTTTTTTTTTTCCTTTTCTAAGGATATCCCCTCAACAAAGGATGTAATACTTAAAAACTCTAAGGTAACTATGACCACCTGTGGGGTTCAATATGAATTGCCATGCTTAGGTTTTAGCATGGTTCTTAGCATTTGTTTTTTCAATTTAGATACCATTTATTCACTTGCAATGAAAAACTGAACTATCACTGAATGTAAATATTAATGCAAGTGTGATCCAGCGTTTATTCTTTTTCAGAAGTCAAGCTATATGAGAAATCAAACCACAATCGGTGGTAGATTTTAAATTATTGATTCAATTTCTTTAATGGTTATAGGTAGCAGCCCTACTTACATTTTTTTAATTCCTACTGTAGCCAATTTTAATAAGTTATATCTTTCTTTAAAATGTCCATTTTCTTCAATTTTCTATTTCTTCAATAGTTTATTGTTTAAGTCTCTGATTTTCTGTAATTGTGTCCTTTTTCCCATTTCTAACATTGTTTATTTGTGGTTTTTCTTCTGTCTTGGTCAAATCTTGACAGTTTTATCTTTTTTTTTTTTTTTTTCCCCGGTATGCAGGCCTCTCACTGTGTGGCGTCTCCCATTGCGGAACACAGGCTCTGGACGCACAGGTTCAGCGGCCATGGCTCACGGGCCCAGCCGCTCCGCGGCATGTGGGATCTTCCCGGACCGGGGCACAAACCCGTGTCCCCTGCATCGGCAGGCGGACTCTCAACCACTGTGCCACCAGGGAAGCCCAGTTTTATCTATTTTCATTGGACTTCTTTAAGAAACAACTCTTAGCTTTATTGATACTATTATGTTTAATTTCTGTCTTCTATTTCACTATCATCTGCTGTTATCTTCATTATTTCTTTCCCTAAACTTCCTTTGGTTCTATTCTTTCTTTTTCTGCCTTGTTGAGCTGAATGCTTAATTGGCTCATTTAATTTTATCCTTTTCAATATAAAAGATTAGGGCTGTAAGTTTCACTTAGTAACTATTTTAGCAATATTTTACAAGTTTTTATATGTACTATTTTCAGGATGTTTAGTTCTAAATATTTTATAATTTCCATTGTTATTTTTTTCTTTGACTAAAGAGTTATAATAAGTAACTTTAAAAGTTTCCAGAAAGAAAAATTTTAAGAGTAAATTTTTTGGTACTAATTTCTGACTTAGTTCATTAGATCAAGAGAATATGTTTGGGGGACTTCCCTGGTGGTCCAGTGGCTAAGAATCCACCTTCCAATGCAAGGGACACGGGTTCGATCCCTGGTCAGGGAACTAAGATCCCACATGCCGTGGGGCAACTAAGCATGCCCACCTCAACTACTGCGCCTGTGCACTACAATCAGAGAGCCCACGTGCTCTGGAGCCCCTGCGCCACACCTAGAGAGAAGCCCGTGCACCGAAAAGAAGAGCCTGCGTGCCTCAACGAAAGACCCCGCATGCTACAACTAAGACCTGACACAGCCAAATAAAGGAAGGAAGGAAGAAAGAAAAAAAGAAAGAAAGAAAGATTAAAAAAATAGAGAATACGTTTGTATGATATAAAGAATTTGATTTGTTGAGATTTGTTTATGCCCCAATCCACTGTCCGTTTTCATAAAGATTCCATGTGTACTTGAGAAGACTATATAAGTTGGATTCAGGATTCTATACATGTTCATTAACTCAAGCTAATTTTGTTTTTTATATCTTCTATACCCTTACTAATTTTTATAAATAGGATTGTAGATTTATCAATTTTTCCTTATACTTCTGTCAATTTTTCCTTATAAATTTTAAGGCTCTGTTATTGAGTGCATGTAAGATTGTTATAATTTTCTAGTGATTTTTATATGTTATCATTACATAGGGACCTCCTTTATTTCTAGTAACACTTTCTGACATAAAGATCCATTTGATTTCATTTCCAATGGCTATGGTATAGCTTCCTTTTAATTAGTATTTGCCTGATATATCTTCTCCCAAAACTTTTACTTTTTTTTGGAGGAAATAAATATTTTAAAATTTTATTTATTTTTTTATTGAAGTATAGTTGATTTACAATATCATGTAAGTTTCAGGTGTACAGCACAGTGATTCAGTTATACATACATATATATATTCTTTTTAAAAATTATTTTCCCTTCTAGGTTACTACATAATATTGAGTAGTCCTTGTTGGTTACCTATTTTATACACAGTAGTGTGTATATGTTAATCCCAGCCCCTAATTTATCCCTCTCCTACCACCAAAACTTTTACTTTTAACCCTCTTGGGTCCTTGTGTGTGTGTCTCTTTTTTTGGCCACACCACATGGCATGGGATCTTAGCTCCCCGACCAGGGATGGAACCTGTGCCCCCTGCAGGGGAAGTGCAAAGTCTTAACCACTGGATCATAGGGAAGTCCTGCTTATGTCTCTCTTATTCACAGCATTTTAAAAAACTGAGTCTAACATACTTTACCTTTTTAACATTTTTATATATTGTTTTCTGATATAGTTGGATTTTATTTTTACCATGTGTTTTCTGTTTACTTTATTTCTATGCTTTTTTTTCTGATTTTCTGTCTTTTCTCAGATTGATCAAGTTTTAAAAATTCATTTTCTCCTCTACTGTTTTTGAAATTATGCACTGTATTTTTATTCTTTTAATAGTTGTCCTTAACATTTTTTAACATGTGTACCTAAAGCCTAAAGCTAATCCTGATTTCTATCCTTCTCTTGAATAATTCAGTGATCTTAAAATGCTTCAATTTCAATTACCCCCTTCCTATCTCTGACATATTATTGTTGTCCACTATTTCTGATTTACCTTATCAGAACTGTGGTTATGAATTCTCAGGGGATTTTTATCTTCCTCCCTCCCCCATCAGTCCAGTCTAAGCTAAGTAAGATTTATCAATTTTGTCAGTGAGCAGATTTTAAATTTCCACTTTCACTCTACAAGTAACCCCGTCCTATGGGGAACAATGGGGTGGGGCTTTCGGTTCTAATTCCTCTCTTTGTTTGGTCCCTAAATCTATCTCCTATCTTGTGGCCATTAAACCTTAACTTTTTGGAATTCTGAGACAGGCAAATGTCCCCAGGGCAATTCACTACCTGGATTTTTAATTGTTTTCTTTTGTTCTCTTCCTGGGAATTTCCTTTCCCTCCTGAGAGGAGAGTTCAGCCATTTAGTTTTAAATGTTTCTTTCAAAAGACTCCAGGACACAGAGAACAGACTTATGGTTGCCAAGGGGGAGAGGTTTGGGGGAGTGATGGAGTGGGAGGTTGGGGTTAGCAGATGTAAGCTATTATATACAGAATGGATAAACAACAAGGTCCTACTGTATAGCAAAGAGAACTATATTCAATATCCTGTGATAAACCATAATGGAAAAGAATATTAAAAAATGTATAAATATGTCTAGCTGAATCACTTTGCTGTACAGCAGAAATTAACACAACATTGTAAATCAACTATACTTCAATTAAAAAAATAAAATAAAATTTTCACTAATATGACATTTCTAGTTGTTTCCGTATTATTTTTCAGGATATCTAGTCTGACATATTGCCAGAAATGAGAGTTTTAATTTTTGAATATGCTTTCCACCGATGTTAGGTGTAATTAAAAAAAATCAGATAATAGTTGCTAATGCTAAATTATTAACTATAGTTAGTAGAGTCACTTAGGTACTTAAAAATATATTTAGATTTTATAAAAATCATGTTCCTCTTTTATAGAATTATCCTATTACTTGAATGATTTAATGAAATGAATTCATGTATATCAGTTTAGAAAATTTAAAGGAGTACAAAATATTTGTTAAGTATTTTCTTTTTTTCTAGAATTTGGAAAACCAATTTATAATGCGCTGAATAATAAATGCAAACACTACCAATGTACCCTAAATGGTACTTGTAGGTATGAGAATAGAGAATAGTAGTAAAAGGTAGATCTGCCAGAATAATTTAGATAACTGTGAAAATGGCTGAATCTCAAACTTGTGGGTATCTGAACAGCATTCATTCATTCAAAAAAGTACTTATTAAGTAGTATTAATTAAGCACCTATTTACTACTATTCTGGAAAATGCCAAATATTAAGATCCCTACCCTGCAGTAGCAGGGGAGTGCTGGATGGGTACACAAATAACAACATAAATGGATACACAAATAACTAACTACAATGCAAGTCTGGATAAGACAAATGCCATAAGATTAATACAATGGCTATTATCTCCCTCATCTTTCCTACTTTCTATGGCTAAATCTCTGCATGCATCTTTGATTCCTGTATGAGTTTCTCCCTTCTCCCCCTCAAAAGGTTAATTGTGTGCCCTTAATCCCACCCTCACCCTCAAAACCATAAAGGATTTTTGTTCTCTCAGTTATCCTCCTCTCTTGTAAGTTCAATATCTTGTTCTCTCCTCCACTTAAAAATATGCACGTCTCCCCAATTTTAAAAAAAGGTACCTTTTCCTTTCTATCAGTCACAGATTTCTCCAGACCAGAGACCTAACCCGTGGCTCTCACTATCTCACCATCTGCTGTCTTTCTCAATATTATAAAATCTGATTTCTTCTCCCTTAAATCTAATGAATGAAATAGCATCGATACCTTCACAGGTTATTAAAAGCCTCCCAATTGTCTAATTCAGTGTACAATAGTTTCTGACTTCTCTTGGGCTTTTGTAACCAATGACACTATTGACCACACTGTTGACCTTTTCTATCTTTCCATTAGGATTGTTCTGTATCTCTTCTTCCTCTCTACCCCACCCCACCCCTACCTTTTGTGTTCTTCAAGATTCAGCCCCTGCTCTCCACTTTTTCTTGACAGTCTCTCAACAGTAGATAACCTACAAATGCTTCAACAATCTTTCTTCTCTAGATGGCTCCCAGACGCTGCTCTCTACCTGTGACTTCATTTCCAATTATCAGAACTATATTTCTATCCAGATGTGTACTAGTCACCTCAAACTCAATATATCTAAATAGAAATTACCCTCTTCCCTTAAAATCTGGCTCCCTTTCCCAACTTCTCTATTCCTGTTAGTAGTACCATCAGCCTTCTAACTTCAAAAACAGTCTTTGATTCATTTTGTTCCCCATTCCTCTAATCGGTCACCAATTCTGCTGATAGATCCTTTATAATCTCTCCATATTTTCATTTCAGTTATTCATCTGAGCTGTGCAAATATTCATGTGCATCTGGAGTGTACTGGGTGCTGAAAAGACAGAGGATTGAGCCCCTGTTGTGGAGGCATTCACGATCGAGATTAATAATAAATAAACAACTAATTATAATATAGAGGGTTAAATCTTAAAATAGAGGCACTTATTTCATACCTGGACTACTGTAATAGCTTTCAAAGAGGTCTAACCACTTCTAGGCTCTTCCCCTAGTGTGACACTTTCAGATATGTCTTCCTAAAAGACTATTTTGACCATATCTTTTTTTTGCTCAAGAATCTTTAATTCTTCTCAACTGCTTTCAGGATAAAATTGTCACTAATTAGCCTGCCATGAAAGATCCTAAACAGTGAGCCACCAAATATCCTTCAAGTATTATCTCTTATCTTACCACTTCTTTACATGAACTTTCCATTCTTTTCAAATCAGTTTACTCTTCGGACATGAAAATAATTTAATATTCCTCATGACACTCCCTTCATACAGCAAACTCCACCATTTCCATAAAAATATATTCTATCATTTAAGATCCAGGTTAAATTCTATCTCTATAAGGCAACCTTCAGTGTTCCTAATCAAAAATGATGTCTCCCTTCTTTAAATCCTCAAAGAAATTTTTGCCTGGATAAATCATCTCACAATCAGGTCCTGCCTTATTTTATTTTCTCCATTGTTGTCTTGAATTATCATTAATTTTTTCTCACTTAATTGTACATAGTTCATGTTTTCTCCCCAACCAAATTCTATGCTTCTCACAAGCAGCTCTATCTTATACTTCTTTGTATCCAGCCATAGTACCTAGCACAGTATCTTGTTCATGAGCAAGATTTGAAATAGGGGTAGGGTCTTGGAAAGTTCAGTTTGGATGAAGGAACACTGCTGATAGAAGAAACAGCACATGCAAAGGTAGGAAAGGGCAGTGCTTGTCCAAGATAGAGAAAGTTAATGAATTTGGTGGAATGAAGGGTCCTCCCTACCTCTGACCTACCACTGCCGAAAGGAATACTGGAATGTCAGGTGGAAGGGCCAGAATAAGTTCTACAGTAAGGTGTTTTATCTGATAGGTGATGAGGGAGCCATGGAATTTTTAAATAGACTAATGAAGAGGGCACAGTTTCATGAAATTTCATCAAACCAGCAGTGCACTAAATTAACAGGAAGGCCTGAACATCACTTAAGTGGCTATTGTGCAAAGATGAAGTAGTAAAGCCTAACCAGCATTGAGTGCTTTTCTTTCATCTCCTCTCCTAGAAGGATATCTGCCATAAAATTCCTTAGGTAAAGAAAGCACAATTGCATAGGTTATCTGATTCAATGTCCCTTTCAGTTCCACTTATCCTAGATTCACCATAAAGTAGACTGTTTTCTCTTGGCATCTTCCTTGGGAAAAGCACGTTCTCATCAATGGTAACTACATTAGCAAATGACTCACTGCAAGTTATTCCAAGCTATATCAAAGAGAGTTTGCTCCTAGTTCCTCTGGAGTTTAGTAAATTCCTATTTATCCACAGATGGAGGTGTTTGCTACCTGTGCTCAGGACTGAGCTTCAATCCCTAAACTAAGACTTGCTGACATCCAGGGCTCAACCCTGCCACAGCAGAGCACGGGATACATAGCTTCTATTCACTCAGTAACTAATTTCTTGTTACAGCCCTTGAGCAGAATCATGACTCTGACTTACCTGTGTTTTATCTATTATATATTCTCAGGTTTCCTTCCACTAGGTGGATAATTTGTAGGAATTTGCACTTTTCTTCTAAGTATGTCCTAACATCCTTTGTCTTTATTATCCCCATCTGTGGATAAAGGGGAATGCGAGTGGGGGTGGGTGAGAGGGGGCACAAACTGTAGTACTTTTTATTTGCCCATCTCTATTTATTTGATCAAATCCTTTTTAGGCATAGTAGGGAAATAGCCAAAAAAAGAAATGAATTAATCTCGAGGATTGATAATTAAAATTCATAAAAAATATCATGCAAGAGCAAAGGAAAGATCTTTAGTGATGACTACCTTTCTTGCCCACGATGCAGTAGGGTCTAAGTGGTTGGTTTTACTCAGGGATATTGATATTTCTGTATGTGTGTGGGGGAAGGGAATGTGAAGCAAGTAGACTTAGAGCAGCTTCAGAGAAATGAGGAGTTAAGAGGTACATGTATTTCTTAAAGTCACCAAATGCCCAAGATAAGCAAAGCTATGATAAACAAATTAAGAATAGGATTAATATCTAAATATATGTATCTGAGTCTTTATAGAATCAAAAAAAAAAAAAAAGAAAACCTGATTAGGATGACTCTTTACATCTAAACTGCATAAAAAAAGAAATCATTTATGGAATGTTAAAATTGAAAACATAATTGAATTAATAAAACAGAAACTTATATGCTAAATATAATAAAAGAGAGTAAAATAAGACAGATATCTTTTGGAATGGCAGAAGACTTTTCATAGGTCATAGAGAATATTTATGAGTAATAAATTAGAACACCATAAATTCTGCCCATTTATAATAAAGGTATATTTAAGGAAATATAGGATAAATCAAATTTATAAAAATGATAAATTTGAAGGCAATTATTAATCTAACAAAAGTATTCACAAGTAAGATTTTTATAAGTATCAAGCTCTCCTATTAACTTAAGATACAATTGAATTTACAACCTAACTTTCCTAGGAATTTGTTTATTATATCAATAATTCCATAACCAATAATTGCTTTACTTAGAAATTTATTAGAAAGCACCTGTAAATGGAAAGTTAAAGTAATAGCTGGTCCATGTGTCCTATTTTATATACTCAGTCAAAATCTTATATATGAACATTCCAAATATTTTAAACCTTGCATAAAAGCTACTTCTCAATCCATATGTTGGCTTTTCTTGCACACAAAGCCTCCTCCCACTCTCACGCGGCAAGCCTCATCATCACTGTATTGAAAGGTATAGTAAAACAATAATACATTTGGGCTAGTAGAAGTTCTCTAAATACCACGAACAGCTGACCAGATGACATGGTAAGGCTTGCATGGAGCTGGCACTCTTTGTTAAAGCCAAGCAAACTGTCTCTTATTTCTCATAGCCAATGTTGATGGCACTATT
Organism: Pseudorca crassidens; assembly: GCF_039906515.1. Taxonomy (NCBI): domain Eukaryota; kingdom Metazoa; phylum Chordata; class Mammalia; order Artiodactyla; family Delphinidae; genus Pseudorca; species Pseudorca crassidens. The sequence continues at coordinate 133,477,587 of NC_090297.1, read as the reverse complement.
TCTACAGACATAAAACTTGAAAAGCAAACAACTTAAACATATTCTGTTAATTCCTCTTCCCCCTTTTAAAAATACAGAAGTGGATTTTAGAAAATTCAGGGTCCTACTCCCCAAAGTAAGAGAAGTTCAGACAACAAAGGGTTAAAAGAACAAGCAGAGCCCTACCGTACCCAGAAACGACAGAAGGCTCTTCTCCTCTTCCGTGCTACTATCCAACCACTCGGCCACATCACCGGGGGAAAGGAGACTCATTCTCCAGCCAGAAAACTTTTCCATACAGAGCACAATTACTGAATGATGGAGCGGGAAAAGAAAGATACAGAGACTAAATTCTTGGGGGTCTAATACTAAAATTGCTGGCTAGGCTGTAATAATGAGAGAGAAAATGTGATCCTCCCTCTACTCTGAATTCTGTCTGTGTGACACCAATCTAATACGGGGGGGGGGGGAGGGGGAAGGAAATAGAGAGGGTTAAAAGAGGGTGATAGAAGAGAAGGAAAGAGAGATTTGTCCTTCAGTCTCTTGGTGTTAAGCTTTAGCCGAAAGAAAAGCCAGGAAAAAACTGAATAATGATTTGTGTTCAATGTCAGGAGACAGCAAAGGAAAATAAAGAATAAAGATACTCAAAGAAAAAGAAACAGGTTCCTACACTGAAGCAGCTTAGATAACCAGACAGCACAATAGCTAATCAGTTAAGTAAATCATATCATCAAACAAAAACAAAGGCAAAAGAACAATTTCAGCATTTTGTTTTGTTCTGAGAAGAAAGGTTTTCAAATTTCCTTTCAGTCAGCCGGAAAGAACTGCAGCCCCCAACCCCTTCCTGCTTTAGCTGTTTCAACAGCATCCCAGTCCCCTTTATGAAGATTTCCTGTGAGCAAAGGCAGGTTGATAAATCTGTGAATAGGAAGCTCTCATCCCTCCTTTCTTCTGCTCCTCCTCCATCCCTCCCCCCACCTCGCATGGCGACTGCATTGATCGACAATAATGGAATCTGTAACTGACTGCCAACAGCAACATTAAGGATATTACAAGTCCACTTCATAAGAATTCGAGCCGGTGGTCGGAACTTGGGGGCAACTCTGGGGTTGTAGTCAATAGCTTTGTCTTTCTTAGCAAGAAAGGAAAGGGTCTGTGTGTGTGTGTGTGTGTGTGTGTGTGTGTAAAGGAAAGAAGGCTGAAATCTGAAAGAAGTAAGAGAAGTGAGCTTGTTGGGCTGAAGATTCAAAGACCATTAATGGAGCAAACAACTGTCCTTCAACTCCCGTCACACTTACAATGTCATTGTGAAGGAGTCAGATCCAGATGGATTTTTTAATATGATTTACATTACGTATTTACATGGTTTGATTTAGGATTATTTCACAGGCTTACACCTTATTAATAGGCAAGGAAAAATCAAGCAGAAGAGGTATTTTGAGAGACCTAATATCCCGGTTCTCTGGAGATTGATTGGGTTTGTTACTATGAGGAAAAAAAAAACTCTCTTGAAAAGATAAGAGTTTTCCCCTGCATTAGCAAAAAATTAGCTCTTTTCCCAATATTCTACTCTTTCTTTCTATTCTAGAAATCTGCCTTCAGAGTGAATTCTTACTGCTTAAGGGTTACTATCTCAATATATAGTGAATCCATACCCTCCTCTCCATGTTTACTTCATTATTCTTCTTCTGGACTCTTGTTCACTTTGTAAGTTCCCTGAGGACACAGCTTTGTAACCCTGACGGCGAGAGCAGTGCCTGGGAGTGCACTTAGTATTTACTGAAGTTTTGGTTGGCTGCTCTAAAAGCTTCAACAGCTTCCACATTGGCAGGAGGTCTCAGGTTGGATATTTTACGATCTCTTTTTAAAATCAGTCATTTTGACAGTGACTTAAAAGTCGTTGTAGCAATAGTACCAATTGATTGAGAAAATAGAAAATGTTAAAAAAAAAAAGAAAAGGGTATTAGACCTCGGGGAAGATGGCGGAAGAGTAAGACGCGGAGATCACCTTCCTCCCCACAGATACACCAGAAAGACATCTACACGTGGAACAACTCCTACAGAACACCTACTGAATGCCGGCAGAAGACCTCAGACCTCCCAAAAGGCAAGAAACTCCCCCACGTACCTGGGTAGGGCAAAAGAAAAAAAAAAGAAAAAACAGAGACAAAAGAATAGGGACGGCACCTGCACCAGTGAGAGGGAGCTGTGAAGGAGGAAAGGTTCCCACACACTAGGAAGCCCCTTCGCGGGCGGAGACAGCGGGAGGCGGAGGGGGGAGCTTCGAAGCCGCGGAGGAGAGCACAGCAACAGGGGTGCGGAGGGCAAAGCGGGGAGATTCCCGCATAGAGGATCGGTGCCGACCGGCACTCACCAACCCGAGAGGCTTGTCTGCTCACCCGCCGGGGCGGGCGGGGCTGCGAGCTGAGGCTCGGGCCTTCGGTCGGAGCCCAGGGAGAGGACTGGGGTTGGTGGCTTGAACACACAGCCTGAAGGGGTTAGTGCACCACGGCTAGCCGGGAGGGAGTCCGGGGAAAAGTCTGCACCTGCCGAAGAGACTTTTTCTTCCCTCTTTGCTTCCTGGTGCGCGAGTGGAGGGGATTAAGAGCGCTGCTTAAAGGAACTCCAGAGACGGGCGCGAGCCGCGGCTAAAAGCACAGACCCCAGGGACGGGCGCGAGCCGCGGCTAAAAGCACAGACCCCAGGGACGGGCGCGAGCCGCGGCTAAAAGCGCGGACCCCAGAGATGGGCGTGAGACGTGGCTAAAAGCACGGACCCCAGTGACGGGCGGGAGACGCTAAGGCTTCTGCTGCCGCCACCAAGGGGCCTGTGTGCGAGCACAGGTCACTATACACACCCCTATTCCGGGGAGCCTGTGCAGCTTGCCACTGCCAGGTTCAGGGGGTCCAGGGACAACTACCCCTAGAGAACTACCCCTGCCAGGTTCAGGGGATCCAGGGACAACTACCCCTGGCAGGCCTCAGGCTGGTGCAAGGTCACAATGGCCTCTGCCGCCGCAGGCCCGCCCCGCACGCCGTGCCCCTCCCCCCCCCCCCGAGGCCTGAGTGCGCCAGATCCCCCGAATCAGCGGCTCCCTTAACCCCGTCCTGTCTGAGCAAAAAACAGATGCCCTCCAGCGACCTACACGCAGAGGCAGAGCCAAATCCAAAGCTGAGCCCCTGTGAGCTGTGAGAACAAAGAGAAAGGGAAATCTCTCCCAGCAGCCTCAAAAACAGCGGAATAAAGCTCCACAATCAACTTGATGTACTCTGCATCTGTGGAATACATGAATAGACAACGAATCATCCCAAATTGAGGAGGTGGGCTTCGAGAGCAAGATCTATGATTTTTTCCCCTTTTCCTCTTTTTGTGAATGTGTATGTGTATGCTTCTGTGTGAGACCTTGTCTGTATAGCTTTGCTTCCACCATTTGTCCTAGCGTTCTATCCGTCCATTTTTTAAAAAAATTTTTTTCTTAATAATTAATTTAATTTTAATAACTTTATTATACTGTACCTTCTTTCTTTCTTCCTTCCTTTCTTCCTTCCTTCCCTCCCTTCCTTCCTTCCTTCCTTCCTTCCCTCCCTCCCTCCTTTAGACAACGAATCATCCCAAATTGAGGAGGTGGACTTTGAGAGCAAGATTTATGATTTTTTCCCCTTTACCTCTTTTTGTGAAGGTGTATGTGTATGCTTCTGTGTAAGATTTTGTCTGTATAGCTTTGCTTCCACCATTTGTCCTAAGGTTCTATCCGTCCCTTTTTTTTTTCTAAATATTTTTTAATTCAATAACTTTATTATACTTTATTTTATTTTACAGTATCTTCTTTCTTTCTGTCTTTTTTCTTTCCTTCCCTCCTTCCTTCCTTCCTCCTTTCCTTCTTGCCTTCTTTCCTTCTTTCTTTCTTTCCTTTCTTTCTTCCTTCCTTCCTTCCCTCCCTCCTTTCTTTCTTTCTTTCTTCCTACTTCTACTAATTCTCTCTACCTTTTCTCCATTTTATTCTGAGCCGTGTGGATGAAACGCTCTTGGTGCTCCAGCCAGGAGTCAGGGCTCTGCCTCTGAGGTGGGAGAGCCAACTTCAGGACACTGGTCAACAAGAGACCTCCCAGCTCCACATAATATCAAATGGCGAAAATCTCCCAGGGATCTCCATCTTAACACCAGCACCCAGCTTCACCCAACGACCAGCAAGCTACAGTGCTGGACAACCTATGCCAAACAACTAGCAAAACAGGAACACAACCCCACCCATTAGCAGAGAGGCTGCCTAAAATCATAATAAGTCCACAGACACCCCAAAACACACCACCAGACGTGGACCTGCCCACTAGAGAGACAAGATCCAACCTCATCCACCAGAACACAGGCACTAGTCCTCTCCACCCGGAAGCCTACACAACCCACTGAACCAACCTTAGCCACTGGAGACAGACATCAAAAACAACGGGAATTACGAACCTGCAGCCTGCAAAAAGGAGACCCCAAACACAGTAAGATAAGCAAAATGAGAAGACAGAAAAACACACAGCAGATGATGGAGCAAGATAAAAACCCACCAGACCTAACAAATGAAGAGGAAATAGGCAGTCTACCTGAAAAAGAATTCAGAATAATGGTAGTAAAGATGATCCAAAATCTTGGAAATAGAATGGACAAAATGCAAGAAACATTTAACAAGGACCTAGAAGAAATAAAGATGAAACAAGCAATGATGAACAACACAATAAATGAAATTAAAAATACTCTAGATGGGATCAATAGCAGAATAACTGAGGCAGAAGAACGGATAAGTGACCTGGAAGATAAAATAGTGGAAATAACTACTGCAGAGCAGAATAAAGAAAAAAGAATGAAAAGAACTGAGGACAGTCTCAGAGACCTCTGGGACAACATTAAATGCACCAACATTCGAATTATAGGGGTTCCAGAAGAAGAAGAGAAAAAGAAAGGAATTGAGAAAATATTTGAAGAGATTATAGTTGAAAACTTCCCTAATATGGGAAAGGAAATAGTTAATCAAGTCCAGGAAGCACAGAGAGTCCCATACAGGATAAATCCAAGGAGAAATACGCCAAGACACATATTAATCAAACTGTCAAAAATTAAATACAAAGAAAGCATATTAAAAGCAGCAAGGGAAAAACAACAAATAACACACAAGGGAATCCCCATAAGGTTAACAGCTGATCTCTCAGCAGAAACTCTGCAAGCCAGAAGGGAGTGGCAGGACATACTGAACGTGATGAAGAAGAAAAACCTGCAACCAAGATTACTCTACCCAGCAAGGATCTCATTCAGATTTGATGGAGAAATTAAAACCTTTACAGACAAGCAAAAGCTGAGAGAGTTCAGCACCACCAAACCAGCTTTACAACAAATGCTAAAGGAACTCTCTAGACAAGAAACACAAGAGAAGGAAAAGACCTATAATAACAAACCCAAAACAATTTAGAAAATGGGAATAGGAACATACATATCGATAATTACCTTAAATGTAAATGGACTAAATGATCCCACGAAAAGACACAGATTGGCTGAATGGATACAAAAATAAGACCCATATATATGCTGTCTACAAGAGACCCACTTCAGACCTAGAGACGCATACAGACTGAAAGTGAGGGGATGGAAAAAGATATTCCATGCAAATGGAAACCAAAAGAAAGCTGGAGTAGCAATTCTCATATCAGACAAAATAGACTTTAAAATAAAGACTGTTAGAAGAGACAAAGAAGGACACTACATAATGATCAAGGAATCGATCCAAGAAGAAGATATAACAATTGTAAATATTTATGCACCCAACATAGGAGCACCTCAATACATAAGGCAAAAACTAACAGCCATAAAAGGGGAAATCGACAGTAACACATTCATAGTAGGGGACTTTAACACCCCACTTTCACCAATGGACAGATCATCCAAAATGAAAATAAATAAGGAAACACAAGCTTCAAATGATACATTAAACAAGATGGACTTAATTGATATTTATAGGACACTCCATCCAAAATCAACAGAATACACATTTTTCTCAAGTGCTCATGGAACATTCTCCAGGATAGATCATATCTTGGGTCACAAATCAAGCCTTGGTAAATTTAAGAAAATTGAAATTGTATCAAGTATCTTTTCCGACCACAACGCCATGAGACTAGGTATCAATTACAGGTAAAGATCTGTAAAAAATACAAACACATGGAGGCTAAACAATACACTACTTAATAACGAAGTGATCACTGAAGAAATCAAAGAGGAAATAAAAAAATACGTAGAAACAAATGAAAATGGAGACACAACGACCCAAAACCTATGGGATGCAGCAAAAGCAGTTCTAAGAGGGAAGTTTATAGCAATAGAAGCCCACCTTAAGAAGCAGGAAACATCTCGAATAAACAACCTAACCTTGCACCTCAAGCAATTAGAGAAAGAAGTACAAAAAAACCCCAAAGTTAGCGGAAGGAAAGAAATCATAAAAATCAGATCAGAAATAAATGAAAAAGAAATGAAGGAAACGATAGCTAAGATCAATAAAACTAAAAGCTGGTTCTTTGAGAAGATAAACAAAATTGATAAATCATTAGCCAGACTCATCAAGAAAAAAAGGGAGAAGACTCAAATCAATAGAATTAGAAATGAAAAAGGAAAAGTAACAACTGACACTGCAGAAATACAAAAGATTATGAGAGATTACTACAAGCAACTCTATGCCAATAAAATGGACAATCTGGAAGAAATGGACAAATTCTTAGAAATGCACAACCTGCCAAGACTGAATCAGGAAGAAACAGAAAATATGAACAGACCAATCACAAGCACTGAAATTGAAACTGTGATTAAAAATCTTCCAACAAACAAAAGCCCAGGACCAGATGGCTTCACAAGCGAATTCTATCAAACATTTAGAGAAGAGCTAACACCTATCCTTCTCAAACTCTTCCAAAATATAGCTGAGGGAGGAACACTCCCAAATTCCTTCTACGAGGCCACCATCACCTTGATACCAAAACCAGACAAGGATGTCACAAAGAAAGAAAACTACAGGCCAATATCACTGATGAACATAGATGCAAAAATCCTCAACAAAATACTAGCAAACAGAATCCAACAGCAGATTAAAAAGATCATACACCATGATCAAGTGGGGTTTATTCCAGAAATGCATGGATTCTTCAATATACGCAAATCTATCAGTGTGATAAACCATATTAACAAATTGAAGGAGAAAAACCATATGATCATCTCAATAGATGCAGAGAAAGCTTTTGAGAAAATTCAACACCCATTTATGATAAAAACCCTGCAGGAAGTAGGCATAGAGGGAACTTTCCTCAATATAATAAAGGCCATATATGACAAGTCCACAGCCAACATCATCCTCAATGGTGAAAAAGTGAAAGCATTTCCACTAAGATCAGGAACAAGACAAGGTTGCCCACTCTCACCACTCTTATTCAACATAGTTCTGGAAGTTTTAGCCACAGCAATCAGAGAAGAAAAGGAAATAAAAGGAATCCAATTTGGAAAAGAAAAAGTAAAGCTGTCACTGTTTGCAGATGACATGATACTATACATAGAAAATCCTGAAGATGCTGCCAGAAAACTACTAGAGCTAATCAATGAATTTGGTAAAGTAGCAGGATACAAAATTAATGCACAGAAATCTCTGGCATTCCTATATACTAATGATGAAAAATCTGAAAGTGAAATCAAGAAAACACTCCCATTTACCACTGCAACAAAAAGAATAAAATATCTAGAAATAAACCTACCAAAGGAGACAAAAGACCTATATGCAGAAAATTATAAGACACTGATGAAAGAAATTAGAGATGATACAAATAGATGGAGAGATATGCCATGTTCTTGGATTGGAAGAATCAACATTGTGAAAATGACTCTACTACCCAAAGCAATCTACAGATTCAATGCAATCCCTATCAAACTACCACTGGCATTTTTCACAGAACTAGAACAAAAAATTTCACAATTTGTATGGAAACACAAAAGACCCCGAATAGCCAAAGCAATCTTGAGAACGAAAAACAGAGCTGGAGGAATCAGGCTCCCTGACTTCAAACTATACTACGAAGCTACAGTAATCAAGACAGTATGGTACTGGCACAAAAACAGAAGAATAGATCAATGGAACAGGATAGAAAGCCCAGAGATAAACCCACACACATATGGTCACCTTATCTTTGATAAAGGAGGCAGGAATGTACAGTGGAGAAAGGACAGCCTCTTCAATAAGTGGTGCTGGGAGAACTGGACAGGTACATGTAAAAGTATGAGATTAGGGCACTCCCTAACACCATACACAAAAATAAGCTCAAAATGGATTAAAGACCTAAATGTAAGGCCAGAAATTATCAAACTCTTAGAGGAAAACATAGGCAGAACACTCTATGACATAAATCACAGCAAGATCCTTTTTGACCCACCTCGAGAAATGGAAATAAAAACAAAAATAAACAAATGGGACCTAATGAAGCTTCAAAGCATTTGCACAGCAAAGGAAACCATAAACAAGACCAAAAGACAACCCTCAGAATGGGAGAAAATATTTGCAAATGAAGCAACTGACAAAGGATTAATTTCCAAAATTTACAAGCAACTGACAAAGGATTAATTTCCAAAATTTACAAGCAGCTCATGCAGCTCAATAAGAAAAAAACGAACAACCCAATCCAAAAATGGGTAGAAGACCTAAATAGACATTTCTCCAAAGAAGATATACAGACTGCCAACAAACACATGAAAGAATGCTCAACATCATTAATCATTAGGGAAATGCAAATCAAAACTACAATGAGATATCATCTCACACCAGTCAGAATGGCCATCATCAAAAAAATCTCGAAACAATAAATGCTGGAGAGGGTGTGGAGAAAAGGGAACACTCTTGCACTGCTGGTGGGAATGTGAATTGGTTCAGCCACTATGGAGAACAGCATGGAGGTTCCTTAAAAAACTACAAATAGAACCACCATATGACCCAGCAATCCCACTACTGGGCATATATCCCACTACTGGGCATATAAACCAAAATTCAAAAAGAGTTATGTACCGAAATGTTCATTGCAGCTCTATTTACAATAGCCTGGAGATGGAAACAACCTAAGTGCCCATCATCGGATGAACAGATAAAGAAGATGTGGCACATATATACAATGGAATATTACTCAGCCATAAAAAGAAACGAAATTGAGCTATTTGTAATGAGGTGGATAAGACCTAGAGTCTGTCATACAGAGTGAAATAAGTCAGAAAGAGAAAGACAAATACCGTATGCTAACACATATATGTGGAATTTAAGAAGAAAAAAATGTCATGAAGAACCTAGGGGTAAGACAGGAATAAAGACACAGACCTATTGGAGAACGGACTTGAGGATATTGGGAGGGGGAAGGGTGAGCTGTGACAGGGCGAGAGGGAGGCATGGACATATATACACTAACAAACGTAAGGTAGATAGCTAGTGGGAAGCAGCCGCATGGCACAGGGATATCGGCTCGGTGCTTTGTGACCGCCTGGAGGGGTGGGATAGGGAGGGTGGGAGGGAGGGAGACGCAAGAGGGAAGAGATATGGGAACATATGTGTATGTATAACTGATTCACTTTGTTATAAAACAGAAACTAACACACCATTGTAAAGCAATTATACCCCAATAAAGATGTTAAAAAAAAAGGGTATTATGAACTCATGTTTAAATAAATCTATATTTTACTACTCAAGATAACTATATAAAATTGAAAAGTAGGGATAAATACATATAGAAGACATTTTATTGAAATGTCTTGCTTGTTTAGCATCTAAGCATGGATTGATAATCCCTTTGTAATAACTTTATAACGCATCAGTATCTCTGGAGCTCTCAGGTTGAAACCACTGGCCTAGAGCACTGAGTTCCAACTTTCTGGTGTGATATGGCTCCTGTTTTTTTCTTGGTAGGGGCCCCCAAACTCTCCTTGGCTCAACCCGTTACTGTTTACCTCACTCCCATGCCTTCGCATGTAACACTTAAAGTAATCTACACAAGAGCAGGAAAAATTTACCTGCTTTGTTCATTGGTATTTCTCCAGTACGAGCATTATCTGGCACACAGTAGGTGCTCAAAAATCTTTGTTGATTGATTTTGGTACCTCCTCTGCAAGGTATCATTCAACCATATGTACTTGACAACATCAAACTGATCCAGTGAGGCTCAGCTCAAATATCACCTCTCCAGGTCTTCCCTGACACTTTAATGCGGAGTTAATAGCTTTCTCATCCACACTTGCACGGTTATTGCTCCTAGTACTTTACTGAAATTATTTGTTTAGGTAGTTATTTCCTCCACTTTACATTTAGAAGGCAAAAAGTGTGTTCTACTAATTAAAAAAAACTTTAATGCCTAGTATATAGTGGATGATTAATAAATGTTAATTGAATGATATATTACTGAAAGTAAGACTGTGATTCTATATGCCAAAGATAGATTAAAACAAAAGAATCCCATACATTCCTGAAAGGAATAGGGATAGGTAATGTTGGAGAGGCTAGAGGGTAGCCAGGGAGGGCATCTCTGAGAGACTGACTTTTGAGTAAAGGGTTGCTAGGTTTTTAGGAAAAGGGAAAAACCAATAAAAAGGCCTAGAAGCAGTAATAGTCAGGAGACCAGTGCAGGTAGATTGATATGACCCTCATCTTCATAAAAATATGTATTAGTCCTCCTTATGTAAAATTTTCCTTACAGATAAAGCAATGAAACTTACCTGACAATGTAACAATTTTTATAGTGGACTGTACATTTTGCTAAAATATGAATCAAAGGCACGAAATACTGTGAGTAGGACTCACAGTTAAGAAACAATGCTTGATTATAATCTTTTCAACAAATGACCAAATCCTGTAGATTTTGGCTGTTTATTGTGTGCCTGAAGTGTAGTAAGGACTTAATCAACATTTGTTGAATTTATTTTATTCATTATTTTCCTAATAATATTGAAAGTACCTGGAAAATGTGATTGAAAGAGTTTCTACTTGAGGGCATTTATGTTTCCGGGTGTGTGCGCGCACATGCGTGCACATGCACACGCCACTTACTGGGCTACAACTTACTGAAGTATTTTCTGGTCACTTCACTAAGTGCTTTACGTATAATATCTCATTTAAAATTCTTAAACAACAATGTAAGGTGGGTATTATTTTCATTTTACAGATGAGGAAACCAAAGATCATAAAACTTAAACTTGTTCAAGGTAACACAGGTAGTCAAAGAAGAGAAATTTGAACTTCTCAATATCTGGCCAAGGTTCCCTACTATAATAATCTATATACTAAAAGGACTAATTTAGGCAGGTGTTAGCTAACTTCTCTCATAGAGGGTCATACAGTAAACATTTTAGGCTTTGTGGCCCATACAGTCTCTTTCACAACTATTTGAACTCTACTATTAGAGCCCAAAAGCAGTCATAGACAATATGTCGATGAATGGGCATGGCTGTATTCCAATATAACTTTATTTACAAAAAAAAAAAAAAAAAAGCTGTGGGGTGTAGTTTACTGACTCCTGATTTAGGCCCACACTGTCAATTCAGTCAATATTTTTTAAGTAATTAATATATGTGTAGATCTCTGCCAGGTCCTTATGATTGTAAAAAAGTAAAAGAATTATTTGCCTGGGTTAAAAAAGTTTTATTTTAAGAACTGAATAATTGTCTTTATTATTTTACTCTCAAGACACTAAACACAAGTCATTTCTTTCCTCCCACTTCCTTAGTCTCATGGTCCTATAGGAAACAATTTTTATTTGAATAAAGAGTATAAAACATGTAGCTCTCTCTTCAATTACTTAATATTCCTGATTTTTCTTATAGCTGCCTGTACTTATGCTTTCAGATTCACTTATTTGACAACATTAGTGATTAGTAAGTGCCAAGGACTGTTCTAAGCCCTCGGATTCAGCTGTGAATGAAAGAGGCAAAAAATCTCTGCCCTCATGGAGTTTATATTCTAGGGGGAAGAGATAAACAATACACAAAATTAAAAAGTAAAATATATATTGTGTTAGATGGTGAATAATGCCAAGAAGAAGAGTAAAGCAAGGAACAGGGATAGCTAATATTGGAGAGGTATACAATTTTAGAGGGTAGCCAGGGAGGGCATTTCTGCGAGATTGACTTTTGAGTAAAGGGTTGCAAGGTTTTTAGGAAGAGGGAAAAACCAATAAAAAGGCTTAGAAGCGGCAATAGTCAGGAGACCAGTGCAGGTAGATTGGAATGACCCTCATCTTCATAAAAGAAGATGAGGTCTGTGAAATAATAGGAAGCCAGATCATGTAAGGTTATAGGGTCTTTGGCCCTTCTCATTATTTAGATGGAACGACTTTGAGGCAGGAGTGATATGTTAGGCCTTTTTTCATATAAGAGCTTTATTGAAATATAATTCACATACCATAAAATTCATTTTTTAAAAGTGGTTTTAAATATGTTCACAAAGTTGTGTAACCATCACTACAACTTAATTCCAGAACATTTCCTCATCTCAAAAAGAAACCTTGCACCCATGAGGAGTTATTCTCCATTCTTCCCAACCTCTAAGCCCCTAGCAACTACTAATCTATGTTTTCCTTTTATGAGTTTTCCTATTGTGGACATTTCATACAAATGAACTCATATAATATGTGACTTTTTGTGCCTGATTTTCATTTAGTTTTTTTCATGGTGCAGCATGTATCACTACTTCATTCTTTTTAATGGCTGAATAGTATTCCACTGACAGACATTTGGATTGTTTCCAGCTTTTAATATTATAAATAATGCTGCTAAGAACGTTCTCATACAAGTCCTCATATGGAACCCTTAATGCTTTAAAAGGATATCCAAATAAGATGTAACATAGAATCTGCTTTTTCTACACCAGAAATTTTAAAATGCTACAGCATAAGAGAGCTATTTTCTAATTTTACAAGTACCAGGTTTTTCTCCTAATTCTTCTAGGATTTCCATCCTTCTTGAAGAAACCAAAACTACTGAATCAGTCTCTTTTCTCCTACTCTACTGTTCTTGCACACAGGAAAAGATTAATGCTAGATACTCAGGAATGAACAAAGGCAAGTAATATATGAAAATAGATCTTTTCGTAAATTGATAACTAAAGTTGGCAAAGTTGGTGGAGTTTTCTTGGGGGGGTAGTTTTACATTTTGATATAGTTTAAAACTTACAAAAAGGTACAAGTAGAGTACAAGGAACCCTTATATACCTTTTAGCCAGATTCACCAATTGTTTACATTTTGTTACCTTTGCTTTATCATTCTTCCTGTGTATATTACTATTATATTGATATATATGCATTTTTCTGAAACCATTTGAAAAAGTTGGAGACATTATGCCCTTTACTGCCAATGGCTTCAGTGTGTATTTTCGAAATCAAAGGACATTCTCTTATATAATCCAGAACAATTACCAAAATCAGTACATTTAAAACTGTTGTTGGTTGATATTTTAAGGATAAAATTAAATATGCCTCTATGTGTAAAATCTACTATACAAATTCTATTTCAATATCATACAAAGTCCTTTATTTGAAAAACAAATTGTCTTCAAGCAATGGTGACTGAGAAATCACAGGTACTGACTGCAAGTAATAATTAATTCAAAGTAAGAGTCTATATCTTATTAAAATAATGCCTATTATATTTCTGAAGGATTACTATTGAACTTATTAACATTCAATATACTGTTGTGATAAAGGACTAGAAGTAGAAATAACTAATTTTCAAAAAAGGCAACTAAAGGATAAATAAAGTGATTGCATTTCCATCCTGATATTCTTTTGGACATGTATAAACTTTTACCACTAAAGAGCTTCAAGTGAATGTCAGACCATAACTTTTCCTTATATTTTGGTGAGGAGATATTTTACTGTAATAGGAATAGAGTTGACCTTTACAAAATCTTCAGGGCAATACATTAAATAGTACTATTACCATACACACACACACACACACACACACACACACACACACACACATATATATTTGTCAAACCACTTACATATTATAAGTTATATATCAATGAATGCACTCAACCATTGTTTTCACTTGTCAGAAATGTTATGTTATGACTAGAGCTGAAGAAATAATGAAGCTAAGCTGAATTTTCATCCATTTGGATTTAGAAAGCAGCATTTTTGACATGTGAAGCCACAGAGAAATAAGGATGTTAATATTATGAGAGGCATTCCTATTGTATGATTATTTAAAACATGTAATAGAAGGTGCTTGACATCCTCCAGTGAAAAGTGGTATCAAAATGTAAAGCAGTTTAAAAAAAAATAAAAAGGTAGTAACACTATCATGAAACAGAAGCTTAAAAGTAACGTGTCAAAGATTAATGGCAGATTTTGTTTGAGGAAGTTGATGATTATCTAGAATTAATGATAATCAGATTCCTTAAACACTAAAGCTATTCTTTTAAGGAAAAAATGTAAATAAAGTGACAGCTGTAGTTAATGAACAAATAATTCTTTCTCAAAAAGATCTGGAAAGTGGATAATGTATAATTATTCTTAAATGACTTTTCTTTAAAATAAAAAGTTAAACTTTGCAACTAACTGTACTCAAAGCAATTCTTGGAGTCTTTTATTTAGTATCTAACACAATATCAGGCAAATAGACCCTCAATATTTATTGAGTGAGTGGGTAGATGGATGGATAAACCTACACATCTAAGATTATCACTGCTATGCAAGTAAACTGAAAATATCTTCTTTAATGTCTCTAGAACCAATAATAGTTTGAACATTTGTCGTGAATAATAAAAGATCAAATATATTGTGCACTTACAAGGGTAGTACACGAAGTGCTTTATATGTGCCAACTGAAAATCGGCACTTGCCATCTGCCTCTACAAGAGTTAAGCCACTAGCCACTGCAGCTGGCTGCTGACCTTCAACACACTCTGAAAGGCGTTCAGGGTGGAGATCAGGAATGAGGCACTCTGTGCTCTGGGAAAAACTGGCAGAACAGGCCTTCACATAGTTAGATATTCTCAGGAGAAGATTTTATGAGCCCAAATTCTTTCATCTTCTCATATCTAAAAAAAGCACTAAAATCCTTAACAGAGATATCTGCTCCTCATGACTAGCAGTAACCTTCACAAGACTAGCAGCAGCCTTCTGCAAAAATGTGTGCTTGACTGCATGTATTCCCCTTCACCAAAATCACATATATACTGATCCTCCCCCCACAACCTCTTCAGTGCAGCTCCTCAGAGCTATCTTGAGATGCTGTCTCCCGGGCTATAGTCCTCATTTTGCTCCAAATAAAACAACTCACAACTCTCATATTGTGGGGTTTTTTTTCAGTCAACACATGTTTAATCTCATTTACTCCTCATAACAACCCTGTGTGGTAGTAATATTTTCCTCATTTTATATCTGGGGAAACTAAGGTTTAAAGAAAACTAAGGCTTAGAGAAGTGACAAAGTCATATAGCCAATAAGGGGTTGGAGGTGGGTGGTGCCAGGACTTACACATTCCTATTCCAGAGCTGACCCTCTTTACCACATTCCATATTAGAGGTTCTTTTCCCATAAAATTTTTAGACATTTTGGGAAAAGTTTGAAAGGTGAACAGTCATTAAGTGGGAAGTAAAATTATTTTCATTGCTCAATGATCTGAGATAGTACAACAAGGGTAAATAAATTGTGTAGGAATCTAAAGATCCCAGCAAAATCAGGAAGGCAAATCCCATAGTTCCTAAAGTGAAGGTATGAAGAGATCAACTTGGATTTCATAGAGTACAGACATTTGTTTTATTCCTTTCTACCAATAAGTGATTCTGATAATCTGATTGTTTTTTCACAAGTATCTCTTAACAAAAGGAAAGTTAGTGCAATGCTTGGCCCAGGGTAAGTACTCAATATTTGTTAAGTGAATGAATAACTAAAAATATTTTCCATGCCTGATCAGGATATGTGACATGGTTGTTTGACCCTATAGGCATTTTAATGAGGCTGTTTGATGCTGTGCTTGACAGATTTGTTACCGCTAATTTTACAATGGAAAACATGTCAATTTTTATTCATCATTTTAGTAGTTTTTTCAAGTTAGAGAATGTAACATGCTTGGAGGAAAAAAATATAATGTTTGGTGGATTTAAGAGAAAACCTAACTTTGGACATGTGGTACCTAATAAAAATTAATGGGTACTAAAGATTATGGGTACATAATGATTATTATGACAATGAATGTATATATTATTACAGAAATGTTTTGGCAACTCAAAAAATCAAGTGGTTTCGTACTTCCCTTGTGGCACAGTGGTTAAGAATCTGCCTGCCAATGAAGGGGACATGGGTTCGACCCCTGGTCTGGGGAGATCCCACATGCCACGGAGCAACTAAGCCTGTGCGCCACAACTACCGAACCTGTGCTCTACAGCCTGTGAGCCACAACTACTGAGCCCACGCACCACAATACTGAGACCGCATGCTGCAGCTACTGAAGCCTGCATGCCTACAGCCTGTGCTCCGCAACAAGAGAAGCCACCACAATGAGAAGCCCGCACACCACAACAAAGAGTAGCTCCCGCTCGCCACAACTAAAGAAAGCCTGCACACAGCAATGAAGGCCCAACGCAGCCAAAAAATTAAAAAAAAAAAAATCAAGTGGTTTCACATCTAGTTTTTTACATTAAAAACAGTAACTATCGGGCTTCCCTGGTGGCGCAGTGGTTGAGAGTCCACCTGCCAATTCAGGGGACACGGGTTCGTGCCCCGGTCTGGGAAGATCCCACATGCTGGGCCCGTGAGCCATGGCTGCTGAGCCTGCGCGTCCGGAGCCTGTGCTCCGCAACAGGAGAGGCCACAACAGTGAGAGGCCCACGTACCACAAAAAAAAAACAAAAAAAAAAACAACAAAAAAAACCCCAGTAACTATCAAAAATTTTAATAAGTTTATTTTCACTTGGATTGTTAAATCACCATACATAGACATGCTCAAAAAACAAACACTGCAGTCACCTATTTATTTTCCTTTTGGTTAATATTTGAATGTGTTGCAAATTGGGCTTTCGTATAAGAATGAATTGGAACAAAACAGTTGCATCAACAGATATGCAAAACATGCTCCATTTGATATTAAATGAGTTTAAAAGGCAGAACTTCTTTACTATTATCTACCCGGGAAGGTTATTCATACAAAAATGGAACACATACAACTCTGGCATCTAAAGATGAATCAGAAAAAGAACTTGTTCTCAAGAAGCTCATGGTCTATACTTCTCTGATGATCTACCCTTACCACCCAGATTTAAAGAGACAAAGTATCCTTAAGGTCTTTCTCATTTAAACTAAGCTGATCCTTAGTGAACAGTACATTAAAAAAAAAATAAAAAGGAAAAAAGAAAAAAAAAAGTACAACCAAAAGAAGGGTAAGGGGATAGTACTTTATTATTTGAAGGAATTTTAGGTTATAATTGCCTGAACAATCCACTCCCTTACTTAGTTTGTGCACAGACTGAAATGATTCTTCCCCTCCCTCTATTCGAAAAAGAACATTGAGTAGGTTATTTCCTATTGCCTCCCACATTTAAAATAAACCCAAAGTGGATTAAGTATCCCTACATTTCAAAGAAAGTGGAAAACAACTGGAGCCAGATACCTCCTCTGGGTTATTGGGAGGTGGCCTCTCTGCTTCCTCAAGTTCTCAGTCTTTACAAGCAGGGCAAAGAGGATTCAAAGATTATCTTCCAAAATGTCAGTGCTGGTCTAGAAAGGAGTACTTTCCCTGCCTATCTATCCCCACCCCACCAACCTAATAAAGAAGCACCAAAAGAATCACTTATAAAGACTGGGTGTATCTGACTAGTAATTCATTCTAGGTTAAAGAGCTGAGGCAGTAGACCTGCTGGAGAAAGGCAGGGGAGGGAGGGGAGAATAAAAAACATGGTATGAATTGTGTCTCCTAAAAATTCATAGACTGAAGTCTTAACTACCAATACTTTAGAACAGGACGTTATTTGGAAATAGGGCCACTGCTGACATACCTGGTTAACATGAGATCATTAGAGTGGACCTTAATCCAATATTGCTGATATCCTTATAAAATTGAGAAATTAGGACACAGAAGCATGCATACAGAGATAACACCATATGAAGATGAAGGCAGAGATCGGGGTAATGCTCCTGCAAGTCAAGGAATGTCAAAGATTGTCAGCAAACTAGGCAAGGAATAACATCTCTCACGGTCCTCAGAAGGAAGCAACCCTGCTGACACCTTAATCTTGGACTTCCAGCCTACAGACTGTGAGACAATACATTTTTGTTGTTTAAGCAACCCAGTTTGTAGTAATTTTTTACAGCAGCCTTAGCAAAACAATACACTGACCAAGATGCAGCAGTGGAGCAGCTTATAGCCTTGTAATTGTATGTTCAGCTAAGTAAAAACTTGTGTCCCTTTTCTTAATCCCCTTTCCCAGCTCCAACATCAGAGGAGTTAGAACCAGAAAAGGAAGGGAGGGGGCGGAAGGACTGAAAGAATCAGCTGGGTATCTCCCACTCAAGATAGGGTGGTGGGAGGGGCATTTTTAATTACTGAAAGTAACCAAAAAACTATTGGTTCCCTACCATATTATTAGAGATCAGCTTTCTAGCACTTACAGTATAGGTGGGGGCTAGGACTGGAGAAAACAACACCCATTCCTGCTCATCTTGGCTTACACACAGAGGCAGACTTAGGGGCTGAGGGGGGCCTGAAGCTTGTACAATTTGTGGGCTATCTGTCAGAAAAATATTACAAAATTATAAACACAAATCTCTCTTTTCTTGTTTTCTCTATTTTATTAAGGTCTCATACTGAAAAGATCTTGAGGTTTGGGGCAGAAGAAACTGACAGATAAAAGAACTTAGTTCAACAACAGTAACACAGTCAAAGGTTTGTCAAAGTCCTACAGCCATTTATAAGAGAATCATTCACCGTTCACCGAAAGATAACATCATTTGGCTTTGGTGTGGAATCTATGGTAATAAGTCACTGCCTTGCTTTCCTTAAATGTATCCTTATGTTTCAGCAGTGATGTTATTTAGTCAGCATGAAGAAAGATTCCCAGGTTTTTCTGCAGATAATTTAAAAATAACAAAACTTTAAATCTCTTGGGAAATTCATTAGTGATGTTTTATAAAATAAAATTAGATAAGCAGAGTAAAAGGATAAGCACAAGGTCACTATGCTGGATAACAAATACTTAAATATTCTAAGGGGTTTTGAGAATAATAGAAAGGATAATATTTATATTGCCAATGACCTACCAGATTTAGTCTTCCTGGCTTTATATCTGTGACTTGGGAGAAATAAATAAACATTTTAACATATTATTATGATAGATTAAAAGATAAAAACCAAATGATCATATCAAGAGATACTAAAAAGGCAAGTGATAATATCCAGTACCCCTTCTGAAAGTAATCTTAGAATATGTGGAATAGACTGGAACTTTCTTAACTTAAAAAAGGATATAGAAACCAGTAGTTCTATTATATATAAGCTTAAAACATTAAAAACATTTTTTTTAAGGTTAGGATCAACATAAAGATATCCATAATCAGCACTTTTTTAACAGGATGTAGGCTTGCCAGGGTCTATTATATGTTACTGCTAAGAGGTTCTAGCCAATGTGGTTAAGACAAGACAAGCAATAAGGAATATAAATATCAAAAAGAAAGAAACAAATGATAAGTATATGCAGAAAATAAGATGTATCCCTAGGTGAGGATGGCAACAGGGGACAAGACAATCAATTGAAAAACAATAAAAGGATTTAGTAAGATGATTAGAATAAAGATAAATATACAGTAATTGAGAATTTCCTTATACATCAGTAACTGCCAATTAGAAAAATTAAAGAGAGAAAAGATCCCATTCAAAAAATAAAAGAAGGAAACTATAAACTAGGGATAAGCTTAATAAGAAAAATTTAAGACATTTGCAGAAAAATAGGAAACTTTACATATGACAGATAGGGGTGCTGTTAAATCCATGAGGGAAAAGAAAGGCTATTCAATAAATATGGCAGGAAAAAGTTTCAACATGAAAGAAGTGTAAACATATAAAAACCAACTCCTGGTGGAGTAAGGCTTAAATGTCAAGAACAAAAATTTAAAACTCCTAATAAAAAATATCTTGAGGCCTTGGGGAAGGAAATAATTTTGTAAACAAGAAACAAGAAATACTGACTATAAAACATTGAAAGGTTTGTCTTTACAAAGTTATGAACTTTTGTCCATCCAATCACCTTAAAAAAAGAAAGTGAAAGGACTAGCTACAAATTGAGAATATATTCACAATACACAAAACTGTTAAGGGTGACTATCAAGAACATAAAAAGAACTCCTCCATATTAATAGAAAGAGCATAACAACTCAATAGAAAAATGAGCAAGAGAGAAAAATAACCAAAGCATTAACATATATAGCCATAGAATTATGAAAAACTGTTAAGTATCACTGGCAATCAGGTTATGCAAATCAAACATTTAATCTTCATTACAAGACTAAAATTTAAAATTCTGACAATATCAAGTATTAGGCAGAATGTGGATCTCTCAGGAGTTCATATACATTGTTGATGGAAAACAACAAGTGCTGGAGAGGGTGTGAAGAAAAAGGAACCCTCTTGCACTGCTGGTGGGAATGTAAATTGATACAGTCACTATGGAGAACAGTAATGGAGGTTCCTTAAAAACTAAAAATAGAATTACCATATGACCCGACAATCCCATTACTGGACATATACCCAGAGAAAACCATAATTCAAAAAGACACGGCACCCCAGTGTTCACTGCAGCACTATTTACAAAAGCCAGGTCATGGAAGCAAGCTAAATGCCCATCAACAGATGAATGGATCAAGAAGATGTGGTACATATACACAATGGAATATTACTCAGCCATAAAAAGGAATGCAATTGGGTCGTTTGTAGAGACGTGGATGGACCTAGAGACTGTCATACAGAGTAAAGTAAGTCATCAAGAGAAAAACAAATATCCTATATTAACGCATATATGTGGAATCTAGAAAAATGGTATAGATGAATCGGTTTGCAGGGCAGAAATAGAGATACAGATGTAGAGAACAAACGTCTGGACACCAAGGGGGGAAAACAGGCAGTGGTGGGATGAATTGGGAGATTGGGATTGACATATATACACTAATATGTATAAACTAGATAACTAATAAGAACCTGCTGTATAAAAAAAAATAATAAAAATTAAAAAAAAAACAAAAACAGGTGGTTAGGTATGGCTAGGTAACTAAGTTCTAGCCAATGGGATGTGAGCAGTCGTGACTTGCTCCTCTCCTAGGCCTGGCCTGTGAAGACCACCCACGTGCATATCTCCATTTAAATTAAGTTTTAATTTTATGACAGTGATAGATTTGCATACAGTTGGAAGGAATAATACAAAGAGATCTCCCAGGAAAACTGTATCCTTTACTCAGTTTTCCCCAATGATACATCTTGCAAAAGTATAGTAAAATACCACAACCGGGATCAACATTGATACAATACACCATTGTTTGGATGTAAAAGGTAAATAAACTCCTGTATCAAGCCATTTAGAAAAAAAAATTTTTTTTAAATAAAGAAAAGAAAAACATAAAAATTAAAAGCTTCAAATAGGAAAGAAAAAGACATCTTGAACAAATTTGCAAGGCTAGTTAACAGTATCTATCAAGTATGAAATGTAAACTACCTTTGATTCTATTTCTAGGAACCAATCCTACAAAAATATCAGCACAAGCAATTGATCATAGATATATGTACAACGTTGTTTAATAAAAAGTTGGTAATGGCAAAAACTAAAAACAATAAGTGTTCCTAAGTAGGGGAATAGATAAATCTACAATGGAATAATATGCAGCCTTTAAGGATCTACAGATGTAAATATAATGAAATGAAAAGATGTCTTCAACATATTATTTTTATTTGAAATATTAAAATAGCGTACAATTTAAGTGTAGAGTTTAATGAATTATCTAATACCACCAAAGCAAAAATCAGAACAGTGCCAGCAACCCGTAAGTCCCCAAATACTCCATGTGATCCCAATTCCCCCTACCCAATGGATAACCACAGTCCTGCCTTCTGTGCTAAACATTCTTTGTGTCTATTTACAGTTTTAGTACCCAAATGTGTATTCTTCAATACACAGTTTTGTTTTCCCCTTTCTTGAATTTTATATAAATGGTATAACACAACGTATGTATTTTTGAATTTGGCTTCTTTTGCTCAAGATTATATTTTTAAGATTCATTAATATTGCTGTGTGTCACTATAGCTTTCTCATTTTCATTGCTGTATTCTACTGCATGACTATAAAACTTTTTAAAAATCCCAATTTACTGATTTTTTTCCAGGTTGTATCCATTTGAGGGCTATTATGGATGTTTTTTATTTTTGTACATGTATCATCATGTACATAAATATGTATTTCTACTGGGTTAGCATTATTTTCAGTTTTACTAGAGAATGCCAAATTGTTTTCTAAAGAAACTGCATGGGCTTCTCTGGTGGCGCAGTGGTTGAGAGTCCGCCTGCCGATCCAGGGGACATGGGTTTGTGCCCCGGTCCGGGAAGATCCCACATGCCGCGGAGCGGTTAGGCCCGTGAGCCATGGCCGCTGAGCCTGCGCGTCCGGAGCCTGTGCTCCGCAACGGGAGAGGCCACAACAGTGAGAGGCCCGTGTACCGCAAAAAAAAAAAAAAAAAAAAAAAAAAAATCATTAAGAAACCGCATGAATTTTCACTCATACTAGCAATGTAAGAACTCCCATTGCTCTTAAACTCTTGACAACTTTGGTTTCATCAGATTTTAAATTTCAGCCAACCTAGAGGTTGTACGGTGATATCCTGTAGTTTTAATTTGGGTTTCCTTGATTTTTTATTTTATTTTATTTTTTTTTGCGGTACGCAGGCCTCTCACTGTTGTGGCCCCTCCCATTGTGGAGCACAGGCTCCGGACGCGCAGGCTCAGTGGCCATGGCTCACCGGCCCAGCCACTCCGCGGCATGTGGGATCCTTCCGGATCGGGGCACGAACCCGTGTCCCCTGAATCGGCAGGCGGACTCTCAACCACTGCGCTACCACGGAAGCCCCTCCTTGATTATTAATCAGGCTAAGCACCTCTTCCAATGTGTATGACCATCTGGTTATCTTCTTCTGTGAAGTGCCTATTCAAGTCTTTTGTCCACTTTTCTATTGAGCTTTCTCTTATTAATTTGTAGGAGTGCTTGATATATTCTCGTATTATTTTCTTTGTTGGTTTATGTAGCTTGCCTTTTTGCTCTCTGAGCAGTGTATTTTGATAAAGAGAAGTCCTTAAAATAGTAAAACTGATCACTTTTTCCTTCTTTACAGTTAGTGCTTTTTCTGTCTGATTTAAAAATTATTTCTCTATCCTAAAGCCATAAAGACGTTACGATATAAGCAAGAATATACAATGGAGAAAAGAAAGTCTCTTCAGTAAGTGGTGTTGGGAAAGCTTGACAGCCACATGTAAATCAATGAGGTTAAAACACTCCCTCACACCATACACAAAAATAAACACAAAATGGCTTAAAGACTTAAATATAAGACATGATACTGTAAAACTCCTAGAAGAGAACATAGGCAAAACATTCTCTGACATAAATCGTACCAATGTTTTCTTAGGTCAGTCTCCCAAGGCAAAAGAAATAAAAGCAAAAATAAACAAATGGAACCTAATCAAACTTATAAGCTTTTGCACAGCAAAGGAAACCATAAACAAAATGAAAAGACAACCTATGGACTGGGAGAAAATATTTGCAAACGACATGATCGACAACGGTTTAATTTCCAAAGTATACAATCAGCTCATACTACTCAATAACAAAAAAACCCAACAACTCAATCAAAAATGGGCAGAAGACCTTAATAGATATTTCTCCAAAAAAGACATACAGATAGCCAAGAGGCACATGAAAAGCTGCTCAACATCACTAATTATTAGAGAAATGCAAGTCAAAACTACAATCAGGTATCATCTCACACCAGCCAGAATGACCATCATCAAAAAGTCTACAAATAATAAACCCTGGAGACAGTGTGGAGAAAAGGGAACCTTCCTTACTTTGTTGGTGGGAATGTAATTGGTAAAGCCACTATGGAGAACAGAATGTAGGTTCCTTAAAAAACTAAAAGTAGGGCTTCCCTGGTCGGGCAGTGGTTGAGAGTCCGCCTGCCGATGCAGGGGACGCGGGTTCGTGCCCTGGTCCGGGAGGATCCCACGTGCCGCGAAGCGGCTGGGCCCGTGAGCCATGGCCGCTGGGCCTGCGTGTCCAGAGCCTGTGCTCCGCGGCGGGAGAGGCTACAGCAGTGAGAGGCCCGCGTACCGCAAAAAAAACCAAAAAAACAAAAAACAAAACTAAAAGTAGAGTTACCATATGATCCAGCATTTCCACTCCTGGGCATATGTCTGGAGAAAACTCTATTTGGAAAAGATACAAGCACCCCCAATGTTCACAGCAGCACTATTTACAACAGCCAAGACATGGAAGCAAGCTAAGTGTTCATTGACAGATGAATGGATAAAGAAGATGTGGAATATATACACAATGGAATATTACTCAGCCAATAAAAAAAGAATGAAATAATGCCCTTTGCAGCAACATGGATAGACCTAGACATTATCATACGTAGTGAAGTAAGCCAGACAGAGAAAGACAAATATCATATAATATCACTTACATGCGGAATCTAAAAAAGTGATACAAATGAACTGATTTACAAAACGGAAACAGACTCACTGACACAGAAACCAAATTTATGGTTACCAAAGGGGAAAGGGGGGGTGAGGGATAAATTAGGAGTTTGGGATTAGCAGATATAAACTACTATATAAAATAGATAAACAACAATGTCCTACTGTATAGCACAGAGAACCATATTCAATATCCTGTGATAAACCATGATGGAAAAGAATGTGAAAAAGAATATGCACATACACACACACGAAACTGAATCACCTTGCTGTCCACCAGAAGCTAACACAATATTGTAAATCAATTATACTTCAATTAAAAAATATATATTTTATGTTATTAGTCATTTACATTTAGGTCTACAATCCATACGAAATTGATTTTTGTGTAACTAACATGTGAAGAAGGAATCACTTCTTTTTTTTTTCATTCGAATAACTAGTTGAGCCAGTACCATTTATTGAAAAGACCATAATTTCACCACCACTCTGAAGTGTCAATTTTATCATAAATAAAATGTACATATATGTACAGTTCTGTTTTAAGACTCTTTGTTCCACTGGTCTATTTTTAAAACCAATATCACTTTGTCTCAATTACTATAGCTTTATAAAAAGTCTTGATAGCTGATAGAGCAAGTCCTACCAATTTATATTTCTTCTAGAGATTTTGGTTATACTCGGGCCTTTGTATAATTTTATAATCCATATAAATTTTACAACCCATTTGTAAAATTCTTCTATAAAACACTCATGAGATTTTTACTGGGATTGTATTGAATGTATAGAGAAATGTGACAGAAAATTAACATCCTACAAACCAATATTCTGATTCTAGAAATATGGTATAGCCCCTTTTCAATTATTCTTTAATTTCTTTTAATAAAGTTTTATATTTCTGCTGTACAGCAAAGTGAATCAACTATACTTCAATAAAAAATATTTTACTGCAAAAAAAATGCTAACCATCATCTGAGCCTTTAGCAAGTTGTAATCTTTTTGCTGGTGGAGGGTTTGAAATGTTGTGAGAATTACCAAAATGTGACACAGAGACATGAAGTGAGCAAATGCTGTTGGAAGAATGGCACCATAGGGCTTCCCTGGTGGCGCAGTGGTTGGTAGTCCACCTGCCAATGCAGGGGACGCGGGTTCGTGACCCAGTCCGGGAGGATCCCACGTGCCGCGGAGCGGCTGGGCCCATGAGCCATGGCCGCTGGGCCTGCGCATCCGGAGCCTGTGCCCCGTGGCGGGAGAGGCCACAGCAGTGACAGGCCCGTGTACCGCAAAAAAAAAAAAAAAAAAAGAATGGCACCATAGACTTGCTTGATTCAGGGTTGCCACAAACCTTCAATCTGTAAAACACTCAGTTATCTGCAAAGTGCAATAAAAAAATGACAAAGTTTATAGTTTTCTAGATGTTTTGTACATCTTTTACTAGATTTATTTCCTAGGTAATTACTTTTTATGTTATTGTAAATAGTTATCTTTTTAAAAAATTCACTTTTAGTTTGTTGTTGATACAGAAATGCAATTGATTTTTGTTTCCAAATGTTGTATCTATCAACCTTGCTAAACTCATTATCTGTAAAGGTTCTTTTTTTTTTAATTTCCTGAACAGACAATTACATCATCAGCAAATTATTAAAATTTTGTATCTTTCCAACCCTTATAATATTTGCTTGCCTTGCTATACTAACTAGGACCTCCAGTATAATGTGAAATAGCAGAAGTAACAGTGGACATCCTAGCCTTGATTCTCATCTGAAAGGGGGGCTTTTAACCATTAAGTATGTTTGTTGAGAGGTTTTTGTAGATACCCTTTATCAGAGTAAGGAAGTTCTTTTCTATTCCTGTTTTGCTAAGAGTTATTATTAATGGTTGTTAAATTTTATCAAACATGCTTTTTGCACAATTGAGATAATTTTAAGTTTTTCTCCTTTAGTCCACTGATAGTGAATTATACTAATTATTAAATATTAAATGAACTTTGCATTGGTATAATAAACCCAATTTTGTTATAATGTGTTATTCTATTTACTAATATTTGTTTAGGATTTTGGCATCTGTGATAATGAATAAGATTGCCCTATAATTGTCCTTTCATGTAATGTTGTTGTCAGGTGGTATAGAAGTGATGCCAGTGTTATAAAATTAGCTAATGTGTACAGTCTCTTTTCTTTTTCAGAAAGAATTTGTGTAATCTGAAATTATATCTTTTTTCAATTTTTTTAATTGAGTGAAACATTCTTTAAATTCTATAGTGCTTTACAATTTTCAAAAGTTTCGCACACACAATTTCATATAGTAAGTCCCCCGCATACAAACAAGTTCCATTCTGAGAGAGTGTTCTTAAGTCCAATTTGTTTGTAAGTCCAACAAAGTTAGCCTAGGTACCCAACTAACACAAGCGGGTATACAGTACTGTACCACAATAGGTTATAATACTTTTCACACAAGTAATACATAAAAATAAACAAACACAAAAAATAAACATTTTTAATCTTACAGTACAGTACCTTGAAAAGTACACAGTAGTACAGTACAACAGCTGGCATATAGGGGCTGGCATCGAGTGAACACGCAAGAAGAGTTACTGACTGGAGGAGGAAGAGGAGGTGGGAGATGGTAGAGCTGAAGGGCTGTCAGCAATAGGAGATGGAGGGCAAGCCGCAATTTCACGCACGTCTGACATTGATGGAATGCACGTTCGCATCCTTGGAAGTTCGCAACATGAAGGTTCGTATGTAGGGGACTTACTGTAATCCCATAATAATCCTTTCCCCCCAATCCTATATTGCCCCTCTCCTCTTCCCTCTCCCCACTGGTAACCACTAGTTTGTTCTCTATATCTGCGAGTCTGCTTCTTTTTTGTTATATTCACTAGTTTGTTGTATTTTTTAGATTCCACATATAAGTGCCATCATACAGTATTTGCCTTTCTCTGCCTGACTTACCTCACTTAACATAAGGCCCTACAAGTCCATCCATGTTGCCACAAATGGCAAAATTTCATTCTTTCTTATTGCTGAGTAGTGTTCCATTGTATGAAATTATATCTTTCTTAAATGTTTGCTAGAATACTTAAGCAAAGTCTTCTGGGCTTGGATTTTTATTTGAGGTAAAGCTTTTAATTTCAGATAGAATTTCTTTAACAATATTAGGATCTTCTTCTTGTGTCAGTTTTCAGCAAGTTGTATTTTCCTAAAAGTTTCACTAGTTCATCTAATTTAAAAATTTGTTTCCATAAAATTGTTTATAATATTCTGTAAGTATTTTTTACTGTATGCAGGATTGATAGCAACATACCCTTTTCCATTCCGGATAATAATTATATTTTTCTTGATCAGTCTTGCCAAAGGTTTGTCAATTTTATGTCTTTTCAAATAACTAACTCTTAGCTTTGTTGATTTTCTCCACTGTATGTTTGATTTGTTTAATTAATTCCTATTCTAATCCTTTTTTCTTTTCTTCTATGCTCTTTACTATGGTACTATTTTTCTAACTTCAAGTTCTACTCTAGCTAAATCGTACAAGTTTTGATATATAATATTTTCAGTATCATTTGGTTCTAACTTCTCTTATGATTTCTTCATTGATTTGTGGATTATTTAGAAGTATCTCTTTGATGCTTTTAAGAAGACAGTTTTTTAAAAAAATACATTTATCTCACTTATTTGTTTTCAGGAGGAGGGTTATTCAGAAAACCTAGCCCACCATTACCAAAACAAAGAGCCTATAATATGTTCTTAAGTGAAAAACACAGGTTGAACTACAACATGTATCATTTGATCCTGCTGAAAACACAGAAAAATTGTCTATGTTCATGTGCTATTTACACACATACATATACGCACACACACACATATAGAGAGTCTGGTAGGATAAATACTAATTGTTAATTTTAGTTATATGTGCAGAAAATAATAGAATTCCTGGAGTGTGGGAGAAGGAAGAGCTTTTATACCCGGTCCTGGTTTGAACTGTTAGGAATGTCAGCTATTAATGTTATTTTTTTAATTAAGATTTTATTTAAAATAGATCCACATAATACTTCAATTATTATAATGGATTAGAAAATTATATATAATCAAGGGAGCACGGAACTTGAAACTTTATTCAACTAACTTTTTTGGTTTTCAAGTAGGATTTATTTGACCTCAGGAAAAGTAAGATTTAACTTATGATGTCTCACAAAGCAGAAGATCCTAAGAGTCATAGTTTTAAAGCCCCAAACCTACATACTTTTATTTCACTCAGATTCTACATACTGCCACGTTCTCTTCTTTCTCCTCTTAATGGATAGGGAAAATAGTTTGTGACAATGTTTTCATATATATTTTGGATTACTGTGTTCCTCACACTGAACAACCTTAATGTCTAAGTTTTCTTCAAGATCTTATTTTCTAGCCTTTCCATCACTGAAAACACATCCCAAATTTTTTAGATATGGCACACAGAAGAGAACACAGTACTCTAATAAGGACTACAAATTAAAACGGAAAATAACTTAATATCTCATGTTGTGTTTAAAAACATAATCTAATAAACAAAGCAAAGTAAAAATAAATAAATAAAAGTTCAAGGAATAAGAGCGGCACAGGTTACCAAGAATTATGAGGCATTAAAAGATATGCATTTGGAAAGATCTATAATTAGAAGGCAGGATTGAAAATGGGCAGGAAACTATCATGATGGGCAGGATATACAACATCTTTAGAGGCCTAGGGAGTTCCCTAGAGTTCAGATCATTCTTCAACAGCAAAATAATTTAAGAATGGATAGGTCTGTAACTTTTTAATTCAGAAATTTTTAAAAATTCAGGACTGTCATTCACCAGTTGATGATAAATATGAGGTGGGGTCACATGTTCATCAACAGTTTATTTGGCATCAGAATCTGTTTGGCAATATTTGCATGATTATATTGTGTTTTCCTTTATTTTATTAAAAATGGGTGGCAGATTCAAAATGAAAATGCTGCTATCACAGAAAAGAAGCATAGGCCTCATAAAACTAATATTAATTTAACTGAAATAAAGATGAGATTGTTAACCTGCCAGAACTAGAGAATCATTAATTTCAATGAATAGTCTACATTCGATATGAAAGGGGGGGAAAAAGCACAATTAAGAATCGTGCACAAAGGCTTTGGTGTTTATGATGTGGGTATATATGGTACTCACATCTTTGTATAATCCTCTACCCTTGGGTGTAGGTGGGGCCCTGGATCTGTTAATATCATGGGATAGTCACTCCCTTGATTCGGTTGTATTATATGGCAAAGATGATGGTATAGTCATTCTTGTGATTATGTTGCATATTATACCAGACTCCATCATAGTAGACTAGAGTAAGGTTCTCTCACTGGCTTTGAAGAAGTAAGTTGCCATGTTCTGGGAGTGTCACAGGAATGAGACGCAAAGGTGGTCTCTAGGAGCTGAGAATGACTCCCTGCCAATAGCCAGCAAGAAAACAGGATTCTCACTCCTACAACTACAAGAGGACTCTGAGCTCCAGATGAGAATGCAGCCTGCTAATACTTTGGTTTTGACCTTGTGATACGCTGAGCAGGCAACCAGCTACGCTCTGCCTGTACTTTGGTTGTATAGAAACTGTGAAATAATAAATGGGTGTTGTTTTAAGTCATTGAGTGTATGGTTGTTATAACAGCAATAGAAAGCTAATTTAGTATGCTAACATGAAAACACTGAGCTTGAGTAAAGCGTGAAATATGAAGGATCTAGTGGAGAAGATTGCTGTAAATGAATCCATAAAGAGCTAAACACATGCATTTTAATGATTCAGAACTGGAAGGATAAGATGGAGGGGGGAGATTTATGTGAGAAGAGAAGAAAGGCATGCTCAAGAATATATCATGTTTGTATTTTTGCAAAGAAAAATAAGGAAATTAACATTTATTAAGTATCTTCCATTTATTGTGTTGGATACTTCCACATTTCAGTGATGAAAAAGCTCTTTTAGACATTTCTCCAAAGAAGATATACAGATTGCCAAAAAACACATGAAACAATGCTCAACATCATTAATCATTAGAGAAATGCAAATCAAAACTACAATGAGATATCATCTCACACCAGTCAGAATGGCCATCATCAAAAATCTACAAACAGTAAATGCTGGAGAGGGTGTGGAGAAAAGGGAACCCTCATACACTGTTGGTGGGAACGTAAATTGATACAGCCACTATGGAGAACAGTATGGAGGTTCCTTAAAAAACTAAAAACAGAACTATCATATGACCCAGCAATCCCACTACTGGGCATATACCCTGAGAAAACCATAATTCAAAAAGAGTCATGTACCACAATGTTCACTGCAGCTCTGTTTACAATAGCCAGGTATGGAAGCAACCTAAGTGTCCATCGACAGATGAATGGATAAAGAAGATGTGGCACATATATACAATGGAATATTACTCAACCATAAAAAAACGAAATTGAGTTATTTGTAGTGAGGTGGATGGACCTAGAGCCTGTCATACAGAGTGAAGTAAGTCAGAAAAACAAATACCATATGCTAACACATATATATGGAATCTAAAAAAAAAAAAAAAAGTCATGAAGAACCTAGAGGCAAGACGGAAATAGAGATGCGGACCTACTAGAGAATGGACTTGAGGACACGGGGAGGGTGAAGCATAAGCTAGGACAAAGTGAGAGAGTGGTAGTGTATATATGGACATATATACTCTACCAAATGTAAAATAGATAGCTAGTGGGAAGCAGCTGCATAGCACAGGGAGATCAGCTCGGTGCTTTGTGACCAGCTAGAAGGGTGGGATAGGGAAGGTGGGAGGGAGAGAGACGCAAGAGGGAAGAGATATGGCGATATATGTATATGTATAACTAATTCACTTTGTTATAAAGCAGAAACTAACACACCACTGTAAAGCAATTATACTCCAATAAAAATGTTAAAAAAAGTATTATTTTTCGTCCAATAAAACAAGTAATCACATATCCTTTAAAAGCATAGAAATGTTTTTAAAGCAAAATGATATTAAAGCCAAAGGTACAGAAAACTCGTATTAAATTTGTATCTAGAACTAATTAATAACTATATGTAAAAATTAATGTGTTTGGTATGAGTATATTTATATCTTTATATACACTACAGAAATATATATATAAATTGTTACTATTATAAAATATTTAAGTCATATGAAAATTAGTGTTTTATATGTCTTTGAATGCTTATGAATGGTACTTTGAAAGTTTATGGAAAGCCTGGTAGTTCTATTATTCACATCCTGCAATTTTGTTTTGAAGATGCACTTATAAGCCCAGTCTATCTGAGGCTTTCCCCATCTAACCCTTTAAATGACTCCAAATGTAAAGTCCCTGACTGCACACATAGACCAGGCAAATTTATTTCTTTATTTTTGGCTGCACCACCCAGCTTGCTGCATCTTAGTTCCCCGACCAGGGATTGAACCCATGCCCTCAGCAGTGAAAGTGCTGAGTCCTTACTGCTGGGCTGCCAGGGAATTCCCTAGGCACCTTACAATTTAAGAATAAACATGGGGTCATTCCTCACCCTCTATGTAAACAAAATGGACTTTCAAAGAATATCTTACCATCATCCTGGAAGTTTGCTTACTGTTTTTTGTTTGTTTGTTTGTTTTTGCAGTACGCGGGCCTCCGGACGTGCAGGCTCAGCGGCCATGGCTCACGGGCCCAGCCACTCCGTGGCCTGTGGGATCTTCCTGGACCGGGACACGAACCCATGTCCCCTGCATCGGTAGCCGGACTCTCAACCACTGCGCCACCAGGGAAGCCCTTGCTTACTGTTTTTTGTTTCTATTTTGTGGTTTTGTTTTAGCAAAATGGAAAGATTATAAAAATATCTTTTCGCAGACTCTTTACTAAAGGATAACATGCATTCAGAAAAGTGTATAAATAATGAGTGCACAGGTCAATAAAGTTTTTCAAATGGAACTCATCCCAGTAAATAGTACCTAGATTAAACAAAACAGGACAGAACAAAACAAAACAGCATTACCAGCAACCAGAAGCCTCCTTTATACATCCTTTCCAGTCATTATCCCATAATAATCACTATCCTGACTTCTATCACCTCAGATGAATTTGAACTATACAAAAGTGGAATCAAACAATGTATATATTCTTTTGAGACTAACTTTTCATGCTCAGTATACACTTATGAGATTTATCCATTCTGTTGCAGGAAGCAGTAGTTCTTTTCAATGCTGTATAGAATTCCATTGTGTAAGCAAACCACAATTTATCCATTCTACTACTAATGAGCATTTGGGTGGTTTCTAATTTTTAGCTATTACGAACATTTTTTGTACAGGTGCTTTGGTGAACCTATGTATGCATTTCTGTTGGGTACATATATAGGAGTGGAATTGCTGGGTCACAGAGCATTGTTCAGCTTTAGTAGATACTGTCAAATAGTTCTTCAAAGTAGTTGTACAAGTCTATACTTTCATCAGTAGTGTGTGAGAATTCCTTTTGTTCTAGATCTCTGTCAACATTGGGTATTTTCTCTTTTTCTCATTTTAGACATTCTGATGGTTATGCAATTCCATTCTGGTTTAAATTTGCATTTCCCTGATGAATAATGAAACTGAGCACCTTTTCATATACTGAAGACCCACTTGGATAGGCTCTTTTGTAAAATGGGCATTGAAGTCTTGCCTTTTTCTCATAGGTGTGTAGAAGTTTGTTATATATTATGATTGGATATTAAAATTTAAAAATATTTCTTTTCAGATTGTCAGAGAAAAATGTAACATAAGCAACATCTGGACTAAACCTGGAAAGCCTTAAAAAAAACAGTTTCTATTCTCCTGTAACACAGTTATGACAGGGGAAAAGAGAAACAAAGAGTCTACCTTTAAATATTTAATTCAAGAACTAAGCAAAATAAAAATGGGCTTATAATTTCTGACACTGGAAGAAACCTACTGGGAAGCTGTCATAAATCACAGTATTTTATAGCAATAAAAGAGTCACGTCCTCGAAGCTCACTATTTCTTGTTAATTAAAATTTGATTGTCAAATACATTTTGCAGTTTCTCAGAAGATATGTTTCTGAGAAAAACTGGTAAATAATTGGTTGGATTTTCTTTTTAAAAAAGGACCAGAGGAAAGCCTAGCTTCTGGTTTTAAATACCCTTCCATTCACAAATAAAACAAACAAGTAACTTCTAAACTTTCTAAAAAGACTTCTGCCTTTTATATTGCAATAAATTCCCTTTGAATAGTACACTTTGGTTTTGTTAATAAAAATGTTTCCAAGGGAGACTGGTTTTCATTCTTTGTAATGACAGCAATAACTCCTTGGATTTCTTCCTTACACCATGTTTTTGGTTTTGTTAATAAAGATGGTCAACACTGGTTCCAACTGGAAAAAAAAAATGAAAAAAGCTACTTCTTCGGAAAATTTACCTTTAAAAGTTGATCATCAATCAAGTATTTACTGAGTGCTGTATTTATAAGGAAAGGAAATGAATAAAACCAAAGTTACTAAAAATATATTTCATAATTTTAGCAATTGTCACTGTGCAAATATTTACAAGTAAAAAATGGTACTCATAAAACAGAGTGACATTTATTGTTTCAGGAAACTACCATGATGTTTCACTGAGTATTAAGTGGAGGCAAAAATGCTTCAAGAAAAATTTCAAGATGTACGTAAGCTAATTGTATGGAAGATAAAATAAAGATCTTAATTCATTAAAAATATCCTTTTATTTCAGCTGTATAATGGAGACTCACAAAAATCAGACCAAATACTGTGATACAGTTTCCTTTACCATATGCAGAAGGTAAATAATCTATTACCCTTTCTTTGAGTGATTTGTTTCCCATACTTTGAGAAAATGCTAATAAGAAATATAATCATACTGAACAAAATCTTAGAAATGAGCTCTTCATAATGAGCTCCTGGTACACAAAAGATGATTATCCTTCCCTGTTCACAGACACATCACATCTTGTCCTGTCCTTTGACTGAGCAAACCCAATTCTTTCAATGTATTCACACAGGCTAGATTTTTTTGTGGCTCTTCTTGCACTACCTTTGACACATCATTCCTTTTTTAAACAAATGAAATAAATTATTTCATTTATTTAACTGATGCTTTACAGTCTAGGTGTTCCTAGAAAAAGGGATTATTGAAGTAGGGACCCAAACATCTTATCTTCTCCTATCTGAATCAACAGACCAGAAATCAAATCAACTACACACAACCCATTTGAAATGTAATTTAGCAAGAAAGTTACAAACCAGAGTGTTAAAAAGTGAAAGAATATCCAGTTTTTCTAGTTTTCATGTTAACTAAAGGTAATATCTATGAATAGTTAACTACACAACAGTGCTGCTAAGTTTTTCCAAAGGTACTCTATAGTCTGTCGAATTAAATGTAATAATCAGAGTAAGCAAATTGTCCAACAGGCTGGCTATCCTAGGTGACACCTGATCCTGAATGACACCGTCTTGATCCTGGCAGCTAAACTGGCTTGCTTACTTACTTTTGAAAGTCTGACAAAGAAGGGCAAGCAGAACCAGGTTATTTTTATTCTTCAAAGAACAGAACTGTATTAACCTGAACTAACTTTACAAGTTGCTGTTTCAGCAATTCACTTATTTATAAAATACCGTAAACCTAAGAATGACAGAAATGTGGAGTTTTATAGAGTCTAATTATTGATAAGAACTCACTGGTTCCCTCTCCATGTGTTTAAGTTCAGAGAGCTCCTCATTCAGCAGAATGGTACAGTCTGAGTAGGAGTGAGGAAGGTACCAGAGAAGATAAAGACCTTCATCTGAATTTTAATGATGATTCAGTAAGTTTCTCCTACTTGTCAAGTATGCACAAAGAAAATATTCTCAGTGGCAACGCTTAAGGCTTCCAGACACAAGCAGATATCATACCCATAATTACATGTGAAACTCTGATAGACTGAATCCCCATCAGCGCGCACGTGCGCGCACACACACACACACACATACACACACATACATACAAAGGAAGACAAAAATAAAGAGAAAGAAAAGACAGCTATAAGAGGATTCATATTGCTGAGTCATAACTCATTTTCTTGACTCACTGTTCACTAGGAAACAACAGGACATAATCAATTTTCTTCTCTTTCTGCCCTAAAGAATTAGATATTTTAGAAAGTTCATGCACCTCAAGTGTAAGAATCTGCTGAACCTGATTTCACCAGTCACCTGCTTCACTAAAACTGATAGGGAACTGAAAACAAGAACAACCACCAACAACCACTAGAGAGCGTGAAAGAACAGAAAGAACAAAACCAGCATAACACTTTTCCTCTTTACAGGCTGCTGAGGAAGGTCAAGACCGGAGCAGAAGGGGCAACACAACCATGTGGTCTACATAATAAGACTCCCAGAGTTTTGAGTGGATAATCAGGTAACCTTTATGAGTAAAGAATTAACCTGACAACTCAGAGCATTACAAAACACTGAATTATACCCAAGAAGTAGCAAGAAATTGCAGCGAGAAAGAAGTAACTCCTCTGAATGAGACAAAAGTTTTGATCAACTATAGCCAAACTTTTATCAGAAAAATGTCAATGGCTATGATGCAGAGCTCTTTACCTTCTTTGCTAATTTAATATATAAACTATATGGACATATATTTCATGAAAAAAATTTAGAGAAACTAGTATCAAGGAAAAAAAATCAAGAGCAGTGAAAATGGGCCTGCCTTCAAAATATCAATGGTCAAAAGAAAATTGTTTCACATACATAAGGGAGTTTCTTTCCTGATGTCATTCATTTCACCCTACCCACTCCCTTCCCATTTACAATCTGTCTTTGGTCATAAAATGGGCACCTTATTAGCACACTGCTTTTCTCTAACAGAGAAAGTATAAACCTGAATAATCTGACATCTGTATTCAGGACAGAAAAAGGAGTGTGTTTCCTTCTAATATTTTTCTCTTTCCAATGCATGGTAGTAATTTTATAATTATCAGATTGGTTAATAAATTAGTTTCTTTCAAGTTAGGTCAGTAAAATACCAGCAACAGATTAATGACTTGATTGTTTCTAACATGGGGAAATACACTAAGGCCAAATGTCCATCTTTATCCATCCATCCATCCATCCACCCACCATATACACACATAACATAATATACACACATATATCGTGGCAGTCCTTTCACATACTCCAGAAGGATAAAAGATGAGAGAAAAAAGCTAAGCCCTGGGTAACAGAACATGAACACTGTTAAGTTGGATAGAGCATTATGTCCTCATTCTCACAGCCATCGGTCCTTTTATAAACAGTGTGTTTTAATAATGGATTCGGCAGTAAGACAGTCTCTTGTTTCCTTCTGGGTAGAGAATGTACTTTGTAGTTTGATTTACAATAGCTGAGAGCAGTAGTGAAACTGTTCCTTACAACTTATTGTTCATCCCTCACAAACTTATAAATCACAACTGCATCTACACAGACCTAGTCAAAAACTGGAATAGCAGGTCAAGCTTTAACACAAAAACACTGCATCCCTTCACTGTGCTTATAGCCAAATCAAGCTAACTTGTTCCCAGGAATTGTAAAGAGCCATGACAGATCCTTTTGACAGTGGCTATCCTTACTATTTAGCTCACTAGAATAGTGTGGTCTCTTTCAACCCCACAATGGTCTCCAGAAAAATGGAAAGGGCAGCAACCTTTTTAGGGACTAAATGAAAATGTATGAAGACAGATGTTCACTGTCTGTTGTCACTCTCAAGATCCTCCACTTAAGTTACCCTCTAACACATAATTCATGAGGTGAAGTAACAGAGGACCCTTATAAATGGAGGAAACAGAGCTGGACCTTGGATAAGGAAGCAACTGGTTCAAACAGTTGGATAATTTTAAAATGTTATCTTCCATTAAAAAATATAAATATAGAGAAGGCAGTGAATATGGGATGATGTTTTGCTTCCAGTAAATAGATACAAGTTACCCCCAAACAGCTTTACTAACTTAAATTATACAGTTGCTAAGTCCGAAAGTCTTTAAAAGAAATTAAAATCCATTTGAATTTTAATTTCATATACAGATATTCAGAACATGCCACAGCTATGTAATTGTTTATATAAAAGCAACATTCAAACTACAGTTATTTTCCTTAACTGAAAGCTATTTTTCTGATAAATATTTTGTTATATATTTTTGGTTTTGAACAAGAATATATCAATATTGATGACATCCATCCCCCAATATTTCCTTCCCATAAGATTTCAATCTAGGTTTATGATGCATTTGGTCTTTAGGCAATAATTCATGGTACCTGAGCCAGCAGATACGGTATGGATAAAGTATAAAGCATAAATGTATTGATAGTTGGTACCATGAAAAAACCAGTAAACTGCAGATCATGAGACCTGGATTTTCTTTTCAATTCTGTTGTAATGCTGTGATCTTGAGCAAGCACCAACTCCCTTAGACCTCAATGTTCTCATTGAAAATGGAGAGAGTGGACTGCAGTAGACATCTCTCAAGTCTCTTTCAGATTTAACTTTCAATGAGCTAATTAAAGTTTCTAACTTGTCATCTATTGGCAGAGGATATTAAAAGCCTGCTTGGGCAAAAAACCCCACAAAAAACAAAAAATAAGCAAAGTTCTCATTGTCTATGGATCCAACCTGTTGAGCTTTCCGAATTAAACAGATTTACTACACGCTACTGAGATTCAAGCACGGTTGTTACAATATTATTAATGGTCAATATATTTTGTCTCCCTCAGAGAGAAATGGGCTGTATCCATTCCCAGGTATCTTAATATTTCATAAAGAATCCGGGGAAGATACAGAATAAGAAATCCACTTCAAATTATTAAAAGAACAAGTAAATGTTGCAGTGTTAGTATTTTGCTATGATCATTACACCTTTAATTTATCTGAGTTTCTCAGAAGGCTATTCTTGAGCTGGATTTTGTACTGGATGTTGACAGCCTCCACACAGTATTCCTGTGAACTCACAGTAATGAAAAACAACCTATTTTTTAAAGCCAATAAGCACAAAAGTAAACAGTCAATCCATTTGTGTAAAAAAAAAAAAAAGCACACATTCCCTTTAAATATGTACGAACTTTCAATTTCTGTCTCAGACAGACTCTAGGAACTCTTACCTGGGGTCTGCATTCCGTGAAGTTTCTGGGTGTTGCTAACATGATCCTTCCGGCATGCCAGTCAAAACACTTTCTATACCGTATGGTCACCGTGCTTGCTCACTTGCGCTCTCTCTCTCTCTCTCCACTTTTTTTTTTTTTTTTTTGCTCTCGCTCTGTGCCTCAGACAGATTGGAATGTAGAAAAGCCAGAGCCAACGCCAGTCAAACTCCATCCCCCCCCACACCCCTCCCCGCCCAGTTCTTTTGCTAGAGAGCACTGAACAATGGCTATCCTTCCTGCTCAGAGCGCCTCTCTTTCACAGCACTGGATGCAGGAGGCAATCTAGTTCAGGAGAAGCAATGCGATTTACCAAGCGAGGTAATTCATTTCTTCTGTCCCAAGGGTGGATGAGTACATCTGTGTGTTTTAAGAAGTGATTCATTTTTTTTTAAGCAATCTACTTCAAAATCTGTCCTATTTTAGGGATAGAAAAATAAAACAAATTTCAGAGATTCTTATTTTGAGTGTTATTGTGCTGAATTAAAACATAAACTTTTCTAAGTACAAAACCCAGGGAAATATCTTACAGCTGATGTATATATAGAAGTGTGTTAACACAAATATTGTTATCTTAAAGTCACTCAGTGTGTCACCTTATCGCAATAGAAATATTTTAAATTCAGAAAAGAAAATTTTTATTTCTCGAAATCTTTCATTCAGGTCTTAAGCTAGAACTTCACTTTAAAAATAAAGAATAATTAAAAATTAATTTTATAAACAGAATGGCTCCTAACTGATTAGTCAACTAGTTGTGATGAAACTATAGATAATATCACTATTCTCAGTCATTATTTTGGTTTGTTTTCAAATCTGACGTATTTCTAGGGTTTGTTTTTTTCTACATTCCAAAAAAGGAAGGCAGGTCAATGATGTAATCTTCATTATTGGTATGGTGACCTAACACATTCTGCAGCTGCTCGTTTGCTGAGGTTAGCATGTCAGCATTGAGCAATTAAAAAATTCACTGTTTGAATCACTGAGCAGATTCTACCTGCCACTTCAGACAGCAGAACAGGACAGACATGAGAAGAGCCAGGTTTCAATCTTTTATCTACCGTTTAACAAACAGCTGACGGAAATAAGTATACTCTATCTCTATTTATGTATTTATATATATGTATTATATATCTCTCTCATATACTATCTAGATATACATTTACACACAGATATATTTGTATATGTACACATACATACATATGTGTGATGAGTGTGAATGTATGTATCTTTCACCCTTTTTTCCCTCCACTTTTTCTCTCCAAGTCTCAATGATTCACATTTAAAGTCTCCTTTAATTCCATCATAATTTGGTTTTCGTTATCTGCTTTCATTTTCTTTCAAGGATCATAATACTCTAACATTGCATTTTCCTCTGCCTTTACTTTGAGTTTTCTATTTCTACTTCAGAAGAACTATTCCTATAAATCCTATTGCTACTCAAGTAAGAGTCATAGAGGGGGAAAAGACATAAACAAAAAGTTATACAGAAAAGAACAAACTAAGGATCTGACCATGAAGACTTACAGACCACAGACTCCCACCCTGCCCTATATGAAACAAAACACAAACAACCCCTACCCTCTTCTCACTCAGGTGAGCCTTAAGCTTTATCATTATTTGTCTCATTTATAATTAACCCTAAAATAGTGCAAGGTATACCAAAATTATTTTTACTTATTATTCCTCAAAATATTTATAAAAAATAAGTCATGGGGCTTCCCTGGTGGTGTAGTAGTTGAGAGTCCGCCTGCCGATGCAGGGGACACGGGTTCGTGCCCCGGTCCGGGAAGATCCCACATGCCGCGGAGCGGCTGGGCCCGTGAGCCATGGCCGCTGAGCCTGCACGTCCGGAGCCTGTGCTCCGCAACGGGAGAGGCCACAGCAGTGAGAGGCCCGTGTACCGCAAAAAACAAACAAACAAAAAAAGTCATGATTTCCATCATTCTATCCAAGAGTCAGAGTCTAAGTTAGAGTCTAAGCAGTGAGTCTAAATTATCAGGGAAAGAGATTTCAGCTCAATAAAAGGAAGTCAGAGCCATTGCAAGGCGCTTTCCGAAGGGGCTGCCTACTACAAGAGGTAGTGACGCCCTAACTCTTCCCACACGGGTTGGCAGCCCATCTGATGAATAACTGTAGTGCAGCAGCTTTCAAACTATGCTACTGAACTCGTGTTCTGATGATAAAAAAGAATAATAGCAATCTTCCGTGACATGACAGAGAAAGTTCATGTATACAATTTTCTCAAGTGTGATTTTTTAAATATATTTTAAAATGTTAGAATCTGTTGCTGTTAATTAACCTTAAAGATGCCTGGAATAGTTCCAAATTCAGATCGATAATGACATTTTCAGATATTTGAAGGTGAATTATAACAATAATTTATTGTGTTCTGCAAAAAGCACTTTCACTACCTAGAGTTCTGATACTTGAGTAAATCTGAGAAGCACTGTTGAGGAAACAATTTTTCATATACCCAAATATGATGTTATTCCATTAGTCAACACTGTTCAAAGGATATTATACACCATATTTTATTAATTTCTATACTAAATCTTTTCACAAGTATGCATTCCTATTTATAATCCCGTTTTATGCCTTCTAGCCTTGATGTTGCTGCTTCTCTATCTAGAAGTTCCTTCCTTGCCTGGTCTGCCTGTCATACTCTTATTTACCCTTCAAAACCCAGATTTAAAATTATATTCTTAGTGTGGTTTACCTTATTTCCTACCAGAGTTGATTACATTCTCCTCTGTATTTTTTTTTTTTACTCTCCACTATTTTTTTCTCTTTATAGCCTTCATCATTCTCTAACATTATACTATGTACTGATGTTTAATGTCTCTTTTCCCCACCAGAACATGAGGTAGATGAGGGAGGGGCTTTGTCTTGTTTTCAGCTTATTGCTAGAGCCTAGAACAGTGCCTGGCTTAATAGGTACTTAATCAGTGATGCCTGGATGGAGAGATGGATGGATGGATGAAAAAAATATATTTCAATTACCAAACCTTTGTAAGTACTTACACTGAGGAGTGCTTTAGAATAACTTGAGGACAGGGACCATAGCATATCCATTTTCTGATGCCACAGCCTAGCACTGTATATGTACATGCGGTGAAACAAGAATATAAAGGAATTTGTCTCAGGTTTGTGCGATTTCAAGTTAACTAATTGAAGCCAATCGAATTATATACGAAGGGAAAATAGTCATTTCATCATTTACCCAATTAGGACCTACTTATAATAGGTGAAATCCTGATCCCTAGATGTTGCTTCTTGGAATAATTTTTAATGTCTCTGAACCCACAGCCATGTGTTGTGCTGCCTTGATCACAGAAATGCAGCTTTTGAGGTAGACACTGAAGAGACTGATAAAATCTTAAACTACGACACTAAGAAGGAGTTCTCTAAGAAGCTGGAGAAGCACGAGTAAATGGCTCACACTCCAGCCATGAGCTCAAGTTACAAAGTAACTGAAATCCATGTCCATGCAGAAAATCCCTCATGGGTTAGAAGAGCCTCATAGAGTCTGAAGGCATTTTGAAATGATATATTGGATCACATAACTAGAAAGCTCAATTCAGCACCCAGCATATTCATTTTGGTTAGATGAGGGCACTTGAGCCATTTTATTTTTGCAAATGGTCACTATGTTGTCAATATCTGGTTTCACATTTCTCCCCTATACAGAGAGTTGGATAGGGTTGTCTTGACTAATCCATCTTATGCAGTCATGATCCAGCACTGTACTTACTAAATGGTTCAACTAGGTTGAACTACGTGAAAATGCCATTTTTGTAAGTCAAAAATAGTCGAATATCAGCAATGATCAAATGAATAATAAGAAAGATTCAAACACTGAATGAAGGGCTGGAGTAGATAATTTTAAATGTCTCTTCTGGTTCTGGAATTCCATATTATAATTCAAACATAAATAAGAACATCAATCAAATTTAAAGATTGGTCACCACCCTGTCAAACTATGGTCCTATTATAACTTAACACAGCACTCTGTTCTTGTCCTTCTTGGAACTTATATAATGTTTGCCACATAATAAATGCTTAATAAATATCTGCTAAATAAACAAATAGCTTGAAAACAGGTATAAATGGACTACCGAAGGCTGTCTCTATGTGAGTTTTCAAGTTCAGTGTCAACGAATATTGGTTTTGTTTCTAAAAGGCTAGGATATTTTTTTCTAGTCATGAATCAAACAGTATGTTTTGTGAACTTGGAAGAATATGGATAGTACATTTTCTCCCTACCCCTTACAAAAGCAATTATGGAATTCTGACTTTGGTACAGGTATAGAAGTCAATGTAACAGCCATTAAGAAACCCTAAAACTATAGATGCATGATTTTCTGAAAATCAAAGGGCACACACAAAAAAGCTAGCTGCATATAATTAAAAGTTACTTGCACATCTACTTTCTTATCAAACAAATTAACAAATGAGCAAACAAACAAAAAATCCTGGTAATACATGTCATCTCCTCCTCCAAGCAGATACACATATTGATAGCAGTCAAACTGAGGTGTACACCAGTCTGTACGTGTGCTCCCTCTTCTGAACAGCAGATGATCAGAGACACAGCTTCTTCTAACCATAAACACAGTTTCTGTTAATGTCTCCCCATAAACCAGACTGACATTCTGATGCTGTGGCCTTCCTACTGCATTCTTTTCAGAGTTCATATTAGAAAAGGAAACCATTGTTTATAACTAGAATGACAAACACTAAAGTCACCCACTTATTCAGAAATGCCACTGAAATTCTAATTTTTATTCCATTTTATTTCTATATGATGGGACCACAAGGCATGCTTCTCTTCTGATAAAAAGGCATTATAAAGACCGAAGGATCTGTTAGTCATATGGTTAGCAAAGTACTCAGAGTGTTTAGAAAAGGCACATGCCAGACAAGTGACAATTTTGATGGCCACACAACGTTTTTACAACTTCTGGCTAGGCATTAGAGCTTTGCCTTGCTTTTCCAGCTAAGATGATGTAGTAGACTGCACTTGGTTACCTGAAATGGCCATTGGTCAGGAGAAAGCATTACAAAGAGCAGACAAAATCACACATCAGTCACCCTTCTCAATACTCAGGCTGTCATATGAATAGGACCGTACTTCAAAGAAAAATAAGTAAAACCTTTGTGGAAAAATCCAGGCAAATCTTTTTCTAGTTTTATTTCAGTGTATGAGTAATAATATACTACAGAAACAAAAGTAACACTTCTATTTCTATGAAAAAAATCATTAATAAACAGTAAGAAGCAACTAAAAGCTTTCTGGGATAGGGTTGGATATTAATGGATATCTCAATGTGTTCACAGAGCCAAGGACATGCCTGTGACACTGGCCCTCCTCATTTAAAAGAAGAGCTTAAACTGAACTTTAATAAAGCCTTCAAAAACTCATTTTCTTCAGTGGCTTTAAAATACATATATAACTATCTGCACCGCTTGGCTTGTTGATTTCCTGTTAAGCTAATCTGCTGTCACAACTGAAGTACTGTTAGTCCACCTTTCCCATATAATGCAGATAACACTTCAGTTTCAGTAAAAATATGTCATTAGGCATTTATTTTTGCCTTAGTTTTAAAGAATATTTGCAAGTGTGGGCTACTGTTTCCATAAGTCTACTTATAAAAAGCAAAGATGTTATGGTACAGTCATCTTTGGCATACCACTGATACAACAACATATATATGTA
This sequence comes from Pseudorca crassidens, assembly GCF_039906515.1. Classification (NCBI taxonomy): domain Eukaryota; kingdom Metazoa; phylum Chordata; class Mammalia; order Artiodactyla; family Delphinidae; genus Pseudorca; species Pseudorca crassidens. The sequence continues at coordinate 133,432,941 of NC_090297.1, read as the reverse complement.
CTATATAATTGAAAACACTAGTGCATACGGCAGGTAAAGTCCACTTCACTCAATTTCCATTACTCTCTTACAACTAACTAAAGCAAGCTAAAATCTAGTAGAACTCCAAGAGATAAATCATGAAGCAAAGAGGACATCAAAATGGACAACAGACACATGAAAAGATGCTCAACATCACTAGTCATCAGGGAAATGCAAATCAAAACCGCAATAAGATATTATCACCTCACACCCGTCAGAATGGTTTTCATCTAAAAGACAAGGGACAACAGGTGCTGGTAAGGATGTGGTGAAAAGGGAACCCTCATACACTACTGATGGGAATATAAATTGATCCAATACTATGGAAAATAATATGGATGTTCCTCAAAAAATTAAAAATAGATCTACCATACAATCCAGCAATTCCACTACTGGGTATATACCCAAAGGAAATGAAAACAGTATTTTAAAGAGATATATGCACTCCCATGTTTACTGCAGCATTATTCACAATATCCAAGATACAGAAACAACCTTAAATGCCCATCAACAGAAGAGTGGGTAAAAAAGATACGATTTATATACCGATGAAATATTATTCAGCTATGAGATAGGAGGATAGCCTGCCATTTGTGACAACATGCATGGACCTTGAACACATTATGCTAAGTGAGGTAAGTCAGACAGAGAAAGACAAATATGGTATGACATTACTTATATATGAAATCTAAAATGTCAAACTCAAAACAAGTCAGACAGTAAAATGGTGCTTACCAGGGGATGGGTTTGGGGGGACAAAACTGATGTTGTTTAAGGGTATAGACTTGCAGTGGATAGTAAATAGGCCATAGAGATCTAATGCACAATGTAATAACTACAGACAACAAAATTATATTACAATTAGGTAATGTGAAAATAGCATTACAACGGTAATCATATTACAATATATAAATGTATCAAAGTAACATGTTGTACACCTTAAATTCATATAATGTTACGTGTCAAATATATTTGATTTTTTAAAAGATGGTTCTGATTATTTTTTTAACATCTTTATTGGAGTATAATTGCTTCACAATGGTGTGTTAGTTTCTGCTTCATAACAAAGTGAATCAGTTATACATATACATATGTTCCCATATCTCTTCCCTCTTTGATTATTTTTTAATAGAAAAATCCATTCCCCAAAGGAAAATTGAAATTATTAAGCAAGGGGAAAATTAATGTGTGGTACTTCTAGTCATTACTTCTGAACCATTAGGATGGTGATAGTAATAAAAATTAGACCCTTTTATTCAATTATATTCTAGGCTCCAAGAGTGCATCTCTGTTCCACTTTATGATACTAGTGTTATAACATTTTCATTTCAAATATTACATTTTGAAATACATACATGTTTCCCCTATTTTTTTGAAAAGGGTTATTTTTGAAAGTTCCTATGTAATGATATGAGATTTTTTCTTATTTTAAAAGGTGAGATGAATGATCTGCCAATCTGTTAAAGTCAAGTGTAAAACACTATGGACATGAAAAATAACTCCATAAATATTCAGTTTCAGAAAATATCAGTAAATATGAAAAATAACTTTCAAGAGGTTAAACTTCCTTCTAAATTTCTGCACATACAGTATAAAAAAATTCTTTATAGTTACTGAATAAAGTTCTACATAATAAGAAATAAATTAGACAGTCTTCCAGAAAAGGCAAAAGCAATGGTACAAAAGGTACAGAATTATGAGACAAGGCACATAGTCAATTCCAAACCAGCAATCCTACAAAGAAAGCACCATGTAGTTCAGCAACAAAAATACTGCATTCAAGGACTGATTTACCATTTGCTTTAATAACAAATTTTTCGATCCGTCACAACGGATAACGTATTTTCTCTCCGCAATAGAATATGGCATCTAACTTTATTATTGCTGAAGCTAAAAACCAATGAAAAACTTGAAAATCATCTATGAGAGATTTGTTTCAGTGATAGGAGTGATGTAACCCCAATAAAAAACAAAAATTTGGGTTTTAACATATTCAAGAATTATGATTATGTGCCTGTACTATTCTTTAACATACCTTCAATAATGGTTACTATTAACAGATAAATCTGCCCCAGGATATAATAAAGTTAGAGTGCCTATGGCTTGGGTTTATGAACTAATTTAAAACTAAATAATGTACTTAACATGCTGGTCTTAAAATGTCATATTGATAGAAAACAAAAATAAGTGAAAAACAGCTGTATTTAGGGGGAGTCTAATACTTCAGTGATATTTTATAAGTGACAAAAACTGAGAGATAAAAGAGGGGTTAATGAATTTGCTAAGGAAATAGTCATTGGTGACTAAGGGCAGAATCACACTCCCACTATTAGATCTCTCAAGAGGCCATCCAGAGAAATAAGAACAGGGATATTTGTGTATGGGAAATGGAAATATCCCTTTCCCCCTCATGTCAGGAAATAAATACAATGGTTTCTATCTCATTGGCAAGAGAAAGATCACAACACTGCTTTTAAGGATATAGTTTTGTCCTTTGTCCTTTGTTCTAGGTTTGAATTTGTAAAATGTGATTATTATGGATCATGGTTTACCCTGTACCGTCAGCTTTTGCATGATTAAAATGATCTCCTATAAAACATTCAAAATTTCCTAAGGTTTTCATGATACATATTTTAAATTCTATGTCACATGAAATTAAAAAGAATATGATGAACTGGAAAATGCTGAAAATATATTGTGCATCCTTGTTCACTGTTTAATTAGGCTCAATATTTATTGAGGGCTATTAAGTGCCAAACATGTTCTTGGTAGAGAAGTTCTCTAAATGATGCATGAAGTTGCATCTTTAAGTAAACAGAATTTCATTCATCACAGTTTTTCCTAAGATTGCCAATAGCAACAAGAAACCTATATATTTTGTTTTCATATTTTCAAATAAATGACTACACATTATTTTCCACTAAGTGATGGTAAAACAGACAACTCTGCTAATAAATTTATTTTTTTAACGGTATAAGGAGATAACCGTTGACAGCATCATAGGACTCGGGAGTACTCATCCTCTTTTTTTTTTAGAAGAGATTTTTTTTAAATTAATTAATTAATATTTGGCTACGTTGGGTCTTCGTTGCTGTGCGCAGGCTTTCTCTAGTTGCGGTGAGCGGGGGGCTACTCTTTGTTGTGGTGTGCAGGCTTCTCACTGCGGTGGCTTCTCTTGTTGTGGAGCATGGGCTCTAGGTGCACGGGCTCCAGTAGTTGCGGCACGTGGGCTTCAGTAGTTGTGGCTCATGGGCTCTAGAGTGCAGGCTCAGTAGTTGTGGCACATGGGCTTAGTTGCTCCGCAGCATGTGGGATCTTCCTGGACCAGGGCTTGAACCTGTGTCCCCTGCATTGGTAGGCGGATTCTTAAGCACTGTGTCACCAGGGAAGTCCTAAGAACTCAGCCTCTTTTGCTCACCACTCTAAGGTGAGCAGCAGAAAGAGCATAGAAGTTCAGAGGACTAACTGTAGGTGAGATTACCAGGTTCAAATACCAGCTGTGCCATTTACTACTTACAGAGTCTTGGAAAAGCCCTGCCTTGGTTTCATTAAATATTAAAAAAGTAAACAAACAGAGATAATAATAGTACCTAGCTCATAAAGTAAGTAACTATTTGCGAAGTGCTTGGAACAATTCCTGGCACAAACCACTATGTAAGCATTTGTTGAATAAAATAAAATAAAAATAGTATTCTGTGTGTTTGGGGGAGGGAGGCTGTAAAAAGGAGGGGGGTGGGAATGAGAACAGTTTTTATCATTCATCCCTGATTTGACATGGCATTCTTTCCCTCAAAAAGCTCACCTTCTTGTGATAAATATATTTATGGATTTCTTCATTTACCAGGACTCACAAGCTATCATCACCTTGGATTCTCTAAATGGTTCTTTTCCTTCCATTTATAAAAATGTTTAATTCTTTTACCAGAGATCACTTTTAATGTGTTCATTACATGGTCTAGAGTACATCCCCCTGCAACTACAATCATGTGAAGAAGTCTGTAACTTTGTCAAAAAAGTATTACTCTTACCAAGACTATTAGATATAAGACACTACATATACCCTATACTGTAATAGTAGATGCCTCGATAAGAAAATGCTGACATTATAAATTACCCAAGGAGAGGTACAAATGAAATGTTCTGTGAAATAATTTCTCAGTAGGTATGTAGGATAGTAGCTTACAGAACTTTGGGCATATATTTCAAGCAGCAACAGTAAAACAAACTAACACATCACTTATGTTCCTCATATTATGGGCTAATATTAGCTCAATCTTCTGGACTTACTCAATGAAATAATTTTGAGAAAAGATTGTGCAGGGTTTACTAGTCACCTGATAGTAATGCTGTAATAAAGTGGAACTGAAATAAACTGGTGCCTTCACTTTAGCAGTCAACAACATTCATACTTTTCCTTCCACAAATGATTCTGATAACTTAAGGCAATTTAGTCAACAATATTATCAACCAAGATTTATTGAATGTATAATAAATACTGATCTAAATACTGCTGGAGATAGATTTCCCTGTCCAGTTGATAGTAAGAAGTACATCCAAAGTGGTTAAAGGGCATTAAATTTCGTCAAATTAATTGTTTGCTGTGTACTTCATTTCTGATTACATATTTACTATCTGTGACTGTTTTTTAATGAAAGGAGTTGTTCTCATGAAAAATCTGGCATCTAGAATGTTTGTCATAATCTATTAAACTATGAATAATTTGTACTTAAAGTCTGAAATTTCAGTACCCTACTTAAAAACTAGTTGGATTTTAAATGTGTTCATACATCGATTGTATGGAACTCAAGATTTCTTTTCTTACAGAAAATACAGCAAAACTGGCAGAGGGAAAGAAACAAACATTTAATGAGCACCCAGTATGTGCCAGCATTCTTCTGGGGAACTTAATTTTAACATGTTATTTTTCACAACCCTGTAAAGTAGTAACTATCATGCTGATTTTACACATTCAGAAGGTTGTTTCCTTAAATTACACATTACTTTATTAAGTAATATATGTACACTGTGGGAAAAATCTCAACTATACTTAAAATCAAATAGGCTAATAAAAAAACAGCAACCCCATAATCCACCCCATCAAAGGCATTCCTTCTTTTAATTTTTAGCCTTGTCTTTTGGTATTTATCTCAACATTTCTAAATAAAACCTAGTGGTATAAGAATATTATTTAGATATGTTGAGATTAAATTGAGAAGGCCCTAAAAGCCTTCTATCCTCTTACCTCAGTTTGGACTGGACACTCTCTCAGCCAGCTACATGGCTGCCATCCCGGGACATCCCTTCACCAGTATTCTGGGGATTCCCTTTGTCTTCTTCTTGTCCTTTTCGATTTACCCCTTCTGTTACTTGACAGATCATTTAGCTTGGAATACAATTTCAGTTTAGAGTCATGATCGCTTGGAACTTTAATAGCACTACTCCATGGTCTTAGCCTCTAACATTGCTGTCAAGAACTCAGATGCCACTCTTATTCGAATGCTGTATAGCATATTTTTGTTTCTGTTTTAAATCCCTGAAAACTTTTAGGAGGTTCTCCTTATCTCAGATGTTCTGAAATTTCCTGAAGATGTGCTTTGAAATAGGTCTTTATTTACGTTGCTGAGCACTTAACAGCTTCATTTAACCTGGAAACTCATAACCTTCAGTTCTTGGAATTTTTCCTTCAGATCTTGACCAAATGTCCCTTAAACAGTGAGATTTTCCCTGGTCATCTCATATAGAATAATGTTCCTCTGCCTTCTTGCCCACCCACAGTACTTTCTAGATCCTGTACCCCACCTCAATTTTCCCCCACTGCATTCATCATCACTATATGACATAACGTAGAGCTGTCTATCTTTGTCAGTCTACTTCTACCAGAATGTAAGCTCCATGAAGGCAGGGGCTTTGGTCTGCACTGCTGACTGTTTTGAATGCTTTATTCACATAGGCCAGAACAGTGTGCAGCACATAACAGAAATTTTTAAAATATATATGATTAATGAAAGGATTATCTCCATAAGGAAAGGTAATTTGCTAAGTCAGTCACTCTGTAGGGCTTTGAATCGGGAACAAAATCTTGGGAAGAGAGAAAAGACAGACAAGGTCTCACAGCCATTTGTCAGTAATTTAAGTCATTTAAAAATAAGAAATAGCCAATCAGTAATTGCGATTTGTACAAAGGGATGGGGAAGCACCATAATAAACTGGATTTTGAGTCATACATATTTGGGTTTGAATTTTGGTTCTGCCATTCACTTGGTATCAGTATTCTTGTCTATAAAATGAGGATAATAACAGCGTCTGTTTCACAGGACTACTGCCAGGAGTAGATGACAGAATGCATAGCCAGTCCTTAGCATGGTCACTATTTATTTATTATTATTATTATTTTTTTTTTGCGGTACGCGGGCCTCTCACTGTTGTGGCCTCTCCCGTTGCGGAGCACAGGCTCCAGACATGCAGGCTCAGCGGCCATGGCTCACGGGCCCAGCTGCTCCGCGGCATGTGGGATCTTCCCGGACCGGGGCACGAACCCGTGTCCCCTGCATCGGCAGGCGGACTCTCAACCACTGCGCCACCAGGGAAGCCCAGCACGGTCACTATTTCGTCATCATTGTGTCTATCTGGCCACACTTGTTTCTTCATATTCATAACTATTCTTTATTTTTATTCTAAAAATATAAAGAGATAAAACTGATAGAGCAATCAGTGATACTAAGAAACAGGAAGAATCAGAGATTCACATTTAAAATAGCCAGTTCATGGTATTGTATCCAAAAAACATGATAGGAGGTGAGATAAAGTCTACACAGCATACTTATTCAAGAATTTATTGAATTTATCAAAAACAAAAACAAAAAAAGCAAACAACCCTATTGCAGCAGTCTGCAACCCAGAAGAGGGCCCTTAGCAGACATCAAATCTGTTTGCTGTTTAAACCACCCAGTCTATGGTATCCTATTATAGCAGCAGGAACTAAGACAAGTACTATGTAAGAATGTATTATTTAGGCATAAATACAACAGAGCAGTTAAATTCATTTCTAAGTTTGGGAAAGCTTATGGAAATTTTAGTATAATTCTAATTTATTAACCATAGAAACACATTTAGTTATAAAAGCTCATCTTTATCAATAACCCTATGCTATATCACTGACATTAAACATTATTAGAAGAGGCCACATTTTCTCCTCATTCCTATTTTGCATGTGGTTTCTTTTTTGGAAGGCTTACCTACCACAGTGGAACTTTCTAGCTTTGAGCAGCTACTCCAAGGCTATTTTTATCTAATTGTTTTGTGCACTGCTGATGATATTCTGCTTTTAAATATATTTTTCTCTCTCTTGCTGTCAGTCACTCCCAATGTATTATTTCACAGGCTCCCTCCCTAGCTCATCTGGTTCCTAATACACACATCTGAATACTTCCCTACAGTTCCTACTTTTAGAAATTACAAAAGGTTTGTTTAAATGTTTTTGACTCTTTGATGGCACAACTTTGATTAAAGGAAAAGGAAAAAAACCCAAAGGGCTCTAAGATATAAAAAAATGAACTGACATAAAATAATAACCTTTATTACCAGTTCTCTTTCTACTTCAGTCTCTTCCACTTCCTTCCTATCCCAAGAATTCATCTTCTTTTTACTTTTTTCTACCTTGAATTTTTCCTGTTATTCTCTACTCTGTAGTTAGAAATAACATGGCAAACACAGACAAAATAAAAATTATTTTGTAAGCAAAGGAAAAAAATGAAATGGATGGGAAGTTCCTGTTGTGATATATTAACTGTCAATTGAAATGGGAAAAAGTTAACGTGCAAATTTCTGAAGACAACAGGAAAGTAAATAGGCTGTACATTTCAGAGAAAAGAAAGTAGTCAGAACAATCCAGCAGACACAACAGCTTTATGAGAAACTTGGGAGCTTCCTTTCTTAAGTATTGTTACTATAGAAATTAGATGGCAGGGGAGTGCCAAGAGGGTCATAACAAAACACGCTTCATCCCTGGAGGCAGCTCCAGTCTGTTTTGGATACAAACTCAACTAGATTTTCCACCTCTCTGATTTACAAATCCTTCTGTTTGAAATATAAACTAAAAAGGCTTCAGTAAATAGCTGAGCCAAACCTGCTCCCTGCCCCCCCCCCCAAAAAAAAGAACAGGAGGAGGGGGTGGGAAGGGTTGGGGAGGTGGGGGGAAGGAGAGAGGAGAGGGAGACACTGCTGGTGCAAGTAAAGTAAGCAATGTTTAGATAATTTTGCTCAACTTATCTGAATCATATATTTTTTCTTTTTGGGAAAGTTTCCATAGCAGCCAAGAGCCTAGATCAAGTCTCAAAAATAAATCTCAAGATGCACTATAAACAACTCCACTCCCATCTTTCTACCTCAAGTTACATAACAGAATGGTGAATTATGACTGTACTTTAGAAGAAAGGAATTTGCCAAACTGTGCAAGTAAAAATGGAAAAAACAAATGAGTAAAGTCATGAGATACAGAGACAGGATGCTTCCTAAGATGCCATACCTGAAACTTCTTTATTGGGTTGGTTTAAACCTATCCAAGCAAAATCGGAAACATAAAATAAGAAACCTAACACTTCTATTATCTCACTGGTTCCATGAGTCAGAGAGAACTGAAGTTTGTCTCAAATCAAAATTTATGTTGTTGGTCATGCATTCTTCTTTCAAATCATAATAAACATCTCTTCAGATAAGGAAGCTGAGGCTGACGGTTAAAAATGATGAGAAGAGGGGATTTCCCTGGTGGTCCAGTGGTTAAGACTTCGCCTTCCAACGCAGGCAGTGTGGGTTCGATACCTGTTTGGGGAGCTAAGATCCCACAGGCCTTGGGGCCAAAAAACGGAAACATAAAACAGAAGCAATATTGTAACAAATTCAATAAAGACTTTAAAAATGGTCCACTTCAAGGGAGGGGGTATCTGTACGTGTATGGCTGATTCATTTTGTTGTCTAGTGGAGGCTAACACAACATTGTAAAGCAACCATGCCCCAATAAAAATTAATGTAAAAAAAAATGGTCCACATCACAAAAAAAAAATCTTAAAAAAAAAAAAATGATGAGAAGAAATGGAATTGGAATCCAGTTAGCGCAACTTCAAAGCTTGTGCCGTTTCCACTGCCTCACAACTGCCTCTGATAAAGGCAATCCTTTCAGAGAGAATGGAGAGTTCCAGTCACAGGTATGAACTTTCTTTCCTAAAGCAGTAAGCTCCCTACCTGTGAGATAACTGCTAAATCTGCTCCTGTGATTTTGATAGACTAATTAATCTCTTAACCAAAACTCCAACAATAGCACACATGTGTATGCTATCAACCTGAAATGCAGCAGAAAGGATAAAAAGATCATTTTCTATTATTAAAAGAACATATTTTATCTTACCATTCTGTATAGGAACAAGAAAATATTTAATAAAAGCTATTTACTACCAACAAAATCTTTAAAAAAAAAAAGCACAGATGCTGTGCTCACTAACACAACTATGGTTACAATATTAACCAGCAGCACAATCTAAGAGTTCAGATCTGACATTTGCAACCAGGTACACTCGACGCTATGATTTGTTAACTTGGACAATGGCGCATACCAACTTTGCATTTATCAGAACCAACAGTTGTGACTGTATAACTGTTTATAGTCCCTGTGGCCGCATAATGATACTAATTCTCTAATTTCGTTCCTAAAATATTTCTCTGAAGTGGATGTGGTTTTCCCTGCAGAGGATGGGGGTGGAGGGGAAATACTTCCCACACCTAAGATTACTTTTCACTTTGAAGTGCCTCACCTGAAAAAGTCAAGCAAAGGTTTCTCTAATGTGTCAGTCATTTGCTCAACAATCACTCACTCAACCTGCAACCATGCACAAAACAACCTGACTCACTCACTCAACCTGCAACCATGCACAAAACAACCTGCTAGTTGCCATGGCGACACCAAAATGAAGATAGTGTTGTCAACTAAGAGGTTCCAATCTAGTAAAGAAGATACACACCAACAACTTGTTAAAAGCGTAAGGACGTAAAAAAGGAGCTGTTTATCAGAGATAAATGCTGTGAATTCGGATTAGTGGAATAAAAGGAAAAACTGCCAAGAGGTGATATCTATCTTGGGCTTCAGGACAAATGGGACTATCATAGATGAGGGTGGTGGAGTGAGAGAACATAGCAAGATAATCCAGGCTGATGGCCCAATGTGAGCAGAAGCCCAGGTGTGAGAATGCCCGGGAAACCTGAAGCAGTCCTATGACCTGGACCCAGAATATCTGTGGTGGGTAAAGAAAAAGGAAGTTAGAGAGCTAAGTCTGGGTCAGAATTCAGAGGACCTGTAGTGTTATCGCAAATCTGGATTTCATCCTATAGATAATGGAGATCCGGCAAAAGTGTTTAAAGAAATAAAGTAATATGATTCAATAGTGATTTTAAGAAGATTAATGCCAAACAAGCAGTGAAAGGAGTAGCATGAAGGAAGAAGACAGAACCAAGAAGAGATAGATGGGTAGTTATTAAGACAACTAGGTAGAAACAAATGAGTAATGTAAGGTTAGAAGGACCAGAAGGATGGTGGTCATATTAACAGAAACAGCAATCACATAAGAACAACAGGCTGTGGGGAAAGGAGGGAATAAAGAAGGGAACTACACAAAGAGAATGGCTTCAGTTTTGAACATTCCAGTAGAGATGTTCAGATGACCAATTGGGAATTCAGGTCTGGAACTGAGAAATTAAAGCCAGAAATAGGGACTTAAAAGTTATTGGCACCAAGATGATATCTGGAAACATGAAAATAGGTGAAGTCATCTACAAAGAAAGGACAAAGCAAGCGAAGAAGGGTAAGGATAAGACCTTTAGATACCTGCACTTACAAAGAGGGAAATAGTCAAGAAGGTACAGCGAGGGAGAAACACAGCCAAGAGAAAAAAAGTTACAGGAGTCAAGAAAGGAGAGCTCTAAAGAGGGGAAGGAAGTCAACCATTACAAACTCTGAAGAGAGTTAGAAGGTGAAGAGGACAGCAGTTATGGAGCTTATCACAGCTCTGAGACTGCTAGAAATTTCAGTGGCAGATGAAATCAGATTTCAAGGTACAGAAAAATATGAGTAAACTGCTTTTTAGAAAAGGTTGATGAAGAACTGAACTAGTCCTAAAGTGTCCTAACTTATAGTCAGTTCTAGAACCAGATAATATACTAAAAATTAGAATGTGACAGTTACTGGAGAAGGATGTTAAGTGAATCAGTGAGAGAGCAGAACTAGGAATGACTCAAGTGTGCTATTTTGATTTTAACTTATCTAGCTTCTAAAATAGAGTAAATTTTATGAATTAAATACTTATAATAAAGTGGGAAGAAGCTGGCTTTAGTCATAAAAGCATTAATCTATGTTGCTTATCACCTCAAGTCTAAGAGGATATTACAACTAGTATTGAACAAGCATGGAAACTTGCTTTAGTTATTGTCATCATTTATTTGCTTAGATTTCTATGTCCTTATTGTCAATTTGATCCCAAATTCGTTTCCTGTTGTTTCAATTAATTCAGTTATATCAATTTGGTGTTCTTGGAGGCGTCTTCACGGCAGCCTTCTGACTGCTCCAGTCTGAACTGGCTGTCATCACTCTGTGGCTGCTACCGAGCTATGTAACCGGGTTCCCGCTGCACCCTCCGTCTCTCCCCTGAACTGGATCTCCTATCCTATATCCCACATCCTGCTCGTTCGTGGTTAACAATGTATCCCATTAGCCTCAGGAGAAATGATATGTAGGAGGTAATTTTTTTAACCTTGTATGTCTGAAAATGTCTTTATCTTATCCTCATGTGCAATTAATGACTTACAGCTAAATACAGAATTCTATATTGAAATAATCTTCCTTCAGAAGACTGAGGGCATTCCTCATTGTTTTCTAGCTTCTGAAACTGCTGATAGAAGTCTGAAGCCATTCTGATTTCTGATCCTTAGTTTGTAATCTGTTTTTCCTTTCTTTGGCAGTTTGTAAAAAGGCCTCTTTGTCATCAGAGACAAATTGAAATTTCCCGAAAATGTGCCTTGTCATAGGCACTTAGTAATTCCTTTCAATCTGGAACCTCATATCCTTCAGTTGTGGGAATTTTCTTAAATTATTTTGCTAGTGATTTCCTCCCCTTGTTTTTCTTTTTCTGGAACTCATTGTTTTGACTTCCTAAATGATACTCTAATTATTTTATCTTTTTTTTCCTCTACTTCCTGGGATAGTTCCTCATTGTCATCTTCCAACACTTCTATTGAGTTTTATTTCTGTTAAAATTTTTTTAATACACAGCAGCATTTTGGCTTTGTGTAACATTCAGTTCTTGTCTCACATATGTAATATTTTCTCTCTCTGAAGATAATCATAATTTTTTTTTTAAGTTTTCTATTCCCTGCATACCTCTGTCCCTCCAAGTTTCTTTTTCCTTTTGTTTTTATTTGTTTTGGATTTTTTCTTTCAAGCTAGAGGCTTTCCCTCTGATGACTACTAGCTTTGGGAATGTCAGTGTCCTTAGGTCTTTCCTCTTGGGCTGGTTAAATATCCCCATGGCACTGATCTCCTGCCTGGAGGGTAAAAGGCAAGTGAGGGAGACAGGTGGAGGGGTCTCATCATTCAGTATGCAGGTGTTCATTTTATTCCCTCGTATTTGGTAAAGTGCTCTGTGCTCTCAACTTTGCCTGGTGTAACCCAGTCCAGAGACCCTTGAGTTTTCTCCCCCACAGAATTAACCTACAGCCTTCCATTAGGGTAGAGATAGGGGCAGGAAGAGCAACGATTCAGTGGTCTGGGGGAGAGGAGAAGACTGAGGGATCTACTACTATGTGTTCCTGCTGCCATCGATTCCTGAGCTATTTGAAGATTCTGCGGTAAAAATCTGGTTGGTTCTTGGCTTTCTTCGTTGCTAGATTAAGATTTGGCTTTCTCAGGTCAGCTAGGACATTTACCACACTCCATTTGCTTTCCAGCTTTCAATTTATTATTATGTATTATTGTTTTTTGTGGTTGTTTTCTTCTTTGCCATTCTCCTTATCCTTGAAGGATCATGTCTTTAAAAGAATATCCCTTTACTATAGTTGTAGTGGGGTTTCTGCGAGGAATATAAATTATATGCTTATGTTCAATCCACCATTTTTCTCTTCAGAAGTCCAGGCTGAATCAAAAACCATTCCTGATGCCACTCATTAATATTCCCACCCAATTCTCCAACTACCATAGTGGTTTACTAAGGTTAATATTGCCTTAAGACTGGTCGAGAGAGGCCCCTCACCTGGGCATCACATTTTAGAGGGCTCTACTTGGTTGGTAGCACCAACCCCAACAGAGCTTGAATGTATCAGCCAGGATGTCCACATGCCTGTTTGTAGGGTCTCTCATGACATGGGACCAAATTTGAAAATTCTAGCCTGACGTTCCAGATTGTTATAAAAGTATACAGTCAAAGTTGAAGAACAGAATGTATTTTATTTAAGTTAAAAAAAAAGTCTGTTAGACTAACTTAAATATTAAGATATGATACAGTTTCTAAACTTAGCAAGTAGCTAGTCCACAGTTAAACACTGACTTCCTTCATGATCTCTCCTTCCCTATGTCTTCTGGATTTACAGCAACCCTGACAGTAGCCTATACAAATGACTTAACTGAATCAGAAAAGGAATTTTTTATTTAAGACACCCTACTGCCATCTGCCGGACATTTAAAAAAATAAGGACAAATCAACAATGAGAATTAGATGACATGTACCCCTAGTTGCTGGGCAACACATAATTTGCACCACCAGATGGGCAGCACTGCCTTGGAATCACCTTTCACAAAACTGAACTAATCTGTACTATTCCATGATGAGGGTGGGGAGGAAGATAAAAGAGCAAATCAGGAATCTAAACATCCTCTTATAAGAGACTGTGGTCTGATACCTTGACTTAGAACCGATTTCCTCATTTAAGAAATGGTTTAGCTGTTAATCTAAATCTAGCTCATAAGAGTGAAATTTAAAAATTGGCTTTAGGACCAACAGGCTGGGAGCCACTGAATGAGGCAGGGCCTGGCAGCCTTCTGGGCTAAGAGCCAGCCCTACCTATCAACCCACCCATCGCTGTCAGCTCCAACACAACAGAAGGGCCCATGGAGCCCACACAGGGGACACCCCTAGAGTACATAGCTCTGGTGACCAGAGGGGAGTGTCCCGTTGGGCCTCATAGGATGTCTCCTACATAAGGCCACTTACCCAAAATTGGGAAATGTAACTGACCTACCTAATACAGAGAAAGAGAATTAGGCAAAACAAGGAGACAGAAGATGTTCCAAACAAAGGAACAAGACAAAAATCCCAGAAGAAAAACTAACCAAAGAAGACATAAGCGATCTAACCAATAAAGAGTTCAAGGTAATGATCATAAACATGCTCAATGAACTTGGGAGAAGAATGGATGAACACAGTGAAGTGTTTAACAAAGAGTTAGAAGATACAAAGAAGAACCAAACAGAGCTGAAGACTACAATAACTGAAATAAAAAATACACTAGAAGGAATCTAAAGTAGATTAGATGATACAGAGGAACAGCTCAGTGAACTGAACGACAGAGTACTGGAAATCACCCAAGCTGAACAAAAAAGAATAAAAAAAAATAAGGATAGTTTTTAAGATACCTCTGAGACAACATCAAGCATACTAACATTCACATTATAGGGGTACCAAAAGGAGAAGAAAGAGAGGGGGACAGAGAACCTATTTGAGGAAATAATAGCTGAAAACTTCCCTAACCTGGGAAAGGAAACAAATATCCAAGCCCAGGAAGCACAGAGAGTCCCAAACAAATGAACCCAAAGAGATCTACAACAAGACACATTATAATTAAAAGGGCAAAAATTAAAGGTAACAAGAGAATTTTAAAAGCAGCAAGAGAAAAGCAACTAGTTATGTACAAAGGAACAACCACTAGACCAGTGGTCCCCAATCTTTTTGGCACTAGGGACTGGTTCTGTGGAAGACAATTTTTGCATGGATTGGGGGGTGGTAGTTCAGGTGGTAATGTGAGCAATGCAGGGGATGGTTCAGGTGGTAATGTGAGTGATGGGGAGCCATGGGGAGCAGCAGATGAAGCTTCGCTTGCTCGCCCACCGCTCACCTTCTGCTGGCAGCCCGGTTCCTAACAGGCCAGGACCGGTATCAGTCCGTGGCCTGGGGATTGGGGACCCCTGCATTACACTGACTTTTCAGCAAGAACTTTGCAGGCCAGAAGGGAGTGGCATGATATATTCAAAGTGATGGAAAAAAAACCCTACAACTAAGAATCCTCTACTTGGCAAGGTTATCATTCAGATTTAAAGGAGAGATAAAGAGTTTTACAAAAAAGAAAAAGCCAAAAGAGTTCATCATCATTAAACTGGCCTTACAAAAAATGTTTCAAAGACTTTACTAAGGGGAAAAGAAAAGATGACGATTAGAAATACGAAAATTACAAAAGGAAAAATCTCATTTGTAAAGGCAAACATACAGTAAAGATAGTAAATCAACCACTTACAAAGTTGGTAGGAAGGTTACAAGACCAAAGTAGTAAAATCATCTATATCTACAATAAGTAGTTAAGGGATAGACAAAACAAAAGATGTAAAATATGATGTCACAAACATTAAATGTCGGGCGGTAGTATTAAATGTAGCGTGGTTAAAATGTGTTTGAACTTAAGAGATCATCAACTTAATCTTCCTGCAGCATGAACAGGGGGCTATAAAATATGTCCCACCTCCTTTCATGCAAGATGCATCCTTCTGTTAAGGACCTTAACCCTCTATTTACTTTACCATGTTGCACCATGCGATGATTTTGCCCACCTTCACCATTTGACTGTTGGTAAAAAATTATATTTTACTCTTTTGCACAAAGTTTGAATCCTGTTTTATCTCTGATTATAATTAACACTTGTTTCTGCAGGTTTAGCAAAATGATGACAATTGATGAAGTTCTGTAATGGGCACATGGATGTGTATTGCACTATTCAACTTTGTCTCTGAAAATTCTCATAATAAAAAAATAAAAAAAAAGAGAGACCATCAACTTAAAATAATCACATATAGACAGGTTGTTACATATGAACTTCATGGTAACTACAAACCAAAAATATATTAATAGATACACACCAAAAGGAGAGAAAGGAATCCAAACAAAACACTAAATTCTATGAGAAGAAAGCCAGGGTAGCAATACTTACAGAAAAACTACACTTTAAGACAAAGACTGTAACAAGAGACAAAGAAGACATTACATAAAGATAAAGGGATTAATCCAACAAGAAGACGTAACACTTGTAAATACATATGCATCCAACACAGGAGTACCTAAATACATAAAGCAAATATTAGCAAACATTAAAGGGAAAAATGACAGTAAGACAATCATAGTAGGAGACTTTAATACCCCATACCTCAGTGGATAAATCATCCAGACAGATAATCAATAAGGAAACACTGGCCTTAAATAACACATTAACTATTTGAATGTAATAGATACATACATAGAATAGTCCATCCAAAAGCAGCAGAATACACACTCCTTTCAAGTGCACATGAAACATTCTCTGAGATAGATCACATCCTAGGCCACAAACAAATATATTTAAGATATTTTATATTTAAGAAGACTGAAATCATATCAAGCAGGTTTTCCAAACACAACAGTATGAGACTAGTAATCAACCACAAGAAAAAAACTGCAAAAAACACAAACATATGGAGGCTAAGCAATATGTTACTAAACAATCAATGGATCACTGAAGAAATCAGAGTCAAAAAATACCTGGAGACAAATGAAAATGAAAACACAATGATCCAAAATCTACGGGATGCAGCAGAAGCAGTTCTAAGAGGGAAGTTTACAGTGATACAAGCCTACCTCAAGAAACAAGAAAAATCTCAAATAAATAATCTAGCCTTACACTTAAAACAACTAGGAAAAAAGAAAGAACAAGAAAAACCCAAAGACTGGAGAAAGAAAGAAATCATAAAGATCAGAATAGAAATACAAGGAGACTAAAAAAAAAAGAAAGAAAGAAAAGATCAGTGAAACTAAGAGAAGGTCCTTGGAAAAAATAAACAAAAATTGATAAACCTTTAGCCACACTCATAAAGGATATGAATGAAAAGAGAGGTACCAAACAGATGAAATTAGCAATTAAAGAAGTTATGATTGACCACACAGAAATACAAAAGACCATGAGATTACTATGAACAATTATATGACAATGAAATGGACAACCTAGAAGAAATGAACAAATTCCTAGAAATGTACAATCTCCCAAGAATGAATCAGGAAGAAACAGAAAATATGAACATACTGATTACCAGGAAGGAAATTGAATCCGTAATTTTTTAAAAACTACCAACAAACAAATGTCCAGGGCCAGAGGGCTTCACAAGTGAATTCTACCAAACATTTAGAGTTAACACCTTTCTTAAACTATTCCCAAAAACTGAAGAGAAAGGAATGCTTCTGAACACATTCTACAAGGCTACCATTGCCCTGATAACAAAATCAGATAGACACGACCAAAAAAAAAGAAAAAAAAAGATTACAGGACAAGATCACTGATGAATGTAACATGCAAAAATCCTCGGCAAATATTAGCAAACCAAATTCAACAATACAATAAAAGGATTATATGCCACGATGAAGTGGGATTTATCCCAGAGAAGCAAGGATAGTTCAATACCTGCATGTCAATCAATGTGATACACCACATTAACAAACTCAAAATAAAAAGTATACAATCATCTCAACAGACGCAGGAAAAAGCTCCAACAAAATTCAACATCCATTTATGATAGAAACTCTCAACATAGTGGGTATAAAGGGAACATACCTCAACATAATAAAGGCCATATATGACAAACCCAGAACCAATATCATATGAGATAGTGAAAAGCTGAAAGCATTTCCTCTAAGATCAGGAACAAGACAAGGATGCCCACTCGGTCCACTTTTATTCAACACAGTACTTGAAGTCCCAGCCACAGCAGGCAAGAAAAAAAGAAATGAAAGGAATCCAAATTGGAAAGGAAGAAGTAAAACAGTCACTGCTTGTAGATGGCATGATATTATATATAGAAAATCCTAAAGATGCCACCAGAAAAAACTATTAGAACTAATAAATAAATTTGGTAAAGTTGCAGACTACAAAATTAACATAAGAAATATGATGCATTTCTATACATTAATAATGAACTATCAGAAAGAGACATTAAGAAAACTATCCCATTTACAATGTATCAAAAAGAATAAAATACCTAGGAATTAATCTAAGTATTAAAAGACTTGTAGTCAGAAAACTATAAGATAATGCTGAAAGAAATTAAAGACAACATGGACAAATGAAAAGATATACCGTGATCACAGATGGGAAGAATTAATATTTTTTAAATGACCATATTATCCAAAACAATCTATAGATTCAATGTAATCCCTATCAAAATACCAATGACATTTTTCACAGAAATAGAACAAAATATCCAAAAATTTGTATGAAAACAAAGACCTCAAATAGCAAAAACAATATTGAGAAAGAACAAAGCTGGAGGTATCACGTTCCCTGATTTCAAACTATACTACAAGCTACAGCAATCAAAACAGTATAGGACTGGCACAAAAAAAGACACATAGATCAATGTAAGAGAAATAAACCCATGCTTATATGGTCACTTAATCAATGACAGAGGAGGCAAAAATATATAATAGGGAAAAGATAGCCTCTTCAATAAATGGTGTTGGGAAAACTGAACAGCCACATGCAAAAGATTCAAACTGGCCTACTTTCTCACACCATATGCAAAAATAAACTCAAAATGGATCAAAGACCTACATGTAAGACCTAAGACCATGAAACTGCTAAAAGAAAACATAGGCAGTATGCTTTTTAACATTGTTCTTAGCAGTTGTTGGATCTGTCTCTTTAGGCGAAGGAAACAAAAGCAAAAATAAAGAAATGGAACTACATCAAACTAAAAAGCTTTTTACACAGCGAAGGATATATAATCACATATACTTTTATATATATAAATTTAATAGTCAATTTAAATATTGAGTGCTACTATACACAGTCATTATTTATCACCATTTAAAATTCTATTATTTAATGAACTTATTTACAAAACAGAAACCGACTCACAGACTTACAGGACGAACTTATGGTTACCGGTGGGGAAAGGTGGGTGGTGAGGATAGATTGGGAGTTTGGGATTGACAGGTACACACTGCTATATTTAAAACAGATAACCAACATGGACCTACTGTATAGCACACAGAACATGACTCAATATTCTACAATAACCTAAATGGGAAAAGAATTTGAAAAAGAATAGATACATGTATATGTATAACTGAATCACTTTGCTGTACACCTGAAACTAACACATTATTAATCAAACATGTACCAATACAAAATAAAAATTTAAAAAAATAAAATTAATGTGAAAAAATAAAATTCTATTATTTGAAAAATAGAAGGATATGTTTCTTGTAATATTAAATCTTCATTACTCTCATTTCCCTTTCTTTCAATATTATCATTACCACCCTGTATTTTTATAAAAGATTCTACCATCTTGAAAATACTTCAATCCTCCTAATAGTGAACGTCTTGGGAATAAAAAGAGTCATTAGTTTACACATAAAGTTAGACCTCAGCCTAATTTAACAGAGACGGTCAGGGTTAAAGCTAGATTTGAGTAATCAATATCCTCTAATAATTTTGACTAAATGAGTTATCCTTTTCAATAATTTTATAAATGTCTTAGTATATGCTGCTTTTTAATATTCCTTTTTTTAAAAATTTCCTCAAATTTTCATCACTTGGGTCAATAAACTTAGGAAAACATAGGTGCAAGACTGGTTTTTCCTCAAAGTTTTTCCAGTTTAGTTTCCCTTTTTTTTGGTGGTGTTATTTTAGATTTCTGTTTGACTTCTTCATTTACATAAACATGAAAATTTTGCACAGCTGCCTCTGACTCCAAAAGACTTCTAGTATTTTTTTCCTATGCTTGCTAACAGGTATCAAAAGCATACTATGTGAAATTATAATTTTAAGTACGTTTACCAGATATTTCTGGGTTTTGAGGACTCCATGATAATGAAACAAATGTGATATCATAGGCACAGTTTTTTAAAAATCCAGAGATTTTGTAAGTAAGATCATGGGATACTTTTAAGATTTTATCTCAATGTAATAAAATAGAGGCATAGAGATCTCTGCAGCCTTGAATTACTAGATGTTTGGTTTTGAATGTGTCAGTTCAACTTGAACGATGTTTTTGAGAATTGAGAACGCATGCACTTATGAGTGTTTGCACTTTCTAATTAAACCAGCTTTATGATCACGTTTCTGACATCACCTGCAAACAAGGTTCTTGCTCACTTCAGGCTCTGACTTTGCTTTGCCCATTTGGGCATCAAAGCATTAACTTTAATGGAATGTCAAAGAAACACAACAACCAGACTGGACAAGGTTCTCAATTCACCTTTGTGCTATCCCCCAGGCAGGCAGCAGACAACATGCAGTAGTAGAGACACATTTTCTTCTATAAATGTATGTGTCACAAAAATGTTGTCCACTGTTCAGCTTTCATTTTTCCTCTGTTTAATAGTGTTCTTGAAAGGTGTCCAGTGGCTTTTTAAAAAAAGTTGAATTCACGTAGGTTATATTTACATTGAAAATGAATATTTACTCGTTCTAGTTCATGTGGTCAATTTATATACCTCCCTGTATTGTTTGTATGCAAAGACCCTACCATCTGAAGAAGTAATTTCCTTTTGAAAATTCAGTAAATCATGCTTTTGCATGGTTTCAATTTGACAGATCTTTTTTTAATGAATAAATTAAAATCTGGATATTGTTACCAGGGGAAAATAGTTTTTTCTAGGTTTTCTAAATTTGGAAATGGGTGCTTCAGGCCAGATGTTCATATGCCTTAAGAAAACATCTCATTTTCAATGGAAAAGAATTTGCTGTATCAAAATCTGTGTCAAATGCCAGGGTAAATATAAATTTTTTGTATTTTGGGTAATCTGTAAGCTGCTGAATGCAAGAGACTGAGAACTAGCGAGTGAGAAGTACATTCTGGGCTTAACCACTCCCCACTCTGCCTCTTCACACACACTTTTTTCTTCTAAGTTCTTGACCTTTATTAGGTTTCCCATCACTATGAATTTGCTCATGTTGAACAATGTGTGAGGCAGAAATAGAGGCCTTCCTATCCTTTTTACATTCATGTTTTTTCACCAGCTTGAAATCTCTGAAGGACGGTAAATTGGCAGCCACTAACAAAGGTTCTTCACATATCCTTTATATTCACAGGGCTCTTTTCTTTTATGAATTCTCTGAGGTAGAATAAAAGGTGCATGTTTTTCATGAGTGGGCATTTCTCCATAGCTGACTGCCTCACACCTGAAATCAAAATGTATGCCATGGTTTTACATCTGCAAAAACTGATCTGTCCTCCTTGGGGTTCCTCTACTGGTGAGGAACAAAGAGAATGCAGAGCTTGCAAAGGGAAAGAACCCTGCAAAAACAGAAGGGCTTCCCCACACACTTGACTTACTTATTTGGAAACAAAATTCTATATCTTCATTCTCTTTCTCTGGTCCATCCTTTACTAATGCGTCCTCATCTTCCTAATCTCTAAATGTTCCAGGGCTTAGTCTTAAGCTTTTCTCTTCTACCTAAATACACTTCCCTTGATGATCTCACTCAATCTCATGGCTTCAAACACCATCTATTTGCTAAAAGCCTGAATCTGTATCTCCAGTCTGTACTTCTCCCTTAATTTCCAGACTCACTTATTTCTATCTGTGTATCTAATAAGATCCTCAAACTTAAGATGTCCAAACTGAGCTCCTGGTCAGTCCCACATTCAAACTTGCTTCTCCCAGTGTTCCTTATTTTAAAAAATAAATTCATTCTTCCGGCTGCTCTAGCCTAAATTCTTCACTCTTCTGTTTCTCACTTCCCACATCCAATCCAACCAGCGAACTGGCTTGTTGGCTCCACCTTCAAATATAATCTGGTCACTTCTCAGCCCTTCCACTAATACCATTATGGCCCAAGTTCTACCATGTCTTGTCTAGATTATTGCAATAGCACCCTAATTAGTTTCTAAGCTCCCATTCTTGCTTCCCTAGTCTCAGTATAGAGGTCAGTGGCTCCCCACCTCCCAGAGTAAAAGCCAAAGCTCCTACGATGACCTACAAAACCTTTATGATCTGCTTGCCAAAGAGCTCATCTTAGTTTGTCTTTCGGACCTGTACCTGGAATGTTGGAGACATTTAACAATTTACTACGTATTTCTCTCCTATAAGATCATAATAATTATTCAGACTACAACTACACTTCCTCAAAAATCAGCTGACTTTTGTGGATCAAAGTGTGAATAGTCAAAGGACCCTAGAGAAGTGGCAAAGAGAGTCATCAACTTAACATTACAAATAATGACAGCAAAGGAGTTGAAAGAAGGTGACTCTGAGCTAGTCCAATTCACATAGAACTTGTATGTGAAATACAAACAGGCTATAAAATGGTTACATCCAGGAAGGTTTGCAATATAATTTAAGCCCACACCTAAACTGGTTTCAACACATGCTAAAGAAGTACAATGGATGAGAGGAATATTTGATTTTTCCAAGTATGACCCATTGGAGAAAAGTGTTTGCTAACCTGACTAATGTCTAGAAAAGCAATAAATGTCACAGGATAAAAAGAGAACTAAAGGATTCAAATTCTGACTAAGAACCTGAGCTCCATTTAGAAAATGAAAGGAAATGAAGGAAAAGGCAAAAACAAACAAAAAAACCAAAACCCTGATTTTCAAAAATACAACAAAATCACAAAATTATCCATACTAACAAATATAGAGACAATAAATGAATCCGTTTTATCTACCTACTAAATGTCTATGACTAAATGTCAAGGTCCATTAAGCAAAGAATAATACCACAATGCAAAACACCAGAGCAACTCCTACTTTTCAAATTCTTTCATTATTTTACTTAATCTTAATTATGTTCACTTAAAATTACCTGACTGGTCTAATTATTTAAATATCCATTGGTAAGCATGCAAAACACCAAACAGAATCATTTGGCAGGAAACAGGGAAACAGCAGCTTTGATACTGACATTAATTCCTTTAGTATATAACAACTCAAGTGGGGTTTTCTGATGTATCCCTTCTGTCACCCACTCCAAACACAGTCCTGAATATAACTTACATGGGCCATATAAAATTAGCTCAGCTAAACTAGCCTAATCTGACATTACATTATACAAGACAACACCAGGAACTGTGTGAACAGGGCACAAACCATTTAATACTAAGTTTCCAACCAAAACTGGCTCCCCAGTGAATCTCAGTGCCTCAATAAGATCACTTAATGTTCTTTTAAAATTTAAAGCCAAGCAGTAAAATCAGAAACAACATATCATCCGGCGTGCCCAGGAGTTTACAGCAACCAACTAGCACTCAGATAAATTTTCTCTCTGCAAAATAACTTTGCTGCCACTTGGTTATAAAGAATAAAACTTTCTAATGACCTCTAATTCTTGGTTAACATACTATATTTTAAAGTACTTACTTAACAGTAAATGAAGGATGTTTTGTTTTATTGTAACACTCAATAACAAGTCCATAAATTACCGGATAAAAACTAGGAATTTCTTTCCTTTTACATTAGCTTACCCAGTTTAGCGGCGCCCTCTGGTGGGTACTCAGGAAACTGACCCTCGGAAGGGACACTGACAGTTCTCCTCAGGCATCGCCCTTTGGTGGAATCTGTCTGCTGATCCTGTCCTCCCTCCACAGGTATCTAGTAAACCAAGAAAGAGATGAAACTTAATAGTGCCATAACTACCTTGTGATTGAATAACGTTTTTAGTTGATGAAGGTAGGAGTGTGTAATCCTCAGAGCAAAACAGAAGAAATGTAGAAATAATGTATGCACAAAGGCTAAAGTTAT
The DNA here is from genome assembly GCF_039906515.1 of Pseudorca crassidens. Taxonomy (NCBI): domain Eukaryota; kingdom Metazoa; phylum Chordata; class Mammalia; order Artiodactyla; family Delphinidae; genus Pseudorca; species Pseudorca crassidens. The sequence goes on along the minus strand of NC_090297.1, from coordinate 133,408,907 downwards.
TACCAACCCTTTATTCAGGAATCTTTTCTTTAAAAAGAAAACTGAAAGATCAGGAAAGGTGAGTATGCAAATTAACTTACATGAAGTATGCACAAATCACATCCAGTTGTGTACCTGCTTAGGGAGCTCAGAAAACAAAACATCCACACAAATAAGATTCCTTTACATCAGAAACTGGTTCACAAGTCCCATTCCTGCCCAATCGTAGGTAAATGGAAATAAAAGTTGACCAGAAAGACTTCACTCCAAAATTCTCTTAAAAGAAGGTTTTGTTAGATAAAAGGAGTAAAATCAACCAAATTTTCTCCAATTTTAAAAGTAAGCACTTAGAGATAGTTAATGAAATACTATACTACCTATACATGTTTTTAGTGTATAGATAGTAATTGATACATAAAATGGCATATTTTATTCCACAAGTGAGATTAGTTTTTGAAATCCTAAAAAATAGTTTTTCTGGCATAACTTTTTTTTCTGTTTGTACATGTGGAATAAGAACTATGTATGGTACAAAAGATCTCTAATTCCATTAAATATTTTACAATTTACACACTGGTTATCACTGTAGAGTAATGGGATGGCTCTAAGTTGCTTTTTTTTTTTTCTTTTCGATTTCGGTAATTCTAAAAGACCAAGTCATCTTACTTTGGGGGTAGAGGGCAAAGACTTTTCACAATGAGATTTTATTAGTAACCTTTATCAGAATCAAGAATAGTATTTGTAACATCTGAAATAGTTTGGCAAAATATGTCAAGAATTATGTTATCAAGGCAGTTGCCCGGGAATCATACCTCCTCCCCTCCCTCCAATGGAAACTAACTACCCTTATCTGAGTTTCATGCTCAATTACAAAAGGAGGAAGCTGCAAACAGAAAAACAAGAACTGGTTAGAGCCAGCTAGGCCCAAGATGGCAGAAAACCTGATCTCCAGTGGACTTGAGCCTCACTGTACGTTCACTGTAATACATTAGCATGCTAAATGACACAACCATGAGCACCATGACAGTTGACAATTGCCATGACAACGGGAAAAGTCCATACAAGGACTGAAAAGGGGTGTTGCCTCAGTTCTGGGTCCAAACCACAGCCTTGTTCTCAGATATCTTATGAATACTCCTTCTCTTTACTCAATTCTTTCCCTTTTACCTGGACCCTTCTATATACATGGTGTCTCAGCCCTAATCAGGTTGAGAAGTTGATTTGCGAACTAAATTCCCACACTCTTCCATTCTTTGGCCAGTTTCATTATTGGCTGTGTGAATCTGAGTGGAAAAAGAACCTCTCCGGCTGAGACCCCTCGGCCTAGGCTAGGACCCTGGTGCGGGTCCAGGCAACCAATTCGGTAACAATTAATCATAGTCTCTAATTCTTATGCCTCCAATACAGGCAATTTTAACAAATTTCAATAATAATGACTAGCATTAAATTCTTAGTATGTGCAAGGCTAAGGAATTTACATGTGTGACATTATGAGGAAGCCATTATTATTATCCCCTTTTTACAGATGAGGAATAATTTATCTCTCCAGATGATTACTATGGGCATATCAATTGATACAGCAAAACTGGAATAGATACGGGCTTAAATGTACATGCTTTCTGCTTTGCCTCAGTAATCCAACTCCTAAGACTGGGTGGGGTCAAGGGGATGATACCAAGGGAAGTTTTCTCTGTGCTACTGAGAATTTGAAGAACAAAATTCTAATGTCTTCATAAGGACTGAAAATTCTCATACTCTTTCCTCATTTCCTCATGACCATAACTACTGTTACTGCTTGCACACTGAGAAACCAAATGGTGGAATTAAGAAAGGTAAAATTCTAAAAAATAAGGGAATATCAAATAATAGCATCAGTAAAGCTAATAAGTCTTCTAAAAGTTCTCTGTAATATAAAACTTTAAGAACAGTAATCTAAGTCATCCACCCCTTTCAGGATGGAAATGATCTCTACATAAATAATTAAAAGAGTAGCACCAAGAGGTTAAATAACTCCCTCCTAGTAAGAAAGGTAAAAATGTATCCTCTACCTGCCTTAGGAAAGAAGGGAGGTAAATTTGGAAAAAAAAAAAAAAGTAGTCTGGGTCTTTGAACAAACAATGAACATAAATAAACATAACTATTTTTGTAATAGTTCCCCCAAAATTCCTATTCCTGAAATAATGAAGGCCTAAGCCATAGAGAAAAGAGGAGCTATTTTTGACATTTTAGGAGGGAATGAGCTACAATCTCATCTGTGGAAATTTATAAAGGCCATATCCAGGAAAAATAAAGAAATGGTTTCTATTATCATTATACTTTGTCTCTATCATATCTAAGAAGAGAATAAATAAAATACATCAAACTTCTTATTTGGGCCTAAACTTCACTCACAATTATATTCTCAAAGTTTCAATGTAGACTCTTCATTTCCCACTGTTGAAACTTAAAATATGATGAACAGTTTTATTCACAGTATCACTCTTAAAGTTGAGGGCATTTTATCTCTGACTCAGAATATAAGGGAGAATAGTATTTACTTTTATTCTAAACGTGTGTTTCTTAAGAATCATTTGCTTTTACACCACCACTGACTGTTTCTTACATAAATAATTCTTTTAAAGACACTGACCTGTTTCTTAAAAGTTAGTATAATATTTCAAGTATCTTCAAATGAACTAAGCTGGAGTTTACAAATCTTAGTATACAGCCAAAGAAAATCAGTTTTAGAAAAGACAATTTTAGAAAAATGATTCTGTCCATTCTGCTTGTCCTAATTTAGTTTACTACTTCACATTCACTTGTTTACACTAAATTAGTCTAAAAATTGTATATCTTTCAGGTTCGGTAATGAGAGAAATTTTTCTTTTTCTTTTTTTTTTCTTAAACCTTTTTGCCTTGTATGATACTTCTTCTGAGCCTTCTTTTTCTTCAGGGAGAATGGTGACCATCACTGTCTTTGGCTGCCTATTGTCCAATGCCTGAAAATAGCTGGTATATATAATTTTTTTTGAATTTTTGCATTTTATTTTTTTATACAGCAGTTTCTTATTAGTTATCCATGTTATACATATTAATGTATATATGTCAATCCCAATCTCCCAATTCATCACACCACCACCAATCCCCTGCCACTTTCCCCTCCTGGTGTCCATACGCTTGTTCTCTACATCTGTGTCTCTACTTCTGCCCTGCAAACCAGTTCATCTGTATGACTTTTCTAGCTTCTACATATATGCATTAATATACAATATTTGTTTTTCTCTTTCTAACTTACTTCACTCTGTATAACAGTCTCTAGATCCATCCATGTCTCTACAAATGACCCAACATCGTTCCTTTTTAAGGCTGAGTAATATTCCATTGTATATATGTACCACATCTTCTTTATCCATTCGTCTGTCGATGGGCATTTAGGTTGCTTCCATGAACTGGCTATTGTAAATAGTGCTGCAATGAACATTGGGTTGCATGTGTCTTTTTGAATTATGCTTTTCTCTGGATATATGCCCAGTAGGGGGATTGCTGGGTCATATGCTAATTCTATTTTTAGTCTTTTAAGGAACCTCTGTACTGTTCTCCATAGTAGCTGTATCAATTTACATTCCCACCAACAGTGCAAGAGGGTTCCCTTTTCTCCACACCCTCTCCAGCCTTTGTTGATTGTAGATTTTCTGATGATGCCCATTCTAACTGGTGTGAGGTGATACCTCATTGTAGTTTTGATTTGCATTTCTCTAATAATTAGTGATGTTGAGCAGCTTTTCATGTGCTTCTTGGCCATCTGTATGTCTTCTTTGGGGAAATGTCTATTTAGGTCTTCTGCCCATTTTTGGAGTGGGTTGTTTGTTTTTTTAATATTGAGCTGCATGAGCTGTTTATATGTTTTGGAGATTCATCCTTTGTCCGCTGATTTGTTTGCAAATATTTTCTCCCATTCTGAGGGTTGTCTTTTCATCTTGTTTGTAGTTTCCTTTGCTTTGCAAAAGCTTTGAAGTTTCATTAGGTCCCATTTGTTTATTTTTGTTTTTATTTCCATTACTCTAGGAGGTGGATCAAAAAAGATCTTGCTGTGATTTATGTCAAAGAGTGTTCTTCCTATGTTTTCCTCTAAGAGTTTTATAGTGTCCACTGTTACATTTAGGTCTGTAATCCATTCTGAGTTTATTTTTGTGTATGGTGTGAGGGAGTGTTCTAATTTCATTCTTTTACATGTAGCTGTTCAGTTTTCCCAGCACCACTTACTGAAGAGGTTGTCTTTTCTCCATTGTATATCCTTGCCTCCTTTGTCATAGATTAGTTGACCATAGGTGCATTGGGTTATCTCTGGGCTTTTTATCCTGTTCCATTGATCTGTATTTCTGTTTTTGTGCTAGTACCATATTGTCTTGATTACTGTAGCTTTGTAGTATAGTCTGAAGTCAGGGAGTCTGATTCCTCCAGCTCTGTTTTTTTCCCTCAAGACTGTTTTGGCTATTCAGGGTCTTCCGTGTCTCCATACAAATTTTAAGATTTTTTGTTCTAGTTCTGTAAAAAATGCCATTGGTAATTTGATTGCATTGAATCTGTAGATTGCTTTGGGTAGTATAGTCATTTTCACAATACTGATTCTTCCAATCCAAGAACATGGTATATCTCTCCATCTGTTTGTAACATCTTTAATTTCTTTCATTAGTGTCTTATAGTTTTCTGCTTACAGGTCTTTTGTATCCCTAGATAGGTTTATTCCAGGGATTTTCTTCTTTTTGTTGCAGTGGTAAACGGGAGTCTTTCCTTAATTTCATTTTCAGATTTTTCATCATTAGTGTATAGGAATGCAAGAGATTTCTGTGCATTAATTTTGTATCCTGCAACTTTACCAAATTCATTGATTAGCTCTAGTAGTTTTCTGGTAGCATCTTTAGGATTCTCTATGTATAGTATCATGTCATCTGCAAACAGTGACAGTTTTACTTCTTCTTTTCCAATTTGTATTGCCTTTATTTCTTTTTCTTCTCTGATTGCCATGGCTAGGACTTCCAAAACTATGTTGAATAACAGTGGCGAAAGTGGACATCCTTCTCTTGTTCCTGATCTTAGAGCAAATGCTTTCAGTTTTTCACCATCGAGAATGATGTTTGCTGTGGGTTTGTTGTATATGGCCTTTGTTATGTTGAGGTAGGTTGCCTTTATGCCCACTTTCTGGAGAGTTTTTATCACAAATGGGTGTTGAATTCTGTCAAAAGCTTTTTCTGCATCTATTGAGATGATCAAATGGTTTTTATTCTTCAATTTGTTAATATGGTGTATCACATTGATTGATTTGCATATATTGAAGAATCCCTGCATTCCTGGGGTAAATCTCACTTGATCATGGTGTATGATCCTTTTAATGTGTTGTTGGATTCTGTTTGCTAGTATTAGTTGAGGATTTTTGCATCTATATTCATCAGTGATATTGGTCTATAATTTTCTTTCTCTGTAGTCTCTTTGTCTGGTTTTGGTATCAGGGGGTTGGTGGCCTCATAGAATGAGTTTGGGAGTGTTCCTTCCTCTGCTTTATTTTGGCAGAGTTTGGGAAGGACAAGTGTTAGCTCTTCTCTAAAAGTTTGTTGGAATTCACCTGTGAAGCCATCTGGTCCTGGGCTTTTGTCTGTTGGAAGATTTTTAATCACAGTTTCAATTTCATTACTTGTGATTGGTCTACTCATATTTTCTATTTCTTCCTGGCTCAGTCTTGGAAGGTTATACCTTTCTAAGAATTTGTCCATTTCTTCCAGGTTGTCCATTTTACTGCACAGAGTTGCTTGTAGTAGTCTCTTGGGATGATTTGTATTTCTACAGTGTCTGTTGCAACATCTCCTTTTTCGTTTCTAATTTTATTGATTTGAGTCCTCTCCCTCTTTTTCTTGATGAGACTGGCTAATGGTTCATCAATTTTGTTCATCTTCTCAAAGAACCAGCTTTTAGCTTTATTGATCTTTGCTATTATTTTGTTTCGATTTCATTTATTTCTGATCTTTATGATTTCTTTCCTTCTACTAACTTTGGGTTTTGTTTGTTCTTCTTCTCTAGTTCCTTTAGGTGTAAGGTTACATTGTTTATTTGAGATTTTTCCTGTTTCTTGAGGTAGGCTTGTATTGTTATAAACTTCCCTCTTAGAACTGCTTTTGCTGCATCCCATAGGTTTTGGATCGTGGTGTTTTTGTTATAATGTCTCTAGGTATTTTCTGATTTCCTCTTTTATTTCTTCAGTGATATCTTGGTTATTTAGTAACGTATTGTTTAGTCTCCATGTGTTTGTGTTCTTTTCCCTGTAACTGATTTCTAATCTCACAGCGTTGTGGTCAGAAAAGATGCTTTATATGATTTCAATTTTCTTCAATTTACTGAGGCTTGATTTGTGACCCAAGATGTGATCTATCCTGGAGAATGTTCTGTGCGCACTTGAGAAGAAAGTGTAATCTGCTGTTTTTGTTTCCTTATTAATTTTCCGTTTGGATGATCTGTCCATTGGTGTAGGTGAGGTGTTAAAGTCTCCCACTATTATTGTGCTGCTGTTGATTTCCTCTTTTACAGCTGTTAGCAGTTGCCTTATGTATTGAGGTGCCCCTATGTTACGTGCATATATATTTATAATTGTTATATCTTCTTCTTGAATTGATCCCTTGATCATTATGTAGTGTCCTTCCTTGTCTCTTGTAACATTCTTTATTTTAAAGTCTATTTTATCTTATATGAGTATTGCTACTCCAGCTTTCTTTTGATTTCCATTTGCATGGACTACATTTTTCCATCCCTTCACTTTCAGTCTGTATGTGTCCCTAGGTCTGACATGGGTCTCTTGTAGACAGCATATATATGGGTGTTGTTTTTGTATCCATTCAGCAAGCCTGTGTCTTTTGGTTGGAGGATTTAATCCATTCACGTTTAAGGTAACTATCGATATGTATGTTCCTATGACCATTTTCTTAATTGTTATGTGTTTGTTTTTGTAGGTCCTTTCCTCCTCTTGTGTTTCCCACTTAGAGAAATTCCTTTAGCATTTGTTGTAGAGCTGGTTTGGTGGTGCTGAATTCTATTGGCTTTTGCTTGTCTGTAAATCTTTTGATTTCTCCATTGAATCTGAATGAGATCCTTGCCAGGTAGAGTAATCTTGGTTGTAGGTTCTTCCCTTTCATCACTTTAAATATGTCATGCCACTCCCTTCTGGCTTGTAGAGTTTCTGCTGAGAAATCAGCTGTTAACCTTATAGCAGTTCCCTTGTATGTTATTTGTCGTTTTTCCCTTGCTGCTTTCAATAATTTTTCTTTGTCTTTAATTTTTACCAGTTGATTACTATGTGTCTTGGCATGTTTCTCCTTGGGTTTATCCTGTATGGGACTCGCTGAGCTTCCTGGACTTGGGTGGCTATTTCCTTTCCCATGTTAGGGACGTTTTCACCTATAATCTTTTCAAATATTTTCTCTGGTCCTTTCTCTCACTCTTCTCCTTCTGGGACCCCTATAATGCGAATGTTGTTGTGTTTAATGTTGTTCCAGAGGTCTCTTAGGCTGTCTTCATTTCTTTTCATTCTTTTCTCTTTATTCTGTTCCGCAACAGTGAATTCCACCATTCTGTCTTCCAGGTCACTTATCTGTTCTTCTGCCTCCATTATTCTGCTATTGATTCCTTGTAGTGTAGTTTTCATTTCAGTTATTGTATTGCTCGTCTCTGTTTGTTTGTTCTTTAATTCTTCTAGGTCCTTGTTAAACATTTCTTGCATCTTCTCAATCTTTGCCTCCATTCTTTTTCTGAGGTTCTAGATCATCTTCACTATCTTTATTCTGAATTCTTTTTCTGGAAGGTTGCCTATCTCCACTTCATTTAGTTGTTTTTCTGAGGTTTTATCTTTTTCCTTCATCTGGTACATAGCCCTCTGCCTTTTCATCTTGTCTATCTTTCTGTGAATGTGGTTTTTGTTCCACAGGCTGCAGGATTGTAGTTCTTCTTGCTTTTGCTGTCTGCCCTCTGGTGGATTAGGCTATATAAGAGGCTTGTGCAAGTTTCATGATGGGAGAGAGTGGTGATGGGCAGAGCTCAGTAAAACTTTAATCTGCTTGTCTGCTGATGCGTGGGGCTGGGTTCCCTCCTTGTTGGTTGTTTGGCCTGAGGTGACCCAGCACTGGAGCCTACCTGGCTTTTTGGTGAGGCTAATGGCATACTCTGGGAGGGCTCACACCAAGGAGTACTTCCCAGAACTGCTGCCAGTTTCCTTGTCCTCACGGTGAGACACAGCCACCCCCCGCCTCTGTAGAAGACCCTCCACCACTAGCAGGTAGGCCTCGTTCAGTCTCCTGTGGGGTCACTGCTCCTTCCCCTGCGTCCCAATACGCACATCACTTTGTGTGTGCCCTCCAAGAGTGGAGTCTCTGTTTCTCCCAGTCCTGTCAAAGTCCTGCAATCAAATCCCACTAGCTTTCAAAGTCTGATTCTCTAGGAATTCCTCCTCCCATTGCCGGACCCCCAAGTTGGGAAGCCTGACGTGGGGCTCAGAACCTTCACTCCAGTGGGTGGACTTCTGTGGTACAAGTGTTCTCCAGTTTGTGAGTCACCCACCCAGCAGTTATGGGATTTGATTTTATTGTGATTGCGCCCCTGCTACCGTCTCACTGTGGCTTTTCCTTTGTCTTTGGATGTGGGGTATCTTTTTTAGTGAGTTCCGGTGTCTTCCTGTCGATGATTGTTCAGCAATTAGTTGTGATTCTGGTGCTCTTGCAAGAGGGAGTGAGCGTATGTCCTTCTACTCCACCATCTTGAACCAATCTCTGGCTGCTATATATATATTTTTGGTCTAGTCTTATTTTGTTTGCAATGGGAGGGCTAGTCTTGTACCAGTTACTCCATCACAGCTGGTGTCAAAAGCCTCTTATTCTCTCTTATCCAAACTACTAATACAGTCTCTTCATTGGTGATATTCTGCCCCTTAAATCTATCCTTTATATAGTTTCCAGAATATTTCTAAAATGCAATTATAATCATTTACAGTACACCTCCGTGAGATTCCTCCAATAACAGATCTCTCTCTCGCACTTTACTTATACATGGAATCATAATTAATCATAATTATTCATTTGTGCAACTAATTCCACATAAGTTAACAGCTTAACTTACCAGTCATTCTGAGACTTAAAGGCCTTCAGTTGCTCTCCTTTGCAGTGTTTTTCAAAGAAGTGATGGTATGTTTGTGTGTGCATGTGACAAGGGACTTATCTCTCTGCTTCAACCAGAGCATAATTCTGAGTTTATCTGTTGTACAGGGCTTCTGCATGAGGTTTTCTACAAAAGGCGTTGTTCTGCTAAAAGAGTTTTAAAACTAATATCTTACAGAGCAAGTGCAAGTTCCCTGATATAGTATACCAGGTTTTCCACAATCTGGCCACTGTGTAAGTAACCAGCTTTAGACTTTACATAGTAGGAACAACAAATTGCTTGCATTTCCCTAACATATTCCTCATGTTGTAGTTCAGTGCCTTTGCTTAGTTTGTTCTCTCAGACTGAAATATTTTCCCTCACTTTCTTTTCTATTCTATATCTGCAAGGTAAACTCCTAACCATCCTAAGGCTTAGGACAGGCATTGCTTCTTCCAGGAATCTTCCTTTCTATCAGTTCCCTAAGGGAGGTTAAGGTACACCTTCCTGAGGTTCCTCCAATATCAAATCTTTCTCTGGCACTATACTTATACATGGATTCATAATTATTCATTTGTGCAACTAATTCCACATAAGTTAACAGCTTAACTTACCAGTCAATCTCCAAACCTTAAAATAGCTCCAACTCACAAATGAATAAATGAATATTTGATAGGTAGAGATGGGGGCCATTTTAGGCAAAGGAAATAACATAACATCAGCCAAGAAGTTGGTACGCATACTATTTTTTTACTGTATTTGGAACCAGGAGTAGGCCAATTTAGCTAGAGCCTCTTAAGGGGGAGAAGTGGGAGAACACCAAAATATATTATAACCACATGGGAAGGCTTTAATACCAGGCCATGAATAATTCAGGAAGCACTGGGAAACAATTCAAGTTTTTAGATCAGAGGAATAGTAGTCTTGTAATTGGTCTGTCTCCTGCCTACCTTTCCCTCTTCCAATACATCTTACAGATTAATATTCATAACACATAACTTTGATCCCCTTCCTTTCTTAAGCTTCCTTTGGTAATTGCCCATTGTCAATAGCATCTTAATGACAGAGACTACAGTGCTTTAGAATAAATGGATTTCTTTCTTTTATTCTATCCAGTTTACTTGTGCTATTTATCAAATTCCATTTTAAAATTATTTTTCCTATTCCCACAACTAAATTTGGTACTGGGGAGAGGGGAAAGAACTGTGTCTTATTCTTTGTAACTCCTATCAGTGAATTCACATACAGGGGCACATTATGTATCTGCTGAATAACTTGAAAGTAGTTCTGAATGAAATATGCCATGGGTAGTTTACCCCAGGATAAATAACAATTGATTTTAGCTGTTTGCACAAAGCCTAACTGCTATTTTCATCAATATATCTGAGTGTAAATACTGTTTTCTAAAATCATGAAAAATATTTTAAAATATTTTGAAATTGCATTATTACTACCTTGCTGCCTTTACACTAGCATCAAGCTTTTAAAATTCCAAATACAGAAAGTAGAGTCTGACTGAAGAAAAAAGGAGCCACTTTTACCATTCTTAATGCCTTGTTATTGCCAAAAGAAAGGAACTCACAAATTCAGCTTTCTTTTATATTTTTATACTGGCTGCACACTGGGGAGTTCATGATTATCTTCTCTACCATTTCCCTCAACTCCTTAATCTCTAGTTTACTTGGTCTTATCTCTTGCAAGCAAAATGGAATTCAAATGGCCTCCTACGTCCTCTTTGAACGGGTTGGTGCCAAGCCAGCTGGGGCCTATCCTGGCATCCGGACAGGGAAGTAAATTCATAACACATAAGCAATGTCTATTTGGCACAATTTGCATGAAGCAATTTACTGAATCAGTGAATCATTTCTCAAGGTGATACTCCTGGCACCTCTTTCAGCATTCTGCCCAGATCTACTCTTCTGTTACATTCCCATTTTGGTAATTAGTATACTTAACACTCTTCCCATGTACATTGCCCAAGCAACCTTTTTCCCATTTCTGACAGGAAACATGCTGAGTTAAGGGAGAGCATTAAAAGATCCCACACAGTGAATACATGAGTGATACTAGACTAATATAATCCTCCCACATTCCAACACTGCCTGGCTAAGGATTCAGTTTAAACCCTTACAGAACCCTCTTAATTGATCTTATTAATACAGCAATAAACACCCCTGTGATTCGCTGATTAAGGTTTAAAACAGCTTTTTAAGATAATTTTAGCAGGAAATTCCTTAAACTCCTTGTTTCAAGGAATTCTAAGTTGTTCAATGCAAAACTCCAAAGATAAGAGTTATATTCTTCATGATAGTGTGGGTGGAAGGTAAAAAGAGTGACAGCATATTCTGGTCCTTCCACAAAAAAAAAAAAAAAAAAAAAAAAGTATTTCTAAACTTTTCCTATCATAAAATTAACAGAATATTAAATAAAATTCAAGTAGCAGGTGTAACAATGCCTTAACATTTTCTTATCCTAGAGATTTAATCCAGTTTCTCCAACTTATAGTGGTAGAACATACCCGTCTCAGGGCATTAAACTGTTTGCGTAAACTTGTCATCCCTTACCTGGTGTATTGCAATAACGTAACTCATCTACTTCCTTCCAATCCCTTTCACTCAATTTTCCACGTGATCAACAGAGTTACTTTTCTAAGAAGCAAATGTGATGATGTCATTGCCCTGTTAAATACCTTTCCATGGTCCAAATCATTTCTAGAATAAAGTCCAAATTCCTTAGCATGGCCTTCAAGGCACTTTATTATTCGGCTCTTGCCAGCTATCATTTTTCCTCTTGCAAATTATATTCCAAGAATTCTGAACATTTTGCAGTTTGCCAAAGAGATATAAGATGTTTCTTGACTTTGTATCTTTATATATACGTGGAATATCCTTCCCTTCTTTTCCTCCAAGTGAGCTTCTATTTGTCCCTAAAGACATGGCTTAATCACAAATTTATCTGTAGATACTTTTTTGGCATTCTTTACTTTAAACAATAACCCACCCCAGGCAATATCTTAGTTAATCTTTCCCTTGTGGTAATGTAATAATCTTTTTAAAAAAATTGTATTGAGGTTAAATTCACGTAACATAAAATTAACCACTGTAAAGTGAATACTTCAGTGACATTTAGTACATTCATGATGTTGTGCAACCACCACCTCTGTATCTAGTTCTAAACAGTTTTAACTTTTAATTTACCTCAGTGTGTTCCCAACAAACTGCATCTTTGCAACCACAATACTTTACACATAACGGATGCTCAATAAATAAAGACGGAATTTCATATTCAACAATTGAAAAGCATCTTATGGATTATTTTTCCCCTCTTTTATTATCCAGTCTTAGAAAAAATATGTAATTACACCTCTTGTTGTGGGAAGACTTATCACATAAAAAAGAAAAGATAGAAGGTTCGTCTCCTCTCAAACTTAAATTAAAAAAATGGATATTCAGGAATCAAAGTTTATAATTTGGCTTTTTCAAAATTTATTCAACAAATATTTGTTAGAATTTACTTATGTGTCAGGAACTGTTCTAAGCACTGAGAGATATAGCACTGAAAAAAACAGATAAAATCCTCCCTGCCCTAAAAGCTTATATAAGAGAAAAGAGACAATAAACATAATAAATAAATTATATAGCATTTTAGAAGGTGGTAAATGCTATAGGGGAAAAAAAAATACAGCCAGGTAATTAGATTGGAAGTTCTGAATGGAGATACAGGGAGGGGTTGCAATTTTGAATAAGTTGGTCAGAGTAGGGCTTATTGAGCAGGTGATATGCAACCAAAGAGTTGAAGGAGGTGAGAAAGTGAGTCCTGCAAATATCTGAGGGAAAAGCCAAGGCTAAGGTCTTGAGGCAAGAACATGCCTGATGTGCTTAAAACAGTGACAAAGCCATATCCAAGTAGAGGTGTATAATGGACAGATGGATATATGAGTCTAGAGAAGAGAGATGTGTAGGCTTAAGATAAAAAATTAAGATCATCAGCTTTAGAGGGTATTTGAAGTCATAAGATTGGATGAGATTCCTAAAGAAGTGAGGTCCACGGACTGAACTCTGTAGCACTCCCCTGTTGAGATTTGGAGAGTAGAAGAGAAATCTGCAAAGATGACTCAGAAGGAACTGCCAGAGAGACAGGAAGAAAACTAAGACAGCACAGTGTCATGGACGCCAAGTGAAGAAAGTGGTTCTAGGAGGAGGAATGAGTGATCAACTGCATTAAATTCCACTAACAGATTAAGTAAGACAAGAAGTGAGAACTGACCACTGAATTTAGCAATGTGGAGGTCACCAGTGAGCTTAACAAGAGCAATTTTCACAAGGTGATATAGGTCAGAGTACGAATGAAGTAGGTTTAAGAGAGAATGAGAGGAGAAGAATTAGAGACAGTGAGTTTAGAAGTTTCCAGAATTTTTGCTGGTAAGGGAAGCAAAGAAAGGGGTAGTAACTGGTGGTAGAAGTGAGATTAATGCAGGCTCATTTTTTCTTTTAAGATGGGAGAAATAATAGCATGCTGATGGGAACGATCTAGTAGAGAGCAGAGAGCTGAAGATGTAAAAGAGGTAAGGGAGAACTGCTATTGATACATCCTTGAATAGGCAAGAATGGGCACAAGGGGAGGGGCTGACAGTTGGACTGTAGGCAATCAAACCACAGTGAAAAGAGGGAAATCAGAGTATAAGGAAATAGTTGCTGGTGGATGGGTAGACATGGTAAAAGAGTTCTCTTTTGAGTGGCTGAATTTTCTCAGTGAAATAAGCAGCAAAGTAATCAGCTATAAGTGAGGGTAATAGACAAGGAATTATAATGGAAGAGGAAGCATGAAAAAATCATCTTAGAAATCATCCTGGATTGTGCTACTCCAAGGTCCTGTGCTGTTCTGCAAACTGTTAATGGTCCACAATAAACAATTTAGCAACACAGAAATTGAGAATTGTGCCTGGTGTGATCAGTGGATTCATCTCATTGTACAGCACACTCTCCATGAACATGTACAATTTTTGTAATTCTATTCCTTATTTTCCTATGTATGATTATTATTGAACTGTAATTTCATTTTTGTTCAATCTAATAAAAAATTTGGACTTAGATTTTTGTCTTTTTAAAACTTCATTTTTCTTCACAATTCATATTATTGTATTTTATTGTTCATGATGAGGTAGGGAAAAACTTGGTCCTTTACCACGCATAGACTGAGAAGCACTAGTCCAGTAGAGTTGGAAAGCAACTGGACTAGGAAATGTTTTGTGATTGCCAAGCAGCATTAGAGGCTCACATGAGATTTGTAAACATTAGTTTAAAGACTGTCAGCAGGGTGGAGTGATTTTCTCCAGACACATTATGCTGCATGGAAGCAGGGCAGGATAGATGAGGAGCAGGATTTAACTGACCTATCACATTGCCAAGCGAGTATGATGATGCAAAAAAGGGCAAGGAAATAGTATGCAAAGATGAAAATGACTGACCATGGAATTCAAGCTGGGAGAAGAGGGAAGGGAGGGTATCAGAGGTATGAGGGGCAGAAAAGGTGACAAGATCAATGGCCCATAGGTCCCAAAGGATTGAAAAATTGTTGGAAAAAGGGATGAGCTAGAAAGATATGAGGTCAGACAGTAAGATGCACACAATTGAGAATATTGAGAAGTTGTAGCAATGAGGCAGGGTAGAGGAAGAGATTCTTGGAGGAGAGGAGTTCAAGGAACTTAGAGTCAGTGTGTTGAAAGAATCATCTCTGCAGATATTGGAATCATCACAAGTTAAGGCTGGAGTAGTGCTGGAAATAATGATAATGAGCCAGAAGCTAAAATCAACAAGAAATGACGGGGGCCGGGGGTGGGGCTGGAAGATGACTACAACATGGGACTCAGAGTCTGGGCTTTATAGGGAAAATGAGGGAGAAGAGACAGGAAGCAGCCATGAAAGGAGAAGGATGCCTACTGTAGGCAGCATGGTATGAAGGCTGTGGGAAAAAAACAGCCATCACTTGACAGGACTTCACAGATGACAGTGTCCTCAGGAAAGCTACAGGTTCTCACGAGACCAAGAAGTTAAGGAACTGCTTCAGAAAAGGGGTGGAAGAAACAGCTGATTTGGTTGATGATGGACTGTGAGTTGCAGAGGGCAAAGGGTTTCAAAAGGTGGGAAAGGAGAAAAGAGGATATACAGAGCGATATGTAGACGAGAAAATGAGGGGTTCCCCAGGTGTCTAGGGCTAATCTTGATGGCTGGCATAAAAAGCGATAAAGTACATAAGAAATTGTTTTAGAAATCATTCATCATGGACAGTTATTTTATGGGACTAAAGGGAGCCCAAGCCTGGATTACTCAATTGATCAGTATTATTTAATCCATGCATTATATCTTGGTTCTAGATAAGGAATGCTCTTGACCTTATGCTATCTATCTTTAGGCTATTTAATTTCTTACATTACTAATTGAATAAAATGTAGGTAAGGGCAAAAAGATGGCAGATGATATGTTCATATCACTCCTTATTAACAGCTCTGATAAAAGACTGCTGACAGAGTCGATTGGTTTAAATGCACATGTTAAATTATCTGTCTATTCAAATTGGATAATTAGAAATATTCTACACTAATATTCACTCTACCAATTTTTATTATGTATCTACTTAATAGAAACAAAGCAACATGTACTATACTGTTCCAGAAAGGGCTCACCTTTATTGAATTATTTTAATAAAATTAAGTTTAATTATATTACAATACTGGAAAAGGGTCATGGGTAGGGAGATGGTAACAAAAGTAAGGGACATTTTTCAATGGTTGGAGAAAAAGAATAACCAAGTTCATAGAGGGCACATTAGCCAGGTCCTTGCAAGTAAGAATTGCCTATGAAAATAAAAGAAGAAACTGAAATTGCTTTATTGCTATGACCTTGCCTTTACGATGTTAAAGAATGGTAAGTAAGAGAAGAGATGCAAAAGAAAAGGGACAGAGGGGGAGGAGAGAGAGAAGAGAAAAGGGAGGTAGAGATTCACAGACTAGAATTAAGAAATGTGTTTTCTGCGCACTGCTTCCTCTGAACTAACTTTTCCAGAGGGATGGCTTATGAAATTGATATTCTACCTACAGTTTTCTAGTTATTTATATATATTTTTGGCAATTAATCTTTCTCCTTCATCGAATGAGATCTCTTCTTCTCCTTCCCTCCCATTATCCCTCTTCTTGTCAAGATCATACTAATTTTTTTATGTTGTGGAGTAGGATGGTTTTTTGGCCTTACCAAGTCAACTATCCAATACATCACCAATAAGCAAATGAATTATTTGGATGTGGAAGGATTTGTACACTGTAATAGTTTGAGGAGTAAAGTAGTAATAGTATATGATAAGTTCAAGGGTTTTTTCACTTACAGGGACAGAAAGTTTACCTAGAACTAGATGTCTGTAATAATTACATTCTGTCTGCCTCTCCAGATCTACTCTCTGCCCTTCTCTCCCTTGCTGTGCTTCAGGAAACAAATCTCTACAGAACACATCAAAAGCAATCTTTTCCTTTGGCTTCAAGTTAGGTTTGGCCAGTAGGTAACACTGGCAAGAAATCAGAAAGCAGGAAAGAGACCTGGTGTGTCTGTTCTCCCTTGCTTCCTCCCTGCTGGCCATTTTTGTTTTGGTAGAGGCTGTGTTCTTTTGTGTATAGCCATAGCAACTGTTATGCAGTCCTTTCATGCAACTACAGTTCTCTGGGTTCCAGAAACATTGCTCCCTTCCCTTGCCCTAAAGGTCTAGGGTGACAACTGCTTTCTGCTGTTGCCAGTTCATGTGTACTTTATCCCCCTCTGATGGGTCCCCTATGCTGCCCATGACTCTGTATAGTCCCTTCATTAAACCGCTTTCAATTAATCTGCTGACTATGCTATTTGTTACTTGCGAGGAGCTAGACTGATACAATTTCCAATAGCCTCTCTGGACCACTTTCAGGGCCAGGTCTACACAATCCAACCCATTCTCATTCCAAATTACTCAACTCAATATCTCTTTCACTATTCCTTAGTGAAAATCCAGCCCTGTTTTGTTGACGTCACGCCTTTGCGGCAATAACGTATCATCATGATGACATCAGCAGTCCCTTAGACCCACTTAGAGTTTGTCCTTCATAAAGTCTCCATTTTCATAAATGCAACTCATCAAGATGCAAATAAAAACTAGATTATTTCAGGAATTTGGTCAGAAAAGGGAAGTAGCTTTCCTCGTAATATCCACCTCACCTCCTTTTCCTTGTTGAGCAACACCAGCTGGCTGTCTGTAAGGATGCAGTACTTCCGCTCCCATGTTGTTGTGTCGGTGTAGGGTGACTGGCCACAAGACAGACGATGGGTAGGTGGCCCTTTCACATCTGTGTGACAAACACAAAAAACAAAAGTGACAAATCATTGCCATGTTTGGTAAACTTGTAGTTCAAATGTAAGATTCTTCAAAATCAAAGTAAGGAGGTCTAAACATAAATCTAAATGGTAAACTGAAAACTTAAATTCCTCTGACGAAAATAAAAAGTTATATACAGAGGGAAAATTTTGCCCCATAGTCCGCAGAAAAGAGGGCTGAGACACTAGGAAGAATTGTTAGTACAAACTTGACATAGTAATCACCACTGTGCATGCACTAAAATAATGAGAGGTCACTTCAGAGCAAAACTACTATCATTCAAAAGAAAGAGGTGGGCATGACTCAGAGACAAGAACAAAAGATAGACTATCTTTAGGAAGAAGATGATATTGCATGTACACTCAAGAGTGCTGCTGATCCAGTACTGAAGGAGTGAGTTATTGGCAGCCTATGTCTTCAAAATAACTTTATTTCTAGTCAGTTGTAAGATTTAGAAATGGTTAAACTACAGCATCATATTACCACTAGAGGCCAGTAAGATCTTAAAAACATAGAAGGCAATTTCCTCAAGGAAAGATCTAAACATATTACCATCATGTCTCTTAAAGGTGGAGGCACACAATATCAAAGTTAATTGTTTCAACTCTTCTAAACGTCTCATTTCCTGTTACTTTAGTTTTTTTTCTTTTATTAAGGTATAATTGATGTGTAACATTATACTAGTTTCAAGTGTACAATGTAATGATTCAATATTTGTATACACTGCAAAATAATGACCCCAATAAGTCTAATTACCATCTGTCACCATAAAAAGTTACAAAAAAATTTTTTTTCTTCTGATGAGAACTTTCTAAGATTTATTCTCTTGGTAACTTTCAAATATACACCACAATATTATAATCACCATGCTACAGTTGACATCCCCATGACTTGTAAGTGGAAATTTGTACCTCTTAAAACCTTTCACCCCCTCACCCACCACCCCTTCCTCTTGGAAATCACCATTCTGTTCTCTGAATCTCTGAGTTTTGTTTTGTTTGTTTGTTTCGGTTTTTAGATTCCACATATAAGTGAGGTCATACAGTATTAGTTTTCCTCTGTCTGACTTATTTCATTTAGCATAATACCCTCAAGGTCCATCCATGTTGTCGTAAATGACAAGATTTCATTTCTTTCAATGGCTGAGTAGTATTCTATTTATCCACCAATGGACACTTAGGTTGTTTCCATATCTTGGCTACTGTATGTATCTTTTCCAATTAGTGTTTTCATGTTCTTTGGATAACACCCAGAAATGAAATTGTTGGATTGAATGGTAGTTCCATTTTAATTTTTTGAGGAACCTCTATACTGTTTTCCATAGTGGCTGCACCAATTTACATTCCCACCAGCAGTGCACGAGGCTTCCCTTTTCTCTACATCCTTGCCAACACTTGCTATTTCTTGTCTTTTTGATAATAGCCATTCTAACAGGTGTGAGTGATATCTCATTGTGGTTTTGATTTGCATTTCCCTGATGATTAGGGAAGTTCAACACCTTATATACTTGTTGTCCATCTATATGTTTTCTTTGGAAAAATGTCTATTCAGATCCTCTGCCCATTTTTTAATCAGACTGTTTTGGGTGTTTGTTTGTTTTGCTGAGTTGTATGAGTTCTTCATATATTTTGGATATTAACTCCTTATCAGATATATGATTTGCAAATATTTTCTCCAGTTCAGAAGGCTGCCATTTCATTGATGGTTTCCTTTGCTGTACAGAAGCTTTTTAGTTTGATATAGTCCTACTTGTTTATTTTTGCTTTTTTTACCTTTGCTTTAGGGGTCAGATCCAAAAAGATCAATTAAAAACTCTTTAATATGATCTGTTTGTTCATTTGGCCTGTTGAAAAACTTGGAACATAATTTAACCATAAGTACACATTAGATCCATTGAGTAAGGCTTTTATGACAGTTCAGTATATATTAAAAGTTCTTTAAGGGGCTTCCCTGGTGGCGCAGTGGTTGAGAGTCCGCCTGCCGATGCAGGGGGCGCGGGTTCGTGCCCCGGTCCGGGAGGATCCCACATGCTGTGGAGCAGCTGGGCCCGTGAGCCATGGCCGCTGGGCCTGCGCGTCCGGAGCCTGTGCTCCGCAACGGGAGAGGCCACAACAGTGATAGGCCCGCGTACCGCCAAAAAAAACAGTTCTTTAGCCATGAAGGACTAATTCCTCTCAGGAATATACTGCAGGAAACAGTAAAATACATTACTTATTACTATTAATTATTACACTAGAGGAGCACCTCAAACTGAAGAAATTAGAAAACAAACACCCATGAGTGCAGGAGAGTTGTAATAATAAATAAGCACATTTTACCCATTAGGTGAGAATCTTCATTACTATTACTTTCTAAGGACTTTTAGTCTTTTTATCACAGGATGATAGGTATTCCTGGTATTGACTGACTTCAAGGAAATTCAAATGATTTCCTAGATGTTTTTATGCTATAATTATTCAAATACGCATACCTATAGCTGGAGATCTGTAGAAAGTAAAGAAGTTAGTACTTAGGGCATTAGGTATATGTCTCTTTTCTTGCATCCCCTTATGTGCCCAAGATTATCTTCAGTGCTCCTTCTGGCTTAACTTCTTTGCTCTCTAAAAGTGTATCTAAACTTGTTGCTCTGCACGCTTGGGGAACTTATCAACTACCCTCCAAAATAACTCAAAATTCAAGAACTAATAACATTACCAGGGCTTGGCTTGACATGTTACTAATTCTTAGAAGTTCACTGTTTTTCCTTTTTCCCCTTGTTTTTCCACTTCTATCTCCTCTGAACCTCGCACAACCAGTACATGCTGCATCGATAGCTTTTCCATTCTACGCCAACTCTCTCATCACGCGGGCCTCTCACTGTTGCGGCCTCTCCCGTTGCGGAGCACAGGCTCCGGACGCGCAGGCTCAGCGGCCATGGCTCACGGGCCCAGCCGCTCCGCGGCATGTGGGATCTTTCCAGACCAGGTCATGAACCCGTGTCCCCTGCATCGGCAGGCGGACTCCCAACCACTGTGCCACCAGGGAAGCCCCCTTAACTCTTTTATTTCAAGCATTTAAATTAATTTAAAGTTTTCTTTATATGTCAAATTTTCCTAAAATTATCACAAAAAGCTTTATAGGAACTGACTCAATCATTTTTGACACAGATAAAAGATTCTTGCCTGAACTTAAAAGCCATGTCAAAGCTGATTTTCTTCACATGATTTGGATAAACAAATGGGTTAGATTTTTACCACAGTGTAGGCCTATTTTTAGAGTCGAATACCAAGACCACTTCAACAGAGAGGGATGCACCTACTTTATGTAGAAATGTGGTGGTTTTGTGGCCTAGACAAGTTTTCATTCAAATGACTAACCTTCTTATGTAAGTTGGCCGTGGGTGACCTAAACTGCCCCCTGCAATTTAATCTGAATAGTAATCTTATGATCCACACTGAGCAAGAAGACATTGACAGACTCTGTCCATAAAATTAGAATATAGGAAACTGTATTACAGCAGGAAACCCAGTTTTCCTGACAAAATATAAATCTGCATCAGCACTGAATTTAAGAAAACCTAAATTATCTTCCCTGTGTCATCCTGAGTTAATTCTCTTACAGTCTCCCTTAATGCTCTCCCCTTCTCCAACTGCAGCTTTGTTCCTAGTTTCTTCATGGTATTGTGAAATGAGACAATGTCTCATAAAGCATATTGGGGACCCCAAATTACTCCTCTCCAAGGCTAAAGGTAGAATGAAATAGGGAGCAATACTTCTATATTTTACATTTTTCTGTCAGTCTAAATTATGAGGTTGATTAGCCACATTATAAATTTTATAGTTTCACATTTTTTTCTACTCTCTATTATCCATATTTTGATTATTTTATAAGAGTGCATAAAAGGAAGAAAACAAGAAAGAAGTTAGAATAAGTAGGATTTTTTTGGTTCTTTTTAGCATTTCTGGATTAAGGTTTGAAGGGCACTTTAAGTAACAATTTAAATAATTTTTTTTAAACCTATAAATTTAATTTATTCATTCTATCTTGTCCTCATTTCCATGGCTAAATGAAGGTTTAATAGTACACTTGTAAAGCCTGTTTACTGAGACTATATTAACAGGACAAACTCAGATTATTGCCGTATTTCACTTTACCAATTCTACCAGTCCTCCCCTCCCTCCCTCCTTTCCTCCCTCCCACCCTCTTTCTCTCCTACTCTGGTGACACACTTCTAATTTCTGACTTGCAATTACATTTAGTATCTAAAATTCACTACAGAATATGATAACTACCTTAGAATTACAAATAAGAATCTTAATAGCAAAACTGGAAAAAAATTTTATATTTGTGCTGTCCCATTCCTATAAGGATACTAAGGATATTGGATGCTGGCCTTATTACAAAAATTGAATAATTTTAGAAACATTAAAAAGAATCAGCGGTTACTCAATGAATCCCATTGGAGAGTGCTTCTTTGAGACTGGATATTACCATGTAGACTAGTAATTATCAAAATTTTTTGATCTCATGATCCCTTTAGACTTTTAAAATTGAGATTTTGTTTCTCTTTGTTTTCAAAGAGATTTTGTTTATGTGGGTTATATTTATCAATATTTACCATATTAGAAATTAAAACTGAGAAATTTTTAAAATATTTACTCATTTAACAACAATAACAAACCTACTGCATGTTAACATAAATAACACATTTTTGATGAAATGCAACTATTTTCCAAACAAAACAAAATAATTAGTGAGAGGAGTGACACTGAAGTTTTGCAAATCTCTTTAAAATCTGGCTGAATAGAAGACAGCTGGGTTCTTGTATCTGTTTCAACTTTTAATCTCTTGCTTTATGTTGTTTTGGTTGAAGTATAAGTAGAAAATCTAGACTCACACAGATATATAGTTGGAAAAGGGAAGAGTATTTTTTTTTTTAATTTATTTAGTTTTGGCTGTGTTGGGTCTTCGTTTCTGTGCATGGGCTTTCTCTAGTTGCGGTGAGCAGGGGCCACTCTTCATCGCGGTACGCGGGCCTCCCACTGTCGCGGCCTCTCTTGTTGTGGAGCAGAAGCTCCAGACGTGCAGGCTCAGTAGTTGTGGCTCACGGGTCTAGTTGCTCCGCGGCATGTGGGATCTTCCCAGACCAGGGCTCGAACCCGTGTCTCCTGCATTGGCAGGCAGATCCTCAACCACTGCGCCACCAGGGAAGCCCAGGAAAGAGTATTTTAATAGCATTTTCAGGTAACTGTGCCTCACCTTTTCTAATACTATAACAAAAACTGGCAAGCAGTTGCTCCTTAAAAGTAAGTAAATTGTGGAATTTGACACCACTTCAATAAACTTTTCATACTCTGTTAAGTTAAAAATCATTGGTCTACCTTGCCCTTTGAATGAATCTTTTTACCCATATGCATGACTTTGGGGCACTCTGCACTGATCATATAGGAAAAAACGGTTCACTTAGTTTTGCAGATCTTCCAAACATTGACACTTTTCATTACATAATATCAAAAAATCACACTCATTAATCTTCAGAAAGTCTTGGTCATCAGAAAAGTCTATAAGTACTGGGAAGCTGTCAAGCTCCATGTGGCAGATTCAAGTTTTCCAAAATACTGATCTTTGTTTTGGATCTTAAATTTTATCATCGTCAATAAATACTGTTGTTTTTTTCCCCTTAAGAGACAGGTTTGTGTCTTTTTTTTCCAGAAAATGGATCACTTGTGGCTAGTCAGGAAATCCCCTATGCTCACCATCACCCTTTTTAAGAGAATAGAAGACAAGCAGGAGATAACATATGACTCTTCTTTCTGGTGAATTATTTCCTTTAGCCTAAGGTTTGCAAACAGCTCTTTTGCTGCCTTACTCTCAGTCTCAGCAGCACCAGGGGCTAAGCACAGGGGTTACTCTAACTCTGCTCCATCACACTTAACTGAAAACAACGTAATAAGTTCCTTAAAGGCATGACTGACTTAATATTCTTTATCAACTATTCCTTGATAAAGGTAACACTTTTCTTTGCAGAAGAACTAATTTTAGCTTGGGAAGCCATTCCTATGATGGTTCCACCTTGCTTCTCCCTTCCACATCACTAGTACACAGTTTGCATTGCACCTTATCACTTGTGCCATGCAACAGCAGGCAGAGCAGATCATTTCGTTTTCCTTCACTTTTTAGATACGCATTAGAAGAAATAAGTCCCATAATTGCCACATTGGGCCAAGCACAGCTAAAGCAACTATATGGCTTGGGTAACTGAATGGAATGTTATGAATGATGCCATGTTAAGATGACAAATGGCAGTCAATCACAGCTTGCTCTTCAATCCTAATAGACAACTCACATCTACAGTTCATACTCTTATCTAAACAGAAAATACTCAAAATAAAATAATTCATTTATATACTCATCCTTAGAAGGAAAAAAAGGGGGTCTATTGCAAGTTTTCTTAAACAGTCAAGCACTGTGCAAATATAAGAAAAGTGTAAGAAAATATAAGTCTGCCACTTAAAACATAACCATGGTGTTGTATAAATGATCAAAACTCAAGATCCTTTTTGTAGCTCATGTTCCTGTTACTGGTAGAAAAACAAACTATACTAAGAATTAATCTCAAACACTATGTAATACTCAATCTTCTTGTTATATTTAGTACCTCTTCCTATATTAATATATCCCCCATGCCTGCCTCTTTTTGAATTGAATCTCATCACTTTCCTTTAGGGGCAGCTGCTGTGGGGAAAGAAGTAGAGCTTTTAAAAGAATGTGATTCTTAGAGGAGAAAGGGAAAAAAAAGTAAATAGCTTACCACTATTGAGAGATCAGTTTCTAGGGTTTTCACAATTGGTTATACTGCCAATACTGTGTCATTATCTCACTATAGCGGAGTAGAAGAAGGCAGACTGCATTAAAAAATAAAACTTATCAAGAGTTTGGCAGCATTAAAAAATTTTTTAATAGCTCTACCTCTCTCTACAGTATCAAATGGAATAGAACACAGACCTAAATTTGCATCTTTTCTGAATTGTGACCTGTTTGAACCACAAATCACTGAGCTTACAGTGAAAATTATCAAGGAGATAATATGTGCAGGCTTCTCTAAAGAATCCTATCAGTCACTCACTGCTAAGTCACCAAGCCAATTCAGTCAGCTAGGTCCTGACACAACTCAGCTGACTTACATGAGAGGTGAAAAACCTTTCCTGTTATCAAAAAACCAATGACCTCAAATGAGTAAGGGGAAACAAACAACTAAAATATGAGACTATAAAGCAGTAAAAGGAAGCATTTCACATTTTCTCTTCAATACAATCAACACAAATAGAACGTACATCCCTCCTATCTAAATCTAGTCCATTTCTGAAAATGTGCTGGATGGCAAATTTTCACATAACGGAGACTATATTCTGATTTTAAGTGGAAAAAGAATAATTCAGTTCAAGCCCATCTAAAACTCCCAATTAATTTCCCCCAATATTAAGTATTCTTAAGCCCCCCTATACAATCCACCAAAAATTTCTAAATTAAAACTAAACTTATAAAATCATCTAATATTTAATAAACTTGTTAGTGAATACATTTGCACATATATACGGTATTGGATACAAGTTACATCTTCCTTTTTTACTGCAAACGTGTTCTATAATGTAAAGAAACAATTATCTGTTAAAGATGCATAATGAATGCAAATAGCACAACAAAATTAAATTAACTATGAGTTTTCAAAAACTAACATCACTTTCATAATTTTATTTTTTCTCACAAATAGGTAAAAATCATATGTATAATACATCGGAACATGTGCACAGCCAAGTTTATATCTTTTAACTTTTTGTCTTTTGTCTCTCAGCCTTTATCATTTCCTAACATAAGAGCTTTTCTAATCCTCCTAGGCTCACCTACTTTTCACAGGCTTTTCCATTATCTTAAAAGATAATTGGAGCTTCCCTGGTGGCACAGTGATTAAGAATCCGCCTGACAATACAGGGGACACGGGTTCGGGCCCTGGTCCAGGAAGATCCCACATGCCACAGAGCAACTAAACCCATGCGCCACAACTACTGAGCCTGCGCTCTAGAGCCCGCGAGCCACAACTACTGAAGACCGTATGCCACGACTACTGAAGCCTGCGTGCCTAGAGCCCGTGCTCCGCAACAAGAGAAGCCACCACAATGAGAAGCATGCACTTCGCAACGAAGAGTAGCCCCCGCTCACCGCACCTAGAGAAAGCCTGTGCGCAGCAACAAAGACCCAACGCAGCCAAAAAATAAATAAATTTTTTTATTTAAATAAATAAATAAATAAATAAAGATATTTTTAAAAAAAGATAATTTAGATTGCATGAAACCTTTAAACAACATTATCACGAAACACAATCCTGTTGTGAAAACAACGGATTCACGGACAATAGTCTACTCCATATTCTCTCACTCAGATTAACGTGCAACTTAATGTTTTTGGCCGGAACATACATGCAAGTTTCTTTCAATGATATTTCAATGTGAATAGTCAATTTTAAGTTAAAAATTTCCAAGAGATCGTAGCAAATATTTAAATGGTGAGAGTTCAGATATCGAGGGATACATTTCACATTATAGACAGTAAAGAGAAAAAAAAGAATATAGGGAAGCAAATAATGATGAGAATCAAGTGGGAGAAGAAATTTAAAAAATAAAGGTCAACAGGATAAGAAATGCATAGAAGAGGAAGAAGGAGACCCTTTGGGAAACAAATCAGAGTTGAAAGATCTTGAAGGTCAGTAAATCACACTTCCTCAATTCATAGATTAATAAAATGAGGCTCAGAGATATAAAATTACTTGTTCAAAGTGACACATCTAGCACAGTTATCTTAGAATTTAGTCTGATATATAAACTAGGATTTTTTCTAGCATATCATAAAGCTTCTCCTTGTTTTTTTGTTTCATTTGGTTTTGGTTGTAATTCAGTAAGTATTTATGCACTGTGTGTAAAGCACTGTACTCAATGCTGGGGATCTAACAGTGAACAAGACAGACCAAGCCACTGAACTCATGGAATTTAAATTTAGTTGAGGGGTCAAATACTGTACAATTAGCATACGATTAAATAATTATGATACACACTATAAAGAAGCAGTATAGGGTGCTGTGGGAGCACAGAATGAGAGCTATGGAATTAGTCTGGGGTATTATTGCAGCTGGGAGCATGGTTACTGGTGTGTCAGTATAGAAAGGACTATAAGTATTAGCATTTCAGACAAATGAAATCACAGGCCCAAAAGCTCTTGAAGAATAAAGTGGTTCTGCTCCTCTAACAATCTGAAAAGGAGGCCCCTATGACTGATGCATGGGGAGCAAGAAGGTAAGCGCAGAGTTAGGGGGCTGGTGAAATAGTCCAGGCCAAGAACACCCAGAGACCTATAAACCAAGTTAAGGATGTTGATCTTGATCCTAGGAAGGAAAGGAAGCCCCCAAAATGTTTTAACAGGAGAGTGACACCGCTGATTTGCATTTGTGTGAAGAGGTGAATGGGGGTTTCATTTACTGAGACTTGAGGATATTGGGGGGGGAAGGGTAAGCTGTGACAAAGTGAGAGAGTGGCATGGACATATATACACTACCAAACGTAAAATAGATAGCTAGTGGGAAGCAGCCACATAGCACAGGGAGATCAGCTCGGTGCTTTGTGACCACCTAGAGGGGTGGGATAGGGAGGGTGGGAGGGAGGGAGACTCGAGAGGGAAGAGATATGGGAACATATATATATGTATAACTGATTCACTTTGTTATAAAGCAGAAACTAACACACAATTGTAAAGCAATTATACTCCAATAAAGATGTTAAAAAAAAAAGAATTCTGGAAGAAGATTAGGTTTGAGGGAGCAGCTGATGAATTTAGTTTGGTTCACATCAGGAAAAAAAAAAAAAATCAGTCAAAAGCTAGGATCTGTCTATCTAGGTCTAAGACTTCTAACCTTGGCCTACAAAAGAACCCGGAATTACTTCAAGAGGTCCACAAATGCCTTATTCAAATTTCATTTCAAGAAATACATGGCAGCTACTAGGATAAAATGGCAGACTGAACATATAATTTCAGTCCTTCTCAAAACCCCACTGAAACTACAGTAAAGATAAATTTATATTTATATGTAGAGACAGTGACGATAACCCACAACGACAGAGAAAACGGAGAGAGGAAATAAGTAAAAATTTTAGAAGCTATAAAGAATACATTCAAGTGTTAACTGACTTAACCAGACCTGAGAAAATTGAATCCTGAGATAAGAGTGAGAAAATGTAAGAACCAACCCAATTTATACTAGAGAATCCTCAAAAAGTTCAGGGATAGGCCAGCACTAGGTACCTCTCAATGGGGAGAAGGGGTGGTCTAAAACAAGAACTGGGTAAAACTGATTTAAGAATGAGAGTCCCCACAAACATAGAAAATAAACTTATGGTTACCAAAGGGGAAAGGGGGGGGCGGTGAGCAGGGGTAGAAATTAGGAATTTGGGAGTAACATATACACATGACTGTATATAAAACAGATAAACAACAAGGACCTACTGTTTAGCACAGGGAACTATATCAATATTTTGTAATAACCTATATGGGAAAAGAATCTGGAAAAGAATATATATATAATATGTAAATATATGTATAATCACTTTGCTGTATACCTGAAACTAACACATTATAAATCAACTATACTTCAATTAAAAAAAAAGATGAATCAGAGTCCCAAGATTCTCTCTCTGACTATTTAATGGGTAACTATCTCCCCAACCCAGGTAAAAGAACAGAGGTTTGCTTGCTTGGAAGGGTAAAATAAGGGGTGGACTAAAGGATGACTGTCACAGTTGAGAAGAGCATCCTGGAAATGTTCAAGGAATGCTTAGAAGTGCTTCCTCCAAAGTTCTCTTCACCCCCCATTTGACTCTCATAACAGGCAGATAGACTTGTACTCACCAGGCAGGCAATTAGAAGAGCACTCTTTGGGAATCCGATCAGCTCAAGAGGAAAGAACCAAAGATACTAACCAAAGGGGCTCTCCCAACAAACAGCCACCCAGATCACCTTACGATAAAGCCCTCAGTGGACAAGGCCCAACCTCATACTCAGATCTTCCAGGCAATTTTCTTATAATCCATTCTTAATCTGAATCAGACAAACAAGGATTACCAGAGATCAGAGGAAAGCCTCTAGCATGAGAAAACAGAGATCAAAACAAACAGAAAAAGGCAACTTGAAGGAGATACAAGTGATATAGGAGGAAAAAACCAAACAGCCACCATTATCCTCAAAGAGACATGAGAAGTAATGGCATCCATGAAACAAAAACAGGATACCTTTCATAAAAAACAACATTCATAGAACTAAAAAGAGCTCCTGATATTAAAAACATGATAGAAAAAAATATAAAACAAAATTCAACAGTACAAGTGGAAGATAAGGTTCAGAAAATAATCCCAGAAAGCAGAACAAAAAGACAAAGAGATGGAAAAGAAAAAAGGAATATTGAAGAATGATTTTTAAATATATAGATAGATAGATAGATAACTATGATAAGGAAGTTGGGATGACTGTATATGACAGCTTAATCCTCACCTATCATAATAGAAAATCAACAAAAAGCTCTAAAATTGACGAATAAAAATGCAGTAGTATATGCATATTGTTCAGAATAAAGAGATGTATAAATGCCAGAATAAAAACTAGAAGAGTCAGAAGTTCATGACTCAGAAAAAGGGGACAGAGGTAAGGAAAACCAATATATTCTGTTAAGAAAGGGGCAGACATCCAAATGAAAAATGGGCAAAAGACATGACTACCACTTCATAAAAAAGAGTATCAAAATGTCCACTTAACATGTAAAAAGTTGCCCAGCTTTATTAATCATCAGGGAAATGCAAATTAAAACCACAGTGAGATATTACTACACACCCACCAGAATAGCTATAATGAAAAAGATACAATGTTGGTGAGGATGCAAAGTAACTGCAGGTGTGAGTGTGAATTGGTAAAATCACTCTGGAAAACTGCCAATATTTACTAAAACAGAACATATACATATCTAGCAATTCTACTCCTAGATATATACCCAAGAGAAATGTGGACACTTATTCAGCAAAAGACGTGTCAGAATGCACACGGCAGCACTATTCTTAATAGTAAAAACTAGGAACAATCCAAAATGACCACAAACAGAATGGTTAAATTGTGAAAATTTAGAAAATGGAATATTATATACCAATGAGAGTGAAAAAACAACTACATGTAACACCATATATAAAGCTCACAAATATTGAGCAAGAGAATTCAGACATAAAAGCCGTATAATGGCTTATGGAAAGTTCAAAAATGTAAAATTCACCTACAATATTAAACTCAGCATCATAGTTAGTTTTTGGACGTACAGTGACTGAGAAAGGACGTAAGTGAGTTCCTGGGACGCTAGTAATGTTCTGTTTCTTCAGCAGGGTCCAAGTTACTCAGGTATGTTGTCTTTATGCAAATTCATCAAGCTATACACCAAGCTATAGGATTTGTGCACTTTTCTCTGTGTACATTATATTTCAATAAAAATTATCTTTAAAAAGATTCTAGATCTTCTGTTTATAAGTTGTGTGACTGGTCAAACTACTCAACCTAAGTAAACCTCAATTTCTTCATTTTTAAAATAAGGATGACAAAACAACTATTCTCTTAGGGATTTCTGTGAGGTTCAAATGAGATAATACATATCAAGTGCTTCATAAATGCCTCACACATACTAAGCACAAAATAAAAGTTTATTTGTTAGTATTATTATTAACCACCTGGGCATTAAAAAGGTAGGGGAAATCACTATATGGTCCCATTTTGAACAAATCTAACTCATATGAAACATGAATTTAGCTGTGTAGTCAGATGATTATATTCAAATCTGCTATTTACTACTTCTATGATTTGGGGCAAATGATTTAACCTCTCTGATCCTCCTTTCTCAATTATAAAAGAGAATAAGATCATGGTATTGTGTGTGTGTCGTGTGTGTGTGTGTGTGTGTGTGTGTGTGTGTGTAGAGATAATTTTTAAAATAGATTAAAAGTGGAAGATAGTTCCAAACAAAGAGTGTTTGAAACTATGTAAGTCTATCTATATTTTCATATGAGTATGTGTGAATCATGAATTATTTTAAAATATGAAGGTAAGTAGTAGAAAAAGCCTCTAAAGGAGCTGAAAGTGGATGCCTGCATGGAACAGAAACTAGCTGCAGCAATGGGTAAGGAAGCTAGCCACTCTTTTGCATTTCAGTCCTTGTAGTACCCACTTGTAACTATATACATCTACTACTTTAAGATTAAATTTTAACTCCAATAAAAATTAATTTTAAAAAGATTAAATTTTAAAATAACTTTATTCAATAAAAAATATATAGTTAGATACTACCAAATTAGAAAATGATTAAAGGCAAGCTCCAAACTTAAGCTGATCAATTATCAAGCTGATGGACAAGAAACAAGACAAAGTTTAAAGCACTTCAATACATCCATAATTCAACTTCTCTATCGTGGTACAGAGTGTGGGTGGCATAGAAATGCTAACTTTGAGTCCACAGATTCTTAACTTCCTCTATTAATAGTCAGAGAGCAAAAAAAAAAAAAAAAAAAAAAGCCATTACAGAACCACCTGTTACTAGGGAACCACCTATTTTTAACTAGTTCAACTCTACTTAAAGAACCTAGGAATCAAAAAGGAAATGCCGGCTATAAGGCTTTAATATATATATAGCATTTGGAACATGGAGTTGAAACTTATACTCTTCATATGACTCTCTAAGGTTTTAATTTCCCCTGGAAGATAAGTAATAAAGTACTTCAATATACAGGAAGGTGATACTAACTCACAGTGCCCTGGCACATACTGACCTCGGCTAGGATTCTTATATAGAGCTGCTTAGCATAACTCAACCCTGATTTTCAGCAGATTTGAATTGTTTACAAAGATCTTTGAGAAGAGACTACTAAAACCAGAAATTTGGCAGTGAGGCTCAGAGTCATGGCAGGACCCATGTCCCCAGCGTAGGTTATTTGATTAAGTTAACACACTAGAAAAAGCTGAGAACAATTTCTCAATTTCTGGCACAGGGAAGAAATTCTGGCTCAATAAATATTAGTTCTCATTATTGTCACTGTTATTGAGAGACATATTTTCGAGGGGTTAAGAGCACAGACTCTAAGACTGCTTGATAAGGAATCCCATGGTTTACCAGCTGTGAGACTCTAGTCAAGATACTTAACCTCTCAGGCCCTCAGTTTTCTTACTTTTAAAATGGGAACAATATGGTTTCTCTTCACAGGGAAGTGGTGAGGATTAAATAAGAAATGTCAAGCATTTAGACAGTGTCTGGCATATTGTAAGACGTCAGTAAATGTAAGCTCTTATAATTCTTTTTACATCATGTATCTGAAATAATGGAGTCATTTCTTAATCCAATTCAAAACTACTGATGCTAAAAATATTGGAAAAAAATGAGGGGAAAAAACAATTTAAACTATGAATGATCATCAGGATTATATGATATATATAAATAAATTTTTCCATGGAAATATTCTGGGGAAACAAACAAACTACACAGGTTTGCATCTGTTATCATTGGACAGGTTCTGGTAGATCACTGCAACATGAATATACACAACATTCCTGATGCAAACTTTACAAAGGAAGAGCCAATAAACCTATAGCCACTTGGCCATAGAAACAATTATAAGCAGAAGTGAATGTAAGAGAAGAAACACATTCTTGTTTTTGGACTGGTTTGGTCAAATTAATGTACATCATTTAAGTCAGCCTACCAATTACGTCTGAGGTGGGGGGAGTGGGGGGAGGGGAGGGAAGGGAGGAGGGGAAGGGAAGGGGGAGGAGAGGGGAAGGGGGAAGGAGAAAGAGAGGGAGGAGAAAAAAGAAAATAATCTTTTCAATGGCACTGTTTTATTCTAACCAATTAGTTCAAATACTCTCAGCTCTATAAGCCTCTTACCACTGCACAGCTGATGGCTAAACTTGAGATTAGCAATTAATTCTCATCTGTCTCTCTACAGGTTTCAATTAGCACAAAAACATGTATATACTCCTCAAAAGCAATCACAAGAATGTGAAACAAAAAGAAATTTAGGGCTTCCCTGGTGGCGCAGTGGTTAAGAATCCACCTGCCAGTGGAGGGGACACGGGTTTGAGCCCTGGTCCGGGAAGATCCCACATGCCACGGAGCAACTAAGGCCATGCGCCACAACTACTGAGCCCACATGCCACAACTACTGAAGCCTGCATGCCTAGAGCCCGTGCTCCACAACAAAGAGAGTAGCCCCAGCTCGCCACAACTAGAGAAAGCCTGAGCACAGCAAAGAAGACCCAATGTAGCCAAAATATATATAGATAGATAGATGTAGACATATATATCTATATATACATATACATACACACATATAAAAAGAAATTTAGCAGGTGATATTTTTTTCTTTTTTAAAAAAGTTGAATCCAAACTCAAAAGATTAAGGAATGGATAGTAAGATTGTCACTGGTTCTTAAAATTAAAGCCTCAGAGAAAACTCTCTCTCTCTTCAGGTGCTTTTCCAAAACTATCTGAACTCCTCTGCAGGTCCACAAACAAGAGATCCATTGTGTGGATCTGTAAATTGTGTGACATCATTGAAACACAAGCACCAATTGGTATCACAAACAGTTTGTGTTTCCAAGGATACCAGGAACTTTAAATACCCTGCAGTTATACAAAGCCCAGGAGCACGACCTTCATAACAATACCAGGAGCCTGCACACTTTCTTTTTAGTCACTGTTTCCAGCAGAGAAAAGGCACTGATTCTGCCCCAATAATTCTTCCAAATAATAGTCTCAAGAACGTTCCTCAATCATTCAATTATTCATTTTTATATTCTCAATATAATGACAGCAAAAAAGAGGATTAAGAATTTACATAGCCCTATTAATAGAGAGATTCTCAAAAGGCCAGCCTAGGGTATCTTTAATGAAATCACACTACTGATTTTTAAAATGGAATGCACATAAACACTTCTGATTACTCTCTACAGTAATGTTCCTCTGTGTTACAGAGTACTCTTTTAGTAAAAGTAAAATAACTTCTTCCTTGTGTGCCTTTCCTGGAAAAGTTATTTTTCCTTAATATTAGCCTTTAGCTCACACATATGACTTTAGAATGTAAACTTGTTTATTCTAGCTAGAATAACTACTGCAACATAGAAACACAGGCTAAGTGTGAGGTGATTATGATTAACTATATTATTGTTAAAAGTCAAACAAGTTTATAATCTTTTATAAAGGACTCTTTAGAAAGGCGGTAGTTTAGGGCTAAATTGTTATAAAAGGTCTATAGTAAGCTCGTCTCTAATATCTGTCTATCCAGAGTTAAACCTAAGTACTTATATTATCTTTACATCAACTTTATTTGTGAAATGTTTTCCATTAATTACGTGTACCATTGAGATTTTGAACAGTTCCAGAGTTATTTTTCTATTTAGGAGATAAATATTTTAAGCAAGTATTTCTCCAAATGCTGGCTGGAAATGTACAAGGAAAATTGGGAGAACTCACGGAGACTGCAGCTAGAGAGTTCCCAAGAGCTGTTTACGGAGGATGGAAGCAAGTAGGGAGTTTGAAGCTGTAAGAATGAAAAGCCACACCTTGTGGTTTTTCTCCATTATACTACCTCACATTTGGACTGTTACAATGCCAAGATTACAGGGCAAAGAAAGAGACTCTCTCTCTATTTAGTCATTTTTGTACTTTTTAAAAAATAACATTGTTGATTTTTTAAAAAAATAACATCGTTATTTTTTTAAAAAATAACTCCTCTGGGGGAAGGTTGTATTGGGTTTGCCAAAAAGTTTGTTTGAGTTTTTCTGTTAGATGTTATGGAAAAACCAGAATGAACTTCTTGGCCAACCCAATATTAGATGCCTGTTTATCTTAATTCAAGTTATTAGATGTCTATTTATCTTAATTCAAGTAATTAAGTACTGAGCTTATTTTAGGGAGCTTATACATTGCTTGGTACTTTTGAAGATATATATTACATTGTTTTAATCCTTAGAAAAGTCAGAATCTTAGTGAAAAAAATTTATGCCAGTGACTTATTTAACCATTCATAAAATCCTTTTCAATAAAAGTAATGTAAAGAATGATGTATATAAAGGCTCAACTACATGATGCTCAAACTACAGGAGAGAGATATAAAATCTAAAGTTTTTTTAACTTTAGAAAGCCACTTGAGCTTTATATAAGTCCCTTAGAGCTTCCAAAAGTAGGAAATATTGCCTAGTCATCAGTGTCCACATGACAATTAACGAGGAAGGGTAGAGAAAAGTATCTATTAAATTCAGCAAGGCACTGGTACAAATCTGAAGCAAAAGAAAGTTTAAAGTACAATTCTCGATGGCAATAATTACAACAAAGAACCAGATCATGGGTTCTGTGCCTTCCAACCATAAAACTGAATTTTGTGACTGTGTACATCTTTATCAAGCCAAGATTTACATGCAGGTGCATTTCTTTGTCCAAAAGATGACGATCGTAAGATGTGATTAAACATATTTTGCTTATAATAAATCACAATTAATTCTGTCAAAACGGGTATCTACTAAAAGTAATTCTTCAAGTGGAATCATCTCACCTTATTGTAAAAGTACCTAATTCCATTGATTAAAAGCCAGTTTTATCATTAATGACAGTGCTTTCAAATTGTCAAATCTAGTCAAGCGTTTGAGATAAGTAGCTAAGAAGCTACTCAGTAACTCCTATAATTTCATATTTTCCATTATATCCAAGTAGGAAACAAGGAAGAGTGGGATAAAATGGCCAGGAGCCTATAGCAGGACAAATGGAAGAAGCAATGTCCACTGAAGCAGAGACCAAAGAAAGAAATGGCAGGATATTACTACTATAGTGTAGCCATTGCAGATCAAAGACCAGACTATGTTTCTCTAGTAATGCAGACCAAAGACCAAACTGTATGTTTTCATAACTATGCCAAGCACAAGCACATGAAGATTATCTGGATCAAGAGGGTGAAGCATATGAACCTGCCCAATCTCTAGTGGTTTACTATATAAACTCTCAGTCCTACAATAAATTAGATAAACAAGATGGCATACATATTAATTTATTGATGACACAGAATTGAGTGGAATGGTACATATGATGGACACACAATCAGGGTCCAAAATTATCATGATGATTAAAAAAATGTGCCAAATTTAATAAGCTATAATTTATTGATAATATATTGTTTGCACTGTCTGATGTCCTTTATCATCTTTGAGAATTATTTTTAAAGTAGTATTGTACCATATAGATGTAGCAAAATTCGAGTGAATTTCTTATGTTGAAAATATAGGTTTGTGCCAATCTTTCGATTTTATAAATAATTTCACAACAAATATTATATCCGAAGTTTGTATGTATCTCTGATTGTTTCTTAGAATAAGCTGTAAGAAATGTAATTATTGAATCAAAGGTTTACAGTTTTTAAGACTCTTATACACATTTTTCCAAACAATCCTTCAGAAAAATGTATGTACAAACTTATACTCTCCAATGCAGAAAATGAAGACATCCATTTCGACACATCTTGAAGAAAATGCATGTCATTTAAATCTATCAATTTTAAAGGGTAGAAAAATGTATGATCTTAAACATTTATTGAGTACTGCTTTAAGCAAATCATTGTGCTAGACATTAGGAAGAAAAGTACAGAGTCCATTGTGATAGACACATAATCAGATATTAGCAATACAATGTGATACACACAAAGAAAAACAAGAATTAAGTTCTATGGGTAGACAGAGGGAATAATTATTAAATTTAACAGTTGCAGGTATCCAGAGATGGAACAGAAGATATTTTATTCTTATCAATGGTTAAGGATAGGGAGGACAACAACTTGACTGCAAACTTCTTGTAAATGATGGTATGTATGACTATTAGGAAACTAGGCCCAAAGTATACTAGATACCTTTTTATGTGATCTTTTTTTTTTAACTTTAGAAAGCCATTGTCAGCTAAATAAAGAATTTTTTTTAAGTTGTACTTGCATGCCTTAAAAAGTATATTTTAAAATCACACATATAAGTGCAAAACCACTGGCCAATATTTTGTTACAGAGCCAAGCCTTCTTTTAGAATGTAAGTCTACTGATTCATAGACTGCACAGTATTTTTGCACAAACCACACCCATTATATACCAACTATGATTTCCGGTTATTGTTTTTATTTAATGAAAACCTGAAGACACTGATGAAATAACTGGAACACAGAATCTTTCCAAACTTTTTCCCCAGTTTTTTATAGTTGATCATCAGATTAAGAACATTTGTAAACAACCTCTGTTTATTCTTTCCAAAATATGAAAATTTAATTTAATGGAAACAAATTTTTGCATTCATACTTCATCAATTTACAAAACATGAAAATTTAATGTAATTCCAATAACAAAAATAAAACTGGCAGGTTTGCAAAGAAACATCATTGATTCTTGGTAAGCTTCCAACTTCACTGAAATGTACATAAGTGAGGGTGCATGTTGGAGAGCAGCCTTTTAAGCCCCAAATGTCCAGGGCGTCCTGAGCGACAGTCACAAGGTTTCACAGAAGGAATGGGGAGTTTTGGGGGATTAATCATATCACCTAATCCACCAAGTCTTTTATAAAATGCTCCAGCTATTTTAGCAATGCTACTTATTGAGGCTACAAAAAGACTTCAAATTATAGAAGAAATAAAATAATGAAAAATAATTTTATATGTAAGCTAACTTGTTTTTTCTTCTTTGTATAATTAATCGACTTTAAAATCTGACAGCAAAAGTCATAATGTTAAACAAAATGAAGATTTTTAATATTTAAAATATTGAAATAATATAATTCTAATCAACTTAATTAAGAATAAGATTTAGAGGGACTTCCCTGGTGGTCCAGTGGCTAAGACGCCACACTCCCAATACAGGGGGCCCAGGTTCGATCCCTGGTCAGGGAACTAGATCCCACATGCCGCAACTAAAAAAGAGATCCTGAATGCTGCAACTAAAGATCCCGCACGCAGGAATGAAGATCCCGTGTGCCGCAACTAAGACCTGGCACACCCAAATAATTAATTAAAAAAAAAGAATAAGATTTAGAAAAAGGATCCTAAAATCATAGAACCTACCATTACATTTCTCCCTTCCCTAAAACTAAAACTAAGAAGGAAACCTCCCTATTAAGTCCATTTTCTAAAGAACAACCGTCTTTCATGTCTTTCGTTGGTTTACTATCATATCATATTTCATATTCAGGTTGTAATTTCTACCTGGAAAAAGACATTTTTCATGTCACTGTTTGACACAATTTGATTTATACTGAGCAGAAGTCTTAATGCGAACTCTAAAAATGTTAACAAAAGTTAAGACTGTAGAGGAAGATAAAGCTAGAACATATACATACAAGATAAAAGACATCAATCTTTTTTGGATCTCCAAATGTGCTAAAACAACTTTTATAAATTTATTTTTAAGATAACAAAATTAACATCTACTATGAAGGCAAAGCAAACCTCCCATTTCAGGCAATTTATATCACTCAGTCTAAAATAGAAGATTTTTTTTCAGTAACTCAAATCACTAAAAGGCTGTTTGTGGCTGTATGCTACACTCTAAAGTCTAAAAAGCAATATAATGGTTATAAAATAAACAATATCTGTGATACCAAAACACATGTAATTTACCTGGGGAGATAGACATTTCTTTTATAGTAGCTTTATTGAAATATAATTCACATAGAATAAAATCAACGTGTATAATTCAACGCTTTGTAGTATACTCACAGAACTGTGCAACTACCATCTCCATTGATTTTAGAACATTTTCATCACCTTGAAAAAAAGTTTCATCATGCTTTAACTATCATACTCAATCTTACCTTTTCAATTCTAAGCAACCACTAAGCTACTTTCTGCCTCCATTATATCTCACTATTCTAGATATTTCACATGACTAGAATCACATAATATGTGGGCTTTGCATAACACTTTTAAGACTCATCTATGTTGTAGCATATATTAGTACACCATTGCATGTATATACAAATTGGGTTATCCATTCATCAGCTGATACACATTTAAGTTGTTTCTGCCCTTTAGTTCTTATGAATAATGCTGCTATAAAAACATTCACGTACACATTTTTATACAGACATATGTTTTCACTTATCTTGGGTAGTTATCTAGAAGTCCATCTATTGAGTCATATGGTTATTCTATGTTTAATTGTTTGAAGGACTGCCAGGTTGTTTTCCAAAGCAGCTGCACCATTTTACATTCCTACCATCAGTATATAAGGGTTCCAATTTCTCTACATCATCATTAATATTTGTTTTTATCTGACTTTTTAATTCTTTTTTACAGAAATACATAAGCTCTACTCTCTTAGCAAACTTCAATTGTACAATATAGTATTATCAACCATAGTGACCATGTTATACATGGATCCTCATACCATATTCATATTATAACTTAAAGTTTGTATACTTTTACCAAACTCTCCCTATTTAGCCCAATTCTGACCCCTGGTAGCCATACTACTACTCTGTTTCTATAAACTCAACTTTCTTTTTACTTAAACTAGATTTACATATAAGTGATACCATTAAGTATTTGTCTTTCTCTGTTTGGTTTATTTCATTTAGGAAAATGCCCTTCAACTTCATACATATTGTTCCAAATAACAGGAGTTCCTTCTTTTTTAAAGCTGAAAAACATTCCATTATATATATATGTGTGTATGTGTGTGTGTGTATTTATTTCTTTATCCATTATCCATAGACAGACATTTAGGTTGTTTCCATACCTTTGCTATCATGAATAATGCTGCACTGAACATGAGAGTACAGATATATCTTTGAGAAAATGATTTTCTTTCGTCTGGATATGCATCCAGAAGTGAGATTGCTGGATCATACGGTAGTTCTATTTTAATTTCTTGAGAAACCTCCATACTATTTTCTTTAGTGGCTGTACAAGTTTACATTCCCATCAACAGTATTAAAGGGTTCCCTTTTGAGAGGGGGAAGATGGCAGAAGAGTAAGACGTGGAGATCACCTTCCTCCCCACAGATACATGAGAAATACATCTACACGTGGCACAACTCCTACAGAACACCTACTAAACGCTGGGAGAAGACCTCAGACCTCCCAAAAGGCAAGAAACTCCCCACGTACCTGGGTAAGGCAAAAGAAAAAAGAATAAACAGAGACAAAAGAATAGGGACGGGACCTGCACCAGTGGGAGGGAGCTGTGAAGGAGGAAAGGTTTCCACACACTAGGAAGCCCCTTTGCGGGAGGAGACTGTGGGTGGCGGAGGGGGGAAGCTTCGGCGCCACGGAGGAGAGCACAGCAACAGGGGTGCGGAGGACAAAGTGGAGAGATTCCCGCACAGAGGATTGGTGCCGACCGGCACTCACTAGCCCGAGAGGCTTGTCTGCTCACCCGCCGGGGCAGGCGGGACTAGGAGCTGAGGCTCAGGCTTCGGTTGGAGCGCAGGGAGAGGACTGGGGTTGGCGGCGTGAACACAGCCTGCAGGGGGTTACTGCACCACGGCTAGCCGAGAGGGAATCCGGGGAAAACTCTGGACCTGCCGAAGAGGCAAGAGACTTTTTCTTCCCTCTTTGTTTCCTGGTGCGCGAGGAGAGGGGATTAAGAGAACGGCTTAAAGGAGCTCCAGAGACGGGCGTGAGCCGCGGCTAAGAGCACGGACCCCAGAGACGGGCATGAGACGCTAAGGCTGCTGCTGCCACTGTCACCAAGAAGCCTGTGTGTGAGCACAGGTCACTATCCACACCCCCCTTCCGGGGAGGCTGTGCAGCCCGCCACTGCCAGGGTCCCAGAATCAAGGGACAACTTCCCCGGGAGAACGCACGGCGTGCCTCAGGCTGGTGCAACGTCACGCCGGCCTCTGACACCGCAGGCTCGCCACACACTCCGTACCCCTCCCTCCCCCACGGCCTGAATGAGCCAGAGCCCCCGAATCAGCGGCTCATTTAACCACGTCCGGTCTCAGTGAAGAACAGACGTCACTGGCGACCTACACGCAGACGCGGGTCCAAATCCAAAGCTGAGTCCTGGAAGCTGTGCGAACAGAGAAAGGGAAATCTCTCCTAGCAGCCTCAGAAGCAGCGGATTAAAGCTCCACAATCAACTTGATGTACCCTGCATCTGTGGAATACCTGAATAGACAACGAATCATCCCAAATTGAGGAGGTGGACTTTGAGAACAAGATTTATTATTTTTTCCCCTTTTCCTCCTTTTGTGAGTGTGTATGCTTCTGTGTGACATACTGTCTGTATAGCTTTGCTTTCACCATTTGTCCTAGGGTTCTATCTGTCCGTTTTTTCTTTTTTTCAGTTAAAAAAATTTTTTTTTCTTACATTATTTTTCATTTTAATAACTTTATTTTTTCTTACTTTATTTTCTTTTATCCTCTTTCTTTCTTTCTTCCTACTTTTTCTCCCTTTTATTCTGAGCCGTGTGGATGAAAGGCTCTTGGTGCTGCAGCCAGGAGTCAGTGCTGTGCATCTGAGGTGGGCGAGCCAACTTCAGGACACTGGTCCACAAGAGACTTCCCAGCTCCACATAATATCAAACGTCAAAAATCTCCCAGAGAGCTCCATCTCAACACCAACACCCAACTTCACTCAATGACCAGCAAGCTACAGTGCTGGACACTCTTTGCCAAACAACTAGAAAGACAGGAACACAACCTCACCCATTAGCAGAGAGGCTGCCTAAAATCATAATAAGTCCACAGACACCCTCAAACACACCACCAGACGTGGACCTTCCCACCAGAAAGACAAGACCCAGGCTCATCCACCAGAACACAGGCACTAGTCCCCTCCACCAGGAAGCCTACACAACCCACAGAACCAACTTTAGCCACTGGGGACAGACACCAAAAACAACCACAACTACGAACCTGCAGCCTGCAAAAAGAAGACCCCAAACACAGTAAGATAAGCAAAATGAGAAGACAGAAAAACACACAGCAGATGAAAGAGCAAGATAAAAATCGACCAGACCTAACAAATGAAGAGGAAATAGGCAGTCTACCTGAAAAAGTATTCAGAATAATGACAGTAAACATGATCCAAAATCTTGGAAATAGAATAGAGAAAATGCAAGAAACATTTAACAAGGACCTAGAAGAACTAAAGAGGAAACAAGCAACGATGAACAACACAATAAATGAAATTAAAAATACTCTAGAATGGATCAATAGCAGAAAAACTGAGGAAGAAGAATGGATAAGTGACATGGAAGATAAAATAGTGGAAATAACTACTGCAGAGCAGAATAAAGAAAAAAGAATGAAAAGAACTCAGGACAGTCTCAGAGACCTCTGGGACAACATTAAATGCACCAACATTCGAATTATAGGGGTTCCAGAAGAAGAAGAGAAAAAGAAAGGGACTGAAAAACTATTTGAACAGATTATAGTTGAAAACTTCCCTAATATGGGAAAGGAAATAGTTAATCAAGTCCAGGAAGCACAGAGAGTCCCATACAGGATAAATCCAAGGAGAAA
The DNA here is from genome assembly GCF_039906515.1 of Pseudorca crassidens. NCBI lineage: Eukaryota > Metazoa > Chordata > Mammalia > Artiodactyla > Delphinidae > Pseudorca > Pseudorca crassidens. Next base: position 133,366,807 of record NC_090297.1, on the reverse strand, counting down.
CATGCCAAGACACATATTAATCAAACTGTCAAAAATTAAGTACAAAGAAAACATATTAAAAGCAGCAAGGGAAAAACAACAATTAACACACAAGGGAATCCCCGTAAGCTTAACAGCTGATCTTTCAGCAGAAACTGCAAGGCAGAAGGGACTGGCAGGACATATTTAAAGTGATGAAGGAGAAAAACCTGCAACCAAGATTACTCTACCCAGCAAGGATCTCATTCAGATTTGATGGAAAAATTAAAACCTTTACAGACAAGCAAAAGCTGAGAGAGTTCAGCACCACCAAACCACATTTACAACAAATGCTAAAGGATCTTCTCTAGGCAAGAAACACAAGAGAAGGAAAAGAACTACAATAACAAAACCAAAACAATTAAGAAAATAGGAGTAGGAACATACATATCGATAATTACCTTAAATGTAAATGGATTAAATGCTCCCACCAAAAGACACAGACTGGCTGAATGCATACAAAAACAAGACCCATATATATGCTGTCTACAAGAGACCCACTTCAGACGTAGAGACACATACACAATGAAAGTGAGGGGATGGAAAAAGATATTCCATGCAAAATGGAAACCAAAAGAAAGGTGGAGTAGCAATTCTCATATCAGACAAAATACACTTTAAAATAAAGACATTTAGAAGAGACAAAGAAGGACACTACATAATGATCAAGGGATTGTTCCAAGAAGAAGACATAACAATTGTAAATATTTATGTACCCAACATAGGAGCATCTCAATATATAAGGCAAATACTAACAGCCATAAAAGGGGAAATCGAAAGTGACACATTCATAGTAGGGGATTTTAACACCCCACTTTCACCAAAAAACAGATCATCCAAAATGAAAATAAATAAGGAAACACAAGCTTTAAATGATACATTAAACAAGATGGACTTAATTGATATTTATAGGACACTCCATCCAAAAACAACAGAATACACATTTTTCTCTACTGCTCATGGAAGATTCTCCAGGATAGATCATATCTTGGATCACAAATCAAGCCTTGGTAAATTTAAGAAAATTGAAATTGTTTCAAGTATCTTCTCCGACCACAATGCTATGAGACTAGATATCAATTACAGGAAAAGATCTGTAAAAAATACAAACACATGGAGACTAAACAATACACTACTTAATAATGAAGTGATCACTGAAGAAATCAAAGAGGAAATAAAAAAATACGTAGAAACAAATGAAAATGGAGACACGATGACTCAAAACCTATGGGATGCAGCAAAACCAGTTCTAAGAGGGAAGTTTATAGCAATACAAGCCCACCTTAAGAAACAGGAAACATCTCAAATAAAAAACCTAACCTTGCACCTCAAGCAATTAGAGAAAGAAGAACAAAAAAAAAAAAACCCCAATGTTAGCAGAAGGAAAGAAATCATAAAAATCAGATCAGATATAAATGAGAAAGAAATGAAGGAAACGACAGCAAAGATCAGTAAAAGTAAAAGCTGGTTCTTTGCGAAAATAAACAAAATAGATAAACCATTAGCCAGACTCATCAAGAAAAAAAGGGAGAAGACTCAAATCAATAGAATTAGAAATGAAAAAGGAGAAGTAACAACTGACACTGCAGAAATACAAAAGACCATGAGAGATTACTACAAGCAACTCTATGCCAATAAAATGGACAATCTGGAAGAAATGGACAAATTGTTAGAAATGCACAACCTGCCAAGACTGAATCAGGAAGAAATAGAAAATATGAACAGACCAATCACAAGCACTCAAATTGAAACTGTGATTAAAAATCTTCCAACAAACAAAAGCCCAGGACCAGATGGCTTCACAGGCAAATTCTATCAAACATTTAGAGAAGAGATAACACCTATCCTTCTCAAACTCTTCCAAAATATAGCAGAGGGAGGACACTCCCAAACTCATTCTACAAGGCTACCATCACCTTAATACCGAAACCAGACAAGGATGTCACAACGAAAGAAAACTACAGGCCAATATCACTGATGAACACAGATCAAAAATCCTCAACAAAGTACTAGCAAACAGAATCCAACAGCACATTAAAAGGATCATACACCATGATCAAGTGGGGTTTATTCCACGAATGCAAGGATTCTTCAATATACGCAAATCAATCAAAGTGATACACCATATTACCAATTTAAGAAGAAAAACCATATGTTCATCTCAATAGATGCAGAGAAAGGTTTCGACAAAATTCAACAGCCATTTATGATAAAAAACCTCCAGAAAGTAGGCATAGAGGGAACTTTCCTCAACATAATAAACGCCATATATGACAAACCCACAACCAACATCATCCTCAATGGTGAAAAAGTGAAAGCATTTCCACTAAGATCAGGAACAAGACAAGGTTGCCCACTCTCACCACTCTTATTCAACATAGTTTTGGAAGTTTTAGCCATAGCAATCAGAGAAGAAAGGGAAATAAAAGGAATCCAAATCGGAAAAGAAGAAGTAAAGCTGTCACTGTTTGCAGATGACATGATACTATACATAGAGAATCCTAAAGAAGCTACTAGAAAACTACTAGAGCTAATCAGTGAGTTTGGTAAAGTAGCAGGATACAAAATTAATGCACAGAAATCTCTGGCATTCCTATACACTAATGATGAAAAACCTGAAAGTGAAATCAAGAAAGCACTCCCATTTACCATTACAACAAAAAGAATAAAATATCTAGGAATAAACCTACCTAAGGAGACAAAAGACCTGTATGAAGAAAATTACAAGACACTGATGAAAGAAATTAAAGATGATACAAATAGATGGAGAGATATACCATGTTCTTGGATTGGAAGAATCAACATTGTGAAAATGACTCCACTACCCAAAGCAATCTACAGACTCAATGCAATCCCTATCAAACTACCACTGGCATTTTTCACAGAACTAGAACAAAAAATTTCACAATTTGTATGGAAACACAAAAGACCCTGAATAGCCAAAGCAATCTTGAGAATGAAAAACGGAGCTGCAGGAATCAGGCTCCCTGACTTGAGATGGTACTGTCACCACTCTTATTCAACATAATTTTGGAAGTTTTAGCCACAACAATCAGAGAAGAAAAGGAAATTTAAAAAATCCAAATTAGAAAAGATGAAGTAAAGCTGTCACTGTCTGCAGATGACGTGATACTATACATAGAGAATCTTAAAGATGCTACCAGAAAACTACTAGAGCTAATCAATGAATTTGGTAAAGTAGCAGGATACAAAAGTAATGCACAGAAATCTCTGGCACTCCTATACACTAATGATGAAAAATCTGAAAGTGAAATCAAGAAAACACTTCCATTTACCATTGCAACAAAAAGAATAAAATATCTAGGAATAAACCTACCTAAGGAGACAAAAGACCTGTATGCAGAAAATTATAAGACACTGACGAAAGAAATTAAAGTTGATACAAATAGATGGAGAGATATACCATGTTCTTGGATCGGAAGAATCATCATTGTGAAAATGACTCTACTATCCAAAGCAATCTACAGATTCAATGCAATCCCTGTCAAACTACCACTGGCATTTTTCACAGAAATAGAACAAAAAATTTCACAATTTGTATGGAAACACAAAAGACCCCGAATAGCCAAAGCCATCTTTTTTGTGTGTGTGTGGTACGCGGGCCTCTCACTGTTGTGGCCTCTCCCGTTGCAGAGCATCAGGCTCTGGACGCGCAGGCTCAGTGGCCATGGATCACGGGCCCAGCCGCTCCACAACATGTGGGATCCTCCCAGACCAGGGCATGAACCCGTGTCCCCTGCATCGGCAAGCAGACTCTCAACCACTGCGCCACCAGGGAAGCCCCAACCAAAGCAATCTTGAGAAAGAAAAATGGAGCTGGAGCAATCAGGCTCCCTGTCTTCAGACTACACTACAAAGCTATAGTAATCAAGACAGTATGGTACTGGCACAAAAACAGAAATATAGATCAATGGAAAAGGATAGAAAGCCCAGAGATAAACCCACGCACGTATGGTCTCCTTATCTTTGATAAAGGAGGCAGGAATGTACAGTGGAGAAAGAACAGCCTCTTCAATATGTGGTGCTGGGAAAACTGGACAGGTACATGTAAAAGTATGAGATTAGATCACTCCCTAACACCATACACAAAAATAAGCTCAAAATGGATTAAAGACCTGAATGTAAGGCCAGAAACTATCAAACTCTTAGAGGAAAACATTGGCAGAACACTCTATGACATATATCACAGCAAGATCCTTTTTGACCCACCTCCTACAGAAATGGAAATAAAAACAAAAATAAACAAATGGGACCTAATGAATCTTAAAAGCTTTTGCACAGCAAAGGCAACCATAAACAAGACCAAAAGACAACCCTCAGAATGGGGGAAAATATTTGCAAATGAAGCAACTGACAAAGGATTAATCTCCAAAATTTATAAGCAGCTCATGCAGCTCAATAACAAAAAAACAAACAACCCAATCCAAAAATGGGCAGAAGACCTAAATAGACATTTCTCCAAAGAAGATATACAGACTGCCAACAAACACATGAAAGAAGGCTCAACATCATCAATCATTAGAGAAATGCAAATCAAAACTACAATGAGATATCATCTCACACCAGTCAGAATGGCCATCATCAAAAAATCTAGAAACAATAAATGCTGGAGAGGGTGTGGAGAAAAGGGAACACTCTTGCACTGCTGGTTGGAATGTGAATTGGTACAGCCACTATGGAGAACAGTATGGAGGTTCCTTAAAAAACTACAAATAGAACTACCATATGACCCAGCAATCCCACTACTGGGCATATACCCTGAGAAAACCATAATTCACAAAGAGTCATGTACCAAGATGTGCATTGCAGCTCTATTTACAATAGCCAGGAGATGGAAACAACCTAAGTGTCCATCAACAGATGAATGGATAAAGAAGATGTGGCACATATATATAATGGAATATTACTCAGCCATAAAAAGAAATGAAATTGAGTTATTTGTAGTGAGGTGGATGGACCTAGAGTCTGTCATACAGAGTGAAGTCAGTCAGAAAGAGAAAGACAAATACCGTATGCTAACACATATATATGGAATCTAAGAAAAAAAAATGTCATGAAGAACCCAGGGGTAAGACAGGAATAAAGACACAGACCTATTAGAGAATGGACTTGAGGATATGGGGAGGGGGAAGAGTAAGCTCTGACAAAGTGAGAGAGTGTCATGGACATATATACACTACCAAACGTAAAACAGATAGCTAGAGGGAAGCAGCCGCCATAGCACGGGAGATCAGCTCAGTGCTTTGTGACCACCTAGAGGGGTGGGATAGGGAGGGAGGGAGGGTGACAGATGCGAGGGGGAAGGCATATGGGAACATATGTGTGTGTGTGACTGATTCACTTTGTTATGAAGCAGAAACTAGCACACCATCGTAAAGCAATTATACTCCAATAAAGATGTAAAAAAAAAAAAAAAGGGTTCCCTTTTATCCACATCCTAAGCAGCATTTGTTACCTCATGTCTTTTTCATGCTAGTCATCATAGCAGGTCTGAGGCAATACCTCATTGTGGTTTTGATTTGCATTTCCCTGATTTTTAGTGATTCTGAGCACCTTTTCATATATGTGTTGGCCATTTGTATGTCTTCTTTTGGAAAGTACCTATTAAAATTATTTGCCCAGTTTTTAATTGGGTTTATTCTTTTGCTATTTATTTGTATGAGTTCCTTGTATATTTTGGATTGTAATCCCTTATTGGATATGTGGTTTGCCAATATTTTCTCCCATTTCCATAGGTTGCCTTTTCATTTTGTTGATGCTTTCCTATGCTGAGAAGAAGATTTTTAGTTTGATGCAGTCCTACCTGTTCATTTTTACATTTGTTGCCTTTGCTTTTAAGGTCAAATCCAAAAAAATCATTTCCAGACCAATGTCAAGGAACTTACCGCCTATGTTTTCTACCAAGAGTTTTATAGTTTCAAATCTTATATTTAAGTCTTTAACCAATTTTGAGTTGGTTTTTATGTATGATGTTGGATAGAAGATCAGTTTCATTCTTTTATGTGTGGATGTCCAGTTTTCCCAACACCATTTATTAAAGAGGCTATTCTTTCCCCACTGTATATCCCTGGCTCCTTTGTTGAAAATTAAATGACCATATATACACAGTTTTATTTCTGGGTTCTCTATTCTGTTCCATTGATCTATGCCATTGTTTTTATTCCAATATCACATTGTTTTGATTACTGTAGCTTTCTAGCATAGTTTGAAATCAGAAAGTGTGATGTCCCCCAGCTTTGCTGTTCTTTCTCCAGATTACTTTGGCTATTGGGGGGTCTTTTGTGGGTCCATATAAATTTTAGGACTGTTTTTTTCTGTGAAAAATGCCATTGGAATTCTGATAGGGATTGCAAAGTGACTCTGTAGGTCACTTTGAGTGGCATAGACATTTTAACAATATTAATTCTTCCAATCCATGACACAAAATAGCTTTCAATTTATTTTTGTCTTCTTCAATTTCTGTCATCAATCTCTTCTATTTTTCAATTTACAGATCTTTTATCTCCTTGGTTAAATTTATTCCTATGCATTTTGTTCTTTTTGATGCTATTATTATAAATGAGATAGTTTTCTTAATATCTCTTTCCAATAGTTCACTATTAGTGTATAGAAATGCAACTGATTTTTGTATACAGGCATACCTCACATATATTGTGAGTTTGGTTCCAGACCACCACAATAAAGTGAACATTGCAATAAAGTGAGTCACACAAATTCTTCTGGTTGCCAGTACATATGAAAGTTATGTTCATGTTATACTGTAGTCTACCGACTTTGCAATAGCACTATGCAATTAAAAAAATGTATATTCCATAATTTTAAAATAATGCTATTGGAAAAATGGCATCAATAGGCTTGCTTGACATGGGTTATCATAAACCTTCAATTTGTAAAAAGCACAATATCTACAAAGTGTAATAAAGTGAAACACGATAAAATGGGGTGTGTGTATATTTATTTGTATCCCAGAACTTACTGAATTTGCTTATTAGTCCTAAAAGTTTTCTGTTAGAGTCTTCAGAGTTTTCTATATTATAAGACTATATCATCTGCAAACGCAATTTTACTTCTTCCTTTCCAATTTGGATGTCTTTTTTTTTTTTCTTGCCTAATTCTTCTGGCTAGGATTTCCAGTGCTATGCTGAATAACAGTGATGAAAGTGAGCATCCTTGTCTTGTTCCTAATCTCAAAGTATTCAGCTTTTCATCATTGAGTATGTTAGCTGTGGGTTTGTCATATATGCCCTCTATTATGTTGGGGCACATTTCTTCCATACCTATGTTGTTGAGAGGTTTTATCATGAAAGAATATTGACTTTTGTCAAATATTTTCTCTGCATCTGTTGAGGTGATATTTTTTAGCCTATATTTTGTTAATGTGATGTAGCACATTCACTGACCTGCATATCTTGAACCACTCTTGCATGCCAGGAATAAATCCCACTTGATCATAGTATATAATCCTTTTAATGTGCTGTTGAATTTTGTTTCCTAATATTTTGTTGAAGATTTTCACATCAATATTCATCAGGGATACTGGCCTGTAATATTCTCTTCTTGTGGTGTCATTGTCTGGTTTTGATATCTGGGTAATGCTAGCTTTGTTAAAAGAGTTTAGAAGTTTTCCCTGCTCTTTATTTTTTGGAAGAGTTTGAAAAGAAATGGTATTAATTCTTTAAACGTTTGATAGAATTCACCAGTAAAGTCATCTGGTCTTGGACTTCTGTTTGGAGGTTTTGGATTATTGATTCAATCTCCTTACTAGTAATTGGTCTGTTCAGATATTCTATTTTTCTTGATTCAGTTTTAGTAGGTTGTATGTTTCTAGGAATTTGTTTCTTCTAGGTTATCCAATTTGTTGTCATATAATCTTTCTTCGTACCCTCGTCTGATCCTTTGTACTTCTGTGGTATCATTTGTAATGTCTCCTCTTTCACTTCTGATTTTATTTGAGTCTTCTCTCTTTTTCCCTTAATCTAGCTAATAATGGTTTGTTAATTTTGTTTAACTTTTCAAAGAAGCAGCTCTTAATTTCACTGATCTTTTCTATTGCTTTCTAGTAGCTATATGATTTATTTCCACTCTGATTAGTTATTTCCATCCTTCTTCTAGTTCCTGGAGGTATTAAGTTAGGTTATTTATTTAAGATCTTTCTTTTTCCTTAATATAAGCATTTATCAATATAAACTTCCCTCTAAGAACTGCTTTTGCTGCAACCCATTAAGTTTTGCGGCATTTAAGATATATCATCCCACAACCTTCTGGCTGACAAGTTTTCTGCTAAAAATCTGTTCAAAGGCTTATGGTGATTCCCCTGTATGTAACATGATGCTTTTCTCTTGCTGCTTTTAAGATTCTCCTCTTGTCTTTAACTTTTGACAATTTAATTATAACATGTCTCAGTGTGGGTCTCTTTGGATTCATCATCTTTGAAACTTTCTTGGCTTCCTGAATCTGAGTGTCTATTTCTTTCCTCAGGTTAGGGAAGTTTTCAAACATTATTTCTTTGAATAAGCTTCCTGTCCTATTCTCTCACTAATCTCCTTCTGGGACTGTTATAATGCATATATTGGTCCACTTAATGGTATCCCATAAGTCCCTTAAACTATCTTGACTCTTTTTCATTATTTTTTCCTCTGTCTTAAAGCTTGCTGATCCCTTCTTCTGCTTGATTTAGTCTGATGATGAACCCCCCTACTGAATTTATCAATTCAGTTATTTTATTCTTTTGCTTTATGAATTGTTTGGTATTTTTTAATATTTTCTATGTCTGTTGAAATTCTTACTTTGTTCATGCATTGCTCTCCTGACCTGAGTAAGCATCTTTATGACCATTAACTTGAACTCTCTATTGGGTAAATCAATTATCTCCATTTCACAAGATCAGATTCAGGAGATATATCTTCTTCTTTTGTTTGGAACATACTTCCCTGTTTCTTCATTTTCCTTGACTCTCCGTGTCAAGGTTTTTGCACATTAGATAAAACAGTCACCTCTCAAGCCACTCCTCAAAGTCTTAACCTACTGGTCTTGTGTAAGAGATAAATCTTGTCAATCAGCCCAATCTGATAAATCTTGTCAATCAGCTCCTGGTTGTCTCTTGAACCTCTGTGATTGTCCAAAGCACCTTCTTTCTTCTTAGTGGCTCCCAGTAATTGAGGGTGTGCCAAGACCCATCAGTATCTCCAAGGTGTGAGAATTGCCCATACAGGCTCCCAGGGACTACAAACTGACTGACCCTTCGGCTCCCCAATGTAGGCTAATTAGAAACATTTCAGGTGGGGGCTGGGAGAATCAGGACATTCAATAAATAATCTAATTCCAATCAGGGAGAAGCTGGGAGTTGGGCGTTTTTGCTTACTCACTCTGTGGTGCTTATGCACTCAAATAGAACCACCTCTACGTTTGTTTTTTGTGGTCCTGATGCTGAAAGCTCGGCCTCTGTGCACCGGTGCCAAATCAAATCTCAGAGACGGAGTTTTGAGTGAAGTAGAAAAGAGTAGCTTTATTGCTTTGCCAGGCAAATGGGGACACAGTGGGCTCCTGCCCCCAAAAACTATGTGTCCCAACCTGGGAGGATTTGATAAGGAATTTTATAGCAATGGTTCAACGGTGGGGTTACTGATAAGATTAGGGTGTATGCAGGGCCTGCACTCCTCTAATCTGGTCTCAGGTAATCTTCTTGATGAGTTTCTCTGGTTCCTGGCCTCTGGTGGTCTTCTCTGGTATGAAGAATGCTGACAGCTTCCATTTGTTGGGTTTTAATTCCATAAAGAGCTTAAAGAATTTGTGATGTGTATCCTTTGAGATGGAACCAGGACGCTGCCCCAAGGCTGCACTATTGTTTCTTGGCTCCCTTCCTTTCCCAGATTAGCAACTGTTCGAATCTGCCCTTTGGAACTCAGGGAACATCATGGAGGCTGGAGTCTGTTCCCTACAAGAAACGAGAGACATGGAAAGGTTTCTGTGCCCAGGAGCCCCACAGGGTCCTGCTCGGTTTTAGTCCTGGGGTACCTGTGAATGCCAAGCCTGTTCCCAGAGCGATGTGATTTAGGAGCCAGTCCCTTGGGTGGCAGCCTTAACAGTTTGGGTACTAGATGTGTAGACAGGCTCCTTCCAGGGAGCTGGCAACTTGATTTAACTGTTGGAGTGAGACAGTTGGAAACAGCGGGGGATGTGCCCACCAGGTCTGTCGGGCCCCCTCTAGTATTTCAGTTAGCACATGCAGCCTGATTAGAAGCTGGAACCTCAGGCAACAACTAGGAAAGTATGCAGTCAAATCCCTTCCAGGCAGAAATTGGGAAACTGCCATTTTTGCCTGACTTTCTGGCTGAGCCCCATCACCCTAACTGTGGAGGGGTGGGGTAAGGATAGCTGCAAGAAGTGCATGTGCACCCATTTGAAAACTGTGGGGTTTTTTGTTTGTTTTGCTTACTATGGTCCTGTGGGACTCATGAATGCCAAGTCCTGTTGGTTATCAGGGATAGGAGATATGATAGCCCGTCCCTCAGGTGGCAGCTGTAAAAATGTGGGCACTAGACAGGTGGACATGCTCCTTCCAGGTAGAAACTAAAAAAAATTTTTTTTTTAAAATAAGAGCAAGCCAGTGGGAGAATGCAGGGCAAGTACCCACTGGCTTTTTCGGTCTCCCAGGAGGATCACAGTCAGTACCTCTATGCATGCTAATTAGAAGCTGTACCCTCAGGCAGCAGCTTTTAAAGTATGCAGCCAAATCCCTTCCAGGGAAAGACTGGGAGATGGGCATGTTTTCCCCTGTTCCCTTTGCACTGAGCCCCAGGGGAATAGCTGCAGTGAGTGCTCACACACTCATTAGTAACTACTTCTTTGTCTGCTATACTCCTGTGGAAGCCCGATTGGTTTTCAGAGCTAGGTGATTTGGGGGCCAGTCCCTCAGCTTTAAAAGTTGGGTCCTTGGGGCTTCCCTGGTGGCGCAGTGGTTGAGAGTCCGCCTGCCGATGCAGGGGACACGGGTTCGTGCCCCGGTCCAGGAAGATCCCACATGCCACGGAGCGGCTAGGCCCGTGAGCCATGGCCGCTAAGCCTGCGCGCCCAGAGCCTGTGCTCCACAATGGGAGAGGCCACAACAGTGAGAGGCCTGCGTACCGCAAAAAAAAAAAAAAAAAAAGTTGGGTCCTAGATATATGATCTAAACCCTTCACTCCTCAGGGAGCAGCTGGGAGTTGAGGCTTCCCTCACAATATGGTACTACATCTGGGATGAGATTTATGGCAAGGATTGTCTCAGCTTTTTTTACCTGTTTTGATATGAGTTTTTCTCAGCTACCCAATATATAGGAGGCACTCAGCTAGTTTCTGGATTTCTCACAGAAGGAATCATTCTGTGTGTAGCTGTGTATTCAGTGTGTCCATGGCAAGAGAAAGTTAGAGCCTCCTATGTTGCTATCTTGGTGATGTCTCTCTCATTGTAGTTTTGATATGCATTTCCTGATGACTAATGATGTCAAACATCTTTTTTTTCCCCCTGTATTAGGGTTTGTTCAAACATCTTTTCATATGCTTATTATCATTAGTGTATCTTCCTCGGAGAAATGTCTATTCCTTTGCCCATTTTAAAAACTGGGTTGTCTTTTTATTTTTGAAATGTAGGAGTTCTTTATATATTCTGGATAAAAATCCAAATCAAATAGTTGATATTCAAATATTTTCTTCCATTCTGTGGGGTTGTCTTTTCTTCACTCTCTTGCTGGTATTCTTTAATGCACCAAAGTTTTAATTTTGATTAAGTTCAAATTATCTATTTTTTCTTTTGTTGCTCCTACTTTTGTTATCATTTCTCAGAATCCTTTGCTAAACCAAGATCATGAAGATATACCTCCATAATAATTCTTCTAAGAGTATTATAGTTTTAGCTCTTATGTGTAGGTCTTTGATCCATTTTGAGTAAATGATGTATCTGGTGTGAGGTAAGGGTCCAATTTCAATTTTTGTATCTGCCTATCAAGTTGTCCCAGAACCATTTGTTCGAAATACTATTCTTCTCCCACACTGAATGGTCTTAGTACCCTTGTGAAAAAATAGTTGACCTGAAACACATGATTTTATTTGTGGACTTCAATTCTATTCCACTGATATATATTTCTGTTCCTGAGCCAGTAACACACAGTCTGGATTATTGCTGCTTTGTAATAAGTGGTAAAATTGGGCAACATGAGTCCTCCCACTTGGTTATTTTTGATTTTCAAGATTGTTGTGCATATTCTGGTTCTTAGAATTCCGTATAGATTTTAGATTTAGTGTATCATTTCCACAAAGAAGTCAGCTGGGGTTCTGATAGGGATTGCACTGAACCTGCAGATCAGTTTAGGGAGTACTGCCATCTTAACAATATTAAGTCTTCTAATTCATGAACTTGAGATATTTTTCCATTTATTGAGATCTTCCTTAGTTTCTTACAATAGCATTTTGAAGTTTTTCAGAGTAAAAGTTCTGCACTTCTTTTGTCAAATTCATTCCTAAGAATTTTGCTCTTTTTCTGATGCTACTGTGAATGAAGTTGTTTTCTTGGTTTCATTTTTGTATTATTCATTGCAAGTTTATGGCAATACCACTGATTTTTGTATATTTATCTGGCATCCTGCTGAACTCATTTATTTAATAAAATTTTAGTGGCTTGCTTAGGATATTATACTTGAGCATTTCATTTTCAAATAGAGATATTTGTACTTCTTTCTTCCTTCCCAATCTAAATGCCTTTTATTTCCTTCTGTTGCCTAGCTGCCCTGGCTAGGACTTCTAGTAAAATATCAAGTTGAGATGAGGTCATACTGGAGTATGAATCATGTCCTTATAAAGAGAGGGAGATTTGAAGACCCAGAAGAGACACACAAAGAAAAGGACCATGTGATGATGGAGAAACAGACTGTAGTGATGAAGCTAAAAGCCAAGGAATACCAACAATCAACAACCTGAAGCTAGGGGGAAGGCCTAGAACAAATTCTCCCTGACACCTAGATTTCAGACTTTTGGTCTTCTGAATTGTGTGAAAACCACCTGTGTTTTAAGCTACACAGTTTAGGGTAATTTGTTACAGCAGTCCTAGGAAACCAACATAGAGACTATTATGGTAATCCAGGCACGAGGGATGGTAGATTGGGGTCAGTGTGTGGTAAAAGAAATAAAGCAAGGTCATATTAGAGAAATATTTAAGTGGAAGAAAGGACATGACTTGATGATGAACTGGATTTGGTAACAGAAAGGGAAAACAAGGTGTTATTGAAGAATCCTCAGTTTCTGGACTACCAAACTAGATGGTAGATTGTGATTTCATAATGCTTCTTAGCATTTGATCCTTTTTCTAAATATCATTGTAAACTTTTTGCCTTTAACTTTTATCTAAAAATTTGTTCTTGAGCTTTCTGGGCCAATGCTTGAGTTCTAATCTTAATAATTAATAGACTTTTTCATTCCTCTTTCTATGTAGCATTTCAGAGATCTGCAACCGAAGGAAAAAGACTAAGAGAAACTGGTTGCCAGTTCCTAAACATCACACTAAAGAGTCCCCTTAAAAATAAAATATAACTTATCATTCATTTTCTCATCTTCATGTAACTACAAACATTAAAATACAGTTTACTTTTTATTTAAATATCAATGTTCATATTGCGATCTTGCTGGGATAAGGTAGTCCTATCCTACTATTCTCCTCCAAGAATAAGTGAGTAGCAAGATCCTAGGGTGAGTTTACTATTTGAATATTCATAATCTATACCTGGATTATTCCAATTTTACATTTAAAATGTAAATTCATTTAAAATGTAATTCATAGGTTTAGAATATAAGTTTTCACTTAATTTTATTTTCAAATCTTGAATTTCTTTCAATTCCTCAGAATTACTTTTGAAGTGAAAATCGTTCAGGTTAAATCTCAAAGTGAATTGTAAGGAACAAAAAGCTACCTAAAATAATTTTTCAGATTACACAAGTTTCCAATTACTTTATTCTCCTGAATACATAACTTTTTCCTTTATTTAAAAAATATAAATTAGCACTGAATCTGGACTACAATGAGAAATCAACTTGGCAAATTTAATACCTTTTCTGACCTGACCATTTGACCTTTTGAACCTTATAAAAATATTTAGCTAAATCTCACTAATTTAAAATAGTCAAAATCTTGTGTAACATTTCATTTCATATACTGCCTCTACCTGCAACCACTATCAGCTACAATGTTAAAGATAATGTAAGAATAAGGTAAACAGTTACATTTTAATTTTCCCTAATAGAATGTAAGCATGTAAGGAAAAGAACTGTCTTACCTTTTTCCATGCACATAACAGCCACTTGATCAATAATTACTGAATTGAATTAATTAAAATACAATTCTAGGGCTTCCCTGGTGGCGCAGTGGTTGAGAGTCCGCCTACCGATGCAGGGGACACGGGTTCGTGCCCCAGTCCGGGAAGATCCCACATGCCGTGGAGCGGCTAGGCCTGTGAGCCATGGCCACTGAGCCTGCGCGTCCAGAGCCTGTGCTCCGCAACGGGAGAGGCCACAACAATGAGAGGCCCACGTACCGCAAAAAAAACAAACAAAAAAACAATTCTACTGTAGCAGAAGAGACTAAATGTTCTTACAAGTTACCTTTAGCCCATTTTATTGTCATTATAATTAATCAACGAACCATTCTTTGCCCCCATTTTCATACTTTTTCATTTCTTTGAAAAGACTCAAATCTACATTATAATTAAAACTAAGTATAAAAATGAGAAATTATTGTTTGGTCAGTATCCATAATTTATACATCTTATATATATATATATTTCTAATATAATGTGGCAAGGAGGATCTATGTTTTTAAATGATGAAGAAAACACAAAAGAAAATGTTCTAACAGAATTATCATCACCCACACATTATACATATATAGTAACTTTGGACTACTATTTATGCTGATGAAAAACTGTATACATATTTAATGAGCAAGTGAATGTCAATGCAGAGATGAATAAAGTTATAAGCTTATATAGCACCTTTCTCCCACAGATCTCAAAGCATTTTCCAAAAATTTTTTACCATCTTCCATGAAGTGAGCAGATGGCAAGATTCTTCTAGCTTTAGATTGCAAGATTTAGACACAAAAAGGTTAAGCAGTTTCCCAAAGAGTCCAAGTGAGTCAGGAACAAAACAGAAATAGAACCCCAAACTCCTGATTCTTAATCTCACACTGAAGCTACCAGACCTCACTTAACCCTTACCTTTTCTGATCTTAGGATTTTACAAAATAACAGTAGTAATAACACCAGCAAACATAATACTTACTAAGTGCTAGCCACCTACTGTACTAAAGGCTTTATAGGCATAATCTCATTTAAGCCTCACAGCATCCCTGCAAGGTTGGAACTATACCTGCATATTACACATAAAGAAACTGAGGCACAGAGAATTTGAACAAATTGATCACAGTCACACCGTTAGTAGGGAGTAAAGTCAGGATATGAACCAAAGTAGTCTGACTCTGTAGCCCACAATCATAATCATAATGCTATGCTACATCAGGGCTACCCAACAGGAGTCAGGAGATTTGGGATCTCATTAAACTAAATTATGTACTTACTAGCAATTTGATCATTACTAGTATGACCACATGTCCCAGATTATACCTGTTGTCCCGAAGTAATTGTTAATAATGCCCCCTTTCAATCTTCAAAAGTCTCTCTGTTTAGATTACAAATTACAAGGTCATCTTAATATTAGGCATGTCTTTAATATTTTACCTGTGTGTAAAATAAAGATACGAGAGGACTTTTAAGGTCTTTCTAAATTCTAAAGTAATATAACAAAATAAAGTAAAATGACATAAACATACAGGAAGGTTTTTGCTTATATAAGTATTCATTGTAGTCCTCACAGTTATAAATTTTTATAGAGAAATAAAAGTTTACCAAACACAAAAATGTTCACTAGTTAACTGACTCCTTATAAAACTCAATCGCCACTTGAACAGTATCGTCCCTAAACCTTTGTTGATCACTGTTGAATACTGTATGAGTGCAAAATAACTACAGAGTCAAACTGCTAATCTTGTTAAAAAGAGATAGAATTTCACAAAGCTGATGAGAGCTATGTTGGGAAAGAACTCAGATTCCAAGTAAAAGTTCTTATAAGACAGGATACAGAAGATTTATATTGTTGAACAACTGAAGAAAATTGACATAGATGATCACAGGTTAGGCACTCTAAACAAAAATGTGAATAACAAAGAATTAAGAATGAGTCTTGGACCAGACAAGATGACACAGACTCCTGTCTTGCTGCTGCTCCCTGCTAAATACAACTATAAACTTTGGAACTTCAAAAGGTAGCCATAGGACTCTGAAAATAGAAAGAAGGCTGACTTGTTACGTGTCTTCGGAATGGAATGCTTCTTAGATTAGCTTCAGTAACAAAGGTTCAAGTATGTCCCAAAAGGGGTAGTGTGAGAAATGGGAGAAAGGCTACAGGAATTGGATTAAACCATAAGTTTGTAACAACCTGGTGAATGCAGACAGTCTAGTTTCCATGCTGCAGTGAGGACAGCATAGGGTATCACAGAAAAGGATGGGCCCAGGAAGAAGAGATGCAGGAACTCCTAAAGAACAAGATGTGCCCTATGGGTGCTCTGGTATGGGATATTCCCAAATCTCTGGGGTTGTGGAACTGATGGTAAGTGTAAGGGCTGCTTGGTTCATATGTTTTGACTTATTTATGTAAAGTAGATAATTCTAATTTTCACTGAATTGGCAGAACATCTTACAACCCCAGGTTCAACAAAAGAAATTGACCCAGACCTTGTCCCAAACCTAATAACAGGCAGTGCCCTAGGTAGGCTCATTACTTTCAATGACACTAGGCAAGCCCAACAGCACTGGTAAGGGGGTATTGATAGGGAGGACTACAGACAGTGAGCGGCCAAGGAAAGCACTCTCATTCCCCCCCAGACCTGAGCTTCCCCTCTCCCACTGACACACTAGGTCGAGGTATTGAAGGTGGCATTGGAAAGAGGGACCTACCACAACAAGGGCTCAGCCTGGGAATTGTTCTCCATCTCCTACAGACAGTGGGATCCTACCACAGCAGCCCAGCCCAGAAAGCCTCTCTGTATCCACTAGCTGGAGACTCCCTTCTCCCTTCTAGAAGCACAGATGGCATATTCTGGAGAAGCTCATTCCATTCCCTGCAACCAGCACTAGCAGGGACCAGTAGGAGGTCCAGATAAACCAAACAGACTAAAACAGTGCTGCAAAGGATCTGAAAATTAAATTGTCATTGGAACCATGCCCCTCAATGGTAGGCCTAAAACTACATGGTAAATCTAAATAGGGTGACTGCCTGCTAAAATACAAGATTTAAATAAACCCAGAGTTTCCTAATGTAACAGTCAAAATGCTCAAGATTCAATTAAAAAGAAAAAATCATCCATCATACCAAGAAACAGGAATATCACAACTCGAATATGAAAAGAAAATCAACTGAGATGAATCAGATGTTGAACTTATATGAGAAGGAATTTAAAGCAGCCATCATAAAATGCTTTGCAAACAATTATAAATTCTCTTAGAACAAATTAAGAAAATAGAAAATCTCAGCAGAGAAATCAAAATTATTTTTAATAAACCACATGGAAATTACAGAACTGAAAAATACAATAACAAAAATCTCACTAGAATAGCTCAACAGTAGAATGGAGACGACAGAAGATAGAATCAGTAAACTTGAGGACAGATCAACAGAATTTACTGAAAATAAACAACAGAGATAATAAAATAGACAGAAAAAAATAATTTAAAAGGAATAAAGACCTGTAGGACAATATCAAAAGATCCGATATTTGTATCATCAGGGTCCCAGGAGAGGAGTAGGAATAAAAGAGTATTTGAAGAAACAATGGCTGAACACCTCCCAAAGGGTAGGCAAAGACATAAGCCTACACATTCAAGAGGCTAAATGAACCCAAATAGGATAAATCCAAAAAAAATCCAAGACAAGACACATCATAATTAAACTTCTGAAAACTAATGACAAAGAAGAAATCTTGAAAGCGGCCAGAGAAAAATGACTTATTACCTGTAGGGAATTCAGTGGACTTCTCATCTGAAATCACAGAGGCCAGAAGGAAGTGGGACAAAATGTTTCAAGTGTTGAAAGAAAAGAACTGTCAACTGCAAATTCTATACCTGGTGAAAGTATCCTTCAGAAATGAAAGGGAAATAAAGACATTCTCAGACGAAAGAAAACTGAAAATCACTAGCAGACCTACCCTTAAAGAATAGCAAAAGAGGGTTCTTCAAACAGAAAGGAAATTATAAAAGAAGGAATTTTAGAGCATCGGGAAGAAAGAAAAAAATAATGGTAAGTGCAGAAATATGAAGACATATAATATTCTACCCTCCTCATGAGTTTTATAAATATTTATTGATTGAAGCAAAAATTACAATGCCATCTGATACTCAAGAAAATGTTATTTTAAAGTGGAGGGGCTTAAATGGAAGTAAGATTTCCACACTTCACTCACTCAAAGTGGTAAAATGTTGATACCAGTAAACTGTGATATCGCATATGAATATTGTAAGACTTCTAGAGCAACCACTAAGAAAACTATACAAAGAGATACACTCAAAAACACCATGAACAAATCAAGAAACAACCTGTGGGTGAAATAAGGCAGTTCTCTATCCTGGTGCTCAAATAGTGCTCCATGAGTGAGTGACCAGGTGAACTGAGGAGACAGCTAAAGGTAAAAACCATAGCAAGAGAATATAAAATCTTCATATGGAAAGAAGTTTCCAGACTAAGCAGTCCAACTGTAGCCTCTGCATGTACCTCTCTACATATGTATGTATGTGACAGGGGTGGGGGGTGTAATTCATCTGTACTATTATCTGCATGTATCAGTTAACCAGATGAAGAGTAAAGTTGTTCAAGATACTGCAATGATAAGTTAGGAGGCTGCTTGCCACCCTTGGCTCATTGCCCAGTACAACCTTGGTCATCCTTCTCTGGCAGAGGAAGAAAAGGTATTAGTAAAGGTTACTGAATCTCACTCATGATCAACGCTAGACTTATTCTAGTTAAATTAATGTAAAGATAGAAGGATAGAGATATCAGATTGGTGGAGGATTCAGGTCTAACTCTCAGGATCTCCCATTTCTCAATTTCAAATCCACAGCCACATTTTTAAGAGGAAAGACCTTCCTTCTGGAAATACAATATTTATCTCCATATATAAAGTGTTTTTCCCCATAATAAAGTGAACTTACTACTTTCTCCACAATGTACTTATCAAATAACACATGTGATAGGGTTTGAAAACTACAAAGAACCCCCAAAATATACAGTACTTCTGTTGCAATACAGCTCGGAGATCTTTTGATGTCTGTACATAGAGAGCACTTTATTCTTTAATACAGTTACTCAGCACTCTGCATTTTATACCAAGGACAGACAAGATTTATATCAATAATACTCCTTTAGGATATGTAAGTTCTAAATACATAGCACTCCAGAAGGAAGCATGATTATCAACACCTAGATATTCAGGTGTATTCATAAATTCATTCTATTTTAAAATTTTATTTATAAATTGTAAACTATTCTTTCTTCAGAATTTTTCCTTGTGCTTGATGTCTTGCACTTTAATTTTAAAACCATGTTGTTAAATTAGAACAATGAAAGAGATCTTTCAATGAAAGAGATCTTTCAATGAAAGAGATCTTTAGTATCTTATTTTAAGGGCACAACACCTCCATCCAGCTCAAGGACCAGTAGTAATACAAGAAGGCTTATTTTTTAAAACCCTTGGTTTAGGAGGCTGTCAAGAGGATGGAGGTAAATAAAACTTAAATACTAGAATGTCAGTGCCTTGTCTCCACATATTAGAATCATCACACAATCTTAAAGCATGTTTCTTACTCTGAGATTCTGGAAAGTAATTCTGTGAAATGGATGAGTTCTACTAGGTAGAATTTTGAGCAGTCCCTTGGGGAGAGTAATGTCTAAATACTTTGAAAAAAAATGTTCTTTATAAGTTGCTTAAAATACCATCACTAGTACTTAGGAATATTAATCATGTTTTTCTTGAAGACAGCTTAAAGAATGGAATCACAAAGTACCCATGACAGTTATCATTATTTTACCTATACTATCAGTAAGTTGTCGTATATTATTCTGCCAACAGTATAAAATCTTCACTAGTTACAATGTATTTACAGTATATAAAGCACTGTACTAAACATATACCAAGCATAGTCTCTCTCTTCAAAAAAAAAAAAAAAAAGCTTGGATCTGAGAATAAACCCACAAATGCTGACAACAACTCTTATGTTCTTGCCACCAGATACCACTTTTCTCCAGAACAACAAACCACACACATAGCATTCAAAATATCCTTTATTTTCACCACGGTTATGGTTTTATACTGTGCTAAATTATAATTGAATTGGTATCCCTTAAGCTTCAAATTACTTTGACATTTTGGTGACAATGTCTAAAAACATGGATACAACACAGGATTTGTTTTGTAAAGGCAAATGAATAATCATCATTGAATCCAGAAATAAACTAAGAGAAAAAGAAACTAAGGATATCTCAATGAGAAAATTCACAAGAAATGACAGGAAAAATGCCTGTGGTTTACTGACTAAAGCTCAGTAACTACGAACCTGTATACTCATATGGATGAGGTTTCATAATCATAGATTCAGAGTCATTACTCATTTTACTCTTCTCTTTGCTTCCTCAAAAAGATATACCGACCTTGAGCATGAGAAATTAAATGAAAACTGCCTCAGGCAGATAAAAACATGACAATCATCCTGGCAATGAAGACAAATCACCATGTTCATTACAGTCAAGCTACCAAAAGAAAACTCTAGATCACACTAAACTAAAAACATACTTACGTTTATGTTTTCATTACACATGTAGGAAATTGCCAGTTACTGAAAGTAATTGTAGGATATGCCATGTAGGAAATTGCCAATTACTGAAAGTATTCAATTAAGACTAGAATCTTATAAATACCTTATACAAATATTTATTGAGTAAATATACAGATATAACACACAAATAAAATGGCAAAATTGTTACATGTTTAGATAAAAGATGGGAAACTAAATGTAACTTAAAGTCTCAAAACACTAATCCATTATCTTGGACGCAGGATGTGTCCTTCAAAAATAGAAGGGTAAATACCCAAGAGAAATGAAAACATGTCCACGTAGAAACTTGTTCATGAATGTTCAAAGCAGCATAATTCATAATATCCAAAAAGTAAAAACAATTCAATGTCCATCAACTGGTGAATACATAAATAAAATGTGATATATCCATATAAGAGAATATTACTTGGCCATTAAAAGAAGCGCTGATAGATGCTACAATATGGACGAACCTTGAAAACGTTATGCTAAGTAAAAGAGGCGATACACAAAAGGCTATATATTGAGTGATTCCATTTATATGAAATCTAAAGGCAAATTTATAGTCACAAAGCACATTAGTGGTTACCTATGGCAGGGGGAGAAGGGGGTGCTTTGAGAAGTGATTGCTAATAAGTACAGGGTTTCTTTTTGATGTTATAAAATTGATTGCCGTGTGACTGCAAAACACCATGAATATACTAAAAACAACTAAATTGTACCAAAGGGCAAATATTGTGTGATTCCACTTACATGAAATACCTAGAGTAGTCAAATTCATCAAGACAGAAAGGAGAATGGTGTTACCAGGGGCTGGGGAGAGAGAAGAATAGGGAGGTATTTGTTTAATGGATACAGAGTTTCAGTTTAGAAAGATGAAATACTGTGAGAAGAATGGTGGTGATGGCTGCACAACAATGTGAATGTACTTAATTCTACTGAACCCCACACTTAAAACTGTTAAAAAATAAAATGTTTAAAATGGTAAAATGGTAAACTTTATGGTATGTACATGTTACCACAATTCAAAAAAACCCAATTGAGTTGTAACTTTAAATGAGTAATTTGTATGGTATGTGAACTATATCTCAATAAGCTGTTAAATAAATAAGTTGTGTGGGGTATAAAAGTAAGAATGTTAAACTTGCCACCACGATAGGTTAACTCCAAGTCTATAACTGTAAAAGTTGAGTGGCTCTGCTAATAGACTCTGGTTAGCCTGGAGTAAGATAGCCGGATGTGCCAAGGTCAGGGTGCTAGTCTTGACACACTCATTACCCTCACACTACATCCTCCACTGAGTGATTTCATACTCTCCTGTGACTTCAACATCCTTGTATATCTTCATATGGGACCTGGTCTCTACTTTTGAACTCCTGCCCCTTTATTCCTCAATGCTCATTGGACAGCTATTCCCAGGTTTTTGAAAAACTCTCAAACATCACATCACAAAATGGAGGGTAAGAACAGGAGCTTGAAGTCAGAGAGACCTGGACCTAGCTGAGACACCACTTAGCTGCATAGTCTAAGGGAAGTAACTAAACCTTTCTGGGCCTCTACTTCCTTACTTTTAAAATGAGAATAATTACCTCACAGGATTATTCAGAGGGTTAAACCAGATAAATGCATATAAAGTACCCGGAGGTTGAAAAACCAAGCATATAGAAAATACTGAACACATGTTCACTGACTTCCCCTACGAACTTGTTCTGCTTTATTCTCAAATTTAGTTAAAGGGGACACCATTTTCCAAATCTACAAAATTTGTTACTATTGATTCCTATTTGTCTTTTGCATTATTCTTCATATTCTGTCAATCTACCTCAGAAAAGTCTTTTTAAGTCTCTACCCTCAGTCATTATCAACACTTTAATTTAGGCTTTTATCATGTCTCATTCTGGCACAATTTAATTGTATCTCTCCATCATTAGTCCACCCTCCATGCTAACATAAAATTATCTTCCTGCTTATCTCCTACTTTAAAATATCTGTTCAAACTTTAGCTTGGTACTCAGCATAGAATGCTTCAAACAATGACCCTCCACTGTCCTTTCCAGTCACATCTACTCATCTTCACATACTCTACACTTTTTACCTTGCGAACTTCTCACCATTCCCTAGATGTACTCCTGGCTTTCACACTGTTCCCTCTGTCTAGAATACCCCTAACTCCTTTACTTAACTTGGGAGACTTTTATTCATCCAAATCTATTTCAAATGACATCTTCTCAGGGACTATTATTTATCTGTTTACATATCTGCCTCTTCACTATGTTGTAAAGTAGTGTGGAGTATGGATAATGGGCTATATTCCTTTCTGTATCATCCTCAGCGGCTGGTGATGAAGAAAAAATGAAGGAAGTCAATAAAGAATGGAAGATCTGGATCCAGTTACATTAAGGTATCAGAGCCCAATATAAAAAGTCACAGGTTAATTTTGCTCCAAGGTAAATGCCAGAGATCCTAGTGTTTGGTGAAAGTCACAACATAAAGTTCCAACCAGTGAAATAAACTATTAATCACAATATTTAAAACCAAATTCTTTCTGATTTTTTTTCTTTTTGCTTTACTTTGCTTGTTAAGACTTTACTGGAAAACTATGAGCAACTGAAAACTAAGGAATTACTGATCTTTATAGGCTTAAGGAGCAAAAAATGACCCCGCTGCAAGTATATAAAAAAATATATTATTACTTGGATGACTAAGCAAGTTTTAGAATGGTTATTGAGAATTCTACTAGCTTTCAGCTTATGTCAAAAATTAGAATCTCTGATTTTGGAAACTGAGATTATCAACAAATTCTAACGCTGAAAGACAGGTCCAGATTACATACCTATGAAGTGATAAATTCTATTCAAGGTTAGAGGTAGCTCAGCATTCAAGATTATTGGGCATAGACTAGAAAAACTGCTATATGGTTGATGTCACCATTAACTACCATTTGGACCTAATATCTCAGTAAAGAATATCTTCTGATTATCTAAGGGTTTGATAATCAATGGCTCTCTAACTTAAATTTCTACAAAATGAGCATGAAAAAAGATACTGGCGGCCAGGAGAAGGTGGGATAACAGCTGAATAATTTTTTTTTTTTTTGAAAACACACTAGGATATTTTAGATAAATAAATAAATAGCCAGGAGATTTTATTCCTTAGGATGCTGGCTCTCTATAAATTTATCGATTTACTTACTGACTTGATGAATTTAAGTTAAACTATTTTGTTTTAGATAAGAAAATCAAACCAGTTATTTGTTAAGGAAAGTCTTTGCATATAAAGCACATATTTTTTTCATTTTATTATTCAGATTGCTCAGAAATTACATAACCACATGGAAAGAGTGAAATCTGATCATTTAAGCATGAGACAAAAAGGACAAGAAAATTCTACTTTCAAGAATAGATTCGTTGAAAATAAGAAAGAATGTATGTATATGTATAACTGAATCACTTTGCTGTATAGCAGTAATTAACACATTGTAAATCAATAAAAAAAATAAATAAAATTTTTAAAAAAGAATAGACTCATTGAAGCATTTGATACAAATTCATTGAGGGAAATAAACTAAAATATTCAAGCAAGTTCTTTTTATTGATTATACCTAATAATTAGCTGCATTTATATTAATTGGATTTACTTAAATATGAGGCAAAAATAAATGAAAATTTTTATTAATGTTGGAGGTTATTTTACTTAGCACATATTAATATACTGAAAATTTACGTGAACATAATTTAAAAACAGAAAGCACCAAAGTGAAACAAGAGGTAGAAAAACAATTATCAATAATAGGGAATGCAAAATATTAAATCACCTTTTTAAAAATATCACTGAATAATTAAGGCACCATGAATGAATTCACTAGAGATAATTTCCAAAGTATTATATATCATTCTAATATTCAGAAAAGGATTATACTTTATTCAAGGGGCTAAAAACTAATACATAGTTTTGACCACAAAATCACTCAAAATAAGATTTAAAAAATTACTGTGCAATCTCAAAGAGAAACATAGTTACAGATGACTTACAAAAAAAAAAAAAGGGCTAACATACCTCAGCAAAAAATACCTCAAACCAATTATCCACCATACATAGCTTATCCTAGACTTTCAATGTTAGTAAAATAATAGAAAAAGAATGATAAAAAAAATAGATCTCAGTAGATGACAATAAGGCATTTAATAACAACTCAGTATTCAACTTTAATTGATACTATAGAATATCAAATATAAAAGTTCTTCATGTGAGAAAAAGCATATTTATTTCTAGAGTCAAAATCATATTTTCTTCAATAATGCTAGTTATTAACTCTAAATATTTAAATAATAACAGGAGTTAACAGTGGTTGTTGTTAAACATTTAACACTGCGGCTCCTGAAACACCACCATCACCCCAACCACCACCCCTCTCTGATCTGTAACAGTTCTGGAGTATAAATAGTCCCACCATGTCTAATTTAAAGCTATCATTGCCATGTCACTATGGGAATTGGGAACAGATGCACAAAACTGGCTTCTGCTTGCTGCCTCCAACAAACCACTGAGTATTAACTTATTGAGCTCTTACTATCTGATGAGCACATGCTATGAACTTTACACATCCCCTTTCATTTGACCCTCACAACAACATACAAAGTAGATATTACTTCATCTTACAAATAAGGAAACTGAGGCTTAGGGAGATAAAGTAATTTGCCTAAGGTCACATTACTAACGAGTGGTAGAGGCAGAATTTAAGAATATCTTTAATCACTTTAATTATCATTCTTCATTCATGACCTATTGTTATTAAGGAGTCATGCATGGCCTGATTTGTAAATTAATCAACTCATCCATTTATCTCCTTATTTGTACCGCAACATATATTGGTAAAACCATAATTCAACCCCTAATGAAAACAATACCAGTGACTTACATCAACCTATGCATTCCTTCCCTTCAAGTCTGCTTAGTTCTCCCCAGCAAAGGTATATCCTAAAGTTGGTGTTAATTATTCTCTTTAAAGCCAGGTTTACATCCCAAATATCTGTAAAGAAAACCTCAGATTCTTGACAACTGCATTACGTTGCTTTTTAATAATCTTTCAATATAGATATTGTCCTTATTTTAAATATGAGGAAGGTAATTAAGGCTCAAAAAAGTCAAACAAACTCACCAAGAATTACTTAGCAAATAGATGACATAAAAAGAGTTTGAAAACAGGTTTTTATGTCTCCAAAGACCAATCTTTTCACTAAAATATTCTGCTTCAAAAATAAGGTGATTTTAAATATCAGATAATTAATCAGTAATAAACTAGAGCTCACCATAAAGATCAATGTACCTCCTTACCATCTTTAAAATTAACTGTAATATATGCAATAAAAACAGAGCCCAATCATAAGTATAATAATATTTGAAGGTTAATTTTTTTCTCTTATTAAAAATAATATGCAAAATTCCAATGGAAAAAATTAAAGAAGCCAAGAACAAATGGAAGTGTATACACACACACACACCCCCACACACACACACGCACGTGGTGCTCTTGATTGGGAAGACTACATACTGTAAAAAATTGCAATAGTTCTTCTATTAATTAAACAGTTAGCAAACAGGAAGCTAAAGTAAAGTATTCCCAGAATTTAAGAACACATTTAGAAAATAACACTTAGACAAAACTGATTTATAAATATATAACTAAGATTGGAACATTTTTATTTATTAAGTCTACTGAAAAAAGATTCCAAGGTGTATCTTCATGAACATACAGCATTATTATTATTTTAAACCATTAATTGAGCTCTTACTATAAGTTAGGTAATGTGCTTGACACATACTATCTGATTTAATCCTTATAATAACTTCATGACATTTGTAATACTAGCTCTATTTTATCGTAAAGAAAATAGAGAATCAGATAGGTTATGCATAAATTTTAAACAGAAAATTTTTTTTTACTTTTATAATTGGAGAAAAGGCTATTTCATTTTGCAGGACAAAAAACACCTTATTGCTTCTAGAAATAGAAAAATCTGTGAAATAAGAGAAATTCCAGGGAACATTTAAAAACAGACATAGAGACATTCAGAATATTTTAAATATAAACACTACCAAAAAAAGAAAATTACAAGCCAATATCTTTGATGAATATAGATGCAAAAATTCTCAACAAAATATTAGCAAACCAAATCCAATAACACATAAAAAAGACCATATACCACGATCAAGTTGGATTCATCCCAGGGTCACAAGGATGTTTCAACATACACAAATCAATCAGTGTGATACACCACACCAACAAAAGAAAAGACAAAAACTCCCCGATCATCTCAATAGATGCAGAAAAAGAATCTGATAAAATTCAACATCGATTCATGATTAAAAACTCTTACAAAAGTAAGTATAGAAGGAACATATCGCAACATACTAAAAGCTATTTATGACAAACCCACAACCAACATAATACTCAACAGTGAAAAGCTGAAAGCCTTCCTGGCAAAATCTGGAATAAGACAAGGATGCCTACTCTCACCACTTCTATTCAACACAGTACTGGAAGTCCTAGCCACAGCAATCAGATAAGAAAAAAGAAATACAAGGCATCCAAACTGGAAGGAAAGAGGTAAAATTGTCATTATATGCAGATGACATGATACTATATATAGAAAACCCTAAAGTCTCCACACAAAAACTACTACAACTGATAAATGAATTCGACAAGGTAGCAGGATACAAGATTAACACATAGAAATCTGCTGCATTTCTTTACACTAACAATGAAACATCAGAAAGGGAAAGTAAAAAAAGAATCCCTTTTAAAGTCACATCAAAAAAATAAAATATTTAGGAATAAACCTTACCAAGCAGTGAAAGACTTACATGTTGAGAACTACAAAACACTGCTAAAGGAAACTGAAGATGATTCAGAGAAATGGAAAGATGTCCCATGCTCTTGGATTCGAAGAATTAATTTTCTTAAAATTAATATTGTTAAAATGGCCATACAACCCAAAGCAATCTACAGACTTAATGTGATCCCTATCAAATTACCCATGACATTTTTCACAGAACTAGAACAAAAAAAGTCCTAAAATTTATATGGGAGAATAAAAGACCCAGAATTACCAAAGCAATCCTGAGAAAAATGAACAAAACTGGAGGCACAACCCTCCCAGATTTCAGACAATACTACAGTAATCAAAACAGCGTGGTATTGGCACAGAAACAGACATATGAATTAAAGGAACAGAATAGCGAGCCTAGAAATAAACCCAGACACCTATGGGCAATTAATCTTTGACAAAAGAGGCAAGGATATATAACAGAGGAAAGAAAGTCTGTTCAGCAAGTGGTGCAATGTAAATGTAAATCAATGAAGTTAAAACACTCCCTCACACCATACACAAAAATAAACTCAAAATGGCTTAAAGACTTAAATATAAGACATGACACCATAAAACTCCTACTAGAGAACATAGGCAAAACATTTTCTGACATAAATCATAGCAGTGTTTTCCTAGGTCAGTCTCCCAAGGCAATAGAAATAAAAGCAAAAATAAACAAATGGGATCTAATCAAACTTATAGGCTTTTGCACAGCAAAGGAAATCATAAACAAAATGAAAAGACAACCTATGGACTGGGAGAAAATATTTGCAAACAATGCAACCAACAAGGACTTAATTTCCAAACTATACAAACAGCTCATACAACTCAATAACAAAAAACCAAGCAACCCAATCAAAAAATGGGTAAAAGACCTAAGTAGACATTTCTCCAAAGAAGATACACAGATGGTCAATAGGCAAATGAAAAGATGCTCAACATCATTATTAGAGAAATGCAAATCAAAACTACAATGAGGTATCACCTCACACTGCTCAGAATGGCCATCATTAAAAAGTCTACAAATAACAAATGCTGGAGAGGGTGTGGAGAAAAGGGAACCCTGCTACACTGTTGGTGGGAATGTAAATTGGTTCAGTCACTATGGAAAACAGTATTGAGTTTCCTTAAAAAACTAAAAATAGAGTTACCATATGACCCTGCAATCTCACTCCTGGGCATATGTCCAGAAAAGATGAAAACTCTATTTCAAAAAGATACATGCACCCCAATGTTCACAGCAGCACTATTTACAATAGCCAAGACATGGAAGCAATATATATATATAAAAGTGAATCACTTTGTTTTATACCAGAAACTAACATTGTAAATCAACTATACTTCAATTTAGGGACTTTCCTGGTGGCGCACTGATTAAGAATCCACCTGCCAATGCAGGGGACATGGGTTTGATCCCTGGTCCAGGAAGATCCCACATGCTGCGGAGCAACTAAGCCTGTGCACCACAACTACTGAGCCTGCACTCTAGAGCCCGCAAGCCACAACTACTGAAGCCCGCACGCTCTAGGGCCCGCGTGCCACAACTACTGAGCCTGCATGCTGCAACTACTGAAGCCTGTGTGCCTAGAGCTTGTGCTCCACAACAAGAGAAGCCACTGCAATGAGAAGCCCGTGCACCGCAATGAAGAGTAGTCCCCACTCACCGCAACTAAAGAAAGCCTGCACACAGCAACAAAGACCCAACGCAGCAAAAAAAACACCAAAAAACTATACTTCAGTTTTTTTTAATTTTTAATAAAAAAGAATATTTTAAACACATACTGAAATCATGTAGAAAGAAATAATTTGTTACAAAGGTTTTAAGTTACAAATAATTTGCTTATTAGCTCTATACCTCACTTCATACAACTAAATCAATCCCAGATAGAATATAATTAAGCATTAGCAAAACAAATTTTTAAAATAATTAACTATAAGGATATATTTGTACTAACTGTTAAGATAAATTTTCTAAATAGTCAAGAAATGAAGAAGGATCACAAACATGCTTTAAGGTTTGAATAAGTCTTTTAAACTGCACAAATTTTGTTTGAAAACAGAAATATCTGGGATAAATGTAAATGATTTTAAAAGCTACAATGTAGAGTAACTGAAAATAAATGAAATATTGCTACATATACTCAGATTCCACTTGATAGTCAAAAGAAACAAGAGGGTCTATGTGAAAAATACTCAAATATTATATTACAAATATAAACTATTTTACAGAAAAATATACCACTTCACTAATAAAATAAAAATACAATAGTAATATTATATACCTATTAAACTAATAATCATAAAAATGTTATTAACTAAGTACCTAATAAGAGCTAGATATCTTGTTTCAGTTACTATTTATAATAACCCTACAAGATGTTATCACCATTCCACACTTTACTGATGAGAAAATGGAGGCTCAGAAAGGTTATGTGAAACTTTCTCAGTCATATAAAACTAGACAACCGCATGGGTAAAAACCTGAACCTACTCATTCAACTCTAAAGATCTTTTCTTTTTCCTCATTCTATGCTATGAGTAAAACACAAATCACAGAACTATAATAAAGCAATGCTTAAGTCCAGATTTGGTAAAGTCATGGGGGGAAATTGTACTCATAAATTGTTATGGGCATTATTAATGTGTTATATCTTTCTAGTGGAAAATCTTATAATATATAATGAGCTACGAGATAGTCATATTCTGCAGTATAATCATTCCTAGTATACCCCCAAAGAAATAAGCCAAATCGGGGAAAGGGGGGGTGGGGCACATATCCATAAGGAGAAACTGTAATGGAAAAAAACTATAAACAACTGAAGTGTCCAACAGAGCCTACTTCAACATTTCAATGTAATAGATTAGCAGAGTATCCCACATCCTCAACATTATTATTGGTCAATAGATGGGAATGTATATGAAATAGTCTTAAATGAAAAAAAGGAATACAACTTACACTGTTTATAACCATTTTAAAAATATACATATACAATGAGAAAAATAAGACAAATTTAAAGTGACATAGCCTATTTTTCTCTAAAGCTACTTAACTTCATAACAAATTATTTTAAGTTTGAGCATATATATGACTATGTCATATAACATTTTAAAATTTATGCTAGTATATTGCATTAATGACCTCATAATTGATGAGACCTTTGTTCCCTGATGTTATGGACTGAACTGTGTGACCCTGAAGTTCGTATGTTGAAGCCCTAGGCCCCAGTGTGACTGTGGGCCTTTAAGGAAGTCATTAAGGTTAAATGAGGTCATAAGGGTGGGGCCCTAATCTAATAGGACTGGTGTCCCTTTAAGAAGAGACTGAGACAATAGAGTTGCCTGTGCACAGAGTAAAGGCCAAGTGATAATACAAGAAGAGCCCAGTCTACAAGCTGAGGAAGCCTCAGGAGAAAGCAGCCCAACCACACCTTGATCTTAGACTCCTAGCCTCCAGAACTGTGAGAAAATACATTTGTTTTTTTAAGCCACCTAGTCTGCGGTATTTTGTTATAGAAGCTCTTGCAGACTAATACACCCAGAATACATTTATTTAAAAACAGAAGAATTATACTGATATGTTGGATAATTTTAAATACAATAAAGTTACATGTAAATAGCATAAATTATTAAAGTTCATTGCCTAAGTTTTTAAAAATATATTTATTAACTTCAAAGTTGCTTAACAATAGACATCATAAATATCATAAGTGACAAACGTTGGACTGACAGCTGCAAGACAGCTTAAAAGCAACAGATGAGTGACAAACTGCTAGCTGGGTAGGGGTTATGCATACTGAAATGCAATGATTCTTAGGAGAAATGGCAGGAAAGGAACATATTTCTCTGCATTTTGCAAAGAGGTCTCTTTTAATTCATTACGATATAAAGCAAATAGACAGACAAGATCTGAGGTATTATATGTACATTTTATGAACTGAGTACTCTATTTTTTTTTCTAATTTAGGTACTGACTCCCTAGAATAAGTGAGGAAGTCACCAGTTACTTAATTAAATAATGTGCTGTGTTCCCAGTACCAAGAGCAGTATCTGTTGATTTAATGTGTAAGGCCCTTTTGAATTAGATTTTTTATTAATAAGTTGATTAAATTTGAATGAGACTATTAAAAGAAAATTATCTTGAAGAAAAAAGTAAAGCCTTCTAATTCCTAAGTTAGGAGGTCTTTAAAAATGTAACACGGGGAGAGAGGATATTGTTATTACTATGACATTATAGATAAAGACAACATATTAACTGTAACCAGAAAGGAGAACTACATAAGGTATATTTAATTTCTTTTCCTACTTTTTTTATTTAAGCTTTCAGTCCTATCTATACCTACTGACAGAGGAAGAAAAATAATTTAGGAATAAAATTGCTTCCCAGTAATCCTCCTTTTAAGTGTTATACACATGGGATATATATAGTTTACATCCCATGTATATTTATATTTTATAGTTTCTTCTGAGTTTCACACAGCTAATAAGTGACAGTTATGTAGACTATATGGTATTCTGTTGATTTTATATGTCATAATCTGTTTAGTTAATCCTCTTTTATTGGGTGTTTCAATTTATTTCCACTATTGCAAGCATGGAGACACCATTAGACATGGGCCCAAAGCAGTTGGAATTACTTTTAGCTATAAGAAGCACAAGTTTTATTTTTTATATTGTAGCAGGTGAAGGAATACATACTGTATAGCTGGAGGGTTAAACATAGTACAGTAGTGAAACCTCTGAGCTTTTACCTCTTCAATTGGTTAGTAATCCTGAGTATGGTATATTTCATTGCTTTAAGCATGAGATTAACTGTATTCAGCTACGACACAAAGAATTGTTACTTATATATACTCAGACATACACATGCTCAGAACAGATTCAGATTCACAGAATTTAAGACTAGCACATTACAATTTATTTACGTTTGGTAATTATAACAAATTCAATGATCAGGTATCCTCTTTCTCTTTCCTATTTTTTTAAAACTATATCCCTATAAGTTCACTTTCTTAATAGAAACAATATCAAATATATACTGAACACTGTAAATCAACTATACTTCAAAAAAATGGAAAAAAACATTTTGACTGAAAACACATTTAAAAAATAAATATATATATATATATATATATATATACTGAACAACCGCTATGTGCCAAACACTATTTTAAATGTTTTAAATACATACTATATTATTTAATGCCCCTCATATGCTGCAATTCCTATCAAACAAGAAAAGTAACAAACACTAGTGGGTTTCAAATTTTAAAATATATTGATTTTCTTAAAGACATCTATATTTTAATAATTTCACACCTTGCCATAATACTATAATAGCAACTCTAATAAGAACACGTTCTACTCACACAGCATTTGTGAATAAATGCTACATAAACTATAATTTACATAGTGTTTCCAAATTTCATTTATCACTTTGTAAGAAAGAAATTACTACCCCATAAAAGTGTAAACAGAAATTCAGAGATTAAATTTCAAAAATGAGAATTGGCATAGATGGAAGTAGAATTCAGGTCTCCTGGATCAATGTATTCTTTCCCCTGTGGGGAATGAGAAATGAAGAAAGGTTCACAACTGCAGAAAGTTAGAAAACCACTTACGTAGACGCTAGGCTGGGTAGAAGCTACAGCCCAAAGAGAAAAGGAAATCTCTACACAAGAACTAGCTCCAGTCTTTGTATTAAACAGTATATTTCTGCCTTAAGAGCTTGACTCTCCATTAGTGAAGCACTTAGGAGATATCATAGTTACTGCTAAATAAAAACTGCTGATCTGACTGGTAGGAACACTATGTACTGTTCTTTACTTCCTGGACCCGAAATCCCTTACAATAGCACCTTAAACTCTGTTTAAGCCTCCATTTGCATAATTATTATATGATTAGAATGTATAAGATATTATGAAGTAATAAATATAGAATATTTTATATCACTTTAAGTAGACCATAAATGTGTAAGAAGCAGGGACACATTCTCAGAGCACCTCACACATAAGTGGGCTACCAATAGGTTGGCATAGTTGCTAAAAACTGAAAGTTAACTACGAAAGTCCAAAAATGTTTGTAAATACAAATACCAAAAAAACCTCAAAAACCTATAGATTTCTTTAGTCAAATGTATACATGTTAACCACTGAGAGGCACTGATTCTAAGAATTTCTTTTAAACTCTTTATTTCCTTTGATGCTCCTTTACTTAGATCATCCTATGATCACCTGGAAAGGAAATAGACATACTAGTATCCAAGGAAATGCAACAACCTAGCCTTTCAAAAATTTTAGCAGAATGTTAATAGAGGCACATCAAGAAAGACTTTATTCTTTTGGTAATTATCTATAAGTCAAGGGTAAGAAGAAAACATATTTACTTAATAGTATAATTAAAACTCATCGGGCAAAGGGAAATCTAAGGGAGGACAAGGTTTAGGAGAAATACTGAATTTCTGGCACAAATATATTTGAAAAATTACTCAATTTTTCACTTATATTATTTTTAAAGAAATTAAATTGTACTCCAATAAGAAAATTATTCAACAATTCCCACAGTTTTAGAAAGAGTTTAAACTTCTGCTGATGTGGTCAATCTCATAACAAAGATAAGGTAAAGTTTCAGTGTTAAGGTTTTCAAAAGTTTCAAAAGTTTCAGTGTTAAGGTTTTCAAAAACAAAAAACAAACATAGGTCCTAACTCATAATTGGAATACTTCATCAGATAAGGTCAATCATTTCCAAGGCAATCAGATAAAAATTTAAGTTCTTTTTGTAGTTTAAAATGCTATCTCAATATAAAACTTTTTAAAATTTAAACAAGTCCTAAATGAGTTTTTTTAAATGTTGAAGACTCTGTTATCTGAAACGCATCAAACACGAATTTCTATTTTGTCATCTAAAGAAATATTCAAGATTTGCATCTTCTGCTTCCACATTCAAATTGTGTATTACTATGACATGAGCAAATCAAAAGCCCCACTTATTAAAAGCTATCAATACACTTCAGCTCTAAATAGTTCTCTCTAATAACATTTGTCAATTTTTATGAAGAGATAATAGTAGAAATTCTGCCTTTTAATTCTCAACTTTGTCAGGAGAAGATGATTTGATAATTTCTCCCTCTAAATTGCATTTAATGTACAAAAGTAGATCAACGGGATGAAAAAGGGTAAAAGACAAAACAAAACAAATAGTTTTACACAGGCCCCAAAATAGAGTTCAAGAGTATAATGTAATAAAAAATTTCTTCTAAATCCATTTTTTACTATTAATTACTATCATTCATTGAGTCTCTAAAACAGTGTTTATTACTTTCTAAAAACTGTACTAATTAAGTAAATTAGTTTATAATGAGCAAACAGAATGGTTTATTATAAAACAGAAATATTAAAATTCCAACAGTCATTAAATCTGAGCCCTCCCACTTTCCCCTTATTCATCACAATATACCTTCTCTTACTGGCTCATTGGTTGATTCTTCTTTTAGACTCAGCATCCTGGAGAAGCCACTGGAAAGAGTAGAGAAAATGCCACGGATGAAATATCCCTGCTGCTCAGACTCCATTGACCCCACTGAAGTCGGCCACCGTCTAACAAATCTGATACTGCAGCGGTGCTCTGGCTCTGAAAGAGATCTGCTGAATGGAACCCGAAGTGACCGAGTGTTGACCAGGTTCTGCTTCTCCATTGATGTTCCAAGGACCTCATTAGCAGAGGAAGAAACATTATCCCCAACCATCTTTGGCAGGACCTCTTGTTGTGGTTCATCCAAGCCTCCTTTATTATTTTGCAATTGCTCCCTTTTGTCCCCTTTCCACCTAAAGCTGGGATGTGTTTGCCACCGATAAGCACTCAGTGGCTTTCCTAGATTGGAAACAGCCTGTTCATTTTTCTTCCTCTTGCTTTTCATTGGACCACACCATGGATAACTCTTTACGCTTGTTCCTATCTCTGAATGTGCATAATCAGGTTCTGACAAAGATCTTCGATAGCTCGGAGGACACGGTGATGTTTGTCTCCTAAAGATGCTCATCTTCCATGACTCCATTTTTTAACAACTTCTCGAAACTTTAAATTTCCACTGCTCTGCAGTCTTTGCAGTTGAACCACACTTGTCCGTGCAGTCCAAAACATTCAACTGCTTAAGCAGCTTTCTTTGTGCGGCTTTGAACCACAGCAGATGTTGCTGCTTAAGAGCTGGTGTCATGTTATTACCCCATTTTCCCAGATCTCCGAAATTTCAGCAAGCACCCAAAAACCTCCTGTCTGAAGCAAATTATCTTCATAATACAGCAAAAGAAGATCATCTCGCTTCCTGCAGTACGTTATATTTCTGCACTGAGTTTTCAGGAAATGGTGTTTTTAAAAAATGAGAAGTGAAATGAAAGCGATAAAAAAGCCACAAACACCTTTATGGACCAATAGCAGTTAAGTGTTCACTATGTGAATGACACTGGGTTAAAAACAGATTGTGAAAGTACTCAAGCTGACATCCACACTCTCCGGAAGAAGAAGAAAAAAATCTGCCTAAAAGCCTGCTCTCTAAGTGACAGCTCTTCAGAATAGTTTTTAAAGTTTGCATTTCAAGAAAATCCTTGTTATTTACACCACAACTTCTCTCAAAGTTAATACTGTTTTTAAACTAATAGGTAAAGTCATATACTGTTTTGTGCAAGTAGGCATTTGCAAAGATGAGGAAAAATGGACAAAAGAATGTCAAAATATAAAGCTATTTTTAATGTAAACATACTAGGGAGAATTTTAAAAGCACAAATGGATTTAAAAAAAGGGATAGAGGATATTTGCTATGAACTATAGCAAAGGAAAAGGAAAGTCTTGAGGCAACATCTTGTGGAAACTGGAACACAGGAAAGTACATACTTAAATGATTTCTAGAAGGGAAAAGTTTGCTTTGAAAATGTAATTGGGATAAGTTGTCTGGAAAAATATTCCCTATCTATTTAACCAAATAAATTCCTTTATTCCTCTTTGTGCTATTTACAAGTTAAAAAAAAAAGAGCTGACTACCTAAAATTTTGTTAAAGCAAGTACCTTATATTGAACCAAGATAATGAATGCCAAGTTTTTGGCTGGTTAATTTTTTTTTCAACTGTCTGCTCATAAACTCCTGAAAATAGGGGTTTCGAATGGAAAGCCTGACAGACTTTAGACCACCAATAAAAGAGATATAACACGGCAATCAAATCACTTCGCAAGTTGTATAAAAAAATGATGATTTCATGTGGAAAACTAAAAAACCATCCATTTATTTGTAGAATATATACAATGAAAAACAGTTCTTACACTACGTCTCTTTCTTATTACTGCCAAATAGTAAAGTTGGTAACATACCTATTCTTTGAAACATATTAAAATGTTCTCGTTATTTCCATTATCATAAAGCAATAATCTCATCTTCATTTGTTTATATAGTCTGTAAATTTACACATTTCTATATTAAAGAAGTTTTGAAGAACTTGGCTTTCCCAAAAGCATAATATATCAAACTAGAGTGTATTACAATTGTAAAATTTTCCCTTGTTTTAAAAAAATACTTAGAAATGTCAATCCGCATAAAGAGAAAAACAATAAACATTAAATTCTAATCTCTATTTATGGCACATCACACAATCCACAAAAACTAATCTGTGATGGAAAATAAACCTAAATGTAAAATATAAAATGACAAAGCTTGTAAAAGAAATCACAAGAGAATATTTTTGTGAACTGAAGGTAAGCAAAGATTTCTTAGAGTACAAAACGTAATAACAATGATAGGAAAACATTAATAAATATGAATTCATAAAAATCAAAACCTTAATATGTCTAATAAGACATATTAAGAAATCAACAAGCAACCTACAAAATGGGAGAAAATATACACAATGCAAACATCTCACAATTTGTACCACAAGATATAAAGAACTCCTACAACTTATTAATAAAATGAAAACCCAATTTTTAAAAGTAGGCAGACAGAGCTGAACAAATCCTTCATAAAGAAAGCTATATGAATGGTCAATAAGCATATGGAAAAAGTACTCAACCTCATTAGGATTTAGAGAAATGCAAATTAAAGCCATAATGAGATATCACTCACATTCACCAAAATGGCTAACACTTAAAGGGCTAATAACACCAGACGTTGGTGAGGATGTGGAGCAACCAGAAATCTCATAATTAGTAATAAAATTAGTATGAAATGATACAATTGCTATGGAACAAACGTGACAAAATTTTTTTACAAAGATAAACACACATCTACCCAATGCACATCAGTTCCACTCACAGGCACTTAAGAAAAATGAAAATACACAAACTTGTACTTCAATCTTCACAGCAGCTTTATTTATGATACCCATAAACTGAAAACCACCCAAATATCCATCACAGTAGAATGGATAAACAAATTGTGATGTTTTCATACAACGGTATACAACTCAGCTATAAAAAGAATAAACTACTAATAACAAAACAATGTGAATGAATACCACAGATATTATGCCAACAAAAGAAACTAGACACAAAAGAGCAAATACCATATGATTCCATTTCGACAGAGTTTTAAAACAGGCTAAACTAATCTACAATGGGGGAAAAAATCAGGAATGCAGTTGTCAGGGGTAGAGGCATTACTAACAAGAAAAGGACACCAGGAAGCTTTCTGGGGTGATGGAAACTTTCTAAGTCTTGATGTACATGTGAGTATGGGTGTGTTTATTTGTCAAATTCATCCAACTGTTCCCTTAAGATTTATGCATTTTTCCTTAATTAAATTTTACCTTAAAAAACTGTAAATACTGTACTCTAGTTAGTAAGTTTACTTATCCAGTGTAATGGGTTAGCAACTCTGAAAGCACTTTCTGTGTATTTTAGGCTTGAGGAAAGGAGTAAATACATTGAAGAGGATGAATGAATGGATGAATGAATACATACATACAGACAGACAGACATACCAATACTGGAACAAACCAATATTATGCAACTCCTGATATGATGAACTGTGAAAGAATAGCTTGTGATTTTTTCCTGCCAAAAAAAAAAAAAATTGCATAACCTAAATTTAATCACAAGTAGCATCAGATAACCTTGAATTAAAGAAGATCTACAAAATAACTGTATCCTTTGCTTCAAAAATGTCAAGGTCAAGAAAATCAGAGAAAGGCAATAGAACTGTTGTAAATCAAAGGAGACTAAGGAGAAACAATTAAAAATAATGCATAATTTTGGATTTGATCCTAAAGTGGGGGGGGAGAAGCTATAAAGAACATTATTGGGACAATTGACAATATTTTAATATGGAGTATGGATTAGATAATAGAACCATACCACATTAAGCTTCCTGATTTTGATTATGAAAGAAAATGTTCTAATTCTTAGGAAATTCACACTGAAGTATTTAGGGGTCTAGAGTCATGATGTTTCCAATTTACTCTCAAATGACTCAAGGAAAAAACTATGCATGTAAAGGTAGATAAAATATGACCAAAGAAATGGGGCAAACTGTACACAATTATTGAATCTAGGTAAAGGGTATATGGGAGTTTCTTGTACGCCTGCAAATTTTCTATAGGTTTGAAATTTCATCAAAATAAGACATTACACAAGCAAAATTTTTTTAAATTTCAAACTACTTCCTTTGGGTCTGTAAGATATTTTTATTATTAATAATGTAATATTATTAATATTACATGTAATATTATTAATACTATTTCAGAGTATCTTTTGAGTAATACATATAACAAAGTATCTAGTTTCACAGGTTTCATGAGAGGGAACTTAATCAAGATCACCCTATTAAAATACCTCAGTGAAAAATTAAATTAAAACTACAATTTTGAGAAAAGTTGCACCACAGGAGTAGAACTTGAGCCCCATAATCAACATTGTAAAATTCAGAGACTCAATGTTAAATGAGAAAATACTTTTACACACTAAATAGGTAACATAAAAATAACTGCCATAGTTTCTAAGGAACTACTACAATTCTTCTAACCATAAACTTCCCTATTTAAGGAATATGGAAATGGAAAATAATAAACAGCACAGAAAAACATTCAAGCGAAATCAGAAAGCAAAAGAACTATAGATTGAAGAAGTGACAGTCTCTAAGTAGGAATAATCAAAGAAATGAAGAGATTCACCTCTCTCACAGTTGGCTAAAGGTGGATTTGGCAAATGCTTCAAATTATCTTCTATCATTATGAAAGCCTAACATCATTTATGTTAGTTATTTCTCCAAGTTTTATCTTTCATCTGAATATAAGACAACTTGACACTTCGTTTTCTGAATTTTATTAAATATATATAATGAATTTATAATTTTTAAGAAAATATTCACAGGTTTTATAATTTTTAAAATTAGAAACAATGACACTAGTGCCACTGAACTACCACATTCATTATGAATCCTAATATAAAAATTGGCTGCTGATTGAAGTGTCATAACAAGAACATTACTGCCATCTCAAGTATCAACTAATTATTATTAATTTTCTTAATAGAAATCTGTAATATTTAAAGCACAGCTTTAAGAACCACTCTGTTGCTAAGTCAAAAGAAACATCTGAATTCTCTAAATAAATATACAAGTACTTATATTCACATAGAGCCATATTTTAAATTGTTATTGAGTACCTGCCATGTATCAGGCACTGTATTAAGACTAGAGGGGCTTCCCTCGTGGCGCAGTGGTTGAGAATTCGCTGCCAATGCAGGGGACACGGGTTCGATCCCTGGTCGGGGAAGATCCCACATGTCGCGGAGCAACTAAGCCTGTGCACCACAACTACTAAGCCTGCGCTCTAGAGCCCGCGAGCCGCAACTCCTGAAGCCCACGCGCCTAGAGCCTGTGTTCTGCAACGAGAAGCCACCACACTGAGAAGCCAGTGCACCGCAATGAGGAGTAGTCCCCATTTGCCACAACTAGAGAAAGCCTGCGTGCAGCAACGAAGATCCAACGCAGCCAAAAATAAATAAATTTATTAAAAAAAAAATACTAGAAGAACAAAAAAGAATAGAACACTGTCCCTGCCCTCTTGGAACTGCCAGTTGACTAGGAAAGACTGACATTAGGAAGGGGGGTCTACAGAATGTTAGGGAAGTGATTTGTAAGGGAATTTTGAACCATGTCTAAGGCATAAGGGATGGAAACAATTTCTTTTGAGATTCTCTTAATCTTGAGATTCTATTGTTATACTCAATTCTGCTATAATGTGGCATGCATTTCTAAAAATCATCACACTATACAAAATTGCATAATAAAACTTCAAGACTTATGAGGAAGTGGGGTTGGGAAGCAACGTTCAGAAACAATGACACATAAAAAAAGATAAGAAGCTAATAAAAACTGTAGACCATTTTACACAGGTTAGTTAAGAAACACTTAAATGCCAAAATAAATATAGCACGCTACTTTGAAAAAACCCTGAAGTTTGCAGTGGGCATCAGAAGGGTTGTAGCTTTTGTGTTTTTGTGAAGTGATGGAAGGAGGGTTATCTGAAATCTGAAGGACAGCTATAACACTTAAGTGGATGGATGTGGCTCATAACAAGTATGGGGAACTGAGGCAGCCAGTAGTTGGTCGAGATGTATGCCTTTCAGTATTTGCTACAACACGATACTTTACTTGGATACAGTTTTCTGTATTCAGCTAACGTTTCTCAAACAAATGGCACATAAGCAAACACAAAATTCATGTAATGCTCAAATTGTTCCCTACTATCAATCATATGGTACAAATCCTCATTTTCAAAATAAGCGTGATATAAAATAAAATTTAGTTTAAAGAATTTTTTAAAAACATGTAATAAAAATAATAATAAAAAAATAATTTTATTTTTAAAACACCAAAAACAAAAACAAAACCAAGCATGATAGTAGAACTGACTATATTTTCTCTTTTCCATATAACTGGTATGGTAAAAAAACAGGTAAAAATCAACAGGAGACCTTACCATTGAAAGGCACAATAAAAGCAGAGGGGAAATAGCTCTTATCCTTAGTAAATTCCACTCTTTAGTTTAAACTTTTCATTTTTTTCTTTTCTTCCTCCTCTCTATATCAGAACAATAAGAACCAAAGGATCAAACTCATGATGTGGGCATAGAGGACCAAGCATAAAAAGGTAATGCAACAGATCTGCTTCTAAATTGGTGCTTCTCACGTTGTAACATGTAGATGAATCACCACAAGATTGAATTAAAATGTAGATTTTGCTTTAGTACATGTGGGAGAGGGACTGAGATTCTACATTTCTACCCAGTTCCTAGGTGATACCTATGCTGATTCATGGGCCAAATTGTGAATAAAAAACTACAGACAGATTTTTAAATAAAAGGACTAATGGAATTCTCAAGGCTCCCATAAGATTCAGTCAAGTTCACCAAAATAAAAAAATTGTATTGGGATTGAGGGTAAAGAACATTTGCCTGAAATATTCTGTGAGAGCATATACATCACATAGAGACTTAGCTCATGGTAGTGTACTGAGAATCAAATATACAGTAATCCAAACCTCTTCCTTGGAGACAGCAAAGACTATCTACAACATATAAATAAAGCACAATTAAAAACTGAACAATCTTCCGCACTTTATGAACTGCAGCATTTTTTTAATGGAAGGAAGCAAGGGAGGAAGATGTAAATGACCATCTATAGGAGAGTGACAAATAAATCACAGTACAGAACTATGTAAAAACAAACGCATATATTAGGGTAAGCTACAAAGACACACATTTTTAAAGAGTGATGCCTGTGAGGAGTACAACTGAGAAATCACCTTAGATCCTTAAAGTTTTATTTTTTAATTGTTAAGTATATACTATAGTCATAATAGTAAGAAAAAACTTAAACAGAAATTTATGTGGTAAGAGGTCTAAGAGATAAGGTAGAAAAGCAATATATACTATAAAAAAGTAGATCATGATCCCACTTTTACTGAAGATTATCATTAATACATCAGTACGTACATGGTGGAATATGCACGGAGAGAAAAATCTGTTGCTATTTCTTTTAAATATTTTCTTTTTTAACAATAATAAAATCTGTTGTTATTTTTGTTACTACAGGAGATTTTTTTTATATTATTAATTTCTGTAATATATGAAATTTTACAACAAGTGGGTATTTTTATTCCTTTTGAATGCAGAAAATTTAAATTATTATTATTATTTTGGCCACACCACACAGCATGTGGGATCTTAGTTCCCTGACCAGGGATCGAACCCACGCCCCCTGCATTGGAAGCATGGAGTCTTAACACTGGACCACCAGGGAAGTCCCTAAATAAATATATTTTTAAATCTATCCAGAGTGAAAAAGGAAGCCTTAATGTTAACCCACAGAATCAGAATTAGAGAATAGAAAACTAAACAAGTCATCACAGATTAACTTAACCAACTCTTTCATATAAGCAAACAAGACCAGAGAAAAGAACTTGTCCATGACTACTTAGTTAACAGCAAAAAACAAAACAAACAAACAAAAGGAAGAACACAGGTGTATCCTAATTCCCAGTTCAGGATTCCAAAACCTCTTTAAATTAGCATTTTCCAAATTACGATCCACAGAACATAGCTGAGAAATTTAGGCTTACAGAGCATAATTGTGACATTAAGGCCAGACATTATAGTGTTATTTCGTTTAAATGCTAAAATTCTTTCTTTTTTAAAGGTTAAAATAGGATATCAGTTTCTCATTAAAATGGCTTTTTAAAATTTATTTCAACTAAGGGAAGCAAGTGGAGATGAAAAGGCAAAACTTGAGCTTTCTCAGTTTACAAATACTAGTCTGCCACCACTTCCTTTCTTAAGACACACCTTTTCTATAATGAAATTCTATACTATAAATCCCACATGCTCTTTTATAATAGAAGACATAACACATGTTACAATTAACAAAGAGTTCTGGAGTTCTGTTATCAGAAAAGAGAGTACATACCTCTTAGATCAACTCATGAAAAACTTTAAAAATAGGATTAATTTCTATAAACCAGAAGAAGACATCTTTTAAAAATACAAAGTCTTTGTTTATACAAAGCTAAGTAATTAATAACAAAACATCCCCTTCCCATCTCCTATCACTGGAGCACATCTGCTTCCCGATGAAACACTTCCTGTGGCGAAAACTACCTCCCTTCTAAGTAGTAGAACTCAAAGACACACCTGACACGT
Source organism: Pseudorca crassidens (assembly GCF_039906515.1). Classification (NCBI taxonomy): domain Eukaryota; kingdom Metazoa; phylum Chordata; class Mammalia; order Artiodactyla; family Delphinidae; genus Pseudorca; species Pseudorca crassidens. Next base: position 133,322,785 of record NC_090297.1, on the reverse strand, counting down.
ACACAACTGCTTTTCATTTAAGAGACAAAGATATGTCCAAAAGCACTAAATAAAGATTATTTTTAACAGACAACTTCTGGAATCGATAATAATTTTTTAATAAGAAAACACTGTAAAATGAAAACAAAAACATAGATGACTCCTAATGCCATTATTAAAGTCTTTTTTAAAAAAAAAAAAACTTCTGCTTTTCCTCTGAACTCTCTGGTCACACCTTTTCTGTCTCCTTTGAGGTGCATTCTTCTCTATCTAGTCTCTAAATGTTAGTTCTTCAAATTGGGTCCTAGGCACCCCCTTCTCCATATTCTCACCATGCACATCATCATTCACAGTTACCACAGCAACTTATACCTCCAGTTCAGACCTTGTCTCCTTTGAGCAACATACTCATATATTCAATTTGACAATTTGTGGCCTCTCAAATTGAAAATGTATAACACTTAACCTGTGATCTTTCCTTTAAAATCTGGTCTCATTCCAGTGTTGCTTATTCTAATAAAAAGCACCGCATCCACTCCACTGTACAGACCCCAAACCTTAGTCCTCTTCCTCTCTTACCATTTAATATCAATTCCATAAGACTCACTGATTTTCCCTCCTAAGTATTATTTAATCTATCTACTTCTCACCATTTCCTCTAAATCAACCTACTATCATTTCTCACCTAGATTATAACAGCCTCCTAAATTAGTCTACCTACATCTACTACAGCCCCTTGCAAACCATCATTCCCACTATAGTCAGAATAATCTTTTCAGAATACAAATTTACTGCATACTGTTTAAAACCTTTCAATTGCTTCCCAATACTCTTATGAAAACAACACAAAACAAACCAAAATTCCTCAACAAAGGCTGGTCCCTACCTATCCCACCCCTTCAGCCTCCCTTGAAACCTTTTGGTCCTTCATATGAGCTACTCTCCTTCCCGCCATAGGGCTCTTGCCCACACTGCTCCCTCTACACGGAAGGATCTTTCTCTCCTCATTATTGCCTACTCATAATTCACATTTCAGTTCAAGTGTTACCACTTCCTGAGGGAGGCCTTTCCTGACCTCCCTGACTAGGTCAAATCTCCTTTTATAGGCATTTACAGTCCCATGTATCTCCCTATTACAGTTATAGATATATTTGGATATTTCCTTGTGAGATTATTAATCAATGACTGTTTTACCCACAAAACTATCATTTCCATGTCTGTTTTATTGTCCACAGAGTTCTCGATGCTTGACATATGATAGGCACTCAATAAATATTTGTTGAATTCATTAATAAAATCTGAGAAAGATCTAAACTAAAAGCACCTAACTTCAGACTAGTAGTAAGAAGGGTCAGTGATCATCTATTTGAGTTTAACATTTTCTCTGATACCAGGAAGATCACATTAAAATACACGATGGGGGAGGGGGACAGGGGAAAGAAGATAGTCAGATATACTCCAGGGAGTTGTTTTCCCTGAAACAAGGAAAAATAAAAGAATTCTGTGAAATGAGAAGAGGGCAAAAGGGAGGCAGGAAATATTGCTTTAATTGTTAAGAAATTTTTTTCCAGAAATGTCAATTTAGTTGATGCAGAAACCATTATCTGGCTTTTCTAGGTTTTCTTAAAAATTATTTTTAAGAAAAATTTTGGCATCACTGTTTGCAAAAAATCTTTAAAAAGCATAAAAAAGATAACTACAAGCACTCAACAAGTTATATACATTCTTAATGAACATATACTTGGAAAATGAACAACATTCTGATAATCTGAAATAAATATCGGCATTGTACATCTGATAAATAACCAAGCAGCTTGTACTAAGGTAGACTTAGCTAAGCACCAAAATTGGGGATGCCAAAGGAAGGAATTAGGAATATTTTATTATTATAAGGTACTTGCATTACCTGGGAAACAATATAGTATCATTTGAAAGTGGACTTGGATTAACTGTAAATATATATTGCAAATTCTAGGGCAAACACTTAAAAACTTTTTTTAAAAAGTAAGAAAGAAAAAAAATAGAATGATATAAAATAATCAATTAAAATCACAAAAGGCAAAAAAAGTGGAAGACAAATACAGAAACAAAGAACAAGAGCAACAATTAGAAAACAGTGACAAATATAATAGATATTGACCCAACTATATCAAAAATCCCTTTAAACATAAATGGTCTAAATAGTACACCAATTAAAAGACAGAGGGCTTTCCTGGTGGCGCAGTGGTTGAGAGTACACCTGCCGATGCAGGGGACACGGGTTCATGCCCTGGTCCGGGAAGATCCCACATGCCGCGGAGCGGCTAGGCCTGTGAGCCATGGCTGCTGAGCCTGCGCGTCCAGAGCCTGTGCTCCGCAACGGGAGAGGCCACAGCACTGAGAGGCCCATGTACCGCAAACAAAAAAAACAAAAAAAAAAATAGAGATTGTCAGTGGGGATCAAAACACAAGGCCCAACTATATGTTGTCTACAAGAAACCTGCTTTAAATATAAAGACACAAATATATTAAAAATAAAGGGATTGAAAAAGATGTAGTATGCTAACACATGTAACATATAACATGCTAATCAAAAGAAAGCTAAAGTAGCTACAGTAATTTCAAACAGAGCAGAATCCAGAGCAAGGAGAAGAATCAAGGATAGATAAAGGCTTATGTAATGATAAGAGTCAATTCCCTAGGAAAATATAAGAATCCTTAATATATATGCATCTAACAGCAGAGTGTCAAACTGCATGAGGTAAAATCTGCAAGGAGAAATAGATGAATCTCCATTATAGCTGGAGATTTCAACCACCCTTCTATGAGAAATGGACAGATCCAGTAGGCAGAAAATCAGTAAGACACAGTTGAACTCAACAGCACCATCAATCAACCAGGTATAATTAATACCTATAGATTACTTCATCCAACAATGGAATACACATTCTTTTCAAACTCACATGCAGCATTCAAAAAGATGGATCACAGTCTGAGCCATAAAACATACCTTAACAAATTTGAAAAACTAGAAATCATACAATGTATGCTCCCAGACCCATGAAGAATAAACTGGAAATCAGTAACAGAGAGATAGCTGGAAATTTTGAAAATATGTGGAGATTAAACAATACTCAAAGAAGAAATCTCAAGAGAATTTTTTTTTAAATTTTGAACTAAATGGAAATGAAAATAAGACATCAAAATTTGTGGGATGTAACAAAGAAGTACCTAGAGGGAAACAGAATGCATATATTAGTAAAGAAGAAAAATCTAAAACCAGTAACCTAAGCTTCCACCTAGGATACCAGAAAAAGAAGAGGAAATTAAATCCAAAGTGATTATGTCTAAATATAATTCTTATTGCAAAAGTGAAACTCAAATATTTCAAAACTATGCTATTTAAAGGTTTATATAACAGTCTAAGTCAGACATATCACCCTCAGCATGACTCAAAAAAAAAATGATAAAGACAGTAGATAAAGTAGGAGAGACTACCTTTCAAAGAGGTCTAATTCCAAGAAGAAAGGTAACCTTGAGCTAGGCCAATCCTAGCACTAGGGAGAGCCTCCACCAAGTTGTACTGTTCTGACAGGAGTTGGAAAACCTGAAGTATTTGGTCCCTGGAAATACAGGATTGTCAGGTTATCCCTGTATTAATGGAGCTGAAATTCCTTGATCTCAAAGGCCCATTAATCAACTGAAAGTAAAAGATTCCTCCCGTACTTTGCATCTGTGTTTGAAAGTACAGCGACATCATTAGGCAAATAAGGAATTAGTGATGACAACCATATACTCAGTAAATTCTATTGAGATATAGTCTGGGTAATGGAAAGAAGCCCAAGCTCCTCTTCATCAGACTCTGCCTTTATCTTCAGTGAACCAACCACATTCTGGAACGAGAACAAAGGAGCTGATACTCTGGATCAAAATAATGAAAATTCCATCAAAAATGAGAAGCCTAGCTAGATGGTCACTTTCCAAGTCTGATCTCATTTTCTCATTTAGTTCATACAGGAATTTTATAAAATCTCATGCATTTCATAAAAGCCAACACCTATTTGATGCTCTACATGAGATAATTCCTCAGGCTTCTCTTTTACATAGGTCTGTATTATTACTATAATTCTCCTAGGATTTACATCCAGAAATTTACCACATCACTCTTAAGTAGTATAGTTCACAACTAGTAGCAATGTTCTACAACTGTTTGTCAATATAAATATCAACATAATTCCTACACTTAAATAAAATCTCAATTTCCTAAGCTTTTTAAATTACAATTATATAGTTATTGTCAACATTTTTTTCTGTCAGCTAAAAATCAACGCTTTCCCATTTTTTTTATTCCTATTCTTTCATGGTATGTTTCATACTTAAAAAACAAGACAAAACAAAAAAACAAAAACTCAAGCTACATCACTCAAACTGTATCTTACCTGTAAGTGTGATGGGCCATCACCTCTTAATGGCAGCCATACAGACCTCAAGCATGTGAGTAATAATGTTAAATATCTTTATTTCTCCTAGTCATCCTTTCCCTCAGGCTATTAGCAACCAACAAGGATATGCAGTTCTTGGGGAGTTTGGGGGAGAATGTATACATTGGCTGAGTTGCTTTGCTGTGCACCTGAAACTATCACAACATCATTAATCGGCTATACTCCAATAGAAAATAAAAAGTTAAAAAAAATAAAATAAACCTAAAAATTACCAAACCACACACACACACACACACACACAAAGATATGCAGTTCTTCAAATGCCCTACTTGGGATTATTTCTTATACTGCTGCCATATCCTAGTACCAGTTCCTATATGGGCTAATTGGCATGAGCCATTTAGTAGGTCATAGAATTCACATAAAAGAACCATACAGACAGCAATCTGAAAATGCTATTTTTATATTTGTTTAGTTATTTCAACTTATTATATGGTTCACCATATTATTTGTTGGGTGAGTTCTTTTGTAATTCACTCATTCGACAAACACTGTCTGAATGCCTACTACCTTATGATGAACTGAACTAGTTGAACATGTACTCTGCCAGTTTTTGGTGACCTCCAAAATTTTACAGGGACTTTTAGACATCCTTTTCCAAACTGTAGATCATCTCAACATGTAATAGGATACTAGAATTCTACAAGATAAAACTCTAGAAACTATATAATGTACTTCTTCATTTTATAGTTCATTATGAATACCAAGTGAGAAAGATTTTACAATACTGCTCAGGTCAAAACATTCATTCAATTACTTCAGCAGACATTTTTAAGGCACATATTGTATTCTCAGAGTTAGGCTAAGGAATGGGCATAAGTTACAATGCATTCTATATCCTCTCAATGACCTTAGAGTCTAGTAAGGAGAAACAGACATGGACACTAATAACTGCTAAGATAGGTTGGTTAGTCCAAAAGTATTAACTACATATGGAATATAATAGGGACAAAATGGAAACCACAGTCTACTCTGTGGAAAATGAGGTGATAAGAGAATACATGAAGAAAGTTCTACAGAAAAAAAAAAAAACAATTTTCCCAGGTTTTAAAGGATGAGAAGTTCTTCAGGTCAAGGGGACAGTGTTTGAGGGTAGAAGAAAGGCACTCCTAGCAAAGAGAAAAGTACAGGCAAAGATACAAAGACATAAAATATTTCAGGCAAAGATTAGCATACAGAGTACAAAGAGAAAGGCAATGGGAGACAACACTACTGTAGAGGTAGGCCAAGGGAGGACTAGTGAGACACTTTTTTTCTTCATCTTATAAATAATGAGAGCTACTAAAAAAGTTTAAGTGAGCTAGTAATGTGATTGTGTTTGGGTTTTTTTAGAAAGCTACTTCTGGTAATAATGGTCAGGAAGTTAGATGGCAAGGGACATGGCTCAATGGAGAGAGACCAGCTAGAATATAACTGGAAGTAAAATAATGAGAACCTGAACTGAGACAATTGGGTTAATGATCCCATTCCTGGTTCCAAGACCTACCAAAGATTTCATGTTATAAAACAACTAACCATGGTGAGGAAGTACCTGAATGAGACAACAATCCAGAGGAGTAAGCCTGGCACTGGAAGCAGTTTCTACTTGAAAGCCTTTGCTACCAAAAAGAGGTCCTGAGAAACTGAGCTATGTTGTTAATAGGCAAAGGGTCTAAAGAGATAAAAAGTCAGAGACCAGGGAAAGACAGGGTTGGAAACCCAGGTTACTAATCTCCTTCTCTTTAGCCCACTTTGGACTGGGACTCCAAAGAGTCACCCTAGGACTAAAGTGAATTACAAGTAAACCAGATTTGTAAAGAGCTTGGCTTTTACTCTTTTAGGTTAGCTCATCAAAAATCTCAAGAATTGGGGGCTTTCCTGGTGGCGCAGTGGTTGAGAGTCCGCCTGGCAATGCAAGGGACATGGGTTCATGCCCTGGTCCAGGAAGATCCCACATGCCGCGGAGTGGCTGGGCCCGTGAGCCATGGCCGCTAAGGCTGTGCGTCCGGAGCCTGTGCTCCGCAACGGGAGAAGCCAAAGCAGTTGAGAGGCTTGCGTACCGCAAAAAAAAAAAAAAAAAAAAACTCAAGAATTGAAATTGGATATGATTATTCCAGTTTGTTAGAACCTTTGGTGTTTGGCAGGAAATAATAAAAATCTTACTGAGAGAAATATAACATTATCCCAAGTCTCAAATTATTTCTAGAAATAAATTTTCAAATAGGTCCACTATTGTTTATCTAAACTTTCAGGCTAAATGTGTTTGAGAATTTGGAAGATTTCACATTTTAGAAAGATAATATGGTACATATACCATGTATTGTTACATCAGTAGGGTATGGGGCATCACCCTGTTATCAATCTGACACAAAAAGTACAAACATTTACACTAAGTTGGATAAGATTAAATAGCTTTGTGTCACTTCACAGCAGGTTTGGACAATAAATCAGTTATGAAACAAATTTAGTTGCAGAGCTTTCTGGATTTCTGTAGATAAAGGACTCTAATGCTATATAATGCTCAGCACAAAATAAAAGATAACAATGCACATGAGAAGGCAGTAAATCATGAGCACAAACAAGTAAAACGAACAGGTAATAAAAACATACATATCTAACAGAGTCATTAATAGAGGTATGGACTTGAATTGCAAAACCAAGTCTATATAATTACATGCCTACAATATACAGGACAATAAAATCCAAGCTTTGAGATTTAGCAAAACATTGCAAATTATAAAAATGTCATAGTAGATCAGAAAAAGAACTAAATAGAAGTCCTAGATCTCAGAAAAACTACTAGATACTGCTGAAGAGAGAATTAGGTCAGGGGAAACTATCCAGAAGAAAGCATGGAAATACAAAAACATGAAAAACATAAAAATATAGAAAGTATTCAGGAGTAAAAATATAGGAGTAAAGAGACCTAGAAGTTACAAGGAGAATGTTTAACACGTTAAATTGGAGCCCCCAAAAGAAGAATGAATGAAGACAGGTATTGTTTGAAAGGTAATGACTAAGGATTTTCCGTATTTGATGAAAGATACCAATCCACAGCTTTAGGAAGTTTGAAAATGTCAAACAAATAATATTTTTTTAAAATCCAGGAAATGTAACTTTGAGTTTTTTTTTTTTTTTGGCGGTTCGCAGGCCTCTCACTGTTGCGGCCTCTCCCATTGCGGAGCACAGGCTCTGGACGCGCGGGCTCAGCGGCCATGGCTCATGGGCCCAGCCGCTCCGCAGCATGTGGGGTCTTCCCAGACCAGGGCACAAACCTGTGTCCCCTGTATCGGCAGGCGGACTCTCAACCACTGCGCCACCAGGGAAGCCCTAACTTTGAGCTTTAAGATAAATAATAAGCCCTCTTATTACTGCTCTCAGAATGATTCATGCAGATATTTGCCTTCATTAAAGAAAAACAGGATGCTATAGAAAAAAAGCAATTTTTAAAAAATTAGCCTTCATTTGGTTTATAAAATTGCCCAAGAATCTTAGGGTCAAAAGTAAAAGTCATATTACTCCTGCCTCAATTTTTACCACTAAAAATACACAAACAAAACAGTTGAAACACTTGTACATAGAAAAATGGGCAACTGTATTATGCAACCTCATTAAGACTTTAATTGTTCCCTAACTTCCAATCTATCCATTCCCCCCACCCTTCGCCCCTGGTAACCATAAGTTCATTCTCTAAGTCTGTGAGTCTCTTTCTCTTTTGTAAATAAGTTCATTTGTATCATTTTTTTCCGATACCGCATATTAGTGGTATCATATGATATCTGTCTTTCACTCTCTGACTTACTTCACTTAATATACACTACTATGTTTAAAATAAATAACCAACAAGGACCTACTGTGCAGCACAGGGAACTCTGCTTAATAATCTGGGAATATTATATAAATGGGAAAAGAATTTGAAAAAAAATAGATACATGTATATGTATAATTGAATCACTTTGCTGTACACCTGAAATTAATAAAATATCATTAATCAACTGTGCTCCAATAAAAATAATTTTTTTAAAGACTTTAATTGTTGTATCTTTAAAATCATGTGTATGGGGCTTCCCTGGTGGCGCAGGGAAGACAGTCCGCCTGCCGATGCAGGGGACACGGGTTCGTGCCCCGGTCCGGGAAGATCCCACATGCCGCGGAGCGGCTGGGCCCATGAGCCATGGCCACTGAGCCTGCGCGTCCAGAGCCTGTGCTCTGCAACGGGAGAGGCCACAACAGTGAGAGGCCCGTGTACAGAAAAAAAAAAAAAAAAAAAATCATGTGTATGGTCAAATATCAAATGTTACAGAGAGCACACAGTAAAAAGGAGGTCTATATCCCACCCTTGTCCCACAGTGCTTTTTCCAAGAGTCAACAATATGACTTGTTTCTTATATCCTTTTAGAACTAATCAATGCACACCCAGCATTTAGGTAGGTGCCTCCTTTTTATTTCCCTCAGGTGATAACATGATATAAAAACTATACAGGACTTTGTTTTCTTTTCTACTATTTCCAACATATCTTGGCAATTATTCTATGTTAGAATGACCAGAGTTATCTCAGTGTGGAAAGAAAGCAATTATATTACAAGAAAGAACTGCTGGGAATTCAAATTAGCCAAAACAAAACTAAAAGATAAAAACAAATTCTCAAATATCACTTGAAAAGTAAAGTTGGGAAAATGTCCTACAAATAAGGACCAAAAAACAGTATAGATCAGTATAGAACAGTATAGAACAGATCAATCTATGAGGTCTAACATTTAATTAATAAGAATCCAAGAAAAAAAGAATGGGAAAATGGACAGGACGATATTGTTATATAAAAGAAACAGAAAGAGAATTTTCCAGAACTGAAATGCCAAGTCTTTAGATTAAAAGAACCTACCAATTATTGAATGAAAAAAGACCCAACCAGTGCACATCATCACAATATTTCAGAATATTGGGAATAAAGAGATGAGCTTAAAACTTTAAAGGAAGGGGGATAAAAATGTCACCTACAAAGGAATGAAGAAAATGAAAAAGCACTGGACTTTTCAGGAGCCACAGTGAATACCTTCAAGATATTAAAGTGTTATTAGACCAGAATGACATGCAAGGACTCAGAAATTTTGATCTCAGTGCATCATTTCTTAGGAAGCTACTTGATGATATGCCTCAGCAAAATGAGAAGTAATTCAAGAAAGAGGAATACATTAGATCTAGGATATAGGGTATCTAATCCTGGAAAGCAATTAGAGAAAGTCCCAAAACTAGGTCACAAAGCAGAAAAGAATATAATCAAAGTATGGTCTCATGTTTAAAAAAAACACTTTTTTCTGATTTGACTAAACAATATACAGCTATTTTGGAGATGCTGTAGTGAAAGTGGGTGGTATAAGAGTCCTAATGTCTCAAAAGAGGAAGAATTAAATATATAATATCTAAGATCAAGAAATAGAAAATATTGTCACATTACTTATTTGAGAAAACCCAGAGTAAACCATTTAAAGAAATTAAAAGTAGTTGCTCTGGACGTGAGAAGGCGGAGGGAGGAGGGGACTGTTGTTTTTCATTACAAGCCTTATAAGTTATTAACCATAGGCATACATTAGTCTGTTTAGCAATAAAAGAATAATCTAATATCTCACCACTCAATGAACATTTTAGTTTATTCTCTTCTGGTATTTTTTTAATGTGTATATGGGTTAGGTATATGTATATTTCCTTATAATCGAAATCATAATGTTTTCATATAACACATTTCCAGTCATCATTAAAAATGCTTTAAGCTCATTACTTTTATTTTCTATATTATATTACATTGAATAGATCACCATAATTTATTCAGCCATTTCTTTAATGATGGACGTTTAGTTGTTCCAGATTTTTCATCAGTTTATCTTTGCTTTTAAAAGTAACATTGTGACAAACAACTTAGTACAGATCTTTGTTCCAATATTTACTTTTCTGGAGTAGATTTTTAGAAACAGAATTCACGGTTCAAGGACTTTTACCAAAGAGTAGTGACTAGGATGGGATCTTAAACTGAAAAAGAAGATAATGGTGAATTGCAAAGAACATGGACGGGCTTTATAGCCAGACAGCCTTCCACATCCAGTATTAGTTCCATTCCTTATTAGCTGTGTAACTTTGCTTGGGCTTGTCACTTAACTGGTTTCCTCATTTCTAAAATGAAAATAATACTTCTCTCAGAGTTTTTGTGGACAGTGTCACACACAAGTATTGTCAATAACTCTTAGCTGAGAGTCTGACAAAGTAGAAAGGGAATGGTTGAATATTCAAGAGAGAAAAGCATTGGTGTGGCAAGGTCTAGTAGGGAATAGGAAGGGAAAGGGAAGGGTAGAGGTAAAGTATAGCTTAGCCATTTGGTCTCTAAAACAAGATCTTTAAGAATAGAACAGAATGCTACTCCTCTTTCCTCTCTGGCTTTCTTTATTCCTATCTTTCCTGAAACCTTCATCTAAGCTGGCTTGTTTGGGTATACAAGAGTATAAAGAGAACAGAGTACACAGAGCAAGAGAAACACACTGATGAGAATTTTATACTTAAGGGAAGGGCAAAGGACTAGAACTGAGGAACAGTCAGAAAAACAAAATTAGTACAGTAACGTTAAAGAAACCAGAGAAGAAAGAATTTCAAGGACAGTACGGTTAAGCATCAAACAGAAGTCAATAATGTCCAGGATTTAGAAGTTGCCATTAGATTTAGCAACTAGGACCTTCGTGATTTCAGTAAAATGTTAAGTATAGATGTCAGGCTCCAATAAGCTAAGAAGTAACTCTGTTTCTGGCCTTTAACTAAATCATTCAGGGAAAAAAACCACTTTACTAAAAATTCTATAAGATCTGATATGGCCTGTTAAATCACATAAGCATCTATTTTTCCATAAACATGAACCAATTTTTGACAGTATCTGAATGACAAAAAGGATTCTAAATAACTGGCTTTACTAATTGCTTGACTATACATTTTTAACTAGTAATTCTAATATTTCTTTTCCCTTTTTATCATGGATATTTTAGGCCCTAATTATGGTCAGGAATGAATTTGGAAGCCTTTATATATTCCCCCAGTTATGAAATACAATTATATTCCATTTTCTGGAAGAAAGTACATGATAAATTGTAACTGAAATTAAAATGGCAAATGATTTGTCTTTAACTGTATAAGCATTTTAGTTTTTTTTTTTTTTTTTTTGCGATACGCGGGCCTCTCACTGTTGTGGCCTCTCCCGTTGCGGAGCACAGGCTCCGGACGCGCAGGCTCAGCGGCCATGGCTCACGGGCCCAGCCACTCCGCGGCATGTGGGATCTTCCCGGACCGGGGCACGAACCCGTGTCCCCTGCATCGGCAGGCGGACTCTCAACCACTGCGCCACCAGGGAAGCCCTGTATAAGCATTTTATAAACGAATTGGAAAAACCCATGAAACAATTTCATAAAGGGCTTTTATTTTTTCTGTATAGACTATAGGATGATTTAATCAAATTTTAACGTCAAGGTTTCTCAAAATACAGTGTTGTACTTTTTAATTTGTGGAAATTTTCAATATTTGGCTTAAGAACCATCTCTTTCAATTTTCTGCCTCCATCAAGATCAGCAAGCAGCTTTCTTCTGGAGATCATTTTAAAAATGCAAAAATCTTCCAGTTTGTATTTCCCCCTTAGGAGGATACTGCGTTCTACATATGCTTGAGGAACAGAATGAAATTATCAGAGGTGCAGAGAAGAGGGAAAGTGTTAGTAGAAGGCTACATTTGTTTAGTGCAGGGTCGGGCTCCCTCTTGTCTGCCTCCAGGTAGTTGAGGCTAGAATTTTTGCCTCCAAAAAATTACAAGAGTATCTATAATAGGCTATGAGCATGTTTAACTTTAGCAAGTAAAGCTGAAGAGTTTTTTTAAAGTGCTGTACCAATTTACAGTCCCATGAGATGCATTAAATAAGAATTCCTATTGCTGTATATCTCCTTCAATATTAATTCTAAATGTTTACTGATCTGATGGTGTGTGATGGCGTTTCCTTATATTTTAAGTTGCATTTTCCTGATTAGTTACTAGCAATTTCTGTTTCTTCTTTCGTGAGATGTCACTTGAAGTCTACTAATTTTCTATTGGGTGGTTTATCTTTCCCTTATTAACTTATAGGAGTTCTTTATTTTAGATGTTAATGCTTTGTTTTATATTGATACATTGCAAATATCTTCTCTCACTTTTGACTTTTCTTTGGCTTCTCCTTCTCTTTATAGTGTTATAGTTAATTTTTAACATGGTTTTAATGAGTGTGAATGGCCCCCCAAATTTGCAAAGCAACATTTTTAGGCATATATGATACCACTGGCAACTATTCACTTTTTTTTTTTTTTTTTTTTTTTGCGGCATGCGGGCCTCTCACTGTTGTGGCCTCTCCCGTTGCGGAGCACAGGCTCTGGACGCACAGGCTCAGCGGCCATGGTTCACAGGCCCAGCCGCTCCGCGGCATGTGGGATCTTCCCGGACCGGGGCACAAACCCGTGTCCCCTGCATCGGCAGGCAGATTCTCAACCACTGCGGCACCAGGGAAGTCCTCACTTTTTTTTTTAATCAATGAAAACAAGTATCACAGAGAGAGAAAAAGGCTTTTGAGAATTAAAGAGTCTATCTACTTTACTTCTTATATTAAAAGCCTATACTATTTTACATCCTTCTTTCCTTTTTTTTATTTACTATGGTTATACTGATATCCTCAAGTATTTCTGAGATCTAGAATCCTCTTAAGTCTTTGATCTCGGGTTAGTGGATTTATATCTTTAATATGTTACAGAATACTAAGATTTACATAAGTCACTTGAATAGTGTGGACAATATATACTAATCACATGGAAAAATATGAATATACATATGTGAATGGTATGAGTTGAGGGGAAACTGTCAGTAACCTATTTTTTTATGATCACAATAATAGCCATGGAATAAGGAATCCAATATATTTAATTCAGAGCCCACCATAATTAGCTTATTTTTTTGTCCTAGGTATATATGTTACGCTTTGAAGAGTTCTATCCAGAAAATAATGTGTAGTTTGATGAATAATTCTGTTTAGTCTTGACGTCATAAAAAAATGATCCATCTTCTGCAGCAGTTTTTTGAGAGGGAAAATAGCAAGTATGCTAAAGGATAATAATACATACCATTTATTGAATACTTAACATCTTATATTATCTTCTTTAATTCTCACAGCACCCTGTGAGGTAGGTATTATTCTCATTTTATAGATGAAGAAAATGAGGCTAATTCCCAAAGCCACACAATTAGGTACCAGAGCCACAGTTATTAAGTGGTAGAGTAATATTCAGCAGGAGGCAGAACAATAATTCAACACAAGCCTAGTAACTCTTAACCCTCGTAATAACCAAAGTTGCATATTATTGAAAAGATAATAATCAGCTGTTCAAGTGAAATTAATTAAATAGCAAATTTTTTTTTTTTTTTTTTTGCGGTATGCGGGCCTCTCACTGTTGTGGCCTCTCCCGTTGCGGAGCACAGGCTCCGGACGCGCAGGCTCAGCGGCCATGGCTCACGGGCCCAGCCGCTCCGCGGCATGTGGGATCTTCCCGGCCCGGGGCACGAACCCGTGTCCCCTGCATCGGCAGGCGGACTCTCAACCACTGAGCCACCAGGAAGCCCAAATAGCAAATATTTAATGAACTTTTACTATAGGGAAAGTAGTGTCTTGACTGCTGGCAAAGTAGAAGAGGTCTGGATTGTAGGATAGAATATAAGCTTTACAATCAGAAAAAAGATGAGGTCTAGCTGGTCCCACCCACGACAGTCTAGCTGGCTGACTCTGAGCAGATCAGTTAATATCTCTTGGCCTTACTTTACTCAAATAAAAAAGGGACTATAGTGGAATTGAATTGTGTATGTGTATCTGAGCTGAGTGAAATGAAAGCAGGAGTGGAGTTAACTCTCAAAGTAAAAGTTAAAATTGGGTGGAGTCAAAAATTACCCTTGAAAGTTTTTAAATTACTCAAACTACAGTATCAGAAGTACTATCTCTTACAGTGTCCTACACAACTATTTTTATTTTTGTTTTTCATCAATTGACTATGGCAGGTAGAGCAACAGAAAAATGGTTGGCAAACATTTGGTGGGCATACTGAACCAAAAATATCTACATTTAAATCTTAAAAACATTCTTTGTGTCAAGTCCTTATAGTTAGATTTGTTTCAGTTTCATACATATATGAGGCAATATAAGTTGTTAGCTACAAGGAAACAAAGATTAGGTCCCTCTCAAAGAGGACATTTAAATCTAGGTAAAGAAGTGATATATTAAGTACCTGTGTTAGCTGCTGAGCAGGAGTCGGGGGTCGGTGGTTGGGGGAGAGAGAAAAGAGATAGAAGTAAAAAGTTAAAGAAATGAAAAAAGGTTAAAGAATTTCCAAACAGAATTAAGTTTTATGAAGCATGATGTCATAAAACCATGTCCTCGGTTTTTTAGGCCAGTGCTAGCTTATTTAATTTTTGTTCTTTTCAATATAGAGGACTCATAAAATTATAAGCAAAAGCAATTTATTTTTACCGTTTTAAGACTTTTCCAACAAACTTCTCATCAGGAAGGATGGAAAAGACGGTCTATGGCATTTATTGTGGACTTCAACATTCGCTTGATAACATGACCTGTTCTTATCCTATGAACCATATTTAGAGAACATTACACAGTTGGCAAGTGGGGTTAAAACACAACAGAAGATTATCAGTCAATGTTTGTGAAGGATCATCAATAAAGGTAATTGCCACATGAATCCACACTGATTTATGTCATGGCAGAATAATTTGAAATTGTTGGGATGGGTTCCCTCAAATGTGATCCAGATTTAAATATATTTTTTCATTGCTTCTTGTTTAGCAGAAGAAATCTGATCCTACTAAGGGCCTTTATTCCTTTAAAAAGTAATTTTCCTGATTCTCAAGTTGTGACTCAGTCTGGCTGTGTCTATCTGCCTCCTGCCAAGGATCAGCTTCTCTGTGGGAACTGGAAATGTGCGCATACCCAAGAAGTGATGCAAGATCTGAACTTTCCCCGAGGGCAGTGCCAGCATCCTAGGACTTCAGACTTCCGTACTTCTTCCCTCTCCTAAATCAGTCTCTCAGAGACGGAATGCAAAGGAAATAGTTGTGCAGCCTCACAGGAGGAAGTCCTGAAAATTATACACTCATTTGCCTACTCAGTCACACTTTCAAGGCAAAAGACTGTATACCTCTAAATTCCTCACCATTTTCATCTCCTGTAGATTAGAGGCTAAATTTAAATTTCCATTTGTTGATGGGCTGCTTAAGCTAGATCAATATGGTCTATCTATCCAACCACCTTTCTCTAAATTATCGATTTTATTATTTAAAGAAAATATTAAATCTACTTCAATACAGATGTGTCATCTATAAACACTTAATTTTAAAATAATGTAGACATATTTTAAATTTCTTCATTACTCTTCTATTGCAGTATCTAATGCATTTTACTCTGTATTTTAGTTAGTTTTATATATTTTGACTTATTCACCAGATTTTAATCTCCTCACGCTCATGTTCCTTTGTACTTTCCAAGGTGCCTAGCAGAGTACTCAGTAAGGTATCATCAAATATACATTAAAATAAATTGAAAGAGTATGATGGGATACCAAGTTGCAGGAGCAAGAAGAAGGTATCAGTATAGCACAAAGTAACCTTCAAACTCTTAGGGCACTAGTTTTCAAGCCCTTTCCCCATCCTAACATCCTCCTCCTCTGCCAAAAACTGTTTAAAACAGTGTTGCTAGCAGGTTAAAGTGGTTTAAGTTCTTTTTTTTCTCCCAGTCTGTGTTATACAGTTACAAAATGCGTGTATGTATTCGTCTGCTTTTCTATCAAGAATTATTTTTAGGGCTTCCCTGGTGGTGCAGTGGTTGAGAGTCCGCCTGCCAATGCAGGGGACACAGGTTCGTGCCCCGGTCTGGGAAGATCCCACATGCCGCGGAGCGGCTGGGCCTGGGAGCCATGGCCGCTGAGCCTGCGTGTCCGGAGCCTGTGCTCCGCAACGCGAAAGGCCACAATAGTGAGAGACCTGCATAACGCAAAAAAAAAAAAAAAAAATTTGATTCACATAGACATAAAATTACTAGTCTAACTTTTGAGACTAATAAGCTGTCTTCTTTTCTTTCCAGAAAATGAAGTTTTCCTCCACCCAGTATGTACTGACATTTGGAGCCTTAGGATTTTGCTGCATTTATATATTCAATTCTTATTTCATTCATTGAGCAAATTTTTACTTATTGCCTGCTATGTGCCACAAACCTTCCTAAATCCCCAGTTCTTAAGGATTGTTTTTACATTTTCCTTAAATAAAATAAATGAATTAATAAAATAGTTGATAAGATGAAGCCCCCTTTGAAGTAAAGTGAGAGTACAGATGATGGATTACCCAAGTCAGCTTGGGTAAGTCGAGGAAAGCTTTGCAGAGAAGGTCATACTTCAACTGAGATTAGGCAGGAATTTGTACTTAGTGAAGGCTAAGTTGCAAACAGTAAAAAAGGAAATTTTATTTCAAATAATTTCTATTGAAATCAGTCCTATTCAAAACTTAGTTCTCAGACCTCTGGTGGTCCACAAACTGCTATAAGGCTGTGTCAAGATGAATACAAAAATCGAGAACAAGTGTTTAGAAAGCTTTACAGAAATTTGACAGAGTAATTTTATATCTCTTGAATCTAATAAAAATTACAGCTTGTTTTTTATTTCATTTCTCTAGTTACCCATTTTTATTGTGTTTTGCTAAAGTACTGGTACACAACAGATTGAAAAAAATTTTTAGATGGAGATAGTTTGATATTAAATGTATCTAATTCTCACTATAACTCTCCAGTTGCTCCCTCTTTAAAGCTTCTTTCTGGATTTAGAGGGAACTCGAGAGGCTTATCCCCTGACTTCAGGGAGAACCTCATATATCAATTAGATGATGATCCATTTTAATTAAGAATCATGCTAACAATTCAGCTATGCTGACCAAACTCCTTAAGCATCTTAGTAGAGTGAGGAACAGCTGGTTCATATTCTTGGCATATGTTATCAAAAGTAGAAGCAACTAGATGGTGATAGAATACTGTTCTATTTCATTTTTCTAATACTTGAAGCCATTAATCCTTACACAATTCTTTTTTGAGGCCAGCCTTGCACCTCTTTGGAATCGTCTTAATTCAAAGCACACAAGTACACATAGAAATAAGACACATTTGATTCAGATATAAATGCAAATAAAGACAGGTCTTCACTATCTAAAAAATTGTGCTCTGAAATGGAAAACACACAGTGAATGTTTATTCCTACTATAAAAAGGGTTTTTTCTATCCCTAGGCTGTAAAAACCAAAATAAAGTTTAATATGCAAAGAATAATGTACTGAAAGCACATAAACTCAGAAATAAAATTTCAAGTCAGAATCTTTCACCAAAATCATTAGACCATATAGTCTTTGTTCTTTACTTTGCAAAACAGTTCATTCTAATTGATGATGGATTCTCTCCTCTCAATCTTATCAGTAGCTACTTTCCTTTTAGATTTCAATGCATCAGGACACCAATTTAATTTATAAAATATCAAAAGGTTTGGTAGCATACAAAGTAGAATTTGATGAAGTGTAAAATCACACACAAATATTTAAGATACTACTATGTGGGCCTTCACACATTTTCTTACTTGTTTTCCTCTAATTAATTAGATTATCCTTTTGGTTTTACAAAAGTCTGGATACTTACAAGTACCTTCAGTTCTTTTGGTGCCTATTTTTGAGATACTAAAAATATAGACATACACACAGGAAAGCCCAGTATTAGTCTAAGGTGAGATGAAAAAGAAAAATGGGCTAGACTCACTTCTTTGTTATCCATCTCTCAAGGAAGAAGAAATACAGCCTGTAGCAAGGTTTCTCAAATTCATTTTAGACCACATGATAATTCTTTGTGTGTGTGTTCGGTGGCATGTGCTAGCAGAGAAAACTGTTCTATGAACTGAAGGGCATTTAGCAGCACACCTGGCTTCTGCCCACTAGATACTAGAAGCTCCCTGAAGCTACCCTTACTCCCTAGTCATGATGATCAAAAATGTTTCCAGACACTGCCCCCAGTTAAGAACCGCTGATTGACAGTAGAGAATAATAGCGCCAAACTTTTTTTGCCAACACATACTGTCATTAAAAAATAAATTTGAGCATGCATCTCTATCTAGTTATATTTATTTATAAATTACATACATAGACTATTTTACTAATGTTACATACATTGTAAAGCATAAATTTAAGCAGAATGAGATTTTAAAATATCAATAGCAGTGCTAATACTTTTAAGACCTGAACCCAGAGGATTATTTTGTGTACTCCCAGGGATATACACACCACACTTTTGAGACAACTGGTATAGATTATATTCACAGATTGGAGATTTGGTTCTTTTGCTAGCTCAGTTACTGATCTATACTGAGACTTAGAGACAATCAGAGTTAATATAACTCTAATATATGGTATAAAAGGTTATTACGACCTTTGTTGAAAATGAAATAATTCTAAAGCTTTCAAGACACTGTATTAATTAAATTCTTGATATTATTAACAAGTATGATCTTGAGACCAATGACTCAGGATGAATTCTCTGGTTGCCTATGATCTTTCCTTCTCCTATATCTGATACTTGTACATATTATTAGTTCAAAAAATGATAGATGCAGTATTCCTACCAGTTACCACAAAGTTCCACAACCCTTATTTTCAACCGACTCCAATACTGGACCAGGAATTAGTTATTATATCCTTACATGATAATCAATCTTTATTAAAATTATGTGGGGTATATGTACCAGGGAATATAAGAACTATAATTATAGCTATTGCTAAAAGTCTCTTATTTATGCCATAATGATCTCGCCACATGGTTTTGGAGACTATCATGAATCGTTTACTTATGGTGCCTCATGGTTGATAATGATGCTTTGATATCTGTGTAATCGCTCCAGATTTTACAAAGGTAACATAGATAAACATTAGAAGTGGATGACAATAATTGCTATGGTTACGTGCCTATATTTTGGATGCTTCTAACAACCATATAGGTCTTTCTTTTATAATTGGTGCAAGTGAATATGGCTCCATATTAAGCAAACTTAGTGGTCCCATCTATGAATCAAAACAGAAGAAATGTCTGAGGAATAGGGGCTTATATAATTGAGAAATTAAGTACTTTCAGTGACTCCTAGAGTTCTTCACCCTAGAACAATGCAGTTTAGTTCATATTTAGGCTATTATACAGATATTTGTAAATACTAAATATAATTTACCTTCTAAATAGTAATACTCCATAAATGTTTGTTGAATTAGAATTAAACGTAGAATCAGAAAGTAAGTTTAAGGATTTTACTATTTCTAGGTTTTATTTAAACATGCTTTGTGACAGGAAATATTTTAAATTATCTGTTAAGTAAAATTACTTTAGTGGTAGACTTTTTGGTGACATAATTAATATTGTGCTAAAAGCGAAACTACAGTCATCCATTTCCTGCCATGACCAAGTAACTGATATTGAACTTGCCCTCCTGCTGTAAACAACTAGAAAACCAGACAAAATATACGAAATAAGATTTTTCAGATATTAGAAAACAGGAAACACAGGACTGTGATGCCTAGGAAACGGAAAACATGTCAGATAAGCCTTATGACAATCCTGGGTTTTAAACTGGAGGCATTTTCTGAATATTGGCACAGGCCAGAACACAGGCAGAACACAATCATCTCACTAAATTTGAGGAGACAAAAATGGGAGTTCAGGGAGATTGAGACTGATGGAATTTGTGGGTAAAGTATTAGAGAAAAGGAAATTACACAGAGAAAGAGATCCAGAAATCTGCATGGGGATCCCTTTGAGTGACTGGTTGCATAATTAAGCTGCATGTGTGGAGGATTAAACTTCATGACTACTGGCCAAGAAAACTACTAGGGAGCTATAAACTGGAAAATCCTCACAACTCAGGTCTGGAAGATATTTGAGATCCCTCAAGTCAAAGAAGAAATCTTGTTTAATACCCAAAGCATGTGTAGATATCCCCAAAGGTTATGCATTGGTAGCAGGACTAAATTAGCCCAAGAAAAAAAGGCTACTTTAGACCCATCCTAACACAGCTTTAGGTCAAACCTCAAAACTTAACAAACTGATTCTCAATAAATGTAAATTCAATCATAATTAGAGGAAGACAACAAAGAGCAAAAAATCAACAATGTAAAATGCACACTGTCCAAAATCCAATCAAAAGTTACTATCCGGGCTTCCCTGGTGGCGCAGTGGTTGAGAGTCCACCTGCCAATGCAGGGGACATGGGTTCGTGCCCCGGTCCGGGAAGATCCCACATGCCGCGGAGCGGCTAGGCCCGTGAACCATGGCCACTGAGCCTGCGCGTCTGGAGCCTGTGCTCTGCAACGGGAGAGGCCACAACAGTGAGAGGCCCATGTACCACAAAAAAAAAAAAAAAAAGTTACTACCCATGTTGAGAAGTAGGAAAATGTGAAACATAACCAGTAGGAAAATTAGTCAGTAGTTATAATACCAGAAATGAAAGAGATGATGGACTTAACAGATAGAGACTATAAAAGTACTATTAAAATATGTTTAAGGACTTGAAGGAAGACAAGATAAGAGGCAAAGAAATGGAAGAAATTTTTTAAAGGACCAAATGGAATTTATGAAACTGAAAAATACAATATCTGAAATGAAAATTTTACTTGATGGGTAGAAGAGCAGATCAGATTACATTCCACAAAAGAAAATATAGTTAAACATGAAGAGAGAGCAATTCAAAATATATCAATTGGAAAACAGACGTGGGAGAGGAGGCTGACAATAATGACCAGTAGTCTGTGGGACCATATCCAGCAATTCCTGAAGGAGAGGATAAAAGGGGAGGTGACAGAAATAAAGTTGAAGAAGTCTGAAATCTGTAAAAATTTGAACTAAAAATCCATAAAACCAACAACAAATCCCAAGCAGGATAAAGCCAGGGAAACCACACCAAGACACATAATACAGTTGACCCTTGAAAAACACAGGGAGGTGGGGTGTCAACCCTGCCACATATAACTTTACAGTTAGCCTTCCTTATCCCTGGTTCCACATCACCAATTCAACCAACCACAGATCTTAGTACATATTTACTGAAAACAATCCACATGTAAGTGGACCCCTGCAGTTCAAACCTGTGTTGTTCAAGGGTCAACTGTAATTAAATTGCTGAAAACTAGTTATAAAAAGCAAAATAATAAAGTGAGCCAGTGGGTTGGGGGATATACCATGAAGAGGAACAAACGTGAGAATAACTTGATTACTCATCAGAAAAAAGTCAGACTTCAAGATGATGGAACAACATTTCTATGAGCAGGAGAGAAAAAAAAAAAAAACACCGAACAAACAAAAACACCCTGTCATACTGAATTCTATATTTAGGGGGAAAAAAAACCTTCAAAAATGAAGGGGGGACAGAAAAGACATTTGGGGGGAAATAGAGCTGAGTGAATTCATTTAGCGCTTGCTTAAGTGTAAAACAAGCAGGGGAAAAAAAAAGAAAAGAAACAAATAAATGGAACTGAAAATGGGAAATCAATAGAGAAAAATCAACAAAACCAGAAGCTAGTTCTTTGAAAGGATCAATAAAATTTCTAAATCTCTACCACAGGTAAACAAAAAGACAGAAAACACAAATTATCAATTACCAGGGGAAAAAAAGAGAAGTCATAACTCCTGATCACACAGACATTACACGATAATAAATATTACAAACAACTCTGCCCATAAATTTGAAAAGTTAAATGAAATAGTTCCTGAAAGACCTAACTTACCAAAACTCACACAAAAATAAAAAACGTTAATAACCTTATGTATATTAAAAAAATGAATCAATAATTAAAACAGGGAAGAATAAATCTGACTCCATATTGGATCTGTTTCTTTTACTTTAATGTTTGTATCCTACTGCTTTTGCTACAAATTAATCACTGAAGGGATGTTGCCTATAGCTTAACGCATACATAATGGCCCATATCTCCAGGGAACCCTGTTTCCCACACCTGAACTTTAAGTTAAAATACCTTTGTTTAAGGTCACAGGAAACATCCTGACTTGGCCCACCTGTGCATGGTGGCAGGAAAGAAGAAATTAACACAGGCCCTGTAGAGTCTGGCAGAACCAGGAAATACTTGCAACAGCTTATCATCTTTTTTACTTTACCTCCCCATCTCTGCTCTATAACAGAAACTAGCATCCAAACCTGGATAAGATGTTTCTTTGGGACACTAGTCCACTATCTTCACGGTCTGCAGGCTTTGCTAATGAAATCATTATTCCTTGCCCCAATACCGTTTCTCTTGATTTACTGGCCTGTGGTGTGGAGAGCAGTACAAGCTTGGACTGGGTAACATAATAATCTTCTAAAAACAAAGAACCAGGTCTAGAAAGTTTCAGTGGTGGATTCTACCGAACACATTAAGGAACAAGCAATGCTAATTCTCCATAATATCTTCCAGAAAACAGAAGCAGAGAAACCACCTTCTAACTCATTCTATGAAGCGAGAATTATCCTAATACCAAAATCCCACAGAGACTTTACAAGGGAAAAAAAACGACCGGGGCTTCCCTGGTGGCACAGTGGTTGAGAGTCCGCCTGCCGATGCAGGGGACACGGGTTCGTGCCCCGGTCTGGGAAGATCCCACATGCCGCGGAGCGGCTAGGCCCGTGAGCCACAGCTGCTGAGCCTGCACGTCCAGAGCCTGTGCTCCACAACGGGAGAGGCCACAACAGTGAGAGGCCCGCGTACCGCAAAAAAAAAAAAAAACGAAGAAAAAAAAACGACCGAACAATCTCTCTCATAAACATTGACATAAAAATCCTCAACAAATATTAGAAATCAAATCCAATAATGTACAAAAAGAATTATACACTACAACCAAGTAGGATTCCAAGCATGAAAGAATAGATCAATAATCAATGTAATCCACTATATGAACAGGATAAAGAAGAAAAATCATAAAATCATCTGAAGACAAAAAAAAAAGACTTGGAAAATCCATATAATATTTTAAATCAACTATACTTCAATTTAAAAAAGGAAAAAAATCCAACACTCGTGAATTTTTAAAAAACCTTCAGCAAATTTCCTCAACTTCATAAAGAATATCTACAAAAAAACTTACATAGCTAACATCATATTTAATGGTGAGAGACTAGACACTTTTTCCCTAAGATGGGAAATACGGCAAGGATGTGCACTCTCACCACTCTTACACAACATCCTACTAAAAATCATAACTACTGCACTAAGACAAGAAAAGAAATAAAAGCCATCCAGATTGGAAAGGAAGAAATAAAACTGTCTTTATTTGCAGATGACATGGATATCTGTGGACAAAAAAACAAAGAATCTACAAAAAAATCTGGAACCAGTAAACAATTATAGCAAGGTCACAGGATACAAAGTTAAACAAACATTAATTGCTTCCCTATACACCAACAAAGAACAATTGTAATTAGAAAATTTTAAAATACCATTTATAATAGCATCTCACCCTCTTCCAAAAAAGAAAAGAAATACTTAGGTATAAATCTAACAAAATATGACCAGAAACTATATGCAAAAACTACAAAACGTTGATGAAAGAAATCTAAGAAGATCTAAATAAATGACGAGCTATTCCATGTATTGGAACACTCATTACTGAAAAAGTGTCAATTCTACAAACTTGATCTATATATATCAACACAACCTCAATCAAATTCCTAGCAAGGTATATTGTGGATACCAAAAAACTGTTTCTAAGGCTTTATAAAATGGAAAAAGACTAAGAATAACCAACATATAATACTAAAAAAGAACAAAGATGAAGGATCACACTGCCAGATCTTAAGACTAACTATAAAGCTGCAGAAATCAGGACAGCATGGTATTGGCAAAAGAAGAGACAAATAGATCAATGGAACAGAATAGAGAGCCAAAAGGAGACCCACACATATATAGTTAACTGATTTTTGACAAAAGCAAAAAGGCAATGCAACAGAGAAAGGATAGCCTTCCAACAAATATGTAAAACAATGTACCCAGACACAGATCTAACACACCTTTCACAAAAATTAACTAAAAATAGAACACAGACCTAAATGCAAAATGCAAAACTATAAAACTTGTAGAAGAGAACATAGGAAAAACTCTATGTGACCTGGCATTTCATGTTTGGTTTTTAGATATGACATCAAAAATACATAATCCATGAAAGAAAAAATTGATTAAGTAGGACTTTATTAAAATTAAAAACTTGTGCTTTGCAAAAGATAGCTCTAAGAGAAAAGACAAGCCATATTTTCTACAAGAAAATATTTGTAAAACACGTATCTGACATAGGACTTGTCTTCAAAATATACAAAGAATAATCATAATTCAACAGTAAGAAAATAAACAACCTATTAAAAAATGGGCAAAAGATCTGAAGAGATACCTCATCAAAAATATATACAGATAGCAAATATGCATATGAAAAGATGATAATGTGTCACTGAGGAAATTCAAATTAAAACAACAATAAGATAGCAGATACAAACTACTCTATACAAAATAGATAAACAAGAAGGTCCCACTGTATAGCACAAGGAAGTATATTCAATGTTTTGTAATAAACTGTAATAAAAAAGAATATGAAAAAAAATATGTATAACTGAATCACTTTGCTGTACACCAGAAACTAAAACATTGTAAATTAACTATACCTCAATTTAAAAAATTTTTTTTCATTTAAAAAAAGAACAGTAAGATACCACAACACACTTATTTGAATAGCTAAAATCCAAAACACTGATAATACCAATAGCTGCTAAGAATGCAGAGCAACAAGAACTCTCAATCATTGTTGGTAAAAATGAAAAACGGTACAGATGCTGTGAAATACAATTTGGCAATTTCTTGAAAAGCTAAACATAGTCTTATATAGTCATATGACCTAGCAGTCATGCCTCTAGGTATTTACACAACTGTTTGAAACTTATATCCACACAAAAACCTGCACACAGATGAGCATGAGCTTTATTTATAATCACTAAAACTAGAAGCAACCAAAATGTCCTTCAATAGGCAGTGGTAATAATAAGCTATTAAACAAAAGAAAGGAATGAGCTATCAAGACACACAAAGACATGAAATCTTAAATGCATATTATTAAGTGAACAAAGCCAGTTTGGGAATCCTATATAATATGTATGATTTCAATTGTATGACATTCTGGAGAAGGCAAAATATAAAGATGGTAAACAGATCAATAGTTGCCAGGGTAAGAGGGGACAGGGGTGTTGAACAGGTGAAGTACAGGGAATATTTTTAGGCAGCAAAACTCCTCGCTATGATACTGCAATGGGGGATACATGATACTATACATTTGTCAACCCATAGAACTTTATAGCATAAAAGACTGCACCTTAAAGGATACAAACTAAAAATAAATCATTTAGGAAGTCGGGGGATCCCAGGATTGAATGCAGAATCTGATAAAACAAACTACCTCTCATACAAATGAAACAATCTCACTTTAGGTGGTGGGGATAACAAGTGCTACTGTAAGTAACTCTGGAGTCTGTAAGACTAAAAGTAAAAGAAATTATATATAAGCACTCTACTTTAGATGATGAAGTTATTTCCCACAGATGTGGATTAACAATTCTGAAACCCCTACACAGGTATACTGAAATTGAACAATTAAGTAAATGGGTGTCAGACTATGGGAGCCAGGTTTCTCCTTGTTGGAGTGGGAATTCACAGATAAGCCATGGAAGGAAGGCAGACTGATCCATGTGGTAACAGAAAACAGAGACATGAGTACGAACTTATGTTTTAGCTTATATAGATACAGATGATTACATTTAAAAATATTTATTTATATGTGTATATACACAGGTCAATATACACTCATATATGTCCTTCCTCTGTCAGCTTAGAAAGCCAAGAAGCAACAGAGCCCCAGTATAAATAAGAACACCTAGTGCCCAGATCTTGAGTCCTAATATCATTCTCCAATAAAAAAAGGAACCAGGGGCTTCCTTGGTGGCGCAGTGGTTGAGAGTCCACCTGCCGATGCAGGAGACACGGGTTCGTGCCCCGGGCTGGGAAGATCCCACATGCCGCGGAGTGGCTGGGCCCGTGAGCCATGGCCGCTGAGCCTGTGCGTCCAGAGCCTGTGCTCCGCAACGGGAGAGGCCACAACAGTGAGAGGCCCGCGTACCGCAAAAAAAAACCCAAAACAAACAAAAACAAAAAAAAAGGAACCAGGGCTCTTTGGAGAAATAGCTAATTCTAGGACTGGGGTAGAAAATATGTAAGATGGGCCGGAAGCATCCTGTAGTTCCTGAAAGTAAGGAACATTTTCAGACAAAAGCACAATGATGGGGTATGTCAAAAGGACAAAGAGCCAGCTGAAAGAGCTCCCAAAGGCTAAAGTGAGAATAATATGAACAAGAAAAAATATAAAGAGTATGGATTGTAACCCAAAGTTTGAAATAGTGATATAAATAAGTAAATGGGGAGAAGGGGGAGACAAGGAGGAATAGACAAATCTCCTGTGCAGAAACAATTTCAAATAATTCATGTAGATACTCCAATTTCAAGAAGTTGGAACATAACTCATCACTCCTTAAGTGTGCTGACCAGTGGACTTCCTTCCCAAAAATACAATATGAAAAAGAGGGGAAAAGAATGACTTCACAGTGTAGAAACTTGACAAATGCTATCTCAGCCAGCTGATCAAGGTCAACATCAATTGTGTTAAATCATGTTCTTAAATGTAATACCTGAAACTGTAAAACTAGATGAAAACATAGCAAAAAAGCTTCTTGACATTGGTCTGGGCAATGATTTCTGGGATATGATGCCAAAAGCACAGGCAACGAAAGCAAACATAGACAAATGAGATTGCATCAAACTAAAAAACTTTTGCAAAGCAAAGAAACAATAGAGTGAAAAGACAACCTAAAACTGGGAGAAAATATTTGCAAACCTTGTATCTGATAGGGGTTAATATCCAAAATATATGACTTCCCTGGTGGTGCAGTGGTTAAGAATCCACCTGCCAATGCAGGGGGCATGGTTTTGAGCTCTGGTCCGCGAAGATCTCACATGCCACAGAGCAACTAAGTCCGTGCGCCACAACTACTGAGCCCGCGCTCTAGAGCCCATGAGCCACAGCTACTGAGCCTGCGTGCCACAACTACTGAAGCCTGTGCACCTAGAGCCCGAGTTCTGCGACAAGAGAAGCCACCGCAATGAGAAGCCCGCGCACTGGAACAAAGAGTAGCCCCCACTCACAGCAACTACAGAAAGCTAGCACACAGCAACAAAGACCCAATGCAGCCAAAAGTAAATAAATAAATTTTTTAAAAATAAAAAATACATTTAATAATTAAAAATATATATATATATATCAAAAATACATAAGGAACTTCAACAATTCAACGGCAAAAAAACCAAACAACTGATGTAAAAAATGGACAAAGGCCCTCAATAAACATTTTTCAAAAGAAGACATACAAGAGGCCAAAATATATATGAAAAGGTGCTCAACATCACTAATAACCAGGGAAATACAAATCAAAAGCACAATGAAATATCACATCACATCTGTTAGAATAACTACAATCAGAAAAAGGGAAAGATAAGTTGGTAAGAATGTGGAGAAAAGGGAACCCTTGTACACTGTTGGTGGGAATGTAAATTGGTACAGCCTTGTGGAAAATAAGATGGAGGTTCCTCAAAAAATTAAAAGTAGAACTACCCTATGACCCAGCAATCCCACTTTTGGGTATATATCCAAAGGAAATAAAACCTGGATCTCGAAGAGATATCTGCACTCCCATGTTCATTACAGCATTATTCACAATGGCCAAGACACAGAAACAATCTAAACGTCAAAAGATAAATGGATAAAGAAAATGTGAGATATATACACACACATACATACATACACACACATATGCAATGGAATACTATTTGGCCTTTGTAAAGAAGGAAATCCTATCATTTGCAACACCATAAATGAACCTGGAAGACATTATGCTAATTAAGTCAGACACAGAGACACAAATACTGAATGATCTCTCTTACATGTAGAATCTGAAATACACATACAGCAGAATGTGGTTGCCAGAGATTAGGGGGGTGGAGAAAATGGGGAGATACTGGTCAAGCACAAAGTTTCAGTTATGCAAGATGAATAAACTCAGTTGATTGTACAGTATAGTGACTATAGTTAATAATGCTGTTTTGTATACTTGAAATTAAGTCAGTAGATCTTAAGTGTTCTCAACACACACACACACATACACAACTACGTGAGGTGATGGTTATGTTAATTAGCTTGACTGAGGTGATCATTTCACAATGTATATCAAAACATCAACTTGTATACCTTAAATATACACTATTTTTACTTGTCAATTATACCTCAATAAAGCTTAAAAAAAAGTGTTTCATTGATAGTATGTACTCTTGATATGATGTAATGAAAATGGCACTTTACCTTTGCATCTCTCTCCAAGAAACTCCTAACCCAAATCTAATCATGAGAAAAATGATACATAAATCTCAACTGAGGCACCCGACCCTTACTCCTTAGAATTGTCAGGGTCATCAAAAACAAGGAAAGCCTGAAAACTGTCACAGCCAAGAAACACCTAAAGAGATAATGATAACTAAATTTAATGTGGTATCCTGGATAGGATCCTGGAATGGAAAAAACTCATTAGGGAAAAACTAAGGAGGGACTTCCCTGGTGCCACAGTGGTTAGGACTCCACACGCCCAATGCAGGGGGCCCAGGTTCGATCTGTTGTAAGGGAACTAGATCCCACATGCATGCCGCAACTAAGAGTTCTCATGCCACAACTAAGGAGCCTGCGTGCCACAACTAAGGTGCCTCCCTGCTGCAACTAACCCCAGCGCAACCAAATAAATTTTTTTTAAAATAAGGAAATATGAATAAAGTATGAACTATAGTTAATAATAATACATCAATATTGGTTCATTAATTGTGGCAAATGTGCACTAGTCAGATATTAATAACAGGGGAAAATAGGTGTGGGGTATATGGGAATGCTGTAGTATCTTCATAATTCTTGTATAAATCTAAAACTATTCTATTATTAAAAGTTTGTTTAAAGAAAATGTAACAACATCAGTAACTACGCATATTGACTGCCCCTCTCAACAAATACACTCCAACTCTTTTTCTGGAACAGGCACTAAATTATGAAGGAAAAATAATGCAGTGCACAAAATACAGATATGATCAAGATGCCATTTACCTTGGATTTCTACCTCTTTCTAGTCTTCAACGTATCACGGGCATTTTCAATGTGTAGGGATTTGGGGTAGGAGGATAAAATGCAGCTGACCTGATATGAAAAGGAGGAGGGAAGTGAAAGAGTAGTTGATGTCCCAAACACATCTTCCCCTGATCAGGGAGTTGGGAAGATGTTATTAAAGGGTACAAACTTGCAACTAGAAGATGGTTAAGTCCTGAAGACCTAGTGCACAGCATAAAGATTATAATCAACAATACTGTATTATAAACATCAAAATTGCTAAGAAATTAGACTTAAATTTTCTCACCACAAAAAAATGATAAATTATGTGATGTGATAGAGGTGTTAACTAAAGCTACAGTGGTAATCATACTGCGATATATAAATGTATCAAATCAACACGTTGTACACCTTAAACTTACACATTATATGTCAAATATAGTGCAATTTAAAAAATAAATTGGGAGTTCCCTGGTGGCCTAGTAGTTAGGATTCCGGGCTCTCACTGTTGTAGCCCAGGTTCGATCCCTGGATGGAGAACTGGGATTCTGCAAGCCGCACAGCATGGCCAAAAGTAAATAAATAAATTTAAAATTTTATGCATCACTGACACAAAAAGCTGGTTTTCTGGCGAAAGATTAATAAAGTTGAAAAACCTCTAATCAAATTAACCAAGAAAAAAAGGTACAAACTACCAATATCACAAATGAAATGGAGACGTCACTATAGAGTCTAGAGACACTAAAGAGGTAAGAAAATATTATAAATAACATTATGTCATTAAATCCAGCAACTTAGAACAGAATGTATATCTTATGAGATACCAGAACTGGCCAGTAGAGAGACTGGTTCAAGATGGCAGAGCAGAAGGACATGCACTCACTCCCCCTTGCAAGAGCACCAGAATCACAACTAACTGATGAACAATCATTGACAGGAAGACACTGGAACTCACCAAAAAAGATACCCCACATCCAAACACAAAGCAGAATCTGCAATGAGACAGTAGAAGGGGTGCAATCACAAAATCAAATCCCATAACCACTGGGTGGGTGACTCACAAACTGGAGAACACTTATACCACAGAAGTCCACCCACTGGAGTGAAGGTTCTGAGCCTCACGTCAGGCTTCTCAACCTGGGGGTCCGGAAACAGGAGGAGAAATACCTAGAGAATCAGACTTTGAAGGCTAGCAGGATTTGACAGCAGGACTTCGACAGGACTGGGGGAAACAGAGACTCCCCTCTTGGAGGGCACACACAAAGCAGTGTGCACATTAGGACCTGGGGGAAAGAGCAGTGACTCCATAGGAGACTGAACCAGACCTACCTGCTAGTGCTGGAGGGTCTCCTGCAGAGGCGGGGGGTGGCTGTGGCTCACCATGGGGACAAGGACACTGGGGCAGAAGTTCTGGGAAGTATTTCTTGGCATCAGCCCTCCCAGAGTCCCTCACTAGCCCCACCAAAGAGCCAGGTAGGCTCCAGTGCTGGGTCGCCTCAGGCCAAACAACCAACAGAGAGGGAACCCAGCCCCACCCATCAGCAGACAAGTGGATTAAAGTTTTACTGAGTTCTGCCCACCAGACCAACACCCAGCTCTACCCACCACCAGTCCTACCATCAGGAAGCTTTCACAAGGCCCTTTGATAGCCTCATCCACAACAGGGCAGACAGCAGAAGCAAGAAGAATACAATTCTGCAGCTTCTGGAACGAAAACCACATTCACAGAAAGATGTACAAAATGAAAAGGCAGGGGCCTCCCTGGTGGCGCAGTGGTTGAGAGTCCGCCTGCTGATGCAGGGGACAAAGGTTCGTGCCCCAGTCTGGGAGAATCCTGCATGCCGCGAACGGCTGGGCCTGTGAGCCACGGCCGCTGAGCCTGCGCGTCCGGAGCCTGTGCTCTGCAGCGGGAGAGGCCACAACAGTGAGAGGCCCACGTCCCACAAAAAAAAAAAAAAAAAAAAAAAATGAAAAGGCAGAGAACTATGTAACACATGAAGGAACAAGATAAAACCCCAGAAAAACAACTAAATGAAGTGGAGATAGGCCACATTCCAGAAAAAGAATTCAGAATAATGATAGTGAAGATGATCCAGGACCTCGGAAAAAGAATGGAGGCAAAGATAGAGAATATGCAAGAAATGTTTAACAAAAACCTAAAAGAATTAAGGAACAAATACCTAGAAGAATTAAAGAACAAACAAACAGAGATGAACAATATAATAACTGAAATGAAAAATACACTAGAAGGACTCAATAGCAGAATAATGGAGGTCAAAGAACGGACAAGTGACCTGGAAGACAGAATAGTGGAATTCACTGTGGTGAAACAGAATAAAGAAAAAAGAATGAAAAGAAATGAAGACAGCCTAAGAGACCTCTGGGACAATATTGTATGCAACAATATTCACATTATAGGGGCCCCAGGAAGAGAAGAGAGAGAGAAAGGACCCGAGAAAATATTTAAAGAGATTATAAGTCGAAAACTTCCCTAACATGGAAAAGGAAATAGCCACCCAAGTTCAGGAAGTGCAGAGAGTCCCAGGCAGGATAAACCCAAGGAGAAACACGACAAGACACATAGTAATCAAACTGACAAAAATTAAAGACAAAGAAAAATTATTGAAAGAAGCAAGGGAAAACCGACAAATAACATACAAGGGAACTCCCATAAGGTTAACAGCTGATTTCTCAGCAGAAACTCTACAAGTTGGAACAGAGTGGCATGATATATTTAAAGTGATGAAAGGGAAGAACCTACAACCAAGATTACTCTACCCAGCAAGGATCTCATTCAGATTTGAGGAAAAACTCAAAAGCTTTACAGACAAGCAAAAGCTAAGACAATTCAGCACCACCAAACCAGCTGTACAACAAATACTAAAGGAACTTCTCTAACTGGGAAACACAAGACAAGAAAAGGACCTACAAAAACAAACCCAAAACACTTAAGAAAATGGTAATAGGAACATACATATGGATAATTATCTTAAAGGTGAATGGATTAAATGCTCCAACCAAAAGACACAGGCTTGGGCTTCCCTGGTGGCGCATTGGTTGAGAGTCTGCCTGCCAATGCAGGGGACACGGGTTCGTGCCCCAGTCCAGGAAGATCGCACATGCCGCAGAGCAGCTGGGCCCGCGAGCCATGGCTGCTGGGCCTGCAGGTCCGGAGCCTGTGCTCCGCAGCAGAAGAGGCCACAACAGTGAGAGGCCTGCGTACCGCAAAAAAAAAGACACAGGCTCGCTGAATGGATACAAAAACAAGACCCATATATATGCTGTCTATAAGAGACTCACTTCAAACCTAGGGACATATACAGACTGAAAGTAAGGGGATGCAAAAAGACATTCCATGAAAATGGAAATCAAAAGAAAACTGGAGTAGCAATACTCATATCAGATAAAGTAGATTTTAAAATAAAGAATGTTACAAGAGACAAGGAAGGACACTACATAATGATCAAGGGATCAATCCAAGAAGAAGATATAACAATTATAAATATATATGCACCCACCACAGGAGCACTTCAATACATAAGGCAAATGCTAACAGCCATAAAAGGGGAAATAGACAGTAACACAATAATAGTAGGGGACTTTAACACGCCACTTTCACCAAGGGACAGATCAACCAAAATGAAAATAAATAAGGAAACACAAGCTTTAAATGATACATTAAACAAGGTGGACTTAATTGATATTTATAGGACATTCTATCCAAAAACAGCAGATTACACTTTTTATTCAAGTGCACATGGAACATTCTCCAGGATAGACCACATCTTGGGTCACAAGTCAAGCCTCAGTAAATTTAAGAAATTGAAATCAAAAAGAAAGAAATTGAAATCATATCAAGCATCTTTTCTAACCACAACACTATGAGATTAGAAATCAATTACAGGGAATAAACCATAAAAAACACAAACACATGGAGGCTAAACAATACATTACTAAATAACCAAGAGGTCACTGAAGAAATAAAAGAGGAAATCAAAAAATACCTGGACACAAATGACAGCAAAGAAAAGACGATCCAAAACCTATGGGATGCAGCAAAAGCAGTTCTAAGAGCGAAGTTCATAGCAATACAATCCTACCTCAAGAAAGAAGAAAAATCTGAAATAAACAATCTAACAGTACATCTACAGCAACTAGAGAAAGAAGAACAACACCCAAAGTTAGAAGAAGGAAAGAAATCATAAAGATCAGAGCAGAAATAAATAAAATAGAAACAAAGAAAACAATAGCAAAGATCAATAAAATTAAAAGCTGGGTCTTTGAGAAGATAAACAAAATTGATAAACCTTTAACCAGACTCATCAAGAAAAAGAGGGAGGGCTTCCCTGGTGGCGCAGTGGTTGGGAGTCCGCCTGCCGATGCAGCGGACATGGGTTCGTGCCCCGGTCTGGGAAGATCCCACATGCCGCGGAGTGGCTGGGCCTGTGAGCCATGGTCACTGGGCCTGCGCATCCAGAGCCTGTGCTCCGCAACGGGAGAGGCCACGACAGCAAGAGGCCCCACATCCTGCAAAAAAAAAAAAAAAAAGAAAAGAAAAGAAAAAGAGGGAGAGGACTCAAAACAATAAAATTAGAAATCAAAAAGGAGAAGTTACAATGGACACCGCAAAAATACAAAGCATCATAAGAGACTACTACAAGCCACTCTATGCCAATAAAATGGAAAACCTGGAAGAAACGGACAAATTTTTAGAAAGACATAGCCTTCCAAGACTGAACCAGGAAGAAATAGAAAATATGAGCAGACCAATCACAAGTAGTGAAATTGAAACTGGGATTAAAAATCTTCCAACTAACAAAAGTCCAGGACCAGATGGCTTCACAGGTGAATCTATCAAACATTTACAGGAGAGCTAACACTCATCCTTCTCAAACTCTTCCAAAAACTTGCAGAGGAAGGAACACTCCCAAACTCATTCTATGAGGCCACCATCACCCTGACACCAAAACCAGACAAAGATACTACAAAAAAAGAAAATTACAGACCAATATCACTGATGAATATAGATGCAAAAATCCTCAACAAAATACTAGCCAACCAAATCCAACAACACATTAAAAGTATCCTACACCATGATCAAGTGGGATTTATCTCAGGGATACAAGGATTCTTCAATACATGGAAATCAATCAATGTGATACACCATATTAACAAATTGAAGAATAAAAACCATGAGATCATCTCAATAAAAGCAAAAAAAGCTTTTGACAAAATTCAACACCCAATTATGATAAAAACTCTCCAGAAAGTGGGCATAGAGGGAACCTACCTCAACATAATAAAGGCCATATACGACAAACCCACATCAAACATCATTCTCAATGATGAAAAAATGGAAGCATTTCCTCTAAGATCAGGAACAAGACAATGATGTCCACTCTCGCTACTATTATTCAACATAGTTTTGGAAGTCCTAGCCATGGCAATCAGAGAAGAAAAGGAAATAAGAGGAATACAAATTGGAAAAGAAGTAAAACTGTCACTGTTTGCAGATGACAGGATACTATACATAGAGAATCCTTAAGATGCCACCAGAAAACTACTAGAAGTAATCAATGAATTTGGTAAAGTTCCAGGATACAAAATTAATGCACAGAAATCTGCTGCATGCCTATACACTAACACTGAAAGATCAGAAAGAGAAATTAAGGAAACAATCCCATTCACCACTGCAACAAAAAGAATAAAATATCTAGTAATAAACCTTCCTAAGGAGGTAAAAGACCTGTACTCAGAAAACTATAAGACACTGATTAAAGAAATCAAAGATGACACAAACAGATGGAGAGATATACCTTGTTCTTGGACTGGAAGAATCAATATTGTGAAGACGACCATACTACACAAAGCAATCTACAGATTCAATGTAATCCCTATCAAATTAGCAGTTGCAGTGTTTTACAGAATTTGAACAAAAAATCTTAAAATCTGTATGGAGACACAGAAGACCCCTAATAGCCAAAGCAGTCTTGAGGGGAAAAAAAGGAGCTGGAGAAATCAGACTCCCTGACTTCAGACTACATTACAAAGCTACAGTGATCAAGACAATATGGTACTGGCACAAAAACAGAAATATAGAATAATCGAATAGGATAGAAAGCCCAGAGATAAACCCATGCACCTATGGTCAACTAATCTATGACAATGGAGGCAAGGATATATAATGGAGAAAAGACAGTCTCTTCAATAAGTGGTGTTCTGAAAACTCGACGGCTACATGTAAAAGAATGAAATTAGAACACTCCCTAACTCCATACACAAAAATAAACACAAAATGGATTAATTACCTAAATGTAAGACCAGACACTATAAAACTCTTAAAGGAAAACATAGGAAGAACACTCTTTGACATAAATCACAGCAAGATCTTTTTGTTTTTCTTTTGCAGTATGTGGGTCTCTCACTGTTGTGGCCTCTCCCATTGCAGAGCACAGGCTCCGGACGTGCAGGCTCAACAGCCATGGCTCACCGGCCTAGCTGCTCCGCGGCATGTGGGATCTTCCTGGACGGGGGCACAAACCCGTGTCCCCTGCATTGGCAGGCGGACTCTCAACCACCGTGCCACCAGGGAAGCCCGCAAGATCTTTTTTGATCCACCTCCTAGAGTAATGGAAATAAAAACAAAAATAAACAAATGGGACCTAATGAAACTTAAAAGCTTTTGCACAGCAAAGGAAACTATAAACAAGACCAAAAAAACCCTCAGAATGGGAGAAAATATTTGCAAACGAGTCAACGGACAAAGGATTAATCTCCAAATATATAAACAGCTCATACAGCTCAATATTAAAAAAAGCAACAACCCAATTAAAAACTGGGCAGAAGACCTAAATAGACATTTCTCCAAAGAAGACATACAGATGGCCAAGAGGCACATGAAAAGCTGCTCAATATCACTAATCATTAGAGAAATGCAAATCAAAACTACAATGAGGTATCACCTCACACCAGTCAGAATGGCCATCATCAAGAAATCTACAAACAACAAATGCTGGAGAGGGTGTGGAGAAAAAGGAACCCTCTTGCACTGTTGGTGGGAACATAAATTGATACAGCCACTATGGAGAACAGTATGGAGGTTCCTTAAAAAACTAAAAATAGAATTAGCACATGACCCAGCAATCCCACTACTGGGCATATACCCAGAGAAAAGCATAATTCAAAAAGACACATGCACCCCAATGTTTACTGCAGCACTATTTACAATAGCCAGGTCATGGAAGCAACCTAAATGCCCATCGACAGATGAATGGATAAGGAAGATGTGGTACATATTTACAATGCAATATTAGTCATTAAAGGAATGAAATCGGGTCATTCGTAGAGATGTGGATGGGTCTAGAGACTATCATACAAAGTGAAGCAAGTCAGAAAGAAAAACAAATATTGTATATTAACGCATATATGTGGCATCTAGAAAAATCGCACAGATGAACCGGTTTGCAGGGCACAAATAGAGACACAAATGTAGAGAACAAAGGTATGGACACCAAGGGGGGAAAGTGGCGGGGGGGTGGTGGTGTGATGAATTGGGAAATTGGGATTGACATATATATACTAATATGTATAAAATAGATAACTAATAAGAACCTGCTATATAAAAAATAAAATAAAATTTTTTAAAAAAATTAAAGTTTCCAAAAAAAAAACTGTCCAGTAGAATTAAATTTCAGTGGTTTCTTCTTTCCAGCTTCAATAGGTACATTTGGTTGTAAGCTATAATTATTTATACACAAGCAAAGTGTGTTTTACTATACTACGTCCGTTTTTTATAAAGTCCCTGTTCAGGATTATTTTAGTATTTTCCTGAATAAACATTTTAGATACTTCTAGTTACAAAACTAACTATAAAATTTGTGGCTAAGGTAGGGTAATGGTGCCTTCTTTTCTTCTTTTCCCATATCCTATTTTTAATACCAAATGTTTTACAAGAGTGGGAAAAGGAAAGATTTATAAAATTAATAATGTGTTGTCTTTCTTGTTGGGTGTTAATGTTACTTGGCTCAACTCAGCCTTTATATGCTTCATGAAAGAATCTAAATACCATTAAAAGAACTCAGAACATTTCAGTAAAATACATGGTTTTTAAGTGATTGGTTATAAACATACAGAAAAACTTTTTAATCTGGCATCTTATATATCTCAAAGCTACATGTAGTAATAGGATTTTACTGTAGATAGACATATTTCTATGAAATAGAAATATTATGAAATACATATTTCATAATCAGTTTCTGTAAAATTCAAGTGAATGAACACTCATTTCAGATGTGCTCGAAAACCCTCTCTCCCCTTGTTATTTATAACAATAAGCATTTTTGCAAATGCTGAATATACAACAGCATATTTGGCTTTCTTTTTTACCCCAGAAAATTGTGATCATTTTCTGTGTCATATGAATAAGAGATTGTTATTTATTATCTACATTAGCTACTTTGTTGGACTGTTTTTGTGTGCAATGGTATGGTCACTGGTTGAAGATGGTGTGAATAAGAGTGGTAAGAATAGATCATCAGTTACAGGAAGGGGGTTGTCTGAACACAATCTCACTTAAGATATGGTAGCCATTATTATCATTTCTATATTCTGTGCAGCCTCTTGAGAGTGAAAAAAATCACAGTTGGTTGCTACCATTTTGATAAAACTTAAGTTACCACTTTAACTAAGACTTATGTTTCTCTTCCCCCACTCCAACATGGTCTGAATCATTTGCTCTCAAATTTCAGTCTTAAAGCTCCTTTCTTCCTCCTTCTCCCCTCTCTCCCCCTTTTCTCTCCCATCTCTTCCAATTCTTTGTCTTCCTCAAGTTAAAAGGGCAGTACTCTACTAATTTTTATCCACAAAGGAAAAGGAGTATTCTAGAGAAAGTACAGTCTTTAGAATCAGACTGATATGAGTGTGAATTTTGCTTTTATCAAATTAGTTACTTTGTCTTTAAGATCTCAGTCAGTGGTTCACGGACTTCATCTGAAGTCAGCTGATAGATAACTTGAAATCAGCCATGGTGGGAGCATTTACCCCACAGAAATCAGCAAATGCTTCAAATCAGGGCTTTTTTTTTTTTTTTTTTTTAACCAAGGAGCCAGTCGTTGAACATTCACCAACACAACACTGAACACTGGCTTAGTTTCCACACTTCTCAAACAGGCCGATAACGTGAACCCTGAAAATGTGTTGTAAGAATTTCAAATAATATAAATAAAACACCTAGCAAAATGCCAGACACATATAAGGCACTTAGTATGTGGTAGATGGCAACATTGTTATGGTATTACAGAGTCTGGCTATCTGAAAGTAGAGCATTAAAAAAAACATATAAGCCATGAAATCAATATGAAAAAGTATAATAAAACACTTGAACTTTATTTTAGTAGGGCAGTTGGATCTTTCAGAATTTATAAATGGAAAAAATTAGCACAGTATTCCATACAATACCCCTCAATTAATGAGAACAAATTTTTTTTTTTGCATCTACTCCGATTTTCCAGGTTCACTTTTAATTATGACCTCTGTTGAAGTTGTCAGCCACCACTACATATCATATAAATGCAGACTTTTTGAGTAGTGACTTGGAAGGATTCAGAAAGCCACAAGACTATGAGGAAGTACCTAAGTGGGAAGTCATAAATAGAGGTAATTTAGTAACTGTAATTAAGCGTATAAAAAAACTCTTAGGGGGCTTCCCTGGTGGCGCAGTGGTTGAGAGTCCGCCTGCCGATGCAAGGGACACAGGTTCGTGCCCCGGTCCAGGAAGATCCCACATGCCGCGGAGCGGCTGGGCCCGTGAGCCATGGCCGCTGAGCCTGCGCGTCCAGAGCCTGTGCTCCGCAACGGGAGAATCCACAACAGTGAGAGGCCCGCGTACCGGGAAAAAAAAAAAAAAAGCAACTGGAGAGAAAAAGATAAGCATTACATACATGTAACCAAGTTGAAAATAAATGCCTGCTTTATTTAAAAAAACAAACAAACCAAAAAAGAAAACTCTTAGTTTCATCATTAGGATCACCTGTTTACCATTTCTTCTGACACTGAACCAAGATTTTGGCTTCCACTAGAAAAAGTGGAATTTTTTTTTTTTTTAATAAATGTGACATTCTCCTAAACAAGGAGGCAGAAGAGAAGGGATTATTGTGACCAATAATCTTGGACTGTAATCCCTACTTCTGGGTCTTGTGTTTGAGGCTTTCACAGTTCATTTTACTGAAGGCTTCAGAAATTTGAGCAAAATCTCTTGCCTATAGCTTCTGCATAATAAACTGACTTACCATACTTCATTTAAAAAGATCACTTGAAGGCCTCCAAGTGTCTCAGAGTAAAAAGTGTTTATAAATCTGTCTAGAAAGATATTGTTTTTCTTCCTTCATTAAATAATGATTTGAGTGGTTTTTTACTTCAGCTCTTATAAATAAATACCAGTTCTTCATTTCAGATTATCGCTATGTTGCAAACATAAATGAAATAAATCATTTAAATAATTTTTTATTTTCACATTCTTTGTTTCAAGTGGTTACTACTCACATTTCCTACTCAGTCCTATATGTCCTCTGATGCTGATTTATTACTTGTATTGAAGTTAATTTTTTTATGGTAATCTAATGTCTAAATGTTTACACTGGTGTTCAGAAGCTCTCAAATTCCTTTCTTATCACTGACACAAGTCTTATGATAGCTAATACTCCTAAAGCCAAAAATCAACTCAATAAGCAACACTCAACACAAAATTTGAAAACTGTAATCACAAGACAGATAAAACTCTTCAATATGAGATTCAGGTTTTAGCTATGAATAGTTTGAAACTTTATGGAATTAACATCGAGATTAGAAATGTTTTTCTAGTCTAGAACATTTATAATGGTAGTATGGGGCATTATCTATTATGAACTACAAAAAGTATTTACAGAACACTTTAGAATTAATCAAGTCCTGTAGTCATTTACATTAGCTATTTTTACTGTAGGCCTGTTCCCTGCCTACTTTCTGGAACAATCTGACACCATCAATGACCCTTCACACCCAGCATTATTTGGTTTCTTTAGTTTTTCTAATACACTATCCTTCCTCATTCCAAAGGGCCTTTCCAATGTTGTTCCTTCAGACTGGAATGTTCTCCCAGTGCTCCCTCCACTTTAAATCCCAATTCAAATATCACTTCCTCAGAGAAATCTTCCCTTATCTCCCACTGAAAGTCACAGTCCTTTTCTTGACACAACTTACCAGTTTATATTTATACATTCATTGTCTGTGACACTAAACTTTAGGCTCCATGAGAGCAGGGACCTTGTCTATTCCTGTTCACCATTATAACCTCAGGATGTAGCATGGTCTCTGGCACATGGCAGGTGAATGAATGAATGATACATACAAATTAAGTTTCAAGATATATTAATCCACAGTAGATGTAATTCAAGATCACGGTATAGTTACTGAATCCCAAACAATACCGATGTGGATACAGCATTATCAAAACTTAAGAAAAAGATCATACTGAAGCCTACTGATACCACTAAATATATCAGCTTCCAAAGACATCACTCAGGCATTTTTTTTTTCCAGTAGCAGGGAGACTTTGAGTAATTCTCAGGCAGTATCACACGCTGTATTCATGACACTGTTCTCTCACCTACTCATGTTACCCACTGTTCCTTTAAAAAAAAAAAGAAGAAGGAAATATTCAGAGGAAGGAGATTCTAGAGATAGCAAATTTTATATCCGTTTTCCATATAATGGTCTACACTGATAGGATGCTCCAAACAGAACTTTAAAATTACAGTGGTTTAATTTTACATGGTTTAATTTTATATGTGGTTTAATGTTATATGATTAACCAACTCTGATGAGTCAACACTGACTATCTAAAGTATATATTAAGAAAGATCCTGAACTCTACTCAATATTCTGCAATAACCTTCAAGGGAAAAGCATCTGAAAAAGAGTAGATATATGTATATGTATAATTGAATCACTCTGCTGTACACCTGAAACTAACACAACATTATAAATCAACTATATTCCAATATAAAATTTAAAATTTTTTAATTTAAAAATAAAACTAAAAAAGGAAAGATCCTGAGGCTGAGTCTAAGCTCAGAGAAAAGAGAATTGTGAAGGATTATTAATGAAGTATCAGCCAGGAGTGCAAAAGCCCAGGAGAGTAGTGGCATATATGTAATGAATTTGCTCATCCTAGTTAAATGGCATGGATTTATTTTATTTATGAGAGAATTTAAAATGTTTATGTATTTTGTGAATCACATTAACATTTTGTTTATCTGAATATATAACTGGACTAAATGCCAGTAGGGGAAAAGAGCATAGGTAAAAGGACAGTGTATTAAGAGGCTGTAACTACCTAAATTACTGATTGCCTAGACAAAGCAGAGAGGCCTCAACTACATTACTAGTTCTGACAGGTTTCTTGGACTTGGAAACCTTGGCATGGAATATTTCCACTCTGAAAATAACACCCCACTTTCAGTGCCATATGAAAATGGAAAGTTTTGACATAGTAAGTTTTTAAAACATGTGAACCAAATGGAAAAAAATTATAAAATATAAAGCACTATCACCATTACTATTGTTGTTTGAAATTATATCACATACCTTCTCACCATCTTTAAAATGGAAGAAAAGTACTAACTGATCATAAATTATTTTCTAATAAGGATCAAAGTGTAGTAATGGTCTAACAAAATAAATTGCATTAAGTAAATAAGTTAGTTATTAAATAACTGTAAAACTCTATAGCCATTATTATTTATGTATAATCTATTTCAAAAGAATGTAAGTGTTTAAAATAAATAAATACAAAATAAAATATAAAAATAAAGTAAAATATAAAATATGTTTGGTGAAAAGTGGGCACACACATGCATTCAAACACATATGTGCTCATGCATGCATAGAATATTTCTGAGTGGATACAATGGCATTAATGGTTAGCTCTGGGAGAGAGGCCTGAGAAATTGGGAGAGTCTAGGGGAGGAAGTGGACTTCCCTTTCATCATACTTTCTTGTAGTTATAATGTTTTCCATACTCATATGACTTCCCCCCCTAAAAAGTTAATAAAAATTTTCTAAGTTAAATGAATGGAATTAAGTGGGAATAACTAATCATTCCCATAACTTAACTAAAAGGGAAAAAAAATGTTAGAATCATGGAAGTAAAAGGGACCTAAGATTACTCTCTGCAATTTATTAATAAGAAAACTGAAACAGCAATTAAGAAAATGTTGTTTTCCTAAAGTCAACAGTCAACTCAAATGAATGGAATTAAGTGGGAATAATTAATCATTCCCATAACTTAACTAAAAGGGAAAAAAATGTTAGAATCATGGAAGTAAAAGGGACCTGAGACTACTCTCTGCATTTTATTAATGAGAAAACTGAAACAACAATTAAGAAAATGTTGTTCTCCTAAAGTCAGCAGTCAAGTCAGTGACATCAGCTCTAAAATCTAGAACCTCCCTATTCTCAGTAATGTGCCAAGTACTATATCATTCTATCTCATCTTAGTTATAAAAGTATCAAAAGCTCCACAGAACAGTAGAAACCTTTCTAAAAGTGTCTCTTGACTGACTCTAGGTAAGCAATATACAGCAATCAGGATTTGACAATAATTTTTACTGATTTGAAAACAGGCAACTCACGCTGAAATCTGGCAAGGATGATTATTTTTTAAAGTGAGCTCAGGAAGGAGCTGAATTTAGCTCATCAAGGAACTAGCTGTTGCCTGCAATTGTCCTTGGAAAGTAAATGCCAAAGTCAAAGGGTTCATGCATGAACTCTTTAGACTGTTTAAATCCAGAAGCAGAGGCAGGAAACTAATTAGCCTCTCATTTATTATCTGTTCAGGCCTTCTTGTCTGACCTAATTATAACTCATCTCCAACACAACCTAATCATTTAGGGAATTTGGCCTAGAAACAGTTTAACTTCATCTAACCTATGGAAT
Organism: Pseudorca crassidens; assembly: GCF_039906515.1. Classification (NCBI taxonomy): domain Eukaryota; kingdom Metazoa; phylum Chordata; class Mammalia; order Artiodactyla; family Delphinidae; genus Pseudorca; species Pseudorca crassidens. The sequence goes on along the minus strand of NC_090297.1, from coordinate 133,279,006 downwards.
ACATAACCTAGGTGCCACCTTGATAAGAGAAGCCCCCATTAACTCTTCTTCCCCCAATGATATACTTACTTGAAAGATATTTTATGGCATCATTCAGATTATATGTGTTAGAGAAGACACATTTTGTCTCAGCAAAAATTGATAAATGCTTTTAGAATTTTCCAAATTAATACAGTAGAAACTATTATCAGGTAAACATTAATCTTGGATGGCAAATTAAAAAGGAAATATGACAAATATTAGAAGAGAGAATCCTGATACCAATTCCCAAATAGTAAAGACATAGAAAGATACAGACAGATAAGAGATACAGATATTCTAAAAAGACTACCAAGAGGATACAGGATAGGGTAAAGAGAATATCACAAAATGTTTGCTGTAAGAAGTAGACAGTGAGTGTGACAGAGTTGAGAATCATTGATCTAGGGATGACAATATTACATTTAAAAGGGAAAACTGTCAAGCTTCTTTATAAACTGAATATTGTTAAATGATAGTTTATAGGATTAATTTATGGGTATTTTTATCCATCTCATTATGCTAGAGGATGGGTTTATAGTCAGATTACCACCATTTCCACAAGTTACGCAGGCCATAGTCAGAAGTAGTCCTTCCTCTCACCTGAACCCTTGACACACTATTACCTGGGCCAATTTGTAGGTATACTTGATTCTGTGAAATTGGATGAGGGGAAAAAAAAAAAAAAAGATTAAAAGGACTTGCAAATTCATTAAAAAGACATCTCTTTCATGTATCAATTTTTCTTTGACAACTTCTCCAAACAGGGCACAGTCAATAATAGTTTCAAATTTAGTCAGGCCTTGACCAGGTTCAAATTTGGAAAAGGGCTGTCATAAATGAACGTTAAGGAAGAGAAGAATGGAAAAAGGGGAAAAGGAAAAAAGAACCTTGCTCAGGTTGGTAAGGCTACACATGAAACAGAAGATGAAAAAGGCTCTCCAGGAATGGATAAAATTTATATGCCGATAAACTTCTCAATGATTAAAACAATCTTAGGCATAATAAATCTTTTTTAAAACCCCTGAATGATCCAACCAAGTAAGAGGGTAAATTTATGGACAGGGTTACTCCCGTAAAAGACTGAAAAAACAAAGCAATTAATATTTGGGGGGGGCGGGGGGTGGGGGGGTGTTCCCGCTCCTAGCACTTCAGTCTCACATCTCCCCCCAGGCCAAAACTTCGTAAAATATCTCCAAATAAGCCATCTGATTAAAATAGCTTAAACTTTGATTAAAACAGCTTATATTAAGTACTGGGTAAAGAACTTTTGCCACAGAAACCGTTCACAATCTACTCTTTCTATGAGGATCTGATCGACCAATTATAAAAGTATCAAAAGCTCCACAGAACAGTAGAACCGGTTCACTCCAATTCCATGGGTACAATATCATTTGAAAGGACAAAGTACAATCTACCCCATTTTCAAATAGTCCTTGCTTCCCTCAGAACCACTAACTGCTCAGACTTCAAGACTGAATTTCCCAGACCAATATTTTACGCAAGTTACTCAAGTTTCAATTATTATTTTCATTCTTCTGTAGAGAAAGCTGCTCACATAATATTAGAGTTTGCAGGTTTTATTAATGTTTCCTTAGCCTCTACCCTGTGGACAGAAACCAGTTACTGGTTAAACTGCCTGAGCTCTATGGTATTGATGCTTCTCAAAACAAAACCAGGACCAATGTGAGGGTAAGAATGAGGAGGAACAATATGCTGATAGATCAGATTACTTTAAAAGGCTTATGTTTTGTTCCTTATCTTTTCAACTCATATCTTCAGGATTAGAAATTGCTTTTGGATGGCCTAGAGATGTAGTATGTGGATAAAAATGCTCCATACTCTCAGGAACAATTGGTGTATAGTTGTGTATGAATTTACTGACTGCTGATTAAGTAAATATTAATTATTAACTTATTAAAGACATAAAGACAAGCAAATTTATGTTGAACAAGAGCATATGCCAAGAAACTTAGCCAAAATGAATTTACTGCTCCCATTCAAACTTGCTGAGATAAAATGTCATTAAAAACCAATGAGAAATGATGAAGGAAGAAATGGAATGATGAACAATTCAAAGCAACAAAACTTAAAAAAGAACTGATCATTTTAAACAGAAAAACACCCAGGCTGCTATGTATGTGCATATGGGCATGCATGCATAAGTGTGTGTGTGTATATGTGTGTATGTGCTTAATTGTAAACAGATGCTGATGCATGAATGATTAACATTTGAAACCTGAAGACCTGAAAAAAGGCTAAAGATAGAGCAGAATTCCTGAATAAATAAGATCTGTGAAAAAAGCATGAAATACAAGTAAACAGCATGTCTTTCAAAGGACAAAGCAAACTGAATCAGCTTAAAAAGTGAACACAGAAGGGTCAACCATAAAAAAAGAACCACCAAAGAACTCCTCTTGAAAAGTATGCTGTAAAACAGGAGAGAAAATTTTAAATAGTTGCACATGTGAATGAATATTAAAAATATTTTAATCCTCCTAAGAAGCATGTTTCTAATTAGATATTCCCTTTTCTGATTATATATTTTATTGCAATGGAGGAATTAACTATGACTTAACTCTTCCCACAATAGCAGCTGTTAGATTTAACTTAGCAGCTTCCTCTTTTATGCTCCTACCAAAACATATGTATACTATGTCTTAACATACTTCTTCTGGGGAAAGACCACAGAATTTCTGTATCTCAATTTAGCTAGTTCCTAATACAATTTACTGTATCTTTTTCTATGTTAAAATAGAGAGGAAATCCTTTAATCTACTCCATAAATGTTTAATTCTCTGGTCAACACTCTATTCCCTATAAAATGCAAGTCGAAAATCCACTTTCAAATGTCTTGGAATCCTTCTTAGCAACCAAGTAATAGAAAGTATTGCCTATTTTCAACCTATATATTCAGAAATGAGGAAAAGTTTAAACCAAACAAGACAAATCTAAAATAAGTCAGGGTGAGGAGGATGGGGAAGGACAAAGTCACACACTAAGTATTTTAAGAGTGAAAATAAATGTATTCATAATCACTTAGCCAAACTGCTAATCTATTTTAAAACTTCCATTCTTCCATGACATGTATTTCTTTGAAATATAAAAGTGGAATGTTAAGAAGGCAGCACTCTGGCAAGCATAAACACCCTAGTAATTTTTACAAGTTGCTTTTTGGAAAGGCCCACCACCCACCTAACTCCATCCCCATTTTAAAACTGTGCTGTCCCATAATTAAATAATATGACCTTCATTTTAAAGGTAAAACTTCAAACTGTTCTCTACATTTGGAACTCAACATATGGTTGCAAACCCTAAAAGGCAAATTCAATCATAAATAGAATGTTAAGAAAAAGAAATGGTAAGAAAAATAATTCTCCACAAATCTGAGAATTGTGGAGAGGAATCTTTAATTAATAATTTTGTCATAAGCAAGATCAATAAGACTTCTGCATATCTCTTGCCTTATACCTCCTCTATGGGTAAAAGATAAAGACCATCTCTTGGATCTACTCAAAAGTTAGCATCCTCATTAAACACCCAAAAAAGCAGGCAATCAGTGTCAACTGCAGTGATTAAAAAGAACACCTTTCAGGCTTCCCCGGTGGCACAGTGGTTGGGAGTCCGCCTGCCGATGCAGGGGACACAGGTTCGTGCCCCGGTCCGGGAAGATCCCACATGCCGCGGAGCGGCTGGGCCCGTGAGCCATGGCCGCTGAGCCTGCGCGTCTGCAGTCTGTGCTCCGCAACGCGAGAGGCCACAGCGGTGAGAGGTCCGCGTACCGCAAAAAAAAAAAAAAAAAAAACCTTTCAAAAATGAACTCATCCAAGAATGAACCTACTGAAAAGCCTTATCTGAAAGACATATAAAAATAAATGAACACTTCACCAAAATAAAATCTTCTAATAACAACGGTCACCAAAGATCCCTTTGGGTTTTTCTAAACTGTGAATACAACTTGTCAATCAGAGAGGGAAAAAAAGTAACCATTACAGTTAAGTAAGACTTGGAGATATTCAAATATAAATAGACATTAGGCTGTTTTCTTTGAGTACACACTGGCTTAAAAAAATAAAAAGGTAATCATAAAAATGTCAAAAAATTGACAAATGTTACATTTTAAAGGGCAGGTGGACAACTGGTATATGCAGTTGCATATACCAATGCTAAAAATAATTTTTAAAGATTATAGCTTCTATTGCTCTATTACTGCCCTAATAAAAGATGAAAACTAAGGATAATTTCATTGATCTTTCCTCATTGTCTTGAAAATCTTAAATTTAAATGAAAATTAGTTTGGTAGTTAAAAGAATAAATTTATAGAGCCACAATTAACTTCAACATTACCGTACATGCTCAAAAAAATATTAAGACTTTGGTTTCCATATATGAGCTGTATAACATTTGACATAAACATGACTATAAAAGAGTTCATTCTGGGGGCTTCGCTGGTGGCACAGTGGTTGAGAGTCTGCCTGCCGATGCAGGGGACACGGGTTCGTGCCCCGGTCCGGGAGGATCCCACATGCCGCGGAGCGGCTGGTCCCATGAGCCATGGCCGCTGAGCCTGCGCATCCGGAGCCTGTGCTCCGCAACGGGAGAGGCCACAACAGTGAGAGGCCCGCGTACCGCAAAAAAAAAAAAAAAAAAAGAGTTCATTCTGTGTGACCCACTACCCACTGCTCACGTGATGGCACAGACAGCCCCACTGACTGTTGTGAGGTTGAATATAAGCTTGTAGGCAAAAATCTCAGAAATGCAGAGCCCAGTGTGCATTTCCACTAGCTTCCAAAGCTAGCAGTGCTATTGCTAAGACCTTCGGGCCACATTAAAGGCAGAACATACCACAATCCCAAATTTTAAAATGAGACAGTAAAGTGGGAGTAGAAAATATCATACTCAGAACAGAAGTGCTCTCTCACAGATTACCAGTGAAAACTTCTGATTACAAATCGGTCCTTTATAAAGTACTTTAAAGGAATTACCTCTGGAAATTAAGCTAAAGGTGTGAAAAGAAAAAAAGGTTTCTAGTAATAAGATTTCTGATGAATTTTCTCCTTGGAGGATACATCTACATCTACATATACTAAATATGTAGTATTTTGCCAGTAATAAGACAGTCAACTTTCTGGTCTACCATTTTCACTTTTTAGTTTGTCACAGGATCTGAAATAAGACTAAATCTTAGCTATTTGTGTGCTATCTCTGATTTCAACTTCAATCAATGTGTTAAAACTGTAGAGAGTATTTGAGTTTAAAAGTGCACAGGATTTTATGAATACTAGAACATACGCAGGTGGGTGCTTGAGGAATTTTCTGCCCATTCTGCCAGAAGCAGGATGCCATCTGCTTGTGCCATGAATCAAGCTAACCCTCAGCAGTTTCCAAAGTTGACAGGAAAATCTGGTTGTTTAGTTAACATTGAAAACACACTCTAAATCCAAGATGAACTGATATTTTTAAAAATGCTCTTAGATGTAGTTAAAAACTTGTTTCCCCCTTTAAAAGCAGCTGTCTGTTTTTATATCTTTTTTTCTCATACAACTAATTTAAAAAGAACTGAATTATGCAAACTGCTGATTTCAAAATAGTACTCTCAAGTAACTGAAAATCTATTATTTTGATTATCTGAAAAACAAGCTCATCTTTTATACTGGAAATTATTTCTCTCTTGTATGGTACAGATATCAACAATAAGACAAGAAAAAGGCAAAGTAAAATCATTTACGTGACTATGATTCACAACAGTTAAGTGGAAACTATAAATCTTCATTCTCTCATTCTGTTGTTTATCTGCCTCTCTAATTTAAACTTCAAGTCTTCTGGGCTAAAGTCCACTGTCATTCTGTCATTGTGTTTAAATAGCATAAAATACTAATAACTAGTAGCATATGCACATTCTTAGTGTGCATACTACTAAAAGTCTTAAAAAACCCACTAAAGATGGAAAATATCTTGCCAGATGTTGGTGGAAGGAAAAACAAATCTTGTTGGATGTATCAATTAGGGAAGTTTTTTGTTTGATTGTTTTGATTAACAACTGGAAATGCATTCCTCAGAACAGAAGCTAGAAAGAACTGTAATAAAACTGTAAAAAATCCATATAAATGACTAAAATTTTAAACTAAAAAGTGATCAGCATTCACTGATTTTTTTCTTATTTTTGCTTCCTTTTTGAATAAACATACTAATAATGAGATATCTACCTCTGTCTTTTAAAACTATATAGAACTTTTAGCCATGTCTTATTCATATAAGGCACCTACTGATTTTAGTTCCATAAGTATGTCTGTCATTTCATTAAAAACTTTCCCCTTAAAATTGTTGATAACATGCTTTGATTTTCTTTAAGTGCATTTAATTGAAAAATCCCTTAAGTGACCACATTGGTATTGTCACACAGCAATTATTTTCACAGTTTGCAACACTGAGATTGATCACAGCACACAACCCATTTAAAAAAAAATCCTCCTATCTTCTCTGTTTCTAGCACCATTAGGAAACAAAGTCTTGTTTTACTTTCAGGAAGCTGAAAACAGATGAATTTGGCTTTGGTGAGATCAGGCAACACTTATGCGAAACTGGCTTTTTGGCATCTGCAGTGGGGATAAAGTGAATTTGGAGAAATGTGTATGAGTATGCATGTGTGTGCATGTGCATAAAGAAGGGGAAAGATCGTGAATGCAATTCTACCATCTCACTCATTTACAACTAAAGCCTTTAAAGAGCAAAAGGCAAATATTAGGTTAATGTTAGGCGGGAGGTCTAGTTTAAAGGTTCCTTTCAGTTCTAAAAATCAAATATTCATTGAATATCAATTACTAGGAACATAAAAATGAATAAAACATAGTTTTAGCCCTAAGGATGATTTGATGAAAAACTCAATCACCATGTTCATTGTAACTACATACTTCTGGACCTAAGGCTGATTTGATTAAAAACTGAAGCACCATGTGCACTGTTTCTAAATAATTTTATACACAAACACGTGCACATGCACGCACACACACATATATGAAATGTTTGAAGAACAAAAGCATGTCTTCTGAAAAAACTTAAAACTTTGGTCTCATGAAATGAGAAAAATAAGTAAAAATGACAATATATCACTCCACTAAAATAAGTAATTTATCAAGCACAGGACTGCCCAAGATCAAGCTTTTAACACCATGCTCAATAACCAGCCATACATATTTTTGCCTCCTTTAAAGAAGACAAAAATCCTGCATTCCTAGAGGAAAACGACATCAACAAATTTAATGATAGCTTATTTTCAGGAAAGCACTTAGAACAAGGAAGGAGAAATATGGTTTAAACACCACACACATACACATATATACAGACCACAATGCTATTTATCATTGTAATTCTTGCTTAGATGCTTAAAAATTAAATGTTTCCCATGAAGATTTGGAGTCTGTTCCGTTTGGAAAGAACCAACTTTTTAAATAATTAGAATTTAGAATTAGAAATGACACTAATCTATCTGATTGCTGGCACAATAATAATTGCCAAAACAGAAGATGTTATAATTGGCGTCCTGAACTCAGAAATGCACTCTATTTTTGCCTACCCCACCCAGTACTGCCAAATAGTAAATTATTGGCAAATCTAAGAGCTAATTCCTGTATCTATCAGTTGCCTTATCTTCCTTTTATGTAATGTTTTTAAAACTTTTTTTGTGAAGTAATTTCAGATTCACAGAAAAGTTGAAAGAATTGTACAAAGAATTCTCATATACTCTTCACCCAGATTCTCCAAATGTTCTTATTTTACTACATATGCTTTATCATTTTCTCTTTTTTTAACAAAATAGCATGAAAAAGAACAAAATACTTAGGAATAAATTTATCAAAAGAAGTGATAGCCCTGTATATTGAAAACTATAAAACACCAGTATAAGAAATTAAAGATGACCTAAGTAAATGGAAAGATATCCCATGTTCATGGACTGGATATCATTACAATGGCAATAGTCCCCCACCCAAGTTAATCTACAGATTAAACAAAATCCCAATAAACATTCCAGCTGATTATATTTTGGCAGAAATTCATAAGCTTATTCTAGAACTCATGGAATTGCAAGGAACCCCCAAATAGCTAAGACAATTTAGCTGTCAGAAATTAGAACTTAACATCTAGAAAAAGAACAAATTAGAATACACACACTTCTCAATTTCAAAACTAACTACAGAGCTAGTAATTAAGACTGTGTGGTACAGACACAGGATAGACAAATAGATCAAGGAAATGGAAAAAACCCATATATTTAAGAACAATTGATTTTGACATGGGTGCCAAGACAACTTAATGTGGAAAGAATAGTCTTTTCAAAAGTGGTGCTGGGGGCTTCCCTGGTGGGGCAGTGGTTGAGAGTCCGCCTGCCGATGCAAGGGACACGGGTTCGTGCCCCGGTCCAGGAAGATCCCACATGCTGCGGAGCGGCTGGGCCCGTGAGCCATGGCCGCTGAGCCCTGCGCGTCCGGAGGAGCCTGTGCTCTGCAACGGGAGAGGCCACAACAGTGAGAGGCCTGCATACCGCAAAAAAAAAAAAAAAAAGTGGTGCTGGAATGACAGGCTACCCACATGTAAAAATAAGAAATTGGACCTCATACCTCATATCATACACAAAAATTGACTCAACATTGATCTATGTATATTCTGGACATTAGTTCATTTATCAGTATACTTATATCAATATATGATTTAAAAATATTTTCCTCCATTCTGCAGGTTGTCTCTTCACTTTCCTGATATCTTTTGAAGCTAAAACTATAAAACTTTTAGAAGGAAACATATGCATAATTCTGTGTGACACTGGAGTAGGCAATGGTTTCTTTGATAGGACACCAAAAGCACAAAAAAAAAAAGAAAGAGAGAGAGAAAAAGAAACAGGACTTCACTGAAATTTAAAACTTTCATACTTCAAAAGACATCATCAAGAAAGTGTAAAAACGACCTGCAGAATGGGAGAAAATATTTTCAAATCATATATCTGATAGGGTCTGGTATCCAAAATTCTTACAAATCAACCATCAATTTAAAAATCAGGCAAAGGATTTGAATAGATATTTCTCCAAAGAAGATATACAATGTCCCATAAGCACATGGAAAGACACTTAGCATCATCAATGACTAAGGAAACACAAACCAAAACCACAAAAAGATGCCACTAGGGTGGGTATAGTGAAAAAGATGGACAGTGACAAGTGTTGATAAGGATGTGAAAAAACTGGAATTTTCTTTCATCACTGGTGGGAACATAAAATGGTACATTTCTTCATTTCCTCAAAAAGTTAGGCACAAAGTTACAATATGACCCAGAAATTTCACTCCTAGGCATATACCTAAGAAAACTGAAAACCCATCAACAAGCTTGTTCACAAACGTTCACATCAGCATTATTCATAATAGTCAAAGAGTGAAAACGGGCTTCCCTGGTGGCGCAGTGGTTGAGAGTCCGCCTGCCGATGCAGGGGACACAGGTTCATGTCCTGGTCCAGGAAGATCCCACATGCCGCGGAGCAGCTAGGCCCGTGAGCCATGGCCGCTGAGCCTGCACATCCGGAACCTATGCTCCGCAACAGGAGAGGCCACAACAGTGAGAGGCCCGCGTACAACAACAACAACAAAAAAAAAAAGAGTGAAAACAACCTACATGTCCATCAACTGATGAATGTGGTATATTCACACATTGGAATACTATACAGTCATAAAATGGAATGAAGTACTGATACATGCTGTAACATGAATGAATCTTGAAAACATTATGCTAGGTAAAATAAGCCAGTCACAAAAGGCCACATTATATGATTCCACATATATGAAATGTACAGAATAGGCAATTCCATAGTGACAGAAAGTAAATTAGCGGTTGCCAAGGACTAGAGGAGGGGAAAATGGGCAGTGACAATTGATGCATAGAGGGTTTCTCTTTGGGGTGATGAATATTCTGGAATTAGACAGAGGTGATGGTTGCACAAGTTATTGAGCAATATACTAAAAACCACCTAACTATACATTTTTAAAGGGTAACTTTCATGGTATGTAAATTATATCTCAATTTTTTAATTATTTGAGGGGAAAAAAAGAAAAAAATGTGTTTGAGACCTTTGTCAGTAAAAAGAGAAAGAAAAACAGCAGGACAGACACTTGGGAGAACCCTCACCTACATGGAGCAGAGAGGAAAAAGAGGCCAGAGAAGCAATCAGAGAGAATGTGGAGTTTATTATGTCCCAGAGAACACCACAGTCAACAGCATCAAATCCCTTTGGCAACTGATTCTGAGTGATGAACACGCTTAATACAAGTCTCACCCAGTCTAAAAGTTCTCTCTCTTACAAAAGAAGCCTGGTTACTACTCCCTCTTCCTTCTCTAGTGTGGGCTAATCCTGCACATTATTGGAAGCAATCAAGCTATCTTCTTTCAAAATGTTCCATAAGTCAGGCTGTTCACTGTCTGATTGACCTTTTCTTCATTAGACAGGCTTAGTAAATATTTCCTCAATAAATTTAATATAAAAAAAAATTTAAAAAAATTTAATATAAATGGGATCCCTTCATTACCAACTTTGACCCTGATCTCATTTCATGAGTTTAGTTATTAAAAGAAAATCTATTCTCTTGACAATCTTATAAAGTAATAATTTTATTACTTTATTATTTTTATGAAGTTATTTCTTTTTTTCCTCTGGACAAGTTCTACTGTAGTTTTCAAAACTACAGAAAACTTTCCCAGAAATAACTAGAAATTTTAAAGTTCTGATCATTTTGATTTTTGCTTTGCCCACACTCATCCAAAGTGGTATTTTATGGAATACATGCAGAACAGAAAGAAATTTTTTCTTATTTTTCAATAATTGTCTAGTAAGTGAAAGCATCTTAGAGAAGAACAGGTGGATGTGTAAATCAGTTTGTCTTGAAACACTTTCCCTGCATCACTTTGTTTTGTTTAATTTTATTTTCTAGGGCATCTGAAAACTACTAGGCTGTTAAGCAGACTGTCTGGTTAGCCAAGACAAAGCCTTGGCACTACTTTGAAATAAGATATGCCAGGTCTACCCTCCTGTATTATGTGACTGGCCTAGTTAGAGGATATATATACACATGATAGTCAGAGAGACATCATCAATATGGATGCTATGGGGTCATATCTCATGAGCAATGTTTCTTGTGGCAATGATGTGCATGCTAAATCGAAAAGACAAAAATATGAAGGATAAAGAATTCTAAAATAAAAACCCAACATATCCAGTGTAATACTAACTTGCACAATTTAGTTGGAAACACCAAGTACGGGCTTAAACTTTCACTCTTTTAAAACTATATTTTATTTTCCAAGAATAATTTCTAAATTAAGTCTTCTATTATTTATTCTATTTATATTCCAAACTTCAGGTTACATTTTTACCTGCTTCCAGTATGATTCCAGTATGATTAATACTTTTTTAAGCCTATATTTTGGCAATATAGAGTTCACAAGGTAAGTACTATCCAGTAATCTAAATTTATGCCTTAGAATCTAGACGTCATCAAGAAACATTTTTATTACAATACTTTTTAACACTTGCATGTTGTCCCATGTTCTATGACCTCAGAAATATCGGGATGAAATGGATACCTATTAAGAGAAACATCAAGTAAATTTTAAGGGAGAAATCCATTTAAATATTTCCACAAAGAACTTGGGGATTTGAATTATAAGGTAGAAAAGGATGGGGGATCAAAGTAATAGGTACTACTAATATTCTGAGAAAGCTACCGTGATACTAGTGGTTCTTCTGTCTACAGTAAGAATCACTACCATTTATGGTGTACCTACCATGTGCCAGATGCTACATATAAATTGTCTCTTAAATTAAATCCTTAAAAAGAATATTATTTTCCCCATTTTACAAATGAGGTGAATAAGGTTTTGTCAACTACTTTGTCCAAGGACACACAACATATGAGGCAGAGTGGGGTTTTGAATCCAAGTTGATCTAATTCCAAAACCTATCCTTTCACTATACTATGATGTCTGTTGTTATAAAGCAGGGTTGCAAACTCAAATGTCAACAGGAGACTGCAATTAAAATAAAATGTATGCAGTGAGTTAAACAAATAGAGGGAAAAAAAAAAAGCAAATAGAGAATAAGGTAGCTTTGCAACCAAGCATACACCTGCCTAACCCAATCTGGCCTCTTGATGTATATTGTGCAAGCATAAGAAAGCAGCCAAACAAAATACATCCACTAGCTACTAATTTTCTAGACACATGTAAAAAAGAAAATTACCATTTAGAAATCAGCAAAAGATGAAAAGCAATCCAAATAAAAAAGTATTTTTTGAAAAATTAGTGGTTTTCATATGAGATGTGTAGGGTTGAAACCAGTTAACACTGAACTAAATAAAATAAAACACTGACTGACTTTTTAAATAACTCCTTTAACTTCTGAATCTTATATACAAACTTGGTAGCAATAATAAACTCTTTACTAAAGCATCACTTAATACTGGTTGTCCCTTACTTTTATATTTAACATTTACAAAGATGTGCTTGAAGGCTGAATGTGTACAAGTCTAAAAATAGATATATATGCTATAATGGTGGTAATATTCTCAGAGTACTAAAAGATATAATCGTATCCCTAATTAAGGCTTTGAGAGCCTGTTACCTGAACCAGCTACTCAGGGAGCAGCAGATAACCCTCAGAGGCACCTCAATAATCTCTGGCCTTGCGAATTAGAACCAGGTATTTCTCCTTCCTACAGGCCTACAGCCCTTCCACTGACCAAGCCCCAATCACCACAAGAATAAAAACTGGGTGGTAAAATGGCAGAAGGATGACAGAAAGGGAATGGCAGGACATGGGGGAACCCTGAGTAGATGGGCACCACTGTAAACAAATTCTAGGCTCTGGCTGTGCGGTGATCCAGGGAAGCACCTGGCACTGTAAAATTTCTGGGAGGCTCTCTCTACAAGTCAGGACGCACTGAAAATATTTAAACTATTGCCAGCCCAGTCACACTAAGCTAAAAAACATTGTGAATGATCTGGGGCAAGAAGTGTCACAATGCAATAGTTCAAAATCATCAAGATTCAGGAAACAGAATATGGACGATGGGGATGCAGAAAGGAATTCAGGAAGTCTATATAATGTTCAGAAATAGGACTTTTATGAAAGTCAAGGCCCACCAAATATGTACTATCATTTTATATACACAAAGAAGGCTACCCATAATGTCAGGTATTATAAGAAGAGATGATACTAGGGAGTAGGTATTTAGGTTAAATAGAATTGTGGATTTATAGATGAAATGCCATTCTAGGCATTCAAAAAATGACTCTGCCAAGGGTCTTATACATTATCACATTTTCCAACCTGTCCTAACTTTATGTTTATTTTATTTTATGTTAATTAGTATCATCTATCTATACACATTCACTGAATCAGGTTTCTAACACTGACATTTTTCACTGTGTTTTTAAGACTAGCATTTACTGGAAAGTCTAATACAAGACCTGTTAAATGCCAATCATCCAAAACTCCATCACTTACTCTTCTAAACAGAATTTCTAAATGGCTCTAAAAAAGTCTAGTACTTTAGCTAACACTAATAATTTAGCCGCTCTAATTTCTTTCAAATAAAAAAGTATGCATCTGAGCACAGCTGACATTCTGACAACAAAAAAAATACATATTCCCTAATCCCATCCACAATTTACTGTTATAACCACCAAAGTTCCATATTAACATTCATATCATATTTTAAATTTACTGTTTACAAGGAATCCACTAAATTAACGCATAACTCATATTCATCCTAGAACTACTTGATATAATAAAATGGGGAAGAGGGCAGAAATCACACAATGCTTACTTAGAGATGAATGATTTTTATAATGTACAAAATGAAAATTAAATTCAGGTAAATGAGAGAAAATTCTCAAAACAAACAATAATTTATATCACTATCATTTCTAAATAAATAGCTTCATTTCTTCTCATTTATGTTTGTGCTTTCAACAGCAAATAGTGAATAATTTGGTGGCTCAATTCCAGTGTTTAATACGCCTCAAATGAAATCATTTTTAAACCTCCAGTTAGAAATTTGGGGACTGCAAGTTTCTATTATAAGGAGTAATTATGAGCTCCCAGCTGTGAAGTAAATATTACCTAAACAGAACTTCTTAAAATACTCTTTGTGGGCTTCCCTGGTGGCGCAGTGGTTGAGAGTCCGTCTGCCGATGCAGGGGACACGGGTTCGTGTCCTGGTCCGGGAAGATCCCACATGCCGCGGAGTGGCTGGGCCCATGAGCCATGGTCGCTGAGCCTGCGTGTCCGGAGCCTGTGCTCCGCAACGTGGGAGGCCACGACAGTGAGAGGCCCGCGTACCGCAAAAAAAAAAAAAAAATACTCTTTGCAATAAAATACCTAGTAATCATTAAACAAGGCAAGAAATATAAGGTTTATGGGGGGGTGGGGGATCAATGAAGCACGATTTTACAAGTTTCTGGAAACTATGAATTCAACTGGCAGATTACTAATTACCAGGAAGGAGAAGCGATCTTGGTTCTAAGATCTCTGTAACAACTTAGATACAGATGTAATAGCACCTAACTAAACTGTTCCCTGCCTAGAAAAAAAGCCCTGTAGCATACACCACAGTCTGCTGAAAGATAGTCATCAGTGGCAACCAGTCATTCACGGGGGCTTTAAGCAGAACTAACAGAGGAAGTCCAACATATTCTGCATAAAAGTAAAAAAAATTAGGCTGGCAAGATGACGGCGATCCAGCAAAATCTGTCTCCTGTGCTATATAAAAGATGTAGGAGGCTGCTTTAGAACTTACTAAAAAAATCTCCTGGAAGACATTAACAGATTTTTTAAAGGTAACATGTAAATTATAACAATAGGATGTCACCACATTTCTAATCTTTTTTTTTTTCCCCCTGGGTTATTATGTACTGAGCTATGTTCTTCAAGGCAGGGAAAAACTTCCTAAAAATGTCGTAAATTTTAAAAATAAAGGGCAAGTTTATCAGGGGAAAAAATGCATAAATTATAATCAAGAAATTTTGTTAGAAGACAAAGCATGCAACCAGATGAAGATGACTCAGAACCGAGTCATTTACATCAGAATGGCATCTATATCCTGAAATATGCTAATGCCCTCTGGGCCCAGAGAAGAATATAGAATCAAGGTCCTATTTCCTGGTACTATATCTAGATTATCTGTCTAAACCCTTGTTTATACTTTATAGAACTAGATTTTAGTGTAAAAAAGACTGAATCAATGAAAGAACCAAAGTGAATGACTATTTCTTTCAACAATATATCAATCAGTCACCAAGACTCAAAATCTGGGAGTTCCTTTCCCTTTCTTTTATGTCATATAATTAATCGATCACTAAAAACTAACTCTTCTCTCAAAATGTTCCTTACTAATTAGCACAGCCTCAGGATATCTCCCTCAAATACTGATTAATTACGTGGTAGGTTTAACATGTGTCCACAAATTCTTTGATATGCCTCCTTCCAGGGGGTGGAGCTTAATTCTCTTCCCCTTGAATAGTGACTTGCTTCTACTGAACAGATTATGGAAAGAGAAAAATAGCAACTTGGCAGTGGAGAAACCTTACCAAGTGATCAAAGTTAACATTACCAGTGGTAAGTCATGTTGATATCATGTATCTCTTTTATTTTTTTTTAAGCCACACCACGCAGCATGCGGGATCTTCCCCGACCAGGGATGGAACCCATACCCCCTGCACTGGGAGCACAGAGTCTTAACCACAGAACCGCCAGGGAAGTCCAATATCATGTACCTGTTGATATGACACAGTGAGAAGGGTTCTTCACAAGTGTGGTATTCTTCCCAGAAAGGCATAAATCCAGTCTAATCATGATAGGACATCAGCCAAACCCAAATTGAAAGACACTGTACAGGATATGTAACTAGTACTCTTCAAAAGTATCAGGTCATGAAAAACAAGGAAAGCCTGAGAAAGCATTACAGATTGGGAGAGACTAAGGAGATATGACAATTGAATGCAACATGATATACTGGATTCGACCTTGGAATAGAAAAAAGGTATTAGTGGAAAAACTGGTGAAATCTGAATAAAGTCTGTAGTTTAGTTAATGGTATTGTATCAACGTTGATTTCTTCATTTTGATTTAAGGTTACATAAGATATTAACATTAGGGGAAGCTAGGAAAAAAACACTTGGGAACTCACTGTACTATTTTTGCAACACATGTAAATCTAAAATTATTTCAAAATAAAGGGGTTTTTTTCCAATTTCTTAACCACATCTTCCCTTACTTTTAGACAGCCACTACCCTAACTCATAACCCTTATCACTATTACTGAGATTGTCCAGATTCCCATGTCTTTAGGATCTGCCCTCTCCAATTTATCTGATACATATCGAAGGATCAATCTTAATTTATACCACCTCCCTATTCAAAAACTACACACTCAAACCTATAAATGACTATTCAGTGCCTCAATATTATTTATCACTAAGCTTATCACTAAAAGGCATCTACAAAACAGCCATACACTGCTTAGCTAACCTTCTATCACTACTAGAGATACTTGCTTTTTTTTTGAATTTTATTTCTTATACAGCAGGCTCTTATTAGTTATCAATTTTATACATATTAGCGTATATATGTCAATCCCAATCTCCCAATTCATCCCACCACCATCACCCCCCACCTGCTTCCCCCACTTGGTGTCTATACGTTTGTTCTCTACATCTGTGTCTCTATTTCTGCCTTGTAAACCAGTTCCTCTGTACCATTTTTCTATATTCCACATACATGCGTTAATATATATTTGTTTTTCTCTTTCTGACTTACTTCACTCTGTATAACAGTCTCTAGGTCCATCCACGTCTCTACAAGTGACCCAATTTCGTTCCTTTTTATAGCTGAGTAATCCCATTGTATATATGTACCACATCTTCTTTATCCATTCGTGTGTCAATGGGCATTTAGGCTGCTTCCATGACCTGGCTATTGTAAACAGTGCTGCAATGAACACTGGGGTGCATGTGTCTTTTTGAATTATGGTTTTCTCTGGGTATATACCCAGTAGTGGGATTGCTGGGTCATATGGTAATTCTTTTTTTTTTAAATAAATTTATTTATTTATTTTTATTTTGGCTATATTGGGTCTTCATTGCTGTGCACGGGCTTTCCCCAGTTGCAGTGAGCAGGGGCCACTCTTCGTTGCGGTGCGCAGGCTTCTCACTGCAGTGGTCTCTCCCATTGTGGATTGCCAGCTCTAGGTGCGCAGGCTTCAGTAGTTGTGGCTCACAGGCTCTAGAGAGCAGGCTCACCAGTTGTGGCACACGGGATTAGCTGCTCTGCGGCATGTGGGATCTTCCCAGACCAGGGCTTGAACCCGTGTCCCCTGCATTGGCAGGCAGATTCTTAATCACTGCGCCACCAGCGAAGCCCTCATATGGTAATTCTATTTTTAGTTTTTTAAGGAACCTCCATACTGTTCTCCATAGTGGCTGTATCAATTTACATTCCCACCAAGAGTGCAAGAGGGTTCCCTTTTCTCCACACCCTCTCCAGCATTTGTTGTTTGTAGATGTTCTGATGATGCCCATTCTAACTGGTGTGAGGTGATACCTCATTGTAGTTTTGATTTGCATTTCTCTAATAATTAGTGCTGTTGAGCAGCTTTTCATGTGCCTCTTGGCCATCTGTATGTCTTCTTTGGAGAAATGTCTATTTAGGTCTTCTGCCCATTTTCTAATTGGGTTGTTTGGTTTTTTAATATTGAGCTTCATAAGCTGTTTATATATTTTAGAGATTAATCCTTTGTCCATTGGCTCGTTTGCAAATACTGTCTCCCATTCTGAGGGTTTTCTTTTCATCTTGTTTATAGCTTCCTTTGCTGTGCAAAAGTTTTTAAGTTTCATTAGGTCCCATTTGTTTATTTGTGTTTTTATTTCCATTACTCTAGGAGGTGGGTCAAAAAAGATAGAGATACTTATTTTTAATCTTTAATCATATACCAATGACAAGTTAAGAAAGTTTTTAAATTCAGTAATAAAACTGGGCAATAATGGAGGACTTTTAAAAAGAAATACGGATTTTGCTTTTAGAAAGATTACAATCTTGTTAGGTAAATAATGGTTATTTGTTTTGTATTTTTATCTTATTTCTTATCACTTTGCCAAACTTTTTAGTAATTTTCATAGGTTTTGTTCAACTGATTCCTTTACTTCCTAAATATCTGATCATATTTGTATAATAAAGCAATCTTATATTTCCCATTATTTGTATCTACTTCTGGCAACGATTAATAGTCTAAATTAATTTTGTTTTTACTTGAAAATAGTAATAACAATTCTCAACAATTACAAATGATGACATTATAAAATGTTGCAGTAAACACACAGCTGACCCAGAAGAGGATAGCTGATCACAGAATTACCAAATCTTATCAACACACCCTAAGAAGCCTCCATGGAATGTTTACTCTTCCTTTTTCCAGGAGGCTTTTTCAGTACATTTTAATGGACAAATAGTTTTCTAACTACCTACCTTAAAAATATTTTAATTATATCCACCAAGTTATTTTATGAATATCAACAATCTGGTTCTAAAGGTTGTATGGAAAGGCAAAAGGCCCAGAATAGCCAACACAATACGGAAGGAACAGAACAAAGCTGGATGCCTGATGCTACCTGACTTGAAGACTCCCTATGATGCAAGAATAATGACACTGTGGTATTGGCAGAAGAACAGACAGATAGATCAATGCATAGAATAGAGAACCCAGAAACAGACCCATATAAATATAGTCCACTGATCTTTGATAAAGGAGCAAAGGCAGCACAATGGAGAAAAGAAAATCTCTTCAACAAATAGTGCTGGAACAGCCGAATATCCACATGTAAAAAACAAATCCAGACACAGATATTACATCTTTTACAAAAATTAACTCAAAATGGATCATAGATCTAACTGTAAAATGCAAAACTATAAAACTCCTAGAAGGTAACACAGAAGGAAACCTAAATGACCTTGGATATGGTGATGTCTTTTTCGATACAATACCAAAGGCATAATCCATGAAAGAGATAAGCTGGATTTCATTAAAATTTAAAACTTCTGCTTTTTGAAAGACAATATAGAGAGAATCAGAAGACAATCCACAGACTAGGACAAAATGAATACAAAATGGTCCAAAGACCTTAAAAGACACCTCACCAAAGAAGATATACAAATGGCAAATAAACGTATGAAAAAAATGCCCCACATCATATATCACCAGGGAAATGCAAA
The DNA here is from genome assembly GCF_039906515.1 of Pseudorca crassidens. Classification (NCBI taxonomy): domain Eukaryota; kingdom Metazoa; phylum Chordata; class Mammalia; order Artiodactyla; family Delphinidae; genus Pseudorca; species Pseudorca crassidens. The sequence continues at coordinate 133,259,687 of NC_090297.1, read as the reverse complement.
TTAAAACAAGGAGATACCACTAACCCCTATACAGGCCCAAACCTGGAACACTAACAATACCAAATGCTAGCAAGGATGTGGAGCAACAGGAACTCTCATTCATTGCTGGTGGGAATGCAAAATGGCACAGACACTCTGGAAGACAGTTTGGCACTATCTTACAAAACTAAACATACTCTTACCATATAAGCCAGCGATTGTACTCCTGGGTATTTACCCAAAATAGCTGAAAACTTATGTCCACAGAAAAACCTGCACATGGATGTTCACAGAAGCATAATCCATAGCTGCCAAAAATTAGAACCAAACAAGATATCCTTCAGTAGGTGAATGGATAAGTAAATTGGGGTACATTCAGACAATGGAATATTAATTCAATACTAAAAAGAAATGAGCTATCAAGCCATGAAAAGACATGGAAGTACCTTAAATACGTATTAAGTGAAAGAAGCCAATTTGAAAAGGCTACATACTATATAATTGCAACTATATGACGTTCTGGAAAAGGCAAAACTATAGAGACAGTAAAAAGATCAGTGGCTGTGGTAGGAGAGGGAAACGAACAGGCAGAGCAGATTCTTAGGACAGTGAAAATACTGTGTATGATACTATAATGATGGATTTATATCATTATACATTTCCCCAAACCCACAGAATATATAACACCAAGAGTGAAACCTTAGGTAGACTATGTGATGTGTCAGTGTAGACTCATCCTTGTAAAAATACACCATTCTGGCATTCTGGTGGGGGGGCGGGGGGAGGATGCATGTGGGGGACAGGGAGTATATGGGAACTCCCTATACTTCCCTCTCAATTTTGTTGTAAACTTAAAACTGCTCTTTAAAAAAGGTCTTAAATTTTTAAAATTGTATTTATAAACACACAATACATATTCATATACTGAATATTATATCTGATTCTTTATAACTGTTTCAGTTGGTTACGCTGCTTCCCTTTCCTTCTTTTCATTTAACCTTATGAGCCAATTAAACCCAAGTATCCATTTTGTCTTTGTAAGTCATCTGACTTCCCCTTTAATTTATCCTTTGTCTCAGTGCTACAGATGTGGGGAAGAGCACTGATGAAAGTCAAGCAAACTGGGGTATAACCTGACTCTGCTTATAACCATACAATTCTCCAAGTTTCAGATTCTGCATCTCTAAAATGAAGTTTAGAGACTAAATGACCTCCCAGTTCTTCCTAGCCCTAACCCTTTACAATTCTCAGTAACAGGTACAAGTAAAATAAATGTGAAGGGATTTGGGGAAGATGATGAAGGCTGCAGACTTGTGAATTTCCCTAAATTTCCCTGTGAAAACAGAACAACTAGGATACCTAAACCAATAATTCACAAACAACATTTATTTAAAAATTAGATAAAGTGAAATTCCCACGAACCTCAAAATATAAGCAAACAAGGCAATAACACCAACAGCTACAAGATGTGTATAACCAAAGATTCTATAGCAACACAAACTGACCTTAAAGTATATTGGCACATATTTTTATGAACATGCAAGAGCCCAGGGAATATAATTTCCTTGAGCCCTTCCTGAAAACAGACTATAAACTGGCACTGCCCAGTAAAAGTCTCTACAATGATGGAAATGTTCTTTCTATGCTATTCAATATAGTAGCCACTAGCCACATGTGACTATTAAGCACTTGAAATGTGACTAGCGTGACAAAGGAACTGAATTTTTAATTTTATTTTAATTAATTTAAATAGCTGTGTTGCTAGTTTTTGGTCGTGCAACTACAGAATGAACATTAGACAACTAAAATGACTGGTATGCCATAAAGACAGGCAATATCTTGGAAAATAGTTTGGCAGATTTTTTAGAGGTTACTTATAGAATTATAATATTACCTGGCAATTCCACTCCTAAGTGTCTGCACAAGAGAAATGAAAACATATGTTTGCACAAAAACTTACATACAAAAGATTATAACGGTGGGACTTCCCTGGTGGTGCAGTGGTTAAGAATCTGCCTGCCAATGCAGGGGACACGGGGTGGAGCCCTGGTCCGGGAAGATCCCACATGCCTTGGAGCAACTAAGCCCGTGTACCACAACTACTGAGCCTGCGCTCTAGAGCCCACGAGCCACAACTACTGAAGCCCACTGACGCCTGCGCGCCTAGAGCCCGTGCTCCACAAGAAGCCAACACAATAAGAAGCCCACACACCGCAACGAAGAGTAGCCCCTGCTCGCCACAACCAGAGAAAACCTGCGCACAGCAACAAGACCCAATGCAGCCATAAATAAATAAATAAATAAGCGAACAAATAAATTTATTTTTAAAAGATTATAGCATTATTCTTTTCAGTTTTTCCAGTTTTATTGAGATATAATTGGCATATAATATTGTATTATATGTTCAAGGTGTACAACAAAATTATTTGATATATGTATATATTGCTAAATGATTACCACAATAAGTTTAGTTAACATCAATCACTTCACACAGCTACAATTTTTTTCCCAGTGGTGAGAACTTTTAAGATCTAGTCTCTTAGCAACTTTCAAATATAAATGCAGTATTGTTAACTATAGTCAATATGCTATGTATTATAAATCCCCAGAACTTATTTAACTTGTAAGTGAATTTTTTACATTTTGACCACCTTCACCCATTTCCCCTATTCTCCCATCCCCCTGCCTGTGGCAACCACCAATCTGTTCTCTGTTATCTATCTTTAGTTTTTTTTAGATTCCACATAAAAGTGAGATCACACAGTATTTGTCTTTCTCTGTTTGATTTATTTTACTTGGACCTTCAAGGTCCATCCATGTTGTCACAAATGGCAGGACTTCATTCTTTTTTATGGCTAAATAATATTTCATTGTATAAAAATATACCATATTAGGTTGTTTCTGTGTCCTGGCTATTGTGAATAATGCTAATGTGAATAATGCTGTGATGAACATGGGAGTACAGATATTTCTTTGAGATAAGATTTTGTTTCCTTTGGATATATACCCAGAAGTAGATTTGCTGGGCCATATGATAATTCTATTTTTAATTTTTTGAGGACCCTCATACTGTTTTCCACAGTGGCTGCACCAATTTACATTCCCACCAACAGTGTACAAGGGTTCCCTTTTCTCCATATCCTCACTAGCACATATTATCTGCCTTTTTGATAAAAGCCATTCTAACAGGTGTGAGGTGATATCTCACTGTGGTTTTGATTTATATTTCCCTGATGATTAGGGATGTTAAGCACCTTTTCATGTATCTGTTGGCCATCTGTAGGTCTTCTTTGGAAAAATGTCTATTTAGTTCTTCTGCCAATTTTTTAATTGGATCGTTTTTGCGTTTTGTTTTTGTTTTTCTGCTTTGAGTTGTATGAGGCAACATTATTGTTAAGAGACATCAACTGGTGAATGGTCAAATGTGATATATCCATATAATGAAATACCATATTGAACAATAAAAAAGAACTAATTACTGATACATACCACAACATGGATGAATTCAAAAATATACTCTGTACTAAGAAGCAAGACACAAAAGAACATGTTTTCTATGACTCCATTTACATGAAATGTCAAAAAAAAAAAGCCAGGGGCAGAAATGGGAAGTGATTATAAATGGGCATGATTAGTGTGTTGCAAGTGTTCTAAAATTGTTATAATAGTTGCATAACTATAAATATAGACATTCATTGAATTGTTTAAAGCTAGTAATATTTTACATTATGTACATTATACCTCAATAAGGCTGTTTAACAAAACAGTCTTGCCAAAAAATCTAAATCAGATCAAGCCCATGGATCTAACTACAAATATTTAGGAAGTGCAGGGGCAAGATGACATGGTAATGACACCACAGGGATGCAATCAGCAAAACTTAGACTGTGGGAAACTGCAAAAAAGAATCAATCCTATTTCTTCAACAAAACATTGCAAGGGGGGGGTGCGGGGAGAAAGAGAGAGAAACAGGAAGAACCTACAAAGTAAAAGAGACTTATGAATATATCAACGATTAAAATGCAGGAACTTATCTGGATCGCATTCAAATAAACTAAATGCAAAATGAAATTATAAAACCAGGGAAATATGAATAGTGATTGGGTATTAGATGATTTTTAAGAAATGATTAACTTGGAGGGATATAATAATGATTTATAGAGTTCTTATCTTTTATAAATACATACTGCAATATTTATGGGTAAAAAAATGTATGGGATTTGCTTCAAAATAATCTGAAGTGTGACTGGGGAGTAAACTGGTATAAATGATTGGCCACGAGTTAATCATCGTTGAAGTTGACTAATGGTCACATGGGACTCATGACACGATTTTCTCCACTTTTGTGTACGCTTGAAATTTTCTATCAAAAAGGTTAAAAATAAGAGAGAGAGATGTATCAGTTTCTATGCCTGCTTAACAAATTATCCCAAAAATTAGAGGCTTAAAAATCACAGTAATCATGTATCACAGGATCTGTGAGTCAGGAATTTGAGACAAGCTCTGCCAGTTAATTCTCACATGGGGTCTCCCAGGTAGTTACAGTCAGACGGCAGCTTAGGCTACATCCAACTGAACATTTGATTGGATATGGAAGATCAATTTCCAAGGTGTCACTCACCTGACTGGCAAGTTGGTGCTACAGCTGTGTACAGTTTTTTAAATCTCTGACACCAAATATATGGTGTCTTTTCCAACACCAATTCCCCAACACCAAGTGTCCAACAATTCAATTCAATTCTGACACTAACTACTCAGGGTTAGCACAGAGCCCACAGGTTAAAAGCTCAGTCCTACAGGACTGCTAGGTACTAGGTACAAGTCTACAGGGGGCCATCCATACGTCTGACCAACTGGCTCTAAACTGGGGGTTCCCACAACCCCCTCTTCAGGTTCAATAATTTGCTAGAACAACTCGCAGAACTTAGGAAAACATTTTACCTACATTTACCGGTTTATTATAAATGATAAACTCAGGAACAGCCCAATGGAAGAGATGCATGGGCAAGGTATGGGGCAGGTGGGGAGGGGAGTCCCTGTGGAACTTCCATGCCCTTCCACACCACCCTCTCAGCAACCCCATGTGTTTACCAATCTGGAAGCTCACCCAATCTCACTGTTCAAAAGCTCCTAAAGAGCTCAATACCTAGCTTCTCCTTCCTTCCCTGGAGGTCAGTTGGTGGGTTGAAAGCTCCCACCTTTTAATCACTTGGTCTTTCTGGTGACCAGCCCCATCCTGAGGCCAACCAGGTGGCCCACCCTAAGTCACCTCACCTACATAAACTCAGATGAGATCAAAAGTGGCTCATTATGAGTAACAAAAGACACTCCTAACATGCAGGAAACTCCAAGGGTCCTAGGGGCTCTATGCCAGAAACTAGAGACAATGACCAAATACATATTTTTACTATACCTCAGCTGGGGTCCTCAATTCCTTTCTAGGTGGGCTTCTCTATAAGAGTACATAGATGTCTTCTGGGTACAATAGCTGACTCCCCCAAGAAAGAGCAATCCAAGCGCCAAATTTGTAATAATGCCTTTCATGATCTAGTCTTGGAAGTTACAAATCATCACTTCCACAGTATTTTATTGGTCACACAAGATTCAGTGTGGAAGGGGACTATACTAGGGTGTGAATACAAGGAGGCTTGGATCATTAGAGGTCATTTTGGAGGCTGGCTACCACACTGTACAATCGATTCTCATTATTTGTAGTAGGTATGTTCTATAAAGTCACTGCAGACACTGAATTAGTGATTACTAGACCATTACTGCTAAGGGAAATAGTCGGTTAAGTTCCTGTGTGCCTCTGCTGACAACATTTTCATCAACTGATCAATATAATCTTGTTTTATGTGTGTTTCTGTTTAAAGCATCTTAATATATATTGTTGACTCACTAACATTGAACTCACAGCCAACAGCACTATAACTCATGCCTCAATGAAGTGTATCTAACATACATGCTTTCTTCATAAAGTATATCACAGCCTTCTTGAGCTCAGGAACACAAGATAGCACTTAAAACACTATGCCTGGGTGCCATTTTAAATAATAAAATCACCAAGAAAAAGCACAAAAATAGGATAAAATGTGGAATTAAATAGACAGCAAAAAGGACACACATTTACAGTATGAGAATTAAAACAAGAAGGTAGAAGGTTGCCCTGTTTGATCTCACCTGGGAACCTGCACATCCGGGAACTCAAATTTTCTGCTGTTCTGCAAATGGCCACAAACGCATCAGCGTATTGATTTAAAATAAAATTTAGCGAGTAGGCAAATTCTCAAACACAGAATCCATGAATAATGAAGCACAATTACATATGGAAAGCACAATTACTTCAAGTTGCACATCCATTTGGGGAGTTTCAGTGATCATCTGCGATTACTAAGTAGTAACTCCTTAAGGAGAATGGTCTAAAATGTAATACCCTACAATGCTTAAGGAGATATAGAGCCAATTAAATGAATCCTTTTTTGACATGAGAAATTTCAGCAAATTTTACTGATACCCCTGAAATTTTAGAAGTAACTAGCTGCTTTTTATTAATATTCATTTTGCCTTTTATTTTTAACCCCAGGTAAGCATCTTGTTCGATGCAGATGTTTATTTTCTTTTCCACTGGGGAATATTTTTGAAGAAAAAAATTTACCAAACTATCCTAATGATCATTTTAGGGTTATAAGCAGTATTTAAAGTATTGTTTCACCTGTAAAACAGAAAATGTACAAAAGACCTAAATAACCTTTTATTCAACCTCCACAACACTAAAAAGCAGGCAAACAAACAAAAAGCACTAATTAAAATATTCCACAAAAAATGTACAGTCATCCCTCGGTATCTGACGGGGGGGACTGGTTCCAGGACACCCCATGGATTCCAAAATCTGCAGATGCTTAAGTACCTTATATAAAATGGCATAGTATTTGCATAACCTATGTACATCCTCCCATAAACTTTAAATCGTCTCTAGGTTACTTATAATACCTAATACAGTGTAAACGCTATGTAAATAGTTGCCTGCAAGGGCAAATTTAAGTTTTTCTTTTTGGAACTTTCTGGTATTTTTTTCCCCAAATATTTTCGATCCCTGGTTGGTTGAATCCAAGGAAGCAGAACCCGTGTATACAGAGGGCCAACTACCATCACCATCTAAGCATAGCTTTATAACTTTACATACAAACTTCACACATTTTGAAACCTAGATACAATAACCTATATTTTTTTAAAAAATCAGAAAGCTACACATCTTTAAAAATGTTGAGCCCATTCAAAGCAAGTGTTCATTAAACCACTGTCACTGTTAACCCGAACTGTATTCAGGAGACATGAATTACTATACTAGCGCTTATACCAGCTTTGGTCAAGCTATTTATCTTCTCAAAACCTCAATTTCCTTACCTTTGAAATATAAAAGTTGACCTGCAATGAGAACACTTCCAACTCTATAATTTTACAATTACTACTTCCTCATAAATTATAAAATAGCAAGAATCCTCAGCCCTTAGAGATCTATATTTAACTGTCAAAACAATTATCTCTAAGACAGCTATGCCTGACACTTCCACCTCGCCAAAGATTACAAAAATCCCCAGTGAAGATATCACTCCTCCCCTACTCACAGATTTTTACAGATCTTACTTCCCTTTCTCTTCCCCTTTCCTCCCACTCCCAAAAGCTCAAGGAAATGTAATATACTGAAAGGTTGAGAGATCCTAAACTACAGTTTAAGAAACAGATGATGATGCTGATGATAATGATGATGAAAGAATTTTGAACTACAAACAATCCCCATAGAAGCAACAAGTATTTATTATTTCTATATCATGATATTTGAATTTAATCCCTAATGTCCCCATTAATATAACAGTAGGTGATATTTTATCTTTTATGGAGAAAATAATCAATGGATTCTTATTTTGCCTTTAAAAATACAAAACAGTTAAGTCCAATAGGCTATAATTTCTTAATTGAATCAGACAACAAAACAAAGCTTTTAATTTTTAAAAACATCTCAGAAAATCTATAAAAGATGAAAAGTTTAAGGAACAAGCTTATCTAATGACCTAATAAGGAGCTAATTTACAATCTAACTCTCCAAAAGAGGACAATACTTTTAAAAATGGGAAAATTACAAGTTGAACCATCTAAAGCAGAAAACAACACTAACAGAACTCACAATGTTTATATACTGGGGTTGAGGCAGTTTCCAAATCCAATCCACTAACAGCCATTCCTAGTCTAATTGTTCCCATTAGCTAACGAAGGAGGATAACCAATGGTCAGACAATAGATAATTAAGAATCAGTGATCCTATTTGCATCTTAAATGTATTATTTTAAGTGTAACAGAAACAGACTGCACTATTTGATCAAATTTGCCTTCCATTTAGGAAGGTGGTAGAAGGAAGGATGATGGGAAAGTGTTTAAGGAGAATATAGCACGATGGTTTTTTTTGTTTTTTTTGTTTTTTGGCTGTGTTGGGTATTTGTTGCTGCATGCGGGTTTTCTCTAGTTGCGGTGCGCGGGCTTCTCATTGCAGTGGCTTCTCCTGTTGCTAAGCACGTGCTCTAGGCGGTGGGCCCCAGATTGCATGGGCTTCCGTAGTTGCCGCACGTGGGTTCTAGGGCATGCGAGCTTCAGTAATTGTTGCACATGGGCTCAGTAGTTGTGGCACATGGGCCCAGCTGCTCTGCAACACGTGGAATCTTCCCAGACCGGGGATCGAAGTCGTGTCACCTGCATTGGCAGGCAGATTCTTAACCACTGTGCCACCAGGGAAGTCCTATAGGACGGTTTTGATTTCATACAAAAAAGAACATCCTTTTTAAAGTGACTGCTTTGTTCCGATGTGTCTCACAGAAAGAACATGGAATCTCTCTTCAAGTGGTACTCAAAATGTTTGGCAAAAAGATAAATTAATGATTAAGGCAAAATATGGAAAAAAGACAGACAGCAAACACCATTAGGCAAATAACAGAAAATTAAGAGATGACACACAGAAGAGAAAGACTGCCATGGTTGAAGAGGCACTGAAAGAAATATTTAGGCTAAGGGAGAAAAACGAGTTAAAACCACAGGAATTTTGCAATTTCTTTTATTGACAATGTGTACAACCATCAGAAACAAAAAAAATCTACTTAAGATACATGTTTAGGGCTTCCCTGGTGGCGCAGTGGTTGAGTCCGCCTGCCGATGCAGGGGACACGGGTTCATGCCCCGGTCCAGGAGGATCCCGCATGCCGCAGAGCGGCTGGGCCCATGAGCCATGGCCGCTGAGCCTGCGCGTCCGGAGCCTGTGCTCCGCAATGGGAGAGGCCACAACAGTGAGAGGCCCGCGTACCGCAAAAAAAAAAAAAAAAGATACATGTTTACTTAATCAGACTTTGGCATGCTCCTTAAGAGGTTAAAACTCCTACAAGTGCCTAGTATGTTCCCTTGTATACATCAAATACTCAAAAATATCTAAGAACATAAACTCTTCCTATCTTTATTCTCCATAACTTAGGAATCGCTAAAAGGCTTCTTACTTTTCATATCTCAATGTAACACATAAATTAATGAATAGTTTAGATATAGCTTATGTCCTAGAATAACCTAGCTCAACAAGCACATTTTTACACTGGTGTAGATCATCCACATGGCAAGATCCTCCCTAATGAAATAATTTTAATTATCTATATTTAAAAGAAGTAAGGAAGGGAAGATGAAAGGTCGGGGGGTGGGGCGGGGGGGAGAGGCACAAGCAAGCACGCACCTAACCATCCCAGTAGTCCCGTTTTTTTCCAGATAAGAGATACAGAAGACAAGTGGAAAATTATAGTAAAAGAAAATGTAATTTGCAAAATTACAAAGGCAATCTCCAAGACTGCCTCAATAAACCCATATATTTACATGCTGATATTCGTTTAAGTGTAGAGTAACAGTTTTAAGTAGCCATGGACAATTCACCAAATTTCTAAACTCTAACCTAGTAAACAGTAAAGAATAAAATAGATAAAACATAGTCGGCCTGTTGATTATGCTTGTAATAAAATGACTGTGTTTAAATTCGCCATTAAGGAGACAGTAACTAAATGGTTTTCCTTTGGACAATTTAAGATGTATATATGAAACTTGCCCCTGAAGGGTCAAAATTAAAAGTCAAAGCAGTTTACCAAGCCTTACTCTTTTTTGTCCCTTCTTTTATCTAATCCCTTACTTATGGTATTATACCCTTTTTAAAAAATGAGTAAAGAAAAAAAAATGAACATCAGAGAAATACCAGTTACTCCAGTGCAGATGCTTATGGTAAACTAACAACTCAATCATTTTATGGCTAGTCTGGAAAATGAAAGCCACATCACTTCAGGAATAAAGTTGCTCAGTAAAGTGAGCTTTCTCCAGCTGTACATTATGCACACAACATTGTTCTCTTACTGCATCTCAGACCACCAGGGAAAAAACATCTTGCTTTGTATAATCTCATTTATTTGCCAAAGGGAGTCTGTGAGCTTATATATATTTTAATAGATTGTTCATATTCACTTACCCATTTTACTGCTTTTATAAACAAACTTAAGGAGAGTAGAATGGAAGGTAAAGGTGAAGACAAAATATCCAATCATCCTAATACAAAAGTTCAAAATAAAACAATGAGTTATTTACCATAAGCATCTACTTTTGGCATAACCAATTCAAAGGAAGATTTAATTATAGCTATAATGTGCAACTTTATAAATAATCCAAGTTGTATGGAATAAATGAACCAATCTTAAGAAAACTGGAAACAGCCAAAGGCTACTGTTAAAAGAAAGCATTTTATGCTATTAAGTGACTTTGGCATTCATACCAAGCCTTTATATAGACATCTCCACCCACAGGTTAGCCTGACATTATGCCATGCTGAGACTAGGTCGGTGTGGGAAAGGTTACTGCCATCTATCACTGTGAAAATTAATAGCTTTGTAATAGTTGAAGAAATAAAGGTATGGCACAGCAACCTCATAGCAAATATAATTTGCTACCAAAAAAGCGTAGGCAAAATCCATTCATAACATTCCCTTCCCAAGTCCACCTACAAGTTAATTCATTATTCAAATGCCAAAGACAGCAGCAGGCACACATACTCAGCCAATAAGTCACCATTATAAAAGCTGCATAAACATTTCCAGCTCAATCATCTAAGAATAACAGAATGAGACAGGAACATGTTTCCCAAGTATCTCAGCAATAAAACTTGCAACAGCTTTGAAAACATGATTGCATGCAAAAATAGGCACAACTAATATTTTTTGAGTGTCTCATGGAATAATTTATATATCCCAAGTTCTCTCTAATTTTCTTTTTGAACTTCAGAAAACAAAGAATGAAATCTAACTAGAATTGGTATGCACATAACAGCTAAACAAAGCTTGCAAAGGATAATGTCAGAATCCCCTTAGGACTCCAGAGCTTGAGTATGAAGAGTAAAAATAAGAAAGATTATTCCTCTCTATAGTGAAAAATCAAAGTATAATCTGTCTTATTTCCCAGAAGTACCTTTTTAAAGCCCTCTGAATATATGTCCATGGCAATCGTCCATGTTCCTTCCAACAAGGAATTCATAAGAAAGACCTTGCCAATAGATGACTAAAATTAATTTATTACAAACTTGCAATAATCAACAGAATTTTCAGAATTACCTATTGTATCTTAGTAGAAACAGAAGCTATTATTTCCTTCTCTATGGTAGAGAATGCTACTTTCCTATCCAATACGCACTCTTCCTTCCTTAATAATGGAGCCCCAATTTTATTTAGGGCAGTAATGTATCTAGTTTACTTTCTCTTATAGACAGGTGTGGCCACATGTTTAAATTCTGGCTAATGAGATCACGTGGAAATGTTGTGTGGGACTTTCTGGAAAGGTTACTTATATGTAATTGGTTCAAGTGAACAGTGGAGTCTTTTGGTCTTATCCCCTTCTTTTTTTTTTTTTTTTTTTTTAGCGGTACGCGGGTCTCTCACTGTTGTGGCCTCTCCCATTGCGGAGCACAGGCTCCGGACGCGCAGGCTCAGCGGCCATAGCTCACGGGCCCAGCCGCTCTGCGGCATGTGGGATCTTCCCGGACCGGGGCACGAACCCGTGTCCCTTGCATCGGCAGGCGGACTCTCAACCACTGCGCCACCAGGGAAGCCCTAGAAAAGGTATTATATAATCTTAAAATTATAAATAAATCAGCCAACCATGGTTGTTATATTTTTAATAGATATTAAAAATAGCTAACACATATAGCATTTATTACGTAGCAGGTACTAAGTGCTTTATGTATATACTAACTAATTTGATACTCAAAAGAACACTTTGAGGTAAGTACTGTCATCAAATCTCTGAAGGTGGCTAGTTGCTATGATCTTACCAGAAGGTATCAACAAAAGATTTTCAAATAGTTTCATCTCTATTGTCATCTGGCTAACAGTAAGACATAGCAATCATAAACATACATCCCAACTTCAGAGCACTTAGAATATGAAAAACAAATGTTTGCAGTTCAGAATCAAAGGAAACAGGGCATTTCCATTCCATCCAGAGATAAGGGAACTACGGAATAAGAAGGTCCTGCTATTTGCTCAGGGTTATGTGACCACAACTCTCCATTCTGAAAAGAGACCAACAGAGATGTCTGTGATGCAATATAGAGAGAACATGCATGATAAAGTCAGTTCTAATTCAGGCAACTATTCTGAAAAAGTATTCTGTAAAAAACTTTTACAGCTGCGATATATCCATATGAGGCATGAAAGAACCACAATTATGACAGCCATGTACAAGAGTATATGATATCGTTCATCTGACAAAGTAAAGGAACTTAAGGAGAATTAACTCATGAGTTTAGAACTGGTTATCAGTTGTTATTCTCCCCTTTTTGTAAAGGTGGCCAAAAGATCTTCAGATTCCAGATTCCCTCCCTGTGTAGGCAAATGCAGACATCGATCACCATTTTTCTATTCCTACAGTAATGTGAATGCTTAACTGACATATCTAAAAATATTTAACCTTCATGTCATTCACATGGAAAACTTGTGAAAAACATAAAAGTGACAGAAAATTTACATTAACCAGCTTTAGGAGATAATATATAAATTTCCTCCCAACTGAATCTTGCCAGTGACTTTACTCTCTAGGACTATATTTGGGATCTTACTTAAAGGACGTAACAAGTAGATGCAATGCATATACTCGACTGACACTGGTTTGGAAAAATCAATTGCAAAGGAAACTTTGGGGTTAATCAGCTCACTAAAAAAAAGATGAAAATTTATTGAAATGTTGGGAGAGCTAAAAAAAAGGCAAAGTAACATTAAGTGTTCAGACAATGGTAGGTGCTAAATGGTGGGAATTTAACTTTTTTTGCTTATCTAAATATTTAAGTAAAATATAAAGTATGTATGCATTTTATAATTTTCAACAACACACCTAGATTACTTCTATAATAATAAAAGGGTTTTTTTTTTTTTAAAGGAAGGGAACAAAAGGAAAGAAAAGAGAAGAAAGAAGGAAGGAGAAGAAAAGAAAGAAGGAAGATAGAGGAGGAAGGGGAAGGAGAAAAAGGGAAGAAGGGAAGAAAGGAATGGAAAAGGAAAGACAGACATGGATTCAGAATTAGACAGACCTGGTTCAAATCCTGACTGCATCAGTTAAGAGATGTGTGACTATGGGCAAGTTACTCAATCCTTTAACTTCAGTTTCTAGAGAATATCACCTGTGTTATAAAAATGTTTATAAGGATTAAATAAGACAATTAATTATTATCTAACACTAAAGATTCATTAAATATTAGTCATTTTCTTCCTCTTCCTTCTCCATAGTTAACAGAAGGTGGGAAAACAAACTCAGCTCCTCTCCTGAGCGCTTCTGGAAAGTGTGGAGTGGGAGAGAAGCGAAAGCATCTCTGTTTCCACAGTGTTTTTGGCAATCCAGAAGAGGAGAAATGGTGGGAAAAAAACTGTACCTGCTACAGACACATTATATATTTTTACTTAGTTTAAAAAGTATTTGGTATTGGTTTAAACAAATCATCATAGTCACAGCCTTGATATTTTGGCCACAAACAAATCATTTCAAAAAATCCTTAAGTCTGCTACTATCTTGAAAGTCAAAATAGGTGACTATTTGAAAGCATCAGTCAGCATCTAAGGCTGACTCTTCCTAAAAGCAGTGACAAGATTCTTCCTTTCAAAGTTAACAGAGGTTAATAAATTAATCACCAATATTATTCCCTACTATATATCCCAGATGCATAGCAATAGAATATTGCTGGCATGAAGAGAAAAAAGGGATGGGAGTATATGTGCCTTCGAAGTGTTCCAGATAATCTGCTTAGCCAACAGTAAAACAGTGCAGCACTCCACAGAAAAACAACAGAGGGAGACAGCAGAATTCACTTCAAATGCTCAATTCCTAACTTCCTTAAAAATGCAGTAATGGGAAGAAAGAGGACAGAGGAAAAAATAACTTCAATTCTGGGAGCAGAAACAGAACAGAGAGGAGGGGGAGAGTCTATCTCAGTCCCTGCAGTTATTTTAAAGTTCTTGCTGAGAAAGGATCTTAGATGTACATGGATCTCCTCTAGAAAATTTTATTCACTGGATTTTAAAAAATAAAAAAACCTTGAAACCAAGTAATAAACATTAGATTCTCAGATTCTGAATAATAAAAGAAAATTAAATCCTTCTTCTGGGATTAACTGCAGCCTACTGTCTCAAAATTTGGGAAATCAGAGTTGCAGCCCCTGAGGATTTAAACTCTCCAATGACTCCCACTACACTCAGAATTAAATACAAATTAATGCTTGCTGCAACCTCAAAGAGCTTTAAGAGTTGGCTCCTACTAAGTTCTCCAATCTTATCCCCACTCTGTGCAGGCACCAAGCCTTTGATTAGTTCTCTAAACTGTCAAGCTCGTCTCCACCTACAGCCTTGCACACGTTACCCCCACTGCCTGGACAGAGCTGGACCTTTAGGTCTCAGTTTAAACATACCTCCTCAAAGAAACCTTTCCTGACTGCCTTAAAATGAAGGTAATTAAAATTTACTGAGAATCTAAGAAACACGGGGCAACCCTTTACATGATTTCCACTTAATCTTCACTATAAACCTCAAGAGATTGGTACTGTTCTTATAGATGAGAAAACAGACTCAGAAATTAAATTGCTGGTCCAAGTTCACATAGGTAATACAAAACAAAGATTCAAGCCTGAATTTGTCTAATCCCAAACCCACAATCTTTCTGCTGTACTATATTGCCTCTCTGTTTAAAGAGAAACTACCTTACTAGGAAGAAATGTTTAATTAAATACAAAGTACAAAAAGGATCGTAGTTTACATAAAGATCTATAAACTGACAGTTGGGATAATTAACTCTATTCAGAACTCTCATTTGGTATCTGTATTTCTTTTATATTAGCAATTAGCTAACTAGGATCATTAAAGGGAGAATGGCTATTTTTCCTAAGACTAAAAGAGTTCATGAGATATATTTAAAATGTTGCTATTTCTCTTCTATATTTTATACAGTTGGTATAATAGGCAAATCAAGTAATTAAATTACCTGAATACCTGAGTTTACACTAAAGAGTTCAACTAACACACACTCAGGAACAGCACATTTTTTGTTAATGAAGGGAAGATTTTTTAGCATTCTCCAATTAAACTTAATAAATTGAAACAATATGAGGAAAAGTTAATTTGAAAAAATTCACAAGTACTCTGGAAATACATTTTATCTTCGTTTCTTGTTGTTTATATAAATGCCTAACTTTCCCAACTAGTACTACAAAATCCTAGAGGGCAGAGTCTTTAACCTATATATATCCATAATACCTTGCAATGGAACAACTCAAAATATTTTCTAATGCCAGATATTAGGGAAAAAAATTTTGTTTTATATCCCCTATGTTAGTTTTAAAATATGTCCACAAATTCCTTAGCATTCCTCCCATTAAAATATGAAGCCTAATTCTCTCCCCTTGAGGGTGGGTTGGCTTAGTAACTCCCTTCTAAAGAAAAGAATAAGGCAGAAGTGACAGTATATGATTTCCAAGACTAGGTCACAAAAGGTACTGCAGCTTCCTCCTTGCTCCCTCTTTTGAATCACTCACTCTAGGGGAACTAGCAGCCATGTCCTGAGAACATTCCAACAGCTCTACAAAGATGTCCACTCTGCTGGGACTAAGGCTTCCTGCCAAGTGAGGAAGTAAGGCCAGTGAGGAAGTGAAGTCTCCTAACAGTCATGTGAGTGAGCCATCCTCCAGCCCCAAACAAGCTTTCTGATGATTACATCCTGGCTAACATCTTGACTACAATGTTACCACACCCTGAGCCAGAACAACCCTGCTAATCAGCTCCTGAATTTCTGGTCCACAAAACTGTGTGAGAGAATAAGTGTTCATTATTGTTTTAAACTGCTAAGTTTGGGGAGGTGGGGGGATGTTATGCAGCAATACATAAAGAATTAAGAAATCTCTCAACTGTTAAAATCCTCTTATTGATACCAATAAACATCTGCTTCAACCTTTTTCCTTTCCCAACATTCATCAGAATCCTGGGGAGCAAGGTAGCTATTTATTTAGAAAAGGTCCTCCCACATGATCCTGTCACACTTCTCCCTGATTTGACAATTACTGATAAAGAACATAATTATCTGAAAATAAATGAAATGCCCTTTAGATGTTGAGTACAGTAAGAAAGATAAGAGGATTTGTCAGACTTAGCACCCAGGTTCTCCCAGGACTTTCCTAACTGGTATGATTTATCTAAACCTCAGAGGGATTCCCCCTACTCTCTCTTTCACATGAGCCCTATGAAAAGGCTTTCATAGGGAGCAGGGCAAGAGCCCTACGCATAGGGAAGAGAGCATGAGCCCCACCAGAATTCTTATGGAAACTCTAATACATTAAAGTACCTAATTACATATAAGACAAATTTTCAAAGTTTTGTTAGATAGTAAGTTATAGAACAACTTAAATTACTACCCCTCCCACCAAATATGCCCCCAACCTCCTCTAAAAACCAACAACAACAAAACAAACAAACAAACAAAAAAAGACCAACAGGGAGGTGTTTTCTGGTGGCACTTTTTTAAGTGTGAGAAAAGTAAATACCCTCTTTGCACACATGCCACATTCAAGTCTGTCCTGCTGCTCATAGAACTGTCAGGTTTACTCATGGCTGATACAACAAGACGAAAGTGATCATAGAAAGGCAGGTGACAGGCAGTTTCGTTTCATGCCATTTAGAACTTAGAACACCCCCCACACCCCTACAAAAAAAAAAGAAAGCAAAATACAAGACTGAAGCTATTTCCTCAGGCAAGTTTATGAAGGGGTTGGAAGTAAGGAGAGGAAAAGAATGGATACAGTAAAAGGATGATGGCAGACAGAGCACTGAGCACTAACAGACACCAAATTGTACTCTTAGCTCATGGATCTCACTTCCTTGCCCCAATCAATATTCTGTTATCTAAATTTCCGAATTGCAAAAGATGAATGAAAGTAACATAAAAGATGTACAAATCATACAGTTATAGCACTCATCCTCCAAACCTCAAGAAAAACCCATCCTGCTGTTCAAATTCTATCTCTGAGTTAAATACCCAGAGAGATTTCTCCCTTACTTTAAACAGCTATCACTCATCAATTCATCAATTCATCACTGGGGAACTGCTTCTACTATAGTATTGAACTGTTACTTAAAGTTATTGTTATTTACTTTTTTAAGCATTTATTTATATTGTGAAAATAAAACAAGCTCATAGCAAAAATTTTAGAATACAAAAAGTTCTCCCACATCCAGACCCTAGTTCTATTCACTAGAGTTAATGGATACATCAATGATGTATCAAAATGACACATAAGTTTCCTGTGTATCCATAAAACTGGAAATTATTTACTTTTCACATACTTGTATTCTGTTTCCTTCTGAAGAAAGAAGCTATGCTTTATATTTATTTGCATCCTACCCAGCACCATGCATACAGTAGAAAATAAATATTTGTGGATTTGATTTGTTACTAAAAAGTACCTATTGTTCATTTATTCCCAGAATTGACCATTCCAATAAACAAACTTGCTTGTTTGCATACATTTCATATAACCTGAAATGAATAAATCTACAAAAATCATGTCGTAGTGCCAAGAAGATAACTGGAACAAAAAATATAAGTTATGTTTAAACACAATAATGAAGTATTTGATCCTTCTGGAAAAAAATCTTGAGTGTCCCACAAGACATTTTACTGTAGTAACACTCTGCATCTTTGGAGATAATTTATCTTGCAATTTATGTTATCCTGATTTATGATCTACTCACTTTTAGATTAGAAATATTAACAAGGTTGTTTACCTGATGTTCAAGCCTACAGAAGATTAGAAAAAAAAATGAGGGATAAAAACAAGTATGTTTGACCGTAGTAAATTATCAAAAGAAAAAAAGAAGAAAAAGAAGCCATAAAATGAGGAAACAAAAACTAGAAAAGCAGATGTACAGACCCCCCCCCAAAAAAAGAATAGCCAAATTGGGATTTTAATACAGGAATAAACAGTCTTACTGAGGGCATTCTAGTACTATATAACTGCTGATTTTTATAAAGATGTAGAGGTAATGCTGCATAGTGATTAAGAGTTCAGACTCTGTGGTCAGACTGCCCAGAATTTACAGTAGCATTCTGCCACTCACAACTCATGTGACTGGCAAGTTACAATTATTTTACTGCCCTGGGGGTGATTCAATTAATCCTTAGTCTAAAGATACTAATACTTAATTTGTGTGCTAATGAGAAAATAAGATAGTTGATATAAATGTTCAGCCAAGTTTCTGAAAAACACCATCACCATCACCACTCCCAATGGTTAAATAAAAATAACGAGAATGTTAAATTAAGTTTGGTGTTTACTTTCTAAGAGGGCAAGAAAATGAACTTGAATATTCCCATCCAAGAAGCTTGCCGTTGAAAGGATCTTGGCACTTAGCAGGTTATAATCTAATTATATGGAAATTTAATTATACAAATCCATCTCATAACCTAGCAAAACAAAATTACAAATATTTTATTTTTTAAGTGCATAGAAAGAAGGGAGGGAGGAAAACAGGAAGGAAGGAAAGATATGACAGGAAAAGCGAAGTCAGAAGATCAAAATTAACATTTGATTATACCTGCCCAATAAGGTAAAGAAAAAATCTTTAACCTTGAGGTTTATCGCCAAAGGTAACACCCAAAGACTGGACATAGATCAGACATATTGTAAATGACATATGGCTTCCTTATATTTCCCATATGATAAACTATTCAAGTCAACATACACTGTAGTCAAGACAGTATTCAAGATTTAACTTGTATAAAATATACAAAAAAAATAAGAATACATTCTATCTCTCACACAGAGGTGATGTGGTTGAGGTTACATAAGATGTTTTAGGAAAAAAAAAATGCTCTTTCATATGCCAAAATAATAACTGTGGCCCTGGCCCCCATCCCCCGCCGCAGCCGGTGGAGCAGGCTAAATTTGGTTGCTTGCTGGCCTTAACACATGCCTCCAAATTACAAAACAAGATTTACTACTAGGTACACGTCGGAAGAAGCAGGTGTTAATACCACTGGAACTTTGCCTTGCAAATTATTTACATAATCTGGCCGTGTGGAGGACTGGCTCTGGCTGCTCCAGTCAGGCATAAGGGCTGTGCCACTGAGGTGGGAGAGTCAAGTTCAGGACACTGGTCCACAAGAGACCTCCCAGCTCCACGTAATATCAAATGGCGAAAATCTCTCAGAGATCTCCATTGCAACAAAAAGAATAAAATACCTAGGAATAAACCTACCCAAGGAGACAAAAGACCTGTATGCAGAAAATTACAAGACACTGATGAAAGAAATTAAAAATGATACAAATAGATAGAGAGATATACCATGTTCTTGGATTGGAAGAATCAACATTGTGAAAATGACTATACTACCCAAAGCAATCTACAGATTCAATGCAATCCCTATCAAACTACCACTGGCATTTTTCACAGAACTAGAACAAAAAATTTCACAATTTGTATGGAAACACAGAAGACCCTGAATAGCCAAAGCAATCTTGAGAAAGAAAAACGGAGCTGGAGCAATCAGGCTCCCTGACTTCAGACTATACTACAAAGCTACAGTAATCAAGACAGTATGGTACTGGCACAAAAACAGAAAGATAGATCAATGGAAAAGGATAGAAAGCCCAGAGATAAACCCATGCACATATGGTCACCTTATCTTTGATAAAGGAGACAAGAATATACAGTGGAGAAAAGACAGTCTCTTCAATAAGTGGTGTTGGGAAAACTGGACAGCTACATGTAAAGGAATGAAATTAGAACACTCCTTAACACCATACACAAAATAAACTCAAAATGGATTAAAGCCTAAATGTAAGGCCAGACACCATCAAACTCTTAGAGAAAAACATAGGCAGAACTCTCTATGACATAAATCACAGCAAGATCCTTTCTGACTCATCTCCTAGAGAAATGGAAATAAAAACAAAAATAAACAAATGGGACCTAATGAAACTTAAAAGCTTTTGCATAGCAAAGGAAACCATATACAAGATGAAAAGACAACCCTCAGAATGGGAGAAAAAATTTGCAAATGAAGCAACTGACAAAGGATTAATCTCCAAAACATACAAGCAACTCATGCAGCTCAATATCAAAAAAAACAAACAACCCAATCCAAAAATGGGCAGAAGACCTAAATAGGCATTTCTCCAAAGAAGATATACAGAGTGCCAACAAACACATGAAAGAATGCTCAACATCATTAATTATTAGAGAAATGCAAATCAAAACTACAATGAGCTATCATCTCACATCAGTCAGAATGGCCATCATCAAAAAATCTACAAACAATAAATGTTGGAGAGGGTGTGGAGAAAAGGGAACACTCTTTAACTGTTGGTGGGAATGTAAATTGATACAGCCACTATGGAGAACAGTATGGAGTTTCCTTAAAAAACTAAAAATAGAACTACCATATGACCCAGCAATCCCACTACTGGGCATATACCCTGAGAAAACCATAATTCAAAAGGAGTCATGTACCATAATGTTCATTGCAGCTCTATTTACAATAGCCAAGATATGGAAGCAACCTAAGTGTCCATCAACAGATGAATGGATAAAGAAGATGTGGCACATATATACAATGGAATAATACTCAGCCATAAAAAGGAATGAAACTGAGTTATTTGTAGTGAGGTGGATGGACCTAGAGACTGTCATACAGAGTGAAGTAAGTCAGAAAGAGAAAAACAAATAATGTATGCTAACACATATATATGAAATCAAAAAAAAAAAGAAAGAAAGAAAATGGTCATAAGAACCTAGGGACAAGACGGGAATAAAGATGCAGACCTACTAGAGAATGGACTTGAGGATATGGGGAGGGGGAAGGGCAGGCTGGGACAAAGTGAGAGAGTGGCATGGACATATATACACTACCAAACGTAATATAGATGGCTAGTGGGAAGCAGCTGCATAGCACAGGGAGATCAGCTTGGTGCTTTGTGACCACCTGGAGGGGTGGGATAGGGAGGGTGGGAGGGAGGGAGATGCAAGAGGGAGGAGATATGGGGACATATGTATATGTATAACTGATTCACTTTGATATAAAGCAGAAACTGACATACCACTGTAAAGCAATTATACTCTAATAAAGATGTTAAAAAAAAAGAAAGAAAATAAAAATAAGTGTGGCCCTGAGGAATATTTAAAAGCAAATGTCCCTAAAACAGAAAAGAAACTTAATTAAGCATTTTTCTTTTGACTTTTATCCTCTGAAAGTTGTATGATCTGCCAATTATCAATCACATATTACTGGTATTGAAATTTGGGTAGAAGTCAATAAGCAGAGACCCAGAATGACAATAAATAAAGAATGCAGGGACTGATCTTTTAAACAAATCATGTTTAATGTGAGCCATAATTTAAAATGTGCTATACTTCTTTTACAAATTGCCCTGACAAATTTGGATATAATACAGAAAAGACCTGTTCTATATTTGAAATAAAGATTTTCCTTCTTCCGTTATGCAAATGTCCATATCCTATAAAAAGCAAAGGGCTATAATACTGGTACTTATATTAATGCTAAAATATAAATCTTGCTAATGAGCCATAATAGTTTATTTTAATTATTCTAATTTACTGTGCTGAAATAAAAAGAAAAAAATGTTTCAATGTACGTACAACATATCAAAAATTCACTAACAGTCTTACCTTATGTTCCATTATTTTTCAACAAAGATGCTAAGATCATCTGATGAGGAAAGGACAGTTTTTTTAAACAAATGGGGACAGGATAATTGGATATCAACGTGAAAAAAAATGAATATAAAGAATTTTACCTGATACCATATATAAAAATTTACTTACAAATGGCTCAAAGACCTAAATTTAAGAGCTAAAACTACAAAACTTCTAAAAGAACCATAGATCATCATCACGACCTTAGGTTAAACAAAGAGTTCTTATACAATATATGATACCAAAAGCCTAATTCATAAAATTAAAAAGTTGACAAACAAATTCACCAAAATTAAAAACTTATACAGTTCAAAAGACATTATAATAAATAAAAAGACAAGCCACAGACTGGGAGAAAATATCTTAAAATCACATATTCTTAAAAAGACCTTGTATTCTGAATATATCAATAATTCATAGAACCCAATAATAAGATAACCCAATTTAAAAATGGGCCAAAGATATGAATTAACATTTCACTAACAAAAAGATATAGTAGTGTCTAATAGGCATTTAACATCATTGGTTATCAGGAAAATGCAAATTAAAACCACAGTGAGATACCACTTCACACCTACTAAGATAGCTATACAAAAGACACACATACACACGCACACACACAAAGAAAATAAGTGTTGGGGAGGATATGGAGAAATTGGAAGCCTCATACGTTGCTGGTGGGAATGTAGAACAGTGCAGCTGCTTTAGAAAACAGTTTGGCACTTCCTCAAAAGGTTAAACATAGAGTTATCGTACAACCCACCCCTTCCAACTGTAGGTATATACCCAAGAGAACTGAAAACATAATAACAAAAAACTTGTACATGAATATCCATAGCAGTATTAGTCATAATAGCCAAAAGGTGGCAACAATACAAATGCCCATCAATTAATGAATCAATAAACTGTGATACATCTATACAATGGAACATTATTCAGCCATAAAATGAAATATGAAGTACTGATTCATGCTACAACATGAGTGAACCCTGAAAAGATTAGGGTGAGTGAAAGAAACCAACCACGCATTATATGATTCCATTTATATGAAATATCCATAAAAGGCAATTTAGCTAGTCAGAAAGTAGATTAGTGGTTATCTAGCACTGGGAGTGGGAATTAACTGCAAACAGATACAAGGGAACTTCTGGGGGTGATGGAATTGTTCTAAAATTGGACTGAAGTGACAGTTGCACAGCTGTATAAATTTACTAAAAATCAGTGAATTGTATAATTACAATAAGTGAATTTTATGGTAAGCAAATTACACTTCAGTAAAGCTTTTTACAAAAAAGATATACCAAAAAAAACTGTGTTATGTTTCAAATTACATAAAATGAGTCTCTTCTTTCTGTTATAATGTTACCAATATGAGATACTGAGTAATTCACTTAATCTTTACAATAAGCTAGACTTCTATTACTATCTCCATATCACAGTCCAGGAACCTTAGACACATGAAGATTAAATAACCTGTTATTCAGTTAATAAACTGCAGAACCAGGATTGGAACTCTAGTTTATCTGACTTCAAGTTACAAACTTGATAGGTACTTCATTTGTTTATAAAATGCAATAAGCATTTTCTATATGGATCAATGTTTTTAATCCTGTGGTTTTCAACAGGAGAAATTCTTTAGATCACTGAAGAGATCATAAATACCTAAGAAGTGACATAAAAAGAACACTTCATCAGGGTCAGAAGGCCCAAGTTGATAAACCTTATGTAAAAATGAGAACTGAACTAGGTTGTCTCTCTAAAATAAAATGCCTTTCAGGGACTTCCCTCGTGGCACAGTGGTTGAGAATCTGCCTGCCAATGCAGGGGACACGGGTTCGATCCCTGGTCCGGGAGGATCCCACATGCCATGGAGCAACTAAGCCCGTGTGCCACATCTACTGAGCCTGTGCTCTAAGAGCCCATGTGCCCCAACTGCTGAAGCCCGCGCACCTAGAGCCTGTGCTCTGCAACAAGAGAGGCCACCGCAGTGAGAGGCCCGTGCACCGCAATGAAGAGTGGCATCCGCTCATCGCAACTAGGGAAAGGCCACGCGCAGGAACGAGGACCCAATACAGCCATAAATAAATAAATATATATATATATATATATATATATATATATATACACATACATACATACATAAATTTTTTTAAATGCCTTTCAATTCTGTTTCACAAAATAAAATGTCTTCTGAAGAAAACAGACACTTTCACCATAGGTTTTCTATAGCTTTCTGTAACATAGCCACCATGGCAATCATTTGTTCCCTCCTAATTTTTTAATGTGCTTTAGTAGGTAGGGTAGAGAGGCACTGCTCTCTGTCTGGCCCTCTCTTCCATTAGTCATTCATTGCAAACTTCTATTCTTTAGGAACAAAGTAACAATGCCAGAATTCAACTGAAGTTATGTACAATTGTCCTGATCAGAAATTGAAGGGGAAATGTTTATGGGCTAGGGAAATGTACATAAGAAAAGTCTATATTTGAGAATAAGTATTGAGCAAAGAAAAGCAAATGTACTAAAGGCCTTTTATACAAAGATCACCACTATAGGAACTTATCTCTAGCCTAAAAGTAACAAAGTTACAAAATGTAATGTTCATTCCATTTCCTCTGTGTCTTAAGTTTCATATATCTATGCATCTTAAATGAAGTTCCAAAGAGATGTGTTCTTCCCAAATAATCTATGCTTGAAATTTTAAAAATCAGAGAAAGCACTATCAATGACTCAAAGGAATCAGTTTTACTTACTATTTGGGGATGAAAAAAATTAATGCTATTTTTGTTATTCCCACAGTAAAAAAAGGGACTAAAACTTCCTTGTGTCTTTAATGCTTCCATTTCAGAATAGAAAGCATTTTTTTTTATGCTGCCTAATTTTTAAGAGGCTGTATATCTCACTAAAACTCAAGAATGATTCAAAGTCAAGAGAAAATGTTAAACATACTTAAATATAGTATCATTAAGTACTGGATAATAGTGATTGTTAGAAAGAAAGTTACTTTAAAAACAAAAACCTTTCTTAAGTATCTTCAAACCACTCTATCTTCCTATCTGTGACACACTGTGGAAATAAGAAAACTAATAAGAGTAGAATCAACCTATAATCTTTGGGTGACAATGTGACTGAGGGCAAAAGAAGCTATCTATACAATGAAGGACCAAAGAATGAAAACCATTCTTAATCCTCCAGCTGCTCTAAGTGGATGTTTGCCTCCCTTGAGGCCAGGCCTCAATCAAACCACTGAGTCAGATTTACTCAGAGTCATGAGGAGGCAGACTGCACATGACAGCATGCTGTGTAATGCATGACACAGACCTGAAGTTTTTTGTTTGTTTGTTTTTGACATACATTTAGACTTTATTACAGTACCTATGGAAGAACCAAATTTAAGCATTCTTTGTTCATATTTTCTGAAATATCTTACAAAGCCCTCACATAATTTTTTTTATAACATTTAATTTACCAGGTTCTCTTCTATAGCAAATGAGAATAATTAGCAAGTGTGATGATGCCATTTTCCAAGTTTATCCAGACAGCTGAAGCTTTCAGGATCAAGCTGCATTCGCCAAAATGACCGCATTCTCTTCTGCCGTGTTGCTCTCTCCCCCACTGCAGAGCCTTTGCTAAGTTACATGCAGATCGTGACGGAGATCGTGGTACCTACAGTCTGCACCCTCTGTACACTAATCACTGCAGTTCTCCTGATGCTTCTGCTGCGGAGCCTGAGCTGAGACAGGGTCACCCATTTTGTAGCTGCATGTTTCACAGAGAACCTTTGGGATCTTCAGGATCTTCCTCCTTTTTCTCCTTCGAAGGTTTACATACATCTGTTTTCAGGTTCTGTGATAATTACCTTCCCACCATCCCTCTCTCTCTCTTTTTTTTTTTTTTTGGCTTGAGCTTACAGACGGCCCCATCAGCACACTTCACTTGAAATGCACCTGGCTGCAGGTAACCATGTTAGTGAAGGATATCCTTTTTTCCAGGCTACCATTTAATGTTAATTCAGAAAAATCATCTCTACCAGGTTTGTGAAGTATTAAAACACAGCTAACAAAAGTCATTTATGGGGGGTTGGATGAATGCAACTGCCCCCTTCTTTTCTTCCCTCTCCCCATCTTCTCCCATGGATTATGAAGAATGACTTTCAAAGGGTAGTACAAGTAGAAATCCCTTGAAAAGGCAGCTAGGTTATAAAATATACTTGCTCTTGAAGCTTTCTCAGATTTTAATTTAAATAGACTTCAAAAACAAGTGAAAGAATGTTAATAAACTATTCAATATGACTACATATTCATGGCTAAAAAAAATTTTTGAATGAACAAACAAAAAAAGTACTGCCTAAAAGAATGGTGTTTCTTTCCATCTTACCCACATAGAGTAGATACACATAGTGGAAAGCCCATCCCAGTTCTCCATAATATTATGCAACAATACTGCGAGAGTCTAGAATTCTGATTCTGCCTTGCTATGCCAATCTTTGACTACTAACTGGACCCATCTTTCTCCTTATTGCCTTTATTTACAGTCTACAATGTTTAAAAATATATATTATATATCTTTGCATGTGTTAGATACATGTCACCTCAACTAGACTACAGGTTATTTGAGGGCAAAAAGCATGTCTTCTACTTTCTGGTATAGAGTACAGGTTAAGAGCACAGGCTCTGGAACCATATCACCAGGGCTCAAATCCAAGCTCTTTCATCAGCTTTGTGACCTTGACCAAGATATTTATCTTTCCTATGCCTCAGTTTTCTCATCTGCAAAGTGAAGATAACAGCACACAGCTGTTGTAAAAATTATATAAGCAATAAATTCTGAGTGCCTAAAAGTGTCCTATACATAGTAAGCACCATAAAATATTAGTTATTATAATTATCTGTACCCCCTACAATACCTTGTACCAAGCTTTGCTCCTTTAGTAGATGTTCAAGTACCTACTAATTGGCAAAAAAATCTACAACTCTTATCAGCAACACAATTTCTCGTAACACAGCCATATAATTTATGAGCAATGTAGTCTCTACAGTTCAAGAATACCTTCTTTAATTGTTTAAGATATTTTGCTCAGTCTAAAACATAGCATCATATATCCCTACTTTTCAGTCTAGTGCTAGACTAGTTTGCATACATAGTTTTTAATAGCAAACTACTAAGATAGAAAATTTTAAATATGTTATATTTTTTTGCTGTAGTAGGGAGACTAAACTTGATCCAAACCATCATCTTTGTGGCTCCAACTCATTACAATATAGTTCCTAAGAACTTAAATTCATGGGAGGTTTGCATAGAATGACTGATTAGTCATAGCAAAACTTTGCACTAGGGGTGGGAGAGATGTAAGAAAAAATCATTTGTTTCGTAATAGAACAAGAATCACAGCTTTATAAGACCAGTGAGTAAGATGATACCAGCAGCGAAGAGAATGCTGATGTGTATGCTAGGAGAGTTTGAGGAGGAGGTTAAAAAATAACTACTAAGCACAAAACAAATTCTTCAGTTCGACAGTCCCAGCTATGAAGTATGAGAGAGCAGAAAACCTAGGGCAATCCAATTTTAAACTGGTTAGAATATCACATACATTATCAGAATACAGGAACGTTTACTGTTATTTTTTTGAAAAATAATATAAGTTCTTAATTTCAAGAGCAAAACAAAATAACATATTTTAGAGACATTTTTCACAATGTAACAAAAGAAAAAAAAAGCTTGTGATATTAAAACCACAATGAGATACCACTTTACACCCATCAGAATACTATTATCAAAATAAAAAGAAAAGAAAAAGGAAGGAAGGAAGGGTGGAAGGGAAGGAGGGAGGGAGAGAGGGAGGGAGGGAGGAAAGAAATAACAAGTGTTGGCAAGAATGTGGAAAAATTGAAACCTTTGTGCATTTCTGTGAGAATATAAAATGGTGTAGCCACTGTGAAAAAGAGTATGGTGGTTCCTCAAAAAAGTAAACACGGAATTAATATATGATGCAGTTCCACTTCTGGGAAGATACCCAAATGAACTGAATGCAGGGACTCAAACAGATATTTGTACACCAATGTTCACAGCAGCATTATTCACAAAAGCCAAAAAGTGGAAGCATCCCAAGTGTCCACTGATAAATGAATGGAGAAACAAAATGTGGTATATAATTCACTGGAATATTATTTAGTTTTACAAAGGAAGGACACTGTAACACACGCTACTATATGGATGAACCTTGAAGACATTATGATAAATGAAATAAATCAGTCACAAAATGACAAATATTATATGATTCCACTTATAAGAGGTACCTAGAATAGTTAAATTCATAAAGACAGAAAGTAGAACTGTGGTTGCCAGGGCTAAGGGGAGGAAGAATGGGGATTTGTTATTTAATGGGTACAGAGTTTCAGTTTGACAAAATGAAAAAATTATGGAGATGAATGGTGGTGATGGTTGCACAATAATGTGAATGTACTTAATGCTACTGAAGTGTACATTTAAAAATGGTTAAAACTGTCAATTTTATTAATATTTTACCACTATATGTTTGTATGTATTGATAGATTATGAGAGAGAGAGAGAGAGAGAGAGGGAGAGGACAGTCCCTTAGAAAACAGTTTGACAGTTTCTTATAAAGTTAAATATACTCTTACCATATGACCCAGTAATCTAACACTCCTAGATATTTGCCCAAGAAAAATAAAAACATATACCCAGACAAAAACCTGCAAGCCAATGAATATAGCAGGTTTATTCATAATTGCCAAAAACTGAAAACAAAATATTCATCAACTTGTAAGTGAACAGATAAACCGTGGCACATTCGTATAATAGAATACACTCGGCAATGAAAAGAAATAAAATACTAACACATTAAAAAATTTAAAAATTAAAAATGGAAGAATCTCAAAAGCAACATTCTAAGTTAAATAAACCAGACATACAAAGCTATATACTTTATGATTCCATTTATATGACATTCTGGAAAAGTCAAAAGTACAGGGACAGAAATCAAATTGGTGGTTGCCAAGGACTGAAAGTAGGAAAGGGGGACTGACTATAAAGGAGACAAGGCTACCTTTGGGATGATGGAAACACTCTCTATCTCGACTGTAGATGGGAGTTTACATGACTGTCTCTACTCATCGAAGTTCATATAGTTGTACCCATTATATGTGAATTATAACTCAACAGCAAAAGCTTGGAGTACTATGATCAACTTAAACATCTCTGCTTCTATAATAAGTATTCTTAGTAAGTATTCAATATGTAAGACAACAGTAATTTTGTACTACTTTGCTCAAACAGAACAGAGGTAAAAATCATGTTTCTAGTTTCATCCTTCAAATTTGCATTTTATTCCTAAGACAAGGAGTTGAGTTCATCATGACAATACACTAGAAATAACCAAAGGGTGAGCAATAAATTGAAAAAAATGGATTATCATAACATAAATAGTTCTTTGGGAACTTATCTTACAAATCACAGTAACCAGACACAGGTGGCAGTTCTAGCAGTTTCCACCTAGTGCAAACTCAAAAGCACTCTCCTATATACACAGAATTACCAAATACCACATAAAGCAGGATGGTCATGCATTGTTGCATGTAAAGTTAGTGTTTTCAAATGAGTTCTGTTTCTACTTCATAAAACTGGGTGAAATTAATAGCTAGCTGTTGTTTTCTACATCCATAGAAAGTGTTGAGGTACTAAATTTTTTACACTTTTATGAAAAATTCCATGCCTAGTTATTAGGTTCCTAACTTACCCAAGTTAGTAAGTATATTCTACATTTCATATAAAGAGACACCGTCCCACTGTCTTATGAAAAAAAATAGGGAAAAACTTTTAGATAAGAATAGTAAGAATATCGTTCCAACATTCTTCAACAATCAGATACTTCAATTTCCCCTGAAATATAAAGCAAAAATTATCTGAAATGTGGTACACCTATTAAATATATAATGTCACAGGAACTGGGTAAAATGCTACATACGTACTGAAGGAAGCATTTGGGATGAACAGAACTTCCTTAACGTACTTTTTCTAATTAACATTTGGGCATCAACTCCCCCAGGATATCTGTAGGACTGGCTGTTAGGAAGGACCTAAGAAGGGTAGGAGGACTTCCCTGGTGGCGCAGTGGTTAAGAATCTGCCTGCCAATGCAGGGGACACAGGTTTGAGCCCTGCTCCGGGAAGATCCCACATGCCACGGAGCAACAGAGCCCGTGTGCCACAACTACTGAGCCTGCGCTCTAGAGCCCGCAAGCCACAGCTACTGAAGCCCGCACACCTAGAGCCCATGTGCCACAGCAAGAGAGGCCACCACAGTGAGAAGTTCGCACACTGCAATGAAGAGTAGCCCCCGCTCACCGCCGCTAGAAAACGCCCCCACACAGCAATGAAGACCCAATGCGCCAAAAAAAAGAAGAAGGGTAGGAGATAATTTCTTAAAGACTGAAACACAACATTCTAAATGTATATAGAATTTAATACTGAATTAAAATGCTGCTGCATTAATAGGAACAAGTTTATGGAGAAAGATTCTACAACTAGAAATACTTCCACTTTAAAAAAAGACAACTCACTTCAATAAAGGTGATTTAAAATTTCTATTTTAAAAAAAAGTCAAATTATCTGATAAAAGCTGGTCTTAAAATAAAAGCAAACTGCCCACCCAAGTTGGGGAGGGTGATTCTAAAAGAGAGGCTGTTGGGACCTCCCTGGTGGTCCAGTGGTTAAGACTCCATGCTCCCAATGCAGGGGTCATGGGTTCAATCCCTGGTCGGGGAACTAAGATTCTGCACGCCACACAGCATGGCCTTAAAAAAAAAAAAAAAAAAAAGATATCCTTGTTCTCCCCTGCCTTCAAAGATCTCCTAATTTAACTATCTTAAACAGAAGAGCAACATGTGTAACATGTTAAAACATCTGTAAAGGAGATCTCAATTTTAATGTGCCTCCAAATTACCTGGGTGCTTGTTAAAATGTAAATCCTAGACAAAGTTCCCAAAGATTTTGATTAGTGGGAGACAGGAATAGGAAAGGTCCAGAGATCTGCATTTTTAACAAGCATTCCTAGTGATTCTTATGTAGATTGTCTGAAAGACTCATTTTTAATAACACTGGTTGACATGTTGAATGTGGCACCAATGTTATCTGTCATGAAATTCTAACAATCTCTATACACAGACTATACCATACTTGTTATTTATTACCACTAGCCTCTGGTCGACTCAACTAAGATCTAAAGATAAAAACAGATTTTAAATACTATACAATTAAATGGTCCAGAGCAGTGTGTGAGCTAAGAAATGAAAAGTAAATATCAGAGATTCATTTTATGATGAATGGCTAGGCTATAAAATCCAATAAATTTGTATCATCAATTTTTCCCTCATGCAAAACTACACTCACCGCAGCTATAATTTTATCCCCCAAAATAAATAAACCTTTACTGGTTATAAAAATTCTAGCTCTCTGATAAAGGTTTTTTTTTTAATTTATCATCTTAATCTTTTTTTTTAATTATATATATGTTTATTTATTTATTTTTGGCTGTGTTGGGTCTTCGTTGCTGTGTGCGGGCTTTCTCTAGTTGAGAGAGAGCGGGGGCTACTCTTTCCTTGCAGTGCGCAGGCTTCTCATTGAGGCGGCTTCTCTCGTTGCGGAGCACGGGCTCTAGGCATGAGGGCTTCAGTAGTTGTAGAACGCAGGCTCAGTAGTTGTGGCTCGCGGGCTCTAGAGTGCAGGCTCAGTAGTTGTGGCGCACGGGCTTAGTTGCTTCGCGGCATGTGGTATCTTCCCAGACCAGGGCTCGAACCTGTGTCCCCTGCATTGGCAGGCGTATTCTTAACCACTGCGCCACCAGGGAAGCCCTCCAATAAAGGTTTTTCATGCACCCCAAACATACTTGCCCCTAACAAACAGTACAGTCAGCTCACGAACCAGTCATTTTGATTCATTGCCTTCCTGGATACACGTTAAAATGACGTGCTAGGATGCAAACAGATAAATGACTTCTCATGTCATTTTGACATCCAATCATTTTTACTGCATTCCTGCTACAGTCTTCATTCCTGAAGACCTGAAAATATTGTTTAAGCAAGTGGCCATGTCAATTTCTTTTCCTCCATTTCTGACTTAAGCATAGTTAAAGCAGACGGCATTATTTTCTTTTTGACTTAATGTGCCTCCCAAAATATTCAATTTTTTAAAAAGCGTTGGTTTTATAAAATAGATGAATAATTCCATACTTGTCTATTTTTTTCTTATACCATATAAAAATAGGATTACTGATAAAGCACACTAATGTTTTCACATTTCACCTAACATTCCAAACCCATTCAGTTGAACATTTCATGAGTCTCAAGCTAGTGGTACATTCAGTCATTGATTTTTTTTAGCAGTAACAACAGGAGTCAGCTCCATGGATTCTATGCTCCTTTGAGCAAACTTAGGGTGCCCTTTGTCTTCAAGGTACAGAATACCATAAATAAAAATGAGGCAGTCCTAGAGCCAGGCTTAGCTTTTAAAGAACATCTATCTCCAAAAGCTTCCAAAGGAACCCAGGAATGAAAACCATTATCAGAAAGACTAAAACCAAAAATGAGGTGAGGTTAGTGAAAAATGCTAGAGATAAAAAAAACAAGGCTGGGTTTTTTGTTGGTTTGTTCTTTGTTGGTTTGTTTTAAGCAATTTACAGAAAAACAAAGCAGAGAGAGATCTAGGGTTTGAAGGGAAAGAGTGTAATGACAACAAACGACCAAGAGAAAGCAGAACTACTGTACTGGAGTCTCTAAGTAAGTCCCAACCTGCTTCAGGCTCAGTTTCTTCATCTATCACCCTATTTCACAAAATTGCTATGAGGAACACAAAGGAAAATGCATATCTTACATGCCCAAGAGCTACACAAATATAAGTTTTTAATCCCTTAATGAACAAAATACATTTTTTAAAAAGGAACATTAAGAGGAAATTGGAAAAAGAGAAAAATTTATTCACAGAACTCTGAAGGTGATCTTATGTAAAGAAAACATTGTATTGATTTTCATAAAGGAGTTAGGGGTAGGTCCCAGAAACCTAACAGTTTAGAAACCTAAATCACCAGTAAGTTTGATGACACCTGGAAAAAGCTGAAAATGTATAATGAAACAGCTGATTTTTAAAAACCTGGGGGAAAGAAGGTTTCTGGGATCCTGCTCTGATACCCTTTAACACATTAAAAGAACTTGAAAGAATCGTATTGTCATATCCCAAATCTTAATTGTGCTTTATTTATAAGATTTACTATTTCCTTCACTCAAGTACATTTATTTTTAATATAAGTAAATCAATTTTAAAATGCAGATTTACTAGTTACTTGGAATACACATTTAAGAGCTTTTTTTAAACTAAAATATAAAAACATCATACAATGTTTAAACAGAATGGGTTAGAGTTGAGTTCATCTCAGAAACTGAACCTGATTGAGATGACAGCCCAAAAAGCTATTCAGGTCAAATCATCCGAAAGATTACTATTTACAAAAGTATCATGACTTTAACACTCAAAGGGCTTCCAGTTAGATGTATTAGAGAAAGTAAAAAGGAATATTTTGATCTTTGAAAACACAAAATAATCTCACCCCACGGTCTTCAAAAGTATCCTTTAATATATGGCATGGCTCTAAAAAATTAGAACAATATTTATCTTACCTACCTAATAGGGCTATTATAGGATTAGATTGAGACATATTATGTGTGAATATGTTTTGAACAATTACTAAGTCTTACACAAATGTTAGGTATTTTATAAGAACATGCTTAGCTCATCAATTGCAGACTGATGAATTAAATTAATCTCCTATTTTGTTAAGAAACCTTGAGCAAAAGCAGATTTAACTGTAGTTCCTTCTTTAAAAAAAGTAATGTTTAATAATGACTAAGATCTAAAAATGAAATCATAAAAGACCTTTCTACCATTATGTTACCCTAATGAATTTTTCTTGTATACAGATATCTTTTTTTTTTTTTTTTTTTGCAGTACGCAGGCCTCTCACCTTTGTGGCCTCTCCCGTTGCGGACGCGCAGGCTCAGTGGCCATGGATCATGGGCCTAGCCGCTCCGTGGCATGTGGGATCTTCCCGGACCGGGGCACGAACCCGTGTCCCCTGCATCGGCACGCAGACTCTCAACCACTGCGCCACCAGGGAAGCCCTATATAGATATCTTAATGTACAAAGAGCTTTAATTAACTGAAATAGTATACTTCCTCATGGAACTCACACCTTACTAAGGTGATAGTATTAAAGAAATATTACTGTTAGTTGTGAGACTGTCAAATTCATTAAAGAATAGTTCAGTAAAGAAACAGTTACTATTAGCTGTGAGACTATCAAAATGAATAAAATTCCCACTCAATAAGCAGCTTTCAATACAATAAAGGAAATAAAACATATACAAATAAGTAGAATACAACAAGTTAGATGATGAAAAGTTCCATAATAGAAATGTAAACAAAGTTTAATAGAAGTTCAGAGAAGGGAAATGTTATTTCTAGCTATGGGGGAAAGTAGGCATCTTTGTCAGGGAAGAAGTCATATTTATGCTAGGTCCTAAAGGATGAAGAGGACTTTGAAACGTCCCTAAATAAAATACACATTTCCCTGGAAGAAAAATGCTTCCAGTTCACTGGGGGGGGAAAAAAAAAACCAAAAAACAAAACAAAAAACTGTATCTCGTTAAATAGTACCAATATCCCTCCAATATTCATTCACAATTAAACAGAAGTTACCCTTTTCACATCCTCCCATCCTTCCCCACATCTCAATGCCCCATATTTAACCCTTCACCAAATCTTACCCATTTTAACCTACTTAATGTCTCTCAAATCTGTCCACTTCTCTCTTCTCCATCACCATCTCCATAGTCTGAATTACCATCATCTCCTGCCCAAACTACAACAATAGCCTTCTGTCTGGTCTCCCTGCTCCACACCAATCTATCTTCTACACTGAAGGCAGAGTGGTCTTTTCTAAAGCAAATATGCCAGGCACTACCTTCCAGAACCAAATCATTAACACATGGTTACTTCTCTAGCCTCATCTTATACCATGTGCCCTCTCACTATTTGTGACCCAGCCACTCTTGTCTTTATTCCGAGTTCCTCAAACTTGCCAGGCTCACTAACACCAGGACCTTTGCACATGCTACCCTCTTCATCTGGAATACTTGCCCACTCCTAACTCCCCTCACCTAGTTAACTCCTATTCACCTCTTAGATCTTAGTCACTTCATTAAGAAAGTCTTCTCTATTCTCCCAAACTAAATTAGATCATTTAGCTATATACTCTTAGGGCCAACCCTGTGTACTTTCTTATACAGTATTGTTAGAATTGTAATTTTATATTTATTTTGTGTTTATTTGATAAATAATTACCTCCCTGACTAAACTTGTAAACACTATTAGGACAGGATTCACAAATAATTAGACCTGCCAACATACACATTTGTTCCTAAGTCAATATCAATACATTTTCTTTTCAGTCAAAATATGTATGGTGAACCAACAGGTATAGATGTCATTGCCCTGACTACACTACAACAAGCAGTCTGTACACCAAATTCTGGCCATTCACCAATTCCCACCTACTCTTGTTTCCCATTGTCTATTTGGCAAAAATTACTTTATTTTTTGACCTAATAATAAGCATGATTTAGCAGCTTAATTGCCTGCTAGTAAGAAGATTAGGAAGTTTAGTCTAAACGTGGTAAAACTGACTTTGCTTGCCAAAAATAGCACCTTCAGAAAAGAAAAAAAGTATTTCATTGATTTATTCAGGTCAGGTAAACATTCCCAACTTCCACTCCACCATTTACAGGAAGAGGTGTGCTATGAAATTTGTAGTCAGGGCTTATGCCATTAATAGTTTGCAGCATATCTGGAGGAATTTAAAGTAGATATGAAGGTTTTTTATTGTGTTGAGTCAGATGGCTATATGGGTGACACTACACTAAGGAGATACAGTGACCTCATTGGAGCACTGACTTTAAATAAGTATAAGGCACTAAAGAAATCCGACTTGTCAAAGCTTCAATAGCTCAAGGTCATACCTCCCTGAAGAGGTATGATTTGAAACACCAGATTTGAAACTGCAGAAAGAAAAGAAGAACACTGCTAATTTGCTCCAGGACATGTTATCATTCAGGTCCAAACCAGATATGGGGGGACTTCTATCAGTCAAGATTAACAAGGACCAGATTTACCCTTCTGTCTGAAACAACTAAAATTATTATTTTCCCATATTATATAAATCTTTTTAAAAGACTGAAGCAAAAACAATATTTTTGTGGGGTTTATAAGTAGAAGTAAAATGTATGACAACAATAGCACAAAAGCCAGAAAGGAAGAATTGTAAGTATAATGTTATAAGGTTCTTATACTATACATGAAGTAGTGTAATATCACTTGAAGGTAGACTATTATAAGTTAAAAGATGTATACTATAAACTATAAAGCAATCACTAAAGTGAAACAAAATAGAAAATTGAATCATAAAAAATACATATTTATTTCAAAAAGCATTAAAAGAGTAAAAGAGAGAAAAGAACAGATGACAAATAAAACATAAATAGTAAGATAATAGATTTAAACGCAACCACTCAATTTAAACCTAACCAATCACATTAAATATAAATAATTAAGTACAATCATATTAAATATAAATAGTCCAAATACCCCAACTGAAAGGCTGGATAAAAGATCAAGACTCAACTACATGCTGCTTACAAGAAACCCACTTTATAAAGAGACAAGTGGGTTAGAAGTAAAAGGATGGAAAAAGGTATTCCATGCTAACACAAGTCACAAGAAAGCTAGAGTGGCTATATTAAAATCAGATAAAATAGATTCCAGAACAAAGAATATCATGAGTGATAAAGATGAAAATTTCATAACAATAAAATACATAATGATATTATGTCTTCATCAGGAGGACATAACACACCTAAATGTTTATGCTCCTAATAACAAAGCTTCAAAATACACGAAACAAAACCTGATAGAGGGACTTGCCTGGTGGTGCAGTGGTTAAGAATCCACCTGCCCCATCATCAAAAAATCTACAAACAATAAATGCTGGAGAGGGTGTGGAGAAAAGGGAACCCTCTTGCACTGTTGGTGAGAATGTAAATTGATACAGCCACTATGGAGAACAGTATGGAGTTTCCTTAAAAAACTAAAAATAGAACTACCATATGACCCAGCAATCCCACTACTGGGCATATACCCTGAGAAAGCCATAATTCAAAAAGAGTCATGTGCCACAATGTCCATTGCAGCTCTATTTACAACAGCCAGG
Organism: Pseudorca crassidens; assembly: GCF_039906515.1. NCBI lineage: Eukaryota > Metazoa > Chordata > Mammalia > Artiodactyla > Delphinidae > Pseudorca > Pseudorca crassidens. The sequence continues at coordinate 133,222,086 of NC_090297.1, read as the reverse complement.
ACATGGAAGGAACCTAAGTGTCCATCAACAGATAAATGTATAAAGAAGATGTGGCACATATATACAATGGAATATTGCTCAGCCATAAAAAGAAATGAAATTGAGTTATCTGTAGTGACGTGGATGGACCTAGAGTATGTCATACAGAGTGAAGTAAGTCAGAAAGAGAAAAACAAATACCGTATGCTAGCACATATATATGGAATCTAAAGAAAAAAAAAAAAGGTTCTGAAGAACCTAGGGGCAGGACAGGAATAAAGACACAAACATAGAGAATCGACTTGAGGACACGGGGAGAAGGAAGGGTAAGTGGGACGAGGTGAGAGAGTGGCATGGACATATATACACTACCAAACGTAAAACAGATAGCTAGTGGGAAGCAGCCTCATAGTACTGGGAGATCAGCTCAGTGCTTTGTGACCACCTAAAGGGGTGGGATAGGGAGGGTGGGAGGGAGATGCAAGAGGGAAGAGATATGGGGATATATGTATATGTATAGCTGATTCACTTTGTTATAAAGCAGAAACTAACACACCATTGTAAAGCAATTATGCTCCAATAAAGCTGTTTAAAAAAATAAACACAATCTTAAAGATTAAAAAAAAAAGAATCTGCCTGCCAATGCAGGAAACACAGGTTCAAGCCCTGGTCCAGGAAGATCCCACATGCTATGGAGCAACTAAGCCCATGTGCCACAACTACTGAGCCTGCGCTCTAGAGCCCGTGAGCCACAACTACTGAGCCCATGATCCACAGCTACTGAAGCCCGTGTGCCTAGGGCCCATGTTCTGCAACAAGAGAGGCTACCTCAATGAGAAGCCCGCGCATCACAACGAAGAGTAGCCCCCACTCACTGCCACTAGAGAAAGCCCACACGCAGCAACAAAGACTCAATGCAGCCAAAAAAAAAAAAAAAACCTGATAGAACTGCAGAGAAAATTAGACAAATCCACAATTATACCAAAGACTTCAACAAATCTGTCAATAATTGATAGCAAATCAAGAAGAATATAGATTTGCACAACACTATTAACCAACTAGACCTAATAGATATTTATAAAACACTCCACTCCATGACAGCAAAATACACATTTAAGTGCACGCCATATTCTGGGCCATAAAACAAGTCTCAGTTAATGTAAAAGGATTCAAATCATACAAAGTATACCCTGACCACAAATTAGAAATTAGTAACAAAATGATACCTGGAAAATCCTCAAATATTTGGAAACTATATGAACTTCTATAAGCCCATGAGTCAAAGATGATACCAAAGGAAAAATGAAAAATTATTTTGAACTAAATGAAATATCCCATATGTGTGGGAATGGAACTAATGCAGTACTTAGAGGAACATTTACAGCATAGAAATGCCTTTCTTAGAAAAGAAAAGTTGCAAATCAATGGTCTCAGCTTCTACATTAAGAAACTAGCAAAGGGATAACAAATGAAACCCAAAGTAGACAGAAGAAAGGAAATAATAAAGATCAGAACAGAAATCAGTAAAATTTGAAAGAAGAAAAAATAGAAAAAAGACAATGAAACCAAAAGCTGTTCTTAGACCAATAAATTTGATAAACTTAAACCTACCAGACTGATGGAGGATAAAATAGGGAAGACACAAATTTACAATATCAGGAATGAGAGAGGTAACATCATTAAAGATTCTGAAGTCATTAAATGGATAAGGAAATATCATAAACAATTTTATTCTGATAAATTTGACAACTTAGACAAAATGGACATAATCCTTCAAACACACAAACAACAAAAGTTCATCAAGAAGAAATGAATAACCTAAATGACCTTATATTTATTAAGGAATTGAATATGAAGTGAAAAAAATCTTCCCACAAAGAAAAGTCCAGGTCCAGATGGCTTCTCTGATGAATTGTACCAAAAGTACAAAGAAGAAATAATACCAATTCTACACAAACTCTTCCAGAAAATCAAAAAAGAAAGAAATACTTTACACAACACATACTATGTTGTCAGCACATTCTAAAACCTAAGCCAGAGAAATAACACAAGAAAACCACACAAATATTCCTCCAAGAATATAGATACAAAATTCTTTAACATAATTTTAGCGAATCGAATCAAACAAATCAAGCAACATATAAAAAGATAATACATCAAAGGGTTTATGCAAGAACGGCAAGTTGGTTTAAGGCTCAAAAATCAGTGTAATTAGGGAATTCCCTGGCGGTCCAGTGGTTAGGACTTGGTGCTTTCACTTGTGGTGGCCCGGGTTCAATCCCTGGTCAGAGAACTAAGATCCCCCAAGTCTCACAGCCAAAAAAAAAAAAAAAAAAATTGTAATTATTATTAGACTAAAAAAGAAAAACTATATGATCATCCCAACAGATGCAGAAAATGCATTTGACAACATCCATTACTGACTGAAAAAAAACTATCAAGAATAGGAATAGAAAGGGATGTCTTAAAATTGGTAAGGGCATCTACGAAAACACAAACTTAAAGCTAACATCACACTTAAACAGTAAAAGACTGAAAGCTTTCCTTTTAAGATCAGGAAGTCAAGGATGTCTGCTCTCACCACTTCTATTAAACGTTATCCTGGAGATTCTAGCCAGTGTAATCAGGCAAGAAAAGCTAATAAAAGGCATCCTGATCCGAAAAGAAGTAACATTCTTTATTTACAGACATTATATATGATCCTCTGTATAAAAAACCTAATAGAATCTACAAAATACCCACTAAAAATAACAAGTGAATTTAGCAAGGCTGCAGGATAGAAGACAAAAATGCAAAAATCTATTATAGTTCTATATACTAGCAACAAATAATTAGAAACTAATTTTTTTTAATATACTATCTACAACATCATCAAAAATTGTAATATACTTAGGGGTAAATCTAACAAAAGATGTGCAAGACCTGCACACTGAAGGCTTTGCAGAGAAAAATTTTAAAAGACAAAATACAGAGATATACTGTTATTAATATTATTAAAATATTAATTCTCCCCAAATTGATCTATAGATTCAACACAACAACAATCAAAATCCCAGCAGGCTTTCTGTATAAAATTGACAAGATGAGTCTAAAATTCATTCAGGCATGGAAATGATCTAGAATAGCTTAAATAACTTTGAAAAAAGAAAAACAAAGTTAGAGGATTTATACCTGACTTCAAAACTTACTAGAAATCTATAGTAATCAAAATAGTATGCTTGTGAATCAGGATAGACAGTAGAAAGACAGAATATACCAAAGACCAGATGTAAACCCCCATGTATATTTGATCTTCAACAAAGGTACAAAAGCATTTGAGTGCAGAAAAAACAGTCTTTTCAACAAATGGTGCACGAACAATTAGATATCCATATTTTTAAAAGTAAATCTCAATCCTTATTTTGCACTATAGACAAAAATAAAATCAAAATGGATCACAGACCTGAAATTATAAAACTTTTAGAAGAAAACTCAGGAGAAAATCTTTACAACCTTGGACTAGACAAAACTTTCTTATGTAAAATATGAAAAGGACAATCCACAAAAGGAAAAGAAAATATTCATCAAAATTAAGAACTACTATTCTTTGAAGACAGTGTTAAGAGTATGATTAGGTAAGTCACAGAACGGGAAAAAGCAACTGCAAATCACATATCTGATTAATGACTTGTATCCAGAATACAGAAACAACTTATATAAACTCAATAAGGCACACCCAATCTATTTTTTTACTGAAGTATAGTTGATTTAAAAGTTGTGTTAATTTCTGCTACACAGCAAAGTGACTCAGTTAGACATATACATACTCTTTTTTATATTCTTTTCCATTATGGTTTATTCCAGGACATTGAATACAGTTCCCTGTGCTATACAGCAGGACCTGTTGTCCATTGACAAACCCAATTTAAAAATGGACAAAAGATTTGATTTGACATTTCACTAAAGAAGACAGATGAATGTCTGATAAGCATACGAAAAGATGCTCAACATTACTAGTCATCGGAAAAATGCAAATTAAGACCACTTTGGATATTGCTACACATCTCCTACAAGGGCTTAAATTAAAAAGACTGACCATACCAAGTGTTGGTAAGGCAGTAAAACTGGAACTGTCATATCCTGCTGGTGGTAAAATGACACAAGCACTTAGGACAACAGTTATGGCAGTTTCTTAAAATGTTAAACATAAACCTACCATATGACCCAGTCATTCTACTCTTAGGTATCTGCCCAAGAGAAATAAAAGTATATGTCTATACAAAGACTTGAACGCAAATGTTCACAGAAGCTTTATTTGTCATAGCCAAAAAACTGGAAACAACCCAAATGTTCAACAAAAGGTGAACTGATAAATAATCATGGAATATCTACAGTGGCATACTACTAGATAATACAAATAAATTAACTGTTGATACATGCCACAACATGGATGAATCTCAAAATGTGCTGAATGACAGAAGCCAGACTAGAAATAAGTGTATGTTATATGACTTCATTTATATAAAGTTCTTGAAAATCCAAACTAACCCATTAAAAACAAAAAAGCAGTTTAGTGGTTGTCTGGTGATGCGGTGGTGGGGATTGAGCAGGAAGATTACAAAGGGATGCAAGGAAATTTTTAGAGGAAATAGACGTCCATTTTCTTGATTGTGGTGATGGTTTCATAGTTATTTATATATTCCAAAACATATCAAATTATACTTTAAATATGTTAGTTTGTTGTATGTCAAATATATTATATCAAATTGGTTTTTTTAAGACGTATGAATTAGATCAGAATGTAACACTATAACTCACTTCCCACTGCTATAATGCCCATAACTCAAAGAATCACAGATTTTGAAGAACTGCAATTCATTAGTAGGAAAGTTAAATTTCAGAACTGGTTCACAGTTTGCTGTGTTTAAATCATGCTTTAAGTTTCTGAGTCCTTGAACTACAAACCTTAGGATATGTTTAAACTACAAAGCATATGCACCATAAAGATAACCAAGTTCAAGAGGAACTAAGATAAAACAAATCAGGAATGATGAGAGGCCAGTGTTCCTGGGCTTTTGGAAAAGAACATGTGAATTCTAAAAATATCCTAAAATGTCTCTTATATGGCCAAGCTCTGATCAATACTTGGGTTTCCCTGGCTCTATGAAAGTGGATTCTCTTTTCAGAATTTCCGATATCAAAGGGGAGAGGCACTTGAAGTGTAAATCCTAGAATAAAGCTATGCCCCAGATGAATATGATTCATGGTTCTTATGATCGTGTGGTCTCTTATTTTTTTTTATTTATTTTTTTTTTTTGCGGTACGCGGGCCTCTCACTGTTGCGGCCTCTCCTGTTGCGGAGCACAGGCTCCGGACGCGCAGGCTCAGCGACTATGGCTCACGGGCCCAGCCGCTCCGCGGCATGTGGGATCTTCCTGGACCGGGGCGCGAACCCGTGTCCCCTGCATTGGCAGGCGGACTCTCAACCACTGCGCCACCAGGGAAGCCCATGTGTGGTCTCTTAAATTTCAGTATTCTCACTGGCTTGGTCAAACATCAATAATAGGCCAACAAAGGCATTATTGGGGAAAAAACACTATTTTTATATTTTGTATTACTGCTAAAAATACATAAATTTTAGATCACAAATAGACTTTGTGTAACCTTTTTTAAATATAGAAATATTCACACCACTCACCCACATACAGCTTCCTCATGTTGTCTACAGTTAATAAAACTTGGACACCTCTACGAAGATGTTCAATAGCATCATGACATCCAAAGCATATCCAGCACATCAAATGTCATTATTTTATAGTTACGGTGCTGTATAAAACACATAGGTAAACTTCAAGGTTCAAATTAACAAATATCACAGTGAATGCTTTTTATAATAAGAGTTTAAAGTTCTTATAAATGAGAAACGAAATTATACAGTAGTTAAGAACACAGACTCAAGACTGAACTGCCTGAGTTCAAATCTCACACTAGCCACTTACTTGCTCCATAACCTTGGCCAAGTTCCTTTATATGTCTACGCCTCTGATCCCTCATCTATAAAATGAGGTTAATAATAGCATCTACCTCATAGGGTAGTTATGAAGATTAAATAAATTAATAGGCCTAAAGAACCTCGAACTGTGCCTGGCTCATGGTAAGCAGCCAAGAAGTTTTACATTATTGTTGTTGTTATAATCATGCTTATGATTGTCACTGTTATTAGAGTTAAGATTACTATATAGGATAATTAACACTTATCACTGATAATTTGAAAAATACAAATATATCTACTAAGAATTAATATAAAAGAAGGATTTGAATAGACATTTCTCCAAAAAACATATACAAATGGCCAATAAGCCCATGAAAAGATGCACGGCATCACTCATCATGACGGAAATGAAAATCAAAACCACAATAAGGGTACTTCCCTCGTGGGAATGCAGGGGATGCGGGTTCCATCCCTGGTCAGGGAACTGAGATCCCACATGCCGTGGGGCAACTAAGCCCGCACGCCACAACTACTGAGCCCATGTGCCACAACTAGAGAGCCTACATGGCACAACTACTGAGCCCTGGTGCTCTGGAGCCTGCACACCACAACTAGAGAGCCCACGTGCCACAACTACAGAGCCAGAGTGCTCTGGAGCCCAAACACCACAACTAGAGAGAAGTCTGCGCACCGCAACAAAGATCCCACGTGCTGCAACTAAGACCCAACGCAGCCAAATAAATAATTAATTTAAAAAAAAACCACAGTGAGATATCACTTCTCACCGACTAGGATGGCTTTAATAAAAAAGAAAGGAAAATAACAAGTGTAGGCAAGGATGTGGAGAAATTGTAACCCTGTGCAATGCTGGTAGGAATGTAAAAAGGTGCAGATGTTGTGGAAAAGTGGCAGTTTCTCAAAAGTGGGTATAGATAGTGGTGAGGGTTACACAACTTTGTGAATATATTTAATGTCACTGAATTGTACAGTGAATTCGTTACTCTCTCTAGCATCCTCACTTTTATTCCTTCAGTTCACCAATAAAGAACTCAATACCCATTCTTACCTACAAGGCTCCAAAAAAGGCAGAGAAGCTAGGATAAGACATACTGCTAAATTCTAAGAGAACTTAGAAAAGCATAAAGATGCTACTTTGATAACTCATGATAGGGACTTCCCTGGTGGCGCAGTGGTTAAGACTCCACGCTCCCAATGCAGTGGGCCCAGGTTCAATCCCTGGTCAGGGAACTAGATCCCACATGCATGCTGCAACTAAGAGTTCACATGACACAACTAAGGAGCCCTCGAGCCGCAACTAAGGAGCCCGCCTGCTGCAACTAAGACCCAGCACAACCAAATAAATATATTTTTTTAATTTATAAAATATAGCTCGTGATATATTTTAACACAACTATATTAAACTGGAAACAGTAACTATGAACTTGGATAACAGAGATGGGATAATTTTTCCCAAAAAAGTACTGGATTGTAACTCAGTTCCAATCTTACTCAGATTCCAATATAACTTCACCAAGAATCTTTAAATCACTAACTTTACATGATTACTTCCCAATAAAATGAAGAAAAGATTTATCATTTTTCATAAATTTATTGAAAAAAATACAGGGTATTTTCAGACTGTAGAAAAAAAGCAACTTTGTAAAAAGGTATCATTTTATAGAATATGCTCACAGGTAAATGGAATAACATTACTGGTTATATAAGTGAAACATTATCATTGCCAGTTATGCTACAGGCAAAGAAAGATTATCGGCTTCACAAGGTAATATGACTATTTCTCAAGGTATGACAATCAAGATGTACATCAAAAACATAACCTAAAGTGCAAGTAACTAAAAATTTCCTCAAACTGATTTAGGGGGTGCTTGAAAAAGAATGACTTAGGACTTTCTGACCTGAATAAAACAACAAGAAACATGGCCATATTAAATCCTCTAGAGAATCTTTCTATTTCAATAGGAATCACCACATATGATATTGTCCTTTCTTAACCATGTTATCAAACAAGATTCAAAAATTAGCAAATAAATCTTCATTTCTCTAAAAATGAAAACTACTATGAAGTCTTTATGAAGCCAGAAAATACTAAAAGTAGAGTCATTTTTTAGATTTGAACCACGTCTTTTTTTAGTTGGTAGCTACAATGCTGGACATCTTTTTCAGGTTCATTGATACAGGCTAATCACCAACCACTGGGCAAAACTGGCCCATTTCAAAATAGGAACGTGCACTAGAAAGACCTTGGGTTTCCTCACTCGGGGGTATTCTTGAAATCTACAAATACATAGAAAATTGTACAGAGTCAAGCCTAAGGAAATCATGGGAACAAGATACTTATATAGTATATCCTGCCCAAATTTAAATCAAACAAAATCTCCTACAAACTTCCACAATATTAACTGGATACAGGATTCTTCATTTCACTCAAACTGCTCTATGTCACTATTAAAAGTTAAGCTACTTTGTTCCTTTCTAAGTGTGCTCCTATTACATGCTAAACAAATGACTAATGGATAAAAGAAAATTTGGGTATGATTTCAACTATATAGCATTTTGGAAAAGGCAAAACTACAGAGGCAGTAAAAACATCAGTGGTTTCCAGGAGTTAGCGGGGTAGTGGGTAAGAAGAGATGAACAGACAGAGCACAGAGGGTTTTTAAAGCAGTGAAAATACTCTGTATGATCCATAATGGTGGATACATGTCATTTTACATTTGTCCAAACCCACAGAATGTACAACACCAAGAGTAAACCCTAATGTAGACTTTGGGTAAAAATGATGTGTTAATGTAGGTTCATCAACTGTAATAAATGTGCCAGTCTGATTGGGGATGTTGATAATGGGGGAGGCTATGTATGTGTGGGAACTGGGGATATATGGGAAATCTGTTATCTTCCTCTCGTTTTGCTGTGAAACTACATCTGCTCTAAAAAAAATTAAGTCCTTAAAAAAAAAAAAAAGAAAACTGCTTAATGGTCTATACAAACTACGCTTTTTCAAAACAATTCCTATTCCTGCCCTTTTTTTTTGAAGAAAATATTTTAAATTACTTTTGTCATTAATGTTAGTTCTTGTTGCCATTCCTCAAATTTGGCTCTGACATTATAAACTTCCCTAGAACATACCTAAATGAATCCCATGCTAAAAACTCAGCATTAACACAGTGCTATATAAGGTATACACCTCAGTCATTCATCCAGCTAAAACTAAATGAACCTATATTCAAATCACTGATGTCAATTCCTTCTAATACTCTGAGAAACAAAGAGTAGAAGGAGGACACGATCAGCTGAGATGAAAGCCGCCAACTATGTTCTTCTTAGAGTATCTAGAACATTATGCATCTGTGTCAGGTCATTTCAGTTGGAGAGTCTAACGTAGTATAAATAAGGCCATGGTCATGGATTTGATCTTTAGCAGACCAACTGCTTTGACTCTATACTCATGCTCCCCTCATTCACCTGGAAATATGCCATTAATCAAAGGGAGTACCATTGAGGAAAAACACTCAGTTTTGAAGGTCAGTCTTATAAACATTAGAACTCTGAGCACATTTAACATGTGCTAAATAACGTTTAAGGCACTACATGAAATCTATGCAAACATACTTCAATATGTTGAAAGTAGCAATACAGAAGTAGGACTTAAAATTATGAGCCATACTTTCATATACTCGTGGCAAGAACTGCTTTCCAAGAAGGTCACACAAATTTGGCACTAAGTCTCAGGCCTTTAAAAACATACTCTTCTAGGAATTCAGCCTAAGGAAACAGTCAGAAGTTCAAAGACTTATGCACAAAGAGAATCAATAGACTGCTAATATAAAATTTTTGAAAAATGTTAATGTTTAAAATAGGATAATGGTTAAATCAGTTACGTTCAATTAGTCATTAACAAATTATATTTTCATATAAGCCTCAGTAATAAAGCTGTGTGATACTGGCACATGAACATAGACAGACCAACAGAACATAATAGAAAATCTTGAAATAAACCAAAATGTATATGGCAATCTAATGAAAGATAAAGGAGTCATCTTAAATCAGTGGGGAAAAATTAATTATTCAATAAATGGTGCTAGGATAACTGGAAAGCCATCTTTCTAAAAGTGAAATTGTATCTATATCTCATACTTTATACCAGGATGAATTCTAAATGGATCAAAGGTTTAAATGTAAAAATAAAAACAAGAAAGTACTAGACAAACCATTATTATTTTATAACCTCAGAATAGGAAAGGCCATTCTAACTAGGACATAAAACCAAAAAGCCATAAGATTGATACATTCAGGACTTCCTTGGCAGTCCAGTGGTTAAGAATCTGCGCTTCCACTGCAGGGACACAGGTTCAATCCCTGGTCAGGGAACTAAGATCTTGCATGCCACGCAGTGTGGCAAAAAAAAAAAAAAAAAAAAGAAGAAGAAGAAGAAGATTGATACATTCAACTGCATAAAAATAATTTCCTCATAGAGGAAAAGAAAAAAAAAGATAAATGAAAATACCGGCAACTCATGGCAGACAAAGGGCTCTTAATATACTAAAAGTTCCTGCAAATCACTAAGAAAAAGATCCAACAACCCAATAAAAATGGGCAAAAGATATGTACAGTCACAATAAAAGGTATATTTAAATGGCTCTGTAAGATATTCAATCACACGTAATATAAGATTTGAAAGAATAAAATTAAACTAAGACTAATTTTTTAGATTGTCACATTAAAAATCCTTGATAATTCCCTATGTACGGGGAGATGGGCATTCTCATACCTTGCTGGAGAAATATAAATAGGTACAACCCCTAAGAAGAGCAATTTGGGAATATCTTTCAAAATTACAAATACATCTATCTTTGACCTAGCAATTCCATGAATTTTTGTTATAGATATACACAAGCAAAATGGCTTATAGCCAAGATTATTCATGCACTATCACTTGCACCAGCAAAATGTGGGGATTGGTTTAATAAATTATGATTCATCCAAGCATCATGCAGCCATAAAAAGAATGAGGAACCACTTTACAAATGGACAGGAAAATATATCCAAGATATATTAATAAGTGTGTGTGGAGGGGAGATGCGAGGGAGGAATAACACAAACTCCAGATCAATTCCTATAATGGGTTAACAATTCTGTAAAAAAGGAGAAAAAAGCATATACACAGTAAAAACTATGATACTATCAATTCAGATACTAAGCAATTAACAACTGGCTCCAGACCCCCAGAACACCCAACCAACTTCCTTTGGGGGTTTGTTCCAGTCACTTCATTAACCTCACAAAAAAATGACCCAGCCTTTTTTTTGGCCATGCGGGATCTTAGTTCCCTGACCAGGGATTGAACCTGTGACCTCGGCAATGAAAGTGCAGAGTCCTAACCACTGGACCACCAGGGAATTCCCAAACCCTGAATTTTTTTAAACTACATTTCTTGGATCCCACTCTTGGCAGAGTTTTTACCTATCTATCTATCTATTTCTATATGCCTGGAATAGGTATGGAAGGATACACAAAAATTTCCAACATTTATTCATTGTGTGGGAGGGAAATGATTGCCTGCCAGATGGCAAGTGAGGGGTGGGGAGGAGGGGTGAGAGAGACCTCATGACATATCCTTTTATACCTTTTGAATTCTGAAAGAAGGAAATGTATTTCCTATTTTTAAAATTACATTTAAAAATAAAAATATATTTGAAAAAATTTTAAAGATTTTCAAAGCCATAAGAAAATATGCTATTAGAAAAAGGCAGGATATAAAATAGATGCAGTATGATACCAAATATGTACAAACAAGTATATCTGTACACAGAAAAAACTGGAATAAAATATTAAAGGAAGAATTATCTCTAAGAGGTGGAATTATAGCTGATTTTAATTTTCTTTGGCTTTTCCTATAATTCAAATTCTTTACATTAAGCATGGATTACATTCATAATTAGGAAAATAGTATTAAATTTTTAATAATATGAATCAGAGAGGTTAGAAATTAAAAGGGAGGTATAAAGCTACTAAGGATTATCCAGGATTCTAAGGATCATAAATGAAACATTCAAATTTCCTCAAAACATCACTCCAATGGCAGAATAAAGAATTTAGGAAAAGATCTAATCTGTCCTCTAATCTACCTCCTAAGGATCACTATGAGATTATTCTCATCCTCCTACTTTCTGGATGTTTTGACCGTTTTTGTTTTCTGTTACCTAGGTAATGGTACTTCCAGCATTTCCCTTAAAGACTGTGAAACTAACAATCTGGTATTTCTCACTGACCTTCAGCTTTGAAAGGCCATCTCCCTAAGGGAAAGCAGTAAGATCTAGAAGCTGTAACAGGAGGCTGAGGAATCTGAGGTTAAGAGTTCTAATCCTGACAAACTGTGGAATTTGTCTCCAATTTTGGGAAGAAGCTAAATTTCCTGAGTCAGTTTACTTAATGAGGAAACTTAAAAGATTATTTTGAAAAATATTTAGGACTATCAACTTTTTACACTTTTTAACTCTTCACACTATTCTTCTGAACTCTGTTTTCTTGCCTCATGTTAAATTTTTCCTCTCTAAATATTCACTCTTCCAAACAGTATCTGCAAGTGTTACCAATGTCTTAGACTTAGGAGCAGGGAGGGGATACTTTTAGAAAGCCTACTGTAAATGACACAACATGAACAGAACTTGAGCCAAGTTGAAGACAATTTATGGGGGAATAAGAATGCAATCAGGATCTAAACTGGACCCTTATGAGCAAAGTGGCCACAGACAACCAATTAATGTAACTACATTGAGTAAGGGAAGGTAAAACTCAAGACTCCTAACACCTGAACCCTGCTGATAGAGATAGGAAGATGATAACTTCTATGTCACAGGGCAGCAAATGAAGTTTTGTCATGCTTGCTTTCAAGGGCTCAATTTTTATTTCTTTTGTTTACCGTATTCCCTCCAACCCCATTGAGCTGGGCCTCAGGACATCTTTTTTTCCCTACTATTTACATATCATGTACTTCTTGATGGCTGCCTTCCACAAGAAAACCAGCTACATTAAACTTGTAAAAGGTTCTCTACCAACAGGTCTTGAGAAGCACTTGATAGCCTTTGGGAAGAAACAAACATCAGAGAGCAATTATCCCTCTGCCAAGGGCGGAGTGCCCTAAGCACACTTCAAACTCCTCCTCCTGGTTAACAAGACCGAACACCTCTCTAGTTACTTAAAAGTTATTCCAATAGGGTGGGACAAGGGAGCAGACAGCTGAATTTTTTCTGGATTAACTCAGTCATTAGTTCAATGCTTTTTTGTGGTTCACCTACTTAAAAGGTGATCAAATCACTTTGTGCTACTCCAGAGAGCAACTGCTAAAAACAATTACATAAACCCTCCACTTCAATTTACCTTATCCTTCTTTCTAATAAAGTGTAAGAAACCACTGCCTTGCTACCATTTCTTCAGTAATCTCAGTAAAGCCTACTTTGTCATATGAATCCCTTTTGTTTTCCTTAGCAAATCAGAAAATTTTATTTCATTCATCATAAATAGGATACAACTGTACATCTTTTTTTTTTTTTTTTTTTTTTTTTTTTTTTTTTTTTGCGGTACGCGGGCCTCTCTTTGTCGTGGCCTCTCCCGTTGCGGAGCACAGGCTCCGGACGCGCAGGCGCAGCGGCCATGCCTCACGGGCCCAGCCGCTCCGCAGCATGTGGGATCTTCCCGGACCGGGGCACGAACCCCTGTGCCCTGCATCGGCAGGCGGATTCTCAACCACTGCGCCAGCAGGGAAGCCCTGTACATCATTTTTTAAAGTGCATACACTGAATCTTATTATCTGAAGAAGATAAAGGCAATCCTTATAAACAAACTATTCTCAGATAAACAGGGGCAATCTAGAACTTCGTATTATTTACATCAGAGAATTTGTACAGATCCTCAATTCCATACCGGCAATTCCTAAACCCAAAAAGCTCTGAACACTCTTTTTTCATAACTTCTCTAGCAGTAAAATCTGACCTGCACTGACACCATGCTATGTATAGTGTTAAACAATACTTAGCATGAATGTCCATTTGTTTAACTGCAGAACTATTAACATGACTGATGTTGCTCCACACACCACTAGGGGGGTTATATCACTATATATACCATATTTTCTAAAATCAGAAGTTTTGAATTTTGAAACACTCTAATCCAAACAGTTTTGGACAAGGGATTGTGGATGTATAGTTTCTATTCTGCAAAAGTATTTTCGTTCTCTGAAAATGAAATAGCAATAAACCAACATGATAGAGGGTAGAAAAATACTAAGATGTTGTAAAGGAAATTGTCCACCATCTAAAACATTAGTAGAATACATTATTTAAATGAGATACATAAATTTTCTCTTGAAGGAAAAAAAGGAGGGCTATTTGAAATCAATATAATTTAAAATAAACAGTATATACCTAGGCCTTCTTGGAAGTTCTCTTTAATTTCAGTGGAGAACTGTCTACTCCTACTGTGTATAAAATGTATTGGAGATTATGGGAAAATGATGTGTCAACACTCAAAGTCATCCTTGAGTATTTCTTTTTTAATGAATGGGCTTAAATATATTTTTTTAATATTTATTTATTTATTTGGCTGTGCTGGGTCTTAGTTGCCGCATGTGGGATCTTTAGCTGTGTAGTGCAGGATCTAGTTCCCTGACCAGGGATTGAACCTGGGCCCCCTGCATTGGGAGCCTGAAGCCTTAGCCACTGGACCGCCAGGGAAGTCCCCATCCTTGAGTACTGAACTCAAGCTTAAGATCCCAAGGATTCCTAAAACATTAATACTCATTTGTAAAAGTTCAATTAATAGTATTTGAGGAAATTAAAACACTTAAGTAACATGAACATGTTTTGGGATATACTGAATACATAGTCACTGATTTTCTTCTGGCAATCAATTAGCTAGAGCACATAAAACTTCTAGTCTTGGTTGAGCAATTTCACTTATCTACATGTTACCACAAAACAGGAGTCATGGGGTGCATATGTAAGATGTGTAAGAATGAGTGATTTGCGGGACTTCCCTGGTGACACAGTGGTTAAGAATCCGTCTGCCAATGCAGAGGACATGGGTTCAAGCCCTGGTCTGGGAAGATCTCACATGCTGCGGAGCAACTAAGCCAGTGTGCCACTACTGAGCCTGCACTCTAGAGCCTGCGAGCCACAACTACTGAAGACCACATGCTACAACTACTGAAGCCCGCACACCTAGAGCCCGTGCTCCGCAACAAGAGAAGCCACCGCAATGAGTAGCCCGCGCACCGCAACGAAGAGTAGCCCCCGCTCGCCGCAACTAGAGAAAGCCCACGTGCAATAACGAAGACTCAATGCAGCCAAAAATAAAATTAATTAATTTAAAAAATAATAAGTATTTTTTTTAAAAAAAGAATGAGTTGCTGAGAATATTCAAAGTGAATTATGCTAAGAACTTTCTGTATAAGGCCAGTGAGTTAGTCATAACTAATTCATACTAGACCAAAATAAAATAACTTCCTGGACTTGTTACTGGTTGCAACATTTTAAGTAAACATAGAAACATGTTCTCTAAAAATGCAATAAAATATACTTTTTTAATTAAATCATCCTTTGTTTTAATTTATGAAGTATAAGCAATATTACTTACTATAACCCGATAAGACTTCTGCCCCTGTCAACTCATAACCAGTTCATGAGAAATTCTTACCAAATTCCCATTGCCATATTTCTAGAATTGTATTATATTTGATGCAGTATGATTAATTCCCTTTTTCTTCTGCTTGCTGAAATAGTACCAGCCTTTAGAAATTTTCCAGGAGGTCCCTATCAATCATTAATAAACAATGAGCTATATATTAGCTTAATGGTAGGCAATAATGTTGATGTTATTTTATTAACTGAATATTTTAGATAAGTCCTGCCCATACTATTAAAATTAAAAACAATATGGTTTCTTGGTGATCACTTCATCATGAGAACTATATTTCCCCTCTAGCTATTTAAAAGCACATCTGTGCATACACCTGCAGATCTGTTGTACTGATGGGTGCAGAGCTCCAATGCGGGCACTGCTGGAGACTGGTATCTTTAATTTCCCCCAATAGTGCCCTTCACTCACCATCCATTCATGGTAAAGTAGTTAATTTTAACGTCCTCATTGTTTACCAGAAAGCAGAGACAGTGAGGCTGGCTTTGCCGTTCCCGTTTCCTTTTGCTGGGCTGCTGAGCTTTTTCAGCCAATTGACTTCACTTTGAGGCTATAAATATCTGAAAAATGTTCTGCATTTGATGCTCTTGGATTCTGCATCCATATTTAGCTGTTTGTGGCATGCCTTTGTTTAAGCTACTCTACCACCCATACAGTCAGTCAGGTTGAGATCTGGATGGTCAAAGGACAGATGGATCAACATTCAGCACACACTGACTTACCGTGGGGGAGGCATCGATCTGCTAGACACTGTGACAATGAAGGGAGTGGCAAGATAGGAATACAGAGATAAACAAGACAGACAGATTCCCTGGTGTCAAAAATATTATAGTCTTGACGGGCATGGGCACAACTTATAATAATATTGGAATAAAACAAATGAAACACTTTGCAACTAAAAGAAAATGAAGAATAGCACAGCATAACTATTTTCTCTTGGCTGTGTCTCAAAAATGTGCATTTGTTTGTGTTCTAAATATAGGTCTACATATTATAAAGCTCTGGACATATTCCAAAAAGTTTGTAATCATGACAATACACAAAACTCTGAATATAGGTATAATCCACCAAAGAGCCAGACCTATTAGTAGCAAACTCAAAACAGTGCCCAGTCTTCAAATTTTGTGAGGCAAACTAATAAAATATTGTTTCCAAAAGTTTCTGTAAGTAAATAAATAAAATAAAAGTTTCTGTTAAGATATTTGGGGAGAGGGGTTACTTCTGTTCTTCTTGTTTGTTTGCATACTGATTTCAAACCTTAAGTATATTGAAGAGGATATAAACCATAGCCAGAAGCCAGGAGCACTTAATACAGCTCCTTACTTTGCATCTTATCTTTAAAACCCACAGGTCTATTCCAGGTTAGGTCTCAAAACTGAATGAGCTAGATTTGAGATCCCCATTCCCACCTTCCTATCTTGTGAAAACATTCCAAACAAATATACATCTGCCCTCAACATTCCTTCTTTCAAAACTCAGTTCATTGACCTTTTGATAAAAGTGCTCCCCAGAATCCTGATAGTCATGATTTAAATGTATTAAAGGCTTGCTTGATGCCTGGCCCCAAGAGTCAGGGTGGAATTGGGAGGCACAGTTGTAGGTTAAATAATAGGGTAGGCCATAGAATCAGAAAACTCAAACTAAAATGTACCATAGATACAATTACTCCAGATTCCACATTTTATGTAGAAACCTAGACCCATGGACTTAAAATTACTTGCCCAAAGTTAAACAACAATTTGTGGCAAGGCCAGAATGAAAACCCAGGTTCTCAACCCCCAGTTGCATGCTCTAGACTAGTTTCTGGATTTCTTTAAAAAACGTTTGAGTACACTTATCAAAGTCTCTTTCAATTGTGTAAAAGAACCTTGATGTTCCAAAACAATCAGGATTTTGAACACACAAAACAAATAAACAAGAAAACCAAAACGAACTGTTTTCCAAATTGATTTTCTACATTCTATTTTTTTTACTTCAAAGAGCTATACAACAGGCAACTTAAAAACTAGCTAAGGACATAGAAAAGCCAAGAGTCATTCAGATAGTTTTGGAATATTTACATCAAACTAAAGACAATAAAGTAGTACCCAAGATGAGCTGCCTTAGAGGAAGGAAAGTAGCAGTACTAAACAGTAAATAAAAACTTCTGGTTAATTGATAGGGAAGACAAAAAAGTTACAATGCAGTAGAAAGTCTGCAAATTGGCTTTGAAATGCACACTATATATGTGTGTGTGAGAGAGAATATATATTTAAGAATATACACACAAACCTAGCCCTAGGAATGGACTACAAAAACAAGCACATAGGTTTATGAGTTATATGCAAAGAAGGTAGTTAATACTAAGTCTAGAAAATCCAGACAGAATAGTTTGACACTGAAATACTGAATTGTCATATATACATATTCTTGCAGTTAACAAGGCCCTATCTCTAACTTCATATAAAAAACAATATGCAAAAGAAGTGTATAAGGACAGAAAGGATAGAATAGGAAAAAGTTGTAACCACAATATACTCTAATTCAAGCTCAATTTCAGATTCCCACCAACCTTTGTTATAAACCATCAGCTAAGTAGGAACAGCAGGTGGGTGGAAAAATCAGGCACTAAAGTTTTTAATCTGCTGAGAATGAACTGGGTGACCTTGCATCATCTCCCACTTCTTTGCTTTAATTCTTTCAGTTAATTAAAATAACATCAAGAAACATTTATAAACATCCAGCAAAATACAATT
The DNA here is from genome assembly GCF_039906515.1 of Pseudorca crassidens. Lineage (NCBI taxonomy): Eukaryota > Metazoa > Chordata > Mammalia > Artiodactyla > Delphinidae > Pseudorca > Pseudorca crassidens. Next base: position 133,203,690 of record NC_090297.1, on the reverse strand, counting down.
AAGAATTGGTTATAAAAATTGATGGATTTTTAGAACTACAAGGACCATTAAGAGATTATTTAATCCAATCCACTCATTTTACAGAAGAGGAATGAGACGTCAAAAAAGTGACCTGCTCTGCTCCAAATCACATAGCCATGTAGTGGAAGAACTGAGACCAAAATTCAGATCTCTGGACTCCCAGTTCTATGATCTTTCTCATGGTGATAGACTTAAAGTCTTGAAATCAACTGAACTATCCAGGAAGACAACTTCAAAGTCACAGTCACTCTTGAATACTAAACACAAACCCTGTTCAGGATGAAAAAAATAAATAAATAAACATAATGTACTTGATCACTAACGGGTTTAGATGCACATGACTGCAGGATAACATCTTAACATTGTGTTGATCTCAGGTGCTTCAAATTTGCCATCTTATACTCAGTCACATTACTAATGTCTTTTATAGTCCTGTGAGCTAAGTGATAAACACCTTGACGTTTCAATATTTTGGAAAGCCACAGCTCAGTCCTGAATGCCAGGCTATAAATCCTTGGGCTATGGGTTTTCAAGACCAACATGGTTTTAATGCTGCCACAAGGCTCGCCCTAATAGAATCTCATCATTCAGTTTTAATTAAAGAGGTGGTTACTAGGAATGCAGAAAGGGAAAGTTTTAGTGTGTTCATCACTTTTTAACTTGCTGAGTAGCAACCCAGTCACTTTACAAAGAGCACCAGAAACAATAGTGCAATCCGAAACAATCCACACCCCTTGGACTAAATGCTTGCCTTTGGAGAGTGAGGTTCAGAAAGAGGTTATAGATTTAGACTGTTCCCACCAAATAAATGCTTCTGATTTTTATTTTATTATCTTAACCTCTGCTAAGCTGTTTCATAATATCTTAGTTTCCAGCCTTGCCTCACTCCAGAGAAAGCAGTGAAACGCCATTCATTTGATTTCACGGTGTGTTCTTCTTGAAGATCAGCTGACACTTCCCCTGAAGTCACCACCTGAGAATTAAGTCTACATAGCCCAACTCCACCTTAAATGTACTGCAGGTACCTGAAAAGGTCCAAAGACCATACTGAGTCACATCTCTCTCCTCAAGTCCTAGTCTGGAGAAACTTGTCAAAAATGCACCCCAGACCAAAAGGGATGTGGGAAACGGACACAGGATTGATGGGGACTGAGAACAGGACTGAGACCAGGGAATGAATTTCAGCCTGAGCAAAGACACAAAACATCAGCCTCTAAGACGGCCTTTGGTCCTTACCGTACACCCGGACCCAGCTCTGTTGCTGGCACACGGACTCCAGAAGGATCCGATCCAACATGCCACCGGCCACGGCCCCACTGACCGGGACAACAGCGTCCAGCTCCTCCGGGGGGAGCGGCGAGTCGGACTCCAGTCCCGGGAACATCTCCGGCCAGGAGAGCGCCTCCGCGGCTCCTCCGGACGACAGGGAGAGCTCCATGGTGCCCCTGAGGGACAAGGCGGCGGCGGCGGCGGGGCGGGCGCGCAGCTCCGCGCCCTGCCTGCGGGAAGGGAAGGAGGAGAGCGCAGCAGCGGGGTCAAGGACCCGAGAGGCAGCCGGCGCGGACGCGGCTCACCTCCTTCCCCGCCGCCCACTGCCCGCGGCTCGGGCGCTGCTGCCCACCTGCAGCCGGCGGGCGGGACCCAGCCCGGGAGGCGGATCCAGCGTGGCCCCGGGTGGGGGTGGGTCCGGGCTCAGGTATGGGTCCCTCCCGGGAGGGGACGTGGAAAGACCCGGGAGGGGCGGCTCGCCCGCCCGCCCCCTCGGAGCCGCCTTTCTGTGCCCCAGCCGGCGTCACCCGCGGGCCGATCCGGCCGGGGCTGGGGATGGAGTGGGGCCAGACAGGGCTGGGCTGGGGGCGTCGCCGCCCCCTTTGACCGGCTCCCGCCGCCGCCGCCGCCGCCTCAGGGGCTCCGAGTGTCCACTCCCTCACCCCTGGGTGGGGGGGCGGGGAAGGCGGTGGCCCCGGGTTCTCGCCCGCCAGTCCTCAGCACCCACCCCAGGAATGAGCCGGCCCGCCCCTCTAACTCTCAGGCCAAGGCTCTCGCCGCTGCTCGGGGTCCGGCTCCGACTCCGCGGCGGATCCCACAAGCCCGGCTGCCGCGGCTGTGGCGGCGGCAGGCGGCATCCCAGGGTGATAGGCCGCAGTAATCGAGGGCCGAGAGCCAAGCCGCGTGTGCAGTAGAGTAACGAAGCGGAGGAGGAACTGCCGCCGAAGGCAGGAGAAATCGGACCCCGAGTTATTCATCCAGCCAGTCCCGCCTACTTTGCAAATACCCTCTCCGCCACCGCCCTGCAGTGCGTTTCCCGGTCTACCAGTCTTCCCAGCTGCTTCTTGAAGTGGAGCCGGCGTGGAGAGGCGGGGTGGAAAAAGGGTGCGGGAAATTTAAAAAGAAAGGAAAAGAGCTTCCCTTTCCCCTTTTCCCACCCTTTTCCTTGTATGTATGCATTTATGTCTTTATTTATTTGGACCAACATTTCTTTCTCATTGGACGGAGAGATTGGAGATGCTGCTTTATTTTACAGTCACCCTAGGGGAAAAGCTTCCTTCCTTCCCAGAGAGGAGAGTTGGCCGCGGGGTCTGGGATTGTGGGATTGTGTGGGGACCGCGCTCTGCGACCTGTCCGCACTAAAGCTGGATTTGTCATCGGTTTAGAATAGCATGGTTAAGAAGTGTGGTGTGGATGGATGGACGGGCCTCGCAAACACATGAAATGCTCTCAAAAGCCTAGTATTAACCAAACGTGTTTCTCTTTTTTTGCCTTCGATCTTTGTGCAATATGTTGGCTTTTTTACCGAGGTCGCTAATGATGTCACTTGCGTTTTATTTTTGGTCTATCTGTAGACTGTCTCCCTTGACCTTGGGTTTAATTTTACGCCCACCCAAGGCAATATTCACCAGTTCAGATTTGAGTTGCTGGAAAAGTAATAATTATGATTTTAAAATTGAAAAGTAACAAACAGTGTCTTGCACATAGTAGGTCTCCAACAATGTTTCTTGAACATGGCTGTATAAAACCTAACAAGGGTTCCATAAGTATACATTGCGTTGTTGTTTTTTTTTAAACTCCTTTTGGGGGGGGTGTTTAGTGTTTGTCCCCCGTTTCTCCCTACTTGGCACAAAGAGACGGGTCTACAAGGGGACATTTTTGTTTTCTGTATTGTTTGGGCTTATCAAGAGGTATGAGGAGGCGTTTTGTAATTTTCTCTAAACTGTTATTTAGAGTAATAGTATTTCACAACAGGAAGTAACCTTAGAGAGAATCTCATCCTGCCTCCTGTTTAACAGGTGAGAAAACTGAGGAACAGCCATGTTACCTGGCAAATCAACCACCAATACAGATAGGTCTGCAATGCTTCAGTGATATTGGTTACTTCAACTTCTTTCCCTCAAAAACCTTTTGTGATTAAGCTTGTTGATATGTGGCTTGGTGATGTATTGAAGTGATCATTTCCAGTATCTAGAACCCTGATTTCTTACTATCTGACACCATAGTCAGACTTCCAAGTCTAACCATCATATCCCTCAGTGTTTGGACAAAAGAAAGTGTTGAAGCTAGAGATTTAGAGCCCTGCACTGAATAGAGCTAGAGCATTTTTATTTACACTAAATTACTGTTGAAGTCATGGTAACAGAAGTCAGGGACTTCCCTGGTGGTCCAGTGGTTAAGAATCTGCCTGCCAGTGGTGCTGGGAAAACTGGACAGGTACATGTAAAAGTATGAAATTAGAACACTCCCTAACACCATACACAAAACTAAACTCAAAATGGATTAAAGACCTAAATGTAAGACCAGACACTATCAAACTCTTAGAGGAAAACATAGGCAGAACACTCTATGACATAAATCACAGCAAGATCCTTTTTGACCCACCTGCTAGAGAAATGGAAATAAAAACAAAAATAAACAAATGGGACCTAATGAAACTTCAAAGCTTTTGCACAGCAAAGGAAACCATAAACAAGACCAAAAGACAACCCGCAGAATGGGAGAAAATATTTGCAAATGAAGCAACTGACAAAGGATTAATCTCCAAAATTTACAAGCAACTCATGCAGCTCAATATCAAAGAAACAAACAACCCAATCCAAAAATGGGCAGAAGACCTAAATAGACATTTCTCCAAAGAAGATATACAGATTGCCAACAAACACATGAAAGAATGCCCAACATCATTAATCATTAGAGAAATGCAAATCAAAACTACAATGGGATATCATCTCACACCAGTCAGAATGGCCATCATCAAAAAATCTAGAAACAATGCTGGAGAGGGTGTGGAGAAAAGGGAACCCTCTTGCACTGTTGGTGGGAATGTAAATTGATACAGCCACTATGGAGAACAGTATGGAGGTTCCTTAAAAAACTAAAAATAGAACTACCATATGACCCAGCAATCCTACTGCTGGGCATATACCCTGAGAAAACCATAATTCAAAAAGAGTCATGTACCAAAATGTTAATTGCAGCTCTATTTACAATAGCCAGGACATGGAAGCAACCTAAGTGTCCATCAACAGATGAATGGATAAAGAAGATGTGGCACATATATACAATGGAATATTACTCAGCCATAAAAAGAAACGCAATTGAGTTATTTGTAGTGAGATGGATGGACCTAGAGTCTGTCATACAGATTGAAGTAAGTCAGAAAGAGAAAAACAAATACCTTATGCTAACACATATATATGGAATCTAAGAAGAAAAAAAAAAGTCATGAAGAACCTAAGGGCAAGACGGGAATAAAGACACCTACTAGAGAATGGACTTGAGGATATGGGGAGGGGGAAGGGTAAGCTGGGAAGAAGTGAGAGAGTGGCATGGACATATATACACTACCAAACGTAAAATAGCTAGCTGGTGGGAAGCAGCTGCATAGCACAGGGAGATCAGCTCGGTGCTTTGTGACCACCTAGAGCAGTGGGATAGGGAGGGTGGGAGGGAGGGAGACACAAAAAGGGAGAGATATGGGAACATATGTATATGTATGACTGATTCACTTTGTTATAAAGCAGAAACTGATACACCATTGTAAAGCAATTATACTCCAATAAAGATGTTAAAAAAAATAATGATAATAAATGCATGTATGGGCACTGAAAAAAAAAAAAAGAATCTGCCTGCCAATGCAGGGGACACAGGTTAGAGCCCTGGTCCGGGCAGATCCCACATGCTGCGGAGCAACTAAGCCCGTGCACCACAACTACTGAGCCCGCGTGCCACAACTACTGAAGCCCGCGTGCCTAGAGCCCGTGCTCTGCAACAAGAGAGGCCACCTCAATGAGAAGCCCGTGCACCGCAACTAGAGAAAGCCTGCACGCAGCAACGAAGACCCAATGCAGCCAAAAATTTAAAAAAATGAAGAATCCATCTTCAACGCTTATTTCAATCTCTGGTCGGGGAACTGAGATCCCACATGCCGCGAGCAACTAAGCCCACGTACCACAACTGGAGAGAAGCCCACGTGCCACAACTAAAGCTCCAGCAAGCGGCTGCAAAGACCCAACACAGCCGAAAATAAATAAATAAATATTAAAAAAAAAAAAAGAATAAGAAGAAAGAAAGAAGTCAGAGAGCAAGGGAATAATGGGCATCAGATGTACAAATTTGGGCATCTCTTTATTAGTCACTATATAAGGAATTTATTTACCCAAGCAGTTATTTCAAAGCAGCATTAGGAGTGGTGTATGAAACATTCACAGTGGTTTTTTTTTTCTTTTTCCTAGCTTGCTCTCTCATTAGCGTCATTCATTGTTGAGCTGAAGAAAAAAGCTTCTGCCAATCCCCAGTAATCCTACTTTCTGCATCCAGTTTCCCCAAATCCCAGTTCTTCCTTCACTTCCCCGTTCTGACCCCAGACTGGCTTCAGTGGTTATCTAGTTGCTTAAGTAACAGTATGTCTGGAATGTATCTAATGTTTATAATTTAAAGAGAAAATACTTTCACAACCTGAACAATAATTCTGTGAGATAAGCCTAACCAGTGTTTTTTAAAATCATCATTTAGCCAATGAAAAAACTTGAAGCATAGAATTGTATTAAGCAACCTACATAAAGTAACATAGCTAGTTCATAGATTAAAACCCCAGTTTCCTAATTTTTTAATTCACTGATGGATCTGGATTCCTTAAGGGGTTTCCCCCCTTTGGTAGGTAGAATTGTTCTAACAGTTGTGGAGCCAAAAGTAAACATTTCATGGTTTTTGTAAATTATTATCACTTAAGAAAAATATTGAAGAAAAATAAAATGAACAAAAGTGTTAAACCAATCGGCATTGCTGGGAGGCAGTTAATCCTACTTGGATTTATACCAGTGTTATCTGCCTGGTGAAATCCCAGATTTTAAAGTGAAGATAAATCCTTTGCTGTTAAAATCTAGTTTACATTGTAGTTTGCAAACAGGCCTTTGTGTGTGAAATACAATAAAGTCTCATTTCCCTGCCTGCCCTACTCTCTCCTCCTTTTTCCTCCCTCTAGAGCTTCTGACACCAAGCTCCCAGAGGTGATCTACATATTTATTGTCAATGGAATTCAACTCTAAGAATCTGACCCAAAACCCAGGACCAGAGGGAACTAAAAGTTGGGGAACTCTGGAGGAGAAAAGATAATAAATTCCCTGGTCATAGTCTGAAAAACAAAGGCTGGTAATAATCTGAGATTTCCAAAAGAAAGAAAGCAGTTTTGGGTTCTAAGTACACATTTTCAATATAAAGGAGAGATGAGGATTTGCAATCTTGGCTGTCAGTCTGAGGACCAGGTACATGTCCAATTTTCTCATCTGTTCATCTGTCAGAAAACACATACATAAGAGGCTCCATCATCACAAATGCTCTTAACTATTTTCTTAATAGCCAGTTCCTTCTAGGTAATCTAGACACTAGCTCCAAACCCTTAATCTCCCAAGCAGTAATGCAACTGTGGTTCACCAGCCACTCCCTTTCAATATTCCCTTTCCCCTTGGACACAATGATGTGGCACTCTCTTGATTATATTCTGTAACATTGGCCATGCCCAGTTCATCATAATGGAAGAATTTAGACATTTCTCAAGACCCTGTTGTCCGTCTTCTTCCTGCCTCACTCTCCAATTCCTTGGTGATCTTTTCACTTCGAGGATTTCAGCTCTTTCACTTAGATAATATTGACTCCAAGATACCCATCTCCAGCCCCATCCACAGTACTGAGGTCCAGTCAGGAGAAGTTTGTGACTGTTGAACACCTCCACTAAGCTACACATGCTTCCTGTGCTTCAAATTCAGTGCATGGAAAGTGAATTTTTTCCCCCTTTCCCCCACCCAAACACCCTTCTCTTCTTGAATTTCCTTTTTATGTTAGTAGAACTAGTAGGTTCTACCACTGACTTGCTTAAACACGGAGTTACCTTTGAGTACCCTCCTCCCTCCCTAGCTTGCATAAATCCAAGCCATTTGAAATGCTTTCCATTCCCACTGACACCATCCTAGCTCAGGCTTGGTTAGCTTTCACCAAGATTATGCATTGGGTTTTTAGCTGTCCTCCTTCCCCTGAGACCTTTCCACTTCCAGTTCATCCTACACTTTGCTGTAGGTGAATTATCCTAAAGCACAGTTCAGGCCAGGTCACATCCAAGTTCAGAAAGACAGCTCCCCGCTGCCTACTAAGTAAAATGCATGCTCTACTAAGATTAAAAGGACCTCCCCAGGGCTTCCCTGGTGGTGCAGTGGTTGAGAATCTGCCTGCTAATGTAGGGGACACGGGTTCGAGCCCTGGTCTGGGAGGATCCCACATGCCGCGGAGCAACTGGGCCCGTGAGCCACAACTACTGAGCCTGCACATCTGGAGCCTGTGCTCCGCAACAAGAGAGGCCATGATAGTGAGAGGCCCGCGCACCACGATGAAGAGTGGCCCCCGCTTGCCACAACTAGAGAAAGCCCTCGCACAGAAATGAAGACCCAACACAGCCAAAATAAAAATAAATAAATTATAAATAATTATAAATAAAAATAAATTAATTAATAAACTCCTACCCCCAACATCTTCTTTAAAAAAAAAAAAAAGGGGGCCTCCCCAGTGTGGTCCCAAACCATCATTGCTACCTGACTCATAGCCTATGCTCAGCCACCCCAAATGGCTCATGTTCCCCAAATACATCCAGCACTTTTCTTGCCCCTTGCCTCCTCTTGTTTCTTATATCGGGAATGTCCTTTTCTCTACCTTTGCCTGCTAAAAACTCACCAACTTTCAAGCTCCCACCCCCTCCCCCATCAAATGCGGATGTCCTCCTCCAGCAAGTTATTTCTTATCGTCCAAGCTGGCAGTGATCTCTTCTTCCTCTGAGTTCCCATGGCATTTGTTCATGTCTGCCTCTGGAATCAATCACAGTTTATAGTATTTTGTGTAACTCTAATATCTGCTAGTATGTTATAAGCATCTTGAGGACAAAGGCCTTGTGTTAATTCATGTTTACGCCCTACCTTGTCTTTCACATACCAACCCCTCAATGAAACTAGAAGCCAGGAAACAAGAAACTAAACTGAAAAAGAAAAATGGTTGGGTTCATAGATGTTTAGGGCTGCAAAAACACCTAAAAAAGTCAATTTAATGAACCTATCCATGAAACCCCATTCTCACCCTGCCCGTCCCCCATTTAAAAAAATATATATATACCAACAGAAATAGAGTCACAGATAGAGAGCAGTCTTGTGGTTGCCAGGAGAGGAAAGGAGGGGGAGGGATGAATTAGGAGGTTGGGATTGACATATACACACAACTGTATATAAAATGGATGACTAATAAGGACCTGATGTGTAGCACAGGGAACTCTTCTTCATACACTGTAATGACCTATATGGGAAAAGAATATGAAAGGGAGTGGATATATGTATATGTATAGCTGGTTCACTTTGCTGTACAGCAGAAACTGACACAACATTGTAAATCAACTATACTGCAATGAACATTTTTAAAAAATAAATATAAATAGAGCTAGACCCAAGAAAATGACCTGGCTTGCCCAAGGTCATACACCTAGTGACAGAGGAAGGATTAGAATTCCGATCTCCTGAATCTTAATTCATCAACTCCATCAACAGATTGTTTCCTTCCTCCTCTTTTCTGTCCTTCTCTAAATGGAGGTTTTTCTTGTTGATACAGTTTTCTTCAGTAACGTAATTTTGTTCTTTTACGTATTATTTAAGCTTAAAGCATTTGTGCCACATTCCTGGCCCCACATATAATTTTAGCAAAATTATACTTTTTTTTTATAAACCAAAGGACCAAACAGAGACATCAGAGAAACATCTGGTCTGATTCATCAGGGTAGCAGCAACATTTCTATTTATACATGAGCACAGCCCTATCTTTGTAGCTCTCAGCTGTTCCTCATTGCTCAGTATGTCCCTCTTTTCAGCCTTGTCTGTCCCCCATCAAGAGAGCATCCTGCATCCTGAGTCTTAAGCAGAATCCTATGCAAAGGAAGAAAATAGATTCCCTACTCCCTAGAAGGGGTCTGTATTTCAAAGGAACTATTTCTCTACTTTCTGTCTTTTTATTCAAGAGCCTAGGACAGCGAGCCTCAAGTGGTTGGGTGGCTGCCATTCATTCTGCTGCATTCTGGGTAGAAAGAGTTAGATGAAAACCAAAACTGTGGCATGAGTCAAGTTTGGAAGCAGGTCAGGTGGAAAGGAAGTGAGTATTCTAAACGGGAAACTGAGGTTGAGGTAGAGAACTGAAGGAACACTGACTCTCCTCACAGCAACATTTGACTGTGATTATAAATTAGAAACTGCTGGATCTTAGACATTCATCCGTACCAAGAAAAACTTAGGGATCTTCTGGGGGTTTGTGAGCACCCTTTTATACCTGGCCCTTGTTGCCTAAGAGAAAGTCACTGTTTGTACCAACCGATGACAGTATTGTTTGGGAAAGCAGCAGAACAGGCCAAACAGAGCTCCGCCAGTCATTTCTTTTCGGTACAACCTCCTCCAGAATAATAACCTTGCCTCAGCATTCAGCTGCAGGAACGCAAAAAGAATAAAAACACTCAGATGGAGCCACAAGGACCACCAACATCAGGGCCTCATTGAAACCTTTTGAGATCCTAAGCACTGAAAATAATAAAGGGCCCTACTGCATACCATGTAATTAAAATGAAAACATTGCAAAGTGTCAGAGAGAGCAACAAGGTGCTGATTTTTTTTCAGTGATGACCACTACAGAGCCTGTTTTAGAAATGGCAAGTATCGAACTCTTAAAATTTGTGTGTGTGTTTTTGTGTACTCCTGCTTTTGCCAGCGCTCTAAACACCGTATCTTTTCCAGCTCTGCCTGGAACATACAGTACCAACCATCTATTAACTAACACAATCTATGAAGGGGGTAATCTTTAGCAAATTAATTTCTGTGTTTTTCTAGTAGCTATAGAAACACTAAATTACTTCAGCCTAGCTAAAGAAAATGACCCTTTCCTTAGCATTTTTGTTCTAATGAGTCCCCAAAAATGCAATTTAAAAAATCAAAGCCAAATGATTCTAGAGTGGTGATTTTTTAAATGATTTTGCTGTCCTTATGTTATCCTGACAGCAATACTATCACCATTTGTCAACATGTGGAGGCTACACTGGCCCATTTTCATTTTGCCTCTAGTTTAATAAAGGTGTTAAGACATCGGTTATAATAGTTGGAGCCTATTTAAAATGACTCTTGTGAGTAAAGACCAAAAAAGACCTAAAATATATCCCTAGAAGGCTGTCATCTAAATAGGGATTAACATGGTCATACCTCCCGAAATGTCTTACCATTATTGATCAGGGTGGATTGCTTTTGAGAATAAGAACTCTGGAAAGTTTTTTTGGATCATTTTCCACTTGGTCTGTAACAGGACATCCTTACAAGACAACTAGGGAGGAGCTAGAAGTTAGAAGCTAGTAGTCAGAAAGTGGGTACTGCCGTTCAACGTTGCTGGGGTGTAATGTCTGAGTGATGACAAGATATAGAATGTGGTCCTGAGAAGTAGATAACTGAAGTAGAGTGGAAAAGAAGGTTGCAAGTGTTAAGGAGGTACAAAAATTAGGAAGCTAAGTTATTGAACTTTTAGGATGGGGGTAGGAGGTGGGATAAAGAGGACGACTGTGAGTTAAGTCTCAAAGTCTTTGAGGAATGAAAGGAAGCAACCTGAAGGGTGGTTAGAGGCAGGCAGGAGGAGAGGGTAGTGATCATCCTTAAGAGAAGGTTGAACTTTTACATGAGAGTTGAAGAGTGATGGTCTGGAGGTAGCAATGGGATTACGAGTAGCCAAATACCAACCCCTGCACCTCAACTCCCTCTATAGCACAACATAACAAAGTGTATGAGAAAATGAACAACCCCAACTAGAGGAATTTGCAGGACAAATCCTAGCCTTGAAGGAAACTCCCTTAATTACCTTGGAGGCACATACCTCCAAGAAGAATAAGAATGTATTTTATTACAATGGAATAATGATCCATATGACTCAGTGGAAAGGATGATTAAGGGGCTTGTAGTGATAGGTATAAGAAATAAGAAACACGAGGTTTATAGTGATAAGCTGAAAAAGTGAGAAAGTACTAAACCATTAAAAGGACAAGGGTAAAAGAGAATAGGTGACTAGAAGCATTTCTCTTTTAATCAGTGACGAGGATTATAGGGAAGAGAAAGAGACTGGCTTCAAATATTACACTTTGGTGCACAGTTTTTGTTGTCCCAATAGGATAAAGCCTCTGTCAAAATGCAGAGATGTGGTGAGGGCTGCCACAGAGTTTCTAAAGAGGCCATGAAGACTTTGTTCTTGAACAAATTGTGTCTCTGTGTTTGGAGTTGTAGCAGTGAGCCTAGTTAGAAAAAAGCTCTCTAAATTTGTGGCTCAGCAAAGGGGCCATTTCTCCACTTCATGAGAACTCAAATCTGTTGATCTCTTTATTTGATTCCTAGACTCTCTTAGTCCCATGCCCTGCTTGGGATTAAGAATTGCTCCTCTGAAATACTCTCATGCGAGTCTTTTCCATTCCCTTGCACCCTGTCCTGCAGCATCAACTCTAGATCTTTCCTACAGTCTGCTTCTTTCTGCTTCTCCTTCTCAAACAGCTGAGAGCTGGAGACAATCACATAACCTAGAGCCTTGCTTTGCTACAGATTCAAGCTCATCCGGGCACTCAGAGACTCCATCAATCCCTTAACTTATTTTTGATCAATTCCCTCTCCCATTCTCTCCAGTAAATATACCTAATCTTAGGAGTTCCCTGGTGGTCTAGTGGTTAGGATTCGGTGCTTTCACTGCCATGGCCCAGGTTCAATCCCTGGTCGGGGGAACTGAGATCCTGCAAGATGCGTGGCATGGTTTAATTATACACACACACACACACACACACACACACACATACACACACTAATCTTTGTCTCTCTCCTCAGGACCTAGTCAACTCCCAATTCTCATTCTCAAAATATTTCTGCCGCCCATATCAAGGAGAAAAATTGAGGCCACCGAGAAAGATCTCCTTCAACATCTCCACCCCACCACCATCTTTTCCTTCAGTCTCAGAGAATGAGTGGTCCCTCCTCTTTTTCAAAAGTCAAACTCTCCCACCTCTTTCAGCCTCAACAATTATCTTCTTTCTTTTTTTCTTTCAACCACACTTTCAGCATTGAGGGCTTCTTCCCTCAGTTTATATTTTCATCTCTCCCATTTAATCAAAAAGCTCCTGACCTATGAAATGCACTGATGTCTGCAACTTTCTTTAAAGTGCATGCACTAAAATAAGATGTGTTCATGGGTGGATAGATGGACAGATATGTGATAAACCAAATATAGTATGTGTGTATGCAAATCTCTTGATAATTTTTCCTATTGAATTTGTCTTTTGTGACTCCATGAAACTTACATATACAGAATACATACTGAAATTTACTTTTTGCATTCAGTATTGTGTTTTTAAGATTTATCTACATTGATACTCATGGATCTAGTCCATTCATTTTAACTGCTGTGTAGCTTTGTATTGTATAAATATTCCAATATTAATTTATACATTCTGCTACTGATGGTTGTTTCCAAATTTTTGTGATTGCAAACAATAAAGCAGTAACCATCCTTAAGGCAATTCTCCTTGTGCATATGTATGTATAAGTGTGCCTCTAGATATATGTCCAGAAATTGAATTGCTGTGTATTAGGGTACACACTGATTTCACTCTGTAAAATATTGGCAAATTGCTTTCCACAGTAGTTGTACCAATTTACTTTCTCATTAGCAGAGTATGAGGGTTTCTAATTTCACATTCTTGCCAAAATATTATCAGATTTTAAATTTGTGCCATTCTCATATATATGAAAAACAGTCAAATTTTACATTTACATTTTCCTCTAGAGAGGTTAAGCATCTTTTTATATGTTATTGGCAATTTGGATTTCATGTCTCTGAATTGCCTATTCACAGTTATTGACAGGTATTTTTCTATTGCATTTTGGTCTGTTTCTTATTGACTTATAAGGTTCTCTTTATACACTGTGCCCTAATCTTTTGTCAGTTATTTGATTTGCAAGTATTTTCTCTTAGTCTTGTCTCTTAACATTGTTTATGATATCTTTCTCAATAGAAATTTTAATTTATCTTTTTTGTTTGTTTATGGTTTGTTTTTCACGCCTTGAAAAAGCCTCCCCGGGACTTCCCTGGTGGAGCAGTGGTTAAAAATCTCGCTGCCAGTGCAGGGGAGAACGGGTTCGATCCCTGGTCCAGGAAGATCCCACATGCCACGGAGCAACAAAGCCCGTGAGCCACAACTACTGAAGCCTGTGCACCTAGAGCCTGTGCTCCACAGCAAGAGAAGCTACCTGAACGAGAAGCCCACGCACCGCAACAAAGAGTAGCCCCTGCTCGCCACAACTGGAGAAAGCCTGCGCGCAGCAACGAAGATCCAATGCAGCCAAAAATAAAATTTAATTAATTAACTATTTTAAAAAACCTTCCCTACTTGGAAGTAATGAATATATTGTGCTCTATTATCTTCTGAAAACTTTATTATTCTGCCTTTCACATTGAAGTCTTTGATCCAATTGTTATTTATTTATCTGTACAGTGGGAAGGATCTAATTTTTCCTTGTATGGATAGCTAATTGACCCTGCACCATTTATTGAATAGTCCAGTTTTTCCCCATTACTTTGTACTTTCACTTCTATTATATACCAAGTTCTCATATGTGTTGCTTTCTGTCCTGTTCTATTGGTCCCCATTTATTTATTTATGCTCTAGTACCACACTGTGTTAATTTCTCCCCCTTATTTTTCTTTTTCAAAATTAGCTTGCCTATTCTTGGCCCTGAAGTATTCCATGCACATTTTAAAATCAACTGGTCAAATTCCACAAAACACCCTGTTGGGATTCTGACTGTAAATTTAACAAAATTTATACATTGAGAATTGTCTCTTCATAATATTCAGTATTCCCTTCAAGAATAAGCTATTTCTCTCCTATTTTATATCTATCAATAAAGTTTTATTTGTTCATACAGTTATTAGATTTTTTGTTAGATTTATTTCTGAATACATTATGGCCTTTCTTGCCACTATAATTCAGGGATTATCATTATTATATTTTCTAATTGGTTATTGCTTATGTATAGAAACACTATCAGTTTTTGAGCATTGATTTTGGGAATTCCCTGACCAAGGATTGGACCCGGGCCCCCTGCGTTGGGAGCATGGAGTATTGACTGCTGGACCATCAGGGAAGTCCCTTGAAAAAAATCTCTTATATGTATTGATTACATGTCAAAAGATTGTCTTGAATGTTCTCTGTAGATAATCATATTGTTTTCATATACTGACTATTTTCTTTCTTTCTTTCCAATCCCCTTTTTCCCCCTTGTCTTACTACATTGGTTAGGTCCTCCAGGACAATGTGGAATGGACACACTAATTCTGTCTTGTTTCTGACTTTAAAGGGAATGTTTCCATTAGTTCACCATTAACTATGATGTTTTCTATAAGTTTTTGATATTAATGATTCTCTGATCTATTTCTAGTTTTCTAAGAAGGATATTTTAAAATCATAAAGTGAGTGTTAAATTTTATTAAATGTTTCCTTTTGTATTTATTGAGGTGATCATTTAGTTTTTTCCCTTAATTGGATAAGATAGTGAGTTACATTAACAGATTTCAAAAAATAAAGTATCATTCCATTTCTGGGATTAAACCTTTCTTGATTATATTGTATTTTTAATGAACTGTAAATATTTTATTTCATTTTTATGTATCTATATTTATATGTGAGACGAACCAATAACTTTCCCTTCTGGTGCTGTCCTTATCTGGCTTGAATAACCTTCCTGGATACTCAAGGGGGTTGCCTCCTTACGTACTTCTCAACCTGTTTCTACTCTATGACAACAGCTCTCAAAATGGTATCTAAGTGTATAAATTGAAAGCCCTATATTGCAATGCTTCTGTTACATATAACAATTAAATTCTTCCTTCTTAAAATTTACTCTTCATTTTAATAACACTCTCCTTGTTCTCTCCTGCATCTTTGAGCATTCCTTCTCTACCTTCTTTGTTGGCCTATTTATCTTCTCCCTGGAATCTCCCTTGACCAGCACTCTTCTCACTCTACAAGGTTTCCTAGGTGATCTGACGCATCCTCAAAGTTTCAACTATCCCTGTACAGAGGTGAATTTCAATGCTGTACCTTCATCTTACATCTCTCCCTTCAGTTCTAGCTTATCCTGACTCATTCTGGCTGTCCCAAAGTCACCTGGGACTTCACACATTTAGAACAGAACTCTCCATCTGTTCCATTAAACTAGCTTCTCCTCCTGTAGACAGAATCTTAGCTCATGACCCATTTATCCATATTTGTCATCCAAGAGAGAATTCTTTGGATTCTTCTCCTTCATTTCACAAGTCCAATCAATTACCATGCCTGACTATTTAACTTCCTCAGCATTACTTGATCTGCTCCACCTCTCTGCCTTCACTACCCATGCCTCAGCTAGGGTTCTCTTCATCTTTTACCTGGACTAGAACAAAAATTTGCTAACAAATCTCCTTTGTTTTGTCTACCTCAAATATAGATACAACCACATGGGACTTCCCTGGTGGCACAGTGGATAAGACTGCGCTCCCAATGCAAGGGCCCTGGGTTCGATCCCTGGTTAGGGAACTAGATCCCACATGCATGCCACAACTAAAAGTTCACATGCCACAACTAAGGAGCTGGCAAACTGCAACTAAGGAGACCTGGAGCCGCAACTAAGGAGCCTGTCTGCCACAACTAATAAGCCCATGTGCTGCAACTAGGGAGCTCACCTGCCACAACTAAGACCGAGTGCAACCAAATTAATAAATTAATTAATTAAAAAAATATAGATACAACCACAGGCACCACTACAACCACTTTCTAATTGTTCTCTTTACAGTCACTGAAGTAATTTATTTAAAATTCTAATCTTGCCATGGCACTTTTCTGCCTCAAAACCCTCTAATGTTTCTCAATTGCAGATAGGATGGTCTACATTTTTTAATATGGCGTTCAAATCCCAGAGTTATATAGCCCTTATCTT
Organism: Pseudorca crassidens; assembly: GCF_039906515.1. NCBI lineage: Eukaryota > Metazoa > Chordata > Mammalia > Artiodactyla > Delphinidae > Pseudorca > Pseudorca crassidens. The sequence goes on along the minus strand of NC_090297.1, from coordinate 133,187,122 downwards.
TTTCTCTAGCTTCATTTATGTCTTAATCTTGCATCCAGCAACTCAAAACCACGTGTAGCCTATGCATATTTTTCCTTCCATGCCTTTGCCATGTTGTTCCTTCTAGAAAGCACAGCTCCACTTCCCTTCACCTCACGTACCCCAACCGAAATCTAATTCCCCACCCCCATTTCTACATGACTAACTGTCCACATCCTTTAAGATCCAAGTCAGCTGTCAGCTCATTCAAAAACCATCCTAGGGCTTCCCTGGTGGTGCAGTGGTTGAGAATCTGCCTGCCAATGCAGGGGACACGGGTTTGAGTCCTGGTCTGGGAAGATCCCACATGCTGCGGAGCAATTAGACCCGTGAGCCACAACTACTGAGCCTGCGCGTCTGGAGCCTGTGCTCTGCAACAAGAGAGGCTGTGATAGTGAGAGACCCATGCACCGCGATGAAGAGTGGCCCCCGCTTGCCGCAACTAGAGAAAGCCCTTGCACAGAAACGAGGACCCAACACAGCCATAAATAAATAAATAAATAATAAAAATAAAGGAATTCCCTTAAAAAAAAATAAAAACCATCCTAACATTGACCCCTCCTGCAGTCTTCACTAAGTGCCTCTCTTTAATCATCTCATAAAAGTCATTGTTTTTACTATATTTTGCACTTACCACATTGCACTGTAATTATCTGTTTGTATATCTCCACTGGACAGTGAACTTATCAAGAGAAGCAATTGGGTTTTATTCATATTTAAAGTTTGAGAACCTAGCACAGAAATATTTGTTGAGTTCAAGGAATAAATGATTTTGTTGAACTGAATATTCTCTTTGCAGAAACTTTTGGTCTTTCTAATTATTATTGCTTAAAATTTAGTTTTTGCTAGACTTTTCCCACCACATAGACTTCATAAATTTAATTTTTTTGCCCTGGATAACCAACTCTAAGAATAGTAAAAAAACAGTGACCTATGATGTGGCTAATATGGTCTAGATTAGAGTAGAGAACCACCAGGGAGAATAGAAGCAAATAAAGTAGGATACAATGATGAAAGGAGAGGATCCAAATTGGAACACATACTGTCTATCATCCCTAACTAGGGTTTTCACTAATACTATGGTGAGGAGTAATGGAGTAATGAATATTTATCAGTAGAATCACACTGTTAATGTCTCCTGGATTATCTGGAAAGTCGTATATCACCTTGAGGTTTACATAAACTCATCTGAAAACCCCATCCCATGTCTTATGGGGAAACCAATGCTCTCCCCAAACTCCCTGCAGTTTTTCTGGGCTCCCCATGCTCTTGATAACCTCAGGATTTGATTTCTGGCTTCTGCTGAATTCCCATTCTTCAGCTCTCTATCTTGCAGCTGTTCCTTTATCTTCATTTGGCACTGACTCAAGGGTGGGTTACAGCCCCTCCTCCTAGATTTCCCACCCCAAATTCATGAGAGGCAGCTGTGTGCAGTAGTATCTTCGTGCAGATTCAGAGATAATGTTTGCCAGATAAGAAGCTAAATGGCAAATACGCAGCACTCTTCAGCAGCCAATTTAAAACTGAAAATTTGATCTTCTTGCTCTATTCCTACCAACCCAAAGTTAAGCCTCCTGACATTTTGTTCAACCTTCTCTCCCACTCTTCCTCCTCATTTACTTCTTTTTCTTCTCATATTTCCCAATTTCTTATGCAGAATGACTTTGTGATCTTTTTGTTGTTTCTTTCCAACACATACAGAGCCTGTACTTTTGCTTCTTAGGCGCCTATCAACAAAGACAAGTTTTACCTAAAAAGAACTCATGTCAGTTCACAAAATAACATTTTCTCATTCCTTGACTAATTTCTATTTATGGTATATATGTTTATGTATCAGAGAGATAAAAATTCAATATTGTTCATTTTAATTCATGTGATTATTTCTTCCCAATTAAATCTTTTGTAAAATCTTTTGTAAAAGAACACCTTTGCTAATGATTGGTGCCTGAGCCAGGTGGTATCAACCAACATGTACAGTCACCATCCTGGTTTATAAGTTGGGACAAACCAAGGAGTAGTCTTTACAGAATTATGTCTGAACTGGGCCTTAAAATAGTCTCGACTTAATACCTTTAAATAAACATTCCTCGTGTTTGATACATGTATATGTGGTCAATCAGAATTGGATATTTCTGAACAACAGCAGATATTGATGGTTCCTAAACTTCTGGAATCCCAAAGAGATTTTCTCTTTTGGAAAGACTTAAATTCATATTCAGCAAATATTTGTCAAGAGCCTACCATGGGTCAGGCAGTATGGTAAACCCTAGGGACTGAGCGGTGAGGAAAAGAGTTGAACTCCCTGCTCCATTGGAGCTTATATTCTAGCAGGGAACATAGTCAATAGGAAGGAAGTAGATATTCACACATTGTGGTGAGTTCTATGAAGAAAGTCAGCATGGCAAGTTAATAGAGAACAAGTGGGAAGAAAGGGTAGTTTGGGAAGTCCTCTTTGAGCTTTGACCTGTCTTCTGAGACATGAGAAGGAACTAGTCATGCAAAGAAATGGGGAGATCAGTTAAGAGGCCATTGTAGCAGCCCTAGTAAGAGATGATGGTGGCTTAGACTGGGGTTGTGGCAGTGGAGAGAAAAGAAAGGAGATGTAGTCCAGATATGTTTTGGAGGTACATCTATAGTAGTATTGGCTAATAATGTATATATTTAAAGACAGAGATAGAAAAAATGAGTGATAATTTCTATGTTTGTGGTTTGGGCAACTATGTAGTTCATTTTGACACTAAGATGAAGACTAGAAGAACAGGTTTAGGTTGGGAAATCTAGTGTTCCATTTTGGACCTATACATTTAAGATACCTCTTGGACATTCAGATGTGGATATTGGATATACGAATCTGGAGTTCTGGGAAAGGTTAGGGCTGGAAAGAACGTATTTGGAGTAATCAGCACACAGATGCTATTTAAAGCAACAGAATTGAATGAGCTCTCCTAGAAAGAGAGTTATTCTTAGAGAAGAGGGCCCAGGCCTGAGCAGTGAAGCATGCTGACATTTAGAGGTTGTATAGAGAAATGAGAGACCGAAAAGGACTGAGAAGGAGTGGCCAGCGAGGCAAGCTAAAGCCAAGAGAGCATGGTATTATTAAGTCAAGAAAAAGTGGGACAACAATTAAGTCAGGGACGAGCCATGTTCACTCTATGTTGCATACCCAGTGCGAGAGTCTGCCCAACCTGTAAGTTTTCTTAGCCTGAAGATAGACATCAAGAAAGGTTTCTAACATCAAACCTTCCAGGGAAGGTTTTGCAGCCTAATTGGGTGTCTGAAGAGGCAGCAACTCAGGGCATTTGCACGAGTTCTGGTTCTTCCAGGCTGTGATTGAACACAGTAGTAGTAGGCAGTTAACAAGTGACTCCAAGCTGCCTTCATATTGACATAAATTTGTTGGCTGCTTCTTAGTCAATAATTCCAAAGGATCTTTGTGTTGAGAACAAAGTGTAAAGGCATGATTATAAAATTAGTATGGGAGTTTCATGACTTCCATGGTAAAAGCTGGATCATCTTTGTTAATTTGTGCCTAATTCCTTTTTGCAGGAGTCATTGATAACTAGAAACAAAGAGTGGTGCCTCTTTGTCTTCCAGTTCCTTGTGGTTAACTCCAGCTCCCTGCTGAAAGTTGAAGCATCAATGGAAAGAAACACAACTTTTCACCTTACCTTGCTATAAACAGCACTGACATTCTAAAAAGCATTCCTTTGATGGCAAGTCCTGTGCCAATGTAGGTTACAGCCATTTTGATACAAGCTGTTTTATTATAGACAATTTGCTGACACACAGCTTTGACACAGTCATTTTGATGCCAGGAACATCTTGATGTGGCTGCCTTGAAGTGGCTGTTTTGATATGGGAACATTTTGACTCTGCCTAAAAACAAACCCATAAACTTTTTGTTTAAGAAAGTTATTACCGAGTAATGTGCATTGACAGACCTCCTCACCCACTCCCTGGGCTCCATCTCATCCCCACCCCCTTCAACAGAAGCTGGACTGCAGAGGTGGACAGGGGGACCCTTGAAAGGAGAAAAATCACCATGAGGGAGGGAGGAGACTGGAACAGTAGACCCAACTCAGCAATACAACCTGAAGAAAGAGGAAGGTAGTTGGGCTCTGGAACCCATCTGTCTCAGCCCCTTAAAAAAGTCATTTCATCTCTACAAGACTGCAAGTGGCTGAAGGAGCTCTGCTCTAAGAGAAACCTCCATCCCCTCAGCTTGCAAGAGCTGTGCCATGACCAGGCATTTCTTTTCTTTTCTTTTCCAAACAAAAGAAAAAACAAACAGAAGTTTAATAACATGTATACTTCCTATATAAATAGGACATACCCAGGAAACTGAGTAACTCTAAGCAGGCATTTCTTTGACAGGACATGTACCATTGAATGAAACACAGTACCTTTGAGCAAGGAGGTTAAAAAGAGCCACAGCCCTGCCCACCCAAACAGGAAGCAGCAGCTCCAGGCTGCCAAGTGACAGATGTGGGCATGGAGGAATCCGATGGTTGGGTTGATCCAGGGTTGATATTTTGTCATTCAGGTGTGATTAGACAATAGGGAAAGGAAAATAAAATGCCTTGGGCCCATTGTCTCACTCATATTATCAGGGATCCATCAGGGATCTATTATCAAGTGTCCTATTAGATGAATGCAGAATATAAACTGACTTCCTCTAGAGCAAATTCTTTTTCTCTATAAGAGCTCTCTCTTTAAGAAATAATAGAACGGAAACACTCTGGGAAACCAGTTAAATCATTAATATGATTAATGGTATAATTTCTCCAGTACTAGATGTTCATATCATTTATGCTCATGAAATAAAATATTAAATATTTTCAAAAGGTGAATCTCTGTCTATTTCTGCCACCATTAAATGTTACTTAATTGAATTTGAAGATGTACATGGAGGGTATTGAATGAAATGTAATATGAAAATCTATACGGTGCACGTGATTTATTTCCTAGAAATAGAAATTTCCCTTCTCCCCAAACCCATTTACTTTTTTTTTTTTTTTTGGTATGCGGGCCTCTTACTGTTGTGGCCTCTCCCGTTGGGGAGCACAGGCTCCGGACTCGCAGGCTCAGCGGCCATGGCTCATGGGCCCAGCCTCTCTGCGGCACGTGGGATCTTCCCAGGCTGGGGCAGGAACCCGTGTCCCCTGCATCGGCAGGCGGACTCTCAATCACTGCGCCACCAGGGAAGCCCTACTTTGTCTTTTATTGCTAAGCATTTCTGTTTTTTTTTAAAAAACAAGTTTATTTTTTTTCTTTCTTTCTTTTTTTAATTTTATTTATGGCTGTGTTGCGTCTTTGTTTCTGTGCGAGGGCTTTCTCTAGTTGAGGTGAGCGGGGGCCACTCTTCATCGCGGTGCGCGGGCCTCTCGCTGTCGCGGCCTCTCTTGTTGACAGAGCACAAGCTCCAGACGCGCAGGCTCAGTAGTGTGGCTCACGGGCCAAGGTGCTCTGCGGCATGTGCGACCTTCACAGGGCAAGGCTTGAACCCGTGTCCTCTGCATTGGCAGGCAGATGCTCAACCACTGCGCCACCAGGGAAGCCCGATTGCAAGCATTTCTTAGTGTTTTAGTTTCAGTCCTTTCCAAACACTCTGACTTCAGTTTAGGTCAGCAGATATGTATTAAATTCTATACTATGTGCCAGTCATTTTGCTAGGCACTACAGGAAACAAAAATATAACTATGAATAAGAAATAGCCTCTGCTCTCAGGGAATATGTTGGGAGAGATTAGACTTGTCTCTAAACAAAATACAAAAATAGAGATGTCACTAGGCACTCATGCAGTTGAATATCATCTGATAAACTGGCATAATCAGAATGACCTGGGACTACAACAACTAGAGTAATTAAACTCTACTGGGAGAAGGAAAGGGAATATGGCATTTAACTGTGGATAGCCTGTTCTGTGATAAGCACTGTGCTAAGTGTTTTACATATCTTATCTCATTTAATCCTCCCAACAGTCCCATTTTACAGCAGCTCAGCAACAATTAAGTACCTTGCCCAAGGTCACACAGCTCTGGTGTTGGAGGCCAAATTCAAACCTGGAAGAATCCACATTCCTTCCAGTCCCCTCAAGGAAGGTAGGAGTGTGGATTACAGTTGAGTCAAGAGAAGAACTGGTGCCTCTTGACATTCATGTTTGAAAGAATGACTCTGGGTTATTAAAACTGTATAAACAGAAGGTAAAACACATGGTAGTCATAGCCAATCTAGATCCACCACTGAGCAATTCAGCGGCCACTTCAATCAAAACGGCTATTTGGGGGACTTCCCTAGTGGCACAGTGGTTAAGTATCCACCTGCCAATGCAGGGGACACGGGTTCAATCCCTAGTCCGGGAATATCCCACATGCTGCAGAGCAACTAAGCCCGTGCACCACAACTACTGAGCCTGTGCTCTAGAGTCCACGAACCACAACTACTGAGCCCGTGTGCCACAACTACTGAAGCCCATGAGCCTAGAGCCCATGCTCTGCCACAAGAGAAGCCTCCGCAGTGAGAAGCCTGCACACCACAACAAAGAGCAGCCCCCGCTCGCCGCAACTACAGAAAGCTGGCACGCAGCAACAAAGACCCAATGCAGCCAAAAATAAATAAATAAACTTATTTTTTTAAAATGGCTATTTGGTAAATATGACTTTGTATAAGCTTTGTTGGGTTGTCAATGAGAGTAACAGATTAACAAAAACATACAGTTTACCTTTTAAAATGACTACTCCAATTCTTTAGCTTCTTTCTTTCTTTCTTTTATTTTTTTTCGGTACGCGGCCTCTCTCTGTTGTGGCCTCTCCCGTTGCGGAGCACAGGCTCCGGACGCGCAGGCTCAGCGGCCATGGCCCACGGGCCCAGCCGCTCCGCGGCATGTGGGATCCTCCCGGACCAGGGCACGAACCCGCGTTCTCTGCATCAGCAGGCGGACTCTCAACCACTGCGCCACCAGGGAAGCCCTTTTTTGATTTTTTAAAAATATTTTTATTGGAGTATAGTTGATTTACAATGTCGTGTTAGTTTCAGGTGTACAACAAAGTGAATCAGTTATACATGTATCCACTCTTTTTTTAGACTTTATTCCCATATAGGCTATTGCAGAGCATGAGTAGAGTTCCCTGTGCTACACAGTAGGTCCTTATTAGTTATTTATTTTATATATAGTAGTGTGTATATGTCAATCCCAAGCTCCCAATTTATCCCTTCCCCCCTTACCTCGTGGTAACCATAAGTTTGTTTTCTACATCTGTGACTCTACTTCTGTTTTGTAAATAAGTTCATTTGTACCTTTTTTTTAAATTCCACATGTAAGCAATATCATGATATTTGTCTTTCTCTGTCTGACTTACTTCACTCAATATGACAGTCTCTGGGTCCATCCATGTTGCTGCAAATGGCATTATTTTGTTCTTTTTTATGGCTGAGTGATATTTTAGCTTCTTGAATGTAGAAATTTACCTTTTACTCCAATGAGAAAAATTAATAATTATAACCAACATTTATTGATTACTTACTAACGCTGGGCTCTGTGCTGAATATATAGAACCAGAGATTGAGATCACAGATTTAGAACCAGGTTTAGAGGGTTCAAATCTTGGTTTCACTACCTGTTAGCTATTACCTTCACCAAGTTACTTAATCTCTCTGGCCTTAATTTCCTCATCAGAAAGACTCCATAGTGTCTGATAAATATCTAGTAAGATTAGCTGTTATTATGAAGTTGCAGTATGTTTAACTACTATCCTGGGGAGTGAGGGAGTTTCCTGAGTACACGCACCCATGAATAAATCCAGGCCTCCTGCTTTGGGGCTCACGGCAAGGTGGGGGTCACACACACAGGGTAAGCAGGAAGGAGCCAGTCTCCGAACATGGTGGCCATCACCCCTGCTGGAAGGCCCTGGAAAATAAGGGGAAGTCTGCTGTGGAAGTAAAGTCCTCAAATGATGCCAAAAGGAAGTTGAGCTGGCAGAGCCATAAATGCTGATCACAATTCCAGGGAAGTCATGGTCTGCTCCCACTCATGCCTGGATGTTCCAACAAATGCCTCACAGTGTCTCTGATAGCCAAGCTCTGAAATAACCCCCAATGGCCCTCACCTTTAGTAGTCACGTTCTTGTACAGTTCTCTCCCACATTGTAACAGGGTTGATCTATGTAATAGGGCAGAAATGATCCTAGATGACACATCCAAGGTTAAGACACTGTGGCTTCTGTATGTTTCTTTCTTTTTTTTTTTTTTTTTTGGCTGTGCCGGGTCTTAGTTGCGGCACGCAGGCTCTCCTTCATTGCAGCATGCAGGGTTCTTAGTTGTGGCATATGGGCTCCTTAGCTGTGTCACACTTGAGGGATCTAGTTCTCCCACCAGGGATCGAGCCTGGGCCCCCTGCATTGAGATCTCGGAGTCTTACCCACTGGACCACCAGGGAAGTCCCCGTGGCTTCTGTCTTGGTCTCTCTCTTCTCTCTTTCAGATCACTTATCCTGGGTGAAGCCAGCTGCTGTGTCTTGAGCATCCTGATGGAAAGGCTCACATGGTGAGAAATTGAGGCTTCATGCTAACAGCCATGTAAGTGGGCTTGAAAATAGATTCTCCAGCTCCATTTAAGTCTTCAGATGATGGCAGCCCAGCCAATGGCTTCACTGCAATCGTGTGAGAGACCCTGAGCGAGAACCACTGAGCTAAGCCACTCCCAGATTCCTAACACTCAGAAGTTGCGGAATAATCAATGTTTGTTCGTTTCCTTTGACTGCTAAGTGTGGGGGTAAATTGTTACAGAACGATGGATAACTGGCAGAGTGTCCAGCAATAGAGAGCTTGCTGAGTTATCCCTCATTCCTATGGGCTTGGTTCTGGTAAGTCTTGACTTCTCTCCAGTGACACCCTCCTCCCCGTACACACACACACACACACACACACACACACACACACACACCCTTCTCTTTCAGCTCCTTTTCTTTATTGGCCACTCCAAGTGGCTTGCTTGCGGGGAACTAAGATGCCCCACTAGGGGCACGGCAGTGAAAGCGCCGAATCCTAACCACTGGACCACCAGGAAACTCCCTCAGCTCCTTTCTCTCCAGGACGGAGGGAATCTTTTCTACTCCTCAGGGAAAATCAATTGCCCAGAGACAACCCTTCTCTTTTTTTTCTTTACTACAAACTTTTATTATGCTAATATGTATTGTGAATGATCATAAGATACATTTAACATATAGCGTTTCCCATAATTAGTTTTCCCCAGGGCTCTTTCTTTGGGAAGCATCTCCTGGAAGTATGGTTGCTCACAACATACTTTTGGAAAAGCAAAATTAATCTCTCTGTCAGGGCAAGTGTTTCAATTGATTGCTTTTACCCAGGTGAAGGCAGTAGATTTTCCCTTGATGAGGTTATTTGGTTAGCCTTTACCAGCCTGCCATAATGTTTTTTTTTAATATATGTATATATGTCAATCCCAATCTCCCAATGCATCCCCCACCACCACAACCCGCCCCACTTTCCCCCCTTGGTGTCCATACATTTGTTCTCTACATCTGTGTCTCTATTTCTGCCCTGCAAACTGGTTCATCTGTACCATTTTTCTAGATGCCACATATATGTGTTAATATACGATATTTGTTTTTCTCTTTCTGACTTACTTCACTCTGTATGACAGTCTCTAGGTCCATCCACATCTCTACAAATGACCCAATTTTGTCCCTTTTAATGGCTGAGTTATATTCCATTGTATATATGGACCACATCTTCTTTATCCATTCGTCTGTTGATGGGCATTTAGGTTGCTTCCATGACCTGGCTATTGTAAATAGTGCTGCAATGAACATTGGAGTGCATGTGTCTATTTGAATTATGGTTTTCTCTGGGTATATGCCCAGTAGTGGGATTGCTGGGTCATATGTAGTTCTATTTTTAGTTTTTTAAGGAACCTCCATACTGTTCTCCATAGTGGCTGTATCAATTTACATTCCCACCAACAGTGCAAGAGGATTCCCTTTTCTCCACACCCTCTGCAGCATTTGTTGATTGTAGATTTTCTGATGATACCCATTCTAACTGGCGTGAGGTGATACCTCATTGTAGTTTTGATTTGCATTTCTCTAATAATTAGTGATGTTGAGCAGCTTTCCATGTGCTTCTTGGCCATCTGTATGTCTTCTTTGGAGAAATGTCTGTTTAGGTCTTCTGTCCATTTTTTGATTGGGTGAGACAACCTTTCTCTTGCTATTGGCTTCAGATGTATTGATTACCTGGCATAATCTTCTTAATGGGTTTTGGGGCTCCTCAATTAGGCAGATACTTTTTTCTCCTTTTTTCTCTTGTCCTCTCTCCCCCACTGTACTTCAAGGAGTAGACCACAAGGAACAGTTCCAGGAAGAGATTTTGCTAATAACTTAAAAGTTAATATATTAAAAATATTATTCCACCAAATGCATTATCTCCTTTAAAAACCCTATGAGATAAATGTTCTTATTATCCCCATTTTACAGACAAAAAGTTATCTTGCTTTAGGTCATGTAGCTGGTAGGTAGCCTAATCAGGATTGAACCTCAAGTTTGACTGACTCCAGAGCCTGTGCTTTTAACTATCAGGCAATATCACCTCCTTATATCAATTATTCCAATGTCGTGATATTAGAATCTAATGAAAAGATGCGATTAGTGGAGTCTGCCTATACACAGTAAAATACAGACCTAAAATGAATCATTACTGAATATTAATTCCAAGAAATATTTATTTATTCTAAGTCCAGTCAAGTAGCTGACATATCCACCTATGTTTCAAGCTTGTTTGTGGAGTAGGATAAAACACTTTCCCAGGCAAGCTCCTGGGTCTCATACAAAGCAGGGAATTTGGCTAAAAGCAGACGTCACAGTGGGGGAGGTTCTTCAACGTCACTCCGGACCCATCTGGGACCCTCGTAATATATTCCCTTCCATGCTCCAAAGCGACCGTCACATGTTCTTCTCTCTCCGCAAATCTGCAGCCACCCTTCCCACCCACACATGTCACTTCCCCTTCACTCTCAGCAAGTGACTCAACACCCACGGATAGGGAAAGTACAAGCCACCCTAGATAGGCACCTCAGATTCCTACCCAAATCCTGCAGCCTGGCTCCCACCAGACATACCCCATCCGCCTTCTACTTGGTTACGATGGAAGTCCTCTTCCTCTTCTCTGCGGCTAAAGCCCCTACCCGTCCTTTGGATCCCAAACCCTCCCACTTTCTCAGGAATGTATTGTTTTCTCCTCCTCTCTTCACTGCTCACCTTTCCCTCCCAACAAAATCCTTTCATCAATATTTTCAAATGGTTGTCCCAGCTTAATAAATCAAAAAAAAAAAAAAAAACAAGCACCCTCCTATGGCCTCTGTTCTTTCTCTCTTCCCCTTCTCAGTCACATGTCTTAAGGAATTGTCTACACTTGGTGTCACTAGTTCTTTACCTCCCACACACTCCTCACCCTCACCACATCTCAGCTCATGCTATCAACATTTTTCTCTGTCTGCATCATCAAGGACACCAGTGACCTCCTTATTGCAAAATCCTAGGGACACTGCTCACTCCATTTATTTCCTCCCCTCTCAGTGTTTGATACTGTTGTTCATCATCTCTTGAACTGCTTTCTTTGCTTGGCTGGATTGTCTTTGTACCTCTCTGGCTGTACTTCTTTTAAGCTCCTCTTCCATTGGTCATCCCTTTCTCTTGGAGTTCTGTGTAGGGTCCTTTTCATTTCTCAATCTGTACCCCATTTTCAGTCACATCTGATGGTCATACCTTTAACTATCTCTGGAATCCACTCACTTATTTTTTCCTCTACCACTGACTAAGCCAAGCCCCCACCCCCTCTAACCAGGATTACTGCCAGCATCTCCTGACTGGTCTGCTTGCATCCAATCTTGTCCTTCTCAAATCCATTCTCCATCTTGCAGCCACGGTGATCTTTCTAAGTGCAAAATTTTCAAGATAAAACCCTAACTTCATGGCATGGCATGTGTGGCCTCTTGTGACCTGGCCATCTGTCACCAAGCTCTCCTTTGTCCCCTCTACCTCCATACAGTCTTCTCTCTGGCCTCAATGAACTGACACTGGTCTCTCTGCTAGCAGATTGTCCTTAGTCTCAATCTAGCTAACGCCGCTTCTGCAACATCATTTCTCCTCCACTAATTTATATGCCTGCATGTTTCTACCTCTTGTGGATTAGGCTGAAGTACTCTCCCAGGCACGCTTTTGAGTCTCAAGCAAAGCAGGGAATTTGGCTAAAAATGTGTGTCATCGTGATGGGTAGCTTGAGTCAATATATCTTTTAAATACTGTCTGATTTCCTACACTTCCTTCAATCATAGAACATTTGTCTGTTTTCTCTCTTTAGACCCAAGGTACTTGAGACCATGACAATCAAGTACACTGGTTAAGAATTTGGGCTCTGGAGCAAGATTGCCTGGATTCAAAATCAAACTCTGTGATGTCCTAATTTTGTGACATTAGATGACTTGCTAATCTGTGCCTTAGTTTTGTCATCTGCACAATGGAGATGACAAAGTACTCATCTCATAGAACTGTTGTTAAGATTAAATGAAAAAAGCTAAGTAAAGCATTTTGAATGGCGCCTGGCACATAGCAAGCATTCAAAAGAGGGCTGTTATTACTTTTGAAGGCAGGTACTGTATCATTTACTTCCATAGAGCTCCTCACTAAATATTTATGAAACGAATAAATGAAGGAGATGTTTGTATCTAAGCTTGTTTGTATCTAAAATGTTAACCCAAAAGTGAATAATAAATAAGCTAAGCACCGTGCATACAGATTACACCAATATGGTCGCTGGTCACCTGGAGCTTTTTGGAAATGAGGTCATTCTATTTCTACCCAAGTGCTCAGGGAATTATACTCTCTAGAGGAGGGAGGTCTGAATCAAACGGGACACCTCAAGGTTCTTCAAGGTGTCATGACTGACCCTGAGGTAATGTCTTCTTTACATAAATGTGACTGTTAAAAGCAAGGAAACATCAAGGTAACTGTTTTAACTTGTTTTTCAGTAATTTAAGACTGCTGGGCCTTCCATTCTGCCAGTGTCACAGACCTGTAATCTCACTCATCCAGCTCAAGGGAAGGGCTGCGTTCTGAGGGTGCTTTCCCTCCCAGAGTCATAGAAGCTAGACCTTAGTTCAGACCTCACAAACTTTTGTGATTTAAAAGTCGGTTTTTAATAACGAAAGTAGTGCCACCAGCTGCTTAGTTATCAGGGGAGAGATAGAAGCAGAATAAAATTATTTAACAGAGGTGGGTTTGTTTCCAAAGAAACAGTCGAAGAGGGAACTAAGGTGGCCTAAGAGAAGTTTCAGAGTAGGAGAAAAAGCTCGACCAGACACATGCATGGCACCAAATTGCCAAATATGTGTACGTGTGTATACATATGTATATAAATACATGTGCATCCCACTCTTATTACTGTTTGCCTTCCTCACTGGCCTCCTGCCTCTTCTAGGGATAGAGGCACTGACACAGTATTTCTGTCTTCATAAAGGAAGGCGGGCATCTAGGGAAATGACCTTGATAGACTGAACTATAAATACAATATTAATCAGAGCAATTTGCTCTTGAATTGTGCCCCCTTTCCCAATATCCCAAAGCAACTCCAGGAGAGAGGCAGAAATGCTCAATCACTAGCCATTTAATGCGTGTGCAAGTAAAGGTCAAATATTCCCACACAGTGGGAAAGTAACCTGAGCCCTGCTTCCAGAGAAAGTTATTTCCAAAGATTGGCTACATTTAAATAGATTCCATAGATCCCTATGCCAAAGGGTCTCTGTCTTGGTGTCATAGAGCAAGGTGGTAAGGAAAATAAGGTTAGGGGTTTAAATCACATGTAACTACTCACATTTGCTCTCTGAACAATCCTTATTCTTGGACCAGCCGTTGTGCAAATGTCTGTCCTCCAGAATGTCTGGGATGGGGAAAAGCCTAAGAAAGGGCCAGACTATGATCCTTACTGAGTAAAGGAAACAGCAACTCACAATCATAGCCTATTGGTAATAAGAACAGCACATTACATTCATTTGTTCTATACTATCATTGGACGTGAGCATTACTTTTCAGGTCAAATAAATGCTTGATTTCAACAAGACCAGGACTTTGTGTCCCCCAATAAAAGTCATCAAGAGGATATTCCACCCAGTAAAAAAGAATATTTTTAGCGTAAAGGTTGAACACAAAAAGAAGAGCCCTCGGTCCTCCCTGCTTAAGAGCCTCTGCCGCCAATTTAGCTACTGTTTTACAAGTCAAAAGCTGGCTTTTCAGCTGCCAGCACTGGGCCCTCCACGCGAGCCTGGAGAATTGAGCTGCTCTCCCTCTGCCTCTAGTGACCTGCTGAGTAATAAAGGTTTGTGGAGTTGCTTTGTTTCTTTCTGTTTTTGTTTTTAAATCGGAACTAAGCTGACAGTCTTCATGACGACAGGGAGGGCAAGGGCAAGTTAAAATCCACCTCCAGCTCCTTGGGGAATGAAGAAGCTGAGGCCCCTTCATGTCAGCAGGTGTGAGTCATCCACACAGGGAGCAGCAAAATTGAGGAAGAAGGTGCCATTTTGTTGTCAATGTTCCCACCATCACTGCACAGAAATAAATAGTTGGAGAAAATGATCGAGGATAAAAGAATGATCCGGCTGGGAATCAGACTGAATAGAAGGTTCCCATTGAATGCTGCTTCATTATGCAACTTTTCCTTTCACTGAAGGATTCCAATTCTTGGTGAACCAATTGTGACAAGGAAGTGCTGACAACCCTGGGAACCAGCAACTCGGGCCTTTGATTCGTCGCTTTGAAGCCCAGTCCTATCACTGGATTGTTAGTTGCGTGTAACCAAGTGAACTTGGCCTCCTCGAGTCTCAGTTTTTTCAAATCTGGATCTGTAGCCTTTACCTTTAGATTAATGTTTACGTATAGTGTCTGAGTTGAGGATACCATCGTGCCACTTTTTAACCATCCTCCCAACTTCCCCAGAGATACTCTCCTTGTCGTCTTGTTTGTTTTATTTTTAATTTTTTATTTCTTTTGGCCACACTGCGGGGCTTGCGGGATCTTAGTTCCCCGACTAGGAATCAAACCCGGGCCCACACCACTGGACCACCCGGGAGTTCCATCTTCTTGTTTGTTGCTGGAGGGATGGCGATTGGCTTGATGTTTAGCCCACACTAGAAAAGCATCAAAGGAACCTAAACAGACTCAGGATAGAACTATCTCATAACGAATTTTCTAGTGAAAAAGATCGACATTTAACCTCACAGCTTCATTCTATATCATTAATCATTTCTGTATGCTTAAGCTTTAACTGTTTTGTAAGCTAGACATAGTTCATTCGAAATAAATTTGGAAAGGAGGACCTGTAGTTCATCCCAGAGAGTGGGAGAATTTCTACAAATCCTTTCATTTGTTTCATTATAAAGTCCAGAATTTTAAACAGAAAAACCCACCAAATATTATTTTACGATTCTGTGGTTCTCAACCTAAAGTGTACATCGAACATACTTTTGAGCCCCACTCCAGATCTACTAAAGCAGAATCTCGGAGGTGCTTGGGCAAGTGAAATCGGCAAACTTGCCACCATGTGATTCTGATTTGCACACTTGGATAAGAAAGCAGAAAAAGTTACTCGGATCAAATGGAGCCCAGGTGACCCTGGTGTAGCCTTTCCTTTCTCAGGTGATGCTTATTTCTTCCTTCCATTTGCTTAGGCCAAGAGCCTTGGCAACATCCTTAACTTTTATTGTCACACCTCACATCCAATCTATCAGCAAATCTTGTTGGCTCTGACTGCTTTCAAAATACATCCAGGAAAAAAACATGTGTTCATATATCTAGGATTCATCACTTTTGCTGATACCCTAACACAGGCTTTTTTCTACCAAGCAGCTAGGGTGATTCCGTTAAAATTTTAAGTCTAATCATTTCATTCTTTTGCTCCCAAACCTCCTGTGGCTCCCTCTTTCACTCAGAGTAAAAGGTAAAGTTCTGACCTTGGCACTCAGGGCTCTGCTGACCTAGAACCTGCCACCTGTCTGCCCTCTCCTCCTGTACTCTGCTACTCCAGTCACAGTAGCCTCCTTGCTGCTCTAGGCACATTCTCATCTCAGGTCCCTTGCACTGGTTCTTCTTTCTTTCAGAAAAGCTGTCCTCCAGAGGCATCCACATGGACAACTCCATCAAGTCCTTGTTCAAGTGCCACCTTCTCAATGACCTCCTCATGGCTACTCTGACCAGCCCATTTCCTTTACCCCAGCTCTCCCGGTTGCTCTTACTCTGATCTACTTTTCTTTTCCTTCCCCAAAGAACTTATCACCTTTCAATATATAATCTATTTACTATGTTTTGTTTATTGTTGATCTTCCCTGGCTAGAATATAAGCCCTACAGGGCCAGAATCTGTACTTGTTTTGTTTCCTAATGTATTACAAGCCCCCAGAACACTGAGCACATAGTAAATGCTCAATAAATATTTGTAACATTTAAGGACTACAAATTCTAGAATCCAGAGAGAGCAAACTAGGTAAGTGCATAATGCTGCCTCCACAAAGTTCCCTTCAAATTGGGTTTGCCACTATGGGGTCAATCACAGCTTATATGAGATATTGAGACCTTTGTGGTGCTGTTGCTATAAATGCCATGAAATATGCTACTCTTGTTTTTCAAATCAAGAACTAAGAGTTGTCGAACTACTTCTACACTGACAACCAACAGCTAAATCAAAATCGTTGCCAGAAATTTTACTTTAGCTGCATGTTTGCGTGTTATGTGTTATTATGTAGGAAACGGGGTGAGACAGAATGTAGCTTTAGTCCTGGAACCTCCAGCTTCTACCAGATGGGTAGGGGTCAAAAACCATACTGTCAGAGAGTCCCTCTCTGAAATGAGTTCGTAATAGAAACTCAATTCATTGCAGAGAAAATGTTTTTTTAAAAAGAGAGAGAGGGAGATTTCACTTCACATATCTATTTTTATTTTGTTGGGCATTATCACAATCTCCCCCCAGAATGGTTAGCCCAGCGGGGCAGAGAGATCAAGAGGAACATGACAGTGATCAGAGGCAGTGGCACTCACCCCTGGTGGAAACAGTCTCTGAAACCTTCCCCCTCCCAGGACAATGCTCTTAATTAGCTGTACCATATTTCCCAGAGAACAAAAGCTCCCCACCCCTCAGAGGAAAAGCTTTTCCAGGAGATATCTCATTGGGGAAGCGCCAGGCACACAACAGGGAGAGGAGAACAGACAGCCTGTTCTGGGCTCTGCAAAGAGACACAAACTTTGGATTCCCAAGGGAGTCTTAGAGGTTACCTGGCACATGTTTCTCCACGTGACAAGCATGTGTTTCACATACCCTGAGGTGGCCGACTTCGGAGGCCCCCTTTTTCTTTTCCCTCTCCCTCAGCCACTAGCTGGGGTTAGGAGTCTTGCGGGTGGCTGGCAAAATCAGCTGGAATCATCTTCAGAACTGAGCATCTGGGGAGCAGTAGGGAAGGAACTAGGAGTTTATTTCAGGTGACAGACATGGAGCAGGCCCCTATTTTTTTCCTGCAACTATAATAATATTTCTGAAATGGGGATGCTTGAATCATATGTCTCTTCATATCACTGTGTGGGAAGTCTCAGTTACAAGCCTAACAACGGAAGAGATGGTGGGGTTTTTAGGACTTGGTGGGTGCTGAGCAAAGGGGTCTGGAAGATTGCTGGGGGTGGGGATGGGGGATGGGAGTGGGCTGGAGGTGGGGAGTGCAGGCAGAAAAGGCAATTAAGGGCAAAAGGACTGCTTCACCTGAGCCTGTTTAGGGAACAAAGAAGAAGGGGCTGAAAAGTCTTCTCTCCATAACAATTTTGCTCCCCCCATTAAATGTGTTTTTTGAAAAAACACAGAGGAAAAAAAAGTCTTGTTTAAGTGCTTCTTCCTGAGTAAGTTCACTGTCAGGAAAGGAAAATCCAAACGCTCAGATAGTCTATTTTTGTGCCCAGAGGCTCCAGGCCCTGCACACAGACTCTTCCTTACTCTGAAGGAAAGGAAACTGAGCATGAGGCCTCCCTGTCACAGAGGCTGGAATTGAGGAACCTGTATTACTCGAAGGGCTGTTCCCAGTACAACCTCCATTTTAGGAAATAAGGATATAGTGCAGGATGCTTTGGGAGGGACCTGAGTGGCTGGTTAAAAAAACAAAAACAGAAACAAAGCTCATTATTCTGTAGGCAAACAATCATGGCACTGGACTTGAACTGGAAAGTTCAAGCAGCTGCCTCAGTGTTATGCTACTTCTAGTCATTACGATTTACTGCCACCACCTGCCTCTTGGCTACCACGCAGATAAGGATGAGAGGCCTGATTAAGAGTTTTGATGTGCAGGTCAAGCCAAAGTCCTAAGTCAGTAATAAGCATAATAAAACAGCAGTTGCCTAGGTAGATAAGGCCTTTGTACATTTTGCATAAATTTTCTACACCATTCACAAGTTTCTTGTTTTTCCTCTGTACTGCCTTTAACCAGTTCAAGGGTGTTGCTTAAGGTGTCCAGCCAAGGAAATGGGGTTCAGACCACTCCCCCTTTCAATCCTGCGTGACCCTGCCTCCCTGTCTACTTTGCCGGAGATTACCTTTTGTGAGGACCACAGGGTACACCGAGAAGAGCAGTCCAGCTTGTGACAATCACACCTCTTGGGCTGTTCCTGTCTCCTCTGCTATCTGGCCTGTGAAGCTGACCTTAAAAAGAGACCTCTGCTTTTAAAGGGTTTCCTGGGGAGCTGGTGACTGGGGATGAAGGAAGGAAATTGGAGAGATCCAGTTAAAGGGAGAGACTGATTCTTTACTGGCTTATTAACAGTGGCCCTGGCACAGGCAGAGCCTCCTAAAATGCAGATCTGATCGTGGCACTACCCCTGCTCATAATCCTTCAATGGCTCCCCAGTACCCTTAGGATAATGTCCACATATCCCCATTAAGGTTTACAAGGCTCCTCACTCGCTGGCCTCGGCTTGCACTGCTCCCCCAACACTGTTTAGCACATTTCCCTTGCCCTCCCTCTCTTCCCAACTCCCCCAGTTGAATTCACTACTGAATTTCTTTCGGTTCCTCAAATATCTGCTTCTTCTCTTCCCCAACTTTCAAACATCCTTTTGTTGCTGCTCCTAACTCATCCTTTAAGTTCTTTCATTGAACATTTCTATCCCAGGAAGCCTTCCTTCACCACCACGACTTGGAGTTAGGTTTCTCCCCTATGAGCTCCCACAAACCTCCTACTAAACCTATCACTTACACACTACTTTGTAATTACGCGTTCATTCGTCTCCCTGCTGGATGGTAAACACCCGAGGGCAGCACTAAGGTGTCTGTCTTGCCCGCTGCTTTCTCCCCAGTGCACGGCCAATGCCTGGCACGTGGTAGTGCCCCACAGGGATTCGTTGAATAAATGGGCATTATGCCAACATGACAAAAGAAGTCCCAGTGGTCCTTCCCAGATTCGTGTTTGCCTGTTTATTTGTCTGCTGAGACACGGGGAAGAGCCCTGAATTCAAACGACACGTGTTGTACTTGGGCCACCCTGGACCCCGCTTCTCCTCTTCCATGATGCCTTCCCAGGGATCCCAGTGTGCAGTTTTCCCAGTCAACTCAGGGCCACCGGTGGAGTTCCTTGTTTGTGCATATACTGGCATCTGTGTGACATTTAGTAATTTATTCTCTTTTTTATTAATTTGAAAATTAATTTACCATTATTTAATTATTTTCAAATGATTTCGTATTTATGCCTTATCTTTCCCACATTTTTCTTGAGAGTAGGAAATATGACTTCTTTTATCAATCCTTTCAATACCTAATGTTGTTCACAATTTGTGTTTAATGAATATACACCAGGATGACTTAAAGTCTAATTTTTTCTTTAGAAATGAATTTATTACAGCGCCATGGTGGAAATGCATGATAGACATATTTGGTGATGTGGCAATGGATTGTTTCTTAAAGGAAACTGTGGTTCCAGGATGGGCCTGGAAACTGTAGCCCAGAAGTGTGAGGACGCCACAGCCCTGGTCGGTTGGCAGAAAGCCTGAAGCCTGGGGAAAATGTTGTTCCAGGGTGCCCTCTAGTGATCCAAGGTGCCGCTACGTCAGAAGCCAAGGCCAGATGCTCTTGAACTTCTGCAGGAAGCAGAATCCATGGGGGAGCCTAATAAAATGACAGATGCCAGGATGCCACGCCAGCTGGGAGACCAGTCCTTCTACTCAGCACCTTCAGGCATCTGATGCACAGTCCACAGATCATACTTTGTGAAATACCGACTAAGTGATGCCCATCAAAGAAAATGTTCCAGATATGTAGTCTGAGAACACCCAGTCTCATTCTTCTGCTTGTAGGGATGGATCACTGACTCCTTGCTGACTATTCAAGTATGGACATGAGTGAGAAAGAGGGAGACACAGAGACAGCCTAGACCTCTGGTATGAAATGCAGTCCAGGAAACACAAAAACAGTCAGCAGCATTTTTAGCTAGACCACTGAGAAAATGTTTTAGGGAGGATTGTGTTACCTTGATGTCTATTCTCCAACCTAATGGAGGGTAGCCCCTCTACTCTTTTTTGCCCTTCCCAGCAATGGGTGACTGTTTTTTATTGAGCACACACTCTGTGGCCAACACTGTGTCAGACTGTTCATGTATATCAGTATATCATCTCTGGAGGTACCTGGAATCACCACAAGTGAGGCACGCCTTATGCCATACAAGCAGAGGGGAGGATTACAGGACAACTAGTTCAAGCATAGGCAACAGCCAGAAACTGCTTTCCTGCATTCTATACTTATGCTCTGTTAAGCAAACTCACTAGAAAGATAAACAGAGCAAAACCCACATCATTTTCTCTATTGTGAAGGAGCTAATTCCTACTCAGAAACCAAATAACATCCATCGATGATAAAAAGAAAAAATTGTATCTCTGAATCCCTATCAGTACAGTCATCCCTTGGTATCCTGGGGGAGTGGGAGAGGGGAGAATTGGTTCCAGCACCCCCAGTGGATACCAAAATCCACGGATGCTCATGGCCCTTATATAAACTGGTGTGGTACAGTCTGCCTCCATATCTGGAGATGCGGAACCCATGGATAAAGAGGGCTGACTGTACTTTTTTTCTGTCCTTTTGAAAATTTCAGTTGAAGGCTGCTGCTTTAATTAGGGGCTGTTAGCACATTAAAATGTTTGTTGAACCTTGCAAGGTGATAAATTGCTGTGATTTTCAGCCTAGTACTTAGGTCTAATTAGTTTATGTACTTTTTCATGTACTAACAGCACCTAATGAATTCACTTAAATGGTAAAATCACATTTATTGAGTGTCTATGTGTCTGGACACTGTGTTGGACCAAGGAAATATAAAGGAGGCTAGGTGAGGTTGAGTGCCTACGCCATGGGGGATCAGAGCCTAGAGGGTACATTATCTCTGATGCAATGTGATGAGTACCTTATCAGAAATATGAACCCAGGGTTAGGATAGCACAGGACAGTTACTTCTCTCCATGGGAACCGACTGAACAGAGAAATGCTATCACAGATACACACTAATATTCTAATAATTGATGAACATTAGAATTTTCATGGGGAGTGGGGAAAACCACAACATTCATTTCCAAATTATCTTGGACTAAAGAGTTATCAAGGCTTCCCTGGTGGCGCAGTGGTTGAGAGTCCGCCTGCCGATGCAGGGGACACGGGTTTGTGCCCCGGTCCGGGAAGATCCCACGTGCCGCGGAGCAGCTGGGCCCGTGAGCCATGGCCACTGAGCCTGCGCGTCCGGAGCCTGTGCTCCGCAACGGGAGAGGCCCGTGTACGCAAAAAAAAAAAAAAAAAAAAAGAGTTATCAAATCTCTCTTCTCACAAATAGCAATGTTTTCTTTCATACTACCCCACCCCCTTACTATATCTTTAAAACAAAACACGAGGTGCTGGCCTGATGCCATCTGATTTCAGTCCTGCTCGTTTGCTTGTCCGGAAAACTTTAAGCATAGGCTCACAGAGCCCTTGATGAGAAAGCTCATTAAAAAGCTGTCTAAAAAGGGGAAACAAATTACATGTACAACACAGCCCACTCTTTTCCTCTTCATTTCCTTCTCCCCCTCTCAGACTGCGACATTATAAAAGACAAGGCAAAGTGAGTCATCAGGTCTGGAAAAGGCACTGCTGGATGGGTCCGTCTTTACCTTGCTGCTTTGATGACATTTATCTTGCTTCACTGCAGTACTAAAATGCTGCCCAAACAGCAGGAGGGCCCTGTGTGTGTAATGACGGCCTTGGGAAAGCCTTTGATTGTGTGTATTTGGGTGGAACTTGAGCTTGTAATTGGCAAATGCACACATCGTCTGATTTCAGAGCATCTCCCTAGAAACCTTGTTTATTCCTGAGGAAAGGGGAAGTTTCTTTTCTCCTAGGTATATCTGTGACCACTTTCTGAAGGTTTCCTCGAGAGCATTACTTCAGGATGGCAGCGATCATACTCAGGGCTGGCCCAGCCACAAAGTGTCTTATTAAGTCACCCCCTACTCCTCTCAAGTGGGGAATTTCATGAGCTAGGATAGGCTTCCTGCCTCCCGGCTCGAAAGGGAAGTGATGGGGGTGATTGTCCACTGGGAGGAAGAGAAAGGAGGTGGGTTTTATTTTTTCTTCCTTCTTCTCATCCTGGAGTTTGCAAAAGGAAGGCTACAAATACCAAACAATCCTTCCACACCTGGTAGCTGGGGCAGTGTTTGTGGGGAAAAGGAAATCCTTCCTGCCACCTTGCCCCTTGTTATATATAAATTGCTGGGGTTGAGGCACTTACGGTAAAATACTTGGAACATGGTTCTTTTCTGTGCTGAGGCAGAGAGACTATATCCTTTAAAGTCAGAAGACTATGGTTGAGGTTCTGTCTTTTCAATTCCTAGCTGTTTGATTCTTGAGAATTTGCAAAACGCCTCTGAATCTTATTGTCTACCATGTGCCAGGCCCTGTGCCAGGCACCGAGAATGCATAAATAGAGAAGTCACTGGCTCCACCCTGCAGTTTTGTGTAATCTCCTGCAGAGACAGACCCATGCACCGGCACAACACAATGTGGAATGTGCTTTACTGAAGCTGCAGAAGAGTTCCCAGGAAAACAGGAGGAGGGGACTGTGTATGTTTTGGAGGTGGGAGAGAAGAATGACAAGGTGAGAAGTGGTGAGACTATGGTTAGGGAAGGGCTCCCAAATCAGGAGCTTGGGCAGGATTTTGAAGAAAAAAGAGAGTTCACTTAGAGAGAAAGAGAGGGAGAGAGAGAGAAGGATGGTAGAAAGAACCCTGGCTGACAACATTAAAGAAGTGGCAGAGGAAAGGAATCTAAGAACAAGCCTGGGGAGTGGACTGAGAAGTAGGAGGAGAACCAGCAGAGACTGGCTTCAAATGCTGCAAGAGGCCAGCTGCAATGGGGACTGACTGGCAAGCATCCATTGGACCAGTGGCATTTAGGAGAAGAGCACAGTGGAGAGTGAATGGAAGGAGAGCAGCGGAGTCACTGAGCATATTCCTTATATTATTATCATTATTATTGAGGAATAGTTGATTTACAATATTATATGGGTTTCAGATGGACAGCATAGTAATTCAGTATTTTTACAGATTATACTCCATTAAAAGTTACTACAAGATAATGGCTATAATTCTTTGTAAAATATATCCTTGTAGGGCTTCCCTGGTGGCGCCGTGGTTAAGAATCCGCCTGCCAATGCAGGGGACAAGGGTTCGAGCCCTGGTTCGGGAAGATCCCCCATGCCACGGAGCAACTAAGCCCACGAGCCACAACTACTGAAGCCCGCGCGCCTAGAGCCCGTGCTCTGCAACAAGAGAAGCCACTGCAATGAGAAGCCCGTGCAACGCAACGAAGAGCAGCCCCTGCTCACTGCAACTAGAGAAAGCCTGCACACAGCAACAAAGACCCAACGCAGCCAAAAATTAATAAATAAAGTTATTAAAAAAATCCTTGTAGCTGATTTATATTATACATGGTAGTTTGTACCTCTTAATCCCCTCCCCCTACCGTGCCCCTTCTCCCTTCCTTCCCTCCATCAATGAATGCTAGTTTGCTCACTCTATCTGCGAATCTGTTTCTTATTATATTCACTGGTTTGTTTTACTTTTTAGATTGCACATATAAGTGATATCATACAGTATCTGTCTTTCTCTATCTGACTTATTTCACTAAACATAATATTCTCTAGATCCATCCACGGTGCTGCAAATGGCAGAATTTCATGCTTTTTATGGCTGAGTAATATTCCACTATACATCTTTTTTATTCATTCATCTGTTGATGGACACTTGGGTTGCTTACATATGTTGGCTATTGTAAATAGTGCTGCTATGAATATTGGGGTGCATGTATCTTTTCCAATTAGTGTTTTTGTTTTTTCTGAGTACATATTTAGGAGTGGAATTGCTGGATCATATGGTAGTTCTATCTAACAAGCATATTCTTAATGTTCAGTGGACTTGGCTGTTAGGAGGAGATGAATAGGGTTTTGGTTAGAGAGGGATGAGAGATGAACAAAGATTTTTGTTGTTTTGTTTATGATTGAAGCTTGTGTGTAGTTATATACGGGAGGACAGGAGGAGTTAATTTAAAGGAAAAGGATGGGATTAAATGGGGTTAATTCCTACCTTGTAGAGCCCTTCTGAGAATTAAATGAAATCTCCTGGGGAACCCTTTTGTAATGAGATATACACATGTGAATATGATTATCCTGCTATGGAAATAAAACCTCCACACATCACAAGGCATTTGAGCTCACTTATCACGGGCTGCTGAGATAGGCAAATCTCCCTCTCCATAGCCTTTTTGTGTGAGCTGCTTTCCTATTTCCTCTTGCCACCACTTTAGACTTAGAGCCCAAGAATGAATTGAGCCCTCCTTGACATTTCTTCCTGCCAAACAACACAACTCACCATTTCCCTGGATCACAACAGGAAGCTGGGTGTTGATAAGTGAGAAGCAATTAAGGGAGGGGACAAGAGCCTCCTCCTTGTTAGGAGGTGGGACTCACATCTAGACCTCTTGGAAACTTGGAAACTCGCTTTGTCAGTTTATTAGCGTTTTATCAGATAACTTTGGAGCCACATGGGCTATGAAGTAGACTGTCCCCTCACAGACACCAGTGGCCCCCTTTCCATCTCAGTTCATGAACTGCAAGTCCCAATAGGGCAAGGATTTTTGTCTGTTTTGTTCACTACTGTATCCCCAGTGACTAGAACAGTGTCTGCCACCAGGATGGTGTCTAATAAATACTAATATTAATAAGTGAATGAATTTACCCATTCATTCATCTTTCCATCGACTCAATCGAAATGGCCAACAACTAAGCTCGTCCTAGATAAACAGCGATAAATAATTCCTGCTATCATTAAAAAAAATGTACATTCTGTGCCAGGCACTTTACATACACTAGTTCATGGAATCACAATCATTTTACAAATGGGAAAACCGAGACTCAGAAAGAGGTCACTTGGTTGAGGATATTTGGCTGGAACGTGGTGAAGCTGGGATTCCTCACTGTCTGATTCCAATACCTACGCTCTTTCTACACCACCATCTTCTTCTCCAGTCTCATCCCTCACCATTCTCCAACTTAAAGCGTAACTTCCATCATAACTGACCACCTATAATTCCTTGAGCATGTCATGTTCTCTCTCACACACTCCTTTGCCTGGGACACGTTTAGCTGTGCCCTCTGTCTGGCTAATTCTTCCTCACCCCTCTTCTGGGAGACTTTCTTAAAATGATGCTCTCCAAGTGGGGTAGGTTGACCTTCTCTGTGCTCTCACAGCCCCCTTTGCAGCCCCCTATCATAGGACATTTCACAGGCATTTTAGAAGCCTATATTTTTTTGGCCATGTCATGTGGCTTCTGGGATTTTAGCTCCCCGACCAAGGATCGAACTCTTGCCCCCTGGAGTGGAAGTGCAGAGTCCTAACCACTGGACTGCTAGGGAATTCCCTTAGAAGCGTATTTTTTGTGTGCCTTTCTCCACTAGCTGGGCAGGGACTGTCTTCATAATAAGAGCTGCCATTTGTTGAGGGCTGCAATGTACTGGCTTATCTTGTTCAATTCTCACAGCTATTATTATGCTTGTTTTATAGGTGAAAAAATGGATGCTCAGAGAGGTTAAGTAACTTTCCCAAGGTCACAATGACTGAGTGGCTAAGCCAGGAATCCAGCATAGGTACATCTGATTCCAAGGCCTAAATTATTGTCTCTTCAATATGTTATCATCGGAACCATCCACAGTGCTCACAGCTTAGCTGTTGGGATAAACAGATAAATACCACCTGAACAGTGAGATTAGTGAGCTAATCCAGGTTTATAAAATTCTTGGGAGGGAACATGTGGAAGGGAAGGGTTTGTTCTCTCTGGAGGAGGTGGGGTTGGAAAGGCTTCATAAAGTTGCCAGACTGCTTGGGAACTTGTAAATTGGTTCCATAATGATGGCTTAAGATGGAAAATAGATTCCTGCATCAAATATTGGTGATTAGTTTTGGAGGCCATGGCAGACATTGTTCAGGTCACCACTGCTTCCAACTGAGTCCATCTGGGTGCCAGGAATTTAGCCCAAATGCCTGCTGGTACCTGCAACCCAGTCAGCACATTGTTTCATTAAAATCTTATTCGCGCGCGCATATGTGTGTGTGTGTGTGTGTGTGTGTAGATGTGAATGTGTGTGTGTGAAAACTACTTTACATAATCATAGTTTTAATCTTACACACTATACTTTAAATTTAAATGAAATCAATACATTTTCAAGTTTGTGGCTATAAGGAATCATAGTTTTAATCTTACACACTATACTTTAAATTTAAATGAAATCAATACATTTTCAAGTTTGTGGCTATAAGGAATAGGGTAGTACTCCTAATTATGTGTTAACTTTTCTTCCTGCTCTTGGGTCTTAACTGCAGGCATCCCTGGAGGCTGCTTTCTCTCTATTCTTCTCTTCGGGGAATTCATCTATTTTCTAGGCTTGAACTACTGTAAAATTCCTATAAAATTAAACTTAAAACTACAAGCAAAAAAGCATGGCTTTAAAATGTACGGTACAATACCTTCTTTGTCTGCTGCAGAAGGCGTTTGTGAGGGAGGGCACAGTGGGTGGCCGGGCTCTGGCATCAGGCAATTAGGAGGCTTCTAAACTGCTCCATTTCCTAGCTGTGTGGCCTTGGGAAAGTTACTTAACTTCCTTAAGTCTGCATTCCCGATCTATAAGAGTGAAAATAATAGTATCCTAGTAATAGGACTATTGTGAGGACTAATAAAATAATGCAAAAGCACTTAGTAACTTGTTTGTTGTAAGTTACCAATAAGTGCTAGTTGTAACAATAATTATTATCACTCTCATCACTGGCAGGATAGAGCAATTTGGGTGACGGTGATTTGAAACCTGTGATGTACTATGAAAATGTGAAATATTATTGTTTTGTATAGTGTTGAGTGAAATCCAAAGAGCTCGATAGAAAGGGAATCGAACAAGAAATCAGGAAAGCCAGATCCTAACAGATCCTAATGCTACTTCAGCCACTAACCCTCACCGTGACCTTGGGCCAATCTCTCTCTGAGCCTCCGCTTTCTCACTTGTAAATGAAGCACTTTGCTTAGATTATCTTGACGAGCAATCCCAGCTCTGAAATTCTATGATTCCATGAGCGTTGGAGCAAATAAGTTATGTAGCAAATCTTACACAGTTCTTGGAATAGACTAGAAGGTTAATATGTCCCACATATACCAATGGCCAAAGTCCATCTCTGAGGTTGATAAAAGTTAACTGCGGGCTTCCCCAGTGGCACAGTGGTTGAGAGTCCGCCTGTCGATGCAGGGGACACGGGTTCGTGCTCTGGTCTGGGAAGATCCCACATGCCGCGGAGCGGTTGGGCCCGTGAGCCATGGCCGCTGAGCCTGCGCGTCCGGAGCCTGTGCTCCGCAACGGGAGAGGCCACAGCTGTGAGAGGCCCGCGTACCGCAAAAAAAAAAAAAAAAAAAAAAAAAGTTAACTGCAACTGCAACAGTCAGAAAGAGCTATCTGGGGGAATTCAATGAAAAGGCAAACTACAACGCACCTCAAGACTCTTGGGAGACATCTTTTTTGGTAGAAGATAATAATGTATCTATAATGGCAATACTGAACTAGTCAGAAAAAAGGATCAGGTCATGCCCGGCAGCTGTATACTTCGGCAAGAAAGTAGGTGCAAGACTCCTTAACATTTTTTGGCTGTGGCTTTGAATGGTAATGTGCTGGTAGCTCTCCCACACAGCGTGAGGGGCCCCTGGCTTCCTAACTTCCTAATGTACTGAGTATCTGCTGTGTGCTAGATGTAGTGGTCAACTGGGCTACTGAGACACACGGTCTCTATTCTCAAGGCACTGACAAACTATTGGATAAAGCATTGTAACTGTGGGGGGCTACTTTTACATTTTCAGCACAGTCCTGCATGGTATTTGTATTGTTTATATACTGTTTGTCTATTATTCTGTGAAAACATAGCTGTTTGTGTATTCAGCTCTCCACCCTCAGCCCTCCAGCAGCTTCTGGATGTTAAATATTATCTCTTCATGTGAGCTGTACCAGCAGGAAGAGTCATCTGTTACTCTTTTACTTCCTAACGAGCCCTCAAACTGGTTTGTAGGGCAGTTAGAGATTCTTTCTTCGCAGAGGAGTGATCATTTCGGATTTAGTTTGCTTGGTCTTATTCTCCGCCAGGACTCAAATTTTGTTCTTCCTCTTCACTTTCCTACCTTACCCCACATAAAACAAAATAACCAGAAATGATAACAAAAACTAGACAGTATAATGTGGTGGCAGCAATTTGATGGATCAGCTAAAATGCTTCTTTTGCTACTATAGCAGCTACTATTAAATGCCTTGTCACTTACCTTTGAAGTTCTTTGGAAAAGTGAAAGTTATTTTGCATATAAGTGCTTAAAATCACCTCAATTACCTAAGATACTTTCATCTCCCTCCAAGATTCTTCTTAAAGGGCCTTTTGCTATTTTCTTCAGATACTGTTATAAATGTAGAATGCGGTATTGATAGATTTCTCCAAACTCACTGATTTTCATATGCCCTGAGAATAACAAAGATATTATGAAAATGACAATAGAAAAAATTTCCATAAAAATAATTAATCAACAATCAAAAACCTGATGCTTAGAGATACTTCCAATTATCTGGAAAACTGATACTAGGTAACCGACTGCTTATTCAACAATTCAGCGATAAGCATGTATTAAGTGCCTAAAAGTGTGGCATTGTGCAAAGTACTGCAAACATAAAGGAGATTAAGAAATGGTGTTGCTTTCAAGGAGCTCAATTAAAAATTGTTCCCTTTATGTAAACCAACTATACTTAATTAAAAAAATTTGCTTGCTTTATATCTTGTATAAAAACTTAATATTTTACAAAATGTTTTCCACATGTAACAACTCATTTCATCCCCAGATCAATATTGGTTTCATACTTCATAAACTTGAGATTTCTTGTTGCTCACTCTTATTTGGCAACCAGAATGTTGATTTTGATGATGATAATGTTCATATTTCTCCACTATTCCTGGTTTGATTTTATGTACCTAATGACTTAAGAGTTTGCAAAGTGTTTCATGGAAGATAATATTTTCCACCTTCTCACCTTCTAGTCCGTGTTCCTCTTCTGCCCAGTTTCTTCCTGAGGGAGGTGGGGCTAAAATGACTTCAAATTCCCTGTGAGTGCTCTTAAGATAACGGTGACCTCTCCTACATACCTGTGGTGGGAAACTGGTTTTTGAATTCCTTTCCCACCAAAGCCTTTAGGTCATGATTTCAGAAATTCATTCCTACTTCATTTTTGCTTTCCATTTTTCCTTTATTCCATTCCGGATCATTCCATAATTCTATGCTATCTTGGACTATTGTTTCCATCAAAAAAATAGAAACAGAATTTAGCAACTGAGGGATTATTCTGCCCAATGCTTTCACTTTATGGGGGAGGAACTGGGTTCCACAGCCATGAGGATTGCCAAAGCCATACAAATAGGTGGTAGAGTTGGGCTTGAACCTCAGAAGTTATACACTCTTTGACCAGATATCTTTTTTTTTTTTTTTTTTTGGCTATGCCTGGAGGCTTGTGGGATCTTACAATAGTTCCCCCACCAGGGATTGAACCCTGGCCACCTGAAGTGGAAGCATGGAGTCATAACCACTGTACTGCCAGGGAATTCCCTGACCAGATGTCTTTTTAAAGATATCAGACTTTTTTTTTTTAAATAAATTTATTTATTTATTTTTGGCTGTGTTGGGTCTTCGTTGCTGCATGCAGGCTTTCTCTAGTTGCTGTGAGCAGGGGCTACTCTGTTGCGGTGCGCAGGCTTTTCATTGAGGTGGCTTCTCTTGTGCGACATGGGCTCTAGAAGCGCGGCTTTCAGTAGCTGCAGCATGCGGGCTCAGTAGTTGTGGCTCATGAACTGTAGAGTGCAGGCTCAGTAGTTGTGGCACATGGGCTTAGTTGCTCTGCGGCATGTGGGATCCTCCCAGACCAGGGCTCGAACCCGTGTCCCCTGCATTGGCAGGCAGATTCTTTTTTTTTTTTAAATGTTGGGGGTAGGAGTTTATTAATTAATTAATTAATTTTTGCTGTTTTGGGTCTTCGTTTCTGTGCGAGGTCTTTCTCTAGTTGTGGCAAGCGGGGGCCACTCTTCATCGCGGTGCGCGGGCCTCTCATCATCGCGGCCTCTCTTGTTGCGGAGCACAGGCTCCAGATGCGCAGGCTCAGTAGTTGTGGCTCAAGGGCCTAGTTGCTCCACGGCATGTGGGATGCTCCCAGACCAGGGCTCAAACCCGTGTCCCCTGCATTAGCAGGCAGATTCTCAACCACTGCGCCACCAGGGAAGTACCAGACTGTCTTTAAAAGCTATCTGTCAAGTGAAACATTCTTCCCAGGATAACATTCTTTTATATTGCTAGTATATAAATATTTGGCTACTGTTGCAACAGAGACCTACCCAGTTTTACAATTTTTCACAGATTATACTGTTATGTTTTCAGTTTTCCCAGAGTGTACCTGTTCACCCAGGTACACTGTCCTTGAATCAATTGTTGAGCATCTACTATGTGTCACGCAGAACATAGGCGTTTTGGCCTGACTTTAATTGGAAGTACTCTTTGCATTCGCGTAGAATCATTTAACATTGGATTGCTAGTAACTGTACAGTTTTAGTGTAAGTAAGTGGTCCAGTAAGTGTGAGAAAATTAATAACAAGAATTGAATCCTAATAGGATGTTGAAGGTAGACATTAAAGCCTTTATGCATTTAGGATTTCACACATGCAGAGGACCCCCCCAACCCCTAATTATTTATTTATACATTGTCTTATTGAAGTAGTTGATTTACAATGTTATATTAGTTTCAGGTGTACAACACAGTGATTCAATATTTTTCTAGATTATACTCCATTTAAAGGTGTATTGGCGGTATTCCTTGTGCTCTACATTACATCTTTGCATCTTATTTATTTTATACCTAGTAGTCTGAACCTCTTCATCTCCTTCCCCTATCTTGCCCCTCCTCTCACCCCCCCTTCCACTATTAACCACTAGTTTGTTCTCTGTATAAGAACCGCCAAGTGTGGTTTTTAAAGTCTCCTGAACTTGCTACAAAGAATGCCAACAAAGGTTAATCTCCGGGGATCTGTTTCTATTTACTCATCTTCCTCCATCCCCGCCCCCAACTCCACAGTGGGCTCCACCTGCAGGGGGCCCCGGGGGACCAGGGGGCCCGGGCGCCCGGGAGAAGCGCGGCACTCCCGCGGGTGGGACTGGCCCGTGGCGCGGTCCCGGCCGCTGCCGCCAGCCTGGGTCGGGTCGCGAGTCCCCGGCGGCCGGGGCGGGGCGGGCGGCGTCCTGCTCTTCCTGCCGCGCTCGGACCTCCCCCTCTGTCGACACTTGCGCGGGGCCCTGGCGTCGGCGTCGGCGTGAGGACTGTGCTTGCCTCGGGCGTGGCTCTGCAGGTGCGGCCCTGACTCACCACAGAACCTCCAAAGGCGTTAACCGGCTCGCCCCCAGGAACCCGAGCCTTTGTTCTGCGTTGCAGGAGGGCCGGGCAGGGCTGCGGCAGGCACTACCGCGGCCGCGCCGCGCTGGGCGCCGAGTTGAAGCAGCCCCTGGCCTTTGAGGAGGCGGTCCCCCGCCATCTCTGGCCCCGTGAGGTAGGGTGACTGGCCTGGCCCCGGGACCCCCTAGACGCCCCTTCTCCGCGGCCACCACCCAAGCCCCGCGGGCTCCCGACCGGAACTGAGTTCCCGAGTGCTCAGCTAAGGGGCGCCCGCGAGACTGGAGCGCAACTTCGTGCTGGGCTTCTAGAAAGGCCCTTTCAGGGGTCACAAAAAGGCCGAAGCGCAAAAGGAAGACTGTTCCCCAGAACACAAATGTAGAAGTCCCCAGAGCTGTTGCCTTAGAAACAGAGAATTCTGATTTGCACACGACTTTGCATAACCACCTGCAAGTTATTGATTTAGCACAGATAAATGGACCCCATGCTTTGCTTCCTCTTCTTCAATATCAGCATCTAATTATCTGCCCTCCCTCCTCCCCCACAGCCAGCCCGCTAACGCTATTTACATGATAATGTGCCTTGTTCCCTCCCCTGGTGTACTGCAGTGATTTGGGGTGGGTGGGGTTATATTAGGGTTGTGGGCATTTACCCACATTTAGGGTGGTGGAAAATGGGGTAGCCACTTGGGCTTTGCCTGTTGATCACCTTGGTAACACTGTCACCTGGCGTGGAGAATGAGAACCTCTGACAAGGTGAAGCAGGCAGTGAGTCTCAGGGTTGGGGACCGCTGGTGAGAGGGAGAAATGTGACTGCAGCCCTGAAGTGTCACTAACATGGACCCTGTGACTACATAGATTATTTGGGTGAGCGCAGGACAGCAGCCAGTCTGCTTCCTGGGATTCACATGCTGAAAGATGTTCACCTTGAATCAAGGTGGAGTGGCTTGAGGATTTATAGGTGCTGTACATGTCAGCAACTGTGTCAAGCACACAATGTGCATAGGCTTGAGGGCTGGGCTCCTTTGTTCTGTTATTTGTCCGGACTGCTGTGTCAGATATTAGCTCCTGAGAGCTGGGACTATGAGAATTTATCCATCGTTAAATCCCCATAGGATTTAACGTTAAATTTAATGTTAAATCCCCACATAGGCATGTGGCAGATGCTTAAAATATTGTTGAATGAATCCATTTTGCCCATAAAGTATCTTCTCATAAATAAGGTCACCTCTGTATGATATGGGAAATGTAAACAAACAAATATATAAATGAATGTCACCGATTCTGTCTCTCAGCCTTCATTTCCTCCTGTGATTCCAAGCCCTGTTGAGTTGGGTTGGTCTATGACAGTAGTTCTTTAAGTCCAGGCTGCATCAGAATTACCTTGTCAAAACAGATTGCTGGGCTTTGTCCCCAGAGTTTCTGATTCAATAGGTCGGGGGCTGAGAATTTGGATGTCTAACAAGTTGCCAGGTGACAGTGAAGCTGGTGATCTGGGACCACACTTTGAGAACCACTGCTTAACAAGGTCTAGAGAAATTGCTGCAGGCCTGCCTCTGCTCTAGCTCTGTCATGAAACACATAAGCTGGGGAATCCTGTTCTAGCTTCTAGAATTCCTGATTCCCAAAACAGCTGATCATGTTACCCTTTGCTTAAAATCTTATAATGGCTTCCACTGTTCCTACGCTAAAGATTAAGATCCTCAGCAAACCCTACACATCCTCAGATGCTGTGGGCCTTGCTCTCTAGCCCCATCTTTTTCTCTTCTTTGTGCACTAAGCTGTTTTTTCTTTTGTCCCCACCACCGGGCCTTTGCACATGCCATTGCTTTTGTCTGTGCCAGGCTCCCTACCCCCCTAT
Source organism: Pseudorca crassidens (assembly GCF_039906515.1). Classification (NCBI taxonomy): domain Eukaryota; kingdom Metazoa; phylum Chordata; class Mammalia; order Artiodactyla; family Delphinidae; genus Pseudorca; species Pseudorca crassidens. The sequence goes on along the minus strand of NC_090297.1, from coordinate 133,153,157 downwards.
TTTGAATAGTTAACTCCTAGCGGTTCTTAGGTCAAGTGTTACTTTCACAGGGGATTCTCTTGATTTCCCCCAAAGGTCAAATCTCCCCATTATGTGCTTTCGTGGCACCGTATATTTCTATCTTAACATTTTGTGTAGGAGTTGTAATTTAACACATAAATCCTCATAATTATTTGGTTAATGTCTGTCTTCTCTGCTATACTCTTAGCTCCATGAGGTCAGGGACCTTGTCCATTCTGCCTCATGAATGTACACTGGTACTTAGTTCAGTACCTGGCATATAGTAGGCATTCAGTAAATTCAGTAAATATTATGGTATAATTGAATGAACTTTGTTTCCAGAGATGTGTACTCCTCTGCCTTTTTGCTCTATTTCCTTTGCAGGTCAGAGTTGATGTCCATTTCTGTGGGGTTAACTTTGCTGATATTTTGGCCTGTCGTGATCAGTATCAGGAAAGGCCCCAACTTCCCTTCACACCCGGTGAGTATGAAGGGGCCAAGTGACTGCTTCAAAAAAAGAAGATATAGAGTGTTTTCAGAACCATGTGCTTCATCTTGGGCACTACGATGGCAGTGTCTGCCTGCTGTCAGTGGTGTCTTAGATATGTCAGCCTCACTACTAATTAGAATCACTAGATTGCAAGTGCTGTGAGGGAAGGTTCTATTACTGTCTTGCTCAACATTATTTCCCTCCCCCCACCCCCAGCCCCATTAGTACTCTTGTATCTGGCTCATAGTAGATGCTCAATAAACACTTGATGGATTGATTGATTGAAATATAGTTGATGTACAATGTTATGTTAGTTTCATGTGCACTACATAGTGATGTGACATTTGCATACATTATGAAATGATCACTATGGTAAGTCCAGTAACCATGTGCCCCATACAAAGTTATTACAATATTATTGACCATATCCTTATGCTATATATTACATCCCTGTGGCTTTTTATTTTACAACTGAAGATTTGTACCTCTTAATCCCCTTCACTTATTTCATCCACCCCTCAATAAATACTTTAAAAATGCGTAAACGAACAAATACAATTTTACATATCATTATACTCACCAGAATCCTGATCAGAACCATCGTTGGCCATAGTCATTCCCTTTCATTCCTTGACAGTGCCTCAATTTTGTTTTTACCCTGAAGGATCATAAACATCTGGTTGCAGCTAAAACTCTCAGTCCTCATGAATACATTCCCAAAGAAACCTAATACCAGAGGATCAGAAAGAAACAGGTTATACATTTCTTAGCAGCCTGCTCTCTGATTTGCATTATGCCCAATCTGATTACATTTAGATCCTGAATATGTGGACCAATGACTGATTTTTGTTGCTGAAATTTATTAAAAGAGATATAAGTATAGTTTAGTATGTATCTGTATATATATATATATATATAAGTAATATACAGTTATATACTGTAAATATACAGTACATGTATATTTTATACAGATATATACTATTAGGGATACAGTGATTGCATATTAGGGATACAGTGATTGCAAAACAGTTGCTGTGTTTTGGCCTTAGGGTACTTGGTTAAGTCTCAACAATTGGAACCATTTCCCTCTGTTTGTATTTGTTGAAATGCTGGATGGGGGAAGATGTCATACTCAATTGAGTTATTCTTCTGGCGGCTCAAGTGGGAAATGTATGATAATTAAATTCAGAAATTTGGAGGTAGAAGAGGAAAGGGCAGACAACACCAATTCATCCAACTGAGCCAAGTACTATGTGAATAAATATAGTTCATGTCCTCGAGGGCCTCATAGTTCAGAAGAGGAGACATGGAAACAGATAAATACAATATGGTAAATTTGTCATTGAGGTGCTGTAGGAACCCGAGGCCCCAGTGATCAAGGTCAAAAGTACTTGTGTACCCGTGATTCTCTGTGCTTTCGCCCATTCTTACAATTTTCATTTGTGTCACGGTAAGAATGGGACTACTATAGCTTTTTAGGTTGTTATCACGAAATCTTAGTTCACTTTCCCGTGCTTTGGGTACAACACTCTTACCCTTCTTCCTGGGTCGGGGGAACACAAACCCTCTCAGCTCCAGATGACTCATAGGACGGCCTGTTGATCAGGGTTTTCTCATCTCTCTTGTGCTGGGCTTTACAGATAATCTTTAAACTATTTGTTTTAGGAATGGAGTTTTCTGGGACAGTATTGGAGACAGGCACAGATGTCAGCACGGTGAAAGAGGTAAATTAGTTGAATCTAGGGAATTGATGTGTGGGTAACTATGAGAAATGTGCTAACCTCATTTGTAGCCAAAGGGTCTTGCTTCTCCTGGACTTTGCCAGCAGACACCAAAGGGAAAACGAGACGGAGCAGGGAGAAACTAATTCTGAATTGAGGGAAGGAAGTCTGTGGAAGTTCCTGGCTTCGTTAAATATTTTATTACTAATAAAAGGCAGCACCTGGATTTTTAGTTACTGAGAGGATAGAGAATTCTCAAGTTTCAGTCTCGTGAAAGAAATGAACACTGGGATTCTAATTCATATTAGTCTTTTTCTTTTCTTTTCTTTTCTTTTTTTCTTTTTTTTGCGGTATGTGGGCCTCTCATGTTGTGGCCTCCCCCGTTGCGGAGCACAGGCTCCGGACGCACAGGCTCAGCGGCCATGGGCCTAGCGGCTCCGCGGCATATGGGATCTTCCCAGACCGGGACACGAACCCGTGTCCCCTTCATCGGCAGGTGGACTCTCAACCACTGTGCCACCAGGGAAGCCCCATATTAGTCTTTTTCTTGCTCAGTCCTATCATTGTCCAAAATGTGCTCAGATTGGCTTGGCCACCTGATGGGGGTAGTGAGAAAATGGCTGAATTATTTACTGAACAGTAACACTGAACAGATAATTAAGGGAACCTGTGTCTCAGTGGGTCGGAAAGAAAGATTTTCTTTCTTTTTTGGATTAATTCGGGAAGGGATAAATAGCAAGGGCATGCATTTGAACATACCCTTAATGGTATTTTCCCTTCAGGGAGATGGAGTTATTGGCGTGAGTGGCTTTAATGGTATGGCTGAAGAATGCATCACTGACCACAAGGTAGCCCTACCTCTCAATACTAGTCCTTGGAGATATTTTTTCTGCTTTCTTTTCTTTACTTTTCATCTATCCATCATTCCTTCTTCTCCTTTCCCTCTCTTTCTTTGTATTCTTTTGGTTATATCTTGTTTCTCAGCCAAGCACTTCTTTCTTTCAAATGCTAAACGCCCCTTTTTTTTCTTTTTGCGGTACGCGGGCCTCTCACTGTTGTGGCCTCCCTCTCCCGTTGCGGAGCACAGGCTCCGGACGCGCAGGCGCAGCGGCCATGGCTCACGGGCCCAGCGGCTCCGCGGCATGTGGGATCTTCCCGGACCGGGGCACGAACCCGTGTCCCCTGCATCGGCAGGCGGACTCTCAACCACTGTGCCACCAGGGAAGCCCTAAACCCCTTTTTTATATCGGTGTGACAACACTTGCACAGAGGTTTGTTTGTGTAGAGTGGTTTAATGAAGAAGGGCATTTTGTTTTCTGAGCCCCGGAGCAACTGACTGGCTCTCCAAGTGGACCATAGTTAGGGGGTTTTGGTAGAAAAACTGGTTTGGGGCATTGAGCTGGATGTAATGGGTTTCTTCCCCACATCAAGCTTGTGAAAGAGAGAGTCCTGGGAACGTTGCCAGCGAGGGTGGGCGTGGGGTGGGCTATGTTTGTGCAGGATGTGAATGATGCCCCCTAGTGGTGAACTGTACACTTTTTTAAAAAACAGCTTTATGTGAGGTAAAATTTTTATACCATCCAGTTCACTCATTATACTACAGTGGCCTGTGTTACCTCCTCTGTAAGCTGGTTCCTTCCTGATCCAGATGCCAGCCTTAGGATTTTCGAAGAGTGATGCACCCAAGTCTTGAACTTGGCCACTGCTCGCTTGGTCTTGACTTCCACTGGGCTTGGTTCCTGACATGTGTTGCCCTTTGCAAATCAAATCATAATATATATATTGAGCAGCCTCTATGAAAAGGTACAGGTGCTTAATCTCTAAGTCACTGTTATCTCTTTTATAGGCACTGTGGCAGATTCCAGAAAGGGTCCCCCTCCGAGAAGCTGCTGCCCTGCTGGTATCTTATGGCACTGCTACTTTGGCCTTGGAGCGTCAGGCCCATACCCAGCCTGGGTGAGAACTGTGTAGACAATAGAGGGCTAGATGGTACCTTCTCTGATACCAGAAGTGTCCACCAAGACCTTGCCCCTTCCTTTCCTTTCCCTGACCCTTACCTCATGTCTATCTGAGGAAAGGCCGAAGGAAGGTAGTGAGTGACCCAAGATTGGAGTCTGGTGACAGTGGGGATATCCTTTTGTCTGAGAGGGAATGGTAGACTGAGAACTTGGCCAACATGTATTTGGAGAAATCTGTCCCTCAAGTCTGACTCCTCTGGATATCACCTCCTAGAAAACTTTACATTTTAGCCAGCTGGTTTATTTAAACTCGCTTCACTCTGGTTTTAATGGAGGCCTGTGGTATTTGTTTCTGTGAGGCTTGGTTGGGTGTACCTAAGTGGGATATTTCAAACTCAGAGGTGCTGAATTTCCCACTTTACCTGGAGCATAACTACAGCTTCTTGCTCTTTTCAGAGAGCCTCAGAATTGATCCAGGGAGATGGGCTTAGTTGAGCAGTGGCTGTTACCTTCTAAAATTTGGAAGTGTTTAGTAGGAGAATGATTTTAGGACAGAATTTATGAAGCAGAAATTGGAGTGGTAGTGCAAAGGAAGGCTGCCACTGGAATGAGGAAGAGACTACCTAGAGAGATTAAGGACCCTTACCTGGGAAGTCTTCAAGACGGGACTAAATTAGCACTGATCTACATACATAACCCAGCCTGAGAAGCTGGAGAGCATACATATATGTGTACATGTACATGAAAGGTCGAATGAAATGGCCTCTCAGTTCTCTTCTTGCTTGAAAATGTCCTAGCTTCAAAATGTTCGTGAAATCATACCGTTGGAGGATTTTTGATGTCTTGAGTAACACTCATCTTTCTCTGGCACAGAGAAGCTATTTTAGTGACAGCAGCAGCTGGAGCCACAGGCCGTGCCGTGATTGATGTGGCAGCAAGTGTTCTTCAAGGTCACTTCAAGGTCAAGGTATTTGCATGTTTGATTCTCCATTAAAAAATATCATACCTCTTGTTTTCAAACATGGAATCTATTCATTTGTTTATTAAAAATCATATGCAAGTTACTGGGGATGTAAAGTAACCTAGAGTAGGGTCTTGCCATCTGTTTGCTTGCAGACTAGTGAGGGGACTTAGGAGTAAACCACTCATCCTTCTAAGTTACTAGAACCTGGCAAGGTTCAATTCGCTTCACAACCTCTGAAGATTCTATTCCTTCTACCTATAATGCTCTAAACTGTCCCCCCCGAGCTTCAAATTTAAACTCAGATGTCGCTTTTTTGGAGAAGTATTCTTTGTCCCTCAGGAGATGTTTGTCCCCTCCCCTGGACTATTTGTATGTGGTCTCATAGCATCCTGTACTTCTCTTTCATAGCATGTGGTTAATCCTTTACTTGTGTCATTACTAGATCAATGTGTCCCTCCCACTGGACTGTAATCCCCATCAAGGCAGGAGTAGTGTCTGTTTGATTCATTATTGCAGTCCCAGCACCTAACATGGTGCCGAGACCTTAGTAGGCACTCAATAATTATTTCTTGAATGAATGAATAAATACATGAAAGCAAGACCCACCTCTCTACAGGGGCTTTTCTCGGAGGCTGCAGGTGTTAGAGAAGAAGGATTTCTTGGAGGAGGTGGACGTTTAAGCTGACTTTTGCAGGACTGATAGCAGTTGAATAGAGGAAGAAGGGAAGGGAAGGCCATTTTAGTGGTGGGAGGACATATTAGAAGACAGAGACATAGGTACTAACGTGATGCATTCAGGGAATTGCAAATAGCATCTGTGGAGCGAAGGATATGTGTGGGGAACAGTGGGAGATGACTCTAGGGAGCGGAGCAGAGATAAGATCATGAGACACTGAGGAATTTGAACATTTCTTGGAAGCTGCAGGAGCTATTGAGGATTTTGTAGAGAAGTGACATGATCATCTTTGCATTTTGCAAAGTTCACTTTGGTAGCAGTGGGGATGAGGGATAGGGGCAAGGTCAGAGGCAATAGGACAGATTCCTGGAGCAATCCAAGCCAGAGGTGATGATACTTGAAACAAGGCACTGGAAGCGATGATCAGAGAGATACCAAAGTAGAAGAAAATAGAGAATTTGGTGACTGGGGAGCATCCTGATATAGTTGAAGGAACAAAGACTTTGACATTAGCCTGACCTAGGGGCAAACTGTAGCTCTGTCTCTGGCTTAACAGCTTCAGTTTCCTCATTTGTACAATAATGCTTTCTCATTGGGTGGTTGTGGGAATATTGAGGTCACTCGTGCCATGTGCCGGTTTGAGGGCATGGTGTGTCATGGAGGATCCCTTAAAAAGGGATCCTGTTATTATTAGATATTGAGTGGGAAGGCGCAAACTAGGTGCACTTGGGGATTTGCCATTTGCTGGGACTGAGGACCCAGGAGGATATGGTGAGTTCAGTTTTGGATGTGCTGAGTGTGAGGTTCCTGCGTAGCCTGCGGTGGGGATATCCAGAGGCGCCAAGATGCTATACAGGTTTGGTGATAATTGGACTGGTGTGGAATTTCTCCAGGTGGCAACTCTCTTTTCTCACATTGACTTTCTTTTGGGAAGGACATATGAGTTCTGAAAGCAGTCTTAGATACCAGGAGGCTCTTCATGGAGTATTAACACATTTCAACTCAAAAGTGAGGGCTTTTAGCACCTCTCTTAGCGGGGAGACCACAGTTAGTCTCATTAGTTAGTCTCACAGTTAGTCTCGAAGTCTAGAACCACTGACTATTTAACATTTCTGGGAAGATAAAACTGTACCATTTGTTTTATTTATTTATTTTTAATTTTTTTAAAAAAATATTTATTTACTTATTTTTGGCTGTGTTGGGTTTTCGTTTCTGTGAGAGGGCTTTCTCTAGTTGCGGCAAGCGGGGCCACTCTTCATCGCGGTGCGCGGGCCTCTCATTATCGCGGCCTCTCTTGTTGCGGAGCACAGGCTCCAGATGCGCAGGCTCAGTAGTTGTGGCTCACGGGCCTAGTAGCTCCGCAGCATGTGGAATCTTCCCAGACCAGGGCTCGAACCTGTGTCCCCTGAATTGGCAGGCAGATTCTCAACCACTGCGCCACCAGGGAAGCCCTATTTTTAATTTATTTTAAAAGGAGATTCTGCTACTTTTTTTTTTTTTTTTTTGGTTGCACTGGGTCTTAGTTGCAGCAGGTGGGCTCCTTAGTTGTGGCATGCATGTGGGATCTAGTTCCCTGACCAGGGATCAAACCCGGGACCCCTGCATTGGGAGCGTGGAGTCTTATCCACTGCACCACCAGGGAAGTCCCTACCATTTGTTTTAAATAGTTATAGGAAGTTAAGTAGAGAGAAAAATTTGTTTTAATTCAGATATTAAAATTAATCTAAGCTGTATTTTCTTTAGCAGCAATAATGGTTTTAAGCAAAAACAAACAAAATATAATGTCATCATGCCACCTACTTGGAACAGGTCATTTTGATAACATCTTTCATTCACAGTATTTCATATTGCTTTCACATTGCCTCCACAGCAATTATCTTACCCTTGGTCCTCACAGACCCCTTGGGAGATGGGGAATGAAAGTGTTTATTATCCCTATTTCACAGACAAAGAAGGTGAGGCACGAAGAGAGAAAATGATTCACAGCAGGCCTCACTGGGACCTACAGAGAATCCTGGGGTTGGAATCAGGTGCCTGACCCTCGACTGGTGTCTTCCCTCTATGGCACTGTGTGCTGATAGCAGTCAGTGAAACGCAGATGTTTGAGGGTTCCACTGGGGAGTATATGAGGGTAACTTTCAGTTTCAAATAGTTATGGGTGAGTTTGGAATTTTTTAAGGACACAGATGTTCTTGGGTGTTTGCACATTCTGAATGTCACCTTGGGGCCAAAGTGCTTGGGCTAGTGGATGCTGCTCAGGGATAAGGCACCTCTAGGCAATTCTTGAATGTCTGAAGATTTTCTGGAGACTTCCAAACCCCAGACTTCCTCACAATATCGCCCACAGCCATCTATGCCATCTTTGGCAGGTCTTAGGCATGGCTTTCTCCCAGGGTGATGGAGTGGAAAAGCATGGGCTTTGGAATCAGCAGCATTGGATTTGAATAGTTGTTCTATCACCTACTACCTGGATGATCCTGGCTTAATTATTGGGTTGGACAAGAAGTTTGTTCGGTTAGTGAATACATTGTTCAGTAAAGTTCTTCATGAAAATGAAAAATGTGTCTTTTATTTTTACTTAAAACCGAACAAACTTTTTGGCCGACCCAATACTTAACCTTTCTGGGTCTTTGTTTCCATCTACAGAATGGGAGTAACTGTACCTCCCCCATAATGTTCTTATGAGGTTTAAATAGAATAAACGATTGCATATGTGTAACAATAGATTCAGTTTATCCAACACTTTGTTTTCTAAGTGCTTTATAGACAGTATTCCATTTAATTTTAAAAATTTATCTTATTTTATGGATGGGGTAACTGAAGCTTAGAGGAGTTGGCAGGCAAAATAGAGGTTAAAAGCATGAACTCTAGAGACGAATTACCTGGGTTTGGATCCCAGTTCTGCCTCCCATGAGCTGTGTGACCTTGGGCAAGATACTTAACCTCTTTTGCCTCAGTTTCTTCATCTTTAAAATGGGGATAATAATAGTATGCGTATTATTGGGATATTAAGATTAAATGAGTTATTAATATATGTAAAGCATTTAGAATAGTGTTGGGCACATAGTAAGCACCATGTAAGTGTTAGTTCTTACTGAGTAATTTGCCTTAGGTAATACAGCTAGTTAGTAGTAGAGCCAGGATTTGAGCTCAGGTCTGTCTGACTTCAAGATCTTTCCATTGAATCATGTTTTACCCTCTGAGAAGTTTTTCCTGATCTTGTAGATCGAGGTTAGACACCTCTAGCTTGCACATACTGGACCCAGTATGATGGCAGTACTTCTGCCATCATACTGCTGGATCTTGCTTTTTTGACTCTAAGCTGGTTATTTAGCTTGTGTCCTTACTACTTGACTCATAGTGGGTACTCAATAAATGGTGGTTTTAATTTGCATTTGGAGAAGAACTTGTGAGTGTCTCCTGAACTGTCGCCTAGCTAGACCCACTGGGGTTCCAGGATTCCTGGAAATGTGGATCACGTTGCCAGTGGGTATGCAGGGGCCAGTGTGATGGTGCTGTGTGATGGGCCTTATGTGTTGGGTTGAGGCTGATGCTAGGACAGTGAGGTCACGCTGGTTTCCTTCTTTAGTTGGAGGCTGGGTGGGTGGGGTGAGCCTTCTTGGTATGTATTCTGGACCATCAGAAGCATTGTGTTCTTTATGTAGGTAATAGCTGCAGCCGTGCAAGCTGGCAATGCAGAGGGGTGCACAGTCCATCGTGAGCTACAGTCAGGGCAGCCTGAAGGAAGCAGTGGGGAAGCTGGTGGGCAGTGGCGGGGTGAACGTGGTCATTGATACCGTGGAAGGAGATATCTTCCTGGAGGCTCTCCGCAGGTACATGCAGTGGTCCTCCCGAGTGGGCTAGACCTGGGCCTCTGCAGAAACCTTTCCAGACCTCTGTCTTCCTTCTGGCCTTGCTTCTTTTTTGTCTTTGCTGCTCACTTTTCCCATAGCCACTGGCATCAACGAGAACAGCTGAGTGTCTGGGTGAAAAGGAATAGAAGCAGAGGGAAAATCAGGAAATGCTTAAATATAGCAAAAACAAAATAGCCAACTGGAAAATATCCAAAAAACGACTGCGGACTCTCTAGTTGGCAATATCAAATGTTTTAGAAATTATACATGTGTTAAATTCAGCTATGCCTGCCCCCACTAACTACTTTATATACATGGTGTCGGTAATTCTTGAGATCATTGTTCAGATGTTAGAATTACTGGGGTGGCAGTCTCCCAGTTCACTGAGCAGCAAGGTACAGACTCTTTTGATCTTACTGGTTTCTGAAGCAGCCACCAGTATAGGTGTCTCCTTGACTTGTTTTATTAAAAAAAAAAAAAATCACTGGAGATTTCATGGGACTGCTGTAACCACACCAATTCTCATTCTGTTTCAACCAGAGACCCTGAAGGGCTCTGATAATGTTAACTTCATTTCTTGTGTCATCCTGGTAAGCACAGTTTTGTGGTTTATCTTAGTTTAAAGTAGAAGAAACAGAAGCAGAGAGAGCAGCTTGCCCACAGAAGGGATCCATGTGGTTCTATAGCCCCTGTGCATCACTGCACTGTGTCCACTACTGTGCTTAGACAGGAGGCAAAGGGAGGAGTGTGTTGACTAAATGGGGAGCCAGGACAGAGGACTGCTAATTCATACCCTTCTCTTGCCTTCCAGGTAATAGTATTTTGTCAATTATTCAAAATTCCCTAGAAAAGTATATAAATTAAATGAGTCCTAAAGTAAGCCTTAGTGTAAAGCAAATGATGCTTCATGAGAGTGTCTGAATTCTTATTCTTGCTTCCTAAGTTCAAAATTTTCAAACTGAGTTGTTCAGCATTGGAATGATATCTGTTTATACCTGATTCCCTTCCACAAAGTAGTTGAGTAGTTAAATAGACAGTTTTGATTCTAAAGTGGGTTCCCTTACAAGACTGGCTAGTTTCTCTGACCCCCTACTATCTTGCTTACGGCTTATTTTTCTATTTTCCTACTGAGGAATACAAATTGGTGTAGAATGGGTCACCCCTGCCAGTTTGTAAGGTCAATAGGAATTCCCAGCTGGGTGTTTAATGCATGTTGCTTTTTTTGTTAATTGTGGTAAAATATACAGTAACCTAATATTTAGCATTTTAACCATTTGTAAGTATACAATTAAACATATTGACAATGTTGTGTCAACATCCCCAACAAAAACTCTGTACCCATTACACACCTGCCCCCCACCCCCAAAACCTACTTTGTCTCTCTGAATTAATGTACATTGCTTTCTCTCCCCTCATTCTGTGTTTTTTTTATTGTGGTAAAAAATACATAACAAAAGACTTGCTACATTTACCATTGTAAAGTGTAAGTTCAGTAGTGTTAAGTATATTTACATTGTTGTGAAACAGATCTTCATAAGTTTTTCTTCTTGCAAAGCTGAATTCTATATCCATTAAACAACAGCTCCTCTTTCCCCGCTTCTCCCCAGCCGTTGGTAACCACATTCTACTTTGCTTCTATGAATTCGACTACTTTAGATACCCCATATAAGTAGAATAATACAGTAGTTGTCTTTTTGTAAATGGCTTATTTCACTTACCATAATGGCCTCAAGGTTCATGCATGTTTTAACATGTGACAGGATTTCCTTCCTTTTTGAGGCTGAATAATATTCTACTGTATGTATATAACACATTTTGTTTAAACATCCATCAGTTGATGGACATTTGGATTGTTTCCACCTCTTGGCTATTATAGATAGTACTGCTGTAAACATGGGTGTACAAATATCTCTTCAAGACCCTGCTTTCACTTCTCTTGGATATAGATTCAGAACTGAGATTTCTGGATCATATGGTAGTTCTATTTTTAATTTTTTGAGGAACCTCCATACTGTTTTCCATAGCATTTGCACCATTTTACAATCCCACCAACAGTCCATGAGGGTTCCATTTCTCTAAATCCTTACCAACACTTAATTTCTGTTTTTTTTTCTTTTTTTAAATAGTAGCCATCCTAATGGCTGTGAATGTACATTGCCTTTTATAATCTTTTTTTCTTCTCCTTTTCCCCTCAGCCTGGCATGGGAGGGCAGGATTGTGGTGGTGGGTGTTGCTGGAGGAACCATTGCTTCTGTGCCGGCCAGTCTTCTGCTCCTGAAGAATATCTCTGCCATGGGGCTGTACTGGGGCCGATAGCAGGACCAGAACTTTCCCCTCTTCTTCAGAGGCCTGTCCTCAGCAATTCAGTACTGCCAGGAAGGGTGCATCCAGCCATACATTGGAGCGGTTTTTAAGCTGGAGGAAGTGAGACGCTCTTAAGGGATGTGTTGTAGATAAGGCCAGGAAATAATCTGTGCCAAACTACTGGATAGTTTCTCTCTAGGTACTATAAATCCTCCTTTTATAGAATTAAAGAGTAAACACAGTGCAGAATAATGAGGTGTCACAGGCTGCAGAGTCATAGGATTTCTCCCTGTTGGGTTGTATGGCTGTATACTCAGGCCTAGTAAGCCAGTGGGAAACTGAAACTGTGAAGGCCATGAAGGAGCTGGATTTTGAGGGCTCTGTCTACATCACTGGTGTCTTAAATAGAGGGATGTGGTAGTACTTAGAAAATAATTTACCCGTGTTGATATGAACTCTGAACTTCACAACATACAAGTCTAGAAAGGAAGCACTTAACTTGACCTTTGATTTTAGAATACAGACTCCTTTAAAGTACAACCAGATGATTTAAGCTGGAGTTCTGTGAACAGAACACCAAAATCATGCTCAGTATCATATGACTATATAATTCATCCATTAGTCACTGTAGTTAATTTCATTGGCTGTTCAAGCCCTTTTTCATTCCCTCACAGTCCCATTAATGTGGCCTGAACTTCCTCCAAAGTATAATTGTGCGCATTCATATGCAGTATAGTTGTAAATGTGATTCTGTTATGCATTCGCTGTGAAGGGTTTTTTTTCTTTTGGTTGCACCTTGTGGCTTATGGGACCTTAGTTTCCCAACCAAGGATCGAAATCCGGACCCTGGCAGTGAAAGTACTGAGTCCTAACCACTGGACCTTCAGGGAATTGCTGAAGGGGTTTTTTTTTTTTTTTGGCTTAATTTGTTTTAGTGTTCAAAAAACTGTTCTGGTAACTCTAGTCAGCCACTGATGGAGGTGGTGTTCCATTCATATGCAGATTCGTGGAGCCCAAGCTGCCAGGCTTCATTGCTCTCCAGCCTTCCATTTTTATGTTTTTCCTATGATGAGGCACATTCTTCTCAAACATGTTTTACTTTCCTCCTCATCTTTTTGGTATGTCAGTCAAGAAGGTAATGTTCAGTGGTAAAAAGAGAACCTGACTGGCCGTCAGATAACTGTTGGATTCGATTCTGTTTTAGCTCTGTCCCCATGTGGTTACAACTTTGTGGAAGTCCTCTCGCCTTTCTGACCTTCACTTTCCACATCTCTGAAGTTGAGGGGCAGGAATTCCCTGACGGTCCTGTCATTAGGACGTGGCACTTTCACTGCCAGGGCCGGGTTCAATCCCTGGTCGGGGTATTAATATCCCATAAGACGTGTGGCATGGCCAAAAAAAAAAAAAAAAAAGTTGAGGGGTAGGACGGTATCAGTGGCTTTCAGATTATACTTCCGAGCCACATTCGGGATGGGGGGTTGCAGGTGTAGACTTGAGCCTCTTGGGCTCTGGGACTCCATTTCTGCTGCTGAGGCCTGAGTAGCTGCGTTTTTATTTTTTTATTCATGCTTTTCTTAAGAAAAGGTTTTGTGGCTTAAAAACTTGAAAACCACCAGCTTAGAGAATTTCTGGATCCCTTTGCATCTTGTGGCTTTTATTATGTGACTCGTAAACTGAGGTTTGCTTTACCTGTGGCTCACATACACCTGTTGATGGAGGATAAGCACAGTTAGGCAGTACCGGCGTGGAACCGCGTGCTAGTCTGTGCTGTTTCTTCTCTGCTTTGGTGTGTTCTAGGTGCATCTGGTAAGAGAAAAAGCCAGAGGTAGATTACGGTTTTAATCATCCACAATGATATCCTCTCTTCTCTTAAACACAAATTACTAACCTGCTGTCAGCTTCCATTTGCCCTCCTTTTCACTGAGGAGGGCACATAGGATTTTTCTAGTTCTTCCCACTCTGCTGACCTTCCCGTTATCAACTGTTCCCCGAGGCCACGCTCCCTAACATATTTCAAGCATCTCATTTACACACCATCCATTTACTATTTCTTCCCTTTCTGCTTCTTTCAATATGCAAGCCATTTAGAATAATAGTAATAACGGCAGCTCACAGATGTTAGGTGCTTATTATGGGTCAAGAACTGTGCTAAGCACTTTACAGGCATCTTCTCACCTAATCTTCGCAACAACCCTTTGAGGTATGAACCATTTTTATCACATGTTGCAGATGAAGAAATCAAGACTTGTAGGTCTAAGAAACCTGCCATATTGTATGTAGTAATGACAGACCTGGAATCCAGTCCATGTGTGTTTCTGACTCCAGAATTGGAGCTCCTTATGGCTATGTCAAACTCTCTCTTCAAACAAGCCAGGAAATTGCTTCTTAGAAACCTTATTCTAGTGTATGAAGTTTATCCATCTATCATGGAATCATCTATGTGAATGAACTATCTCACTGTTAAAATGACCAGGAATCTTGAATTTTCCTAAGCAGTACCAGAATTTATATATTTTGTTCTTTTAAAATGAAGATGATTAAATGAAATTATAATTAATTTCACTGAACTTTAAAGCCTGGGTAATATTTTTTTCATGTTTCCAGGTATACATGTATGTGTCTGCTCTCTGCTTTCTATTCTATTCCCTTGGTTCACATATCTGTTCCTATAATAGTATCACATTGTTTTATGTCTTTAGCTTTGAAGCATGTGTTAATATCTGGAAGAGTAACTCTTCCACCTGTGTTCTTCTTTTTCAAATATGACTTAGCTCTTAGTGAATCTTTATCCTTTTAGATAAATTTTGGAATAAATTTCTTTAGTTCGTCAAAAAATCTGGCTGAAATTTTGAATGGAATTGTGTTGACTTTAGAGATTAATTTGGAGGAGTATTGATATTTTTGCAATTTTAAGTTGTCTCATTTATGAACAGGGATATATTGCTATTTATTCAGATCTTTCATGTTTTTAAATAGAATTTAAAGTTGTTCTCCTTAAAGTTGTGTGGATTGTTCTGAGTTATGTTAATTACAAGTACCTTACTGGTTTTGTTGCCCTTGAGAACAATATTTTATTTCTGTTATATTTCCCAGTTGATTATTTCTGATATAGAGATATACCAGTAATTTTTGTAAGCTGATCTTGTATCTTGTAAGTTTCTTCCATGTCTTTTCATGGCTTGATAGTCCATTTCTTTTTATCACTGAATAATATTACACTGTATGGGTATACTACAGCTTGTTTACCCATTCACCTACAGAAGGACATCTTGTTTGCTCCCAAGTTTTGGCAAATATGAACAAAGCTGCTATAAACATTCTTGTGTAGGTTTCTGGGTAGATGTAAATTTTCAACTCATTTGGGTAAATACTTAGGAATGCGATTGCTGGATCATATAAGATTATGTTTAATTTTATAAGAAACTGCTATACTGTCTTCCAAAGTAGTTGTATCATTTTGCATTCCCATCAATAAAGAATGAGAGTTGCCATTGCTCCACATCCTCATCAGCATTTGGTGGTGTTAGTTTTTGGATTTTAGACATTCCAATAGGTGTGTAGTAGAGGTATCTCACTGTTGTTTTAATTTACAATTCTCTAATGACAATATGATGAGCATCTTTTCATATGCTTATTTACCATCTATATATCTTCTTCTTCTTTTTTTTTTTTTTTTACCGGTACGTGGGCCTCTCACTGTTGTGGCCCTTCCCGTTGTGGAGCACAGGCTCTGGACGCGCAGGCTCAGCGGCCATGGCTCACGGCCCAGCCACTCCGCGGCACGTGGGATCTTCCCGGACCGGGGCATGAACCCGTGTCCCCTGCATCAGCAGGCAGACTCTCAACCACTGTGCCACCAGGGAAGCCCTGTATATTTTCTTTAGTAAAGTGTCTGCTTAGAGCTTTTGCACATTCGTAAATGGGGTTGTTTGTTTTCTTATTGTTGAGTTTTAAGAATTCTTTGTGTATTTTAGGTACAAGTTCTTTATCAGATATGCATTTTGCAAATATTTTTGTTCCAAGCTGTGGTTTATATTTTTATTCTTTTAAGTGTCTTTTGCAGAGCAGAAGTTTTTAATTTTAATATGTCCAATTTTTTTTCATGGATTGTGCTTCGGTGTTATATCTAAAAAACTCATTCCTAAATCTAAGGTGCCTTAGTTTTTATCTTGTCTTCTTCTGGAAGTTTTTTAGTTTTGCCTTTTACACTCATGTATAAGATCCATTTTGAGTTAATTTGGTGAAAGATATAAGGACAGTGTCTTCATTCATTTTTTTGCATTGGATATTCAGTTGTTCCAGCACCATTTTTTTTTCTTTTTTTAAAATAAATACATAAAGGCACACATTTATCTATTTATTTTTAAAATTTTGTTTAGTTTTGGCTGCGTTGGGTCTTCGTTGTTGCATGCAGGCTTTCTCTAGTTGTGGTGAGTGGGGACTACTCTTCATTGTGGCACATGTGCTTCTCATTGTCGTGACCTCTTGTTGCAGAGCACAGGTTCTAAGTGCGCAGGCTCAGTAGTTGTGGCGCACAGGCTTAGTTGCTCTGAGGCATGTGGGATTTTCCTGGACCAGGGATCGAACCCGTGTCCCCTGCAATGACAGTCGGACTCAACCACTGCGTCACCAGGGAAGTCTCCAAACTTACTTCTTAATGTGAGCTATTTTTCTATTTAAATGAAAGTTAGTTTTCAAAAATATCAAGATACCAACTTTGAAGCTAATTTTAGAATTTCCTGACACCTTTTGGGATAGTAGAAGACATGCTGGAGAGACCCCAGGAGAGAAGGAAGACAAATCAGGATTGAGAAAAGTACACAAGCCCCACTGGGAGCTACCTTTCCCACCATTCAGAGCTGATCAGTAGATATCACTAGTAATAAAGATCGATTGTCCCCAGCTCACTAATGTCAAAATGACTTAGATTGAAAGAGGCAGTCATTAAGGAGAGTGAGTTTCTTCAGGTTTAACAAGTATTGGTTAGAACCCCTAATGACCTGCTCTCTGCTTGCCTGTGTTCCTGCTTCATTAGAATGATTTTATTTGAAAGCATTTGACTCACATTTTAGTCATCGTTTGGTTGTTCTACCGTCTAAGCCATTAGTCTGAAAAAAGAATCAATGCAGCTCCAAGTGACAGCATTTATTCTATATTCACAGACTTTCCCCAGCTCTCTCTTGTAGGCTGGCTGCTGGAGAAATCACTCCCACACAGCTACCTCTTCTTTTCCTCTAACTGTGGGTCTATCCACCTGCACACACTTCTCTTGACAACTGAACTGAGGTTTTGTGCTATTAGCTGTGGAATAATCCTGTCTGCACATCACCCGTGTATTTGTCCCTGCTCCTTCCTCTGCAGCCTGCGTGGCTGTAGAACGCTATCTTTTCTATTGGAACTATGGTAAAGACAACGAAAGATTTGTTCTTCGGCAAGTAAAGGAAAATAAAAGTATCTACACATAATCACTTTTATTTAACAACAACAAAAAAAAGCTAAGTAAACTAAGAAAAATTCACAGTATTATTTGTTTCTCTTATTTTCCTTCCAAGATTGTATAACTAAATAAAGAGCAGTGATTTTTTCAAAATGTTTATTGTTTATATGGGTCATGTGAGGGAAGGAAAGGGTTGTATGTGATGTACATCCTCATTATGGAATACTAAGCAGTTATTAAAAAGAATGAGACAAACACATGTTGGCATGTCTCCTTGTTCTCTTCCGTGCTGCCTCTTTTTTCTTTTTTTTAATAGATCTTTATTGGAGTATAATTGCTTCACAGTACTGTGTTAGTTTCTGTTGTACACCAAAGTGAATCAGCCATATGCATACATATGTCCCCATATCCCCTCCCTCTTGAGCCTCCCTCCCATCCTCCCTATCCCACCCCTCTAGGTCATCACAAAGCACCGAGCCGATCTCCCTGTGCTACGCTGCTGCTTCCCACCAGCCAACTATTTTATATTCAGTAGTGTATATATGTCAGTGCTACTCTCCAGACACCGTGCTGCCTCTTCATCACAGCTAGATTGGAGACCTGATCTGGAAATATGCTGATTTCTGGAACTTTATCATTGTTGAGGAATCATACACAAAGTGGTTATTTTATTTTATTTTTGCTGTACATAGAAATGGCCAGTTTCCTGAACTTTGTTGAGTTCTATCATTATCTTTAAAAATGATATTGTTAAAATAATTACAATACCACAGGGTCATTGAAAAAAGTCAAACCAGCAAGGAGTTTTTGAGTAGAAGTTTCTATTCTATTTTTCTGTATCCTGTCTCAGTCCCTTTCTCCAGGGCAACCACTGTAAGCAGTTTGGTGTCAGTCTTGCAGACCTTTTTATTTGTATTTGTTTATTTTTTATTGATATTTAGTTGACTTATAATAATATGTTAGTTTCAGGTGTATTGTAGGCCATTTAAAACATATACACACATATGCATAAACACATTCACATGTATACATACACACAGAGATTTTTTAAAAATAAAGACATACATAGGTTTAAAAAATAACTGATCATAGTACATAGTACATTACTGTTCTGTAATGTACTATTTTAAATTAATAATATGTCATGGACATCATTCTGTATTAGAACATATAGACTTATTCTTTTTAACAGCTGCCTAGTATTCCATAATGAGGATGTATAATCCATACAACCGTTTCCTCATTAGTGAGTTTATTCATCTATCTAACAAACATTTATTGACGTGCTTCTGTGTTCCAAGCTCAGCACAGCATGGGGAATATGATGGTGAGCAAAAGTTTACAAATCTGGTGGGGGAGACAGACATAAATTAAAGCCATGCCCAAGCAGTGCCGTGAAAAGCATAGTGGAAGAATTTAACTCAGGGAGGTCAAGATAGGATTTCCTGAGGAAAGACCCTTGAACCTCTATATGAAGTTGGAGCCTTCTAGGAATCTAATTCTAGGAATTTAAATAATCAGGGAAGACAAGGAAGAATATGCTAGGACCCTGTGGCAAATGAAAGCATGGTGAGTAAAGAGGCCTGAACGAAGGCTAGTGGGGCTGGAGCTTAAGAAATGAAGGCGAGTGTTGTGAGATGAGGCTGGAGGTGGGACCAGGTTAGGCAGGGCTGGTGGGCCCGTTCTGGGTGTTTTGCCTTTACCCTACGAGCAATGGGATGCCATTGAAGTGTTCTAAGCAGGGGTGGGGTAGGGATGGCATGACCAGAATGGCATAGGCTATAGTGAGGAGGAAGGACTGGAGAGGGAGACCAGTTAGGAGTCCATGAAAGTCCAAAGGGGAGATGACGGTCTTGGACTAAGGTGGTGATTATGGGGAAGGAGAGAAATGGACAGCACGGGAGCTGTGTGGGAGGTAAAAGTGAAAGGACTTGGTGTTAGATTGGATATAGCAGTGGGGGTAAGGGGAGGGAGAGAGAAAAGTCAAGACTCGTAGGTTCCTGGATAGGTATTTGAGAGGAGGAACATCAAAAGGGAACATACTGAGACATCCAAGAGATGTCAAGCATGCAGTTTTATACCTTTCTGGTGCCAGAGTGGAGGTGTGGCCTAGAGATACAGATTTGGGAGGCATTTGCGTGGAGATGACAATGATGCCTGTGTTGTGGCTGAGATTGCCGCTGGAGAGCAGGTAGAGAGGAAAGGGAAGAGGGTTTAGATTAACCTTAAACATCTTTCCTTTCAGTAGAACTATAGAATATTTTGTGACTGTGCTGTGGCCACTGAAAAAGACTCAGAGAGAGGTAGTTTGGTGCTTCAATGTAAATCACAAGTGTTTAGAAGGAAGGCTACATTGCACAGTGGATAAAAGACCATTCTCTCGATGGAAGGCCAGTGACTGGGGCTCTAATTCCAGCTGTTTGACTGTGGGTTAGACTCATCTTTTTACTTTTCTCATGTGAAAAATGAGGACAATAATACATTTTTTCTACTATGCATGGTTCATGTGAGGGTCAAGTGAGATAATAATCTATGTGAAGGTGCTTTGCAAATTGTCATTTTCATAATAGAGTACAAGGTTGACTAGTAGCGGTGTGTTCAAATTTATTTCAGACTTGAAGCAAAAATGTATATTTTTTTCATTCAGCCTATGCTGGGCTGACTTGGAGCAAAAGAATTGCTTGATTTTTAAAAGTGTCTCTCAAATATTTCTGCATTTGATTTTAGCTGAAGCCATTTGTGCTCTTTTATAAAGAATAATGGACAAAGTGATGAGGGCCTGATGATCTGATACACCTCAAAGACATACAGAGCCATCCAAGGTCTAGAGAAGGATGCCTAAATTGGGCCAGAGGGTCAGGAGAGGCCTTTGTGGGGGATGATGAAAGAATTAGGGCTTTTCATTCTGGAAAGACCCAGGCTGAGAGGGGAGTATAATTGAAATTTATAAAATAATGAAAATCGTAAGATAAAAATACGAACTTATGAAATCCCAGAGCACAAGAACTAGGGGCAACTTTATCATTTTAAAGAAATAGTTTAGGGCAAAGTAAAAATAGCACTTCTTTCCACAGAAATAGTGAGTATATGGAACTTACTACTCTGAAATTTGGTTAGCACCAAGCCAACTATTATAAGAGAAAGGCATGTTGTTGGAGGGTAGAATCATAGGAGAGTACAAAATGAAATTAAAACTATTTGGGCAAATCTCCCTAATCTTGGAGGATGACATCATAGAGACTGCCCGTTAAGCTTTCCTATCCCTATCTGGCACCTTTATCCAAATCAGCGTTCCTGAGTGGATATGCAAGAGATGACAGAGGACAGAATTGAGCTCAGAGGGCCTGGCTGCAAGTTCTACCTCTCTGACCTTAGGGACCCACTTCTTTTTTATGTACCTCAGTTTCCTCAACTGTAAAAAAAAAAAAGTCATATCAGCATTAAAACCCACCTAACTATTGTGAGAGATTCAAATGAAGGCCTGTTCTGCTTTATAATTGATAAGCAGATATTATCTATATGAACTTAAGAATTTCCACATTTACTGTAACATCTCCAGTTCTATGTCCTCCAGGTGGGTTGACCTTCATGATTCTGGCTGGCCTCCTTGGGAGCAGTATTTCCCAACTCAGAGTGAAGGAAAGGACTGAGGGCAGGGAACAATCCCTCATCCTCTCGGGAGGTGGAGAGAGTGCAGATACCTCTTCTCTCATGCCTTTTCCTCCCTGGGAAGATGGAGAAATAAAAGCTAAGGAGAAATTTGCAGCATCTCTCTTCTCCTTCATATGCTTTGGGTGGTAAGATGTCACTTAAATAACTAGTGTGCTAGTCTCTGGGTAACTGTGAAGGTTCTTGTGGATCTTGGGAAAACTAAAAAAGACCAATATAGGGCCGGATGAGAAAAACCATGGGGAATGGTTTCCTACGGTTTCTCATAGGTTTAGAATTTAAGGGAGAGAAAAAAATAGGACTGAAATTTCCTCTCAAGATGGCCATTGCAGTTCACTATGGCAGGAAAGCTGATGGAGATCTGGAGGGAGAGAGTGTGTCATGCCTGAAGGGTCCTCTGAATTCTGTGTGTGAACCTTGGGAATCTGATTTAGGCAAAGCAGCTAAGGTAACAGCAGGAAGACACAACCGATAACCAATACCTTATTTCCTCCACAGCAAACATGGACTGCTTCACTGGCCTTCCAAGCACTCCACCATCCACCCTCCCCTGACATCATTTCCCATGGGGTATTGTGGAGAGGGAATGGCCCATGAGCTAGGCAGCCCTGGATTTGAATTTTGGCGTCACCACTAATTAGCTCAGTGGGCTCAGTCTCCAATCCATAAAATGGTGATAATAGAAACCCCCCTTATCTTTGAGTTACAGTGAGGAGCAAGTGAGATTATATTTGTGAAGCACTTACCATAGTGCCTGGCACATTATAGGCCCTAAATAAATGTCAACTTTTGTCACGACCCACCAGTACCCTGGACTCTAAGGAAACTGATCTCTGGACAACAGCTCTGTGAAAGCAGGGACCAGGATGCACTTTGCTCATCATTGCATTTGTGGCGCACACACAGTGCCTGAAGAAACAAATCTCTTCACCCCAAGAACCTGTCACTCCCTTTCAGTGCAAGTTGTGTCCATTCTGAGCTTGGCTGAAGTCTCGTTTGTTCAGTGAAACCAACTTGTATTGATCTTGCCCTTCTTGGAACTCTCCTGGCACACAATTCAGCCCTCAGGTTGCCAGGGATTTGCACAGTTGTCTTGTTGCATTGTGTATGGTAGTCTTATCCTTCAGTGATGTTCAACATTCAGGGAACATTTTCTTTTTTTTGAAATTCATTTTATTTATTTATTTTTTATAGAGCATGTTCTTATTAGTTATCTATTTTATACATATTAGTGTATACATGTC
Organism: Pseudorca crassidens; assembly: GCF_039906515.1. Classification (NCBI taxonomy): domain Eukaryota; kingdom Metazoa; phylum Chordata; class Mammalia; order Artiodactyla; family Delphinidae; genus Pseudorca; species Pseudorca crassidens. The sequence goes on along the minus strand of NC_090297.1, from coordinate 133,130,840 downwards.
AATCCCAATCTCCCAATTTATCCCACCCTCCCCTTTCCCCCCTTGGTGGCCATACATTTGTTCTCTACATCTTTGTCTCTATTTCTGCCCTGCAAACTGGTTCATCTGTACCATTTTTCTAGATTCCACATACATGCGTTAATATACGATATTCGTTTTTCTCTTTCTGACTTACTTCACTCTGTATGACAGTCTCTAGGTCCATCCACATCTCTACAAATGACCCAGTTTCATTCCTTTTCATGGCTGAGAAATATTCCATTGTATATATGTACAACATCTTCTTTATCCATTCATCTGTCGATGGGCATTTAGGTTGCTTCCATGACCTGGCTATCGTAAATAGTGCTGCAATGAACATTGGGGTACATGTGTCTTTTTGAATTATGGTTTTCTCTGGGTATATGGCCAGTAGTGGGATTGCTGGGTTATATGGTAATTCTATTTTTAGTTTTTTAAGGAACCTGCATACTGTTCTCCATAGTGGCTGTATCAATTTACATTCCCACCAACAGTGCAAGAGGGTTCCCTTTTCTCCACACCCTCTCCAGCATTTTTTGTTTGTAGATATTTTGATGATGCCCATTCTAACTGGTGTGAGATGATACCTCATTGTAGTTTTGATTTGCATTTCTCTAATAATTAGTGATGTTGAGCAGCTTTTCATGTGCCTCTTGTCCATCTATATGTCTTCTTTGGAGAAATGTCTATTTACGTCTTCTGCCCATTTTTTGATTGGGTTGTTTTTTTTTTTAATATTGAGCTGCATGAGCTGTTTACATATTTTGGAGATTACCCCTTGGTCCATTGATTCATTTGCAAATATTTTCTCCCATTCTGAGGGTTGTCCTTTTGTCTTGTTTATAGTTTCCTTTGCTGCAAAAGCTTTTAAGTTTCATTAAGTCCCATTTGTTTATTTTTGTTTTTATTTCCATTACTCTAGGAGGTGAGTTAAAAAAGATCTTGCTGTGATTTATGTCAAAGAGTGTTCTTCCTATGTCTTCCTCTAAGAGTTTTATAGTGTCTGGTCTTACATTTAGGTCTTTAATCCATTTTGAGTTTATTTTTGTGTACGGTGTTAGGGAGTGTTCTAATTTCATTCTTTTACATGTAGCTGTCCAGTTTTCTCAGCACCACTTATTGAAGAGACTGTCTTTTCTCCATTGTATATCCTTGCCTCCTTTGTCATAGATTAGTTGACCATAGGTGCATGGGTTTATCTCTGGGCTGTCTATCCTGTTCCATTGATCCATATTTCTGTTTTTTTTTTTTTTTTTTTTTTGGCCAGTATATTATTCTCTTGATTACTGTAGCTTTGTAGTATAGTCAGAAGTCAGGGAGTCTGATTCCTCCAGGTCTGTTTTTTTCCCTCAAGACTGTTTTGGCTATTCAGGGTCTTTTTTGTCTTCATACAAATTTTAAGATGTTTTTGATCTAGTTCTGTAAACAATGCCATTGGTAATTTGATACGGATTGCATTGAATCTGTAGATTGCTTTGGGTAGTATAGTCATTTTCACAATATTGATTCTTCCAATCCAAGAACATGGTATATCTCTCCATCTGTTTCTGGCATCTTTGATTTCTTTCATCAGTGTCTTATAGTTTTTGAGTATAGGTCTTTTACCTCCTTAGATAGGTTTATTCCTAGGTATTTTATTCTGTTTGTTGCAGTGGTGAATGAGATTGTTTCCTTTATTTCTCTTTCTGATCTTTCGTTGTTAGTGTATAGGAATGCAACAGATTTCTGTGCATTAATTTTGTATCCTGAAACTTTACCAAATTCGTTGATTCGCTCTAGTAGTTTTCTGGTGGCATCTTTAGGATTCTCTATGTATAGTATCATGTCATCTGCAAACAGTGACAGTTTTACTTCTTCTTTTCCAATTTGTATTCCTTTTATTTCTTTTTCTTCTCTGATTGCCGTGGCTAGGACTTCCAAAACTATGTTGAATAATAGTGGTGAGAGTGGACATCCTTGTCTTGTTCCTGATCTTAGAGGAAATGCTTTCAGTTTCTTACCATTGAGAATTTTGTTTACTGTGGGTTTGTCGTATATGGCCTTTATTATGTTGAGGTAGGTTCCCTCTATGCCCACTTTCTGTAGGGTTTTTATCATAAATGGGTGTTGAATTTTGTCAAAAGCTTTTTTTGCATCTATTGAGATGATCATATGATTTTTATTCTTCAATTTGTTAATATGGTGAATCACATTGATTGATTTGCACATATTGAAGAATCCTTGCATCCCTGGGATAAATCCCACTTGATCATGGTGTATGATCCTTTTAATGTGTTCTTGGATTCTGTTTGCTAGTATTTTGTTGAGGATTTTTGCATCTATATTCATCAGTGATATTGGTCTGTAATTTCCTTTTTTTGTAGTATCGTTGTCTGGTTTTGGTATCAGGGTGATGGTGGCCTCGTAAAATGAATTTGGGAGTGTTCCTTCCTCTGCAGTTTTTTGGAAGAGTTTGAGAAAGGTGGGTGTTAGCTTTTCTCTAAATGTTTCATAGAATTCACCTGTGACGCCATCTGGTCCTGGACTTTTGTTTGTTAGAAGATTTTTTTTTCTTTCTTTCTTTTTTTTTTTTTTGCAGTACATGGGCCTCTCACTGTTGTGGCCTCTCCCGTTGCGGAGCACAGGCGCCGGATGCACAGGCTCAGCAGCCATGGCTCACGGACCTAGCTGCTCCACGGCATGTGGGATCTTCCCGGACCGGGGCACGAACCCGTGTCCCCTGCATCAGCAGGCAGACTCTCAACCGCTGCGCCACCAGGGAAGCCCCTGTTGGAAGATTTTTAATCACAGTTTCAATTTCATTACTTGTGATTGGTCTGTTCCTATTTTCTGTTTCTTCCTGGCTCAGTCTTGGAAGGTTATACCTTTCTAAGAATCTGTCCATTTCTTCCAGGTTGTCCATTTTATTGGCATAGAGTGGCTTGTAGTAGTCTCTTATGATGCTTTGTATTTCTGCAGTGTCTGTTGTAACTTCTCCTTTTTCATTTCTAATTTTATTGATTTGAGTCCTGTCCCTCTTTTTCTTTATGAGTCTGGCTAAAGGTTTATCAATTTTGTTTATCTTCTCAAAGAACCAGCTTTTAGTTTTATTGATATTTGCTACTGTTTTCTTTGTTTCTATTTCATTTATTTCTGCTCTGATCTTATGAGTTCTTTCCTTCTACTCACCTAGGGTTTTTTTTTTTTCTTCTTCCTCTAGTTGCTTTAGGTGTAAGGTCAGATTATTTATTTGAGATGTTTCTTGACGTAGGGCTGTATGGCTATAAACTTCCCTCTTAGAACTGCTTTTGCTGCATCCCATAGGTTTTGGATCATCTTTTTTTCGTTGTCATTTTTCTCTAGGTACTTTTTAATTTCCTCTTTGATTTCTTCAGTGATCTCTTGATTTTTTAGTAACGTATTGTTTAGCCTCCATGTGTTTGTGTTTTTTACGTTTTTTTTCCCTGTAATTGATTTCGAATCTCATAGCGTTGTGTTTGGAAAAGACGCTTGATATGATTTCAATTTTCTTAAATTTACCGAGGCTTGATTTGTGACCCAAGATGTGATGTATCCTGGAGAATGTTCCATGTGCACTTGAGAAGAAAGTGTAATCTGCTGGTTTTGGATAGAATGTCCTATAAATATCAATTAAATCTATCTGGTCTATTGTGTCATTTAAAGCTTGTGTTTCCTTATTAATTTCTGTCTGGATGATCTGTCCATGGTGTAAGTGAGGTCTTAAAATCCCCCACTATTATTGTGTTACTGTCGATTCCCTCTTTTATAGCTGTTAACATTTGCCTTATGTATTGAGGTGCTCCTATGTTGGCTGCATATATATTTATAATTATTATATCTTCTTCTTGGATTGATCCCTTGATCATTATGCAGTGTCCTTCCTTGTCTCTGGTAACATTCTTTATTTTAAAGTCTATTTTGTCTGATATGAGTATTGCTGCTCCAGCTTTCTTTTTTTTTTTTGCGGTATGCGGGCCTTTCACTGCTGTGGCCTCTCCCGTTGCAGAGCACAGGCTCTGGACACACAGGCTCAGAGGCCATGGCTCACGGGCCCAGCTGCTCCACGACATGTGGGATCTTCCCGGACCAGGGCGCGAACCCGTGTCCCCTGCATCGGCAGGAGGACTCTCAACCACTGCGCCACCAGGGAAGCCCTCCAGCTTTCTTTTGATTTCCATTTGCATGGAATATCTTTTTCAGTCCCCTCACTTTCAGTCTGTATGTGTCCCTAGGTCTGAAGTGGGTCTCTTGTAGACAGCATATATATGGGTCTTGCTTTTGTATCCACTCAGCAAGCCTGTTTCTTTTGGTTGCAGCATTTAATCCATTCACCTTTAAGATAATTATCCATATGTATGTTCCTATTACCATTTTCTTAAGTGTTTTGGGTTTGTTTTTGTAAATCATTTTCTTCTCTTGTGTTTCCCACTTAGAGAAATTCCTTTAGCATTTGTTGTAGAACTGTTTTGGTGGTGCTGAATTCTCTTAGCTTTTGCTTGTCTGTAAAGTTTTTGATTTCTCTGTCAAATCTGAATGAGATCCTTGCCGGGTAGAGTAATCTTGGTTGTCCATTCTTTCCTTCCATCACTTTAATTTATCGTGCCACTCCCTTCTGGCTTGTAGCGTTTCTGCTGAGACATCAGCTGTTAACCTTATGGGCATTCCTTTGTCTGTTATTTGTCGTTTTTCCCTTGTTGCTTTTAATAATATTTCTTTTTCTTTAATTTTTGTCAATTTGATTACTATGTATCTCAGCATGTTTCTCCTTGGGTTTATCCTGCCTGGGACTCTCTGCACTTCCTTGGACTTGGGTGGCTATTTCCTTTCCCATGTTAGGGAAATTTTTGACTATAATCTCTTCAAATATTTTTTCGGGTCCTTTCTCTCTCTCTTCTCCTTCTAGGATCCCTATAATGAGAATGTTGTTGCATTTAATGTTGTCCCAGAGGTCTCTTAGGCTGTCTTCATTTCTTTTCATTATTTTTTCTTTATTCTGTTCCGTGGCAGTGAATTCCACCAATCTGTCTTCAAGGTCACTTATCCGTTCTTCTGCCTCAGTAATTCTGCTATTGATTCCTTCTAGTGTATTTTTCATTTTCATTATTTTATTGTTCATCTCTGTTTGTTTGTTCTTTAATTCTTCTAGGTGTTTGTTCTTTTAATTCTTCTACGTCTTTGTTAAACATTTTTTGCATCTTCTCGATCTTTGCTTCCATTGCTTTTCTGGAGTCCTGGATCATCTTCACTATCATTATTCTGAATTCTTTTTCTGGAACGTTACCTATCTCCACTTCATTTAGTTGTTTTTCCAGGGTTTTATCTTGTTCCTTCGTCTGGTACATAGTCCTCTGCCTTTTCATTTTGTCTGTCTTTCTGTGAATGTTGTTTTCATTCCACAGGCTGTAGGATTGTAGTTCCTCCTGCTTCTAACATTTAGAGAACGTTTGCTCTGACTGGGGTCCTGGGTTAGTGACCCAACCAGGGAGTAAATTCCTTAGACTCAGGACCTACCTCTGATACTTTTTCCCCTGCACGGGACCCCAGGGCTGGAAAGTGCCCATCTTGTCACAGTCCTGAGGGAAACCGTCTGTTCTTAGGTGCTGCTTTTGACACATGACACAGTGGGATGCTTTGCAGAAACATCTCACTCTGAGGTCCTGGGAGAAATAGTTTGTGGCACTTAGAGCTTCCTCATTCCTGGTATCTTTGAGCTGATGGGACAGCTGTGCACAGGTGGTTATATTATTGCTGTTTTTTTCTCAAAAAAACACAAAGCAGCACTCAGAATACCTTTCTTATAAGAACAGCATTCATATGTCAATTGGTGCCACTTTCATATTACTTAGGGCAATGGCTTAAAAGACTCCCCTTCTTTTCATCTTGTTCTGAAATTGCAAAAGCCAGTGGTAGATGCTGGGAACAAACCCACTGAATTTCTTTCTCTCTTTCTTCTCTGAAGGATGGATCAAGGGCAGTGTGTTTTTAAAGGGAAGGAAGGTGTGGGGAAGTGCACATACACCCACACCTGCATGTCTCCTTCCATCAGTTTCTGCTCCAGTCTTAGGTCCATGTTCTGATGTAGATTCCAGGCCACCCTTCTCAGTTCTGATAGAGCCAGGAAGTGCTTTCACCCATCAGGGACCCTCCCTGCAGCTTCCAAGTCAAGGTCAATAACCTAGCTGTTCCTATTGAATAGTTCCCTTTTGACTTGAGCTTGTAACATTTCTTAAATGTTTTTCCTTTTTATCCTCTCCTTTTCTTTAAAAGTTATATTTTTAAGTTAAAAATAAGCACAAGGAGACCTTGTGATCCTCTTCTCACTGACCCAGATATTTTAAGAGCTGGAGGACTGACAGCAGCATCTCATCTGGGGTTACAGGCTGGCTCTCAGGAGCCAACTATCTAAATGCAATAATAAAATATTAATCCATTTATCCAATTTCCCACACATAAAACCCTATTTTTTATTTCAAATAAAAAAATTTATTTTATTGGATTATCCAATAATCCAATTTCCTACACATAAAACCCTCTCCTTGTTTTGCCTTATCCATCCAAACCCTATTCATCCTTCAATGCATTGTAGAAAAAGCTATGGAGTTGAGGATAAAAGACTTGGGTTCAACTCCTGACTTGGAAACTTACAAGCTGTCTGACCTTAGGTGAGTCACTTTATGTCAGTGAACCTTGGTTTCTTCGCCTGTGAAACAGAGATACTGATAATCTCGTGGAGTGAGGGTTGGGGGTTTAGGGTCCATCCTGGTGACTGGGGTATACAGAACAGACTCCAAAGAAATACTTATCGAACTCCAGAAAGCCCCATTTGATTAATCCTGGAATCATTACTCTTCTATTTTTGGATTTCTGTATCATTGAGTGTATCTACACCATACAATTTAGCAATTAACTATACATTGTCTTTAATATGTGGCTCTAGTTTCTTCACATCCCCAACCGATAAGTTCGTTTCAGGGCAGTGCTGTTCATTTTATTTTTCTTGTGTCAATGCTACAATAATAGGCACTTAATCCTTGATAATTGATTGATGGAGTACCTTACTTTTTCAACTAAATTTGAGTTCTTTGCACAACACAGGTTATTTTCTTTGGCTTTATGTCTCCTTCACTGCTTGCTGCTAATGGTGAGGTAGCAGGAAATCTTTGAGGTTTTCATTATCTTGTCACTTTGTAGCTTCTCATCAAATATATGTTCTATGTATATTCAAAGATACTGCTGACCTGCCATGAACACAAAGTTTATTTGAACTGTTTATCCGCTATGAGGATGGGTTTTCCCTGAATCAGCTTTGTTTTCTCACTCAGGCAGGGTTGAGGACAGTCCACTGAGCATATGTGCTTGGTGAGGTTGCCCTTTCCCCTGCCTGGACACTGAGGTCTATAAAGTAGGCCTACTGCTGGCCCTCTTATGCAATGATAGGTGAGCAGCGGATTTAATAGAAACCCAAAGAGCCTGTGTTCTTTGGATGAGAACACTCTTCCTGACTGTCACATCACCTCCTTAAATTGCCTGTTGTGGGTTGAATTGTGTCCCTCTCCTCCCCAAAAACGATGTGTTGAGATCCTAGACCTCAGTAGCTGTGAATGTGACCTTATTTGGAAATAGAGTCTTTGTAGATGTAATCAAGTTAAGATTGGTCATACTGGATTAGGGTGGGCCCTAATCCAATGACTGGTAGCCTTATAAGTAGAGAGAGACTTGGACACACACAGAGGGAAGACAGCCATATAAAGATGGAGTCAGGGGCTTCCCTGGTGGCACAGTGGTTAAAGAATCTGCCTGTTAATGCAGGGGACATGGGTTCAAGCCTGGTCCTGGAAGATCCCACATGCCACAGAGCAACTAAGCCCGTGTTCCACAACTACTGAAGCCTGTGCTCCTAGAGCCTGTTCTCCACAACAAGAGAAGTCACCATAATGAGAAGCCTGTGCACTGCAACCAAGAGTAGCCTCCACTTGCCGCAACTAGAGAAAGCTGGAGTGCAGCAACAAAGACCCAATGCAGCCAAATAAACAAACAACTAAACAAATTAATTAACTAAAAATAAAAAGATGGAGTCAGAAATTGGAGTGAGGCAGCTATAAGCCAAGGAATGCCACGGATAGCTGGGCATTGTCAGAAGCTAGGAAGAGGCAGAAAGGATTTTCCCCCACAGGTTTCATAGGGAGCATGGTCCTGCCGACACCTTGATTGCAGACTTCCAGCTTCCAGACCTATGAGAAAATAAATTCTTGTTGTATTAAGCCACCAAGTTTGTGGTAATTTGTTACAGCGGCCCTAGGAAATGAATACACTGCCTAAGAGTCTACATAAAATGCAAAAGAGAGGCTCTAATTAGAATCAAATACCCATCTTCCCCTGAAAGGCCTTGGTGCTAATCCGTCATGCCTCCCCTTGTCATTATTTCAATGCAAGACTCACGGGTCCCCTTTCCCACACAGCTTCGTCCATCTCCTTATTTGACTTTATCTCCCACCCTCCTGACTCCGAAACCTCCCCTATGTCCTCAACCTGTTCTCTGAATGTCCCCCTCATCTTTTTGCTCGAATATCTGGCTCACTTCTGGGGACATGGGGACACCCCTCAAGTGTCCCAGGGCCTAATGATGGGCTCACTTCTGGGGACATGGGGACACCCCTCAAGTGTCCCAGGGCCTAATGATGGGATAGGTGTCTGCTTTGCTCCTCATGGCCACTCCAAGACCATGGTTCCTCCCTGACCTTTTCCCACCAATTTGAAGGACAAACCCTCAAATCTCCATAAACCTCCATGCTGTAGTCTTCACCAACCTGCAGTCACTCCTCATCCAGTGACGCTCTGCCGGCTCACTTCCCCCATCTTCACGCCACTTCTGTCCTCACTCGGTGGTTGGCCCACTTAGATCAGTCAGTCCCAACCCTGGCTTCACTCTAAAATTATTCAAGAAGCTTTTAAAAAAAAGCCCAGGTACCACTTCCCTCCCAAACAATTGAGCTGGAATTTTTGAGGGCTGGAGGCCTGTGTATTTAAGAGCTCCCCAGGTCATTCTAGTATGTGACCAGGTTTGAGACCACTGGTGTAGGTGGTCCAAGTAATATTCTGCCTTCTTGGATCCTTAACCTCCTTACTTTTAATAATCTTTTCTCCCCATTCAGCCACCCACTCTTACAGTAGCACTCTGGTGTGTCATTACTAGTACCTGCCCCAACTCAAAAACTTTGGTTTCTGGCATCTCACTGTGACCACCACCTCCCCACTTCCAGCTCACTCCATCTAGAACCCCAACTCCAACCATCCTTCGACTTCACCAGGTGCACCAGGCCATCATCCCTACACCTTTCCACTGTCTGTCATGGCTCCTGGACCTTGCCTTCCACCTCATCAACCTGAGTCCATGACCCTGCTCAACTCCCCACCTCTCTCCCCGTCTCCTGCCTGAACCTGGTGGACCTCCGGACCTGATAACACTCTACTCACCTGTTCACGTCTGCATCCAAGCACCAGATCTCAGAATGTGACTGGATGAAAACACACAGCTGGCTGGCCGGTCTTCATTTTATGGAAACAGGGCTCAAGTGGGTTCGACAGTGCTGCTTCATTTCCCTAGTTAATTCACTTTCTTATTCTTTGAGAGGCTCTTTTACACCTTCTCTCTCCAGACCAGCTCCCTCCAGTATCTCTGGCATTTTCACACCTCCAATAGGTCACTCTTGTTCCTGCCTCAAGACGTGCAATTACAGTTCACTTTGATTCCACTCTTTCTCCAGATGATACCTAGAACATGCCTCACTGAATTCATTTCACCTTCTCAGGGAAGTATATTTCCTGACTCCTCTACCTAAAGTAGCCTGCCGTCTCAGCCCTGACGCTCTCTAGCCTCCGACTGTTTCTTATTTTCTTTAGGGCACTAACTGCCATCTGTTTATTACATGATGGATTGATTTTTGCTTGCTTGTCTGTCTCCCTTCCCAGCATGTAGGCTTCATGTTGGCCACTTCTTTCTGGTCTGCTAGTTCACGACTAGATCCCCAACACCAGGTACAGAGCCTGGCACACAATAAGCTGTCAGTGAATGAATAAATGAACAAATGAATGAATGAAAAAAAAGGGATCTATGCTGTCTTTTTGTTGTTTTTTAATTTTTAAAAATTTTTATTGAGTATAGTTGATTTACAATGTTATGTCAGTTTTAGGTGTATGGCAAAGTGAATCAGTTATACATATACATATATCCACTCTTTTCTTAGATCCTTTCCCATACATAGTAGTGTGTATATGGGTTTTTTTTCATCTTTATTGGAGTACAATTGCTTTACAATGGTGTGTTAGTTTCTGCTTTATAACACAATGAATCAGTTATACATATACATATATTCCCATATCTCTTCCCTCTTGCGTCTCCCTCCCTCCCACCCTCCCTATCCCACCCCTCTAGGTGGTCACAAAGCACTGAGCAGATCTCCCTGTGCTATGCGGCTGCTTCCCACTAGCTATCTATTTTACGTTTGGTAGTGTATATATGTCCATGCCACTCTCTCACTTTGTCACAGCTTACCCTTTCCCCTCCCCACATCCTCAAGTCCATTCTCTAGTAGGTCTGTGTCTTTCTTCCTGTCTTACCCCTAGGTTCTTCATGACATTTTTTTTTCTTAGATTCCATATATATGTGTTAACATATGGTATTTGTCTTTCTCTTTCTGACTTACTTCGCTCTGTATGACAGACTCTAGGTCCATCCACCTCACTACAAATAACTCAATTTCATTTCTTTTTATGGCTGAGTAATTTTCCATTGTGTATATGTGCCACATCTTCTTTATCCATTCATCCGATGATGGACACTTAGGTTGTTTCCATCTCTGGGCTATTGTAAATAGAGCTGCAATGAACATTTTGGTACATGACTCTTTTTGAATTATGGTTTTCTCAGGGTATATGCCCAGTAATGGAATTGCTGGGTCATATGGTAGTTCTATTTGTACTTTTGTAAGGAACCTCCATACTGTTCTCCATAGTGGCTGAACCAATTCACATTCCCACCAGCAGTGCAAGAGTGTTCCCTTTTCTCCATACCCTCTCCAGCATTTATTGTTTCTAGATTTTTTGATGATGGCCATTCTGACTGGTGTGAGATGATATCTCATTGTAGTTTTGATTTGCATTTCTCTAATGATTAATGATGTTGAGCATTCTTTCATGTGTTTGTTGGCAGTCTGTATATCTTCTTTGGAGAAATGTCTATTTAGGTCTTCTGCCCATTTTTGGATTGGGTTGTTTGTTTTTTTGTTATTGAGCTGCATGAGCTGCCTGTAAATTTTGGAGATGAATCCTTGGTCAGTTGCTTCATTTGCAAATATTTTCTCCCATTCTGAGGGTTGTCTTTTGGTCTTGTTTATGGTTTCCTTTGCTGTGCAAAAGCTTTGAAGTTTCATTAGGTCCCATTTGTTTATTTTTGTTTTTATTTCCATTTCTCTAGGAGGTGGGTCAAAAAGGATCTTGCTGTGGTTTATGTCATAGAGTGTTCTGCCTATGTTTTCCTCTAAGAGTTTGATAGTTTCTGGCCTTACATTTAGGTCTTTAATCCATTTTGAGCTTATTTTTGTGTATGGTGTTAGGGAGTGGTCTAATCTCATACTTTTACATGTAGCTGTCCAGTTTTCCCAGCACCACTTATTGAAGAGGCTGTCCTTTCTCCACTGTACATTCCTTCCTCCTATATCAAAGATAAGGTGACCATATGTGCGTGGGTTTATCTCTGGGCTTTCTATCCTGTTCCATTGATCTATCTTTCTGTTTTTGTGCCAGTACCATTACTGTCTTGATTACTGTAGCTTTGTAGTATAGTCTGAAGTCAGGGAGCCTGATTGCTCCAGCTCTGTTTTCGTTCTCAAGATTGCTTTGCCTATTTTGGCTCTTTTGTGTTTCCATACAAATTGTGAAATTTTTTGCTCTAGTTCTGTGAAAAATGCCAGTGGTAGTTTGATAGGAATTGCATTGAATCTGTAGATTGCTTTGTGTAGTGGAGTCATTTTCACAATGTTGATTCTTCCAATCCCAGAACATGGTATATCTCTCCATCTATTTCTATCATCTTTAATTTCTTTCATCAGTATCTTATAATTTTGGCATTACAGGTCTTTTGTCTCCTTAGGTAGGTTTATTCCTAGATATTTTATTCTTTTTGTTGCAATGGTAAATGGGAGTGTTTTCTTGATTTCACTTTCAGATTTTTCATCATTAGTGTGTAGGAAATCCAGAGATTTCTGTGCATTACTTTTGTATCCTGCTACTTTATCAAATTCGTTGATTAGCTCTGGTAGTTTTCTGGTAGCATCTTTAGGATTCTCTATGTATAGTATCATGTCATCTGCAAACAGTGACAGCTTTACTTCTTCTTTTCCGAATTGGATTCCTTTTATTTCCTTCTCTTCTCTTATTGCTGTGGCTAAAACTTCCAAAACTATGTTGAATAAGAGTGGTGAGAGTGGGCAACCTTGTCTTGTTCCTGATCTTAGTGGAAATGCTTTCAGTTTTTCACCATTGAGGATGATGTTGGCTGTGGGTTTGTTATATACGGCCTTTATTATGTTGAGGAAAGTTCCCTCTATGCCTACTTTCTGTAGGGTTTTTATCATAAATGGGTGTTGAATTTTGTCAAAAGCTTTCTCTGCATCTATTGAGATGACCATATGGTTTTTCTCCTTCAATTTGTTAATATGGTGTATCACATTGATTGATTTGCATATATTGAAGAATCTTTGCATTCCTGGGATAAACCCCACTTGATCATGGTGTATGATCCTTTTAATGTGCTGTTGGATTCTGTTTGCTAGTATTTTATTGAGGATTTTTGCATCTATGTTCATCAGTGATATTGGCCTGTAGTTTTCTTTCTTTGTGACGTCCTTGTCTGGTTTTGGTATCAGGGTGATGGTGGCCTGTTAGAATGAATTTGGGAGTGTTCCTCCCTCTGCTATATTTTGGAAGAGTTTGAGAAGGATAGGTGATAGCTCTTCTCTAAATGTTTGATAGAATTCGCCTGTGAAGCTATTGTCCCGGGCTTTTGTTTGTTGGAAGGTTTTTAAACACAGTTTCAATTTCAGTGCTTGTGATTGGTCTGTTCATATTTTCTATTTCTTCCTGATTCAGTCTTGGCAGGTTGTGCATTTCTAACAATTTGTCCATTTCTTCCAGGTTGTCCATTTTATTGGCATAGAGTTGCTTGTAGTAATCTCTCATGATCTTTTGTATGTCTGCAGTGTCAGTTGTTACTTCTCCTTTTTCATTTCTAATTCTATTGAGTCTTCTCCCTTTTTTCTTGATGAGTCTGGCTAATGGTTTATCAATTTAGTTTATCTTCTCGAAGAACCAGCTTTTAGTTTTATTGATCTTTGCTTTCGTTTCCTTCATTTCTTTTTCATTTATTTCTGATCTGATTTTTATGACTTCTTTCCTTCTGCTAACTTTGGGTTTTTTTTTGTTCTTCTTTCTCTAATTGCTTTAGGTGCAAGGTTAGGTTGTTTATTCGAGATGTTTCCTGTTTCTTAAGGTAGGACTTTATTGCTATAAGCTTCCCTCTTAGAACTGGTTTTGCTGCATCCCATAGGTCATCGTGTCTCCATTGTCATTTGTTTCTAGGTATTTTTTTATTTCCTCTTTGATTTCTTCAGTGATAACTTCGTTATTAAGTAGTGTATTGTTTAGCCTCCATGTGTTTGTATTTTTTAAAGATCTTTTCCTGTAATTGATATCTAGTCTCATAGCGTTGTGGTCGGAAAAGATACTTGATAAAATTTCAATTTTCTTAAATTTACCAAGGCTTGATTTGTGACCCAAGATATGATCTATCCTGGAGAATGTTCCATGAGCACTTGAGAAAAATGTGTATTCTGTTGTTTTTGGATGAAATGTCCTATAAATATCAATTAAGTCCATCTTGTTTAATGTATCATTAAAAGCTTGTGTTTCCTTATTTACTTTCATTTTGGATGATCTGTCCATTGGTGAAAGTGGGGTGTTAAAGTCCCCTACTATGAATGTGTTACTGTTGATTTCCCCTTTTATGGCTGTTAGTATTTGCCTTATGTATTGAGGTGCTCCTATGTTGGGTACATAAATATTTACAATTGTTATATCTTCTTCTTGGATCGATCCCTTGATCATTATGTAGTGTCCTTCTTTGTCTCTTGTAATAGTCTTTATTTTAAAGTCTACTTTGTCTGATATGAGAATTGCTACTCCAGTTTTCTTTTGGTTTCCATTTGCATGGAATATCTTTTTCCATCCCCTTACTTTCAATCTGTATGTGTCTCTAGGTCTGAAGTGGCTCTCTTGTAGACAGCATATATATGGGTCTTGTTTTTGTATCCATTCAGCCAGTCTGTGACTTTTGGTGGGAGCATTTAATCCATTTACATTTAAGGTAATTACCAATATGTATGTTCCTATTCCCATTTTCTTAATTGTTTTGGGTTTGTTATTGTAGGTCTTTTCCTTCTCTTGTGTTTCTTGCCTAGAGAAGTTCCTTTAGCATTTGTTGTAAACGTGGTTTGGTGGTGCTGAACTCTCTCAGCTTTTGCTTGTCTGTAAAGGTTTTAATTTCTCCATCAAATCTGAATGAGATCCTTGCTGGGTAGAGTAATCTTGGTTGCAGGTTTTTCTGCTTCATCACTTTAAATATGTCCTGCCAGTCCCTTCTGCCTTGCAGAGTTTCTGCTGAAACATCAGCTGTTAAGCTTACGGGGATTCCCTTGTGTGTTATTTGTTGTTTTTCCCTTGCTGCTTTTAATATGTTTTCTTTATATTTAATTTTTGACAGTTTGATTAATATGTGTCTTGGCATGTTTCTCTGTGGATTTATCCTGTATGGGACTCTCTGTGCTTTCTGGACTTGATTAACTATTTCCTTTCCCATATTAGGGAAGTTTTCAACTATAATCTCTTCAAATGTTTTCTCAGTCCCGTTCTTTTTCTCTTCTTCTTCTGCAACCCCTATAATTCGAATGTTGGTGCCTTTAATGTTGTCCCAGAGGTCTCTGAGACTGTCCTCAGTTCTTTTCATTCTTTTTTCTTTATTCTGCTCTGCAGTAGTTACTGCCACTATTTTATCTTCCAGGTCATGTATCCGTTCTTCTGCCTCAGTTATTCTGCCATTGATCCCTGCTAGAGTATTTTCAATTTCATTTATTGTGCTGTTCATCATTGCTTGTTTCCTCTTTAGTTCTTCTAGGTCCTTGTTAAATGTTTCTTGCATTTTCTCTGTTCTATTTCCAAGGTTTTGGATCATCTTTACTATCATTATTCTGAATTCTTTTTCAGGTAGACTGCCTATTTCCTCTTCATTTGTTAGGTCTGGTGGGTTTTTATCTTGCGCCTTCATCTGCTGTGTTTTTCTGTCTTCTCATTTTGCTTATCTTACTGTGTTTGGGGTCTCCTGTTTGCAGGCTGCAGGTTCGTAGTTCCGGTTGTTTTTGGTTCTGTCCCCAGTGACTAAAGTTGGTTCGGTGGGTTGTGTAGGCTTCCTGGTGGAGGGGACTAGTGCCTGTGTTCTGGTGGATGAGGCTGGATCTTGTCTTTCTGGTGGGCAGGTCCACGTCTGGTGGTGTGTTTTGGGGTGTCTGTGGACTTTTTATGATTTTAGGCAGCCTCTCTGCTAATGGGTGGGGTTGTGTTCCTGTCTTGCTAGTTGTTTGGCATAGGGTGTCCTTCACTGTAGCTTGCTGGTCGTTGAGTGAAGCTGGGTGTTGGTGTTGAGATGGAGATCTCTGGGAGATTTTCGCCATTTGATATTACGTGGAGCTGGGAGATCTCTTGTGGACCAGTGTCATGAAGTTCGCTCTCCCACCTCAGAGGCACAGCACTGAGTCCTGGCTGGAGCACCAAGAGCCTTTCATCCACACGGCTCAGAATAAAATGGAGAAAAAGTAGGAAGAAAGAAAGAAAGAGGATAAAAGAAAATAAAATCAAGTAAGAAAAAATAAAATAAAGTTATTAAAATAAAAAATAATTGTTAAGAAAAAAAGTTTTTAACTTAAAAAAGAAAAAACAGACGGATAGAACCCTAGGACAAATGGTGGAAGCAAAGCTATACAGACAAAATCTCACACAGAAGCATACACATACACACTCACAAAAAGAGGAAAAGGGGAATAAATAATAAATCTTGCTCTCAAAGTCCACCTCCTCAATTTGGGATGATTCATTGTCTATTCAGGTATTCCACAGATGCAGGGTACATCAAGTTGCTTGTGGAACTTTAATTTGCTGCTTCTGAGGCTGCTAGGAGAGATTTCCCTTTCTCTTCTTTGTTCTCACAGCTCCCAGGGGCTCAGCTTTGGATTTGGCCCCGCCTCTGCATGTAGGTCGCCGAAGGGCGTCTGTTCTTCGCTCAGACAGGACGGGGTTAAAGGAGCCACTGATTCGGGGGCTCTGGCTCACTCAGGCCGGGGGGAGGGCGGGGCACGGAGTGCGGGGCGAGCCTGCAGCGGCAGAGCCCGGTGTTACGTTGCACCAGCCTGAGGCGCGCTGTGCGTTCTCCTAGGGATGTTGTCCCTGGATCCCGGGCCCCTGGCAGTGGCGGGCTGCACAGGCTCCCCGGAAGGGGCGTGTGGATAGTGACCTGTGCTCGCACACAGGCTTCTTGGTGGTGGCAGCAGCAGCCTTAGCGTCTCATGCCTGTCTCTGGGGTCCGCGCTTTTAGCCGCGGCTCGCGCCCGTCTCTGGAGCTTGTTTAAGCAGTGCTCTTAATCCCCTCTCCTCGCGCACCAGGAAACAAAGAAGGAAGAAAAAGTCTCTTGCCTCTTCGGCAGGTTCAGACTTTTCCCCGGACTCCCTCCCGGCTAGCTGTGGCACACTAGCCCCTTCAGGCTGTGCTCACGCCGCCAACCCCAGTCCTCTCCCTGTGCTCCGATGGAAGCCCGAACCTCAGCTCCCAGCCCCGCCCGCCTGGGCGGGTGAGCAGACAAGCCTCTCGGTCTGGTGAGTGCCGCTCGGCACCGATCCTCTGTGCGGGAATCTCCCCGCTTTGCCCTCCGCACCCCTTTTGCTGTGCTTTCCTCCGCGGCTCCAAAGTTTCCCCTGTCCGCCACCCGCAGTCTCCGCCCGCGAAGGGGCTTCCTAGTGTGTGGAAACCTTTCCTCCTTCACAGCTCCCTCCCACTGTGCAGGTCCCATCCCTATTCTTTTGTCTCTGTTTATTCTTTTTTCTTTTGCCTTACCCAGGTACGTGGGGAGTTTCTTGCCTTTTGGGAGGTCTGAGGTCTTCTGCCAGCGTTCAGTAGGTGTTCTGTAGGAGTTGTTCCACGTGTAGATGTCTTTCTGATGTATCTGTGGGGAGGAAGGTGATCTCTGCGTCTTACTCTTCCGCCATCTTCCCCCGAACCCAAGCCAGTGTGAATATATTAATCCCAATCTCCCAATTTATCCCTCCCTCCCCCCTTATCCCCTGGCAACCATAAGTTTTTTTTTCTACATCTGTGTGTTGTCTGTTTTTGAACTGCTGTCTTGAGAGGCAATATAAACAGTGATGAAAGATTCATAGCCCTGGATTCAAAATCTGGGTTATCCTTGCTAGCTGTGGGACTTTGAGCAAATTACTCATTGTCTGCAAGTTTCAGTTTTCTCATTTATAAAGAAAGGGGAGAATCTTCTGGGTTGGTGAACACACAAAGATATGGGGAGAGTAGCATGCTGGGAGAGGATTTGGAAGCTCCTGGCACCTTCCCACATACCTTGTTCTGTGCGACTCTCCCATCTGGCTGTTCCTGAATTCACACCCCAAAATAATTCGAGATAGATCACAGACCTAAATGTGAAAGCTGAAACTATAAAGCTTCTAGAAGAAAGATTGGAGCATATATTCATAACCTTGGGGCAGGCAAAGATTTCTTTCATGAGATCCCCAAAGCATTAACTTTAAAAGAAAAAAGAATTGATAAATTGGACTTTATCAAAATTAAAATTTTCTGCTTATTAAAAGGCAGTTAAAAGTGGGGAGGGATAAATTAGGAGTTTGGAATTATATATATATATATATATATATATATATATATATATCTGAATCACTTTGCTGAACATCAGAAACTAACACAACATTGTAAATCAACTATACTTCAATAATAAAAAAAATCGTTAAAAAAAAAAAAAAGACAGTTAAGAATCGAAAAGGCAAGCCACAGACTGGGAGAAAATATTCCCAATAGATATCTCTGACAAAGGACTTGGATCCAGAATTAGAACTCCTACAAATCATAATAAAAAGAAAAATAAAGCTTAACATGGGCAAAAATAGGAAAAAAGAAGAGCAGTAACAAGAGCTACTTCATATGCTGCTGTGTGGATTACATAAAATTAATATAAGCGCTTTTTTCTGTAACAATTCAATTTCTCTTCTTTAACCTCATTTTACAGATAAGAAAACTGAGGCCCAGAGAGATTCAATTACTTACCTGACATCAATGGGGCTAGAGAGTGGCAGATGAGCCAGGACCTCAGCCTGACAGTGTGGCTTCAGAGCCCACACACATAACCATTGTGGTATACTTCCTCTGCTCAAAAACCTTTTGTGTGATCTCTCCTGGGGAATTCAAGATGTCTTCCTATCTTTTGACTTAGTCTTGTGGTGGGTGAACATGAGATTTTTGGTTTGTTATTATAAGTAATTTAGTTTAAGGGTTGGAGCTTAAAATTCTTTCAAGAAGCAACATTTGTGCTTGTTGTTTCCTGCTGTGGTTTTGGTTTAGCAAAGTCTGAGCTAATTTCTTGAATCTGCTGATGATACTGCAAAGTATGTGCCTATGCGACCCAAAAGGTATGTACTTCGGAGCATAGCAGCCATTGCATTTTCTCCTTTTTATTTAACTGTTTAGTTACATACAGACAGGTCTATAATTTTCTCAATTTACCTGAGATGTCTGAG
Source organism: Pseudorca crassidens (assembly GCF_039906515.1). NCBI lineage: Eukaryota > Metazoa > Chordata > Mammalia > Artiodactyla > Delphinidae > Pseudorca > Pseudorca crassidens. The sequence continues at coordinate 133,111,907 of NC_090297.1, read as the reverse complement.
CCAAGGAAATTGCAGGTTTATGAAAATATGGATGTATGCTTTTTGCACATTTTCCTAATGTGTCTCTTTTTAAGTGAGGAAAATGTGTGGAAAATGAGACCGCTAGATGGTCTTCGGATCAGGGTCACAAGTCTCATGTAAACTAAGGCCCAGTATGGTCAATAATAGCCTGAGCAGTAGAAGTGTTCTCGAAGAAGAAACGTTGTATTTTGAATATTCTTTCCTATCTTTTTTTGCATTGATTCCTTTTCTCACCACCCTTGAAATCACCTTGAGTTTATCTTCCTCTCCTGATTTCTCGTAGCTGACATCACACACTTGGCATTTATTTACATTCTGCTTTTTATGGATTTCTATTTGTGTTCTTCATTTCATCTAGTTGAGTGATTATTAACAAGGTAATGGAGACTAGACTAATCATAAGACAAGATGGTAAATGCAGGTCATATTTATTTAAATATTCTTTGCATAAAGCTAAGGAGGTGCTCTTTGCATATAAAGCAAGAATATGATAATTATAAGTGCCTTCTCTAGTTATGACAAGTCAGGTTAGGTAGGATCTATTCTTAATACTTACAGCACAATGTTGTGAGATGATCTCTGAGAGCCAGAGCCCTAAGTTCTACTGTGTGACCTTGGGCAAGTTATTTAACCTCTCTGAATCTCTAATTATTTCTATCTAAAATGATGAGTTGAATTCAAGATCCTTTTAGGATAAAAAATTTTTGCCTTTACTTTGAATTATTTTTTGTAGTTTAAAGTAAAAGAACAACATTTATTTTTAAAAGGTTATTTCTAAAACAGTTCTATAATTTAGAAATTTTATCTAAATCAGGTCTTCTTCTCATTTAAGTTTAAAATTGAGAGCTTCACCCATTCCTGAGTAATGAATATATACATATGATATATGCCTTCTGGTTTATACAAATATCTACTTAATTCACAGTCTTTATGGTGATGGGACATCTTGAATTTTCTGTGATTGCCCCAATTTAAAAAAACTCTGTGGTGTTTCCATATAAATAATTTTACATCCAAGTACATTCATATACCTCACTTCATTTTAATTCAGAAAATGTGGCCAGTGAATACATAGTGACCTTGCCCATATTTTAATTATGTAAAATGTGTTGGTTATTTGGTCATTGATCAATAAGAGCTTATTTCCCAATTTCTGGCTCTGTTGCCGAAAGCAGGATTGACTGGTCAATTCCAGCTCCCTTTTCCTCAATTGGCATTTTCCCAAATGATTCCTGAGTCACCTCTAGAGGCATAATCTGAGGCAGTATGGGTTACAGCCCCGTCACAACTTCTCTATGTGTGCAGGTGCCATGGGGCCCTCCCTCTGCACCACACTTCATGGGAAGGTGTGAAGATGTGACCCACCTCTGCCATCGATCTCAAAGGAGAGGAGAGCCGTGTGAGGTCTGGGCTAGAAGAGTGTTTTACATTTTGCTTTGGCATGGCTTGTCTGTTCCAGATAAGCACAAGAACATCTTCAGAATTCTGGAGTGTATTTGGAACACAAAGGAAAAAACCCAAATCTGTTTAAAATTCAGCAGAGTGCCTCAGAAGCATAAGAGTTCAGGCAAGTTACCACTTGTCAATACTTTTTACATAATAGAAACAGCTTTGGGCTTCCCTGGTGGCACAGTGGTTGAGAGTCTGCCTGCCAATGCAGAGGACACGGGTTCGTGCCCCGGTCCGGGAGGATCCCACATGCCGCGGAGCGGCAGGGCCCGTGAGCCATGGTCGCTGAGCCTGCGCGTCCGGAGCCTGCGCTCCGCAGTGGGAGAGGCCACAACAGTGAGAGGCCAAAAATTAAAAAAAAAAAAAAAGAACGTTCATAGAAACAGCTTTATTGTTTGTTCTGATTATATAAATAAAACTTTTTCTTTGAAAAAGATTGAAACACACATAAAATTACAGAGAATAAAATAAAAATCATGTGGAAGCCCACCACCATAAGATATCTAATTAACACTTTTGTAAACTTACACATACTTCTCTTTATACATGCAGATAATTTTATAGGAATGGGATGTAATAAATGCTGTTTATTGTGAAGGCTTTAAAAAAGTTACTTCCATCCCTAGTCATTGCCCTTGTACATCCTCCCCCTCAAATAAAGGAAGTATTATTAACTGCCAGGTACATATCTTTTGTATACTTTTATCTATATAGATACATAGTCATATATAACCACATATAATCATATATATCTATGCATATATAATAGCATGTGGGATAATATTATACTTTTTCACTCAATAATATGTCATAGAAACCCCAAACAGAATAATATTATACCTTTTTTGGCTCATTAATGTTCCCTAGAAACCCCTTCAAGTTAACTGATGTAGCTCTAATTCATTATTTGTCATTAGATATCTGAATATCCCACAACATAAATGTCTCATAATCTATTAAAAATATTCCTGTTCATGAGGATTCACTTTCAGTTTTCTGCCACTCCAAGATCATAATTTTGTTTCAGCTCAAGCTCATAATTTTTTGATGAACTAAAATCTGTAATGCTGACTACAAGTCTCTAAATTTTACTTTTTCACTTTCTAATCCTGATTTTTTTTTTTGGTCAGTTATCAACTTGCTGTCATGATTGTTTAGAAAGTCAACATATTATTTAGGTTCCTTTTGGAATTCTCATCTAGATACATGAAGGGGTATGTGCCTTCTTTCTGTAATTCTGTAATAAAAGAGGTAGTGAGCTCTTTTACTGAGACCTTCTCAATATGGTGGTCAGATCATGTTTCCAGCCTCAGGATCTACACACAAATCATTCCGTTGGGAAACTGTTGCTGAAGCAGAAAGGTTCTGGGCAGCTGACGTGGCATCACGCTTTACAGTGTCTGCCAGTTGTGAGTAACAGCAGGCTGTCATGTTGGGATATAGCCGAAGCAGCAGCAGCAACTCTTGATTTAGGGGCAAAAGATGTAAGTACTTATTTTCACCATTAACCAATTAACCTAAACCAAACTCAAACTGAAGAATACTGAGGGAATACAATTCCCACCAGAGACCCTTCTACCAGATTCATTTGAGAAACATTTTGTCTTAACCAGAGTAGAAAGTTTCAAGCCAGCACATGGTTTTCAGCAAAAGGAAGAAACTCACAGGGTCTTGCTTGAAAAAAACAAACAAACAAACAAACTTCAACTGTGGCTAATGCCACTTTCAAGTCCTAACTCCTTGGAGTACCTGCATACTCTGGCAGGGGCTGTCCCCTGTGGGATAGAGTGCATTGCTAATGTGCAAAAGGACATGTGATTTCAACTTATATAAAAATCTTAGGCAGGTTTGGTTATGGGAAGATGAAAGGAGGCTTAGCAGTTACAGTGTTTGGGGGAGAGGAGAGAGCCTGTTAAATATTTTAAGGTGGATTCAAGCTGGTTAAAGCTGACTTAGAGGCAATGGTGGAAACTTCTGTTCTCGAGGTATATAGATGACTAGGGGCATGGTGCCTGCCAACCCAATGACAAATGAAGCCCTGGCACGGATCCTTAGGTTGAGCTGCTGTTCCCAAGGCTCCCACCCTGGAAATTATGTCTTCAGTGTCTGGTATTTTCAGAGTTTCTAAACCATGTGTTTAGGGGTTGGTGATTTTTTTTTTTTTCTTTCTGTTGAGACCTTTTACTCTGATGCTCAGCTCTTCATAAAACCTCACAAAGACCAACAGTGGTCCACCCTGAGTGTGGTTAACTTACTAACAGATATTTTTGATTGTTACCTCTATACTGGGGACACCTAAGTGAACAAGATGGAAGGGGTCCCTGGCCCAGTGGAGTTTGCTGCCCAGAAAGAAAAACAGATGTTATGAGAGGAGGGATGAACAGTGGATGGGGAGTCAGGAGACCTGGATTTGGGTCCTGGCATTGATCCCATTAACCATATGGCACTCTGGGCTTCAGTTTATGTGCTATAAAATGAATGGGTGGGAAGGATAACCCCATCAGTAATTGATTCCTCATCTAGTGTGAGTTTTTCCCTTGCTGAACAGCTTTTTACATAGCACTGAATTTGCTCCACATCCAATTTGGGAACGGGTGTTTTATTTATAAAATAGATCTCACATGTCACCCACCAGGCTCTATCAAATGGTGATTTTTCTATAACAGAAACTTGAAGGATCCTTCCTGGACGGGCCCACATATGATATGATATTAATAGGAGGAAAGATTGTATCTGAGAAAGATGTCTTAAAGGTAGCAGTTTCACACAGACTCACCTTAAATATCTATTTTCAAATGGTTATGGATGAGAACAGGTACTTTTCCAACTGCTGCTGATTTTTGAGGAGCAAAGACACAAGAGCCTGACACTAAGAAAAATGAAATTTCTTAAAATAAGTGTGACCCACAGGCTACAGCTTCAGAGGAATTAAACTGAGTCAAAAATAAGCCAGACTGTGGTTTCCAGTAGAATAGAAAATACAAAAAAAAAAAAAAGAAAAGAAAAATAATAGAAAATACCCACCACTGGGGACTGTGTGATACATCCTCAGCTTCCTGAAACCCAGCAAAATCAGCTCAGTCAATTTTAGCTTTGGAAACTGTGGGTGTCTCATTAACATGTTTTAATAGAATGAAGGAAAAGTCAATTTCTTTAGCATAATTAGTATGTATATTTTTTCTATCAGCCTTGCCTAGCCTAGCTCACAAAATTATCCACATGGGCATTCATACATTCCTTGCTGCCTCCCTCCCTTCTCAATGGCAAAAGTGTACTTTTTGACCCCTGAGTAATCTCTTCTCTTGGGCTATGAGCTCCATCCCCCTTGGCCTTCTCTCTTTTTCGTGTGTGTGTGCAAAAAAATTGTTTTTTAAATTTGTTTATTTTTTTGGCCACACCACAGGGCATGGCCTGTGGGATCTTAGTTCCCCTGACCAGGGATCAAACTCGTGCCCCTTGCAGTGGAAGCGTGGAGTCTTAACCACTGGACCACCAGGGAAGTCCCCGCCCACCACATCCATCACTCATGTCTCTTATTCTCCCATCTCTTTAGTTTCTCCTCTACACTGTCTTTCCACCATAGGTAAAAACATGTTCAAGTGTCTCCCATTTTATACCAACCAACCAACCAACCAGCCAGTGAACAACCACTCATGGTCCCTCTCTACTGTCAAGTTCTTATGTAACTTGATCTCTTACTGTTTTTGTTCTCTTTACTCTTCCTCTGTTTTGACCCCTTGGCTTCCTTGATGCTGTTATGACTCTACCTTCTTAGTCTTCATGAACTTCTCATTCTCTGCATTTTAGCCTTAATTATTATTAGTTTTTTAAAATTTTGAAGCCTGTGCTATCCCTTGCCAATCTCATTCATATCCATGATTTTAATTGTGACTTGTGTGCTGATAACATGTAAATCAAAGCACATACAAATCTTCAGGAAAGAAGCAACGTATAAACAAATGAACACCACCCACCACATGTGTGTCCCTGCAGACTTTTGTCAGGAGCTCCTGACTCATATTCACTGCCTGAGACACCCTTAAGTATATTGTCCTGCGGACAGCAGTTCAACTTGCTATGGTCCACCCAGAACTTACATTTCCTCAGAATATGTGCTTCTTCCAGTAAAATGCACTTCAATCTTGATCAGGGACATCGCCATCTACCATCACAAGGCCAGAGCTGTGTAAATACAGTGAACCTCTAGATCCCATCACAAGGCCAGAGCTGTGTAAATACAGTGAACCTCTAGATCCCATTTATTCTGCTTCCTTGTTTTCTCTTGAATCCGACACCTACCTCCTGCTCGCTTTTCCCCTTCCACCAGTGCTTTAGTTAAGTTTGCATTGACTTTAAAACGGAGGATGGTGGTGACTGCCTCTTAAGGCTCACCCTGCCCGCAGTCTGGCACTCCCCAAGCTGTTCTCTACATTGTGACTTGTCTGGTTTTCTAAAATACCAACTTAATGATGTCACTTCTGCTTTGGGTCTTTTAGAAGCCGCTTGAAGTCTTCAGCAAAAATCCAAGGCCTTCACCATTCAGTGCCAGTTTGGCCATCTGGCCTCCTTTCTCCCGCTCCCCTGAAAGGGCATTATCTTCCAGACTGATTGAATATGGTGGGTCATCAGAGCTTGTCCAGCTGGGCCTCCCCTCCATGCCTTTGAACTTACTGATTGCTCTTCTGGAACCACCCCCATGCCTCAGTTCACTTGACTAAGTCCTAATTATCTAACAAGGTTTAATGAGCGTTTTCCCCCCTAGGAGGATTTGCTTGAGTTGGCTGCCCTTCTGTGATCATATAATAATCTATGTAACATTTATCACTTTTAGTGATAATTTATTTGCCTTTCCAGTTGATGGTGAAAACCTAAACAACAGAATTATGTCCTTTATTTCTGTGTCCCTAATGTCTACAACAGCATGAGGCACATAGTATTTATTCAAGAAACTATTAGTGGGTGAATGAATGGGGGACAGATGGCTGCCTCCAGCTCCAGGTTGATATTCTATCACTTCAGTCAACCCAATGGGAAGCACACTTCTTTCCCAGTAGTTCAAGTATAAGTTCTGGGAGCATGCTTCTTGGACATGTCCCTGGACATCTGCTAACTGCCAAATTAATCACTTTGGCCAGGGAGCTGCAGGACTCTTACTGTCAGGTATGAATTTTGCGTCCATTCATAGAACAAGGGGTGGGGTCAGTCACATACATGCTGTATAAACTGAGAGGGGGCAGGGAAGCTCATCAAAGGAAAACTAATGATTTATTACCAGAAGCTGGAGGATAGGATGCAGGGCAGGCAGAAATAGCACATGTTTGCCACACTGTGTGCAAACAGTCTGGGTACTGGGGACAGCTGGGGCTACACTCTGCTCTACTTGCTGGCGGAGGCAGCTAGGACAGTCTCTTCAGTCTCAGCCCTCATCACTTCTGTCTTTATCCATTCAAGCTGCTATGACGTGGTACCATAGACTGGCTGGCTTATAAACAACAGAAATTTGTTTCTCACAGTTTTGGAGACTGGCAAGTCTAAGATCAAGGTGCTGGCAGACTGGGTGTCTGGTGAGGGCCTGCTTCCTGGTTCATAGACGACCATCTTCTCACTGTGTCTTCACATGGAAGGAGGGGCACGGGATTTCTCTGGGGTCTCTTTTATAAGGGCACTAATCCCATTCATGAGGATTCTGCCTTCATGACCTAATCACCCCCCGAAGTCTCCACAAATACCATCAGATTGGGGATTAGGTTTCTTAGGAAACCTTAGGGGAAGTATTCTTAGGAGGCTTGTACAGAAATGTCACAGAAACAATGTTGGGAAAGGCAGTAAGTATTTACTCAGCATGCAGAGACTCTATAATATTCACTTATGGGCTGCTCCCAGAAAATAATGAACTTTGGCCATCTCCCTTGTGATGACTGCAGATATTTATGCTTAGAAAAGAAACTTCTCCATCAGCTTGTCGTGCCCTTCAGCGTCCTCCAGAAACTGAAGTTGGAGCTTTGTTTTTTGGCATCATAAGTGGCTCCTATGGAAATTGCCCTGATGTGCTAAATTCAGCAATAGAGCAGCACTCCTGGGGATCTTGGCTATATCCGCAGTCACTTATTCCAGGCTGATAGAACAAGAATGTGAGTGCCACTAAAATACATGTGTGCACTCACGCTGTGCACACACGGGCTATTTCTGTACGCGGAATATCAGGCAGAGGAGTAGGACCAGCAAAGTGATATGCGCCTTTACTGACTGACAAATGGGACAAGGAGGAAATACAGAAATTAAGCTTTGAGTTTCTGTTTTTATGAACATATATATTCCTATTTATATGTCAAATTGAATGAACCTATTTACAGTGACTGATAGCTTTGAAGATTATGCAATAGATTTTGAAATAATTGCATTTTTGTATTAAATATATCACATGGCTATTACTAACCAGTATGTTTTTCTGAACAAAGCTTTGACTAGAAGTCCTGTAATTGATTTTCCTCCAATTGATGACTGATACTGGCACTGCGTGAGTTTAGTGAAAGCCCTTACCCTTTCTGGTCTCACTTTCATTGCTCTCTAAATGGACAAACTCTGTTGTTACCGCTGGGTAATGTAAATAAAGAGCCAAGGCTGCCCACCACTGGGGAAGACAAGCTATGAATGCAGTGGATTATGATGATGAGAGAGAAGGCAGGAGAAAAATTAAAAACAATAACCTAAGATTAGATTCTAAGTCAGTAATAAAGAATAGCTAAGACAAAAATTAAATATGAACAGCTATGATAAAAGCACATAAGAACATATACCCTGAATAGCCCAGAAGGGAACTCTCCTGCTATGTTCTTTTACACAACAACACTGGCGACAAGCACGTGGTGAACACTTCCTACGTGCAGGCGTGACCAGCGCTTGGTGAACACTTCCTATGTGCAGGCGCTGTGCCACGTGCTTTTCCTAGCTCGTGCATTCATCTAGAATCAAATATTCATTGCACACCTCCTACATGCCGTGAACAGTACTTTGTCTCATTTATCCCACAACAACCTTCTGAAGATATCCATTATTATACAATCCCTTAACAAATAAGAACACTTAGCCTGAGAGGTTAAGGAACCTGCTTGAAGTCTCACAGCTAGTCAGGGGAGGCTCTGGGACTCATCCAATTTGGACTGCAAAACCTGAGCTCCTAACCCTTACTTATACTGTACCACACTCATGAGCTTTGCATACAGTTTAGATTGTTACCCCTTTAACAGCAGGTAAGGAACCCAGAAGAGGAAGAGGCAAAGAGATTTATTGCAAACCTCTATTTAACAGGCACTTTGGTGTTTTTCCATGTAACATTTCATTTCATCCACATCACGGCCCTGTGGCGTACTTTTTAGACTGCATTTTAAAGAGGAGGAGACTGGGGCTCATAGAGACTGAATGATGGTTTTACAAAGGCATATGGCTGGGAAATGGCGGTGTTAAAACTAAATCCAGGTTTCAATTCCTGTTTCCTTTCCCCTGGGCCTTTGCTACTCTTCAAAATGATTGAGGAAAGGAAGTTGTACAAGGAAACATAAACGGAATTGGGACTATGTAACCTGGAGAGGAGAAGGAGGCTGAGTGGCATGACGTTTTCCCCTATTCAAAGAGTTTAAATGGGTCTGAGTCATGCATGTGTGTTACCATCAAGGAAGAGTATCTTGACTCTAAAATATTGGGGTGTGTTTCTATTAGGAGTCTGATAATGTACCTTAACTGGAGACCAAACGCTTCCTGTCCCAGCTAAACTGGGAGAGTCACTGGCCTCCTGGGTACCCTGTAGAATCTTATATAATAGAGGATTTTTATCCAGCAGTGGAGAGCTTGGAGTGCTACAGGTCTGTAAATCAAAGAGCTGTGTGCCTTGGCCTGAGTTTCCCTGGCTTAGACACTGCTTCACCTGCAGGGATGGATTCCTTCCAGAGATTTTTTTCCAGGTCATCAGTTACATGTCTGAATGTCTGCTCTTGTTCGGAATGTGTCTCTCAAACATTTCCATCAAATGGCAGGGAGTGATTCCTGGGGGTGCAGGGGATGTATATGTGAATGTGTGTGTGTGTGTGTGTGTGTGAGTGCGTGGTGTGTACCTGTCCGTTGCAAGTACAAAAATTTTTTGAAGTTTCTCATCGTTGTAAAAATTAATACAAATTTGAATTTTATTCCATAATATTCAATAGTACAATATTTGTGTTTGTTAAAAATTAAAATATTTTAAATAGCTTATAAAATAAAATTAGTGCTGATCCTGTGACATCCTGCACTGTCCCTGGGGCTACAATAGTCCAGAGTGAGAAGCATAGGACTGCATTTCCATGACGTTTCTAATTCTGATGTTTTTACGTTAACCCATTCTTTTTTGTCGTATGTAGTTATGAGACATAGTTTCTCAATTTTCCCTTGATCTCATGGTTCAGTGGGGACTCTGGGTTAAATGTGAAGGAGGAGTTGTGGATTTCAGAGCAGTAATGGATAATCAATTAATTCCTGACTGATGACTTGTACAGAACGCTTCCTAAGCACTTTGTAGCATTTTCAGGGAAATGGTAACAGTTAACATTTATTGAGCATTTACTATATGTCAGGTAGTTTGTAGTTTTTTAACCTAATTTTACTCTTAAACAATAACTCTCTGAGAAAAGTTCTATTATTGTCATCCCCATTTTATAGAGGAAGAAAAGGAGATACAGAATAACTTGCTCAACTTCTTGCAGCCGGCAGACAGTGGGGCTGAGATTCACCCTCAGGTAGCCTTATTCTTCTTCCTTCCTATTGGCTTTGCGGCCTCGGAGGACACTCCCAGCATTTGTAGCCTTTTATTTCATTTAGCAGGTGCATGAGTCACCTTTGCCTGATGGAGCTTGATGTGGGGTTAAAAGTCACAGCAGCATCCAACTGCCACCCCACTCATCCTGGTTCAGGGGGCATCAATAAAATGGGAGGGGCAAAGAGCGGAGAAAGTGAGGCCCCCTCTGCCAGCCCAGGGCTGATAAGGAAGAATGGAGGCCTTTGTCTTCATGAGTGGTACCCTCCTTCTCTAGCACCTGGCAGCAGAGGCGGAATCGGGGGGTCAGGTGTGCAGGCAGCCACAGGGGTGCCATTTAAAGGACCCCTTTTGTCAGGGCTCACATACAGAGTTCCTTGGTCCTGTAGGAAATCAATAAAGTAACCAAACCTTCACTTCTAGGACTGTGGTGAGAGCAACATTCCCAGGATTGGCATGAGTAGCTTGTGATGCCTGTGCCAGGCTAATTGTCTCTGGCCCTTAGACCATGTTTTCCTGGCACTCGTCCTTCCTGATAATGGAACTGCTGACAGGCACATGCTGCTCTGCCTCTCGCCTGCCACCCAGCTTACCGGAAGGAAGGGGTTGAAGCCTTGGTGGCCAATCCCTGGCCAAGGCCATGAGCTTCGGATCTCCAAGGCTGGCTTCAGGGTCTGGCTTTGCTGGAGTCAAGAGGCTGCTCGACGCTAAACCTTCCCCAGGTCTCCTTCCTGGAGTCACAGCTATGAGATGCTGGCTGACTGAAAAGCATCTCAGTGTATCAGATATTTTTGGAAAGGCGGGTATAGGCATTATCCTGTCAGTCCCACTTCAACTAAGGTTTTTTAGTTTGAATTGTGATTGAATGTTTTTCTTTCACTGTCCTATTGGAGAGGGTCTCTTAAGTATTTCTAGGGACCTCAGTTTAACAAGGTATGCAGAGAATTTGTGTTTCTGTCTCAGTTATGACCCACGTGGCATACCTTTAACCACTCTCTGGTCAGTCCGCTTAACTCACTGCCTCAACATTCCCTTTTACTTTCTCTAGGAACTCCCTGTTAGAGTTTAATTCTATACTCAGGCTGTAAAAACTACTGGATACGATCTGCAGTAAGGCTGTTGCTGCTATAAATTTCAGATGTCCATTCATTTATAAATAAAATCTTTATTGCGCTCTTATCACACACTGGGCACCGTCTAGGCACTGTTGTCATAGCCTGGACCAAACACAGATGCTCAATGTCCCCATGGAGTTTCAAATCTGTCTAAGGGTCCCATAACAGCTGCACTTCCTGCCTACTTGTTCCTCTGAGGACATGTTCCTGGTTAAAGCCCACTCCCAGTTTCCACACGGGCCAATCCAAACATTCATCACGTTTCTCAGGTCTCTCTCTAAATGCTCACCCTGATCTCTAGCAGTCTACCCCACAGAGAGGTCTCAGTATCCAGTCCCTTTTTGTACAAACTTGCCTCCATCCATGCCCGTCTTCACCCCCTTTATCTCTTTCTCGGAGGAAGAGATGCCCTTCCTCTTAGCTAGGCTTAACTTTTGCTCCTATGCTCTGGGTCCAATGTGATCAGCCTCTTTTGAGATTTATTCCTCCAGTAATTGTATTTGCTTTCTGTATCTCCAATCTCCATATGAATCAGCATGTAACTCCCTTTCATCTTGTCCACCCTAAACCAATTCTTCAATCCCAAGTGCCTCATAGTAGTCCCGGCTATCGTCCCCTTTTCTTCACATCCAGGCTTCTCGAAAGAGTAATTCTACTTGCTTTCTCCTTTTCCTTACTTTCCATTCGCTGTGTAAGTGATTTCTGTGTCTAATTCCTCACTCCCTTGACCATAGTTCTACTGAGATTGTTCATGTTATGATCATCAAACCTCCTCGGCGGTTAACCCAGTGTGTGGAGAACACTTTCACTGTTGCCTCTCTCAGTATTTCTCCTATTGTCAGTATTGTTGACCACGCTCCCATTTCTGAAGCCATCACCTCCCCTGCCTTCTAGGACACCATCCTCTCCTGGCTTTCTGCCCACCTTCCGGCACTTCACTGATGTCTTTCACAGGCTCCTCTTTCTGTGTCCAGCTCTTCAATGTTGCTCTTCCTCAGAACTTCTCCCTAGGACTTCTCTTCTAACTTCAAGCTTTTCCTAGGCAATACTACCCATACCTGTGGCTTCAATCACCACGTCTCTCTCCCTAGACCCCTTTCTTAAGCTCTACACTCTTACAACTGACTTCTCACTGACCACACTTACCTCTGTCCACAGGCCCCTCACAATTAGCACGTTCAGAGCTGAAGTTGTCATCTTCTCCCACCAAACTGGCTCCTCTTCCAAGATTATTATCCCAAAAAGGGGCAGTGTGGTCCTGTCTTTATAGCCTGAAAACTTGAGATTGTCCTTGACTTTTCCTTCTCCTTCATTTTCTACATTCAACAGAGTGTAAATTCATGTTGATTCTACTTTATATTCATATATCTGTTCCTTCTCTTCCAACCTCTTTGCAGTTGCTCTAGTTGAGGTATTCATTGGTCTTGCCTGTTTGTGGGGTAACCTTGAACAGCACATCTCCCTGTTTCTAGTTTTGCACATGCCCCCGTGCTTCCTCCTATTTGAAAAAGTAGTGATTATACCCATTAGAATAATGATTGCGTTGCATATTGATTGCGTATTTGAATTTCTACTGCTCCACTGGACTGAAAGCTAGGGCAAGGATTATATGCCGTTTATCTCAGTATCCCCAGTGCAAGTGACAATGCTGGGCATATAATGGGTGTTCAAAAAACAGTTGCTTAGTGAATAAATGACTTCCAGAGTCGTCTTTCCAGAAGAGCAGACTGAGCACAATCGATCAATCTTGGATGCTTTGGGGAGTCACTGCTCCATTTTAGCAACATGAGTGCAATTAGTTACTGATATGACAACACCACATTTGGATATAGTATTTTTTTTTTTTTTTTTTTTTTTTTTTTTGCGGTACGCGGGCCTCTCACTGTTGTGGCCTCTCCCGTTGCGGAGCACAGGCTCCGGACGCCCAACCGCTCCGCGGCATGTGGGATCTTCCCGGACCGGGGCACGAACCCGCGTCCCCTGCATCGGCAGGCGGACTCTCAACCACTGCGCCACCAGGGAAGCCCTGGATATAGTATTTTTTGTTGCTCCTATTTTTCATCCTTTAATTGGGAAATATTAAAAAGAGTATCCAGTGTGGATAAGAATGTTCAGAAAGTTCTTCTCACGTAGAGAATAGACTTGAGGACATGGGGAAGGGGAAGGGTAAGCTGGGATGAAGTGAGAGAGTAGCATTGACATATATACTCTACCAAATGTAAAATAGATAGCTAGTGGGAAGCAGCCACATAGCACAGGGAGATCAGCTCGGTGCTTTGTGACCACCTAGAGGGGTGGGATAGGGAGGGTGGGAGGGAGACTCAAGTGGGAGGGGATATGGGGATTTATGGATACATATAGCTGATTCACTTTGTTATACAGCAGAAACTAACACAACATTGTAAAACAATTATACTCCAATAAAGATGTTTAAAAAAAAACTTAAAAAAAAAGAAAGGTATTCTCATGCATTGCTGGTGTGGGTGTAAATTGCTATAATATTCTTAGAAAGAAATTTATAAAAATTGACAAAAATATAACCTCTGACCCAGGAATTTTGCTTTGGATATAGTATTAATCAAAAATAATGCTAGTTGATTTTGTCTTTTAAAATAATGTAAGTTTATTGTAGAAAAGTTAGAAAATATGGACAAATAAGAAGAGAAAAATAAAATCACCTGCAATCCCATTACCCAGACAGATAATTACTGTTCATCTGTTGACATAGGGCCTCTCAGTTTGTTTCCTAAATTTTTACTTTTAGTAAAGAAATGGGGTCAAGCCTGGGGCATGTCTCAGCTGCTGAGCTGTCCCTTGCAAGAGTCAACAGTCATTAAATCATAGTGCTCACGGACTCGTGGCAAACCTGACCTAGATCTAGGTGGGTGTTCACATCTATCAGCACTATTCTGGTGGGAAGAGATTAGCAGCATCATTAGCAGTGATGATGCTTTCGTTAGATAGATGTCAAACTAGGGTAGTTATTCCTGGTTGAAGCAAGATCCTCTTGGTGGTCTGACATTTGGAAAGGGTGGCAGGGACTGGGAAAGGAAATTCACAACCATTAGCAACTGGCCAGGGCTCCAATTCCAATGGATAGTTGGAATGCAGAGCAGGAATCAGGCAAGAGGACAGGACACTTGGGGAAGAGATAATGTGAAGCCTATAACTGTTCTAGCATGTGGGAGCCTGTGGCATCATGCCAGGACACTGCAGCCAGGACTTGAGGTGACAAGACCAATTTTAGCCCAACTCCTGTTGGGGATGAGCTGCTAATGTATTCTCAAACTGAGTGAATTTTGTTAGGAATCAGGAAGACTTGAGTTGCCAGGTTGAAAGACTTAGTAACTGTTGATATATGGGGCTGGGGAAGGCAGGGACTGGTAAATCCCAAACTTTTGGAGTGGTGAGATCCCACACGATCTATTTCATTCCATGACCCATATAACTGTGGTATGCCATATGTCTATATAAAATAATTAAAACTAATTAAAATTAATTTTGGTTGGTGAGTGTTTGAAGAGTTTCATAATAACACTTGAGATAATTAGGGACACTTTGGGATGTCACAAAAGGAGCATTTGGAATAACTGAGCTAGATGTTTGAACCAGAGACATGCAATGAAGGCTTGTAAAAGAATGACAATTCTGTGGTTGAAAGAACACTGGAATAGGAGTTAGGAGTTTGGAGTTGTAATCATTATGCCGATAAACTGATTATTGAAAAACAACAACAACCTGGCTTTGTAGCACTTGCCAATTTCTGTGGTGTAAATACTCTCACTGGGGTGGATTTCAAATGATCAATGGTCTTAACTACTGGCTCACACAATTCCTGAATATTTAATTATCAGCTCTTGTAAGCCCAATGCAAGACAGGTCCAATACAATGTAATCAATATAATCTTAACTGAGTTTCTAGTTAGCTTTGTGACGTTGGGTAAATCACTTAATCTCTCTGGATCTTAGTTTTATTACCAACAAAGTGAAGTTGCTAAAATAACCTGTAAGGTATCTTCCAAAGTCAACATTTCAGTAATGTAGCTGGTGTTATAGGGCAGGACTAACGTCATGTTATAAGCCAGAAGAGTTACATCAGATTTTTCTGAATGTTATTGTGAGATATTGGGACAGATAATTTGATATCTGAGTCTGTGTCATAATCAACCATGTTCTGACTCCTGCTGTCAATGTGTGTGTCCTTCTCCAGTACCTCTTCCCAGGAGGATTAAAAATGGCAGTGCAGCCATTAGTGAGTCAAACCTCACCAGTGGGGTAAGAAACCATGACCCAGAGTCAGAGAATTCTACACTCAGTTGTCAGGTCCTAGGAGTCAGTTGTAGGGCCGTGACAAAGTCTTATAGCTCCGGTACCTTACCCTATCTGACCATGAGACCAACAGTGGCGGTCTTCCCTGGACTAATAACAACATGAGAAGTTAATTTGCTCGAAGCTTTTTAGAACCAAGGGCTGTGTCCTTCATGTCTATGTGTGTCAAATCCTGATACATAATAAGGACTCAGTGTTTGTTGAAAGAAAGAATAAACGATTTGAGCCTTTTTAGAGCAAATTCTGAGTTTTATTTATATTTACCCCAGCTTTATTTAGATATAATTGACATATAACATATAAGTTTAAGGTGTACAGCATGATGATTTGCTGACTTTTAAAATATTAATTCAAAAGTGGACATGAGCTACTCTGTACTTACCTAAAGAAATGTATTTTTCAAACAAAGAAATTACTTTCTTGTAATAGAAAACTTCTCAGTGCCTTCAGTTCAATATTGGGAATTTAAATTTGCCTTCCATCTAGATAGCACAACTGATGCACAACCAGAATCCAATGAACAGAAACATGAATGAGAAAAACCCAAACTGGGCATTTACTGCCCACCACGGAGTACTCTGCCTGCCTCAACCAGTAGAATTCGCTCATCTCTTTTGAAAGGAACAGATAATACTTATTTAAAGAGCATACATCATTATATATCATGTGCCACCTTGCCAACATTTACAGGCATACCTCGTTTTATATCGCTTCACTTTACTGTGTGTTTTACAAACTGAAAGTTTGTGGCAACCCTGCGTCAAACAAGTCTGTCGGTGCCGTTTTTCCAATAACGCTTGCTTTGTGTCTCTGCGTCACATTTCGGTATTTATTACAATATTTAAAACTTTTTCATTATTATTACATTTGTTTTGGTGATCTGTGATCCGTGATCTTTGCTGTTATTATTGTAATTGTTTTGGCATTTTTTTTTGCAACAAAATGTTTTAAAATTAAGGTACATTGTTTTTTAGACATAATGCTATTGCACACTTTAATAGACTACAGTACAGTGTAGACGTAACTTTTATACGCCCTGGGAAACCAGCACATTCTTGTGACTCGCTTTGTTGCAGTGGTCCGGAACTGAACTGGCAATATCTCTGAGGTTTGCCTGTACTCCTCACGATGACCCTTATAAGCTAAGTACTGTTATTCCCCTTTTAGAGAAGAAGCTGAGAGGCTGAGCAATAGAGCCACTCGTGGCCGAGCCAGGAGTTCACAGCCCATAGGCCACGCTCTTCTCCCCGGGTCAGGCTGCCTCAAGGCTTTCTGCACTTCCTCTCCCTCGGGTCTCTGCTCCTTGTTTGCTGTGGGGGTCTGGATGCTTTGTCACATGTCACATGTGAGTGAACCTGGCTCAGCCTACGACCAGGCAAACAGAAGCAGCAGCCTCTGACAGGGTTGTGAACAAATACTCCAAGCCGGGTCTGGCCGACTGGGGGAGCTGCGCTGTACTTTGCCCTCGTGAATCGGCTCCATGGAGGCTGTGGCAAAGGTAGCTGACAGGCTGTAGATCTGAGGGCCAGGTAAGTCTTGGTAGATGTGGCACCTGGACTTTGACAGTGTCCAGGAGGAGAGCAGACACTCCTGGAGCTGCGCTGAGGGAAGGTGGTGGAGAGCCGTCAGAGCAGGTGTGTGGGAATGCTAGCGCCCTTGCTTGCTTTGTCTTGGCTGTACTTGCTGTGCTGTCGAATTAGGAAAGGCAATACTGACCTTAGTGGAACCAGGGAAGGTCATTTACGTGATGTGTGAGTATGACTTGTCACCGTAGATGTAATGCCTTCATTTGGAGAATCTTAGGTGCTTTTCATTTGGGGTCCTTAATTGTAACCTGAGGTCTAACCTGCTGGAGTTGATATCTTGGCAACGAAAATCAATTGTAGTTGACTTTGGCAAAGGGACTGGGTATTGTGCCTTTGCAGTCGGAGGAGGGCTGTCTAGTGAAAATATCTGGGAACAAGGTGGAAGAAGCTTTCTTCTTGTTGAAATTCCTTGTGTCCAAATGCTATCAAGTTCCGTGGGCCTTCAGGAAAAACCCATTTAGCCTTTCACCGTGTCCGGGGCGTCTGGCCTCTGCTGGGATTTGCTGGAAAAGGCTCTCATCGCACCTGACTTTTTCAAGCAAGTGGGCTGACACGGGAAGGAAGGTGCAGGTTTTCCTGAGCTGGATTGCTCTCGAGGTGGAAGGCACTTCTGTGCTTTGTTCTTCTGGTATGTTCTGCTTACAGCTCTCGGCTCATAGCTGTGGACCCTGGCTCCGCCGCGTTCGAGCAGTGTGACGTCTTGATTTCAACACACACCCTTTGACCTTTTGTTCTGATATTCATTTTTATATTGGGCTGGGAGTTTCAGGAGTGGGAGCAAGTTGACTGGATCCGATCAGAACTTTTCAACGTAAAATAGTTCCCAAGGGAGAAGAAACACGGGGTGTGACTGAGCTGTGTATTCTGACACGAGAGACTCCTGAGCAGCAGTAAGGTGTGATGTGTGCTTTTTCTTTGGGGGCAGCTGGACACGGGTGCTGCTCTGTGATACAAGCAGAGAAGCTTGGAAGGTATCTTGTCTTCTGGAGCTATTTCCCATTTTGAAGCATAAGTGGGGAAAATCAGTTTGATGCTGGGGAGACTTCCAGGTTTTAAAATCTCCAGACATGGCTCTATAGTTTGTCAGGGAAGCAATCCCAAACTTGCGTCTCATCGCCTCCCCTGGAGCAGGGGCAGGAATGGCCAGATTATAGGGCCTAGTTCTTCTAAGACTTCAAGGATTCAGAAAATATGTCTCTTGAGGTCACTTTAAGCTCCTTTTTATTTAGGAAATGTCTTCAGCTGCTCACACTACCCTAATCTTTATCTCTGATAACACTAACTGCTATTTATTGAACAATTACTATATACCAGCCAGAGTGTAAGGATCTCTGACTCTGACAGTGACCCTGTCAGCTCATTATGGTCCTCATTTTATGAGTAAGGAAATTAAGGCTTGAAAAATTTAACTAGCTAATAAGTGGCAGAGTTAGGATTTGAACTGTGGTCTAGCTCTGTCTAAGGCCCACTCTATTTCTATGACAGCATACGGCCTCCATAGTAAATGTTGAATAAACATTTACTGGTGGAATATGTGAACACACATGTATTTTTAAATTTTTATTTTATTTTTGGCTGTGTTGGGTCTTCGTTGCTGCGCGCGAGCTTTCTCTAGTTGTGGCGATTAGGGGCTACTCTTCGTTGTGGTGTGTGGGCTTCTCATTACGGTGGCTTCTCTTGTTGCAGAGTACAGTCTGTAGGTGCACGGGCTTCAGTAGTTGCAGCACGCGCGCTCAGTAGCTGTGGTGCATGAGCTTAGTTGCTCCACGGCATGTGGGATCTTCCCGGACCAGGGATCGAACACATGTCCCCTGCCTTGGCAGACAGATTCTTAACCACTGTGCCACCAGGGAAGTCCAGCACACATGTATTTAATTGGGATACTTTGATAGTGTTTTGGAGCTTCATCTATTACTGTTCTCTCTCCCATGCCTCCCACATCTATTGTTGCTCCAAATATACTTTTTAATTTTTATAGCAACATCAGTATAGTTGTCTAGCCTGTTATTTATTTCAAATATCTCCTTAAGATTTTTTTCAGCTATCTCTGTATCAGTGCCTGTGTGGTTTGTTTTAGATAGAAGATTTTGAGGACCGTAGGTGCTTCTTTCACAAAACCTAATTAACCTTCATGTTTGGATATAGGCCTAAAATGATGATAATTTTTTTCTTTCTGTTTTGTCTGTAGGAATAAAATAACTACACAACTGACTCAAAACACGAGAGAAATTCAGAAGGTCAGGGATGAAGCCTTGGGTTCCCCAGTGGCCGCCTCAGCCAGAGGGGAGGCCCCCAGCACCATCAAGGGATCCAGACCGAGGGCTTCAGAGAGATAGATACTATCGGCCTATTGGTCACTCTTGGCACAATGGAGAGAGGGTCCAACAAGAACAAGACATGGGCAGGAGCCCCCAACCACAGCAGGACCCTGGGGCAGACCACCAGCAGCCTCACTACGCGTCCAGGCCTGGGGAATGGCATCCACCTGTGTCCAGGGATGACTATTATAAAGGTGGTTATCCCAGTCAGTTGTATTCAAGGTATGGGTTTAGAGCTGGAATTGACCCAGCTCTCCTAAATGCTTACAAACAGATTGCTCTTTTCCTTGTTCCTTTTCCTTTTATTTCTCCTCTTTTTCTTCTTTTTCCTTCTCCACCCTACTACACTGACTTAGCTATACCCTTTCCTCTCCCAAATTGGATTTTGGTGACTGAAAATATAATATTTTCCTTTCTTTATCCCCTAGGGGAGCTTCTTAAAGAAGCCATCACAATGTGATTGGGTGATGCGGGGAGAGGGTAGAAAGAATGATGAAATTCAAGACAGCAGATGAGACCCTCTTACTCTGGGATCACAAAAGGCAATGTTTGTAGACTCTGGAAAAGCTTTTCCTATGGACCTCTATAAAAAGTTCCTTATCCTCTTTGGAAGACTCTGACCCAGGGTTAGCACTGACCCACCAGCACCAAGAAGAGCCCTAGTGCCTAGAACATCACCTAGAGTGTGATGGGTACAGAAATAAACAATGTATTGAGTGAATGAATGGGAACTTAAAAAAAAATCAGAGAAAGCAAATACAAGCTTGTAGGCTCCAAATTCAGAATGAAGAGGTCTCAGTGAGGTAATTCTAGGAGAATCTGGAGAATCTGGAGTTCCTCCTCCTGGACTTCATATTTAATGTTGCAAGCCATCTATTTTCTACTTTAACTTTTTCAGGTGGGGTGATGTTTTCCTGCCTCCAGATTTAGGGTTGAAATTATGACAATTATTGTAAAGAATTCTGCCCCTATGAAATAGTAAAGAATTATTAATTGATAAAGATACTAACAACATGACGTTCCTTTGTTGAATTCACGAAGGAAGGTATGTTAAGGACAGAGGCAATAAAAGCAATCAGATTTAAGATGGTCCAACTTGACTTTTTCATCTCATTGCCATCTATAATATGCATGGGAATTGCAGTGGTATGTGAGGCACTTACACAGTCTTCTTGGGAAGGGGTTTCCTAAGGTGATGTCAGAGCAGGGTTTTCTCAGATAATATTTTGTGTTGTTGGTTGTGTGTGTATTGGAGGAGCAAGAGGGACCATGGGGAGGGAGAATGAGACACTTGGCTACGGTTTTGCTATAAAAATTGCAGCCTTGTTCTGACACAACGGTCCTACTCCTGCTCTGATTCTGGATTTTTTGGTTATGGGATCCAGAATGAACCGTGGCTTTAGAGCAGATTCTAGACAGGGGTCACAATTCTGTCCTCTGAAGTTGTTTCGTTTGTCAAGTCCTCCGTTGGTTTTTCTCTTTACCATGCTCATCCTTGAATGACTGGTCTTCTTTGTGATCCTTTAGGCCGGGCATTGAGGATCTCTATCAAAGCTATCACTCTCCAGCCCTAAGGGAAGAATATGCTTATGGAAGTTATTACTACCATGGACACCCGCAGCAGCTGCGGGAAGAAGGAGGTACGGAATAATCTCCAAGAAGCCTTTGGGATGGTGCAGCTGGTCGGATAGGGCAGAGGGCAAAGGGACCGTGCTCGGAGCCTCACCCTGGGCCTCCTGCTGGGCTGAGGTAGAGCCCCAGCCTCACCTGCTTCTTGCTTGGCCAGATGAGGCCACAGCAATGACACTACTGCTAAATGTCTTGAGAAGAAGAGATAGAAAAGAGTCATTTTTCTTTGTACGTGTAGATGACGGCACTGACACTGTTACTACATTACTAGTATTATGGGTAGTTTGTACTTCATCCATATTTTTCTTCTAAGATTATAGTCTCTGACCAAGTAACAGTGAAGCCAGTTCTTAACAGTGAAGTCATCAAGTGTGTGGCTGGGCTGTAATGAGTCTGACCATCATTTACCCTGAGGGAGGCAGATATGTACAAAAAAAGAATTTAAACCTTACACCAATAGTAAGGCTTTAGGTAGGTACTAAAGGCATCTTCTGACCTGCTAGCAAAGAGAAACCTGTTTCAACGTTGAAAACACAAACATCTGTGCACACACATAAGATCCGCATTGTATAGAGCCGTGCTCATTGGTTCAGAGAGATGCATCTTATGGACTTTCACTGTTGGCTTTTACTTATCAACTTTACTTTACTCAGTGTGGCAAATATGGTCAGCCCTCCGAATCTGCGGGTCTGCCTCTAACTGATGATTGAAAATATTCGAAGAAAAGAAAATTCCAAAAAGCAAAACTTGAATTTGCTGCTTGTAGGCAACTATTTCCCTGAGCACCTACATTGTATTTGCAACTATTTACATAGCATTTACATTGTATTAGGCATTATAATTCATCTAGAGATGATTTAAAGTATATGGAGGATGTGCATAGGCTATATGCAAACACTACACCATTTTATATGAGGGACTTGAACTTCCCCAGGTCCTGAAACCAATCCCCGCCATGGATACGGAGGGATGATTGTATGTTTTTATACCTGCTGTGCTCCAGTAACTCAGCTTCATGGCTTGCTAGTGTCTTTCTGAACTTTTAGGAATAGGAAGTGACCTGTCTTTATTTTGTTTTTTTTCTGAGGGTGCAGTGGCAAGGCAAGGGAGTCCTTATATCTCGCATGAAGATTATCGAGATCAAAAGTACCTGAATGAACACCAACATGAAAACCAGAATAGTCCGTTTGGAACAAATAGTGAGACCCAGTTCCAGTAAGTGTGAAAGGAGAGGCCGGTTCAACATGATTCAGCCAAACGCAGGCTATGTTAGGCAAACCTTATGTCATCTGGTGCTGGTCCCTCATCTTC
Source organism: Pseudorca crassidens (assembly GCF_039906515.1). Lineage (NCBI taxonomy): Eukaryota > Metazoa > Chordata > Mammalia > Artiodactyla > Delphinidae > Pseudorca > Pseudorca crassidens. The sequence goes on along the minus strand of NC_090297.1, from coordinate 133,089,367 downwards.
AGAAGCCCGTCTGCTTTTGTTCTGGCCACAGGGGTGTGAGAGTAGCCTGGGTTGGCTGGGACCAGCTGTTCTCACGGACACTAGGAGGAGGGATTCTTAATTCTGAGAGGTGGTTCCCAAAACCTGTGAGATTACTTGAGGTCCATCTTAGAGGAGGGCCTTAATTCTATGTTGGCCTCGGAACAGATGTGGCCTTGCAGAAGTTCTCCTGATTGGGTCCTGCCTGGGGCTGGGGTGCTTCTTCTCTGCCCCCTCCTGTGCCCTGAGAATGGGCTCTCCCGTGGGATAAGGTGAGCAGGGAACAGCATTTTGTTCAAGCACCTCTCTGGTGCCCTTAGACCTGATGCCTTAACCCTGCCTGGAACTCACCAGCCCAGCTGCTCTGATTTAACTTATTCCAGGACGTCAGGCCACAGAGACTGAGCCTCCTCTGCAGGGTTTGGGGCCACTTCTAGTAACTGTACTATGAACCCCAGGAGCTCCTGTTTTTCTGGTCCAATAGACTGAGGCGGAGAAATGGAGGACAAGGCTTTTCCCTGCGACACACGGGCCAACCCGACACCTGCCCACGCTTTGCAGCAGAACAGCCTCCAGCAGAGAGCAGCTCAGCCTTGCTGGCCTGCCCTGGACCCCCTCTCACCTGCTCCTGTCATTTTGCCGCAGATCTAAGCGTTGGAACCCTTATAAAGACAGTCCTGCTTCTAACTCTGGACAGGAGAGGCCTGGGGACTTATTTGTGGAGAGTCCGCTAACTGGGGCCCAGAAAAACAAGGTAACCTGAAGTGACATGGGGCTGGTGGTCTGTGACAGTGAATCACACCTGCCCTCGTCAGTAGGGGCAGAGCAGGGCCCCGTGGGGCGGGGTCCCCAGTGGCCAGCAGTCTGAGGGGTCCCATTCCTCCCCAATTGGCAGAGCCTCTACCCACCTCTTCCTTTCCCTGCTCCCTGTTTCAGTCTTCTGGATCTGGGGCCCTGATCTGGCCCTTTTGCATTTTTTTTGCCAAGTTGGCTGGATCGGGAAATGTCACCCAAGTCACTCCAAGGTAGGAAAGAGAAGAGGCTGTCACCGGTATCCCAGTGGATTAGCAATTCGGTTTACCCAGGAAGTGGGAAGTTGCTAGAATCTTTTAATTCAGGTCTGAAAAGCAGAACTTTTCTTGACTCTTCCATCTCTCTTTTCTAAAATCTTACTGTGTGTACCAGCTGGGTTACAAAATGGAGCTCTTGAATTTTTTTTACAATAAACTTTAAATTTTGGAATAATTTTAGATTTATGGAAAAGTTACAAACATACTACAGAGAAAAACTCTTCATTTTTGACAGTCTTGTATTAATTTTGTATCCCTGATGAGATTTGTATGATTTGTGGGGCCAGTTTCTTCTGTACACCTGATGCTTCACAGAGCGGGGCACCTATTATGACTAACAGTAACAACAACACAGTAACAGCAGCCATACACACGTACAGCACTTTACAGTGTGGACAAAGAGCTTTTGTATCCATTGTTTGCATCCATTGTTTTACAGTCCTCAGGATGTAAATTCCGTGAATTTCTTGTACACCTGTATCCTTAGGGAAAGCATAGCACCTGGAGCATAGTAAGTGCTCATTAAACAGTTGGTGAATGAATGCAAGAGTAAGTACTTGAACTATATAGGGTAGGTATGATTATCTACATTGCAGATAAAGGTCCTGAGCTCAGCGAGTCTAAGTCACTTGTTCAAGTTCACAGCACTTGGTATTGACAAAGCTGGGATTGAATTCACCCTCCCTGACCCCAGGACCTGCATGCTTCCCACTAGGCCACAGTGAATCCTTTAGCAAACACCTGTCGATTGAATGATCCCTTCTTTTCCTTTCAGCACATCCACATTCATTATATTTATTTGAAAGTTTGAATTTTGTTGCCTTTGAAGAAACACTTGGGAGGACCGTCTCTCTGAAAGCGCTTCTGATTCTTCCCATGTGTTTTGTTGTTTTTAATTTCAGCCATCACTGACCGAGGAGTCCAACCTTCTCTGGCAGCACGAGTCTGGTCTCACCTCCAGCAGCTATGAGCTCAGTCAGTACATGACAGATGCCTCTGAGCTGTGCGACCCCATGGCTGCAGCAGGTTGGAGTCCAGTTCAGGCTGGTGGGTACTGAAGTGATCAAAGGAGTTGGCTGAGTCTGTTGAGAAGAGGGCTGGGTGGCACATGTCTTGGAAAGTCACCTTTGCCCTGTATTTCCAAGAGCAGACCATTTGTCTGCCTCATTTTTGTAGGTAGGTCTCCTGAGCAGAGTGGCCAACTTTGGCTCCATTTCCCCCCTTTTCTCTGGTACTGGAGGTTGCATCATAGCTGATTCTTGGAAGGGAACACTGCCCCTAGCCATCACCAGGCTGGGAGAGGCGGCACTCAGAGGTACTGTTAGGTAATAGGTGAAGAAAATAAAGACCAGAGTCAGCTTGGGAAAGTGAAGGCAGGTCACAAAGGTCTGGATGTAGGAGACTTGCCCTGAGTACTGGGGCTATGAGAACCAGAGTTCCCAGCGTGTCACCATTGCTGGGAGTCTGGCCCTAGTACATTATCATTTGTGCCAAACCATCAACTCCTTGCATTATATTCTGACATATTCTCAGAGGTTCAGCTCTTATTGGAGCATGGGCTTCTTCTAGTTATGTAGCCCATCCAGAATCTTATCTTGGTTCCAGGTGGAATTTGGAAAGAAGTGTGTCTGTGGAGTATTTCTAAAGTAAAGCAAAGCAGTGGCAGTAATGCTAACAGTGTCCATCTGTGTCTGTTGGTTAGAGGACATCTCGGCAGCTGGTCCCAAGACACCCATGAAGTTCTACATCCCTCACGTGCCTGTGAGTTTTGGGCCAGGAGGTCAGCTGGTGTGTGTGGGTCCCAGATCTCTCAGTGATGGACAGACGGCCCTTGTTGAACTGCACAGCATGGAGGTAAACAAGATTCTGTGTCCTCGGAATGTCAGCACCCTGCTCCCTGATTCCCTTTGCCTGAGCCCTGGGCATCTCCAGGAATAGGGTGCTCTTGGAAGGGACTGGGCCAGGCACCCTATGGATTGGGGTGTGTGTGTGTGTGTGTGTGTGTGTGTGTGTGTGTGTGTGTGTGTGTGTGTGTGTGTGTGTGTGTGTATGAAGGAATGGCTGGGGCTCTTCTGTGAGAGAAGTAATGCTAGACTTCTGTTTTTCATGAGATGCTATTGGGTCATATTCAGCAACTAGAGAGCTAGCTCATTTCTGTCCTCTGCTTTCTCCATGAGGCACTGAGCCACATCCTAGGATCATGGCTCTGGGTTCTGATGCTGGACTTAACTGAGCAATGGGGCACTGGGGGGACATAGTCTTAAAGACCAAACTTGATTTTTTGTTCCAGGTTATTCTTAATGATTCTGAGGAACAAGAAAAAATGAGGACTTTCTCAGGACCCCTGATTAGGTAAATTACCATGAGAGCTGCAAAATAAGGGCTTTTGAAACCTATAAAATCTTCCTGCCCAGATCAGCATTTTGGGGATTTGTTCTTGACTTCCTTGAAAGAAAATGTCTCTCCCCGTTGGAGTGGAATCTCAGTGCTACAAGTTGGAGCCAAATGTGGCCTGAGCCATTTTGACAAGCAATTTGAGTGTTGAAAGGCAGAAAGAAAAATTAACTTAAAGGTTTAAAAATCTGAAATCAGTTCTATTTTACAAAGCCTACATGGTAAGGGGTTTTAGCGTTCTGTGTACTTAATAGTACTTAAACTGGTAGAAGAGTGGAACACAGCCTGGGAAATCATAGGCAAGTGGATCATATGGAAAAATTTTTTCTGGAGAGATAAGTAACATGGCCAGCATTTGAGTTACTGGACAGTGTGCAAGTCTGCCCTCTGCAGGATTGAGCTAGAACTGCTTTTACATTGCTACTCATGTTACCGATAAATATTCAGGATGCTTTTGTCGTGGAGAGAGGAGTCCTGGCTGGTGTCAGAGGTGAGATAATGCACCCCAAAGCCCTTAAAATATCATCACTACTGTGTAAATGTGTTCTTATCCTGAAGCTTCCCCCTCCAAGAAAATCCCCATAGTATTTTGACAGTTCCTTCAAGTAAAATGAGTGTTGTCTCCATTTCTTACACACGGGTGTACAGATGTGGGGTAGAGCACCGAGCTGGGTATTTGGACACTAGGGTACTGGTCCCAGTTTGATTGATTTCATTGAATGATCTCAAGCAAATAATAATTCCTGTTTATTGAGCACTTATATACACTACACAATTGGCTAATTCCTTTTTGTACAGAGGTAGGCTTTAAAAAAATTTTTAGTTTGAAATATAGTTGATTTACAATGTTGTGTTAGTTTCAGGTGTACAGCAGAGTAATTCATATAGATATATATACATAGGTATATATATCTATTCTTTTTCCAATTCTTTTCCGTTATAGGTTATTACACGATACTGAGTTGGAGGTAGACTTTTTAACTATTCCTATTTTAGCGAAAAGAGCAGAGGCTCAGAGGAGATAAGAAACTTGTGTAAGCTGAGAAGTGGCTGGCTAGATTTAAACGCAGGGTTGTCTGAGCCCAAAGTCTGTGCTCTTCCTTGATACCAAACAGTCATTTCAGGTCTCTGGGCCTCAGTTTCCTCCTCTGTAAAATGGAGAGGGTGGACGAGAGAATCTCTGAGGTCCCTTCCTGTTCTATAAGGAAACAACTATTCTGTAGCTATAGACTCACTACCCCCGTCCTGGATTGTCAGGCTTCTATCCCATCTCCAGCCCCAGCAACACCCTCACACTGTAGGAGGGGACTGTGGTCCTACCCGGGGGAGGAATCTGTCCCTCACTCTTTGCTCCCTGAAATCTCTCCATAGGGAAGATGTACACAAGGTGGACATCGTGACGTTTTGCCAGCAGAAAGCAGCGCAGAGTCGCAAATCTGAGACACCAGGGAGCAGAGACTCGGCTCTACTGTGGCAACTGTTGGTTCTCCTTTGTCGGCAGAACGGGGTCAGTATCACTGCGCTGGCAGGTGGGCAGGTGCAGGCTGGGTTGGAACTGAAGTCTTCCTGGGAGAGAGAAGATTTGGCTTGTGGCATGATTGATTATAAAAGGTAACATTAAAGAAGCAACAAATGGCCTCAAGGGGAAAAACTGCTCAGATGTCAATGCCAGTTTGCTAATGCTAACCTTTCCCCTGCCCTTCTCCACTAGCCTGGGGTTATCGCCCGGTTCTTGGGTTACTGCGCTAAGCAGATGATACACCTGGGAGAGTGTGCATATTTCTGGTCATCGTTGTGGCTCCTGACAGGCAGAAAGCAAGCATGAGAGTGAAGCTGGAGTTTGAATTACAACAATCTAAGAAGGGGCTGTCTTGTGTTTGCACGTCAGCCTCTTCCTGAAGAGGGCAGGTGCTCTGGTGCCTTCCTTCTTCAGCCTGGGCTGCCAGCATGAGGATGAATAGGATTCTCTCCCAGGATGGCCCTCTTTCCCTTGCAGTCCGTGGTGGGGTCTGACATCGCGGAGCTGCTGGTGCAGGACTGCAAGAAGCTGGAGAAGTACAAGCGGCAGCCGCCTGTGGCCAACCTCATCAACCTGACGGATGAGGACTGGCCAGTACTGAGCTTGGGGACCCGGAACCTGCTCACTGGGGAGGTTCCCCCCAGCGTGGAGACGCCTGCACAGATCGTGGAGAAATTCACTAAGTTGCTCTACTATGGAAGGAAAAAGGCAAGTGCTGTGCCCGCTTCTGCTTAAAAAAGTAACCAGCATCCCCACCGCTCACCCCTCCCAATTGTATGAGTGACATATACTCATTTTATAGCACTTAAGTTCAGAAAGGTACAAAGAAAAAGAAGAACACCCATAATCCTATCACTAAAAGATAATGCCTGTTAACATTTTGATATATTTATTTCTAGCATTTTCAATGCGTATATATTAAAAATCAAATTAAATTACATATACAATTACTTCTTTCTTTTCCCCTTAAGAGTATATGGTGAAATACTCTCATAGCATTAAAACGTACCATTTAAAAAATGGACTGTATTCTATTATATGAATGTATCACATTTTATTTAACCAGTTCACTGTTGTTGAATATATAGGCTATGTACAGATTTGTCACCCATTATAAATTATACCATTCGAACATCTTGTATAAACCTTTGGCTGATTTTTTAAGATACATTCCTAGAAGTAGAACTACTCAGTTAAAGGCTATGCACCATTTTTTTTTTTTTTTAAATTTTATTTACTTCTGGCTGCGTTGGGTCTTTGTTACTGCGTGCGGGCTTTCTCTAGTTGTGGCGAGTGGGGGCTACTCTTTGTTGTGGTGCGCGGGCTTCTCATCACGGTGGCTTCTCTTGTTGCGGAGCACGGGCTCTAGGCTCGTGGGCTTCAGTAGTTGTGGCTCTAGGCATACAGGCTTCAGTAGTTGTGGCTCGCAGGCTCTAGAGTGTGGGCTCAGTAGTTGTGGTGCATGGGCTTAGTTGCTCTGTGGCATGTGGGATCTTCCCGGGCCAGGGCTCGAACTCATGTCCCCTGCATTGGCAGGCGGGTTCTTAACCACTGTGCCACCAGGGAAGTCCCAAGGCTATGCACTTTTAAAAGGTTCTTCACGTATACACTAAGTCAGTTTCCAGAAAATTTGTTTACAAATGATATCCCCATCAGTTATATCTAAAATATACCTATCAATACTGAATACTTTAATTCCACTGATGAAGTGATGCCTTGTTTATTTTTTGATATGTAAATTAGAATTTATTAATTAAAAATTTTAAATTGAGGTATATTTGACAAAATTGTAAGATATTTAAAGTGTACAGTGTGATGGTTTGATATACATATACATTGTGAAAGGATTCCTCCCATTTAGATAATTAACACATCCATCACCTCACGTGTTTCCCTATTATTTTATGCCTTGTTTAGTTTTGAAGTTGAACTTACATTTTACAAAAGTCTTAAATATTTGAATATATGACTGAAATCAATTTGAATCAATCTAATTAAAAAAATCAAAAGATGAAAGGGATATAATGGGAGAAATGATGCTGTCCCCCACCCCCTCGCAGCCATGCAATTTCTCTCATTGAAATATCCAGAGATATTTTCTGCATATATAATTATTTTCTCCTTTGTTCCCTTATAGCATACTATGTACCATTTCTTTACCTTCCTTTTGTCATTTAGCAAAATACTTTAGGAAACACTCTATGTTGGGGTTGGCAATTTTTTTCTGTAAAGGGACAGACAGTAAATATTTTAGGCTTTGCAGGCCATGGGGTCTCTACTCAACTGTGCTGTTGTCCCCTGAAAGCAGCCACAGACAATCTGTAAATAAATGGGTGTGGCTGTGTTTCAATAAAACTTCATTTATCGACATAGAAATTTGAAATATATATCACTTTCATGTGATGAAACATTATTCTTCTTTTGATTTTTTCCAATAATTTAAAAATGTAAAAACTATTCTTAGCTTGTGGGGCTGTACCAAAACAGGCAGTGGACTGAATTTGGTCTTCAGGCCACGTTTTGCTGTCTCCTGTTCCTTATAGTATATAAATACCTTCCTCATTATTTCTTACGGCTGCATAGGTTTCTATAGATAAATTATAATTGATTCAACTAAACCTCTATAGATTGACATTTAGATTATTTCTAGTCTTTTGCTGTTACAAATAATGCTGCAATGAATAACATTGTCATTTTGCCCTGTGGAGAGAATATATGTAAGGAAAGTTTGTAGAAGTGGAAGCTTTGGGTCAAAGGGTATATGGTTTGTAATTTTGATAGATATCGACAAATTGTTCTTTTAGAGGTTGTACCGATTACTCTACCAGCAATGTATGAGAGTGCCTGTCTCCCCACTCTGTCACCAGCCCAGTGTGTTTCCAGACTTTTGGATATGTGCCAATCTGAGAGGTGAAAAAATGTATAGTAGTTATTTGCATTTCTCATTATAAATGAAGTTGAATATCCTTTAATCTGTGATTATTTTTTGTCATGGATTTTCCACGTTTTTCTGTTGGATTTTTGATACCCACTTATTGATTTGTAGAAGCGCTTTACTTTTTTAGGATTTTCTGTCCAAAATCACTTTTTTGGGGTCATATTTAGAAAGGTTTTTCCTGCTTCAAAATTGATTTATGAAAATAAAGTTGAAATACTTTTCTGACTTCACCTTTACATTTAAATCTTTAATTGTGTGTATGTATTGGTATGTGATGCTATCTTTTAAATGAGTGCAAGATATACTCAGTGAAAATTAATGGGATCAACTTATAGCATCTATATGTATGTATATATGTGTGTGTGTGTGTGTGTGTGTGTGTATTCATTATATAGTAGGGACTTGCTATTTCACCAGTGATTCATTTATTCAATAAACATTTATTAAGCAGCCACTACTTCTAAGACATTGAACCCAGTCAGGGGATACAGAAATAAATCAGTGATAATCTCTTTCCTTAAGAATGATAAATAATGACCATAACAACAGCAATAAAGCGAATATTTGAAAAATACTTTCTATGTGCCAGATACTCACTTAACACCTTACATGCATTATCTCATTTATCTTCGTAGTAGGTCCTATTCTTGTTTTATGTATTTACCAAGGAGGAAAGTTAGTAAATAATAAAGCCAGGGTTTAGATTTAGGCAGCCTGGTGCCTAAGCTTGGGCTTGTAATCACCCACCACATCTCCTGTCATACACTGACCCAAAGGTAAACGGTGGGTAGGTAGAGTACTATGGGAGTTCACGGTGATCTATGAGGAGCTGGACACCACAATATCTTTAAAACCTTTAACACTTGACTGGGGTCTTATTTCTGGCATTGTGTGAGATTGACATCCTTGATATAAGTTCTCAATTTCTTCACTTATTCTTAAATTATATTTTTGGAGATGCAGATTTTTGAGTAAACTAGTAATTCTCAACCAATCATTAGTAACTCCTTTTAAAAATACTATTATGAAATAGTTTAACATACAAAAAGAGCATTTTTTTTAAAGATTTCACCTGTTTTTCTTTTTTAAAAAATTTAAGTATAGTTGATTTACAATGTTACGTTAATTTCTGCTGTACAGCAAAGTGATTCAGTTATACATATATATACGTTCTTTTTCTAAATATTCTTTTCCATTATGGTTTATCGCAGAATATTGAATATAGTCCTCTGTGCTATACAGTAGGACCTTGTCGTTTCAAAAAGAGCAATCTTAATGTCATTTTTACTTCCACTGGATATGAGGCTGAATTTCTTAACTGTGATTGTTTAAATTTATTCTCTCTTCAAAGAAGATAACATGGGAGATGTTGGGATAATCAAATAAATTTTCGTTTGGAGGTGGAAATACCTCATTAGTGACCTCCTGTCCAAAAATCACATTATTTGGGGGGCACTAAGGAAATTATTAATACCAGGTCAACCTCACATATAAACTAAGTTCTTACTAAATAGGTTTGAAAATTAAATGAAGAGGTGAGTATGTGTGTGTGTATGTTTTAAAATTTGCAGCTTCAAACCCATGTCACCAAGTTAACAGTGTCATTAATTTGACGTATGAAGTTGATAGTTAACAAGCACTTGATAGTAAGCAGTTAGTTATAGTATTAGCTGGGGGTAGGTTAACTATTATGTATACTGGCTTAAACATAACAGCAGCCTCGGGATTTCCCTGGCGGTCCAGTGGTTAGGACTTCACGCTTCCAAAGCAGGGGGCATGGGTTTGATCCCTGGTCAGGGAACTAAGATCCTGCATGCCGCGTGGTGCAGCCAAAAACAAACAAACCAACCAACAACCCTCCCCCTCCAGACCATAATAGCAGCCTCTTTCTTTTCATGCGAGAGTAACGGGCAGGTGAACAGAAGATGGGGCAGCCCTCCTCCATGTACTCACCCGGGGACTCAGCTGTAGGAGGCTCCACCATCTTCAATGCAGAGTCTCTAAAGTTTCCGGGAGTCATCTTCGTTCCAGCCCGACGGGGAAGAGGCCGTGGAGGGTTGAGCACGGGGAGGGGTTCTATGGGCCAGACCTGGAAGCTTCACACATCGCTTCCCTTCCCATCTCAGTGCCACACCCCAGTGCCAGGGAGGTGGGAAATACAGTCGGCTCTTGGCCTAGGAAGGGGAATTTGGATTTGGGTGAGGAGCTAGCAGTCTCTGCCACAGTTGTTAATAAAGAAATGGTTCCTTGGGGCTTCCCTGGTGGCGCAGTGGTTAAGAGTCCACCTGCCAATGCAGGGGAGGGTTCGTGCCCCGGTCCGGGAAGATCCCACATGCCGCGGAGCGGCTGGGCCCGTGAGCCATGGCCGCTGAGCCTGCGCGTCCGGAGCCTGTGCTCCGCAACGGGAGAGGCCACAACAGTGAGAGGCCTGCGTACCGCAAAAAAAAAAAAAAAAAAAAAAAAAAAAAAAGATTCCTCAAGAGGGGGTATCTTTATGTGTATGGCTTATTCATTTGGTTGTGCAGTGGAGGCTAACACAACATTGTAAAGCAACCATACTCCAATAAAAACTAATTAAAAGAAAGAAAGAAATGGTTCCTCTACCACGCCCCCATGAACACCATCTCGCAACTTGTCTTTTGAGACCCAGTGCTGGGGGTGAGATGCTTCTCTCATTTTTTGGTGCTTAGGTTCATAAAAGTATTGTGTGACTTTGGCTAAAGAGATAAAGCTAACTGGAAACTATGTCTGAGGGGGAGCTAATGCAATCACATAAGGGGTTTGATAAGGTGAAGCCTGGAGAAAGGGGCAGCTTAGAGAGAAGTACCTGCCAGTTAAAGCCATTTCTCTCCCGTTCCTTTCTCACGTTCGCAGGGGAGGCTCTGAGAGTCTTCCTGGAAGCTCGGCCTCTGCTGCTCGGGGGTGGGGGTGGGGCAGTCCCCAAGCACAGTCGTTTGCTGTCGCTCTTAGAGGCAGGTGAGCGAGGTGGTACTGAAGGTGATGTCTGTGTTTTCAGGAAGCCTTGGAGTGGGCCATGAAGAACCATTTGTGGGGTCATGCTTTGTTCCTTGCCAGCAAGATGGACCCAAGGACCTACAGCTGGGTCATGAGTGGGTGAGTTGGGGACGTGCCAAGAAGACCAATGGAGCAGAGCGGCCTCCCCTCCAAAGGTGGAGGTGAGGGTGGGGAGAAATGCAAGATGCGCTGAAAGGCCCCACCCTCCAAGCATCTTTCCAATTCTAAGTTGGACGTAGCATTTCTCTTCTCCAGATCCTAATAAACTAGACACAGACACATTCTTTCTAGCTGGTAAATTGAATAAAACATTTTACTAATGTTTCCCAGGGTCAAAGTTTCCAAAAAGTAAGTAGGTTTCTACATTGCAGTAGCCTTCTCTCTTTGGGAGGGTCTGCTCCGGAGAGTTCCATCAGTGAGGGGGTCGATCTCTTAAGGGAAACTGACAGAGCCTGACGACTGAGAGTTAGTAACTTCCTGCTTCGTCCTGCAGCACGGGTGTGGGTGCTGGGAAGTAGGGAGGGATACAGGGTAGCAGGACTGCAAGCTGTGGTAGAAAGGGGTTTATAGGACTGGGGATTAGATCCAGCAGCCTTCATCTACTGGGAGATGTCAAGACTGAAGGCGTCCCTTCAGGTTACACTGGGCCACCAGGACCCGGGTGCCAGGGGGACCGGAAATAATACCCAAACCAGGACGGAATAGGAATGGAGGTGTGAGTACCTAGCCAGGAGTTTAGAACAAGGGCAATGAAACACCTGAAGAGACTCAGAACCAAGTGGAGGTGGAGGTGTATGGGGTGCTGTAAGGGGTCAGCCCTTCAGGCTGCAGTTAGCATCCATGGACTGTCGGGGACAGATGTGTGGCAGGGGTGGGCTGGGGTGGGAGCCCTCCTATAAGGAGCAGCCTTGGGTTAGACAGAGAAAAGGATGGTACCTCAAAGTTTATCTTCTCATGTTGGTTAAAGCCGCGAGGCTACCGTCTCTGCTTATCTTATATTTCAATCCCCCGTACATCCCATTGGGCAGAGAGCTGGATGAGAAGATGGACACCCACACTTTAAGTTCAGTCTGTGGGGCTAACGTCTGTCACTACCTGGGAGCCCATTCTTCACCATGGCTTCCATGAAATCTCTTTATTACTCTGACCCTCGGTTTTCCGGGGACTAGTGACACCACCACGTACTTCATTACGTTCAGAGACCGGAATGGTGAGAAGCACTGAACTTCTATTAGGATAAGCACTCTGAGCTCCGGAGGAAAGGTGCTGTTAAAAAAAAGGTGGTGTTGGGCTTCCCTGGTGGCGCAGTGGTTGAGGGTCCGCCTGCCGACGCAGGGGACATGGGTTCGTGCCCCGGTCCGGGAAGATCCCACATGCCGCGGAGCGGCTGGGCCCGTGAGCCATGGCCGCTGAGCCTGCGCGTCCGGAGCCTGTGCGCCTCAGCGGGAGAGGCCACAGCGGTGAGAGGCCCGCGTACCGCAAAAAGAAAAAAAAAAAGATGGTGTTCCGAGGGATGAGTTTCCTTTGGGTTTTGGAAACGAACGTCCCACAACTCCACACTGTAGCATATATCTCGGCTACAGATTTTTGCCTTGGGCCATTGCTATCTGATGGGGCCCAGTGAATCATGAAAACTCTCTTACTGAGTATGCTTAAATCTCAAATCAGCCATAGAGCTTATTAGGTCCTTGTTAAGCAGATCCCATGGTTGGTCATCAGCATGATCATTTCTGGTCCCTGCTCTGCGCCTCTTTGGTTACTGAAAATGACTATATAGTGCTTGTGAGCAAAAGCAGTAGACACCCAGGCTAGCGATGAGCCCGGAAAACAGCACTGAGAGCTGTGGGCTTGGGGAGGAGGGCTGCTGTGGGGCAGTGGGCGTGGAGGGTGCCTGGGGAGGAGGTGCCCACTGTTGGGCTCTCAGGGGTCTTTGAAGTATTTGTGGCTCACCTCCGTGATGGACGGAGGCCTACAAAATAGTTACTCAAGAGTTAGGGAGTCAGTGCTGAAATGCCGAAGATCTTCCCCAGTAATGAGGTCTATTTGGCGTGTGTGGTGGGATGGAGATCCGAACGTGGGATGGAGCAGAAGCACAACTGAAAAGAGAGACTCAAGTTCCGAAAGAAGCTGCTGCAACCAAATACAAGTAGATGAGGCCTTGTGCCTCACAGGCAAGGGGTTAGAGGCTCTCTTGGCTGGATTCCCACTGACGGACGGTCTCCTCTCTCTGCAGCTTCACCAGCACGCTGGCGCTCAACGACCCACTGCAGACCCTCTTCCAGCTCATGTCGGGAAGGATCCCACAGGCAGCCACGGTACCCTCTGTGACAGGACCCCCTCAACACCCCAGCACCCTAAGGGTTTAGGGGGTAGGAACTGCTCGGGAATGAGGCGATGGCTTTAGAGATGAAAAATAAGTAATTACTGTTGGTTAATCACCTCCCAGGTGCCTGGCCCTGTGCTAAGCGCTGTGATGCATGTTATTTCGTTTAACGCACGGAGGTAGGAATGATTAGCCCTGTTTTGCAGACATGACGACTGAGTCCCAAAGGTGTAAAATGACCAAGATCACAGAGCTAAGAGTAGTGGAGTCAGGATGGGCCCGGGTCTGTCTGATTCCAAAGACTGTGCCCTTTCCACAATCCACCGCTACCCGCTGTGTGGCAAATAGCGAGAGAACCCGAGGCTGCTCTCCACGCTTCCCACAACCAGGCTTTCTTTCTTCCCCACCACTGCACGTGACCCTTCAAAGCTGGACATGTTAGATTCTATGTCATCAGTGTGGGATGTGGCTCAGGAGACCCTGAGGCCAGCTTGATAGTTTTCCCATTATAAGAGCGTTGATCTTTTTGTCCCAAGGTATTCCTTCCCTATCCTCAAAGTCCAATAACTTTACTGAGATATATCTTGTTGTTGACTGTCTGTGTCAGTTATTCGGGGATACAGCACGCTCTTTTAATATGTGCATCCGTATCTTACAGTTCCAGAGAAATTTCTTGAATTATATCCTTCAGTATTTATTTTGTTCTCTTATTTTGGTTTTCTTTTCAGGAACACCCTCTATACACAAAATATATATAGTTCATATATATATATATATATATGAACTGTATACATATATACATGTGAATTATATATATATAATTTTCTCTTTAATTAAAAAAAATTTTTTTTGGTTTCAATTCTTTCTTTCTTCTTTTTTGCTGTGTGTCCATCCTGTGTGTCCCTTACTGTGTTTTCATCAGTGTCTCTTGGCTTCTGTGCTTTTCCCATTTTTGTCTTTATTTCTTTGATTTTTCTCCCACTTCTCTCCTGAGCTCTGCAGGTCACATTTACCTCCTCCTGTTCTCCACCATCTCTTTCCTCTGCTCCTGTAACTTAGCTTTAGACCCTTGCTTCATAGAACAAATTGTTTCATTATTTTACTTAAATTCATGATGAAATGTTTGGTGACAATTCTTTGTTTTGTGGAAACATTTTTCTGGTGAATGTTCTCTCTACCTTCCCCCCTCCTTTTATCTGGATGGTATATTTGTAGCGATTCTGTACTTGTTCCTTCATAGGCTTCAGGTCTTCCCTGGATGGGTTATTTATGGGAGGTTTGAGCTGGGGAGGTGCCAGGGCCATATTCCAGGGCAGCTGGCATTTCCGCATGACCTGGTGTTTTCTGTGACCATTTTTGCTTCTCCTCAGCCAGTGGAGATGGCTGTGGGATCCCCTCCTTCTGGTATTCTCTCTGCCTCCTAAACCCACCTCTGTTCAATCTCCATTACTTTTGGAAGCCTTTTCTTGTGTTTAGAGGCTTGGATTTTTGCTGACACCTAGTTTCAATGAAAATGTACTTCACGCTTTTGCTTTTTTGCCTCTCTTATTGCTGTGGACAATTTCAAGAAAAGAAAAGAGAAATGATGACTTTCATGCCCCCTCGTCAAACCAGCTGGCTATACTGGAACATGGGGTGCACCTCACAATTCTGCTGAGGGCCTGTGCTCTGCAATGAAATTGCACCATGTCACAAAGCACTAAATGCAGGAAAAGATGTAATCAGGATACAGTCCATTGGGTCTCATTACACTGGTAGAGTTTGCTAAATGTTCCCTACTCTTGGGTGAGAAAACCGCGGAGCCAGAGGTGATATTTGCAGTATTTGAGCCTAGTGTTTGAGAGTTTCCTAGCATCGTAGCATCCAGTAAAA
Source organism: Pseudorca crassidens (assembly GCF_039906515.1). Classification (NCBI taxonomy): domain Eukaryota; kingdom Metazoa; phylum Chordata; class Mammalia; order Artiodactyla; family Delphinidae; genus Pseudorca; species Pseudorca crassidens. Next base: position 133,074,218 of record NC_090297.1, on the reverse strand, counting down.
GGCTAGACTTTGGTACTTATAATAAGAGGAGTAGTGGAAAAAGCATGGCAGCTGGAAAACACAGACGTGGGCTTCTGTCAGAGGCTTAACCTAGACTCTACTCCTCACTGTTGTGGGAACTGGACCCTGCTACTTAATCTCAGAGCCTCAGCTTTTCTTCTTTGTGGGCATTTTGATGCCTAACAGAGCTACTGTAAAAATTAAAGGGGAGAGAATATCTGAACATATCAACCACCATGCTTGGCCCACTCAAGTTAGTTAATAAGCGTTCTCTCTCTCTCTTCTCCCTCCATAGACCTGCTTTACAGTGATTTTTTTTCCAAATCGCCGGGGGGAGGAGACAGAAGAATTATTTCTAAGTTTTTGTTCTTTTAGCAAGGGCTTTTCTTTTGCTAGTCCCTTTAGTTTCAGCAAGAAAGAGCCTGGCTCACATGTTAAAATGGGGATAATAATAGTACCTAATGCACGTGACTGTTCTTAGGAGACGTGCTTATTAGCACAGGCCGTGGCCCAGGGTCAGGGTGCAGTAAGTGAGAACTGCTGTTATTATTGTGATTTATTGTCATCCTCGTCCTCATTCACACTGCATTGCCCAGATAAACAGAGTCACTATAAAATGGAGTTGGATAAAGCATCCTTTGTTCTATGGGATAATTACAAAGACAATACCAAATAACTGTGAATTGTTTTGACCTCCAGATCTTAGCTATTACTGTCAATCTCCTGCTCTATCTTTTCAGTATAACAAATTGGAGGAGAGACGGGTCTGCAAGTCACCTCTTTCCTTTGCTGTGCTTCTGTGTGTGTGTGTGTGTGTGTGTATTTATATACATGTAATTTATAATGTGCAAACCAAGTGTAAGGCACTATGCTATGGGCTTCATCTAACTATATTATTATCAACAGTTATCCTGGGATGAAGTGAGAGAGTAGCATGGACATATATACACTACCAAATGTAAAATGGATGGCTAGTGGGAAGCAGCTGCATAGCACAGGGAGATCAGCTCGGTGCTTTGTGACCACCTAGAGGGGTGGGATAGGGAGGGTGGGAGGGAGACGCAAGAGGGAGGGGATATGGGGATATATGTATACATATAGCTGACTCACTTTGTTGTACAGCAGAAAGTAACACAACACTGTAAAGCAATTACACTCCAATAAAGATGTAAAAAAAAAAAATCCTGGCAGGTAGACATCATGATCTCCATTTAAGAGATAAAGAAACAAAGGTTCAAAGACATAAAGAAACTTGCTCAAGAGGCAGGACCCCAGGTGAATCCAGGGCCCGTGTCATTTCTGTGACATTGTGTTGTTTCCTTATTGATATTCCCTGTCCTGAAATTCCCCTTCATTCAGGAGAAGCGCGGCCCATCATTCGTGAGGGGCTTCTGCCTGCTCCCACTTCTCTGATTATACTCTACCGCCCCCTCGTGGAGCTCTGCTGCCTCTGCATGGTCACCAGAGGAAGGGGACACAGTGCTGGCTGGGCCACTTGGCCTGGTTTTCTCACTCCTCAAGAGGCGATAGGAATTAGAGTTCACAGGGTTGTTGTGAAGATTAAAGAAGGTGATGTGTGAGAGACGGCTTTGGCTTTGTAAAACCAGAAAACATTAGCCATTTGGTAATAGGTATCAAGGAGCCCAGTGTTCCCCTGTCTTCTAACTGGCTTCTAACTCTTCCCATGAACCAAGGGTATTTGATCCTCTGCCTCCCACTGAAACATCAGTTGGTTTTTTTTGATTTTGTCCCTAGCTATTGGGGTTAGGGGCACCAGGAGGAAATCTGAAAATTATGGACCAAGAGTGTCATTCCATTTATCTACTCCCAACATCCCTGTGTGTGTGTGTGTACGTATGTGTGTAATGTGTCTGTCTGCCTGCCTATTCATCCTTCTAAGAGTTTTGCTTTTTTAAAAAGAGAACGCAAAATCAATGAGTGGCCACATTGCCGGCAGCATAATGGGCGTTCCCGGAAAACCAGGAAATAGACAACAACCTTCCTTACTTACCTATATTCTGGTCAGGGCTACATTGCTCAGTCAATTTTCAATTTTTCTGCTGCTTTTCAGTGTTGTGGGGACGAGCAGTGGGGAGACTGGAGGCCGCACTTGGCTGTGATTCTGTCGAATCAAGGTGGGGACCCGGAGCTGTATCAGCGCACGATTGTCACCATGGGGGACACCCTGGGTAAGCAGACACCAGTTCCATCCCCTCCTCTCCTCTATTTCCAGGCCAGCTTTAACCACTCTGTGCTTAGATTCTTAGGTTCTGTGTTGGGCCCGAGTCTATGCCTCAGGCTTTCCTTTGACCCAGGAGCCTCAGTGCTTTGGGGACAGAAACTCCAGGGAGAGGGGTGTCCTTCTTGCCTTTCTGTTTCTGTTTTCCGCTGCGAGCCAGTGCAGGCCAGGCCCCTGAGACTCTGGGGTCTGCCACTGTAGGAGGCTCCCCTGAGTAGGTGATTCCTATGCCTGGGTCAGATTCCCGTGCAGATGGAGTTAACACATGGGGGCATCTCGCCTACTGTTGTTGTTAGTCCCGTGGTGACCCAGCTCAACCAGATAGGAAATTCTATTTTTGCCTGAACTACCCTGGGTAATCGTATAATCTTTATTTCTATCACCTCTCTGTGAATGTGGCCTCATAAACACTTAGGGGCTGTTAAATGTTCCAGATCAGTGGTTCTCAGATTTGGTCAAGGGCCAGAACGTCTAGAAATCATCGCTTTGTGGCACTTTGTGAAATACCGCTCTGCTAAACCTAAAATAGCTACGCGTAAGGTTGTGCCCAGTCAAATGGCAGGTTGTTCAGCACCGGGGTAGAAAGAGAACTAACTTTTGCCGAACCTTCTTGGGTGCCGGGCCCCGTGCTAGTTACTTTATCTATTTGAATTAATTCAATGTTGAGGTAATGGAAAATGTATGGGAGAACGTTTTAAAACTGGGAACAATTTGGTAATGAATGTAATTTTTATGATCACTGGGAAAGGTCTTCTATTGTTTGACTTCAGCAGGGGAGGCATTAGTGCCCCAAGAAGCCTAGTTTAAAAACTGCTACTCCCAACGGCCAGCTTCTCTGCTCGGGTGTAGGCATTTCTACCCATTTCTCCCTCTCCAGAAGGACTAAAATGCTTAGAAACGTCCTCATTGAAAATCCATTGGGGGAACGTGAAATAGTGCCTTATTCTGGCTGAAGAGAAGTGAAATAATGTCGGAGGCCAAAAATGCGGTAGGAGAGGGAGTGGGGTTTGGGGTCTGTGACTCGTAGTGTGAAAAGCTCGTTCCTTTATCCCCATGAGGCTCTCCACTCCGACCCCCAAGCCCCTCTCCAGCCCTCTCCCATCCCTCCCAGATGGTGGGTCCTCACGTGGGCGTGTTCCGTGACCGGGGCTTGTTCTCATCCTGCAGCTGGGAAGGGGCTGGTGGAAGCAGCTCACTTCTGCTACCTCATGGCTCACGTGCCCTTCGGTTCCTATACCGTGAAGACAGACCACCTGGCCTTGCTGGGCAGTAGCCACAGGTATGCGATCTTTTGGGGGAAAGGGAGTGGGAAGGACATCTTCCAGGGGATTGGTTTAGCCCTTGCTGGGCTTCATGGCTCCATTTTCCATTGTCTTGTGTGAATTTCGGCCACTGCTGGTCCCCTCCTCTGGGATGGTTTTCCGCACAGGTAGGCTCTGGCGGAGGAGATGCCTGGTGGGTGCCGCATCACACCGCCAGGGGGCCTCAGGTCCAGGCCCTGCTCCGGGGAAGCTGTGAACTGGTGCCTGTGGGTTGCATTGTACCCCTATGGCCACTCGGTGGCGCCCTGGCCCCGTGATCAGAGAGTGACTCTTCAGAAAATGCTTAGCGGGAGCGCGGCGGCTTGAGCCTCTGCGTCAGGCAGCTCTGGACCAGTTCTCAGAGCCTGCCTTGGGCAAAACCCGAAAGTGGAAGACGTTTGTCTAGCCACCACACCCTACACTGACTTGGGGCACAAGCTACTCAGAGTCCCGCCTGTCACTTATTCCCTGCTGGCCGTAGTATTAGGCTTTTCACACAGAAGGACCTTAATAATCCCCCAGACAATGAATAAACGGACAAAAAGACCGGCTTGCTCTCTAGCTGCCCTCCACATTCTAGATGTCTCTTTCTCTTTCCCTGTAATAGTTAAGATTTCCTAAGCTCTTACGTTGTGCCAGCCGTTTTATTTGCACTATTTCCTTTAATCATTACACATTTACCCTGTGAAGAAGGTACGCTTTAATCTTCACTTTATAGAGGAGGGAAACCAAGGCACAGAGAGGTTAAGTAACTTGTCTAAGATGGTACAGCTACTGTGGGGTCAGGTTGAACTTGGAATCCAGACTGTCAGGCTTTTCTTTGTAGAAACGCATCCTCTCATAGCCTGTCTGTCAAGGTCACGGTCTCTGATAGCACCTAGTTGGCTTGTCAAAGAGGCCTGTCTGGGCCAAATGGGACAGTAAGTGAAACGGTTTAATGTGTCCCCCTCCTATGTTTATATTGTACGAGGATGTTTCTGGAGATACAGTCCTGACCCCAGGCATAGCCCCTGTGATTATGATTTCAAACCTCACAGCAGCTGTTTTGGGACCCGTGAGGACTCTGAGGGCCCCTCAGATCACGTTCACCCAGCCTGCTTCCTCACTGGAATGAACCTCCAGCACAGGGACCGTCTTCTGATTTGGGGCTCCACAGTGCTACCCTCTCTCTGCCGGGCCTTCTTTCTTCAGTGCTTCCGAACATCACATCACTCCCTCTTTTCTGCTCTTCTGCTCAGGCTATGGTGGCCTCTCACAGACGCCCGCTCTGGGTTCTCAGGGAACTAAGGCTGGCTCTCAGCATGCTTACGGGGAGGACCCAGTGCCCCACTGAGCTGGGTGTGAGAGCAGCTTGCCTTACGTGACCCTCCAGTAAAGATGGCAGCGATCTCCCCCTCCCCCCAGTCTCTCCCCCTCGCCTTCCCCCAGAGCCTCTGGAGGTGCAGATTCTCTTTCCATTCTTGGAGCTGCCCCAAGGATCAGCCCAGGACAGAGACTCTACCATGAATGGATGCAGCTGGTGTTTGGCCATCTACTAGGATTTAAATCTGTCCCCACCTCAATCTCTTTTATTCTTATTTCCTGGTTTTTAGTCAAGAGTTTTTGAAATTTGCAACAACTGAGGCTATCCAGAGGACGGAAATCTTCGAGTACTGTCAGATGCTGGGCCGCCCCAAATCCTTCATCCCTTCTTTCCAGGTAACTGAACCCTCACGAGGCCACCACCTTAGCTGCGTCACATGGCTGTGGGCCGCCGGGTTTTCCGCCTTGCTCTCTGGCACGTAGTGGCTGGGCTAAGTCATCCACTGGACTTTTCCTCATTAGCTGGAATGTGGGAAGGGTTAGGATGTCTTTCTAGGTCCCCTAAAGGTTTGCATTTTAAGATAGGAGAGCAAACGCTGCAGCAGCCTCTGTGCTGGGGGCTCCTGCCTCACTGCTGACAATGAGAATTGTGCCAGCAGCCCTGGGGCTCCCCCGCTGTCTGTAGCTCCTTCTGTTCTTCTGTCTCCAGATCGCTCCACTTCTCCTCAGTCCCACGGTCATCCTGCTGGGAGCGGGAGCAAGAAGACCCGACTGGGGGCTCTTCACCCTTCCTCCTCTCCTCTGACCTGCCGCTCCCATCTCTTTTGGATGACTCTGTTTTGTTTTTTATTTTTGCGGTACGTGGGCCTCATTGTTGCGGCCTCTCCCATTGCGGAGCACAGGCTCCGGACGCGCAGGCTCAGCGGCCATGGCTCACGGGCCCAGCCGCTCCGCGGCATGTGGGATCTTCCCGGACCGGGGCACGAACCCGCGTCCCCTGCATCGGCAGGCGGACTCTCAACGACTGCGCCACCAGGGAAGCCCTGGATGACTCTGTTTTTAACTCTGGAAATTCCTCCCTGCTTTGTCCTTGGCCCCCATCCTCCTCTCTTCCCCCCAGGGCTGCAGCTGTGCAGGTGGTGTCCACACAGGTTCTAACCTCTCTTCTCAACCTCTCTACTGGATGCCCTGTTGTCCCCTTAAATCCATAATGACTCCTTCTGTGCCTGTATTGAGAGTGCACTCGGTGGCAGCAACACACACACACATGCACACCACCACCACCAAACACAAAACAAAGGCTTGGAAATGAATGAATTACTGCCTATAGGGCAATGACCCAGTTAGTATCTTCTTTAAGAGTTTTACCAAAGACCCACCTTCTCCAGCAGAGCCCTGCCTGAACAGCTCCTTTGGGTCCATGCAGGTCTTCAGTCTCTTTCTTTCTGTTCTGTAGTCATCCCACCTCTCAGCTGTCTTTGGGCTGATAGCAGTGAGATTAGCTGTTTTTAGGGAATGAGTTCTACACGCCTGGAACTGTGTTATGGTGCTTTGACTGTATGATTTCTAATCCTGTGGTAATCCGGGCATGATTACCCCCCTTTAACAAGACAGGTTCCAAGGAGTTACATGCTATTGGCTCACATCTCTTGGGTACCATTTGTTCTAAGGACTTTACATGGATTATCTCACTGAATCTTTACAACAGCCAAGGGGTAGATCGTATTATCATCCCCATATTATAGTGAGGAAACCAAGGCACAGAGAGGAGGTGGGGTAACTAGCTCAATGTGCCACACCCAGCATGGAGTTGGGATTTGAACTTGAGTCTGTCTGATTTCCAGCCCTCAAGCTCCATTTAGTTCTGTCACTCATGCTTCTCTGAACCCTTACCTGTCTCTGTCTGTACACTCCCTTGGGCTTGAAGTCCCTTGCACCTCAGTCATTTTTTCTTCTTTTATCCGTCCTCCTGGTGCCTGGTCCTGTGCCCCACATACACCAGGCTTCCCAGAGATGTGGGCTGCCTGATAAGAGTCCAGTGCATTTCCATGTTGACCGGAGCCTAGGGAGATTCAGCTGATGTGCCTTCCAGCCCTTCCTCTATGAGGACGGAACTGCAGGCTGGATTTGGAATTGTGCCCATACACAGATAGAATGCCCCAAATGGCATAAGGCCCTCTTTAATATTTGGATCCAGAGTTAGAGGAAGTTGGCAGTCAGTTGACTTCCAAGAAGTCTTATCTCCACTTCTCTCCTTCTGTCCCTGCCTGGATGGGCTCATCACTGGCCCTGCTCCTCTTCACAGGTGTATAAGCTCCTTTATGCTTCCCGTCTGGCAGATTACGGCCTTGCATCCCAGGCCTTGCATTACTGCGAAGCCATTGGCACAGCCCTCCTGAGCCAGGGAGAGAACAGTCACCCTGTGCTATTAGTGGAACTCATCAAGGTGAGCTTCTCAGAGGGTTCTCTGCAGGTGTGTTATCTTCAGCGTTCAGAGGAAGCTATTGTAAAGTGGCTCAGACACCCCATTTCATCTTCTTTGCACATGCTGTAAAATTGGAGCCCGTGGCTGTCTTTGACCACATATGCATGTCCAGATGGGATAAGCAGAGGCCTGACACTGCACAAAGAAGGATGCTATGGGCGGGGATGGCGGTGGGGAGGGATGCAGTGAAATTGGGGGACTGAAAACCAGGCATGTGCTATGCAGGACATTCATTCTTGCATCTGCTTTTTTGGTCCAGTAAAACTGCCTGTTACGGTGAACTGTTCTAATGATAAAAGCTGGGCTTAGAAAATATATTTTAGGGGTTAAAACAGGAAATGATCCTTATTAAAATGCTTTTAAATGCATGGAATATTTTATCACATGTGAGATACATTCAAAAAGAGAAAACAAAAACATATCAACCTTTAGTTCCTGAGAAAGAAAACCATCAGGCAAATAATTGTTCCAATTAATTGAAGAAAAATCCATTAGCTGAGAGTAAAAAGGCAGCCTACCATCAATTTTTTCTTCGCTTTAGATCAGGCCCAGTGTTGGATTCTGTAATCAATAAAATCTGCGGGACTGAGCCCCCTTCATGGCGAATTTCTGCCAACAGGATGATGGTTGTAGGCAGCTCAGGACCCAGAATGGAGGAGTAGGGAAGTCTGGGAACTTAATGATGGAATAGCCTTACGATACAGGCAGTCCCTCGACCAGCAGCACAGGCGTCTCCTTGTAGGGAGCTTGTTAGAAATGCGGAATCTCAGGTCCCACAGATTTCTGGGATCAGAACCAGCATTTTAGCAAAGGTCCCAGGTGGTTCCTACCGGGCTTGAAGCTTGAGAAGCGCTGCTCCTGAGGGCAGCCTTGCAGAGACATAAAGCAGAGTGACAGTTTCTTCCCTGTTGCTCTCCTCCTCCCCTGTTGCTAGTTTATTTAGTGTCTAGCAACAGGAGGGGTTAACTGTTGGTTTATGTTGCAATTCGGGGAAGATATCTGCTGAATTTGCTGTTTGGCAATTCTTTGTAATCTGGTTTACGAGTCAAGGCTCCCTTCTTTCTTCTTACTGCCTCTCCCCGTGTCTGTCCATTTCACTCACTTCTCTCTCTCCTTTTCCCTCTCTTACCGTCTGGAAACCTGGCACAGCTTGCAGAGAGACTGAAGCTGTCAGATCCTCTGGTTTTAGAACGCCACCGCCGTCACCGAGGAGACAGGGACCTGGAGCCGGACTGGCTGGTACACCTTCGGGGGCATCACAAGGAGCTGCAGGTAAGTGGGGGGGCAGGTCAGCGGGGTGGGCCTCTGTTTCCCTCTTGTCTGCCCTAGACCCAGAGTAGGTAGGCATGGAGGGCTCTGGGGGTCTCCTGTCACCCATGAGGCACAGCCTGATTGGGAAAGGGGTGGCACTCAGCTTCCCCGCTGCACCCGGGTGGAAACATTTTCCTGTGTTTGGTGGGAGACAGTGGGGCCCTCTTCCAAAGCACCCAGCCACCCTTCTCTGTGGTCCCAGAAAATACATTTTCTGACCATCAAAGCTTCCATCTCTCTGTGAGGAACAATGGCTCACAGTGGCCCTTGTCACTTTCATGTAATGTAGGGCAATTGCTTAAAAGACTTCCGGGCCTTTCCTTTTTTTGTTCTGACAATTGCAAAAGCGGCAGGTAGTAACTGTTATACAGTAATTGGAACAGGGCCTCCTCCATGTTGTTTCTCCCTCTGTCGCTGAGAAAGGGCAGGGGGATTTTTTTATGCACACACGGCCCTTGCTTCCTACATGTGCTGTGGGCTCTGGGGCCCACGGTTTCATTCCCTCCTCTTGCCCCTTCCTCTGGGAGAGGATGCTGCCCTGGTCCCTGCCTGCTCTGGGCAGAGCTGGGAGGTAGGAAGGGCTGAGGCTGCCCCTCCCCCTCCCCCTCCCCCTCCAGCCCCTGCATTCACCTGCGACTCCCTTACCTTATCACTCCTGAAGTTTCTTTTCTGACTTAATTTTAAACCGTGGTTCAGTGTTTTTGTTTTTCTTTGTGTTGCTTAAGAGGTGTTTACTTTATCTTAATAGCAAAAGGTAGCAGGAGACATTGGGGATCCTTGCTCTGCTCACTCGGATATTTTGGGAGCCAGAAAAACAACAGGTACCCAAACCAATGAACTGAATGTGTAATAGCTGACTCTCAGGATCTGATTAGACGAGATAACGCAACCTAAAAGACTCTCCCCCTTCCCTTCCTGGAGTGCCTTCCTTGCCTGTGTCGATCTGACTCAGTGGTCTGGGCCCCCCCTCTCCACACAGCTCTGCTGACCACAGGCATCCCTGACACTTTTTTTTTCCTTTTTTAAATTAATTAATTGATTTATTTTTGACTGCGTTGGGTCTTTGTTGTTGTGCGTGGGCTTCAGTAGTTGTGGCACGTGGGCTCCGTAGTTGTGGCACACGGGCTTAGTTCCTCCGCGGCACGCGGGATCTTCCCAGACCAGGGCTTGAACCCGTGTCCCCTGCATTGGCAGGCAGATTCTCAACCACTGTGCCTCCAGGGAAGCCCCCGTCCCTGACACTTCTGTTTCTGCATTATTAGAGGTTTTGCTTCACACTCAGGTTTTAATCTTGTTATGTTGTGTTGTTATCTAATTGCTTCACTTGTGTCAGTACTGTCTCCCTAGCTGAATACATTCTTTGAGGTGGTGGGTTATCTGTATTTCATGTTAGCGGTGGGGACATAGGAAGCGCATAGGAACGGTGTTTGAGCATCAGTTGCCGCACGCATGAAATAGGTTTCAAAGTGTTTTCAACAGACCCCTCCTCTCCCTTCAGGATGCCTCTGAGTGTTGGGTTGGGCAGACGTTGTTACCCCAGTTAATTCTGTGCCCTTTCCCCAAACAGCACTCCCTGGTGGGGTCAGGACGGGGCCTCATCTTTTTACTTCCGGCTGTTTCCCAGCCTTTTTTGCTTCCTTCAGGGATAAGCGAGGGGGCAGCAAGGAAGGGCAGGCCTTGGTTTCTGTTTCCCAGCTTTGCTGCTGCGTCCCAGAATCTGGGAGGGTGAAGGGCTGCAAGAGAGCAGGCTGGGTGTTTCTGAGTGGCCACTTCCGCTGGGAAGCAGCTGTATCTCCTGTCACCCAATGGAGCAGGTGGGTCAGATGACCACACCAGTTCCATAACCTTGGGGCAGGCATTGTCCCCGTCCACACCTTGGTCTGTCTCTTCAGCAACACGGCAGAGCCAGAATGAATACCACCAAGGTCCCTTCCTGGGCCAAGGTTCTGCTTCTTTAAAGCAAAGCCATCATTTCTGTAGTCTGATTTGGGTTTTAACTGGCAACGTTCTAAGTTTCAAGTACCTAGTCCCTTAGGAGATCCTTAAAAGAGAACGTTTATCCAAATGCAAAAAATTGTGGAGTTAAATGAGATGGTAATTTCTGCCCTCCCAACCCGCTGGCTTAAGGCTCAGAGATCGTACAAGGTAGTGAGGGAAATGGTTTTGTAAACTCTGAGTCATCAGCGGTGAGAGGTGTTACAATTACTGCTGTGTTGTACTTGTCATCACATCGATGGCAGCCACACCAAGTGGCCTGTCCTTGTCACTGCTTTCCAAAGGGCAGGATTGTTCCTGGTGTGATTAGTCCACACAAGTGCCACGTTACAGGTCTCACTTCCTCCTCTTTGCCCTATGTCCTTAGACGACACTTTCTACCAGGATCTTTCTGGACATCAAGGCAACTCAGAAGCCCTTGGGGACCGCTCAGCCCTGTGGCCAACACTGGAGCCGATGGGCCCGGCCCAGCCCAGCCCACAGCAGCCCTTTCCCCTCCAGCCCAGCTCCTACCCAGCAGGAGGAGGTTCCGGGCAGACGGGGGTCCCGGTGCCTCTTTACTCAGTTCCTGAGGCCCATCTGCCAGGGACCGGTGGCAGCGTGGCGGTGACAGGGACTCCTGGAGGAAGGGCCTGGGAGGAAGCCCAGCAGATGCACCCGCCCCCCGGTAAGACCTGCCAGCGAGGCAGCGAACTTGGGTGACGAGGTATCTAGGGGTGCAAGCAGAAGAGGGAGGTGCAGGGACCAGTGCAGGGTGTGGGGTGGGACCTGGTAAAGCCCTGAGTGGTGGGTGTGCACATGACTGAGGGCCTGGTACTTCACGTTCTTCTGAGGGAGACGGCTCTCTCCCAGTCCAGCCCACGTGTCTACTGGGACAAGCATAGCACAGCCAACTGCAGCCGCTCTTGCCATCCGCTTGGATTCTGTAGTTTCAAGGATCTCGGCTGGAGAAGGCAAGGAAATGCCACCTGTGCCTTGGAGCTGTAGTTTAGGCCAAGTCCTCTTTCTGAAGTCATCAGTGTCAGGGACTGCGGGCAGAGGCTCGTGCTTCTGTCTTCTCCCATCAGGCCTTGGACAACAGGGGCCGAGTATGGGTGAGCATTGCTGAGTGATGCCAGGGAAGTGCGGGAAACCACGCAGAAGGATCAGATCTTAGAGCTTCTAAGACAAGGTCCTGTCCAAGATGGGAGACTCACATGGAGGGGAAGGTCAGGGAGGATCCCTGCGATCCAGCTTGACGTGGCCCTGATTTCCGGGGTTCCTGAGAAAGGACCTTGGTTCAGGGTGAAGGTTGGGTGAGCAGCACATCCTGGGGTGGCTGGAATTCAGAGGCTTGTACAAATGGACTCTGCATTTACTGTGATGCACTTGGGGCTATGGGCAGCTCAGAGCTCCAGCTGCTTTGCAGTTAGGAAAGCCAACTGTGTCCCCATTACCCTTCTTCAGGATAGATGGGAAAGGCCCCACTTCACATCACGATTTCTGTTGTGTTTTGTGCCATAGGAGAGAACACAGTGTCTCCAGAAACCTTCCAGCAACCTGATGGGCAGAAGGTTGTTTCCAAACCACAGGTGAGAGGACAGAGCCCAGCAGATGCGGTGCCCACTCTGAGCTGTGGGTTTCCTTCAGTTGCCACGGTTTCACAGATGCCTTCCTGTGCCTTGCACCAGCCCTCTCTTCCATGTTTCACCTTGTTTCTTTCTACACCAGATCCTGCGAGGTGGAGAGGAGGCTTGTTCCGGTTCATGTTCAGTCCTGCCAACCTGTATCCATGGGGGCAGGGCCGGCAGGGCTGGGTGTAGCTTTGAACTCACACATCTGCTCCCTCTGATGCCCTCTTCTTACTGTTGCACTGAACACTTGCTGTGCTCTGCCCCACCATGGAAGACTCTTGACATTTCTTTCTTTCTTTTAATTTTTACCTTGCTTTATTTCCAAGAAGGACCTACCGCAGTTGTATCTCTTCTGCCCAGGTGTGCTGTCAGGTCTTGGAGGGAACCACGTCTAAGTAATTATCCAGCCAGCTGTTGAATGAATGAATCCCTTCCCTCCAACAGCAGGCATTGCTGGTCCCAAACCTGCCTGGCTGGAGGCGAACTTCCTCAAGTCGTAACCGGGCTGCAAGGCTTAAAACACTTTTATGCTTTACTTTTTTTTTTTTTCTAACTGAAAAATTAGTACGTTATTGTTATAGAAAACTTGAAAAATGAAGAAAAAGTGTCATATGAAGAGTCAAACAGACATCACTCAGAAGCCCATAGTCAAATATTTTCGTTATTTCCTTCTAAAATGTTTTCTATGTACGGGTTTCTCCTGCTATCCGAATGTAGAGCCTTTCCATGAAACCTTTTGTACGTCTCAATGGCATGAAGGGAAGAAGCAGTTACCTCAGTACACATCTTGCCAACAACGCACAAAATAAATCGAAAGGAAGTACAGGTGCTCACAGATACAGCTCAAAGCTATGGCATCTTGATGCGGAGATGCTGAGCGTAGTTTCTGGGAAGGAGCTTGGCAGGCCACTCTCGCTGCTTGGGGTACGCTCTGCCTCTATAACGGCTCCCACAAAACAAACGCTGAATGCTTTTTTCACTTTCTGCCTTTTTTTTGTAAAAGTGAAAATCCTCTTTGGACTCTTTTTTGGTTAGGGAAAACAGGTACTAATGTAGGTCTTTGGTAAAAGCGAAGTGGCATAATGCCAACTTTCAGAAAGTGGGGGAGACCTGTCTGTGTGTATACGTGTGTCTATAAATGTGTATACATACGCACATGTGTTTTTAAATGGTTAAGAACATATGCAGGTGAAACTTTATTTTCTATTTATTTAATACGATAAAATTGAGATTTTCCATGTCATTCCCAAATAGGATTTTTAATATTGGTGTGAGAAAATCCATTGTGTGGAAATACCATCACTCATGCATTTATTCATTCACAAATACTGAGCTCCTACAACATACCTGGCACTGTTACAGGGGCTGGGGGTACCCGGGGACGCAGACAAAGCCTGCCCTCCTGGGGCTTCTGTTCCGTGGAGGTGACTGCAAATAAACCACTGTGTGCATGAGGGATGTTACTTTACACGGAGTGGAAGGGAAGGCATCTCTGAGGTCAGCATGGAGGGTGGAAGGAAGCCAGGCGAGTATTCAGGGAACAAGTGTTCCGGGCAGAGGGAATAGGGAGAGCAAAGGGCCTATGATGGGACTGACTTGGTACAGTCGAGGAAGAGCATGGAGTCACTGTATCTAGAAAGTGGGGAGCAACAGGGGAGAGGGCTAAGAAGCAAGACCAGAGAGGCAGAGAGAGACTGGGTCATGGAGGGCCTGGTAGGCCCTGGAAGGAGCTCAGATTTTAATTCATCTTTCCCCCATTGTTAAAACACTTCAAGTGTGTCTCTTTTCTTTCCTACTCTTTCTCACTACTCCTCCCTTCTCTTGCCCTCCTATGTAAAACACAATGATGGACATTCTAGTATATAAGCCCTTGTCTATTCCTCCAATTTATTCAAATAGGAGAAATTCCTAGAAGGAGAGTCAGACTGCTTAAGTTTAAATCCTTGCTCTGCCGTTTACTAGTTATGTGACCTTAGGTTGCTTAACCTTTCTTTTTTTTTATAAATTTATTTATTTTTGGCTGCGTTGGGTCTTCGTTGCTGCACTTGGGCTTTCTCTGGTTGCTTCGAGCGGTGGCTTCTCTTGTTGCGGAGCACGGGCTCTCCCCACTGCTTTACTGAGCAGGTCAGGTGAGGGAGTATGTGTAAATGTGCCTTTGCAACCTGTCAAGTGCTATAAAAATGCTACTTCTGGGCTTCCCTGGTGGCGCAGTGGTTGAGAGTCCGCCTGCCGATGCAGGGGACACGGGTTCGTGCCCCGGTCTGGGAAGATCCCACATGCCGCGGAGTGGCTGGGCCCGTGAGCCATGGCCGCTGAGCCTGCGCGTCCGGAGCCTGTGCTCTGCAACGGGAGAGGCCACAACAGTGAGAGGCCCGTGTACCGCAAAAAAAAAAAAAATGCTACTTCTGTTTTCTTTAATCCCAGGTGCCACTGATTCCCAGAGCACGAAATATTTCTGAGAGTTCCACTGTATCAGTCAAGGAGGATGACGGGGAGTCCTCCGATGAGGCAGAGAAGAAAAAGTCTTCCGAAAACACCGCCCAGAGAGGAAAGCTCGGAGACGCGAAGGAGAATACAAAGGTGGAGGGATTCTTCTGTTCCCAGATGGCGGAGCAGAGCTGGGAATCTGGGCTTTGGTGGTGCCCCTGCCCCTCCTGTCTCACCAGCATCACAGGTGGGGGAGGCTGGCTAATCTCATTCAGAGGGAGAAGCAACCCTGCAGGCCACAGAACTCGCCCTCCTCCCTCCAGGGCTTGGGGTTTGGCTGGCTTAGCTGGTTTCGCCCGAAGCCCACCGGCGACGCGCCCCCCTCTGGAGATGAGGACGCATCTGACAGTCCTGACTCTGAGGTAACCTGGGCAGGGAGGGCGCGGAAGTTCCCCCTTCCAGGGGCCCTAGGAGGGTCTGGAGCTGGCATCGCTACCCTGGGCCAGGTGAAACAGGTTTAGTGATGGAAGATTGTGGGAAACAAATTGGTCCAGTGAGGAGAAAGGCAGATGATGAAAGGCCTTAGAAGTCAGGATGAAGAATTTTAACTTTCGAGGGCCAGGAGTTAACTTGGATCATTGAGCAGAGGACCGGCATAAAGAAAATGGAACTTGGGGGAGAGAAGGCCAGCATCTGGCCGCCATGTGGGCCCTGCAGGAGTACAAGCAGGCAGCACCGGTTTATTTACCGTCAGCGACACCTTCCTTTCTGCACTAAGCAGGAAGCCCCCCGAGCATCTGCTCCTCCCAGGCCCAGCCCGGGCCTCTCCCCGACGCCGCCCCCAGCTCCCCAGTCTCTGCCGGACACCGGCGCCTTCTCCAGGGACACAGGTACCGCCAACCTCATGTCCTCTGGGCTGTCTGTGGTCCTCTCTGCACTCCCCGGGGGCGTGGGGGTGCCTTCTGGGAGTGGGGACTCCTCTGTCCCGAGCAGCGGGAACACCCCTGACTCATTGCTTCCTAGGTGGCAGTGAAGCCCGAGGATCAGCGTCCGGGGCGGGGAGAGCCGAGGGCACGGGGAATGGAGGCTTGTTGGGACCTCAGGTGAGCAGCCCACCAGCCGCCTCTGTGCGGACTGAACTTTCACGTGGGCTGTAGTTGCCGCCCTGTGAGGGCCTGACGCGTGGAGGATATGGAGAAAGCTTCTGTATTAGTTTGCTAGGGCTGCCAGAACGAGGTATCAGAGACTGTGCCATTTAAACACCAGAAACTTACTTCCTCCCGGTTCTGGAGGCTGGAGATCTGAGATGAAGGTGCCGGCCGTGTGGGTTTCCCCCACAGCTTCTCTCCTTGGCTTGCAGCTGGCCATCTTCTCCCTGAGTCTTTACATGGTCTTACCTCAGTGTGTGTCTATGTCCAAATTTTCTCTTCTTATAAGAACACCAATCATAATGGGTTAGGGCCACTCTAATGGC
The DNA here is from genome assembly GCF_039906515.1 of Pseudorca crassidens. NCBI lineage: Eukaryota > Metazoa > Chordata > Mammalia > Artiodactyla > Delphinidae > Pseudorca > Pseudorca crassidens. Next base: position 133,058,071 of record NC_090297.1, on the reverse strand, counting down.
TTCATGTTACCTTAATCACCTCTTTAACTTTTTTTTTTTTTTTTGCGGTACGTGGGCCTCTCACCGCCGTGGCCTCTCCCGCTGCGGAGCAGAGGCTCCAGACACGCAGGCTCAGCGGCCATGGCTCACGGGCCCAGCCGCTCCACGGCATGTGAGATCTTCTCAGACTGGGGCACGAACCCGTGTTCCCTGCATTGGCAGGTGAACTCTCAGCCACCGCGCCACCAGGGAAGCCCCTTTAATCACCTCTTTTTAAAATTTTATTTATTTATTTTAAATATTTATTTATTATTATTTATTTTTTTTGTGGTACGCGGGCTTCTCACCGCTGTGGCCTCTCCCGCTGCAGTGCACAGGCTCCGGACGCGCAGGCTCAGCAGCCATGGCTCACGGGCCCAGCCGCTCCGCGGCATGTGGGATCCTCCCGGACCAGGGCATGAACCCATGTCCCCTGCATCAGCAGGTGGACTCTCAAACACTGCGCCACCAGGGAAGCCCTTAATCACCTCTGTAAAGACCCTGTCTCCAAATACATTCTGAGGTGCTGGGGTTAGGACTTCAACATATGAAGTTTGCGGGGAACAGGAGTTAGCCCATAACTGCTTCCTTAGGTGATGTCTAGAGAACAGCCTTGGGACTTCCCTGGTGGTCCAGTGGTTAAGACTATGTGCTTCCACTGCAGGGGTCGTGGGTTCAATCCCTGGTTGGGGAACTAAGATCCTGCATGCCATGTGGCATGGCCAAAAAAAAAAAAAAAAAGAGAACGGCCTCTGTCCCTGTCCCAGTAGGAGCCAGAGTTCACCAGTATCCTTGGCAAGGGCTGTGATAAACTCTTGATGAATTGTCCACACCAGGATGGATTTCATGCCAACTGCTAGGAAAACATGTTTATTTCTTGTGGCCTGGTTACAGCACTCTTGTAGTATTCCAGGTCTTTCAAAGAATATGAGGTTACTTTTTATGATGCTATTAATACATTTATTATGGCCTTTTCTTCTCATGCAGCAGCACCAAGGCTCTGCAATGCCACCCTTGACCCAGGGGTTGGCTGTGCCCACTTGAACCCCGTTTGTTTGTTCATGATTCCCTGAGCTCTATCACATCTGCATCTCTTGACCAAAGTTGATGCTCAGGGAAGCCCTTGATGTTCTGGAATCTGGGGAGTGGTGATTAAGAGGATTTTCCATTATTTTCCATCACAGGGTGTTTCCTCTGGGCTCTACTTCAACCCTGGTGTTCTGCTTCCCCCACCCACCTTGAAAGGGGCTGTCCCTCTCTACAACCCATCCCAGGTCCCCCAGGTAAGGAGGCCCTGAGGGAGAGGGGTTAGGAGCATGGGTTCTGGATTAAGGAGACCAAGGTTTATATCTTACTTATAACAAATTACTGTGCCTGAGTTCTTGAGCAATGACTAACCTCTCTAAGCCTCAGTTTCTGCATCTGTAAAATGGGGTTAGTAGTAGCTACCTCAGCGGGTAGTTGTGAGGATTAAACCGGAGCATGTATGTGAAGGGCCTGGCACTCAGAAAATGCTCAGTCAATGTCACTATTATTAATATTTCACTTGACCTTTCGTAAGTCTTGAGACTCAGGAGAGACAATTGGTGTTGGTGTCAATGGTGTGGTTGCACCAGGGCTGTGTCCTGGGGGCGAGGGGATCATTGCAAAGTTTGATTGAAGCTAAACTCCCTGCTTCTGCATGATCTGAGGCAGACTGCTTGTTCTGATGCATTACTGGCCTCCCTTCTATATAAAGTTGAATTTCTTTCTCCTTATTTAAGAGGTGAAGGTGTTGGGTGAAAGCAAATACTGAAAACACCACCATGGGAAGCCAAATACAGCAGAAGGGTTTCTAGACCCTCAGGATGCCCAAGCTCAATCCAGCCAGTCAGCCCTGGTCGGAGTCATGCTTGGGGCTATAATCTAGTGCCACGCTTGTTCTTTTCCAGCTCTCCATGGCTACCAGCCTGAACCGGCCAAATCGCCTAGCTCAGCGCCGCTATCCAACCCAGCAGTGACGAGAAGGACCACCCATCCCAGGCTGGTCTCCCTGAAGCACAACTTTTATGTTGTTCTCATTTCTTAATCTCCCAGCCCCTCTGCCACATCAGGGCCCCCAAGAGGGTTGTGCTAGCCTGTTGCCTCCATGGGACATAGAGAACGCAAGGGGACAGGGTCTCCCAGGACATAGCTCAGTTCAGTGTCTTAAGATTAGCTTCAGAATGATGGTGCAGATGGCTTCATCGGATGGAAAAACTGGGCATAACAGCAGACTGGAGGTGAGCAGAATGCTGTGGCAGCAGCACTTAGAATGTCGCTTGAGATCCTCGGGAGATTCAGGGCCTAAGAATCCCACTGCTGGAATCAGTGATGACACCACTGGGCTCAGCAGCAGGAAATGACTGGGGGAGAGGCACTCAGGGCAATATTCTAGACTAACTTGCACAGGCTCCGGACGCGCAGGCTCAGCGGCCATGGCTCACGGGCCCAGCTGCTCCATGGCATGTGGCATCTTCCCGGACCGGGACACGAACCCGTGTCCCCTGCATCGGCAGGCGGACTCTCAACCACTGCGCCACCAGGGAAGCCCTAGACTAACTTTGACTTCTTCCTCAGCCTTAGTTACAGACCAATTCTTGGCTCTAGTTAGCAAAAAGAGTTTTGAATCTCGGAAACTTATCATTGTTTCCCGTCATCATTCCCTCTTGGGTGACATTTTGGCAGTTTCCCTCTTGGTTTTAGTTTTGTGCACATTTTTTATGTGGTTCAGATTAATTATATTTCTCTCACTTTCTTAGCTGGTCCTATTTTTCCACATTCTGGCATCTGGCTATCAAGTTAGATTGCTGTAGGCATCTTATTGTCATGGTAACTACTGAACCTAATGATGCAGATGGATGGAACATCAGTGTAATAAAGGATGGAAAATGTTCCCTAAAAATTCACTCCTTCCATAAGAGAGGAGGAATGAGTGCCCGAGTTTGTTAATACCTCCCTTCCTGCCTTGGGCCTTTGCAAATGGATGTTCGGAGGGTCAGAGGAGCCGGAGGGAGGAGGGGGACATCTTGGAAATTTCCATTTCTCCTTTCAAACCCACAATAGGAGTAACTCTTGCGTTTGTCAGATTTGCTGAAAATTATTCCTCACAAAGAACATTCTTTGTATGTGTAATTGTACATACAGGTTTTGTACTTGAACGTAATATGGTTCTGATGTTGATAGCGATTAAACCACATAATTTTATAGCAGATGCTTGTCTCCGGCTGGTTTTTGCAGAGGGAGAGAGCACACTGAGTGGTCTCTTCCCTGAAGTCTTTCTAATAATGGTTTCATTGTGTGATAGGTGCAAACAGCTGGTAAAAGCCCTTTGTTAATGAAGAATCTAGGGAATGATCCTCTTAACTTCTAAGTCTACTGCTATTTTTTCAGTTAAAAAAATATGGACAAAAGTTCCTCTGATGCAAATTGGTTACTCTGTTAACTAAATATTGCATGTTCTGTTCTCTAAAAAGTTTATTCATCTCTCAGATTAAATTGGGAAATGTGTGCACCAGTGTTTTTCATCTAGAAGGCCCTCAGTAAGTGCTGTTCCCTTTTTCCCTAAAAAAGACTGCAGCCCCTTCAGTTTGGTATGCTGACACCCAGTGGCGGTACCATGTCAGTAGTTTGTGAGTTTCATAGGCACCAAATTGTTTAGACTTGAATCCTGGCTCATCCACAGTTCATCTTGTAGTCTTGGACAGGGTTATCTAACTGTCCTGTGCTTTAGTTCCCTCATCTATAAAATGAGGATGATAATTACAATAGTACCTACCATATAGGGACAGTGCAAGAATTAAAGGAGTCAAGCTCTTAAAAAAGTACCTAGTACATGCTAAGCATTTTATGTGTGTGTTTTAAAAAAATTATTAGTATATAATCTAATAAGTAAAATTGCCTTATCTTGTTGCCTGTGATATTAAACTGTGGATTTTTCATTCTTTTTTTAAAAAATTATATTTTTGAAGTATAGTTGATTAATTCCTATTGCACAGCAAAGTGATCCAGTTATACATATATACATTCTTTTTTAATATTCTCTCCCATTGTGGTTTATCACAGGCTATTGAATATAGTTCCCTGTGCTATACAGTAGGACCTTGTTGTTTATCCATTCTGTATATAATAGTTTGCATCTGCTAATCCCAAATTCCCAACCCATGCCTCCCCCACTCCCCCTCCGCCTTGGCAACCACAAGTCTGTTTTCTGTGTCTGTGAGTCTGTTTCTGTTTCGTAAATAAGTTCATTTGCGTCATATTTTAGATTCCACGTATACGTGATATATGGTATTTGTCTTTCTCTTTCTGAATTATTTCACATAGTATGGTAACCTCTAGGTCCATCCATGTTGCTGCAAATGGCATTACTTCATTCTTTTTTATGGCTGAGTAGTATTCCATTGTATATATGTACCACATCTTCTTTATCCGTTCATCTGTTGATGAACATGTAGGTTGCTTCTGTGTCTTGACTATTGTAAATAGTGCTGCTCTGAATATTGGAGTGCATTTAACTTTTCAAATTATGGTTTTCTCTGGATATATGCCCAGGAGTAGGATTGCAGGAATCACAACTCTATTTTTAGTTTTTTGAGGAACCTCTGTGCTGTTCTCCATAGTGGCTGTACCAATTTACATTCTCACCAACAGTGTAGCAAGGTTCCTTTTTCTCCACACCCTCTCCAGCATTTGTTATTTGTAGACATTTTAATGTTGAGCATTCTGACCAGTGTGAGGTGGTACCTCATTGTAGTTTTGATTTGCATTTCTCTAATAATTAGCAATGTTGAGCATCTTTTCATGTGCCTGTTGGCCATCTGTATGAGATTTTTCTTTCTTGATACAGGTGTGTAATGGGAAGAATAATTTAAAATTACTTCTCAATAGGTGTTCTTATGACTAAGCCAGTTTCTCTCCCTGAATCCCACCTGCCACCAATGTTAGGTCATGTGGCTTAGTGCCCCCAGGAACAATGACATAGGGGAAGTCCTACCCCATAAAAAGAAGCACTTTAGAGGAGGAGAGTGAGGACCAAAGAGGAAGGTAAAGACATCGGATGCCTGTGTCCTCACTTCTGCCTCCTGTTGGGATTATTCATGGAAAACGAGTGACTACAGTGTCAACAAAGCAGGTACTGAGATTAGTTACTTCCCAGGCACAGGAAGTAATATGTGCAGCAGTGGACACATTTTATGAGGGGAAAATCAGAGGGTTTTATGCACTAGAAAGGGAGGAGGCCATGGTACTTATGCTAATGCATGATTGGAAGCTTGTACTCTGGCAAAGTCAGAATGCATCCATTAACATGGAGCATGGTTGGTTAAAACAAGTCGTGTTGTTCATTTCCTGAGGGCTCGGGAAAGAGCCCTCAGTTGGGCCTAGTAAGGGTATGATGAACTGGGGTCTCTCAGAGTTCTTAGTTGTTTATCAGCTTTTCTTAGTGGTCGTGATGGTGGTGAGTTTGCTAAAGGTCATGACTGTTTTAGAGCTTTAGGGGTTAAAACCAGTTGTGGTGAAACAAAGCAAATGCAGCTGTAAGAAGAAAATACTCTGTTCCTCCTTTACAAGGTGGAAGCTTGGGGAGTAGAACAGGTTGTGCTAGAAATATGCTGCTGGGAACAGGGAGCCTGAGAACACTGGGCCCTTTCCTCATCTATAGCTCCCGAGAGGCTGCAAGCCTCTGCAGGCCAAGGAGAAGCTGGCTTTGGCTTGGGAGCCATAGCATCTTGGCCTTGGGTTTGATCATGGTCTGAGGCAGAGCCTCCAGCTCCCTGCAGTCTGGTGTATGTGGACTCTTGCAGGCAATGATTGCACAGTGTCCCAAAAGGCCACAAGGGACCAGTTGTCCCCTGCAGATGCCAGGTCAGCGTCGGGCCAGACCAGCTACCTGCAAGGCGTAAGGCTGACCGTGTCAGCCATAGGCCTTCTTTCCCATCACCACAGGCCATTTTAGGGAGAGGAGATAAACAGAATTCTCTCTCTTTTAAAAAAGGAATGACCCAAAGACACTGTTTAAAAGGGAAGAAACTGATATATTGTTAATTGGCAAGTTTGTTTGTGCCCCTACTCCTCAATGGGGTATGAGCTTGGAGGAAGAATAGTTATAGGAAATAAAGAAGCTACATTTTTCTTAAAAAACTGAGTGGTAATGTGCAAATTTGCGATCCTGCTATATACATATAATTTAATATTTATATGGAAACATTTAAACCTAATGTTCCGTAATTTGGAAGAGAATAAACTGTTAAATTCCATGTAAGTGTCTTCATCACATATCACCATTCCTGCCTTCTGTCTAATCCCCTTATATGGCTATAAAACTGCAAACAAGCCTGCTTCCTCAGTCACCTATACATACTCCTCTTTCAGCCCTAACTCAAGCTTCAGGTTGCTCAGGATCAAAGTCTCTGCTAGCTTTTTTCTTTACCCTAGAAATCTCCTTTCTCTTTGGTTTCTTCCTCTGAGCAACCAAGAAGGGCAGGAGACTGCATCCACCTCTTCACTAAAATCAGAATATTTTCTTCCCACAGGAAATATGCAAAGCACTCTCGCACGTGAAAAGAATAATAGGTGTGTAATTTGGGTCTCTCCACTCACAGAGGTTTCTCTGACACTTCCCCCACCAAGAGAGTGGCATGGAAGTGCCTTTTCCCCTCTTGTTTTTGTCATCTTAAACTGGAAATTGCATATGGCATGGTCTGTACATAATAGGGTATTAGGTACTTACCTGGGTTTGCCTCAAACACAGCCTTCAACACTGCCTGCTCTCAATGAAGTACTTATACCAGGCACCATTCATTCAGATCCTTCAGAAATGGTTTCTTAATGAGATTTAAAGTTATTTTGAATAAGGATTTAGAGCATATTAAACTGTTTTCATTGCAATCTCACTAAGTAGAGGAATCTGCTTCCCATACTCTCTTCGTTTTTATATGTGTCTCCAGGTAATGGTACTTTGCAGGAACTAGGTCAACAGCAGTGCAACTCAGACTTGACTGACCCATGCAAATGTTGTTCTTTTAATGTGAGATGCCTTCCTGGTGTTTATCCAACTTAGAGCCGATTAAGTATCCCATTTTTAAAGAATCTCAAGAGAGAAGGATTCCATGGATTCCCCTGAGGTTTCAGGCTAGGGTTTCACACTCTCACACATTATTAGGAAGCTATTCCTAGTACTTTCCACCCAAATCACTCATGTGGCTCTTTACGACTCTCAGCTGGTCCTCAGCAGAGACGGAAAACAGCAGCTCCCCACCACCTGTGCCTGGAGCTCTTCCAACGTTCTGTAAGCCCATTAAATCATGTCTCAGCTTGTGAAATGAAGGCTTGCAAAATGGGGTTTTCTTGACTAAAGTTGGGGATTAAACCAGCTAAATGCTTGGAATCTTTTGGTAGCTATGGTGACCAGACATTGTGAATTGCAGTAACAATAGAAATATATTTATTGAGTACTTATGTGATAGGGGCCGTGCGAGCGCGGATGTTGGAGCCAGACAGTTATCGCGAGACCCCGAGCGCGGCCAGCAGTCAGCCTCGCAGTGGTCCTCCAGGCAGAGGGTGCGGTGAGAGGCGGATCGCGTCCTTCTCCCTCGGGCCCTCCAGGGCCTCTAGCTTCGGGCCTGGCGGGTGAAATGGGAGGCCCGGGGACAGGCTGAGGGCTGTGTCCCGCAGAGCTCTAGAGCCCTCTCCACGGCCGCCCACTGGCCAGGCCCAGGCCTGGAAGCAGCAGGCCAGAGAGCAGCAGCGAACCTCTCCCACATCCCCACCTCTGCGACCTAATGGTGGTGGCATCTCCATGGGTCACAGTCCGTGGAGGCTTCAGCAACTGGAATATATGGACACTGCCACTAAGGTAACAGCTTCAACCAGCTTCAGTCTCTCTGTTCAAGTTTCAAAAATTGGTCCAGCTGGGATCAGTTGTCTACCCCTAGGAGGTGGCCAGAGGTCAGGGCTAAGTTGCAAGGACATTGCACATTATTACTTTGGGTCCACCTCTGTGGTTGGCGCTATTCCCAAAGAGGGGCAGTTGTGAGCTGGGAGTTAACCTTACTGGTATTTGCTACACATATTCCTATTGATCCTAAGCAAATGATTCTTTCCAGTTTAAATGAAAAGCCTGAGGGACTTCCCTGGTGGTCCAGTGGGTAAGACTCTGTGCTCCCAGTGCAGGGGGCCTGGGTTCGATCCCTGATCGGGGAGCTAGATCCCTCATGCATGCCGCAGCTGAGTCCGCGTGCCACAACGAGGATCCTGCGTGCCGCAACTAAGACCCAGCGCAGCCTAAATAAATACATAAATATTTAAAAAAAAAAAAAAAAAGAAAGAAAAGCCTGAGGGCCAGCTGGGTCCTGGGAGCCTGGCTTCCTCAGTGATGATGGCTGGGCAGGGTCTGGCCCTGAGGGTGCCACCAGCTGACATCTGCCTCCTCAGCCGGGGCTGGGCACTGGTGGGAGGACCCAGACTGGGTGCTGGATGAATGCTCCCCGGGAGGGTAACCGGGCTGTGCAGGGACCCCTCCTCTTAGCCAGGCCTGGACCTCGGAGGGGGAGAGTTGAGCCTTGGGACCTTGTCCTTTCTTGTCAGAAGAAAGAATAATATTTATTTTGGTGGAGGTTTACAGGAACATGGTGACCTGACCATGACCTGACCTCAAGAACAAAGAATCTGACACCAAGAAGTCTGCAACAACTAATCATGCCACTCCCTCACCTTTCCTATAAAGGGCTTGCTGAAAGCTTTTGGGGAGTTCAGGGTTTTTAATGCATGAGTCACCTGTCTCCTTGCATGGCCCTGCAATAAACCTTTCTCTGCTCCAAACTCTGACGTTATGGTATTGTTTGGCCTCACTGTGCGTCCGGCACATGGACTTGCGTTTGATAACACTTACTTTGTGTCAGGTGCTGTGATATACATTCTATGAAGTATATAGTCGTATTGCAACGTTTATAGATGAGGAATCTGAAAATTCAAGAGATAGATTAAAAATTTGTGCAAGGTCACACAGCTCGTAAGGATGGAGCTGGGATTAGAATCCAGGTAGTCTGGCCTCAGAATCTCCACTTTCAGCTACATTGTCCCTGGACGTATGTACATTTATTTGTTCACTAATTCATCAAATATTAATTCAATGATGTGTCAGGCATTGCACAACTTTCTCAACAAGGTGGTCTTCACACTTAAAACACTCAAAGTCTAGTGAGGGAGACAGACAAATGAACACAGAAATTACTGCCTAATGTGAGAACTGTTGTACTTAAAAATATATTCAAAAAACTTAGTTACCATGATATCCTTCATAATGTAGGGATGTAGGGATTGTACATTCATAATGTAGGGATTATATTTATATAATTTGCAGGCTAATATATAATATGTTCAAATTATACCACATACTGCTAGTTACAATCAAGGTGAAGTTTGTTGCTAGTGGGCAGGAAAGCAAATATAAACATTCGAGCCAAAGTTTAAAGAGGCATTAAGCTGTGGAGGGTGAGCATGAAGACTGAAGGAACAAGGGTCATGGAGCATTGTGATGACAAGGGTCATGGAGCATTGTGATGACAAGGGTCATGGAGCATTGTGATGACAAGGGTCATGGAGCATTGTGTTGATAAGGGCATGGAGCATTGTGATGACAAGGACATGGATCATGGTGATGACAAGGGTCATAGAGCACTGTGATGAAAAGGGCATGGAGCATTGTGATGATAAGGGCCATTGAGCATTGTGATGACAAGGGCATGGAGCATTGTAATGAAAAAGGTCATGGAGCATTTTGATGACAGGGGTTATGGAGTATTGTGATGACAAGTGGCATGGAGCATTGTGATGACATAGGGCATGGAGTATTGTGATGACAGGAGTCATGGAGCATTGAGATGAGAAGTGTCATGGAACATTGCGATGACAAGGGTCATGGAGCATTGCGATGACAAGGGTCTTGGAGCATTGTGATGAAAAGGGAATGGAGCATTGTGATGACAATTTTCATGGAGCATTGTGATGACAACAGTCATGGAGCATTGTGATGACAAGGATCATGGAACATTTTTATGACAAGGGTCATGGACCATTGTGATGAAAAGGGCATGGAGCATTGTGATGACAAGGGCATGGAGCATTGTTATGAAAAAGGTAATGGAGCATTGTGATGACAGGGTTTATGGAGCATTGAGATCAAAAGGGTCATGGAGCATTGTGATGAAAAGAGCATGGAGAATTGTGATGACCAGGGTCATGGACCATTGCGATGACAATGGTCATGGAGCATTGTGATGACAAGGTTCGTGGAGCATTGTGATGACAAGTGTCATGACGCATTGTGATGACAAGGTTCGTGGAGCATCGTTATGACAAGGGCCATGGAGCATTGTGATGACAAGGGCATGGAACATTGTGATGATAAGGGCCATGGAGCATTGTGATGATAAGGGTCATGGAGCATTGTGATGAAAAAGGGCATGGAGCATTGTGTAGAAAAGTGCATGGAGCATTGTGATGACAAGGGTCATGGAGAATTGTGATGACAAGGATCATGGAGAATTGTGATGACAAGGGTCATGGAGCATTGTGATGACAAGGGTCATGGAGCATTGTGATGACAAGGGTCATGGAGCATTGTGATGACAAGGGCATGGAGCATTGTGATGACAAGGGTCATGTAGCTTTGTGATGACAAGAGTCATGGAGAATTGTGATGACAAGGGTCATGGAGCATTGTGATGACAAGGGTCATGGAGCATTGTGATGACAAGGGTCATGGAGCATTGTGATGACAAGGGCATGGATCATTGTGATGACAAGATTCATGGAGCATTGTGATGACAAGGGTCATGGAGCATTGTGATGACAAGTGTCATGGAGCATTGTGATGACAAGGGTCATGGAGCATGGTGATGGGAAGGGTCATGGAGCATCGTGATGACAAGGGCCATGGAGCATTGTGTAGAAAAGTGCATGGAGCATTGTGATGGCAAGGTTCATGGAGCATCATAATGACAAGGGTCATGGAACATTGTCATGACAAGTGTCATTGAGCATTGTGATGAAAAGGGAATGGAGCATTGTGATGACAATGGTCATGGAGCATTGTGATGAAAAGGGCATTGAGCATTGTGATGACAAGTGTCATGGAGCACTGTGATGACAAGGGCCATGGAGCATTTTGATGACAATGGCATGGACCATGGTGATGACAAGGGTCATGGAGCATTGTGATGAAAAGGGCATGGAGCATTGTGATGACAAGGGCATGGAGCATTGTTATGAAAAAGGTAATGGAGCATTTTGATGACAGGGTTTATGGAGCATTGAGATCAAAAGGGTCATGGAGCATTGTGATGAAAAGAGCATGGAGAATTGTGAGGACAAGGGTCATGGAGCATTGTGATGACAAGCGTCATGGTGCATTGTGATGTCAAGGGCATGGAGCATTGGCATGACGAAAGTCATGGAGCATTGTGATGCCAAGGGTCATGGGGTACGGTGATGACAGGGGTTTTCGAGCATTGTGATGACAAGGGTCATAGAGCATTGTGATGACAAGGGTCATGAGGTACGGTGATGACAGGTGTTGTCAAGCATTGTGATAACAAGGGTCCTGGAGCATTGTGACGAAAAGGGCATGGAGCATTTTGATGACAAGGGTCATGGAGCATTGTGATGACAAGGGTCATGGAGCATTGTGATGACAAGGGTCATGGAACATTGTGATGAAAAGGGGATGGAGCATTGTGATGACAAGGGCATGGAGCATTGTGATGATAAGGGCCATGGATCATTGTGATGAAAAGGGCATGGAGCATTCTGATGACAAGTGTCATGGAGAATTGTGGTGACAAGGGTCATGGAGCCTTGTGATGACAAGGGTCGTGGAGCCTTGTGATGACAAGGGTCGTGGAGCCTTGTAATGACAAGGGTCGTGGAGCTTTGTGATGACACGCGTCATGGATCATTGTGCTGACAAGTGCTGTGGAGCATTGTGATGACAAGTGTCATGGAGCATTGTGATGACAACGGTCATGGAGCATTGTGAAGAAAAGGGCATGGAGCACTGTGATGACAAGGGTCATGGAGGTTTGTGATGACAAGGGCCATGGAGCTTTGTGATGACAAGGGTCATGGAGCATTGTGATGAAAAGGGCATGGAGCATTGTGATGACAATTTTCATGGAGCATTGTGATGACAACAGTCATGGAGCATTGTGATGACAAGGATCATGGAACATTTTTATGACAAGGGTCATGGACCATTATGATGAAAAGGGCATGGAGCATTGTGGAGACAATGGTCATGGAGCATTGTGATACCAAGGGTAGGGAGCATTGTGATGAAAAGCATCATGGAGCATTGTGATGACAAGGACATGGAGCATGGTGATGACAAGGGCATGGAGTATTGTGATGATAAGGGCCGTGGAGCATTGTGATGACAAGGGCATGGAGCATTGTATTGAAAAAGGTCATGGGGCATTGTGATGATAGTGGTTATGGAGTATTGTGATGACAAGTGACATGGAACATTGTGATGACATGGGGCATGGAGCATTGTGATGACAAGTGCATGGAGCTTGTGGTGACAAGCGTCATGGAGCATTGTGATGAAACGGGGCATGGATCATTTTGATGACAGGGGTCATGGAGCATTGAGATGAGAAGGGTCATGGAGCATTGTAATGAAAAGGGCATGGAGCGTTGTGATGACAAGGGTCATGGAGCATTGTGATGACAAGGGCATGGATCATGGTGATGACAAGGGTCATGGAACATTGTGATGATAAGCGCCATGAAGCAATGTGATGATAAGGGCATGGAGCCTTGTTATGAAAAAGGTAATGGAGCATTGTGATGACAGGGGTTATGGAGCATTCTGATCAAAAGGGTCACGGAGCATTGCGATGAAAAAGGGTGGAGCATTGTGATGAAAAGGGCATGGAGCATTGTGATGACAAGGTTCAAGGAGCATTGTGATGACAAGGGCATGGAGCCTTGTTGTGAAAAAGGTAATGGAGCATTGTGATGACAAGTGTCATGGAGCATTGTGATGACAACGGTCATGGGGAAGTGTGATGACAAGTGTCATGGCTCATTGTGATGACATGTATTATGGAGCATTGTGATGACAAGCGTCATGGAGCATTGTGATGACAAGGACATGGAGCATGGTGATGACAAGTGTCTTGGAGCATTGTGATGACAAGGGTCATGGAGCATTGTGATGACAAGCATCATGGAGCATTGTGATGACAAGGACATGGAGCATTGTGATGACAAGTGTCTTGGAGCATTGTGATGACAAGGGTCATGGAGCATTGTGATGACAAGGGTCATGGAGCACGGTGATGGGAAGGGTCATGGAGCATGGTGATGGGAAGGGTCATGGAGCATGGTGATGACAAGGGCATGGATGATTGTGATGACAAGGGCATGGAGCATTGTGATGGCAAGGGGAATGGAACATTGTCATGACAAGGGTAATGGAGCTTTGTGATGACAAGCATCATGGAGCATTGTGATGAGAAGCACATGGAGCATTGGCATGACAAAATTCATGGAGCATTGTGATGCCAAGGGCAGGGAGCATTGTGATGATAAGGGCCATGGAGCATTGTGATGACAAGGGCATGGAGTATTGTAATGAAAAAAATCACGGAGCATTGTGATGACATGGCTTATGGAGCATTGTGATGACAAGTGACATGGAGCATTGTGATGTCATGAGGCATGGAGCATTGTGATGTCATGAGGCATGGAGCATTGTGATGACAGGGGTCATGGAGCATTGAGATGAGAAGTGTCATGCAGCATTGTGATGACAAGGGGAATGGAGCATTGTGATGACAAGGGCATGGATCATTGTTATGACAAGGGTATAGAGCATTGTGCTTACAAGGGCATGGCACATAGTGATGACAAGCATCATAGAACATTGTGATTACACGGGGCATGGATCATTGTGATGAAAAAGGTCATGGATCATTGTGATGACAGGGCTCATGGAGCATTGTGATGACAAGCGTCATGGAGCATTATGATGACAAGGGTCATGGAACATTGTGATGACAAGGGGCATGGAGCATTGTGATGACCAGGGGCTTGGAGCATTGTGATGACAAGGGGAATGGAGCATTGTGATGACAATGTCATGGACAATTGTCACAAGGGTTATGGAGACATGTGATGACAGAGACATGGAGCATTGTGTTACATGGAGCATGGAGCATTGTGATGACAAGGGCATATTGCATTGTGATGACAGGGAATGGAGCATTGTGATTCCAGGCATCAGGGAGCATAGTGATTACAAGGGCATTGAGCAATGTGATGTTCGGGGTCATGGAGCATTGAGATGCCAATGACATGGAGCATTGTGATACCAAGGGTCATGGAGGATTGTGATGACAGGGGTCATGGAGAATTTTGATGACAAATGCATGGAGCGTTGTGATAACAAGTGTCATTGAGCATTGTGATGACAAGGGCATGGAACTTTTTGATAACAAGGGCATGGAGCATTGTGATGATAAAGGCATGGAACATTGTGATGACAGCGCTCATGGAGAATTGTGATGATAAGGGACCTGGAGCTTTGTGATGACAAGTGTCATGGAGCATTGTGATGACAAGGGCATGGAGTATTGTGATGACAATGGGAATGGAGCATTGTGATGACAATGGGAATGGAGCATTGTGATGACAGGGGCATGGAGCATTGTGATGACAAGGGCATGGAACATTGTGATGACATGGGGCATGGAGCATTGTGATGAGAAGGGCATGGAGCATTGTGATGACAAGAGCATGTAGCATTGTGATGACAAGTGTCATGGAACATTGTGATGACAAGTGTCATGGATCATTGTGATCAGAAGGGGCCTGAAGCATTGTGATGACAATGTCATGGATCATTGTGATGACAAGGGGCATGGAGCATTGTGATGACAGTGGTCATGGAGCATTGTGATGACAAGGGTCATGCAGCATTTTGATGACAAGTGTGTGAAGCATTGTGATGACAAGGGCATGGAGCATTTTGGTGAAAATTGCATGGAGCCGTGGCCTTGGCAAAGAGGATGATCTGATTTACATATGCCAACCTGCCATCACAGAGTCCCTGCTTGCTCCTTCTGCCTTGTCCAAGATCCTGAGGCAGAAAAAGTTTGAATATTGCAGTGGAACTCTCTGAGGGAAGGCTACAAGGTGAGGAGTGTGTGTGAATTATGTGGGTTTGCACATACATGTACGCCATCCCATGAGGACCCATTCTCAATGGGTCTCTTTTCAGCTTTTCACTTTTCTAGACCTTTATTTCCTCTTTTTCCCAGTTACTTTTTATCTGGAAGACAGCCTCTCCATTAAGCTGGTATTGTGGCTGATAGTGTGTAGCTCTCCATGGAGTCCCATTTACCAGAACAGGGTATGACATATCGTAGGTCAATCAATCTGAACTTTTGGCTAGAAAATTTTAGCCAGGTATTATGTTCCATCAGTCTCGGTTCTTAGAAATCAATGGCCTGGGCTTTTAAAACATGTCTTTGAGTTCTAAGAGCCAATGTAAAGGATGATCACTGACTGTTTCTTTTTCACTGTCCTTGTGTTCTACAATCATGATTTGACATCACGAGGAGACCTCTTTGTCCTGGAGGAGAAATAATTTGAGTTTTGGGCTATTAGATTTTATTTCTACTTCTCTGAGTATTTGGATGAATTACCCATGAATTGAGAACAAATCACAGCCTTACACTCATGACTTCTTTATGTAAATTTTCAGTGTCTTCTCCTTGAAGACAACAACAAACTGACCCCCAACCTCACAGATGGTGTTAGTCATCCTGATAATGCACCTCAGTTAACATCTCAAGTCGGGATCCAGTTGCACTTGCTTTGTGCGACAGGTATTCGAACGACAAGCTGCAGATACATTGACATTTGCTAAATCAAATTAGTTTTAAAATGAACTGGAGTGGCTTGCAATTTGAAGGTAATTGATGTTAAGCCCCTAAAATTAAAAAAATGATTTGCAAAGAAAACAATCACCCCAAATGTATCTCTTACTTTGTAGAGGCTGTCTTTGCAGTCTCAGGGAAGGCACTGTAGTGAGAGCGAGAAGACTTCCACTTCTAGGCTCACATCTCCCACGAGCTAAACTGGTGACTTTAAGTAAGTTAATTGAATTTCTCTGTGTCCCCAAACTTCTCAGCTAAAAACTTGGATTTGCTCATTCAACAACTGAGTTAGGACCTCCCATGATAGACAGGTGAAAATAAGGACTAGCTCTCAAAGAGCTCACAGATGAGATGGGAGACCAGGTGACCAAGTGTATTCCAAGATAGCTGTTGGTCCAAGGAGCTAGTGATGTGCTCCAGAGGCCCCTGATGCTGCCTACCAGGGAAGGAGGTGATTGGAAGTTTCTGGAGGAGGTAAATTTATGGATGAAAAAACCATGGACCGGACAGGTTAGTCAATTTTCCTAAATTCCCTTAATTAAAGTTTTGGCTTCCAGGCTGATGGTCTTTTCCTTTGAATATGAGAACATAATTTAAAATGTAAAGCCTTTTTACTATTATGTTGAGAGTGTGTCTGTAGTAATAAAAAACATCAATAATAATAACTAAGATTTTGTGCTAGGCATTGTTCCCAGAGTTTGCATGTGTTTAGTCATTAAACTCTCTTCACATACAATGAAGTAGATATTTTGAAGAAATTAAGCACAGAGTTCAAATAACTTGCATAGCATTGCACAGCTAATGATGGAGCCGGGAAAGCATCGTGCTTGGTGCTTCACATATGTTGTCTTCTTTAATCCTTAAAATAACTCAAACAGGTAGCTTTATTAGCCTCACTTCACAGATGAGAAAATGAAGGCACAGAGAGTTTAAGTAACTTTCCCAAGATCACACAGTAATTAGGGGAGCTGGGATTTGAACCTAAGCAGTCTGGCCCCAGAACCTAGACCCTTACCTTCTGTTCTCTTAGTTTAAAGCAGTTGAATCTGTTCTGCAAACCCAAGCAAGACCACTGAAACTTATTTCCAGTTTGACACTGCCATCTCAGCTAAGGTGAATCTCTGCTCCTCTGCTTCTCTGCTCCTCTGTAACTGAGGAATATTACTTATTATCTTAAGTGTTTATGCATATGTCTATTTTTTCCATTAGACTTGTGACTTCTCAGGGACAGGGGTGATACAATTTACTCATCTTTATATTTCCAGCACCTTGTACAGTGTCTTATGCCTAATAAGGGCTCAGTATTCAAAACAGACCTGAATGAATAATTTCCCATCAGGAGAACTTGAAAACTGTTTGCAAGAAAATATCCACAAATTATTTCTGGCCTAGAGATTGCCATGTGGGGTCATCCTACGGTTTGATCCATCTCTGCATCTTTAGAATTTGAGACAGGTCTTGGTATATAGAAAACATTAAAAAAAAAATCCATGAATGAATGAATGGCTTAGTAAGGGAGGCAAGAGGTGCAAATGAGAATCATTGCAGCTTTTGGGAAACTGTCCATGGGAGAGGTGATAGCAATCTCTGGGAGAGGGAGCCTAGGCTCCTTGCAGAGACCCCCAGCAGGCAGCCTTCGTGGCAGCTGATGGAAGGGAGGCGCCCGCTTGAAGTCAAGGCCAGTGATATTCTGCACTGACAGCTCCTCATTTGACCCTCAGGGGTGCTTATTTCTGGCAGAAGCATTTCTTGGTTTTAGAAGGTACTTCACCCCTTTACAACCTGTGTAATTGCTGTTGGAATGCTTTGCCCTGGTAGTGTCTTAATTATGTCAAATTTTATACCAAGGGCTTTAACTTAACGCTGCATTTGCAATTCTAAGACCCCCTACTCTTGGCACTGCCAGGAAACACATTTTCTAGATGTGGGACATGCTGACCCAGGGCTTGTTTTTGCATTCTTCCACAAGGAGGGGTGGGGTGGGGACAGGATCCGGGGAGCCAGGCAAAAGGAGACGTGTGTCAGGAGAATAATCTCAATGCTTCTAGAAAGAAAAACCCACCTCTAAGTTACCCTGCTCCAAGCGCTGCTTGGATGGAGGCTGCTTGGATAATTGCAGGATCCGAGGCTGTTCGCGTTTAGTTAAATTGTATAGTTTTGCTCTCTGTGGGTTTTACAAAAAAGCCACCTTTTTATTATGTGCCTTTCATCAAGCAGAACATGCCCCTAGAGTCACCTTTCCTCTCCCCACCATGCCACCCCAATAACGAGAAGGAAGCCATCTGCCAAGAAAACAAACACAATATAAAAATTACACAAATACATAATCCCCAACCCAGAAGGGAAGGAGCAGCTGCCACCTGGTACCAAGCAGAAAACAGTTTAATATTTATCCAGAATAGAAGGTCCCCCAACAGGCCGTAATTCCTCTGTGGGGTGGGGCGGCTGAGGGGAGGTCAGGGATGGGAATCACCTCCAAGGTCTGGGTCTAAATAGGGACATAATGGGAATCAATTCAGCGAGCTCAGTGTTGCTGTCTCCTGTCACGGGGTGCATTCAGGAGGCACCTGAGGAGGCCATCAATCTGTCACCGGAAAGGGGAGAGGAGCGGGGAGATAGGAGGCAATTGGAAATGAGCATCACTGGGGACTTTTCCTCCAGCTGGAAGTGTCGCTAGAGAAATATGGAGCAGAGCCATCCCCAAGGTAAGGTAAATGGGGGCTCTTGCCACTGGCCTTGGGGAGTGGTGCCTGGGAGAGATGAAAATCTGCTCTATCGCATTTCAGACAAGCCTCTTTTCTTACTCCTGATCTGGTCTTGGATTGGGATAAAATTTTACTCCCCTTGCCTGAGAAATGCACTTTCCAATGCTTCAGCCGACTCAAGGCTTGCACTGATTTATATATAACTTGTATCTAATTCCTTAATCAAATGCTCTCTGACTGAATAGGAATGCAGTTATTAGAAATTGTGCAGTGCATGAGAGCGACTCAATCTTCCGTTTTATTGATAAATCAGCATGTTAAAACAACGATGCCCGCCGACATGACAGTTCTTTCTAAGGAAGAGGCAGTTTACAGAGCTGTGTAAATCAGAAGTGTCCTTACGCTGTGGTTGGGGAGACATGATATGGCAAAATGTCTACCAATAAAGTGGAGTATTACAGCAAATTACCCAGTTTATACATGCAGGCGAAGCGTCGTTTCTCTTGCCATGTTCGAGAGCCGATAAAGCTTGCAAATGTGATGGGAGCCACTATTTCTGCCTCTGTGCAGCTGTTTATCAGCAGCCTTTTAACACATTTTCACATATTAATGAGGTGGCATAGCAATTCCAGAATTAGAACAGTGGGATGTATCATTGTCTGCCTTATCTCAAGATATGCCTGCTGTCAGCATCATTACCAGGGTGTGCACCACGGAAGATGGAAATTTTGGTGGATGAACCATGTGCACGTGGCCTCTCCTTCCCTGTGCCTTCAACCCCCTCATCTCTGATCATACCTGCATTGGCCCTGGCACTGTTATTTGCAGGTCTTGCTACATTTTGCAACTTTGTCTTTTTGTTTCATTTTTTCTTTTATTTTAATCAAAGTATAATGGTCTTATTGTATCAGTTTCAGGTGTAAAAGAGTGATTCAATATTTTTATACATTATAAAATGATCACCATGATAAGTCTAGTTACCACCTGTCACCATACAAAGTTATTCCAATATTATTGACTATCTTTCCTATGCTGTACTTTACATCCCAGTTATTTATTTTATAACTGGAAGTCTGTACCTCTTAAACTCCTTCACCTATTTTCACTCATCCCCCCTCCCCCTCCCCCTGGCAATCACTGGTTTGTTCTCTGTGTCTGTATGTTTCTGTTTTGCTTTGTTTTCTTTTTTAGATTCCACATAAAGTGAAATCAGAGGGTATCAATATTTGTCTTTCCCTGTGTGACTTATCTCACTTAGCAAAATGCCCTCTAGGTCCATCCAGGTTGCTGCAAATGGCAAGACTTCATTCTTTTTTATGGTGAGTAATATTCCATTACATATCTATATCTGTATCACATCTTCTTTATCCATTCATCTATTGATGGATACTTAGTTTGCTTTCATGTCTTGGCTATTGTAAATAATGCTGCAATGAATATTGTTTCATGATTTATGTGTCAATAGGGCTTGAAAATTCTTCTTTCCTTCTCCATTTTCTAAAATAGTCCCTGGCGTTTAATAGGTACTCCATAAATATTTAATGAATGAGTGGGTAGGTGGATGGATGAAAGTGTTTGTTTCCTCAGAGACGAACCTCTGCAGGCACAGTCTACCTGTCATTGTGGCTTCAAGGAACAAAATAGGTATGAGGCACGGTTTTCCTTGAATTTGCATAATGGTAAAATGGCAAATGAGATCTCTGAATTAAGAGCCATCAGAGAACTTACAGAGCATTTAACCTGGAGATTTCCAAACACAGGTCTGCAGCTGGGGCCAGAACAATGCAAAGTTTTCACCAGTTTGCAGTGAGATGAGAAAATTAAAAATACAGTGAGTGTTCATGGATCTACATGAATTCTCTGCTAGAATTCTTAGATTAGGTCTTTCTACTTTATTTGGCATTAAAACATCCTTTCTTTTATAAAATGATGGTAATAGTGGATGCTAGCCTTTACTTGGCAAAACGAAAAGATCCTAAGTCCCCCACATTTTGGGAGGTTGGGGAGGGGAAGTTTAATTAGTCTGTGAAATCCCAAAATCTGGAGCCATGGTTTAACTCATCTATGTCTTTTGAAAAAAATTCACTGAAATCACCCTATTGGTTTTAAGTGAGACACTGGGCTGCTTAAAAGAATTAGCTCATTGCAGCCAATGATAAGATGCCTCAAGCCCTACAGGCACCTCTCTGTCTTGTCTCTTCAGAGCAGGGATCCAGGCTGGGCCACATGAGTCTTGCAGTAATGCCATGACTAGGCTATAGGAGATTTCCTAAATCCAGGTCAGTCCCTGTAACAGGAGTACAGAAGCCAATACATTGATGTCTCATACATTTTCTTCTGTTGCAGACGTAGTTGCTGCTTTGTCTTTAGGTGAAACATATATATGCTCCGACTGTGTAAATACAGAGCCCCTCTCTGAGCTATGAGAATTCTAGTTGGTGTGGGAAAAAAAAGACTCTGCATAGACACATCTGCACAATCACGTCTCCTTTCTCCGAATCCCCTCAGCTCCTACTATCTATGCCACACAGCATAGCCCTTGGTTTTTACATTGTCTTCTGTGCTCTGTTTATTATTCACAAGTCTTATCTCCCCTAAAGAATGGGAACACTCTATTTGAATCCTGTTATTAATTGATAAATTTTCTTTTTGTCAACACAATCTTTTTTGGAGGCTGTTGGCCGCTCACGGTTCTACATACGTCAGGGAGATCAGAGATTCTGTCGACCTGGTTTCCAGCCCTGGCTCTGTGACTGGTGGATGACCAGTGTACGAGTGAGCACTGACTCTCACAGCACCTGGATCCCTGTCACTAAGAGGGAGTAACAGCACTGACCTGCCTCATGGAGCGAAGTGCTATATGCGTTAACTGCGTAATGATGCTAAAGCTCTTTGAGAATATAAACGTGAAACATTATCATTATGGTTATACTAGTCTTCGGTTTTCAAGTTTTTTTTCCTTGAAGAGGAGAGGCAGAAAGATTATTTAAAGAAACAGTGAACAGAAGGCTACAGTTTGTTCTTAATTCATGACTGACTTTGATCAGAATGTCATAAGCAGTGGGAATGCGGTCTTGAAGTCCTGAAGGTAACTATTTCTACTTCAGGGCATGAAGGCTTCTCTTTAGGAAGAGAAATAGTGTTTCCTAAAAGCTTCTACTACAAAAGAGGCCAAGCTGAGTAGACAGAGCTGGCCTCAGTCTTGAACATCTTGCCATGGAAGGACCCAGAAGCAGGAGAGACTGCAATGATTTTTTAAAGTCCCTACAGTTTTTTTAGAATTTCAAGAGTGAAAGGATTCTTGGAGATCCAAAAATCCTTGTTCAGTGTCCTTTCCACTTGTCACAGGCATCGGTGGATCCCCAGTGGTATGTCTCCTATTGCTTCTGTAACAAATTACCACAATCTTAGTGGCTTAAAGCAACACAAATTTATTATTTTGCAGTTCTGGAGGCCACAAGTCTGAAAAGAGTCTTAAGGGGCTAAAATGAAGGTGTTAGCAGGGCTGGTTCCTTCTGGATCCGGGGGAGACTCTGTTCCTTGCCTCTTTCAGCTCTGGTGGCTGCCCACATTCCTTGGCTTGTTGCCACATCACTGCAATCTCTGCTCCCATCATCACATGGCCTTCTCTTCTCTATCAAATCTCCCTCTTCCTCCCTCTTATAAGCAGCCTTTTGATTACATTGGACCCACCTGGATAATCCAGGATAATCTCCCCATCTCAAAATCCAGACCAAGGGAACAGTAACAGCCATGAGGTCAGCACGCTGCGGGGGATGCAGGAGGAGGGGGCAGTAGGAGAAGAGCTCGCTGAAGGGTGTGGTGGTGGGGTGGGTTGTGGGGGGCAAGGTCATATAGGATTATGGGCCAAGGTCAGGACTTTGGCCTATACTCTAAGTGAGAGGGAAACTACAGTTGGATTTTGAGCAGAGGAATGACTGACATGATCTGACTTGCATGTTTCCAGGACCTCTCTGGCTTCTGGGTGGAGACAGGAGGCTCTTGCAATAATCTAGGCAATAGGTCATGGTGGTTGGATCAAGGTGGTGGGAAGTGGTGGATTTCTGGATATATTTTCAAGGTTGAAAATGGTCCAGGGAAATACAGCTTAGAGCAGAGCTGGTCTAAGTTAACCTCTGAGGCATTGGGAGATGGAGGTGGTAGGAAGTTGAAGGCTTAACTTATCACACTAACCAAATATAGGGACATAGTCTGGAAATTGAGGGACTAGATAGGAGGGGAGAGAGCCAGGCAGGGATGCAGGAGCATTTGACCTGTTGCTTATTGCACAGAATCTCCTGTGCTGCATCATGGTCCAGTAGTGCTCTAAGCAGTGTCCCACACCAGTGCACCTCCTCCTTGGCAATGAGCTGCAATGAGGAGAGCCTGATTCCACCACGAGATGGAGCCTGCCCCTGCATCTGGCCCTGATTTTCACCTAGCAGGTGCTGAATAAGTTTTCATTGGATTTGCGAAATTGGATAAATCCTCAGGAATGCACATGTATTCCCAATGGAAAGACTTAGGGGTTTCTCTGTGTCAATGACAGCAAGTGTGATAGAAATCTAAGGTTCTCCTGCAATCCTAGTATAAGACATAGTATAGTGTAGTGGGCAAGAGTGAGGGCTCTGGAGCTGTGTGATCTTGGACAAGTTAACCTTCCAGGGCCTCAGTTTCCTCATCCATAAAATGGGAGTAATGATATTTCTCACCTCAGAATTTTTTTGAATTAACTAAATGAGTTAATACTTGTAAATACTTATAACAGTGCTGGGCACATAGTGAATGTTGGATATGTTCTAGCTATTTTACAAGTGTGGGTTAGCTATAGAATGTCAGAGAGTCGTATGTCAGAGGATGTCTCTAGGTCTTTGTTCTAAAAAGGTTTAAAATTTCTGAGGAAGAAAGATTTAGATTTTTATCATGCTGTCAGTCTCTTCTACCTGAATATTTTACCTGAATATGCAGCCCATATCCTGGCAGCAAACATGACTCTTCTTATCCAGAGGGACGACCATTATTGGAGCTGGTTATGGGGCTGATATTTAGGCAGCTGCCTTTTGGCATGATCCCAAGTGAAATGTTTGAGCTGGCTCTTCCCTCAGACTCAGAAGTCACCTGCTAATGTGAACTTCAATGGTCCTGGGATGCTCAGCTGGAATCTCTGGCTTGTGTCACACCAAGCAGGTGGTCCGGGACCAAAGGGACAGTAATTGGCAACAATGGTTGTTGGAAGGTTACCAAGGCCCGGGAACATTCTCATTGGTTGTGTGTGTGTGTGTGTGTGTGTGTGTGTGTGTGTGTGTGTGGTCTCTCCAGATGGGTAAAAAGGGTCATACTAGGAATCCCTGAAGCAGTATTTTCTTCTCAACTTTCCTGGCTTTCATTGTTCAGAATTTCATTTTTGTCTTGGTAGTTTAAGGATCTTTTCAGTACATCCTTCTGCTCTTTTCTCCCTCCTATTAATATTTGTCTGACCAGTTAGAACTGTGACCTGGGAATCCTACATGCCTTTCTGATGGTATCCTTTTAACTTTTTTATTTACCTTTTTAAACTACATTTCCCCCCATTTCTATGAGGATCATCCTTGAGCAGTGAAAACTCTTGATGGTAAGAGGTGTCTGGGAGGGGCAGAGGGACTCTTAGGTAAATAAAGACTTTTGTTTTGCTGCCTGATTAATTAAACCTCCCCTCTCCCTATATTCCAGTGTCAATGACTCCTGTCACTTTCTGAATTCCAAGAGGAGAATTTACTTTTGCAATCAGAAAAAAAAATCAATGCTCAAAGGTCTCTCTTTTTTTAACCCTATTTAGTTGGATCAGTTATAATCTTTTATTTCCTGTGATAGATTTTACACACGAATATTCATTCAACAAATATTTACTAAGTGTCTGCTGGGGCAAGACCCAGTTCTAGCGTTGAAGGGGAATATAAAATATATAATACATTTCTATCTATCTACACATATGATGTACATTATACTCTAACTAGGGGGGACACAGCATATGCAAAAGTGGGGGACCATACTGAAGAAAAAGTTGAGAAACAGTGCTTAGAACCTCATGACTTTTGCTCAGTTTGTTATAAAGAAACTTTTTTTTTTCTTACAGGGAGGAAATAATTCTGATGTCACTGAAATGTGTGAAGATTCATCCCTCCCCCGAGGGTATGTGTTCAAAGGGGGTGGTCCACACTTAAATTCTACCCAGAGCATTGTTGCTTATGGCCCATGAGCCCTTTGGGATGTACTTTGTGGCTGCCTGTGGGGTCCTATGCCCTCTTCTGAGAGGAGGCAGCTTAGTGCGAGGCAGATCCAGGTTCCACTCCCTGCTCCTTCACCTGCTGTGTGCCTTGGGGTGAGTTACTCAACTTCTCTGAACCTCAATTTGATCATCTGCAAAACAGAGATAGTAGCACCTACCTCATGATGTAAAAATTAAAGTGAGATCATATATGTACCATACATGGTTCACAGAAAATGAGCAGTTCACATAAATTCCCTCTATTCTTATACCAAGATTTACATTTTGTTTTCCTTTTTTTCTTCTCCTTTTAATTTCCTTTTTTCTTGTAGTAGGGGTGAATGTCCGAATCACTTCAATTAGTCCATCTGGATTCCAGGCACATCTGAGATTAATATCAGCCAGAACTTGAGCATCATTGCCAAGATGTGAGCTCCTTAGGCTGACACATGGACCACATGAACGGACTTTCTTCTAGTGCTAGGTGATGCTAATTGCCGTCTGATCTGAAGCCAGAGTTGCTTTCCTTTGTTTAATAATTTATATCTTCTCTGAGAACACCGAGCTAAGGTTTAAAACTACAGAAAGGAATGATTTATCTAAATGCCAACAAAGCTAAAGGCAGCAAAATCACCCAAACTCCCTTTGTGGGCTGCTACCCACTCACCACCCCAAATACCAGGTGGCATTTGAGGGAGTGTACACGTGGGACAGCAAGAGAGTAAAGTTCCTGAGGTTTTAGGTCTTGGTCCAGCCTCACTCTGTAGGTGTTGCCAGCTCAGGCTGGCTGAGAAGCAGGCAGGACTCATGGAAATGAGCATATCACAGTCCCAGGGCCCACCTCCTGGGGCTGCACTGTATTTCAACTTATTTTTTCATCAAGCAATTATGAATACCTACTATGTGGAAGGTTGTCTACTGGGCATTGTGCAAAGTTCCAAAGCTGGAGATTGCTGCTCTCAAGCAGCTCACAGTCTGGTGCAGAAAAAAGTCCGCTAATAGTTATCCTGTTCCTCCCCTGCCCCATCCATGCTTCCCGAGTGACAATAGAGCAACAACCGCCTCCGGTATTTTTCCTCCTTTGTGGCATTTTGGGAGGGTGGAATTGGGGAGGGTGGGGGAGTACGACTGGAATAACAGGAATAACCATTTAAAACTGGAATAACAATTTAAAGCAATTGCAGTGTGCCAGGTATAGAACTAGGCATTTTATATCTCATATCTCATTTAACTGGTATATTCAGAACGAAACAGTTTCTGACATGTAGATAGAAACAGATCTGGAATTGTCAGCAGTGTCCCTTCCTGATCAGA
Organism: Pseudorca crassidens; assembly: GCF_039906515.1. Classification (NCBI taxonomy): domain Eukaryota; kingdom Metazoa; phylum Chordata; class Mammalia; order Artiodactyla; family Delphinidae; genus Pseudorca; species Pseudorca crassidens. Next base: position 133,031,825 of record NC_090297.1, on the reverse strand, counting down.
TTGAGAGATCCAGTTTCACTCTACAAACACACATTAGTTAACAAAGGGCTGTTGCTACTTGATTGTGCCTTGAAGCTGACCTTGTCTGCTCAGGTGCCAAAGGAAACTCTCTCCGTTTTAGGAAGGCTGTAACAGCTGTCACTGAGGTGTCGCTGGTCAGAGCACAGTGAACATTAACCGATCTTTGCACCTTTGGTTTCCTCTAACTGGAAGGTTCTTCCCCTCCATCCTCCTGGCCAGTGCCCCAACCTCCTCAACTTCCTGCAGGACCCCCTTCTCCAGCAAGTCTCCCTCAGCACTGTAGTTACACGGAGTACCCCTGCTCCCTGGCATTCTTGTCGTTGAACTTTTCTCTGTAGCAAAGATTGTCATCAAACAGAACGCATTTTACTTCTTTCTTCTTTGTCTCCTCCTTCCCCCCACAAAAGGTGAGCTCTATGAGGCCTGGGAGTCTTGCCATTTAGGTTTCCCTGCTGTATTCTCAGAACCCAGAACAGTACCTGGACCAGAGCAGGTGACCAATAAATATTTGTTGAATGAATCAATGACATGATGCTATTAGGAAGAAATGACTCTGTGTAGCCTAAGGGTGGAGTGAGACCTTTCCTACAATGGCAGGATCAGGGAATGTACCATTCATTGATTGATTCATTCGTTCACTAGATATTTACTGTGCAATTAAATTGTGCCTGGCACAGTGCTGCTAGGCTTTGGGGTAACAAAAGTAATGAGACACGGTTTCTGCTTCTAGAGGACTCAGTCTGTTGAGGGAAATGGACCCCCAAATAATATTAATGGTGATACTGATGATGGCTTGCATTTAATGGAACATACTACAGGCCAGGTGCTGTTCTAAGCATGTTTATGCATTATTAACTCTTCTAATTCTTACAAAAAATAAGGTAGGTATGACTCTTATGCCCAATTTGTAGATGAGGAAACAGAGGTACAAAGAGGCCACACATTCTGAGGTGTGAATGGGGTGTGTGAAAACAGCTTACATTGTAACTGGTCACTTGCTTAGAGTGGAGAGGGCCAGGTGGGCAGCTCTGAGAGGCTTATGGATAATAATCACTCTCCTGCCCCCATCCCCGTTGACCGGTTCTTATAGTTGCTGGACACTTCTACCTCCCTCACTTCAATCCTTGCTGCTCTAGACCTGGTCTTCCCTGAGCTCTCAGCAAATGCTCTCCTTCTGACCCTCATGACTCCCTGTTCTTATGCTCCTGAGTCTGCAGGCCCTTCCCGTGCTCTAAAGCAGGGAGGCTCAGCCCGGACGTCCCAATTCCCCACTCTGTGCTCTCAAAGCTGTGACTTCAGACACTCCACATTGGGTCCCGCTGTCCTCTGCAGGAGGGGAGAGACTGTGACCGGCCCAGATTCCACCACTGCTGACTCTGGGCAGGGTCCACGAAGGTCTGCCCTCACCAAAAGGGTCTTTTGGGAGTCTCCAAAAGAAGAGTTTAACACTGTCACCCCTCTCACCTTGTCTGTTCTCCCCGTAGTCCCTTCTGAGTCTTGGGTGACCACACTTTGTACATCAAAACCCTAGGCGGTCACTTGTCTTCCTCACCTAATGATGTGTTACAGAAAACAAGCTTCCATTACTTGCAAAAGTGTGATGGGAACATGAATATTAATAACTCCCATGGGTTTCCTGCAAACACCCATCACCACGGCTTAGAAACCTTGTTCTGGCCTGCTCAGTAGAACAAAAATAAAGGATTCATGAACCCAGCTTAGGCGGAGTACTTCCTGGGGCTTTGAACTGCAGTGCTCCTGCAGCACTGAGGTGGGGAATGTGCTCCCTTCCACCTGGGTTTTGGCAGGAAGGTGTTTGACTTTGGTCAGGGACAAGACTTGGCAGCTGCATCAGGACCCAGTGGAGCTGCATCAGGGATTTCTTTTGATCAAGAAGAAAGTTCTCCATGGTGACAGCATCTTGGTGAGCAGGTGCATTAGATCTAAGCCAAGTCGAGTTGGAACGATGCTAGAATCCAGAGCTGGTCCAGCACCGATTCGTAGAACTTCAGGGCTCACCGATCATCATTTGGGGTACACTGAGGCCACAAGAGGCAGGAGAAAAGTCAGCAGCAGGGCCAAGGGTAGAGAATCTGGAGATGACCGTTCCTTTGGAGAACCCTAGAGCAAGGATGATGTTGCCCTTGTTCTACAATCAGGGTTTCCACTAAAGTCTGCTGACATCGTTTTTTCAGAAAAAGTCCTTTTCTCCAGGGAATCTTCAAGTATGTGCCATTTTATGTTCCCTGGGTCTCTAGATGCCTGTTCAGGATCTCATAGGGTTGACTCGGGCTGTGGTAGAGCTCATAGGTTTCCCATGTCAGGCAATGCTGTTCTAGTAAGTAGTGCTCCCAGGATCTGAAGGGAATTCCTGGCTGAGCTGGAGATCGGATAGATTACAAGGAGACTGGGGTTGGGGAATGTAACGGCCCTGTTTCTTGGGTTCTGCTGCCCCAGGAACCCCATGTGATCTTTAGGGTTTGAGCCCCTGGTTTGATGGCTGTTCAAGAACACTAAAGCCTGGGTCCCATAGTTGAAAAGTACTGTTGAAATTTATTTTAATGGGTACTGTGTGTGCATTTTTTAAATTTGGGATTAAAAAATCATCCATATTTCTAGCTCACAAAAATAAAATAAAAATCTTTTGGATTTTCTAGAGAAAAATATCTTCTTAGGTAATTTCAATGTGATCAAGGTCGCATCTATTTTGCTGAACTTTAGGTCAATCATTAAATCTGTGGTGTTAATGGAAATGCTCATTTTCTCGGGCAGCAGCATGCAGAATCTCTCTGCGGTACAATTAACAGTGGTGGAGAAATCTCTGCCAGTTCTTCTAGCTGTCAGATTTTCCTGTAGTTGGCATGCCAGTGTTTCATCTCAGAGCAGGCCATGCAGGTGAAAGTCATGGAATAGTCATAGCTTTCTTCCTAATATACTTCATTGCAGGAGGCCAATCCCCCACAGAGTTCTGACATAGGATGCGTTGATCACAGCGGCCTCTGCCCAGCAATGTTTACCCAGGAGGCAGCCTGGTATCATCACGGAAGGAGTGAAAGAGTTGAAGCCGGAAGATCTACAGAGTGAGTCCTGGCTCTAAAATTTGCTAGCTGTGTGATTCTGCCCTTTCTGATCTTCAGTTTTCCCTTCCATAAAATGAAAATTAAAATAACAACTGCTCTTTCTACTTTATAAAATTATCCTGAGGATAATATGAAACCTTTTATGGGAAGTAGTTTTAAAGACTGTATTGCTGAAAGGTTGTTGCTTTTGTTGGCTATTGCATAGAAATAGAGTTAGTTAAACTTTTTTAAAGAATATCCAAAAGCATTCTTTGAACGATTGTTAAGTGATTGCCGGGCGTGTGCAATAAAAGCGTATAATATAGGAAGGCTACTTTTCCAGTCAAAAAGGAAGAAAAGCTGACATGGTGATTATAACAGATAATGTTGGCTATCTATTCAACATCTGTTCTTACGTCACTCCTTTCTCCTTTGTATTGGGTTGGCCAAAGAGTTTGTGCTGGCCAACCCAATAAAAGAACCCTGATTTTGTTACATATCTACCGTTATCATGACCACATGTTTCAAGGGCTTTATCCCAGAAGCAGGCCTAGATTGGTCTAAGCCAATGGTTCCTAAACTTTCACATGCATCAGAATCACCGGGACGGCTTGTTAAAACTCCAGTTGCTGGGCTCCCGCACGAATTTAGTTGGTCTGGGTGGTGTCAGAGAATATGTACCAGGTGATGCTGATACTTTGGTCTGAAGACCATACGCTTTGACAGCCACTGTCTGAGCCAGTCCTGGTGGTCCCATCCTCCTTGCCAGTTACTGGTTAGATACAGATACATGAAGCAGCTCTGCCCAATGAGATGTGATAAGTGCTAGGGGCTTATGGGAAAGGGTTTCTCACTCTTCAATAGAGACACAGGGAAGAGGTGGCTCCTTTTCTACCTCTGGACAGTGTCTCTGGGTAGAGCCCCTGGGACTGCTGCAGGTATTCTGGTACTATTAAGGGAGCAACGCTGAAGACAAAGCAGACGCTCTGAGAATGACTAAGCAAAAATGATGTAAGGCACCTGGGTCCCTAATGATGTCCTTGGGTCACAAAATTAACTGTGGAGTTGCCTACCTTTTATTTGTTAAGCCATTTTGAGTTGGAGTTCTCTGTTACTTTCAGTCAAAGTTAACTTAGTGGATAAAGTGATAATGTTAAAATTTCCTTTCTGTCATGGGGACATGGGGGTAGGTTATGGGACAGGATCCCTGAGCCTTACTGGGGGCAATGGGAGATGCCTGGCATTAGAGATTGCACTCAGCCATGAACCAGGAACCTTCATCAAGGTCTAACTATCAGAAGAAGATTCGGAAAGGACCAATTTAGGAAGGGCTGGAGGTAGTGAGCAAATCAGGGAGTGAGTAAAGAGTTCCCAACCTGGGAGATGTGACCATATTAGAATAGGTTGGGAGCATGTGATGGGTGGAGAGGTATGCTGCGTGCCTTAAGAATAGCAAATTTTGATGATTTTGTGGTCTGATGTGTGGGAAGGTGAGCCCAGGATTGGAAAGAACAGCTGAGGAAAGGCAGGCTTAGGGGATTGGAACTGGAAGCAGAAAATAAACAAATGTCAAAGGGACTTGGGAGCTTGTGTGCTGATTGAGACATTGTGTCCCCAAATGATATTTATTTACTATTGTTTTGACACCAGTAAAGCTATTCTCAGTTAAAAGGCAACATGGGTTCCTGAAGTGGCCTTTATCCAGTGGTTTGTATGCCATCGGGGGCAGCCAGTGATTTCACAATAATTACTAAGAACTCTCTTTTCCGCAGACTCTAGGACTGTTGCAACTGTGTTCTTCTAGCACCTGTGGGCCTGATCTGTGACCTTTTGGTGTTTGTCCCATTTCCTTCCTATTAGTCTCCCGAATGTCTTCAATGGGCTGGTACCTACCAACCTTACCTGCAAACATTACCTGCTGTGGTTCTGCCCCTTCTCTCCTGCTCATTGCCAGGCCCAAGGGTCCCTGTTCTCAGCATTGGTGATGCAACAATGAAAAGGCAGATCCTTGATCTCAGGATGCTCAGTCTAGGGCAGCGCTGTCCAGCAGAAATACAATGCAAGCCACGTGTGTAGTTTTAAGTTCTCTAGTAACCACATTAAAAAAAGTAAAATGAAACAGTGTTATTAATTCTAATAATATATTTTATTCATCCCAATGGTTCTCAACCAGGGGAGGTTTTGCACCTGGGGGCATTTGACAGTGTCTAACAAGGTTACTTGGCAATGTCATTAGGCAATTTTTGGTTGTTAAAACTGGGAGTGTGCTAGTGGTATTTAATGGGTGGAAGCCAGAGATGCAGCTAAACATCCTGCAGTGCACAGGGGACAGCTTCCCACAACAAAAAACTATGTAGCCCCAAATGTCCATGGTACTGAGGTTGAAAAATCCTGATTTAACTCAGTATATCCCGAACATTTCATTTCAATATGTAATCAAATATAAAAAAATCATTAATTTGATATTTTACATTTCTTAAATTTCTAAGTTTTAAAGTCTGGTGTGTATTTTACACTTGCAATACATCTCAATTCAGGCCAGCCATGTTTCAACCGCTCGACTGCCACGTGTGGCTAGCAGCTATAGCGCAGGCATAGGGAATGTATAGTCAGAGTCCAGGAAGCTCTCTGTGACCCCAGTTTCCTGGACACAGCAAATATGGTGAGATGCAAAGTCCTGCTACCTTTGTGAGACCAGCATTATAAGGAATTGGGATAAAAGGGTTGCACAGGGTCTCTCTGATCATTAAATTAGGTAAGAATGCAGATACATTCAAAACAACATCTATCCAGCCTCTTACGTTATTTCCCTGCAAAATGTCATCAAGAGGTGGTAATTTCTTATTCCCTCAAGGCAAAAGTCACCATACCCCATTGGGAAGATTACGGAGAGAGAGGTATCTTCAATGCAGCTCTGAAGATTTAGATATTGATCACTAAGGCTTTCATGTAGTTAAACAACCAAGCAACACCATTTGCTTCCTCCAAAACATGCTATAGATTTTCCCTTTTGAAAAATGAGAAATAAAGGGTTTCAGGTTAAAGAGAAGGTGATCGTGTAGTAATCAGAGCTTTAGAACAATCCAAACTGACCTTGGTGCAACATGCTGGTTTTTTTTGTGTTTTTTTTTTCTTTTGTGGTACGCGGGCCTCTCACTGCTGTGGCCTCTCCCATTGCGGAGCACATCTGGACACGCAGGCTCTGCGGCCATGGCTCATGGGCCCAGCCACTCCACGGCACGTGGGATCTTCCCGGACCGGGGCACGAACCCGTGTCTCCTGCATCGGCAGGTGGACTCTCAACCACTGTGCCACCAGGGAAGCCCAACATGCTGTACTTTGTAATCCCCAATTTGAAGGCTTTGCGGCATCTCATTAGTCTGGAGTTGCAGTACAGGTAACTCTGTATTGAGTGAGTAATTAAATGTGACACAGAAGCAGGCGCATGGATTAGTGACACACCCAGGGGTCTCTCTGAGGCGGCCTTTCCTGTCTCTGCCCATGAGGTAAGGTGTAGAGAGGGTTAGCAGAGCTCCTGCAAGAGGGATCCTGGTGCAAAGGCAGAGCAAGATTTCTTGCATTATCTGTGGGCCAGGGCAATGTGCCAGTAAGTGTGGGGATGTCCATTCTGGAAGCCAGGCCTCATCTATGATGTGACAAGGTCACCTCTGTGGTGCTGCTGATCCTTTCTGGGCTAATGCTGGGAATCCATCCTCAGCTTTCCTGAGCAAACTGCTCATTCTGTCTTTAGTAGTACAAGGGCCTGCAGTGTTACTTGAAGTCAGAGTGAAGAATGCTTCCCATTCTTCCAGAGCCCTCTGAAACCAGAGCGTATCTGACACAGTCAGGCTTTGTCTAAAATGAAGGAAGACAAAAAGAGCATTTCCGCATTTTTACAGTGTCAACATGACACTTATTTTCATAGAATCGAAGGTTAGGAGAGAGGCTCACGTAGTTTACTTTTCTGTTTCCAGAAAGGCTTTCATTCAGCTTTCCCACACACCTGAAAATCTACCCTATTTTTCAAAGTCTGCCAGGGAAGGAGTTTATAAAAATCTTTTTGGAAAAAAATTCAGGTTCTCATCAGCCCTCAATGGACCTATATAGAGCACTGATCCTGTGCAAGGAATTATTTAGAAGCAAAGAGATTGAAGGAAAGAGAAGGCAGCTTCTCTTTTTAAGGAACTCATGAGAGAGACATAAAAAGACAGGGGGTAACAAGTGCCAAAGGAATGGCATAGCCATGAAGGCCTGTAGGAGTTGAGAAGAGGAAACTGATGCGGGGCTGGGTGAGAGGAAAGATCTCCTGGAATAGGTGAAATTCAAGCTGGTCTTCCGGGGTTGGAGAGCGGGGAAGGGCCTGGTGTGAGGAAATCCCATCTCATGCTCTCCTGTCCCCTGTCCTCTTTTTAAAGAGGACAGGGGACAGGAGAGCATGAGATGGGATTGTTTCAATGTTTCATTTCCTCCGATTATGAGGAAGGACCCATGACTTGGAGAAGTTCAGTGACTTGTCCAAGGGCACATGTGGGTCATGGCAGAGCCTGGATTGGAATCTGGTGCTTCTGAGGATGCCTCCTTAGTGAACTTTCAACGAGAGAAGGCTCTTTCATTAAACACCCTAAAGAGGAAGTTCTTGACCTAAATGATGGCAATGTTTCAGCAGCAATGCAAGGTACCACAGCTGCAAGACGAATCAGGCCTGCTCCCAGCCTCTAGGAACTCACAATGAACTAATGCAAATTTCCAGAAATTTGATCTTCCATAGAGATGTGACACGTGCTCACTCATTTAACAAATATTTACTGATCATCTGCTGTGTGCCTGGTCCTGTTCTTGATGCTAATGATACAGTGGGAAACAAGACAGATTCAAGCCTTGCTTTATAAAGTTCATGGTCTAGAGGTGTGGGAAACAACAAACAAATAATTACAAGTGTGATAAGAATTATAAAAAGGGGGCAACAGGTGCTGTGGGAGTATGAAGATATTCATCTAATCTGGGAGAGAGGGCTTTCCTTGGGTAGTACTGTTTAAGCTGTAAGAGGGAAGAACAAATCTGACTCCATATTGGATGTTCCTTTTACTTTAACCTTTGGATTAATAAAGCATGAAATTACTTAAGTGTCATATTTATAATAAGTATCATCTTCTTCTCTGAAGTAATGAAAAAGACAATTTTCACATTTTCAAAATACTAATGATAATTCAACACATTAAATTACTACAAACACTCAAATGTATGTGATCACGGGCCAGTTCTTCTGGTGTGTTTATTTTTTATCTTTTACACCATCCTCTATTGCTTGCTACATGTTAAGAACTGTTGCCTGTAGCCTGAAATATACAGGATAGCCCATTCTCAAGGCTCTGACCTTTAAAGGTATAACACTTTCCAATTCATATAGAGAAAAGAAGTTGCAGAACAGAGAATAACATTTGTCTTTTCAGAGGTTGACAGGGGCATCATGACCTGACCTATGTGGACAGCTGTAGGAGCAAAGGATTCTGACACTAAGAAGTTTACAACAACCAACCTCACCCCCTCCCCTTTTACTATAAAAGGAGCCTGAATTCTAACTTGGGGAAGATGGTTCTTTGGGAAACTAGTCCACCATCTTCTTGGTCTGCTGGCTTTCCAAATGAAGTCACTATTCCTTGCCTCAATAGCTCGTCTCTTGGTACATTGACCTGTCGTGCAGTGAGCAGTATGAGCTTGGACTCGGTAACAAAGCCAATAGGTGAGTGCCGAACTGAGTAAACCAGGTGAAGGGGGAGAGGAGAGCAAGGAGAGAAGGATGTGCCTGTCAGAAGGAGAAGACTCCAAAATATCCAAAGTGGAGAGAATGTGGTGCTTTTGAGGAACAGAAAAATGTCCAAGATGGTGGCAGCAAGGACGGAGATGAAGTCCAAGAGTTAGGTCAGGCCCCTCCTGGGCTGGAACATGACCACATGTGTCCCTGGCACAATGGCCAAAACAAATAAAAACTAAAACAAACATCCTGTCTTTTCTCCCAACGACAGGTGTGGAGAGGAGGCTGCCACATTGCACAGTTTCAGAGAGCTGGTGAAGACCCTGTGCATCTTGTCTAGGAGGGTCTCTGCCCAGACCCCTGCACCTGTCGCCTCCCCTCTACCCTCACCAGCCTCTGGACTGAGGACTCATGTATTCCCTCCACCTCCAAGCTCTGCTCCCCTGGTCCCTGGGTTACTCCTGACTGTGAAGGAACTGCTGTGAGACTGAGTTCTTGAGTGCCTGGTACCCAGTCTGCTCAATGAGTGTGTGTTTCTGCTGTGCTGGGAGGGATGTCTGGTGTTCAGTTTTTCTTCTGGTGGATTGGGCCCTGAACACCTGAGAAGGCTCCAGGCAGCAGTCTCTGAATACCACTGAGTTAGTTCATAATTGGACTTCTGCCTCAGTTTCCCTGCTTAATATTCCAGTTACCTGCTGAGGCTGGAGTTCTGCCCAGAAACTCCAGTACCCGCTGTTTACTGAGTGCCTGAGACAGCGTCAGGGTGCAGAGGATGGTGTAAAAGATAAAAAATAAACACACCAGAAGAACTGGCCCGTGATCACATACATTTGAGTGTTTGTAGTAATTTAATGTGTTGAATTATCATTAGTATTTTGAAAATGTGAAAATCGTCTTTTTCATTACTTCAAAGGAGAAGATGATGCTTATTATAAATATGACACTTAAGTAATTTCATGCTTTATTAAAAATTTTGATCTTGTAGGTGTCAACAATTGCTTCTTTCTTTTTCCAGTTGACAGATAGCAGTTTGAATATTCATTACATTTTTATGTTACAAAATCCACATGAGATAAAAACTGGCACTGGTTCCTGAGATGGAACAGAGTCCAAAGTTCTTAATTTGACACTCAAAGCCTCTCACCATCCAGCTCCAACCTCCTGCCACTGCTCCTTTCCATGTTCTCCACCCTTAGGCTTTCTCCTCTATGTTTGTGCTCAAACCATCCCCTTTGCCTGGAATGTCCTCCCCCTTCGTCTTTATATGCCATCATCCTCTTCCATGAAGACCTCTTCTCTTCTGTTTCCGTTGGCTTGCCCCTTTTCTCCTCTGGCTTTGAATTCTTCCTCTACCCCTGGTTCCTCATTTTCTATCTTCTTCTTTAGCATCTTTCACTTGGACCGCTGCTCAGACTCATGTTCTCATAAAACAGCTGTGTATAGCTAACATTGATTTTTGAGGTCTAGCCTAGAAAACTAATGAAAAAATGTCTTCCTGATTGTACAGTTAAAATAGTTTCTTTTTAGACTGGGGAAATATGGAAAGTATGAAGAGCACAAGGGTTTCCACCAGCTGTGGAGGAATGGTCAAGAGCACAGGCTAGTTACTTAGCCTCTCTGAGCCTTAGTATTCTCATCTGTGAAATGGAAGTGATAAACCCTGTCTCACTGGCTTACTGTGAATATTGCATGACTGTTATGTGTAAAACGCCCAGGAGAGTTTCTGATGGGCAATAAGCACTGCTCCTTACTTGGTAACTATTGTTATTATAACAACCATGGTAACATTTTCAAACTCTTATTTATACTGTTATTAAAAATACTTCATAAATTCCAGCCAGCAATCTTTCAGGCAAAATTCAGATCCTTTTCGTTTTCAAGCTGGAGGCTGCTTCTTCTCTCAGGGTAGAGAAGTGACCTGCCTTCTATCCCAGAAGCATTCACAGGTGTCACCAGGAAGTGGAACAAACATACTTGACTCTCTTGTCTATGCCTTCAGATCATGTGAAGCAACTGAACAGTCACTTGGGTGTGAAACCAACAGAAGGTGCAGGTTCAGTCACTTGACTCAGTAACAGGTGCTGTTTATAGCACCCAAGTTCTTTCCTGGAATCTTTTCATGTTTGTGACATGCACCATGTGTTAAGAGTGCACGCGTGCCATGTTTAGTCACAATGCGACAACCAATGGCAGGCACGACCTTTCGTTTAGGTGGAGCCCTCTGGGTCGAGTGTGGGCTCCTCCTTAGCTCACCCAACCTTCCTCCCTGCACCACTAAGGCCGTCAGGATGACTGGCTCACATCCTGTTAGGAAGAATTACCACAATCACTAATGGGTAGTTATGGACAGCGTTCCAGTTTAAAGGCTTCCATGGGCTGTGAAAACTAGAGAGTAAATAATCGTTTATTAGCCAGTCACTTAGAGGATGCCACATGGAATGACGTTCCAGCGCTTCGAAACGCACAGAAGCCATATATCATAATGGACCATAAAAGTTACGTGCAAACAGGCTGTAAAACTGAACAACTGTTTACCTCGGTGAAGGTTTTATTTACATGCCCTCTGGCAGACACTTAAATGTACTTCATATGGGGCTGCCGATCACAGCTTCAAGCAGAGCCTGCATTAAGTGGAGATGCATTGGGTAGACACCGATTGCAATGTGATTTCAGGGGCCTGGGGACGGCCTCTCAGGCTCCCTCCAAAACGCATTTTGCCTGCTTGATGCTTAAAATTTCTTGAAATCAAAGCCCTATTTCTATAATTACAGAAAATTCAATTTGACAAGTTCAACATTGGATTCAACATAAAGTATCATGGAATGCACAAATAGCCAACATTTATAGTGCTATGTTCTTTACCGAGCACTTCCACACGTGGAATCTTCTTTGTCCTCCAACACTCCAGTAAGATGAATCATTTCCTCCGATTATGAGGAAGGACCCATGACTTGGAGAAGTTCAGTGACTTGTCCAAGGGCACATGTGGGTCATGGCAGAGCCTGGACTGGAATCTGGTGCTTCTGAGGATGCCTCCTTAGTGTACTTTCAACGAGAGCAGGCTCTTTCATTAAACACCCTATAGAGGAAGTTCTTGACCTAAATTCATACCATCCTGAGAGCCAGTTTTGAAAGGTGGGGATGTGGATGAGAGAGTTGGGTCAGCAGTCTTCCTGGGCCCTGCTCAGCTGGGGTAGGCCCAGAGATCTCCTTCTCTGCAGTGGCCCCTGCCTGCTTCAGGGACGTTCCTGCCCAAGCTGACTGGTGAGTGTGCACACACTTCCTTTAAGCTTTGCCGAGTTGATCCCATTCCACACTTGTGTTCCCTGCTGGGATTAGAGCCCTGTTCTGATCCCCAGTCTCCTTGGCTAAAGTTCTGGAAACTTGCTACTTCCTTGCTGGTTCTCTGTCCTAGGAGGCTACTCTGTGTCCCTTTTGCTTCTACCCTCAGCTGGTTTCTTTTCCTTTTTTAAAAATTTGTATTGGAGTATAGTTGATTGATAATGTGTTAGTTTCAGGTGTACAGCAAAGTGATTCAGTTATACATATACACATACCCACATTTTTTAAGATTATTTTCCCATATAGGTCATTACAGAGTATTGAGCAGAGTTCCCTATGCTAAACGGTAGGTCACTATTAGTTATCTATTTTATATATAGTAGCATGTATATGTCAACCCCAATCTCCCAATTATCCCTCCCCTCTTTCCCCACTGGTAACCATAAGTTTGTTTTCTACATCTGTAACTCTACTTCTGTTTTGTAAATAAGTTCATTTGTACCATTTTTTTAGATTCTACATTTAAGCGATATCATATGGTATTTGTCTTTCTCTGTCTGACTTACTTCACTCAGTATGACAATCTCTAGGTCCATCCACGTTGCTGCAAATGGCATTATTTCATTCATTTTATGGCTGAGTAATATTCCACTGTATGTATATGTACCACATCTTCTTTATCCATTCCTCTGTTGATGGACATTTAGGTTGCTTCCATGTCCTGGCTATTGTAAATAGTGCTGCAGTGAACACTGGGGTGCGTGTATCTTTTTGATTTACGGTTTTCTCTGGACATATACCCAGGAGTGGGATTGCTGGATCATATGGTTCAGCTGGGGTTTTGTTCCTCTGCACAGACCTGCCAGAATTGCATGCTGATTGTTGGGGTTTTTTTCTCTATTGCTGGAACTGCCAGTTGTTCATTATTCCTACATTCATTGAAGACATTTTTATAGAGCACCTACAACAGACAGGAAGACACAGTCCAGAGTCAATTCCCCTCGGCTCTCAAGGTAACCCTAATGAAACATGAGTTTGCCGCATACCTTTAGAGACTATGTAAGTGCTACTGTTGACTAGCTCACCAGATGCCTTAAAGCTGGGTTTTTTTTTTTTTTTTTTTCTAAATCTCTGAACGTCCACTGTCAACCACAAGAACTGATGGCTTAATATGGGCACTGAGGAGGCTGGAGGTGAGGCTGGGTCATGGTTGGGGTCAGAACATGGGAAATGGGTTCTAGGAGAGCTTTAAGACAGCATGGGGATTTCTTAATATCAATAAGGCCTGGCTGGCCCTGGCTCCAGGTGAGTCTGGGAGCCAGTGGCTCTGCTGAGTGACAGCCAATGAGCCACACCGGGGTAATTTATAGAAAAGGGTGACAAGGAATGACCTTCAGCATCTTTGTTTAATAACATTACCTTCACAAGCTGCAATCCTTTAGTTTCACAGATACCAGTGGCAAGACTTGAATGCATTTTACCTGAATTTCTGCTTTATTTATTTCCCTGCTAACTTCATTTCTAAAATCACCTTTGCTGAATGACAACTCAATCAATTCAATAACATGCAATTTTACACAGTAGAAACCTATTCCCAGATCCCCCTTCATACTTATAATTGTAGGCTACTTCCTTGAATAGCTTGTGTGTTTCAAAGCCAAGTTATTTTCATCTCCAGACCCCCGAGGTGGAATGACACTGTGAGATGGACACAGTCCTGACCCGAGGCTGAAGATGCTCTCCTCTTCCCATTCTTTATTCACATGCATCTCTCGTTCATCACAGCCTGAGCTGCCAGCTCATGTTCAATTTCCCGTCAGATCAGTTGTGTTAAGGAATCATCGGCTTGATTGGCTTCATTTTAGAAGCTTTCTGAGATGCTGGGATTTTTTACTTTGTTTCACATGCTTTTGGAATCTTGCCAAAGTAAATGAAGGTAAAATGAACATGTATATTTTGGCTTTATTTTCCAGGACCAGGTAAAGTGATGGACAGGATTGTATTACTGGAGGAATGAAGGAGGAGGTGGGCTGCACACATATTCTGTTGATCCACAGAATCTGTGGGTAATGAACTGGGAAAAAAAATCTGCTGATTGAAAATGTGAATCATTAATAGCTTTGAAATATACAGCTTCTTTTAGATTTCAATCTTCTGTGATTTGCTTAGAGTCCGTGCTGCAGTGGTCTGAGCCACAGGTCGAATTGTCAGTCACAATGAGCAGGGTTTGCTCATGGCCTCTGTTGTTTCAGAGATTATATTAAACGCTTAGAAAAGCTGCAGTAACTCTTCCAGGGCTCTGGAGTAGTCATCATGGTATAATACTCCCTGGACTTTCATTGATTTAGAATTTGCATTTTCCATTATTTGCAAATGACCCTCCAGGTTCTAAATATATTATAATTTGTATTCTTATTGAAACATGAATTAAAATTGCACTACTGGATGGGATGCTGGGGCATAGCCGTGGATTACATTGCTGGTCTAACACTCTGCCCTCTGCCACTCAAAGAAAAAATGTTTTTCACTCATTGTATATACATATTATGAGGAAAATGATGTGATATAGTGGTTCTTTGTGAATTGGGGGGATTCATAAAGATATTGTAAAGAATTACTCATGAGTGTCAGGCTGTACTGTCGGTATATCTTATTGTCTTATTGTAATGAAACCGAGTATAGCAATGCTTTTCTCATCTGTGGATGACTTATCTGGACATTAAAAAATAATTTATTTTGTAATCAATAAGTAAAGAAAAAGCGCTGCTGAGAAGACAATATAGATGTTCCCACATCTATCCACACTGAAACTCATACTCTTAGCTCAAAGGTGATCTCCTCAAGCCCTCATCCAGAACTAACCTCTGCCCTTTTTGATTTAGATTCGACCTCAGGTGCAAAGAGTTGAAGTCATCATCCTAAGATGCTCATGGCATCTACCTGCTCATTGTGGCTCACAATGAGCCACAATGAGTTTATTTTAGTATTTTCTGCCTTCATGCCCATCTCTATGCCTGTTATCTCCTTCATATCTAGTAAACATGCAACATGCATACTCATGTGTTTAGGATATGTTACTGAAATGTATGACATTTAAATTTATATGATGGTATTTCAGTATATGTCTTTTCTTTTCTTTTTTACTGTTTCCACTCAGCATAATTTTTCAGGATTTATCCATGCTGGTGAGTGTGCATGTGGTTAATTCTTCCACTGCATTTTCTTCCAGAGCATATGTCCACCATGGTTTGCTTATAGTCCCAGTTACAGATGCCACTGTTGGCTCAGTGCATTGCTGCCACATACAATGCTATGAAGTCCATCTTTTTCTGTGCCCCTTTATGGTCCTGGGTGAGTGTTCCTGGGGTGATAGCCCTAGAGTCAGATTATAGGTTATAGGGTAATTGTACGTTTCATCTCACATATTACTGCCAACTTACTCCCCAGATGACTGTTCCATTTTCCTTTTCTGTAGGAGTGAACTAGACTTCCTATATCCCCACATTCTCATCCATGTAAATTAGCATATTTCTGGGTATTAATGGTGTAGAACATCTCTTCATATATTTATTAGTCATTTGGATTTCCCCTTCTGGGAATTGTCTAGTCATGCCCTTGTCCATTTTACTATTGGGTTTCTTGTCTTTCTCATTAATTTGTTGGAATTCCATGTATATTTTAGACATTAATTTTTGTCAGTTTTAGTTGATGCAATTTTCTTCTGATACCTTTTGTTGAAGAGAAATTATTTTTTATATGACAAATATTTTATTTTGGAAGAATTTGAGATTACAGAAAAGTTGTAAAGATACTACAGACTGTTTCCATATCACCTTCTCCCCAATGTTAACATCTTACATAATTTGGCACACGTGTCAAAACCAAAAAATTAACATTGGCTTAATAATATTACCTAAATCACAGGTTTATTCAGATTTCACCATTTTTTTCCACTGATGTCCTTTTACTGTTCCCGGATCCTGCATTGCATTTAGTTGCCATGTCCTTAGTCTCTTTTGATCCATGCTAGTTTCTTAGTCTTTCCTTGTTTTTCATGACCTTCTCAGTATTGAGAAGTATTTTGTAGAATGTCTCTCAAATTGGGTTTGACTGCTGTATTCTTATGATTAGACTGTGCTTTATACATTTTTTGTAAGAAGACCACAGAGGTAAAATATGTTTCCTATCATATCAAGTCAAGGGATACATAATATCAACATGACTTATCACTGGTGATGTTAACTTAATCTTAAATACTTGGTTAAGGTGATATCAGGCACTTTTCTCCACTGTCAAGTTAAATTATTTTCCTCTCCATCCTCTATTCTTGGAAGTGAGTCACTAGGTTCAGCCCACAGGGGAGAGGAATCAAACTTTACCTTCTGGACAAGGGAGTATCTACATATACTATTTAGAATTCTATAAGGAAGAATAAATCCTTAATTTTAATGTTATCAAAATTGCCAAATTTTCACCATATGGCTTGTGCTTTTGAGGTCTTGTCTCCTATCCCAAAGGCCACAAAGATATTCTTTTATACTTTCTTCACACACACACATACACACACACACACACACATATACACATACACACATACACCAATATAATATTCATCTTTAATCTTTAGGTTTTTAATCCATCCAGATTTTACCTTTATATAAGGTGTGAAGTAGGGTCTAAATTAAAATTTTATCCTTATTTTTTTTTTAAACTTCCTTTCTTGAACTGATCCTTCCCCCACTGATTTATTATGTCAGCTGGCCATATATCCAATTTCCAACTGGGAACTCTTTCTGGGCTCTATTTTGTTCCATTGGTCTATTAGTCTGTTATTGTGCCAGTACATAATAGAGTTATACCATGGCATTATAGTATGCATTCATATCTGGTAGGGTAAATGTTGTGGGTTGAATAGTGGCCTCCACAAAGATTTGTCCACATCCAAATCCCTAGAACCTGTGAATGTCACTTTATTTGGAAAAAAAGTCATTACATATGTCATTAAATTAAGGTATTTGAAATGAAATTAGCCTGATTACCTGGCTAGGTCCTAAATCTCATGGCAAGAAACAGAAGAAGGAAAGACACAGACATACAGAAAAGAATGTTGATGTGAAGGCAAAGACAGATTGCACTGATACAGCTATAGGTCAAGAAAGCCAAGGACTGCCAGCAACCAACAGAAGCTAGAAGAGGCAAGGAACATATTCTACCTTAGAGTTCCCAGAGAGAATGTGGCTCTGACAACACATTGATTTTGGATTTCCAGCTTCCAAAACTGACAGAGAATATATTTCTGTTGTTTTAAGCCATCCAGTTTGTGCTATTTTGTTACTGCAGTCCTAGGAAACTAATGCAGTAACTGCTTCTGTTCCTTATTTTTTTAAATTGTCTTTTATTCATGGACATTTATTCTTCCATCCTCATTTTAGACAGTTTGATGAGATGTTAAAAAATCCTACTGAAATTTTTTTTGGTAATATCATTAAATTTATAAATTAATTTGGGGGGAGAATTTACATCCTTACAGTGTTAAATAATCTCATCCATGAGCATTGGGTTTTTCTCCATTAATCAGAGCTTATATGATTTAGTGGGCTTTAAGATTTTCTCCATAAAATTCTTGTGTATTCTTTGTTATTTTCAAACCATGACAGTTTTGCGCTTCCCTTGCAATCTTCATGTCTTATTGCATTGGCCAAGACATTGAGGGCTATATAAAGCAGTTGCAGTAATAGTGAGCATCTTTGTCTTATTCTGGTGTAAAAGGGGATGCATTTAAAATGCACTGACTACATGTGAGGTTTCCTGGGGGTCTTTTATTTTATTTATTTATTTATTTATTTATTTACTTTTGGCTGTGTTGGGTCTTTGTTGCTGCGTGCGTGCTTTCTCTAGTTGCAGTGAGTGGGGGTTACTCTTCGTTGCAGTACGCGGGTGTCTCATTGCGGTGGCTTCTCTTGTTGCAGAGCATGGGCTCTAGGCCTGCGGGCTTGGGCTTCAGTAGTTGTGATGCGTGGGCTCAGTAGTTGTGGCTCACAGGCTGTAGAGTGCAGGCTCAGTAGGTGTGGCGCCTGGGCTTAGTTGCTCCGCGGCATGTGGGGTCTTCCTGGACCAGGGCTCGAACCCACGTCCCCTTCATTGGCAGACGGACTCCCAACCACTGCACCACCAGAGAAGCCCCTCCCGTGGGTCTTTTAGTAGATCTTCTTCCTCCTTTATCTACTTAAGAAATTTTTTTTTCTATTCCTGATTCAAGGGGATGGGAAAATAGACTGCACATCTTGATAGGAGTAGAGGCAAAGTTACATTGCAAAGGCCATGGACATAGTAATGAGTGGAAAATTGTCACCATTTTTGTCCAGTATGACTATTGTGATGATCTATCCACTACACTTCCACTGGATAAGTTATAAGCTGTATTTAGCATAGTAAATTTCTGGTTGGAAGACAGGTGGGGAGTCAGGGGCTACTTAGTCATGAGAAAAATATCCATGACTTAGAGATGGGTGTGGTGAAATGAAACTTTTAATTTTTTTAAATTGCAACAGGGGCAACATGGGGCAGACTACTGAAAAATACAGTAATGCTTTTTGTTGTTGTTGTTGTTGTTGTTGCTGTCTGCGGGATTCTCACTGTTGTGGCCTCTCCTGTTGAGGAGCACAGGCTCCAGACGTGCAGGCTCAGCGGCCATGGCTTATGGGCCCAGCCGCTCCGCGGTATGTGGGATCTTCCCGGACTGGGGCACGAACCCGTGTCCCCTGCATCGGCAGGCAGACTCTCAACCACTGTGCCACAAGGGAAGCCCTACAGTAATGCTTTGTGAAGATTTTTTTCAAAGAGTAAATTCCCAATAGGTACAACCATCAACTTGAGCACCAATTCATCAGCAAATATTTACTAAGTCATTACCATAGGCCAAGCACTGTCATAGTGGCTGGAGGAGTACAAAGAATAAGACAGTTTGCCCTCAAAACACTTTCAGTTTATTAGGAAGATATAGCAGTCCCCCAAAGAGGGCCAATAATACAAGGTAAAATGTAAGAGACATCAAAAGAGAGGTCCAAAGAGATGGCAATAAAGCATTCAGCTCTTTAAAGAGATTAAAAAAACAGAAATATATCTTCAATAATATAATAAAAACCAGTGGAGAGGGAGATTCACTTTTCATAACTAGGCCACCAGAGTATTTAAATTCCAAAAGCAAGGGATGTTTATATTAAGATTTCTTCACAAATGACACCCTACTACGTGAATTTTCTAGAGGTTTGAAAGAATTATTGTGACTTTGAAAATAGCTTCCCACAATCTGACTCTGTGGATTAAATGGAAGAGACATGAACAGGTTTCCACATCTGTATTGGAGTCTCTCCACTTACAAATCACTAATAACAAAACTAGCTCAAAGCATGTGTTGACAGGAGAATTAGCTAGTAGAAACCATTGCAAAGCACTGTGGAAATCGTAAGTGCTGTGGAACTAGGTCAGTATGGACGTTGGCTTGCCTCCAGTTGCTCCTGAAAGAGAGAAGGAGTTCGATGACAGTTGAGTGACCATTTAACTGGCTATTCCGGTGACTGGCAGGATGCCTGGTGATACACGGAAGAAGAAAATTTACAGAAGACAAAAGTAGGAGCAGCAAAAGAGATCAGGGACCATGCTTCTCATCTGGGGCACTGCAGGCATTTTGAACAGGACAAGTCTTTGTTGTACAGGACTTCTGGTGTGTTGAGGATATTTGGCATCTCCTCTGGTTGAACATCACAGAGACAGAGAGCTAGGAACCCTTAGGAAATGATATTGCCAGGGGGTTTAGAGGGAGCAGAGGTTGAAGATTGAACTAATGAAGAAATGGAAAGATTTAATAAGAATGGCAGCAGTATTTTAGTATTTGAGTGGATTTCAGTCAAGTTAATCCATTTTGCACAGGGCTTCCAGACTATTCTTTCTTTTTCTTTTTCTTTTTTTTGGGCCGTGCCATGCGGCTTGTGGGAATCTCAAATCCCTGACCAGGGATTGAACCCAGGGCCATGGCAGTGAAAGCCCGAAATCGTAACCACTAGGCCACCAGGGAACTCCCCCAGACTATTCTTAAAAATTTGCTTTCACTCTGTACGACAGACTCTAGGTCCACCCACCTCACTACAAATAACTCAATTTCATTTCTTTTTATGGCTGAGTAACATTCCATTGTATATATGTGCCACATCTTCTTTATCCATTCATGTGAGTCAGAAAGAGAAAAACAAATACCATATGCTAACACATATATATGGAATCTAAAAAAAAAAAAAAAGGTTCTGATGAACCTAGGGTTAAAACAGGAATAAAGACACAGATGTAGAGAATGGACTTGAGGACAGAGGGAGGGGGAAGGGTAAGCTGGGACAAAGTGAGACAGTGGCATGGACATATATACACTACCAAATGTAAAATAGATAGCTAGTGGGAAGCAGCTGCATAGCACAGGGAGATCAGCTCGGTGCTTTGTGACCACCTAGAGGTGTGGGATAAGGAGGCTGGAAGGGAGACACAAGAGGGAGGGGATATGAGGATATACGTATGCATATAGCTGATTCACTTTGTTATACAGCCGAAACTAACACAACACTGCAAAGCAGTTATACTCCAATAAAGATGTTAAAAAAAAAAGTGCTTTCCTTGCATCATGGCTCTGCTCTGAAGCCTTCAATGACTCCCTATGGCTTATAAATGTAGACCACATTCCCAGGCTTGACATTTGCCTTCCCTTCAAAACTCAGTTCCAACCCCCATCTTCCATTTTCTTACGTGGACTTTTCCAGTTCTAGTTAATAGAGCCTAACAAAAGAAACTTGAATGATCCAGAATGATCAAGATGGGAAATGAATTAATGTTGAAGTCTTCTGTGCCTGAAGATTTTAATGAAGGGTTTCCAGTGGGGTTGACACCAAGGCTTATTCTTGTTGCTCTGATGTTGGTATTTGTTAACAATAGCATCCTCAGGTTGCATCCTCAGGACTTATCTTTCCCTTTGCAGCTTCCTAACTTAAAATCACCTCTCCGGTGTTGTTCTGATCACAGTCCTTCTATCAGAACCACAGACATTTGTCCTGTACCTGCGTCTTTACTTCTCTATGTTTCCCTGCCTCTTCCATCTGGTCTTCTTTGTACCGCCTGTCATTTCCAGGGGACTGAACCTCAGTAGTAGATGCTTGAATTAGATACAAGATCTATTGCTACCTGAAAAAATTGTCCATTTGAGGCTTCAGGATCAGAAATGAAGTGTTTTCTTTGTAATCTTGCTGGTATGATTAAACTTCTCTTTAGCATTAAGATATCTGTAATATTGCACAGAAAAAGTATTGTATGAATCCAAATACTCTTAGGATTTCTAACTCATAAATTGAAACTTGACATTTCATTTATGATAGAAATCTGGGACTCATTCATCTCTGTCTCCTCTCCCTTCTCTTCCTAACCAGTCCCATATCCTGATGACCTAACCTCCTAAATAGTTTGGAAATGAAATCGAAACTCCTTTCAATCCTACTGACAGGTCCTTAGTTCAGATCCTTACCATCTCTCACTTGGCTTATTACAAATAATCACTAAATGGTCTCTGCTTCTAGACACCTCCTTCCCCCTACCCACCCCCACCCCACCCTGGGGAAAACCCTCTCACTTCTACCCAAATTCAACTTTTACCATGTTACTGCCCTGCTAGAACCTTTCAATATTTCCTCTTTTGTCCCAGGATAGTATTTAAAAGACTTTAGTCCTTTCATGGTCTAGTACCTGCTCACCTTCCCTGTCTCATTTCCTACCCCTCCTCCTTACCCTGTGCCCTCTAGTGGTGCCAAATGACCATAGTTACAAAAATCATACTGCATTTTTTCATGCCTATATGCTTTTTTTTTAAAAAAACAATGCTGTTCTTTTGTTAATGACTACTCATCCTTCATGATGCATCTTTGGGGACTTCCCTGGCGGTCCAGTGGTTAAGACTCTGCGCTTCCACTTCGGGGGGCGTGGGTTCAATCCCTGGTTGGGGAACTAAGATCTCGCATGCTGCACGGTGTGGCAAAAAAACAAAAGGCCTCTCTGGAGTCACCCTCTCCTGGCAGCCTTTCCTGATCTACCTGTCTGTGCTGCATGCCTCGTCTGTGTTCTCTGTAAGCTGCCTGTGCAGTTCTCTCTCTTAGCACATATCACACTGCATTGAAGTGATCTGTCCAGATGCCTGTCTTCCTCTCTTGACTGGAGCTTGGAACCTAAAGTCTGTCTCTGATTCATCCCTACATCTGCAGCCCCCAGCACAGTGTGGCATAAAATTGATGTTCAGTAAATGTTTTCTGAAAGGTTGAATTCAAATTTGTAAACTTTCTGAGTAAGGCCGAAGAAAAGTGTGAAGTTGAGAAACATCTGGGAAGTTGAGGTGATACTGACCATTCAGACATTTTAGGCCAAAAGACACCAATTTTTGTGATCTCTCAGCAAAGGATTAGACCAGATGATTCCATTTGACCTCTGACCTCTCCCCTGCTAACCTGGTAGAATTAAAGGCAGGCCGCTGAGTGAAACAGATCTAGGATACCGCCGAGGGCTGACTTAGCTTTGTCAGAAGAGGGTGGAGAGCAGTGCTTGTTATTGAAGGCTCCAGGGAGTCAGTATTCTCTTGCCTTGGGGGTAGGTACTGCTGAGGGCTCTGTGTGTGTGTGTGTGTGTGTGTGTGTGTGTGTGTGTGTGTGTGTGTGTGTGTGTACCACACGTGGGCACATGGTGGTCATGACAACAAGCAGGATGTTTTTAAGAAGCCCCAGGGCGAACAGGGAGCCTTCTCAATCAGCCTGACTGTGAGGCACTTGAGACCTTGATGACGGAGGACTTTATTATTTCTAACAGCTAATATTTTATCGATCACCCACTGTGTGCCAGGCAATATTTGAAGTGCTTTATGTGCATTAACTCATTTAATCTTCACAACAAGCCCAGGAAGCAGGTGCTCTCATTGTCTTCATTTTAGAGACGGGGAAACCAAGGCTCACAGAATTGAAGTGATATGTTCGAGATCAATCAGCTAAGAAATATCAAGGGCAGGAGCAATCCCAGGCAGCATGACTCAGGAGCCCAGGTCCAGGCTAACCTGCCTCAACTATTTTATCCTGCCCTTCATGTGCTGTCGTGGGCCAGAGCCAGTACTGCTCACTTCTGGGAGACCAGGTCTGCAGATGGTTGCTAGGAATGACAAGGGGGTATTGATCTTTGAGGAGATGCAGGGAGCCCCACCTTGTGGGCTTTTGGGGACCAGGGCAGCTGAGCTTCAGCCTGTGGGGAAGTCTCAACGGGAGCATATGCAGAGCTGTGATCTGTGGAGGAAGAGCTGTAATCACTGGCCAAATGATAGCCTCCCACTGCACCCTCTCGTCCTGGTCAGAAGTCTGCAGGGGGCTGGTAGAGTGAACCCACCCTGTGAGCACCCTTGCAGTGGAACCTGCTAGGGCTGGAGATGGTAGTGGAGTAATTCATCCATAATTGGGGGGCTAAGTGCCAAGATCTGGGCTGGGAATCTACATACCTTGACCCTAATTCTCAAACTGACCCTGCAAGGTGGATAAAACAGTCTCAGGAAGGTTAAATGATGTACCCAAGTTGCAGCATTAGTCTCTGAGCTGAGATTTGAATCCAGTTCTACTTGATTCCAAAGCCCATCTTTTTGACCCATATTCATTGCCTTTCTTATATAATGCCTGCATTCTTTTCTTTCATTCTCTTTTTCTATTCTTTTCTTTTCCTCTTCCTTTCTTTCTTTCTTCCTTCCTTTTTTTTCTCTCTTTCTTTCCTTCATTCCTTCTTTCTTTCTCTCCCCACCCCCAACTCTCTTACATTCCAGAACTTCCTCCTGGATCATGGAAGGAGAGTTGTGGCCTGTCTATGCAGCTGGAATATTTTCCCTGGATCTGGGGCAGTATCAGAACTGGGAGTCTCATGACATGCCCCATAAAAAGCACTGTCAAATTCTTTTTTAATCCCTAGGTGTCTACAGTCAGAATTCACCTCAGTTTTTGTCTTTGTCCTTTTTTGACTTTTTCACATGCCTGGGAAGTCAGTGTATGAGCAAAAGCTGAGTGTGCAGAGCCCAGCACACCCTGTGAGGCTAGATTCATGGGGCAGCAGTGGGATGCACAGCCAGCTGGCTGGGGGCTGTTAGGCTCGACTGCATGGAATACTGAAGGCAAAGGGCACTCATAGCGTATTGTTGAGTTGGAGAGTGATAAAATCAACATTTTATGTGGATTATTCTGGAGTCAGGTGCATGGTGTGTTGGGTGGGGGAGAGACTGAGAGATAGCAGGTCCTGTAGGAATGGAGACGGTGGGATATGGGGCTGAAATTAGACAATGGAGTGGGAATGGGAAGTCAGGGACAGAGGTGGGAGGCATTACGATGCTGCAAAGAAGGAGTAACAGCACTTGCTGGATTGTGGGGAGTGGTAGTGCCATGAGATGAGAATGAACTGGGGAAATCAGAAATGGGAGCTCATTGGGGAGAAAAAGATAAATTTTAAACAGTTTTAGCATTTTGGAGCTTTAAGAGTATTTTGAAAAGGCTCTGGTTGGAAATGCTTCCATTGCAGAGACCATCCTTGCCTTTCAGAGCCATTGTCATTTGGGAAATACAAATCTTTTACCCATCTCTTCAGGACTCCTGAAGACAGAGGTGAGATTTCTGCTTCTAGTGATCATGGCTGGATGAAGCCAGCCTCAGGATAATAAACCAGGTAATTATCTCCATCCTTCCTCTGACAGTAATGGTGTTGAGGCAGGCAAAAATTCATCAGAGGCGGCCTTGCAAGCCCCAGGGCCTGATTGTCAGAATCCGCCTCTGCAGCGTTACACCAGGGTGGTGTAATGATGGCCGAGGGCCACATTATGCCTCCAGAGTAAAGAACTGTGGAGATGAAAAGGACAAAGGCACCTACCATCCTAGCATGGAACCAAGTCTGAGAGGATGGTCTGGGTCAGTAATTAGAAACACAGCACAATAAATATTGAAAGAAACTTCTGTAAACATTCTAGAGGACAATAAAATTAGAAATAACAAGCAGATGGGCTTTTATTCAAGGCAAATCATGCCAGATGGACGCAGTACCTTTTTTTTTTTAATGGATAAAAGTACAAAGTTGGTGGATGAAGGGAAAATGGCATGTTTGATGTCATTTGTTTGAAGATGGTTAAAGCGTTTGAGTCTTCCAAGAAGTCTGATTTGCAGAATTGGTTCAGAATGCCTGGAATAGAAGCACATACCTAACAAAAAAGTTGGATAAATGCTGCTAATTGGGCAATAGAAAGTACTGGAACACTGGGCTGGCAGGACTGCCTCAGGAGGGGTCTTCCAAGGGACCATTGAACTTTGGAGACTGAAGCGACCTTAAAGATTCTCAGTTCCAACCCTCTCATTTAAGGTTAAGGAAACTCAATCAAAAGGAGACCATGACTTCACAAAACCAGGGCTAGAACAAGGGTTACTTGACAATTAGTTCTGCAGTGTGAGTGCCAGGTCTCCTCTCTACCCAGCATCTCTCTTAGCTAGGAAAGGCAATAAATGTGTTCAAATACAAATTCTGAAAGGATTCTAAATACAGAGATGAAATAATGGGACCATGAGCAAACAAAGCCTGAGATATAGATCATGTCCCCTGAAGAGGGTGGGGCCTCAGATAAAGTGGAGATGGTGGTTGAGAGAAAACTGGGAAGCGTCATGCCAGGCCATGCTCCCAAGGTCCCTGCATGGTGTTCAAGCCACTTTCAGTGATATTAACTCATCATTGCTATGAAGCAAATATTACCCATTTTGCAGGTGAGAAAATGACGGAACTCTAGGAGGTTTGGTGACTTTTCCAACTAAGGTCCAACAGCAAGCATGGAATCAAGCAAGGATGAAAGCTCATGTCCTCTGATTCTGGTCAGGCTCTTTCTCACCCACATTTTGCCTTTGGTAAAATTCTGATGGAGGCCCAGACCTGCCTGCCCTATTATCTCTCCAGAAAACTCCCTTCTTCCTCTTCTGGGCCCTTTCTCAGCTCATCTTCCTGCCCTTATACAGCTCCCCAGATGCCTGGCCTTCCTGACTTCACTGCATTCTCCCCATTCTTCATCAAAACATATCAGTCTCCTTTCCCATTTCTGCTGAGCTTTGCGCTAAGCCTTCTGTCACCCTAAAAACTAATTTCCCCCATTGCCTTTACAGGTGGTGGTTTCACCCCACCCCCCCAGCATGCTTCCTCATTTAAAAACCAAAACACATCAATGACACCTAGAATATTGTGACCTGTAGGGAAGGAGCACCATCGACCCAATGCCTAAGAATAAGTAGACACTCTGTATTTATGAAGAGGATCGTGGGCTGGGAACTTTCCTCAAGACCCCTCTCAATAGTTCTTCCTTTCTTATGAAGAGTAATTTATTCCCCCCAAACCCATATCTGAGCACCCCGGCTCTAACCATTCAACAGAGGACCCTGTGGTTATCAGGATCAGTCTTTTGAGTGGGTGGCAGGTTGAATAGGGAGGGAATGTTAATAAGTAATTTTGTTCCTTTCACACATAATGTTTTCCCTGTCAGAGTGTGGAAGAGTTTTTGCAACAGGTAGTTTTTTTTTTTTTTTTTCCCAAGAAGAGTCATTGCGATAAAGGGGGAAAAAAAAAGGAAGCCTAGTGGCTTCCCTGGTGGCGCAGTGGTTGAAAATCTGCCTGCCAATGCAGGGGACACAGCTTCGAGCCCTTGTCTGGGAAGATCCCACATGCCGCGGAGAAACTAAGCCCGTGCACCACAACTACTGAGCCTGCGCATCTGGAGCCTGTGCTCCGCAACAAGAGAGGCCACGATAGTGAGAAGCCCACGCACCGCAATGAAGGGTGGCCCCCGCGTGCCACAACTAGAGAAAGCCCTCGCACAGAAACGAAGACCCCACACAGCCAAAAATAAATAAATTAATTAATTTTTAGAAAAATGGAAGCCTATCTGCATTTCCTTCTACTGCTAAAAAATAGCTCCTTGGCCTTCATTGGTCCAGACTTTCAGCTCTGGGTGACCCATGGAGCAACACGGTTAAATACAATTCTTGAACTTATTTTTTATCTTTTTGGTAAAAATGCTCAATGCATGCTTACTAGGAAGCACCCTATTTACCATCTGCTGTGAATTGAATATTTTTGTCTCCTCAATATCTATAGGTTGAAATCCTAACCCCCAAGGTGATGGTATTTGGAGGCGGGGCCTTAGGGGGGTGATTAGGTCATGAAGGTGGAGCCCTCATGAATGTGATTAATGCTCCTTTACAAGAGACCCCAGAGTGATCCCTCATCTCTCTGCCACATGGGGACATAGCCAAAAGACAGCCGTCTATGAACCAGAAAGTGGGCCCTCACCAGATACTGAATCTGTTGGCAACTTAATCTTGGACTGCCCAGCTTTCAGAACTGTGAGAAATAAATTTCTGTTGTTTACAAGCTGCCCAGTCTATGGTATTTTGTTATGGCAGCCTGAACGGACTTAAGCACCATCTGATGACTATAGTATTACTTTTTCGTTTACTTATCTTGCATGTGGGGTGGCACAGCAGTAAAGAAATGTGCTTTCCCCCCCTCTTCATGGAATGTGAGCTATTGGAAAGAGCTGGGTATTACCAGGCCTGTATTTTTTTCCCGCTTCTGCCACAAGGGAGCCTTGGGCATGTGTCTTAACCTGTCTGTGCTGCAGCCAGTCCTGGGTCTGTTGAATTCAGAACACTGTGACCTCCCTGAAGGTCGGAAATATAGCTTGTGTATTTTTATAGTGCTTGACATAACATGGACAAATTTAGTAAACATTTGGGAATCATACCTTTAAATGTTGCTGAAACACATTGTCACACACATCCATCACTAGCAAATATCACTCAATACAGTGCCAAATACATGCCTTTCATTACTTAATCTAATCATCACAATTCTGCAACATAGCTATTATCACTATTTTGCAGATAAGAAACCTGAAGCATAGAGAGATTAAGTGATTAACCTCTTTGCTAGTTGGTAGCAAAGTCAGGATTTGAACTCAGGTCCATCTACCTTTGTTCTACTAATCTGTATTCAGGACCTATGCTCCACATTTAATAACAATACAATTGCAAAGGGCTTTTGAGGTTTTAAATGTAACAGTCAAGATGCTTCTTTGCTCTAAGACACAGTAAGAAGAAGCCACAGATTTTGAAAAGGAAGATCCAATGGGCACTAATTGGCAAGGGGAAAAAATCTTGTCCTTGAATGTTTTTCTCCAGAACTATCCCTCTGGGGCTCCTCTCTCCCCAGTACTCGACTTGATTTACCTTGGCTGGTGGGCTGTTTGCCTCACTCCTGGGTTCAGGTGCTCCCTTTCTTCCACTCAGCTAGAGACTTCAGTGAAATTATTGAGCCCTTTTACCTGCCACACATTGTATTGGCCCTGAGTATACCCTGTGAACAAGATGTGGCTTTTCTGTTTCTTCTAGGAGCTTACAGTGTAGCTGGGGTGATGGAGAAGTAAACAGGCAGTTTCTATGAGGAGGTAATTATAGGGAGCTGCACAAGTACACGGGGTCACATAACTTAGCCTTGGGAGCTGGGGAACGCAGGCTGCAGGAAGTGGCCTCTGTGTAAGGACCACAGGATGAGTAGTAGGCTAGCCTGGGGTAGGGCAGAGGTAACAACCTAAATAAAGCCCCGGAGGCTACAGAGAGCATTTTACATGTAGAGACTAAATTTTGCATTATTTTCTTTTGATCCATAGCTGCAATATTTTAGGAAAAAATTCATCCCCCTCCCTCCACCATACCCCAGTTTCATTCAGTAAGCCCACTGTACTTACTCTCTGGCTCGAAAATCAGACGAGCCATCTCCTCCCCCAACCCCCCTGTGGTGGTGTTTGCTGGGCTCCAGGCCTCTCAGGACTCCTGTATGAGGTCATTTTAGTAACTGAAGGGCTCTATGCCACACCTGCTTCATATAAAAGTCAGCCTCAAAACAAGTAGTAGTATATTTTAGAGCTGTCAGTGTCTTTATCTGGCATATTTTTTTACTCAGTGACAAGTATGTGCTTAGAAGTAGTCTATAATACTCGGTTTACATGGTTTTTTCGGTGTATAAGATGCATAAGGAACATCCCAAGTGGCTTTTACTCAGTTATCATGTTTCCTCTTAGTCTTCCCATGGCTAATAGTAAGCAAATCCCGTATAATTTTTTCTCTTAAATCTTTCATTGCAATCCCTAGTTGGAAGTTTGTCTTTCCTTCTTTTTTTCAGTACTTCTTTGATAGGTTTGATTAATGTCTTTAGAAAAAGAAAAGATTCGTTTTTCTTACCCCATAATTAGTATTACTGCAGAGGGAGCCAGAAGCCGGAGCCAGTGGAAGAAAGCCTGGGATGGTGGCTTCATCCTGTGTGTGACCCTCACCACCACCAGGACCCGGCAACAATGCGGCAGCCTCGCTTGTCCTCTTACTATCTTTGCAGCTAAAGATAGAAATCCTTCTACTTTCTCATATGCTGGGAAAGGTCTCTCCAAACAGCCTGCCTGTTGTCCCCAAAGCAAATCTACTCACAATGTGAAATATTGCATGCACAGCTTTTTCTGGTTTCCTTTTTCTTTTTCCTCCCCCCCAAGGTTTTGCAAAGTAACTCTGAAACCAACTTCTGCAGTGGAATGAATCTGCCCAAGGGCTATTTTTTACCCTGAATAACAATAACTCCCCTAAGAGCAGAAGTTTCTTTTTGCAGAGCTATATTATTGTTATTTGGGACTGATGGACTGTCAGTCTTCTCTGCAGGAAACAGAAATGCTAATCAAGCCTTCAGCAATGATGGGACCGAGGACTCAAACTTCTCCACTTCACTCAGACCCACGTGGACAACGGCTTTGCTGAGTCTTGTCTTTGTAGGTCCTTCTGGAGACGTAGCCTGTAAGAAACTCTAGCAATCTAGCGAATGTTGTTCTAACCGAGCTCACTGTAGTACATTTTTCACCAAATTACATTAGCATATAAAACTTGGATTATTGATTTCTTCTTTGTTTGTTGTGGTTTCTGGGCAAAAGTCCAGTTTATAGAAACAAAGAGAACATACACACACTTGGATTGAGAGTTAGTTGTCTGTTTATTTGTTCTTTGTTTTAGAGACCGGGGACATGATCCAGAGAGGTGGTATGACTTTGTATTCTGATTTTCTCTACCTAACACCTTCATTAGGCTGCCTTCAAACCTTCCGTGGCACAAGCTTTACATTTTGAATCCAACCTGGAGAGGGAGGAACAGGCAGGGAGCCATTTGCCAGGGACAACAGAGTACCTGCCCTTTGCTAAGCACCTACTGGGTATCAAGCAATGATGGCCCCGTACTTACAATATCTCCTCCAGGAGATACTGTAATATCCCCATTTTGCAGATAAGGAAATTCAAGCTTAGTGAGGTTAAGTGACTTATTTCAGGTCACCTAGAAGCAAGTGCAAGATTAGTGGCTATTTACTTTAGAAAACAGTCTGGCAGTTCCTCAAAAGGTTAAACATAAAGTTACCATATGACTCAGCGATTCCATTCTTAAGTATGCACCTAAGAGAAGTGAAAATGTTATGTCCACACAAAAACTTGTATAACAATGTTCATAGCAGCATTATTCATAATAGCCAGAAAATAGAAACAACCCAAATAGCCATCGGCTAATGAATGGGTAAATAAAATGTGGTCCATCCGTATAATGGAATCTATTTGGCCGTAAAGAGAAATGAAGTATTGATACATGCTGAGCCTGGATGAACCTTGAAAACATTATGTTAAGTAAAATAAGTCAGTCACAAAGGAACACATATTGTGTAATTCTGTTTATACAAAATGTCCTGAATGTAGAGAAAATAGATTTGTGGTTGCCAGGGGCTGTGGGGAGAGAGCTTGGGGGAAATGGAGAGTGACTGATGATGGTCCCAGAGTTTCATTTTTGGGTGATGAAAAAATCCCCTGGAATTGATTCTGCTTGTTTCTAAATTCTAAACTGGCTTTAAAATTGATTGTGATGATGGTTGTACAACTCTGTGAATATACTAAAAACCATTGAATTGTACACTTTAAATGGGTGAATGGATGTGAATAACATCTAAATGAAGTTTAAAAAATTCGTGACTACTGCCCGCTGTGCTTATAGGGAGAGGCAATACCACTCAGATTGGGGAGTAACCCGAGATGTTTCTAATGACAGAGACCCAGGTACCAAATAACAAGCAGCAGCAGCATGTAGCTTTTAAAGTATTTACTAAATGCCTGGCACCGTGCTAAGCACCTTACATACGTTATCTAATTTCATCCTCAAATGAACCCCATGAGCTTTGTGTTGCTTTTATTCTCATTATGTAGGAGGAAATTGAGGCTTAGAGAGGCTTAGTAATTTTCTCAAGGTCACATATCTATTAAGTACTAAGGATGCCTCTACTGAATAAAGACCTTGGAAACAACTGTGTTGATTTGTCTAAGTCCCAGTATTGTATAGCAGTGGCCAAGAGAAAAGGATCAGCAGCTAGATGGCCTGGCTATGACTCAGCATCTGCTTCCTGGGTCCTGTGTACATGTGAGCAAGGTGCTTAAACTCTGTATTCCAGTTTTTCCTCTGTATAATGGGATAGTAAAAGTACTAAACACATAAGGTTGGAGGATAAATGATATAATATGTAGGAGGCATCTAGGACTGGGCCTGGCACATAGTAAGTGCTCAATACGGGTGAACTATTATTATATATAGTCTCCATTGGGGGATGGGAGGACGGGAATGAACAAGTAACAGCTTGTGGCTCAGCTCCAGGCTAGTGGGGAAGGCAGATGTGGACATAACTGAAGTTGGGGAGAGTGGTGAGAGCAGGCAGGAGGCACAGAGGCAGAGTGACTAATGAGGCACGAGGGCCACTCTCGCCTGTGGTCCTAGATGTTTCCTCTTCTTGGCTCTGGTATGAGTGTTAACAGCAGCACAATTTTCCTCCCTTTCCCTCAAGGTTCCAGGCACATGTAAGAGTTATGAAATCTGGTGGGGGAGTTTCATGATTGCGTTTTTCCTGACAGCTTGTTTAAAAAAAAGGGTAGAGCAGAGAGAGTAGAAAAGGTCTTTTATTGGGGCTTCCTGAATATTTACCATTAGGTAGATCCTTAGGCTAATATAATAGAACCTTGATCAGGAGAAGAAGAGTCACAAAAGGAGAGTGCGTGAGGTGTGTTCATCCTCGATGTGGGTGTTTCCTCATATTCCAATTACGTGAACCTTAGGAATATGTTGGAGGTTAGCTATTTATTGATGAGCATGAACTGTAAGATTTATAAGTAAATGAGTCTATGTATATGTTATGTATACAAGTTGAGAGGGAGAGAATGAGAGAGAGGGAGAAGGAATTCAAAACAGGAAACTAGGTTTCCAAGTATGAAGGGGTAGAAGGGAGAACCAGGTAAACGGAGAAACTGTTTGATGCACATGCTCCTGTTTTAGTTCCCAGCAGTGCACCCGTCCGGTGCATAGTAGGCATCCAAAAAATATTTGTTCAATCTGAATAAATAGACGGTTTATAGTCTAGTTCATACATTGAGGACCTCTATGACCTTCAGATTCCAAATTTAAGTTTACTCTCTGAGAAGTTATTCCGAAAATCAAGTGATAAGTGAGATCCCCTTTGTCAGGCATTCCCTTGGAGCAGTCACCCATCCTGGCGAAGATCGCCCCAGAGGACTTGGAGGGTGATCTGCTAGCGCAACCTGGCTGTACCTTAGCATCACCTGGGGAGATTTTGAAACATGTGCCTGCCAGGCTGGGCCTCAGCCCAGACCAATCAAATCAGAATCCCTGGGGGCGGAGCCTGGGCACTGGCAATTATCTTTTCAAATCCTCCCCAGCTGATTTTTATAGGATTCAGGGGTGATAAGCACCGGACAAGGGTGTCTGTAGATAAGAGGGCTGGTGGTATCTGCCCAAAATCTTGGCATGTAGTTGGCCAGAGGTGAACCACAAGTCTTGCCTGAAGGAGTGTGGAAGTGTCAGTCACCCTTTACGTTTCCAGGGTCATTTTCCAGGAGACCTCTCTGAACTTGAAATGAAGATATCCCGGCCCAGGGGCAGTGAGCGCACTGGAAGGATGGCCGCAGAAAGGAGGTGAGCTGTAGGAATAGGAATAGGCACTGAATTTTCAACTGCTGTAATTTTGAGATTTCCCACAGCCTGAGGCTAGGTACCAAAGGGAGGATGTGAGGGAGGGGAAGGGCAGCCCTAGACCTGGTCCTACTGAAGGTGCTGGGCTGGGTCAGCGGAAGGCTCCATGGCCTGTTGCGAGGGCTGCAGAGTTCTCTGGCGACCCGGCTCCCACAGCAGTGCTGGCTGCATGGCACCCCAGGACTTTCAGATGATCAAAGAGTCACTGGAGAGTTCTGGGGGCCTCTGGAGAGCTCGTGGGTTGTGTCTGTGGCCATGGGAGCATATGCATCTTGCCCTGGATGAAACTGCTGAGGGCGAAAACACAACCCATCCGCTTGTATTTTCAACAGGACCAGGACTAGGCTGTCAGTCAACCAAATAGCTCTGAGAGCTCCTTTATTTAGCAAACAGCGTCCCAGAAAAGATACCTGGTTTTTAGAGGCGGTGTGTCTCCTTTGAGATCTAAGCTTTCCCTCAGCAAAGGATGTTGTTGGGTCCCCTGCTGAGTTTGGGGAGACTAGTAAAAATGTAGGCTCAGAGAAGGAAAATTTTCACTGTACTTGAATCAGGAGAATTAGATTATCAACATCAACCCTTCTCCAAAATGCGTTTGTGCTCACATTGCTGTCTGCATCCTGCCGCCTTCTCCAGAATCTCTCTGCAACCCACCCCCAACGATTCCATCTCAGCTGTACCCACTTGATAGACTATGGCACAAAGGCGCATTTATTACTGACAAGCTTCTTTATCTTGGATAGTATGTCACAAGTAGTCAAGACTATAGTTCTTGAAGGTAGTTTCACAGATTTAAGATGAAGAAACAGTATCCATGTAGTTCCGGAGTCAAGGAATGTGGTAGCCAGCCGGTAGAAAAAAAAAAATACGACTGCTGGAGTGTGGCATTTTACTCACTAGAGCCGGCTTGGACTTCAGATATGATACGTTTGATTTATAGTTTCTATTTCACTCTGATAGAAAACTCTGCTTACCCTTATTGGAAGGCCGACTGTGTTGGGTTCTTTAGCTAAGATAGCTGTTAAAATTTATTTCACATTCAAGGAAAGGGGCGGTTGTTATTCACCATGTTCCTATTTTAATTATGATTTTTCCTGGCATGATTTTTAGCAAGAATAAGCTAAGGCCTGCAAGGAGTGATTTCCCCTAATCAGTTCTTAAACCCACCTCCCCCGCCCCCCCGCCCCCCTCCAAGGAACTGCTCCAGCTGCAGCTCCACAGATGAGACACAGAGGAGGACTGAGCAATTACCTGGTGGATCTGAACAGCTAGAGTCAGCACTCAATTAGAATAGTTCACTTACGAAACTCCTTTTCTCTCCCATCTTCTTTGCTCTATAGAGCATCACCTTGATGCTCGCTGCCCCACCTGCCCTGCGTCGCAGCTCCTTCTCATCCTCCTCTCCAGTTAGGGTTTTGGGTCCCATGGCAGCCTAGCCCTCATCTCCAAGCCTCTCGGGAGAGGCTTACCTTCATCCTCCCCCAATTGAGTGGACTCAGAACTGAGCACCCCCTGAATTCTCACATTTCCCAGGTGCATACCCACATCCCCCTTGGCCCCTGAGATTGTGGGCACAGGTTTCTAGAACTTCCCTCATCTGAGACTCTCTTTGCACACCCTCTCGGTTCCTTGGACTCTTTCATTGATGCAGCTGCTGCCTGTTCTTGCCAGCTTCCTTCACGAGGGACTGAGGCCTGCCCCTAGCCCAGCGTGAGGAGGGGGCCTGCTCCCAGGCACACACCTCACAGATCTGGGCATGTGGCCCTGCAGGCTTTCTGAGAACAGCTGGGTCCCCTGCCCACTTGCACCTCCAGGGACTTCCTTTTCACCATAGTGTCAAGCACTTGTTAGTGTCTTGGTTAGAGACAGCCAATCCCATATTTGGCTGACCCCCCCACTGTCAGCCACATCTTCACCCTAGCAGTCATCTGGTTATAGGCCTTAAACATCTCTCTTCTGGCATGTCTTGCTGGGAATATGAGTCACCATACTAGATATTTATTCATTTATTCATTCACTTACTACATGTTTATTGAGCACCTGGTATGTGCCAGGCCCTCTGCTGGATTCTGGGCACTCAGAGTTAGACACTATATACATCTTACCCTTAAGGAATATGGATTAGTTTGCCAGGGCTGCTGTAACCAAGTACCACAAACTGGGTGGCTAAACAATAGAAATTTATCATCTCACAGCTCTGGAAGCTGAAACTTTGAGATCAAGGTGCTGGCAGGATTCAGATCAAGGTACTGGCAGGATTGATTTCTTCTGAGCGTTGTGAGGAAGAGTCTGTTCCAGACCCCTTTCCTAGGCTTGCTGAAGATCATCTTCTCCCAGTGTCTTCACATTGTCTTCCCTTTACGCATGCCTATGGCTGTGTCCGAATTTCCTCTTTTTATAAAGACATCAATCATTTTGGATTCAGGACCCACCCTGCTCCAGTGTGACCTCATCTTAACTAATTACATCTGCAATGACTCTATTTCCAAATAAAGTCAAATTCTGAGATATTGAGGGGGCAGAGTTTAGGACTTCAACATACTGTTTTTCGAGGACACAATTTCGCCCATAAAGTAGGCACCATTTTATGGGGGCAATAATGATACTAAGAGGTGTATATATATGTTTACTGTGGACCCAGTGAGTGGGGGAATAGTTCTCTTTTCTTCACTTCACTTTTCAGGACAGACACACCCTTAAGACAGCTAATATTTATCAAGTGATAGCTATGTTACAAGACCCTGTTTGTATTTCTTGAGCACTTACTATGGACTCAAATGATTTATATGCATTGATACAATCTTATGAAGAAACTGAGGCCCAGAGAGGTTAAGTAAACAGCCCAGCTTCACACGGTAAGGGGTGAGAAGCAGATCAGGTGTATTTTGTAGGAACTGAATCACTTACACCTTCTATCCCCCACCTCCACGCAGCACGGGGCTCTAATATTGGGGATCTCTCTATTGTTTTAGACCCTGCCCCTCACAGGGCATAGCTCACAGAGATTAACATGTAAGGAAGCTCTCTGAGTCAAGCATGAAGAAGCCCTATTGCTCCAGGCTTTTCTTCTCCATGGTCAGAACCTCTGTTCCATGTGCCCTTACAATAGGCACCTCCCATCCATCTCATGTTCTATTGATTACCTTTGCTGTATCTTTCAAATATAGTTCCCTAACTCATTTGCTCACTGTTTGTCTTGCTGATAGAATGTAAGCCCCATGAGGGCAGGGACCAATGTTGCTGCTGCCTAGCACCCTGCCTGGGCTACAGAGGCATTCCAGAAAGACCTTTGGGTGAATGGAATCTGCTACAGATAAAGTAGATTTCTTTGGGGCCTTCTCAAAAATGAGATTTTTTTTTAAGTGCAGGGCACAAAATGACTCTAGGAACTCATATCTTAGATAATTGAGTAAAAATGAGACACTTAGAGCATCATCGCTGGTCCCCAGCACAGCTGTGGAGGACACTGAAGATGTGACTCCCTGCATTGAAATCTTATTACAGTGTTTATTGATAATTATCATCCTAAGTGGAGCAAAGAACCCTACTAAAGCTCTCACAATGTAGCTACAGGTTTCAATTTCACTTAAAGTATTGATTTCCCACCCAGGGCCCATCAGCGTTTTCTCTCCTAAGAGCAGCCCTCTCCCACTCCTTTGTGAGAACAGGCTGCATATTCGAGGCAAACTTGACTGGACTGAGTTCATGTGAAGGGGATTAATGCACCTGGAGCAGGGAGCGGGGGTTGGGGGGAGGGGAGTGCTGGAGTTGAAAGGCCTTTGTTCTTACCCTGGGACATACGTAGCTCACAATTTATTTTGAGATTGGGTGTCCTCATTTGGAAAAAGGGGTAAATAATTTGTACCCTGCCTGCTTCACAGACTGATGCTGGGTTCAATTAAGATAATGCACAGAGAGGTGCTTCTGACCCAGCATATACACATGTAAAGAGTAATTACCTGGGCTTAAGAAAAAGAATATCCTGGAAGCAGCATGGCAGAGTGGAAAGAGCAGGAGCATTGATATCTGACAGACTTGGGCTCAAACCCCAGTCCTACTGTTTATTAGCTGTGACTTCAGTTATCTCTGTGTTTCTGTTTTGTCATCTGTGAAATGGGAAGAAGAATATCGACTTTGCATATTTATGAGGGCTAAAGGGGATGGTATTTGAGAAGCTCTTGGCATTTAGTAGGTGCAGTAGCAATAATGTTCCCATTGGTTTTACTTTGTCACTTAGATAATGCCATTCTATCAGTTTTCCATTGCTGTCATAACAAATTGTCGCAGATTTAGGGACTTAGAACAATACAGATTTGTTATTGATCTGTAGGTCAGAAGTCCAGTGGGCTTGGCTGGTTTCTCAGCCTGCCTGACTGAAAAGAAGGTGTGTTGGCAGGCTTCTAGGCTCATTCAGACTGTTGGCAGAATTGAATTCCATGTGGTTGTAGGACTGAGGTCCCTATATCCTTGCTGGTTGGTGGCTGGGTTGTTGTTCTCAGCTTCCAGAGGCTGCCCACATTGCTTGGCTTGTGGCCCCCTTCAAAGCCAGTAATGGCCAGTGGAGTCCTTCTTACCTCAGATCATTCTGACCTCCTCTTCTGCCTCTCTGATTCCCTTTTCAGAGCCCAAGTGATTATGTTGGGCCCACCCAGATAATCCAGGATAATCCACAGCCCTATTTTATGTTCAGTAAATTTAAGTAGGCCCCTTTTGCTATGTAACCATTTTGTGCCAGTTTAACACATTCACAAGTTCCAGGGATAAGAACATGGACATCTTCGGGGGCCATTATTCTTCTTACAACAACCCTATGTCGATATCCTATCGCTTCATATGTATTAAAAATGTCTCCTCCACAAGATCTAATATTCACAATACTAGTTCAATGCCTGGCGTAGAGGAAGCTCTTGACAAATATTAGTTTCAGCTTTTGCTATTGATACGCAGATGACAACAAGTCTCTTATCTTCTCCATCAGTCCTAGCATATCCACCTCGCTGAGGGATATCTCCTTTACTCCCCATCTTCAGTTTTCTCCAGAAAGCCTTTCTGATCCCAGCCCTCGCCCACCAGCCTGGGTTCAGTGCCAGTCCTCTGTGTTAATGAATCATAGGACTTACCTTGTTTACTTTTCCATGTATCTCTCCTTATAACTCTTCCACCAGAC
Organism: Pseudorca crassidens; assembly: GCF_039906515.1. Lineage (NCBI taxonomy): Eukaryota > Metazoa > Chordata > Mammalia > Artiodactyla > Delphinidae > Pseudorca > Pseudorca crassidens. The sequence continues at coordinate 132,993,326 of NC_090297.1, read as the reverse complement.
TCTGAGCTTTTTGAGGACAGAAACTAATGCTTTTACTGGTATCATTTGGTAGAGTGTTTGGTAGTAGGTGCTCAATAAATGTTTACTGAATACATAAATGATGAGAATCTATTATACACTTAAAAATAATTGATCAAATAATTACTGGTTGGAACACATCCCTTGAACAACATAAATGTTGAAATATCCATTCAAGAGGGGGAAAATGTGTGTATCTGGGTGTTGTACTTTCTAAGAGAGTTGTCTTTACACAGAGGTTTCTGAAAAATAAGTCCAGGTTGTGTTTGTGGATTGTCTAGGCCCAGATCTTGTGGAGGAAGGCAGTTCTGAAATTGCCACGGACTTATGGTAATGACTGTTTGGAATTTACTGAATGATTTTACCACTTTTTTCTCTAAATGCATCAGGGAACAAACAAACACAGTATTGAAATCAAACCACATCACCTTGGCTTACTTCTTATTTGCTTACTTACTGGGACTTATTATACACTAACAGCAAAATTGTACCCTAGTGTTATTTCTCTTGGAAATTCACAGGTAGCTCTTCCTTCTGCTCTTTTCCCCCCACATGTCAAATGCTCATTTTCTATCCATTTTGTGAAGTGTCCTAACAATACTGCAGAGAGGTAGTGATCAATAATGATCAAATAAGAGTAATGTTTACTGTTGCTGCATGTGTGTTTGTTTTCTGTATTTTAAAATTTTGTCTCTTTCAGTTTGTTACATTGATTCCAGATCAGCCAGGAGGCTGGCTCCTCTTGCCTGGGCCTGGATTCCTTCACAGCTCTTTTGAGCTTGGCTGGTCCTTTTTCAATAATCGCTCCCACTCAGGGACTTTGGTCTTTTGATATTTATTTTTAGGTTCAATATAGTCTCCATTATTTTAAAGGAACAGTTTTATTATCTGAAACAAACAACCACAAATAAAAAATTGGAGCCAAATCACAGGCCTCAGGACCCAGATGAGGAACAAAGAAAAATTGTTTCGAGCCGTAAATGCTTTCTTTGCAGTTTTCCTTCTGTCTATTGGGCTGGGACACATTTTCTGTAATCATAGACCAGTGATTAGGCATCAGATTATGTCTTGATGGAATAAATGTGCTGCCCTCTATTGGAAGTCTGGGAATCCTAATTTCCTTTGGATTCAGTGCTCCATTTTGGAACCCAGTCCAGCTCAGTTGTGAGGCTTATATGTGCATTGAACAGTTTTAGAGAAGTCAGTTGTCAACAGCCACCACCTCTGATTGACCGCCTTTGCCCAATTACTTTCAATTCAGCAAATGTTTATGGAACATTCACTGTGTGCCAGACATCATGCAAGATACCTGATAGATGCACAGAAGCCCCAAACATGGTTCCTGATTTCAGGAAGCTTCTGACTTTGTGAGGAAGACAGACTTATACACGAGTAAGTAGAATGGAAAACTGACGCTGCGAAGCTCCACAAATCCAAGGAATTTTAAGTGCTATGTGGGTAGTGGTGTGGCCAAAGAGGATTAGGACTTAGTACTGGACCGGTTGGGAATCCGCCTACCAATGTAGGGGACACGGGTTCGAGCCCTGGTCTGGGAAGATCCCACATGCCGCGGAGCAACTAAGCCTGTGCGCCACAACTACTGAGCCTGCACTCTAGACCCTGGGAGGCACAGCTGCTGAGCCCACGTGCCACAACTACTGAGGCCTGTGTGCCTAGAGCCTGTGCTCTGCAACAAGAGAAGCCACCGCAATGAGAAGCCTGTGAACCACAGCGAAGAGTAGCCCCCACTTGCCGCAACTAGAGAGAGCCTGCGTGCAGCAACGAAACCAACACAGCCAAAAAAAAAAAAAAAGTATATATAAGTCAAGCTCAATGCCTGACTTAACAGTGGGTGTTTTGTATGTGTGGTATGCATGATTGTGGAAGGCTGTGTAATTAGAACATGGTCAGGGTTGGGGGTGTCCGGAAGGGCTGTAGCCAGAACCTCATTGACATCTTCCTCTCCTATATACTCTGAGCATTACTAGAACCATGGTGGGTGACTTCATCTACAGCATAGTAAGGTGGCAGCATGACCAGAAGCAACACACTGATGGACTGTCCAGAAAGACCATGTCCATTAACAGACAGGACGGCTGATGTGCCACACATAGCAGTACTATGTGAGCCTGCATATGCATATGTGATGGCCCAGCTGGCTGAGTACAAAGAGTGGGCACTAGGGACCCATCTGTACCAGTAGTACAGGAAGTGGGGGAGAAGGTGAGAGATGTGGGTAGAGAAGTCATGGAGGAACAGTCATTAGGGCTTGGGATGTTGCAAGGATTCTGGCTTCATTCTTAGTAAAATGGGAAGCCATGACAGGGTTTTTGTTTTCTTTTTTTTTAATTTTATTTTTTTATACAGCAGGTTCTTATTAGTTATCTATTTTATACATATTACTGTATATATGTCAATCCCAATCTCCCAATTTATCCCACCACCACTACCCCCCTAATCCCCCGCTTTCCCCCCTTGATGTCCATACGTTTGTTCTCTACATCTGTGTCTCTATTTCTGCCTGGTAAACTGGTTCATCTGTACCGTTTTTCCAGATTCCACATATATGCATTACTATATGATATTTGTTTTTCTCTTTCTGATTTACTTCACTTTGTATGACAGTATCTAGGTCCATCCACATCTCTACAAATGACCCAATTTAGTTCCTTTTTATGCCTGAGTAATATTCCACTGTATATATGTACCACTTATTCTTTATCCATTCGTCTCTCAAAGCACATGTACATTGTTTCCATGACCTGGCTATTGTATACAGTGCTACAGTGAACATTGGGGTGCATGTGTGTTTTTGAATTATGGTTTTCTCTGAGTATATGGCCAGTAGTGGGATTGCTGGGTCGTATGGTAGTTCTATTTTTAGTTTTTTAAGGAACCTCCATATGCTCTCCATAATGGCTGTATCAATTTACATTCCCACCAACAGTGCAAGAGTGTTCGCTTTTCTCCACACCCTCTCCAGCATTTGTTGTTTGTAGATTTTTGATGATGCCCATTCTAACTGGTGTGAGGTGATACCTCATTGTAGTTCTGATTTGCATTTCTCTAATAATTAGTGGTGTTGAGCAGCTTTTCATGTACCTCTTGGCCATCTGTATGTCTTCTTTGGAAAGATGTCTATTTAGGTCTTGTGACCATTTTCTGATTCGGTTGTTTGTTTTTTTAATATTGAGCTGCATGAGCTGTTTATATATTTTGGAGATTAATCCTTTGTCAGTTGATCGTCTGCAAATATTTTCTCTGATTCCGAGTGTTGTCTTTTGGTCTTGTTTATAGTTTCCTTTGCTGTGCAAAAGCTTTTAAGTTTCATTAGGTCCCATTTGTTTATTTTTGATTTTATTTCCATTTCTTTAGGAGGTGGATCAAAAAAGATCTTGCTGTGATTTATGTCAAAGAGTGCTCTTCCTATGTTTTCCTCTAAGAGTTTTATGGTGTCCAGTCTTACATTTAGGTCTCTAATCCATTTTGAGTTTATTTTTGTGTATGGTGTGAGGGAGTGTTCTAATTTCATTCTTTTACATGTAGCTGTCCATTTTTCCCAGCACCACTTATTGAAGAGACTGTGTTTTCTCCATTGTATATCCTTGCCTCTTTTGTCATAGATTAGTTGACCATAGGTGCATGGGTTTTACTCTGGGCTTTCTATCCTGTTCCATTGATCTATATTTCTGTTTTTGTGCCAGTACCATATTGTCTTGATTACTGTAGCTTTGTAGTATCCTCGGAGGTTAGGAAGTCTGAATCCTCCACCTCCGTTTTTTTCCCTCAAGATTGCTTTGGCTATTCAGGGTCTTTTGTGTCTCCATACAAATGTTAAGATTTTTTGTTCTAGTTCTGTAAAAATGCCACTGGTAGTTTGATGGGGATTGCATTGAATCTGTAGATTGCTTTAGGTAGTAGGGTCATTTTCACAATATTGATTCTTCCAATCCAAGAACATGGTATATCTCTCCAACTGTTTGTGTCATCTTTGATTTCTTTCAGCAGTGTCTTATAGTTTTCTGAATACAGGTTTTTACCTTCCTAGGTAGGTTTATTCCTAGGTATTTTATTCTTGTTGTTGCAATGGTGAATGGGATTGTTTCCTTAATTTCTCTTTCTGATCTTTTGTTGTTAATGTATAAGAATGCAAGAGATTTCTGTGCATTAATTTTGAATCCTTCAAATTTACAAAATTCATTGATTACCTCTGGTAGTTTTCTGGTGGCATCGTTAGGATTCTCTATGTATAGTATCATGTCACCTGCAAACAGTGACAGTTTTACTTCTTCTTTTCCAATTTGTATTCCTTTTATTTCTTTCTTCTCTGACTGCCGTGGCTAGGACTTCCAAAACTATATTGAATAATAGTGGCAAGAGTGGACATCCTTGTCTTGTTTCTGATCTTAGTGGAAATGCTTTCAGTTTTTCACCATTGAGAATGAAGTTTGCTGTGGGTTTGTCATATATGGCCTTTATTATGTTGAGGCAACTTCCCTCTATGCCTACTTTCTGGAGAGTTTTTATCATAAATGGGTGTTGAATTGTGTCGAAAGATTTCTCTGCATCTATTGAGATGACCATATGGTTTTTCTCCTTCAATTTGTTAATATGGTGTATCACATTGATTGATTTGCGTATATTGAAGAATCCTTGCATTCCTGGAATAAACCCCACTTGATCATGGTGTATGATCCTTTTAATGTGCTGTTGGATTCTGTTTGCTAGTAGTTTGTTGAGGATTTTTGCATCTGTATTCATCAGTGATATTGGCCTGTAGTTTTCTTTCTTTGTGTCATCCTTGTCTGCTTTTGGTATCAGGGTGATGTTGGTCTCGGAGAATGAGTTTGGGAGTGTTCCTCCCTCTGCTATATTTTGGAAGAGTTTGAGAGGGATAGGTGTTAACTCTTCTCTAAATGTTTGATAGAATTCTCCTGTGAAGCCATCTGGTCCTGGCTTTTGTTTGTTGGAAGATTTTTAATCACAGTTTCTATTTCAGTGTTTGTGATTGGTCTGTTCATATTTTCTATTTCTCCCTGATTCAGTCTTGTCAGGTTGTGCACTTCTAAGAATTAGTCCATTTCTTCCAGGTTGTCCATTTTATTGGCATAGAGTTGCTTGTAGTAATCTCTCATAATCTTTTGTATTTCTGCAGTGTCAGTTGTTACTTCTCCTTTTTCATTTCAAATTCTATTGATTTGAGTCTTCTCCCTTTTTTTCTTGATGAGTCTGGCTAACGGTTTATCAATTTTATTTATCTTCTCAAAGAACCAGCTTTTAGTTTTATTGTTCTTTGCTATCGTTTCCTTCATTTCTTTTTCATTTATTTCTAATCTGATCTTTATGATTTCTTTCCTTCTGCTAAACTTGGGGTTTTTTTGTTCTTCTTTCTCTAATTGCTTTAGGTGCAAGGTTAGGTTGTTTATTCGAGATGTTTCCTGTTTCTTAAGGTAGGATTGTATTGCTGTAAACTTCCCTCTTATAACTGCTTTTGCTGCATCCCATAGGTTTTGGGTTGTGGTGTCTCCATTGTCATTTGTTTCTAGGTATTTTTTGATTTCCTCTTTGATTTCTTCAGTGATCACTTCGTTATTAAGTAGTGTATTGTTTAGCCTCCATGTGTTTGTATTTTTTACAGATCTTTTCCTGTAATTGATATCTAGTCTCATAGCGTTGTGGTCGGAAAAGATACTTGATACAATTTCAGTTTTCTTAAATTTTCCAAGGCTTGATTTGTGACCCAAGATATTATCTATCCTGGAGAATGCTCCATGAGCACTTGAGAAAAATGTATATTCTGTTGTTTTTGGATGGAATGTCCTATTAATATCAATTAAGTCCATCTTGTTTAATGTAACATTTAAAGCTTGTGTTTCCTTATTTATTTTCATTTTGGATGATCTGTCCATTGGTGAAAGTGGGGTGTTAAAGTCCCCTACTATGAATGTGTTACTGTCGATTTCCCCTTTTATGGCTGTTAGTATTTGCCTTATGTGTTGTGGTGCTCTTATGTTGGGTGCATAAATATTTACAGTTGTTATATCTTCTTCCTGGATCGATCCCTTGATCATTATGTAGTGTCCTTCTTTGTCTCTTCTAATAGTCTTTATTGTAAAGTCTATTTTGTCTGATATGAAAATTGCTACTCCAGCTTTCTTTTGGTTTCCATTTGCATGGAATATCTTTTTCCATCCCTTCACTTTCAGTCTGCATGTGTCCCTAGGTCTGAAGTGGTTCTCTTGTAGACAGCATATATATGGGTCTTGTTTTTGTATCCATTCAGCCAGTCTGTGACTTTTGGTGGGAACATTTAATCCATTTACATTTAAGGTAATTATCGATATGTATGTTCCTATTCCCATTTTCTTAATTGTTTTGGGTTTGTTATTATAGGTCTTTTCCTTCTCTTGTGTTTCTTGCCTAGAGAAGATCCTTTAGCATTTGTTGTAAAGCTGGTTTGGTAGTGCTGAACTCTCTCAGCTTTTGCTTGTCTCTAAAGGTTTTAATTTCTCCATCAAATCTAAATGAGATCCTTGCTGGGTAGAGTAATCTTTGTTGCAGATTGTTCTCCTTCATCACTTTAAATATGTCCTGCCAGTCCCTTCTGGCTTGCAGAGTTTCTGCTGAAAGATCAGCTGTTAACCTTATGGGCATTCACTTGTGTTTTATTTGTTGTTTTTCCCTGCTGCTTTTAATATGTTTTCTTTGTATTTAATTTTTGACAGTTTGATTAATATGTGTCTTGGCGTGTTCCTCCATGGATTTATCCTGTATGGGACTCTCTGTGCTTCCTGGACTTGATTAACTATTTCCTTTCCCATATTAGGGAAGTTTTTAACTATAATCTCTTCAAATATTTTCTCAGTCCCTTTCTTTTTCTCTTCTTCTTCTGGAAACCCTATAATTCGAATGTTGGTGCACTTAATGTTGTCCCAGAGGTCTCTGAGACTGTCCTCAGTTCTTTTCATTCTTTTTTCTTTATTCTGCTCTGCAGTAGTTATTTCCACTATTTTATCTTCCAGGTCACTTATCCGTTCTTCTGCCTCAGTTATTCTGTTATTGATTCCTTCTAGAGTATTTTTAATTTCACTTATTGTGTTGTTCATCGTTGCTTGTTTCATCTTCAGTTCTTCTAGGTCCTTGTTAAACGTTTCTTGCATTTTCTCTTCTATTTCTAAGATTTTGGATCATCTTTACTATCATTAGTCTGAATTATTTTTCAGGTAGACTGCCTATTTCCTCTTCATTTGTTAGGTCTGGTGAGATTTTATCTTGCTCCTTCATCTGCTGTGTGTTTTTCTGTCTTCTCATTTTGCTTACCTTACTGTGTTTGGGGTCTCCTTTTTGTAGGCTGCAGGTTCGTAGTTCTCTTTGTTTCTTGGGTCTGTCTGCAGTTGCTAGAGTTGGTTCAGTGGGTTGTGTAAGCTTCCTGGTGGAGGGGACTAGTGCCTGTGTTCTGGTGTATGAGGCTGGATCTTGTCTTTCTGGTGGGCAGGTCCACGTCTGGTGGTGTGTTTTGGGGTGTCTGCGGACTTATTATGATTTTAGGCAGCCTCTCCGCTAATGGGTGGGGTTGTGTTCCTGTCTTGCTAGTTGTTTGGCATAGGGTGTCCAGCACTGTAGCTTGCTGGTCGTTGAGTGAAGCTGGGTGCTGGTGTTGAGATGGAGATCTCTGGGAGATTTTCGCCGTTTGATATTACGTGGAGCTGGGAGGTCTCTTGTGGACCAGTGTCCTGAAGTTGTCTCTCCCACCTCAGAGGCACAGCACTGAGTCCTGGCTGGAGCACCAAGAGCCTTTCATCCACATGTCTCAGAATAAAAGGGAGAAAAAGTAGAAAGAAAGAAAGGAATAAAGGAAGAAAGGAAGAAAGGAAGAAAGAAAGAAAGAAAGGGGATAAAATATAATTAGGTAAAATATAATAAAGTTATTAAAATAGAAAAATAATTATTAAGGAAAAAAAATTTTTTAAAGTAAAATAAAAATGGACAGATAGACCCCTAGGACAAATGGTGAAAGCAAAGCTATACAGACAAAATCTCACACAGAAGCATCACATACACACTTACAAAAAGAGGAAAAGGGGAAAAAATAATAAATCTTGCTCTCAAAGTCTGCCTCCTCAATTTGGGATGATTTGTTGTCTATTCAGGTATTCCACAGATGCAGGGTACATCAAGTTGATTGTGGAGATTTATTCCGCTGCTCCTGTGGCTGCTGGGAGAGATTTCCCTTTCCCTTCTTTGTTCGCACAGCTCCTGGGGTTCAGCTTTGGATTTGGTCCCACCTCTGCGTGTAGGTCGCCAGAGGGCATCTTTTCTTTGCTCAAACAGGGCGGGGTTATAGGAGCCGCTGATTCGGGGCCTCTGGCTCACTCAGGCCGGGAGGAGGGAGGGGTATGGAGTGCAGGGCGAGCGTGCGGCGGCAGAGGCCAGCGTGACGTTGCACCAGCCTGAGGCGCGCCGTGCTTTCTCCCTGCGAAGTTGTCCCTGGATCACGGGTCCCGGGCAGTGGTGGGCGGCACAGCCTCCCGGGAGGGGAGGTGGGGATAGTGACCTGTGCTCGCACACAGGCTTCTTGGTGGCGGCAGCAGCAGCCTTAGCATTTCATGCCCCTCTCTGGGGTCCGCACTGTTAGCCGTGGCTCGCGCCCATCTCTGGAGCTCCTTTAAGCAGCGCTCTTAATCCCCTCTCTTCGTGCACCAGGATACAAAGAGGGAAGAAAAAGTCTCTTGCCTCTTCGGCAGGTCCAGACTTTTTCCCAGACTCCCTCCCAGCTAGTCGTGGTGCACTAGCCCCTTCAGGCTGTGTTCATGCCACCAGTCCTCTCCCTGCGCTCTGACCAAAGCCCAAGCCTCAGCTCCCATCGCCCCCTCCCTGGCGGGTGAGCAGACAAGCCTCTCGTGCTGGTGAGTGCTGATTGGCACCAGTCCTCCATGCGGGAATCTCTCCGCTTTGCCCTCCGCACCCCTGTTGCTGTGCTCTCCAACGTGGCCCCAAAGCTCCCCCCGTCCACCACCCGCAGTCTCCACCCACGAAGGGGCTTCTAGTGTGTGGAAACCTTTCCTCCTTCACGGCTCCCTCCCACTGGTGCAGGTCCCGTCCCTATTGTTTTGTCTCTGTTTATTCTTTTTTCTTTTGCCCTACCCAGGTACGTGGGGAGTTTCTTGCCTTTTGGGAGGTCTGAGGTCTTCTGCCAGCGTTCAGTAGGTGTTCTGTAGGAGTTGTTCCACGTGTAGATGTATTTCTGATGTATCTGTGGGGAGGAAGGTGATCTCTGCTTCTCACTCTTCTGCCATCTTCCCCCTCTCTCTCGCTGTTGCTAAGTCCTGTTTGCTAGTATTTTGTTGAGGATTTTTGCATCTATATTCATCAGTAATATTGTTCTGTAATTTTCTTTTTTTGTATTATCTTTGTCTGGTTTTGGTATTAGGGTGATGGTGGCATCATAGAATGAGTTTGGGAGTGTTCCTTCCTCTGCAATTTTTTGGAAGAGTTTGAGAAGGATGGGTGTTAGCTCTTCTCTAAATGTTTGATAGAATTCACCTGTGAAGCCATCTGGTCCTGGGCTTTTGTTTGTTGGAAGATTTTTAATCCAGTTTTCAATTTCATTACTTGTGATTTGTCTGTTCATATTTTCTATTTCTTCCTGGTTCAGTCTTGGAAGGTTATACCATTCTAAGAATTTGTCCATTTCTTCCAGGTTGTCCATTTTATTGGCATAGAGTTGCTTGTAGTAGTCTCTTAGGATGCTCTGTATTTCTGTGGTGTCTGTTTTACATTCTCCTTTTTCATTTCTAATTTTATTGATTTGAGTCCTTTCCCTCTTTTTCTTGATGAGTCTGGCTAAATGTTTATCAATTTTCTTTATCTTCTTATAGAACCAGTCTTTTGTTTTATTGACCTTTGCTTTTGTTTTCTTTGTTTCTGTTTTATTTATTTCTGCTCTGATCTTTATGATTTCATTTCTTCTACTAACTTTGGGTTTTGTTTGTTCTTCTTTCTCTAGTTCCTTTAGGTGTAAGCTTTGATTTTTTAGTTGAGATTTTTCTTATTTCTTGAGGTTGGATTGTATTGCTATAAACTTCCCTCTTAGAGTTGTTTTTGCTGCATCCCATAGGTGTTGGATTGTTGTGTTTTCATTGTCATTTTTCTCTAGGTATTTTTTGATTTCCTCTTTGATTCCTTCCATGATATCTTTGTTATTTAATAATATATTGTTTAGCCTCCATGTGTTTGTGTTTCTTTACATTTTTTTCTGTAATTGATTTCTAATCTCATAGCGTTGTGGTCGGAAAAGATGCTTTATATGATTTCAGGTTTCTTAAATTTACTAAGGCTTGGTTTTTGACCAAAGATGTGATCTACCCTGGAGAATGTTCCGTGTGCACTTGAGAAGAAAGTAGAATCTGTTTTTGGTTGGAATATCCTATAAATATCAATTAAATCTGTCTGTTGTGTCATTTAAAGCTTGTGTTTCCTTATTAATTTTCTGTTTGGATGATCTGTCCATTGGTGTAAGTGAGGTGTTAAAAGTCCCCCCCCATTATTGTGTTACTGTCATTACAATACATTACAATACAATACATTACAATACATACAGGATCCATTCTGAAGAATGAAGCTGCCATGAACTGAGCTGGGGAAGCCCAAGGGAGGAGATTGAGGGAATATTAAAATTCAGATATCTCTTAGATATCTCGCTGGAGATTGTGAGCAGGTAGTCTGGTGCTCAGTGGGGAGGTGTGGGCTGGAGATGCAAACTGAGGAGTTGTCAGCATGTCCATAGTGTTTAAAGCTAGGAAACTAAGTGAGGTCACCCAGAATACAAAGGTAGGTCAAGAAAAGAGAACCAAGTACTTGAGCTATGAGATTCATTTAGAGTCACGCTTGAGTTCTCAACTCTGACAATCCCTGAAGGAAAGAAAGAGGTTGAACGTCTCTTTTCCCAATTTATTTGACTGTGGAGCACACTTTCCCCCTGTGTACCTGTGGAATTTCCTCTTTTATAGATCTTAGTATTTGCCTTATGTATTGAGGTGCTCCTATGTTGGGTGCATATATATTTATAATTGTTATATGTTCTTCTTGGATTGATCCCTTGATGATTATGTAGTGTCCATCCTTGTCTTTTGTAACATTCTTTATTTTAAAGTCTATCTTATCTGATATGAGTATTGCTACTGCAACTTTCTTGATTTCCATTTGCATGGAATATCTTTTTCCATCCCCTCACTTTCAGTCTGTATGTGTCCCTAGGTCTGAAGTGGGTCTCTTGTAGACAGCATATATATAGGTCTTGTTTTTGTATCCATTGAGAGGGCCTGTGTCTTTTGGTTGGAGTATTTAATCCATTCACGTTTAAGGTAATTATCGATGTGTATGTTCCTATTACCAGTTTCTTAATTGTTATGGGTTTGTTTTTGTAGGTCTTTTTCTTCTTTTGTGTTTCCCACTTAGAGAAGTTCCTTTAGCATTTGTTGTAGAGCTGGTTTGGTGCTGCTGAATTCTCTTAGCTTTTGCTTGTCTGTAAAGTTTTTAATTTCTCTGTGAAATCTGAATCAGATCCTTTCCAGGTAGAGTAATCTTGGTTGTAGGTTCTTCCCTTTCATCACTTTAAATATATCATGCCACTCCCTTCTGGCTTGTAGAGTTTCTGCTGAGAAATCAGCTGTTAACCTTATGGGAGTTCCTTTGTATGTTATTTGTCATTTTTCCCTTATTGCTTTTAATAATTTTTCTTTGTCTTTAATTTTTGTCAATTTGAGTACTATGTGTCTTGCTGTGTTTCTCCTTGGGTTTATTCTGCCTGTGACTCTCTGTGCTTCCTGGACTTGGGTGGCTATTTCATTTCCCATGTTAGGGAAGTTTTCGACTATAATCCCTTCAAATATTTTCTCGGGCCCTTTCTCTCTCTCTTCTCCTTCTGGGACCCGTATACTGCAAATGTTGGTGCATTTAATGTTGTCCCAGAGGTCTCTTAGGCTGTCCTAGTTCCTTTTCATTCTCTTTTGTTTATTCTGTTCCATGGGAGTGAGTTCCACCATTCTGTCTTCCAGGTCACTTATCCATTCTTCTGCCTCAGTTATTCTGCTATTAATTCCTTCTAGTGTATTTTTCATTTCCATCATTGTATTGTTCATCTCTGTTTGTTCTTTAATTCTTCTAGGTGTTCTTTAATTCTTTCAGGTCTTTGTTAAAGATTTCTTGCATCTTTTCAATCTTTGCCTTCATTCTTTTTCCATGGTCCTGGACCATCTTCTCTATTTTTATTCTGAATTCTTTTTCTGGAAGGTTGCCTATTTCCACTTCATTTAGTTGTTTTTCTGGGGTTTTATCTTGTTCATTCACCTGGTACATAGTCCCCTGCCTTTTCATTTTGTCTATATTTCTGTTAATGTGCTTTTCCTTCCATAGGCTGCAGGATTCTGGTTCTTCTTGTTTCTGCTGGCTGCCCTCTGGTGGTGAGTCTAAGAGGCTTGTGCAAGCTTCCTGATGGGAGGGACTGGCAGTGGGTAGAACTGGGTGTTGCTCTAGTGGGCTGAACTCAGTAAAACTTTAATTTGCTTGTCTGCTGATGGGTGGGGTTGAGTTCCCTCCCTGTTGGTTGTTTGGCCTGAAGTGGCCCAGAACTGGAGGCTACAAACTCTTTGGTGGGGTTAATGGTGGACTCTTGGAGGGCTCATGCCAGGGAGTACTTCCAAGAACTTCTGCTGCCAGTGTCCTTGTCCCCACAGTGAGCCACAGCCACCCCCTGCCTCTGCAGGAGCCCCTCCAACACTAGCAGGTAAGTCTGGCTCAGTCTCCCATGCAGTCACTGCTCCTTCTTCTGGGTCCTAATGCTCACACTACTTTGTGTGTGCCCTCCAAGAGTGGAGTCTCTGTTTTCCCCAGTCCTGTCAAAGTCCTGCAGTCAAATCCCGTTAGCCTTCAAAATCTGAATCTCTAAGAATTCCTCCTCCCATTGCTGGACCCCCAGGATGGAAGCCTGACGTGAGGTTCAGAACCTTCACTCCAGTGCATGGACTTCTGTGGTATAAGTGTTCTCCAGTTTGTGAGTCACCCACCCAGCAGTTATGGGATTTGCTTTTATTGTGATTGCACCCCTCCTACCATCTCTTTGTGGCTTCTCCTTTGTCTTTGGATGTGGGGTACCTTTTTTAGTGACTTTCAGTGTCTTCCTGTCGATGATTGTTCAGCATTTAATTGTGATTCTGGTACTCTCACAAGAGCGAGTCCACAGCAGGGTTTTGAGGAAAGGGGTGCTGTGACCTGTTAAAGTAAATGTAGCACTCAACCTAGGTGTTGGGTTGAGAATAGACAACATCGGGGAAGGACAGGAGCAGGGACATCAGTTAGGTGGCCCTTTAAATAATTCAGGTGAGGGATGATGGTGGCCTGGATCAGGGTGGTGGGTTGGGGTTATGAGAAGTGGTCAAATTCTGAATATATTTTGGATGTAGAGCTGATTTGAATTTGCTGATGGACTAAATATGGGATGTGGGAGAAATAGAGGAATCATGAATGGCATTAAGATTTTTGTCCTGAGTAACCTGAAGAATGAAGTTGCCATGAACTGAGCTGAGGAAGCCCAAGGGAGGAGGTTGAGGGAATATTAAAATTCAGATATCTCTTAGATATCTCGCTGGAGATTGTGAGCAGGCAGTCTGGTGCTCAGTGGGGAAGTGTGGGCTGGAGATGCAAACTGAGGAGTTGTCAGCATGTCCATAGTGTTTAAAGCTAGGAAACTAAGTGAGGTCACCCAGAATACAACGGTAGGTCAAGAAAAGAGAACCAAGTACTTGAGCTATGAGATTCATTTAGAGTCACGCTTGAGTTCTCAACTCTGACAATCCCTGAAGGAAAGAAAGAGGTTGAACGTTTCTTTTCCCAATTTATTTGACTGTGGAGCACACTTTCCCCCTGTGTACCTGTGGAATTGCTGTTCTATTGAATAGATTTTTGAGAAGGCCACGTTAGGCTTGGGAGGTAGCCTAGGGCCCTAAGGAGAGGAACTTTCCATGTTCTGCTAAGGAATTTGGACTTTATCTCCTAGGTGGTGGGAGGGCCACTGATGGGTTTTAAGAGAAGTAACAGGATGGTATATTTTTGTGGCAGTGTGGAAGGTGGTTTTGGCGGTGGGGGGGGGAGTCTGAAGGAAGAAGACAAGTGAATAGGTGATTGAAGTAGCCTAGGTGAAAGATGATAAAGCCCTGAATATAGCAGTTGGGAATGGAGAGAGAGAATCAGATGAAATGGGTATTTAGGAAGTTTAGAATCCATAAGATTTGAAGACCTGTCAGACATAGTAGGTGATGAAAAAGATTCTATGATAACCCTGAGGGTTCTGGCTTGGATAGGATTTTCTATAATTACCTGTATCCCTTAGGAGAGGTCTATCAATGCAAGCTACAAACCAGTACTTCATGTAATTAACTTTTACTTTTAACATGGTTCAAGTTATATTTTATTTTACAATGAAAAATGGGAATCGATTTAATGTTCAGACAATGCTGCCTGTCATTCATAAAGTCATATTACTTTTTCGTTAATACAAGAACATTTAAAATGGTACTTAATAGAGTGAGTGTGATGAACTCTTTGAATGTACATGGGAGCATGGTGGTGCTTTCTTTCTAACATTAATAGTTATATTTTGGGATTGGTGTGTTCTAATCTTTTGTATGCATAATACAGATTGTAAAAGAGAGCAGATTATACTGACTAGAAAAACGTTCCTAGGGGGTTAAGTTAAGGACCTTGGATATATGCCTGGGCCCTGTTTTCCAACACTGTTAGAAAGTGGGAGACATTCCAGTATTGCTTATTTTGATTGTTCTATGTTCAGAATGGTGGCTGACAAATGCTGGCATTCCTCTGGCTACTCCATGGACACTGGAAAGAAGGGATGCTTCTTTAGTGTAGTGATGGTATGTCCATAGCCTTTTACCTTTTCAAATAACCTCTTGCCTGCAGTGGTAGCATGTCCCAAATAGCTTAGGTTCTAAAAACTGAATTGAGAAGCAGAACCAAGTTGTTTAGGGTTATGCAAATGATGCATAATGTCGTAACTTGACTACTAATGAAGAAAGACTTTCAGTTTGACATATAATTAATTCTTAAGAAAATAAATGAAGATTTTGGGGGTAGTAAATATTGGTTCTGTTCACAGGTATTTCTGGTTTTCTTCCCTCTAGGCACATGTAGGATTGAATCTCCTGATCTGTGTTATAGAAGACTGGCCATGTGACTGACTTCAGCCAATGAAATGTAAGTGGAAATGATGTGCATTACCTCTGGATAAGAGTCAGTAAGAGCTAGTGTATAAGTTGCTACATATCCTTTCCCTTGTCATGGTGCCCAGTGATGCTTCAGATGATGGAGGCTCTTAGTTTTTGTTCCTGACTGAGGCAATGTGGGGATGAGTCCTTAGAGGATTTGTAAGCTTTATTATTATTTTTTAATTTTTAAATTTAATTTTATTTATTTTTTATACAGCAGGTTCTAATTAGTTATCCATTTTATACATATTAGTGTATACATGTCAATAAAAATCTCCCAATTCATCATACCACCCCCAACCCCACCCCCCACTGCCACTTTCCCCCCTTGGTGTCCATACACTTTTTCTCTACATCTGTGTCTTTATTTCTGCCCTGCAAACCGGTTCATCTGTACCATTTTTCTAGGTTCGACATATATGCATTAATATATTAGTTTTTCTCTTTCTGACTTACTTCACTCTGTATGACAGTTCCTAGGTCCCTCCACTTCTCTACAAATGACCCAATTTGGTTCCTTTTTATGGCTGAGTAATATTCCATTTTATGTATGTACCACATCTTCTTTATCCATTCATCTGTCGATGGGCATTTAGGTTGCTTCCATGACCTGGCTATTGTAAATAGTGCTGCAATGAACATTGGGGTGCATGTGTCTTTTTGAATTATGGTTTTCTCTGGGTATATGCCCAGGAGTGGGATTGCTGGGTCATATGGTAATTCTATTTTTAGTTTTTTAAGGAACCTCCATACTGTTCTCCACAGTGGCTGTATCAATTTACATTCCCACCAACAGTGCAAGAGGGTTCCCATTTCTCCACACCCTCTCCAGCATTTGTTTTTGTAGATTTTTGATGATGCCCATTCTAACTGATGTGAGGTGATACCTAGTTGCCATTTTGATTTGAATTTCTCTAGCAATTAGTGATGTTGAGCAGCTTTTCATGTGCCTCTTGGCCATCTGTATGTCTTCTTTGGAGAAATGTCTATTTAGGTCTTCTGCCCATTTTTGGATTGGGTTGTTTGTTTTTTTAATATTGAGCTGCATGAGTTGTTTATATATTTTGGAGACTAATCCTTTGTCCGTTGATTCATTTGCAAATATTTTCTCCCATTTTGAGGGTGGTCTTTTCGTCTTGTTTGTAGATTCCTTTGATTTGCAAAGGCTTTTAAGTTTCATTAGGTCCCATTTGTTTATTTTTGTTTTTATTTCCATTACTCTAGGAGATGGATCAAAAAAGATCTTGCTGTGATTTATGTCAAAGAGTGTTCTTCCTATGTTATCCTCTGAGAGTTTTATGGTGTCTGGTCTTACATTTAGGTCTCTAATCCATTTGGAGTTTATTTTTGTGTATGGTGTTAAGGAGTGTTCTAATTTCATTCTTTTACATGTAGCTGTCCAGTTTTCCCAGCACCACTTATTGAAGAGGCTGTCCTTTCTCCACTGTATATCCTTGCCTCCTTTGTCATAGATTAGTTGACCATAGATGCGTGGGTTTACCTCTGGGCTTTTGTTCCTGTTACATTGATCTATATTTCTGTTTTTGTGCTAGTACCATATTGTCTTGATTACTTTGTAGTGTAGTCTGAAGTCAGGAAGTTTGTTTCCTCCAGCTCCGTTTTTTTCCCTCAAGACTGTTTTGGCTATTCAGGGTCCTTTGTGTCTCCATACAAATTTTAAGATTTTTTTGTTCTAGTTCTGTAAAAAATGCCATTGGTAATTTGATAGGGATTGCATTGAATCTGTAGATTGCTTTGGGTAGTATAGTCATTTTCACAGTATTGATTCTTCTAATCCAAGAACATGGTATATCTCTCCATCTGTTTATATCATTACTTTCTTTCATCAGTGTCTTATAGTTTTCTGTTATCAGGTCTTTTTTCCCCCTAGGTAGGTTTATTCCTAGGTATTTTATTCTTTTTGTTGCAATGGTAAATGGGAGTGTTTCCTTAATTTTTCCTTCAGATTTTTCATCATTAGTGTATAGGAATGCAAGAGATTTCTGTGCATTAATTTTGTATCCTGCAACTTTACCAGATTCATTGATTACCTCTAGTAGTTTTCTGGTGGCATCTTGAGGATTCTCTATGTGTAAGTATCATGTCATCTGCAAACAGTGACAGCTTTACTTCTTCTTTTCCAATTTGTATTCCTTTTATTTCTTCTTCTTCTCTGATTGTTGGGACTAGGACTTCCAAAAGTATGTTGAATAATAGTGGCGAGAGGGGACATCCTTGTCTTGTTCCTGATCTTAGAGAAAATGCTTTCAGTTTACCACCATTGAGAATGATGTTTGCTGTGGGTTTGTTGTATATGGCCTTTATTATGTTGAGGCAGTTCCCTCTATGCCCACTTTCTGGAGAGGTTTTATCAAAAATGGGTGTTGAATTTTGTCAAAAGCTTTTTCTGCATCTATTGAGATGATCATATGGTTTTTATTCTTCAATTTGTTAATATGGTGTATAACGTTGATTGATTTGAGTATATTGAAGAATCCTTGCATCCCTGGGATAAATCCCACTTGATCATGGTGTATGATCCTTTTAATGTGTTGTTGGATTCTGCTTGCTAGTATTTTGTTGAGGATTGTTACATCTATATTCATCAGTAATATTGGTCTGTAATTTTCTCTTTATTTAGTATGTTTGTCTGGTTTTGGTATCAGGGCGACGGTAGCCTCATAGATGAGTTTGGGAGTGTTCCTTCCTCTGCAATTTTTTTGGACGAGTTTGAGAAGAATGAGTGTTAGCTCTTCTCTAAATGTTTGCTAAATTTTACCTGTGAAGCCATCTGGTCCTGGACTTTTGTTTGTTGTAAGATTTTTAGTTATGGTTTCAATTTCATTACTTGTGACAGGTCTGTTTATATTTTCTAAGTCTTCCTGGTTTAGTCTTGGAAAATTGTACCTTTCCAAGAATTTGTCCATTTCTTCCAGATTTTCCATTTTATTGGCATAGAGTTGGTTGTAGTAGTCTCTTAGGGTGCTTTGTATTTCTGTGGTGTCTGTTGTAACTTCTCCTTTTTCTTTTCTAATTTTATTGATTAGAGTCCTCTCCCTCTTTTTGTTGATGAGTCTGGCTAATGGTTTATCAATTTTGTTTATCTTCTCAAAGAACCAGCTTTTAGTTTTATTGATCTTTGCTATTGTTTTCTTTGTTTCTAGTTCATTTATTTCTGCTCTGATCTTTATGATTTCTTTCCTTCTACTAACTTTAGGTTTTGTTTGTTCTTCTTTCTGTAGTTCCTTTAGGTGTAAGTTTAGATTGTTTATTTGAGATTTTTCTTGTTTCTAGAGGTAGGCTTGTATTGCTATAAACTTCCCTTTTAGAACCGTTTTGCTGCATCCCATAGTTTTTGGATCATCGTGTTTCCATTGTCATTTGTCTCTAGGTATTTTTTGATTTCCTCTTTGATTTCTTCCGTGATATCTTTGTTATTTAGTAATATATTGTTTAGCCTCCATGTGTTTGTGTTTTTTTACATTTTTTCCTATAATTTTTTTCTAATCTCATAGTGTTGCGGTCAGAAAAGATGCTTTATATGATTTCAGGTTTCTTAAATTTACCAAGGCTTGATTTGTGACCCAAGATGTGATCTGTCCTGGAGAATGTTCCAGGTGCACTTGAGAAGAAAGTGCAATCAGCTGTTTTGGGGTAGAATGTCTTCTAAATATCAATTAAATCTGTCTATTGTGTCATTTAAAGCTTGTGTTTCCTTATTAATTTTCTGTTTGGATGATCTGTCCACTGGTGTACGTGAGGTGTTAAAGTCCCCCACTATTATTTTGTTACTGCTTATTTCCTCTTTTATAGTTGTTAGCATTTGCCTTATGTATTGATGTGCTCCTATGTTGGGTACATATATATTTATAATTGTTATATCTTTTTCTTGGATTGATCCCTTGATCAGTATGTAGTGTCCTTCTTTGTCTCTTGTAATAGTCTCTATTTTAAAGTCTATTTTGTCTGATATGAGAATTGCTATTCCAGCTTTCTTTTGGTTTCCATTTGCATGGAATATCTTTTTACATCCCCTCATTTTTCGTCTGTATGCGTCCCTAGGTCTGATGTGGGTCTCTTGTAGCCAGCATATATACACGTCTTGTTTTTGTATCCATTCAGCCATTCTATGTCTTTTGGTTGGAGCATTTAATCCATTTACATTCAAGGTAGTTATCAATGTGTGTGTTCCTATTACCAGTTTCTTAATTGTTTTGGGTTTGTTTTTGTAGGTCCTTTCCTCTTTTGTGTTTCCCACTTAGAGAAGTTCCTTTAGCATTTGTAGTAGAGCTGGTTTGGTGGTGCTGAATTATCTTAGCTTTTGCTTGTCTGTAAAGTTTTTAATTTCTCTGTTGAATATGAATGAGATCCTTGCTGGGTAGAGTAATCTTTGTTGTAGGTTTTTCCCTTTCATCACTTTAAATATGTCCTGCCACTCCCTTCTGGCTTGCAGAGTTTTTGCTGAAAGATCAGCTGTTAACCTTATGGGGATTCCCTTGTATGTTATTTGTTGTTTTTCCTTGCTGCTTTTAATATTTTTTCTTTGTATTAAATTTTTGATAGTTTTTTTTAATATGTGTCTTGGTGTGTTTCTCCTTGGATTTATCCTGTATGTGGCTCTCTGCACTTCCTGGACTTGATTGACTCTTTCTTTTCCCATATTAGGGAAGTTTTCAACTATAATCTCTTCAAATGTTTTCTCAGTCCCTTTCTTTTTCTCTTCTTCTTCTGAGACCCCTATAATTCAAATGTTGGTGCATTTAATGTTGTCCCAGAGGTCTCTGAGACTGTCCTCAATTTGTTTCATTCTTTTTTCTTTATTCTGCCCTGTGGTAGTTATTTGCACCATTTTATCTTCCAGTCCACTTATCCGTTTTTCTATCTCAGTTAGTATGCTATTGATTCCTTCTAGAGAATTTTAAATTTCATTTAGTGTGTTGTTCATCATTGTTTGTGTGCTCTTTAGTTCTTCTAGGTCCTTGTTAAACGTTTCTTGTATTTTCTCCATTCTATTTCCAAGATTTTGGATCATCTTTACTATCATTACTCTGAATTCTTTTTCAGGTAGACTGCTATTTCCTCTTCATTTGTTTGGTCTGGTCGGTTTTTACCTTGCTCCTTCTTCTGCTGTGTGTTTCTCTGTCTTCTCATTTTGCTTAACTTTCTGTGTTTGGGGTCTCCTTTTCACAGGCTGCAGGTTCATAGTTCCCATTGTTTTTGGTGTCTGCCCCCAGTGGGTAAGTTTGGTTCAGTGGGTTGTCTACGCTTTCTGTTGGAGGGGACTGGTGCCTGTGTTCTGGTGGATGAGGCTGGATCTTGTCTTTCTGGTGGGCAGGACCATGTCCATTGGACCATGTCCAATGACGTGTTTTGGGGTGTCTGTGACCTTATTATGATTTTAGGCAGCCTCTCTGCTAATGGGTGGGGTTTGTTCCTGTCTTGCTAGTTGTTTGGCATAGGGTGTCCAGCACTGTAGCTTGCTGATTGTTGAGTGGAGCTGGGTATTCATGTTGAGATGGAGATCTCTGGGAGAGCTTTCGCTATTTGATACTATGTGGATCTGGGAGGTCTCTGGTGGACCAGTGTCCTGAACTCGGCTCTCCCACTTCAGAGGCACAGACCTGACTCCCGGCCAGAGCACCAAGACCTGTCTTCTACATGGCTGCTAGTGTTGGAGGGTCTCCTGAGGAGGCGGGGGGTGGCTGTGGCTCACTGCAGGGACGGGGACACTGGCAGCAGAGGTTCTGGGTAGTGCTCCTTGGCATGAGCCCTCCTGGAGTCCCAATAGTCTTTAAAATATATAAATATCCTGAATAATATTAATTGGTGGAGGAATGTTGTACTCTATTTTTTATATTTATATATTTTATAATTATATCATATAATTTATAACAATGTAAGATTTTATTTTTGTACTTTTTCTTGTTGTAAATAACATTCCAGTGAAAGATTTGTACCCATCTTTGCTTGGATTGCTGCTTATTTTCTTAGAGTAGATCCTAGAAGCAGAATTATTGGGCCCAGGATTATGCATATTTTTAGGAATTTGCCACATATTGCAAAATAGCCCAGGAGAAAGGTTGTACCAATTAACACTCCAGCAGTGAGAGATGGGCCATCTCACCACCCCTGTTGAGTATTAGAATTCCTTTTAATCTCTGTTAATTTGATAGGTGAAAATGCTATCTTGTTGTTTTATATTTGCATTCCTTTGATTACAAGTGATGTAGGACATTTATTTCATATGTTTATGAGTCATTTGCATTTTTTCTTATGGGAATTGTCTAAATGGATTCTCAAGTCCCCCAAACAACAAACTGTTAAACGGAAAGCAACACAGGAAGCCAGCAGTGCAGTTCTGTTACCACTGAGCCTCAGCACATGTGTTTTGAAGTGTGAGTGTTGAACAGGCTCCTTTTATTACCTCTTATCATCCTTGTTTTGATTATTTTCTCTCCAGTCATCTCTCTCCACAACCCATGTCACCCTCAAGCCTTGGTCTCCCTCCAAGCATCTATTGCACCAAGCTGCAGTCATGGCTAAACCTGAAATTTTAGAGAGAAAATGACAAATGTAATCAAAGTCAGTTTTGAGTAGAACAGCATTATTGTGGAAAAATCCATGAAGTGTCCCCCTTATGAAGGTCCCTCCCTAGGAGCTGATATGTTCCCATGGCAAAGAGGCAGTGGGCACATCCTCTCCTAAAGGGTCAATGATTAAGAGCACAGCCTGTTTCTCTGGCTTTAGGCTTGAATCACTGTCCCTGGTGGTAAAGCTTAAATTACTCTTCCCTGGAAGCATTCTTACTTATTTCATAGACATTGCATTATCCCCGATTGTCTATTTGCTGCTTTTAAGAAGAGAGAGGAAAGAATCTAAGGTTCCCCAAAGTAAGTGTTACTTTTTAGCTAGTGTGAGGTAAAAGACAGATTGAAATGGAGCCAGAGGGACCTGCCCTTCACCCTCCATCTTCATCGGAGTTGGACGCTCACATTGGTATGTCAGGCAGCAGCTGGCAGGCTCTTTTATCATCATTAATTGTCCGCTGAGTTGTCACAAGGAGAGACTAGAATTCAGGTTTAATTATTACATCTGTATCATCTCTGATAAATTTCAGGAGATTCTGGTGGTGCAAAATAGGCATGGGCCAGTGATGTGCCAAGGATATGCTGTGAAGCAGAAACCATGTGTATCGTTGAGGGGGAAAAGGTGAATTAACTGAATTCCAAGGAAGTAAGGCTTTATCAAGGCTGAACAACTCTCATGAGATGTGGTGATGGAGAAGAGGGGGAAGGGAAGCTGTTAGTGGCATTGAGCTTGTTAAGGGTCATTTGGTTTCTGTGCAGAAGGTGTAGTGGGCCTTCCCAGGGAACAAGCAAGATTCATCCAATGCAATTGCTTGTTTTTATGGACAATAACCTACTGCCAGTCAGGGAGCAAAGAAATACGTTTGGCTTTGGATAAAACAACAGCACTTCCACTCCCATTTCTTTTATGATATACGTTTCTTTGGATGGTCTCTGACTTAGTTCTGGAAATATGTGCTGGTGCAGAGTGAGGCTTAAGTGACAATGAAGCTGGCTTTGGCTAAAACAGAACTAAACTACAGTTTAACAGAAATGGCAAGGAGTAGGTGGCATGGGAGCTGAGTGTTATCAGTAGGTCATCGTTTCATAAAAGAGTCAACAAGTGCTTAGAACCTTCATCACACTGTGGCAATGGCCCTTCTGCCCAGCTTAGCCACACAAGGTCTCATTCTGATCTTTTATCCGTCCTTGTGTACCTCCCTATCTGACTCTGGTGCTTTCGTTATTGACTGACATCTGAACTTTGTGCCCCAGAGTAAAGCAAATCTGCTCTGATTCCCTTCATTGGTGCATGGATCTTGTGCTTAAGAATGTTAACCACTTGGCTTCATCTTAACTCTCACTTTCTGAAAGAGAGTCTGAAGCTCTTTCATGAGCTAGCTCTTGTGGAATTAAGTGTTGTCAAAGAATCATATAGATTGGCCATCTGGCCCTCTGCTTTTCAAAAGGATAATTTTAGTGCGATTTCCACATCTTCTGAAGAGCAATTTATTTTAGTCCTTAGGCCCTCTTTCAGCATTAAAAAAAGTAGATCACATAAATGTAACCCAAAAAATCTAAAAAGAATAATTGTATATGGTTGTATGTGTCTCTGTACATAATAAAAGGGTTTTGCCCACATTCTAGGTCTCCAGTAAAATGTTGTGGTCTTTTATGTTAGGCCTCTTATACAAGCCACAAAACTAATCTTTGCTCTGATTTTTACAGCTGTGTACAAAACTCACAGGGGTAAGTTTGGAAAAACAGGTAAATCAAATTCAGAGCTCTCAGAAGTTACAATATACATTGACTAAATATAGATACATAAGAGGATTAAAGTTGAATACAAGAAGATATATATATTATATATTATATATATATAATTTATATAATATATATATACATTATATATATATTATATATATATAGAGAGAGAGAGAGAGAGAGAGAGAGAGAGAGATACCAAAGTTTATATGTGATTGTAAGTTTCTCGAAGCCAGAGGCTCGATGTTCGTACTTCTATCCAACAATACTAGGCCCAGGATAGATGCTCAATAAATATGTATTGAATGTGTAAAGTATTTATTGAGTGTGTTAAACAACTTTTACATTTACCATATGCTCTGATGGGCTAATCATATTCATTGAGATGTGGACAGAATTAGAAGTAAGTGTGGTGTGCCAAAATACTGAGCTATGATTGAGTGCGTCCCACTTCATGGAAACTATCAGGGCTGCCCCTGAAGTCTGAGAGCAGAGGCACCTGCCTCAGGCCTCAGTGCTGGGTCTTTGTGCTTCAGGGACAGGTAGCTGGGTGTAACTCAGGCAGGCCTTTGATCAAGAAGGTTATATATACACATGTAACCATGAGGGGAAGTCAGGTAATAATCACTTTCTTGTCTCCCACTGCCTTTTTTAAAAAAATTGAAGTATAGTTGATTTAAACTGTTGTGTTAGTTGCTGGTGTACAGCAATGTGATTCAGTTATACATATATATATATATGTATTCAGTTTCATATTCTCTTCCATTATGGTTTATTACAGGATATTCAATATAGTTCCCTGTGCTGTACAGTAGGACCTTATTGTTCCTCTATTTTATATATAGTAGTTTGTATTTGCTAATCCTAATTTATCCCCCCCACCCCACACTCCCCTTTCTTTCTGGTAACCGTAAGTTTGTTTTCTATGTCTGTGAGTCTATTTCTGTTTTGTAAATAAGTTCATTTGTATCATTTTTTTAGATTCCACATGGAAGAGGTGTCATATGATATTTGTCTTTCTCTATCTGGCTTACTTCACTTAGCATGATAATCTCTAGGTCCATCCATGTTGCTGTAAATGTCATTATTTCATTCTTTTTATGGCTGAGTAATAGTCCATTGTATATATATGTACCACATTTTTTTATCCACTCATCTGTTGATGGACATTGATACTGCTTCCATGTCTTGGTTATTGCAAATAGTTCTGCTGTGAACGTTGGGATGCATGTATCTTTTCGAATTATAGTTTTTTCCGGATATAAGCCCAGGAGTGGTATTGTTGGATCATACGACAACTCTATTTTTAGTTTTCTAGGGAACCTCTATACTATTTTCCATTCCCACTGCCTTTCTAAGTCCACTCTATAGGATTTTTTTCCCCTCTGTTCCCCAAAGAAATACAGGCAGGTCCTATGACTCTTCTGTCCGAACCAGATCAACACAAATAGTTCTCCCATCACTTCAAGTCACACAACATCATCTTAGGATGCTAATTATATATCTAGTCCCACGTTATAGTTAAAACTAATTTTGTTTAAAAATAACATTTCCTCTTTCTTCCAGTTCAGGCTTATTCCAGGCAGGAAGCCATGGTCAGGGAATGGGAATGTTTTCAACTTCTGTCTCTCTCCTCACTGAGCATTTCTAATCCTCCTTGCACATTCTGCTAACTCTTGGGTTCTGACTAGGGAGATCATATGTCCTGTGTACTCAGTCTGGTCCCAGATACTTGTTGCCTGGGGCCTAGTTATTAACATTTCCCCATTGTATCATGGTTTTCCAGAGAAATAGAATCAATAGGATATTATATATATAATAATATTATAATTGGCTCATGCAATTAGGGAGTCTGAAGTTTGTAGGGCAGGACAGCAGGCTGGAAATGAAGGCAGGATTTCTATGCTACAGTCTTGAGGCAGAATTCCTTCTTCTCTGGGGAACCTTGGTTTTTGCTCTTAAGGCTTTTAATATCTGGATGCCCCCTCATTTTTTTTTATTGGGATATAGTTGTTTTACAATGTTTTGTTAGTTTCTACTGTACAGTGAAGTGAATTAGAGTACCCTGTGCTATTCAGCAGGTTATTAGTTATCATATTTTATACATTGTAGTGTATATATGTCAATCTCAATCTCCCAATTCACCCCACCCCGCCTTTCTCCCCTTGGTGCCCATATACATTTGTACTCTATGTCTATTTCTCTGCCTTGTGAACCGGTTCATCTGTACCATTTTTCTATATTCCACATATATGCATTACTACACGATATTTGTTTACTATATGATATTTGTTTTTCTCTTTCTGACTTACTTCACTCTGTATGACAGTCTCTAGGTCCATCCATGTCTCTACAAATGATCCAATTTCCTTCCTTTTTATGGCTGAGTAATATTCCACTGTATATATATTTACCACATCTTCTTTATCCATTCATCTGTTGATGGACATTTAGGTTGTTTCTCTGTCCTGGCTATTGTAAATAGTGCTGCAATGAACAATGGGGTACATGTGTCCTTTTGAATTATGGTTTTCTCAGGGTATATGCCCAGTAGTGGGATTGCTGGGTTGTATGGTAGTTCTATTTGTAGTTTTGTAAGGAACCTCCATACTGTTCTCCATAGCGGCTGTGTCAACTTACATTCCCACCAACGGTGCAAGAGTGTTCCCTTTTCTCCACGCCCTCTCCAGCATTTATTGTTTGTGGATGTTTTGATGATGGCCATTCTGACCGGTGTGAGGTGATACCTCACTGGAGTTTTGATTTGCATTTCTCTAATGATTAATGATATTGAGCATCTTTTCATGTGCCTCTTGAGAGGCCCCCTCATTATCGAGGGTGCTCTTCTATACTTAGAGTCAACTGATTGTAAATGTTAACCATAAAACACCTTCACAGCAGCATGTAGGCTAGTGTTTAACCAAAGAACTGGGCACCAGAGTCCAGTCAAGTTGACACATAGAGTGAGCCCTTATACCTTTTCTTTCTCAGAAGTCTCTCTGTATGTGTACTAAATTACATGGCCGCCCCAGCTCTGACCCCTCCCAAGAGCATGCAGGGAAGGAGAGGAGATAAGAACACAGGAAATGTCTCTCTTAATGGTACCTCAAGATGGCAGATGTTTAAATCTGACTCTTGCTCTTAGGGACATTTTTTGGGTTTTTTGGAAATGTTGCCTTCTCTCCCTCAACACTAGTCATCTCTACTTTTCGTTCCCCAGAGGGCACAGTCACTTCTATTCTGGTAGCCTGGGACTTGGCCCCAACGTAATGGATTCTCTTTCACTCTGCCATCACACCAGCTAGTAAGCGCACATCTCACCTCTGAGGTGGGAGTCAGATGTGTGCACAAGAAACACATATTAGGCTTTCTGAGGAGTCCTTTTGAAATATATTCCGTTAAGTGTGAGGTGACGGCAGGACCCACTCACCCCTTATACATGTCTTCACTGGGGGGAAGCTCAGCGTACAGATAACACTTACCCAAGGCCCTTTCCTATATATATGTGTAATATACATATTATACACACACACATCTTACAATCTTACACTCTTGATGTGAGTGAGGGGATGCAGGGCTGATTAGTTTTTGTTTACTCCTTTGAAATTCTGCATCATGGCAAAGTGATATCTACGTTTCAAGATTTTAGCCTAAAGTCCCATTTTAATATTCTGTACAGATGCACACAAATATGCGTACTGCTGTACATTTACCTAAAAATATTATCAGTCCACCAAACTCCCAGTAGCAAAGAAAAGTAGGCTGGGGAATTGCGCCTCACACTGTCCTTCTTTGTTTTTTCTTTAATATTTTCCTGGATGTTTATTGTGACCTCATGTTGCCAGCAGGTGTGTGTGTGTGTGTGTGTGTGTGTGTGTGTGTGTGTGTGAGTGTGTGTCTGTGTATTTGGAGCTGGCGGGGAGAGGGGGGCAGCGTATGACTCTCCAGTGGGTGATTAGTCTGGGTCCTCATAGTCCTCTGGGTTCAACCCTGGGTCTCACATCAGACAGGCTGTCTGGATGCTGTGTAAACCAAGCAGCGGGGTGAACTCTCCTGCTGGCATCACCCTTTGCTACAAAGGCATTTAAAACAAGGCCTGAGGCAATTAGGACATCAAATAACCCTATTGCTCTTATAATACTGAAATATTGAATATTTAAAAGGTAAGCAGGCTTGAAATTTGTAATGGAAAGAAAATATCCCTTTAGGTCATTAAAGAGTGTGAGGAGCCCTAGCCTTTGAAAAATAGTTGGAAAAGTTTGAAGAATTCATAAGGCAAAAGAAGCTGGGTTATAGTCACAAATATGCAGAGTCCTGAGTAATAAAATAAGGGCCAATTCAGAGGTCCATTTAAGAAGGTGACCAGAGCATAATTAAAGTAACTGGCTTCATAGCCAATTTGGAATTCTGTCACTAGGAAAATGGTTACTATGAGATAGTCACAGACAAGCCAGAGAAAATGAGCACACAAAACGGCATCAAAGAAGAAAATAAGCTGAGGTGGTTAAGAGAGCAGATTCTGGAGTGAGAGAGAATAGACCCTGATTTGGTCTAAATACTTTGCAGTCTGGGTGGCCTGACGATACATGTAGAACTTTCTCTGCCTTAATTTTCTCACCTGTAAATTGGTACCTATCTCATACGGTGGTTGTGAGAATGCTATCGGTGTGCTTGATACATAGTAAGTGCTCAGTAAACTTATTATTATTATATTTAGATTTTTTTTTCTCCTAGAAGCACCAAAAGTCTGATACGAAGATGAACATTTCCCATAGAGAGAAGTAGTTAAGACAAAACCAAGCTCTAACCTGGAGTAGTTCAGATTTCATATTGATTGGATTTGATTATATAGTCACCAAAATAAATAATTCATTCAGTTTCAGATATAAAAGAGACAAAAGTATGCCAAAGAAAGTGTTTAATTCCACAAATAGGAGGAATGACTTTCAGTGTGCTCTGGTTTCTCAGTGTTTACTGAACCTGTTTTCTCCAGAAGAGAGAAAAAATTCCACAAAAGTTGTTTCATCTTCTGATTATATTGTTTTATACTGGTTTATAGATATACCTATTGGAGACTCAGTTCTTTATTCATGAAGATGTGACCCATGTTAATTAGAACAGACTACGTGATGAAACCAAGAAACCCAAAGTCTCACTGGTGTATATTAACAGACGTTTACTTATCCACCAGGCCACATCCTGCTGGAGACCAGGCAGCTCTCCTGGAGGGTTTTCCTCCAGTATTAAGGTAGTGACCTAGTACCATTTTATCCTGTGGCTTCCATGTTTGCTATGGCCTTTTTGGTGTCCTCTACTAGATCTTCAGTTTCCCCAACTGGTGAGCAAAGATATAGTATGAGAATGATAGAGTGAGATGTTTTATATCCAGCTTGGAAATGGCAAACATTATTTATTCCCATATTCCTTTGGCCAGAACCTGGTCACATGGCCCCAACCTGACTGCAAGAGAAACTAGGAAATGTAGGTTTTCTGTATTCCCATGCTGGGAAAGAGGGACTGGAGAGCATTTTAGTTAATCTCTGTGCATGACTTCTGTTGATGTGAAGTTAGAGTTTTCATACTTGGTAAGTTTTGATAGGATGGGTTGCAAAAGGGATGTTGAGAGATCTTAGCCACTAGATCAAGGCAAAAGCTTTTTGTACTTCAAAATGTGAATATGTGCATTAATTTGCTGAGTGATAAGGACTACTTTGAGTAGGATGGCCCTTGATCCACTGGGTAGGCAGAACTCATTTTGGCTTCCTTAAGTCAAGATGCTGAGGAAATGACAGTAACCATATGCTTGCTTGATAACATCAAGACCCTTTCTGATAAATTCTAGAGGATGTTGAAACCTCCTTCCTCCGGCTAATCTAATTTAACTTGATGTTAACTTGATATTACATATCTTCTGTGTTTCCACTCTAGAATTTCCCTTAATATGCTTCATTTTTCACATCTAAGTCTGGATCATCAAAATGCCCCTTGCCTTGTCTTCACTCATGGATTCATACATCAAATAGTTACCAAGCATCTATTGTGAAAAGACAGGAAGAATAGTTTTTGGCTGTATCTTCAGATAGTAAGGTGGTTTTTACAAAGGGGTAGAAACTTTCATTTCATCAAACAATATATTCAATCATAGTAGTTCACAGCAGCACAATACAGTGTCCTGAAGTAATAATAATACTATATGGCTGCAAGCTTTTCATTTGTATATAATTAACCCCAGGAGAGGATGGGCAAATATAGTATTATACACTGTTGATCAACTTTGAAAGGAAGAACTTAAGACGACCCTCACAAAGTTTTCAAATGCCAGTTGGGCTGTACGATGATGGTTTGGTACTATTTTGGTCAAGGCTGGCTTGTCTCTATTTCTTTGTTTCTCCGTCTCAATCAATGGTAAGCTGGACCAGATAATCACTATAGCTCATTTCAGCTCTTAAGAGTTGATCATTTGTCCTTTCTGTCATTCAGCACACTTAAGGAAATGCTCTCCCTACTTCTTCTTCTTCCCTGCCCTGGTGTGAGCCTAAGAAAAAGCAATTTAATTTTAATGTTATCTGAAGTCAGATTTATTAGGAAGACAAATCTGTTGGGAAAAAAGTCTGCCTCCCCAAGCTAAATACTACAGTGTTGGCAGTCAGATCAAGCGTCAACTTAACACATTGGCTGTGCTCTGTGAGGTTTTCGCTAAAGGTAATTGTTTCCTTTCAAGATGGCATGATATGACCCATGATATTTACAAATTCTCAAGAGTAACAGGCCATGAACACACAGGATTTATTTGTATGCATGAGTTCTAAAAATCATCCTTTGATTTTGCATGCTAGGAAAAATATCAGACTGGGGCAGTGTTATCAAAGGGCCATCCAGATAATTGTTCAAAACACAGAATTGTGGGTCCCATCCCACACTTATTAACTTCAGATATCTGGGGTAGAATCCAATAATCTGAATTTCTGACAAACTCCTTAGCTGGGGGGCTTATTAACAGTCTGTCAACCACTAAACCAGTAGTCAGATCACAGAACTGTCTTCGTCTGTAGAAGAATATTAACACTTACTCTTTTTTTTTTTTTTTTTTTGCGGTACGTAGGCCTCTTACTGTTGTGGCCTCTCCTGCTGCGGAGCACAGGCTCCGGACGCGCAGGCTCAGCGGCCATGGCTCGTGGGCCCAGCCGCTCCGCGGCACGTGGGATCCTCCCAGACCGGGGCACGAACCCGCGTCCCCTGCATTGGCAGGCGGACTCTCAACCACTGCGCCACCAGGGAAGCCCTAACACTTACTCTTTGTCATACAGAACTGTTGCATAGGTTAAAAGGTTAACACAGGCCCAAAGACCTTCACTGAATGAAAATTCCTTGCAAATATAAGTTTGTATTGTTATTGTTGGGGCAAAGCGTAGTCAAACTACCATCTTTTGCTTTTGCTTCTTGAAAATGTCTCAGGTCCCCCTCTTCTCAGGAGCTTAGGCCAGAGTATCAGCATGTGATGCATTAATTCTGGACCCCTGGCTTTAGAGAGGTTTATGTCAACTGTAGCAGCTCCGAAGTGCATGTGGAGTTAACTCAAAGCAATGTTCCATTTGTGCACTTACGGATTTTAAAGGGGACGAGCGCAATGTTCTTTTCTGTTGATCAGGGACAAGCAAAGCTATTAGCTCTAGGTCTAGGGAAAGGAAAAAAAAAAATCACTTTTCATATTGTGCAACCAACCCTAAATCAGGTCAGTCTCTCCTTCACTGCTGGCTAATATCCAAGCCACAGTGAAAAGCTGATGTTTTTGTTTAGAATGGATTTTTGCAGCGTTTATAAACCAAGACTCCTTGAAATTTTCATTAGGAGGCTCATACAGTTCACCTCTTGTCCTGCCCTTTTTCCTTTCTCCTGGAATAGTTGAGTGATTTTGAAAATTCTCACTAGTTTAATTGATTAGTAGGGAGAGTTCATTGTGAAAGTCACCTTCTGCAAAGCAGAACTGAGATTGACATACAGTCGAGATTCTATAACCTTGGAGGACGCAGCACAGGGGATGAGGAGAACGTGACCTTCCTCACAGCTTTGGATGTATGAGGAAGGGAAGGGTGCAATCATTTAGGAACTCAGTGCCAGCACTTTGCTAGGCACGGGAGACTCATCGAATCCTAATAATTTATAATCTTGTGACATAGGTTTATTACCATGTTTATAGGCAAGGAAACTGAGGCTCAAAGTGGTTAACTTGCTAATAGGTGCTGGAGCCAGGGTTATTTCTGTGTAACAAATCATCCTAAAACTTAATGACTTAAAATGGTAAGCATCTCTTGTTTCTCACAAACCTATACAGACAGTATTGGCTGACAGGTCCTGGTTCTGGAGCTGGTCTGGGTCACGTCAGCTAATCTTTTTTTTTTTTTTTAGAGGAAATTATATTATTTGAAAAAATTTTTTTTTAACTTTTTATTTTATATTGGAGTATAGCCGATTAACAATTTTGTGATACTTCCGGGTACATAGCAAAGGGATTCAGCCATACATATCCATGTATCCATTCTCAACCAAACTCGCCTCCCATCCAGGCTGCTGTGTAACATTGAGCAGAGTTCCCTATGCTCTACAGTAGGTCCTTGTTGGTTATCCATTTTAAATATAGCAGCATGTACATGTTGATCCCAAACTCCCTAACTGTCTCTTCCCCCACTGATAACCATAAGTTTGTTCTCTAAGTCTGTGAGTCTGTTTCTGTTTTGTAAATAAGTTCATTTATACCATTTTTTTAAGAATCCACATGTAAATGATATCATATGATATTTGTCTATTCCGTCTGACTTATTTCACTCAGTATGACAATCTCTAGGTCCATCCATGTTGCTGCAAATGGCATTATTTCATTCTTTTTAATGGCTGAGTAATATTCCATCGTACATATATGTACCCCATCTTCGTTATCCATCCCTCTGTCGATAGACATTTGGATTGCTTCCATGTCTTGGCTATTGCAAACAGTGCTGCATTGAACATTGGGGTGCATGTATCCTTTCGGAGGGTCAGCTCATCTTAGTTGAGCTTGTTCATGTATTTGCAGTCAGTTCACCAGTTGGCTGGTCTGTGTGTGTGTGTGTGTGTGTGTGTGTGTGTGTGTGTGTGTGTGTCTGGCTGACCAATTTAGGATGGTTTTCCTCGTGTGTCTGGCAGTCAGTTGACTGTTGACTAGAGTGATGAGGGTGTGGCAGGTTGTATTCTCCAAAGACGAACACAGTATATCTTATCCCACATATTCTTTCCATAATGTGATATTGCAGTTTTCTCATCTATGTCCCTTTCCCTTGAATCTGGGCAGGCATTTGAGACTGCTTTGACTGACAGACTATGTCAGAAGTAGTTCTGGGCTGACTTCCAGGCTTGGGCCTTGAGAAAATGGCAGATCCCACTTTCTTCCCTTCATGACTTTGCTCTTGGAAGTCACCTACGATGTGTGAGGCAGAGGAGCAGACACTTGGAGGGGCCATGTGTAGATGTCCAGTCCACCATCCCAGCCAAGGTCCCAGCTGGCAACCAGCCTCAGCCAGCAGAAGTGTGAGCGAGAGAGCCTTAGATGACCCCAGCTCCTGGGTGTCGGGTCACCCGCAGACTTCAAGCTGCCCAGCTGATGCCATGTGGAACAGAGATGAGCTGTCAGGGCCAGGCCCTACTCAAAGTGCTGATTTGTAAGGAAAGTAAATGATACTTGTTGTTTTAAGCCACTGGGTTTGCGGTGGTTTGTTATATAGCAATAGATAACTGCAATAGTTATGGGGTCATATGTCTTATACCATCCAGCAAGCTAGACCGGGCTTGTTTGCAGAGTAGTAGTGGGGTTCCAAGAGAGGGAGAAAGTAGAAGCACAGAAGGTCTCTTGAGGCCTAGGCTCGACACTGGCACACTCTCACTCCCAGTGCATTCTGTTGTGCAAAGCGAATCGTAAGGCCAGCCTGGTTCAAGGGAAGGGGAAAGAGACTCTGCCTCTTGATGGGAGGAGCTGAAAAGTCACATTGAAAAGCGCTTGGATAAAGGGAGATGAAGGCTTGTGGCCATTTCTGCAACTTATTACATTACACAACCTCCTGAGCCTTGTGGACAGTTCAGGTCTGTAAGAAAGGTAAAGTGACACTTAAAAACCCAAGGAACCTTAATGATTGTGTTTCATGTAACAAGATATAGAGAGTAAGGCCTGACTTCTGACAAGCTTGGCCATATAGAATGTCACTTGCAGGAAAAAACAGTCAAGAAAATATCTATCGCAAAGCCCATCTACTTTACTGATAGCACAGATGCGCCATCTCCCAATACCCCCAGCGGAGGAGGGGAATAAAGCTTGGAAGGAAAGGGAACAATTTTGTTTTATTGAAATATAGTTGATTTACAATGTTGTGCTAATTTCTGCTGTATAGCAAAGTGATTCAGTTATACATATATATATATATATATATATACATTCTTTTTTAAATATTCTTTTCCAGTATGGTTTATCCCAGGGGATTGGATATAGTTCCCTGTGCTATACAGTAGTAGGACCTTGTTGTTTATCCAATCTAAATGTAATGGTTTGCATCGAACTAATCCCAAATCCCAGTCCATCCCTTTCCCTCCCCCTCTCCCCCTTGGCAACCACAAGTCTATTCTCTATGTCTGTGAGTCTGTTTCTGTTTTGTAGATAGGTTCATTTGTGCCATATGTTAGATTCCACATACAAGTGATATCATATGGTATTTGTCTTTCTCTGTCTGACTTACTTCACTTAGTATGATAATCTCTATGATAATGGTTGTTTCCATGTCTTGGCTATTGTGAATAGTGCTGCTATGAACATAGGGGTGCATGTATATTTTTGAATTATAGTTTTGTCCAGGTATATGCCCAGGAGGGGGATTGCGAGATCATATAGTAGTTCTATTTTTAGTTTTCTGAGGAACCTCCATACCGTTTTCCATAGTGGCTACACCAACTTACATTCCCACCAACAGTGTAGGAGGAGGAAAGGGAACACTTTTATTCCTTTATGCTGCAGAATACATAGGGCATGTGTCAAAACCTGATTTACATTCATTCATTGATTTGAGAAACATCATGCCTATCAAGAGGTTGAAGTGATGGTCTTGGGACTATTGTCAAGGTCCTTTGCTGGGTCTAAGATCATGAACATCCACCTTTGAAGATGGGTTATATTGTGGAGTACGGGAAGCCAGGTTTATTTTGGAGCAAACAACGTATTGGGTCAGCTTTGTAGTAAGTTTACTGCCTCTGGTAGAGGCCTGACTTGTGGGAAAGCTCCAGTCAGTTGCCAAGTTGCTGGGCTGGGAACGTAAGGAGTGTCCTCTGGCCTCAGGCGTACAGAGGACCGGACTCTTTTGACTTCTTCTGACTAAGTGAACCGGATTCATTTCAATTCACTGCTACTCAGATAGTTATGGAGCACATCCTGTGCTCCAGTCATACTGTGGGTGCTGAACGCACAGAGCTAAAATAAGATCTGGGCCTTGCTTCACAGGCATTCACGGCCTTGAAATAAGTCAGTGAACCAATTCTTACCATTCAGTATCCTAAATACTATGATCGTGTCAAACAGGGTGTAAAAAAGGAGCACTGGATAGGGACAGTGAATACAGTCTGTGGGTCTGGAAGCTTCTGGGATGAGGAGTTAGTGGGTACCAATAGGTAAGGGAATAGCACATGCAAAGACTTGGAAGCAAGGAGAGCTAGAGCAAAGAGTCTGCATATGTGTGATAGGAAAGCAAGAAACGAACTCATAGAGGAAGCTAGCGGCCAAGGGAAGTGACATGATTGGATTTAGTTTTGGGAATCAGGAATATGGAGAATGGATTCAGCAGATAAAACAAGACAGGGGAATTTTGAGAGGCACTTGTGATAAACCAGGCTAGCGGGGATGAGGGCCCCAACCAGGACAGTAATCACAGGGCTGAAGAGGACATTTTTTTTATTGAAGTATAGTTGATTTACAATGTTGTATTAGCTTCAGGGGTACAGCAAAGTGATTCAGCTATATATATATTTCTTTTCCAGATTATTTTCTCTTATAGGTTATTACAAAATATTGAGTATAGTTCCCTGTGCTATATAGTAGGTCCTTGTTGGTTATCTGTTTTATATGTAGTAGTGTGTATATGTTAATTCCAACCTCCTAATTTATCCCTGAAGAGGATTTTTTAAAAATATTTTTCAAATTTTATTTTATTGTGGTAAAAGCACTTAACATGAGATCTATCCCCTTAAAATTTTAAATGAACAATGTATTATTTGTTAGTTTTTTAACATCTTTATTGGAGTATAATTGCTTTACAATGGTGTGGTAGTTTCTGCTTTATAACAAAGTGAATCAGCTATACATATACGTACATTCCCATATCTCCTCCCTCTTGCGTCTCCCTCCCTCCCACCCTCTCTATCCCACCCCTCTAGGTGGTCACAAAGCACCGAGCTGATCTCCCTGTGCTATGCGGCTGCTTCCCACTAGCTATCTATTTTACGTTTGGTAGTGTATATATGTCCATGCCACTCTCTCACTTTGTCCCAGCTTACCCTTCCCCCTCCCCATATCCTCAAGTCCATTCTCTAGTAGGTCTGTGTCTTTATTCCCGAAGAGGATATTTTAAGGAAGTAGTTTTGCTGGACTTGTATTAATGGGATGCAGCAGCAGGGGAATCCAGGGTGATGCCCAGGTTTGAACAATGGGTCGCTGGTATGGCCATTGTCTGACAGAGGGAATGTAAGAGGATGAGCAAGTCCAAGTTGGGACGATGCTGAGTTTGTCTTAGAACATGCCATGTTGGAGGGTTCAGCAGGCATCTAGTCTGACAGAGTGTACCCTGAAGACTTCATGACTGTTGTTCTAGTTCCTACCTTCTCCCTCTCTGGCCTGCCTCCATCCCTGCCTCCCCTTTGCCTTACAAAAACCAAACCTCCAATATAGTGAAAAATGCATTTGAA
Source organism: Pseudorca crassidens (assembly GCF_039906515.1). Lineage (NCBI taxonomy): Eukaryota > Metazoa > Chordata > Mammalia > Artiodactyla > Delphinidae > Pseudorca > Pseudorca crassidens. Next base: position 132,956,731 of record NC_090297.1, on the reverse strand, counting down.
AGAGTCTCTCTGTTCATATGAAGTATTGTACATGTCTCTACCACCTCCTAGGCTACTCTGTGTTCTCCCTTCAAAGACCTGCAGGTGCACAGCTGCATTGCTTGCACATTCCGTAAATGACTGTTTATACAAACATTGTCAAACATTAGGATGAGCCCACTCCAAGCTCACTTTAATGCACATCCTGGAAGTGGAGTGGTGGGTTGGTCTGTAAGGCACTCTGTGTCTGCCCCCAAATCTAAAAACTATTATATAATTTTTCAGTTGCAGTGCAGTAAAGTTACCTTCCATGACTTTATAACATTTTACAATGTACAGATTACAACTCTAATTTGTATCTCACAACAATCACCCCAGGTCTGTGGGAAAGATACTGTGCATTCCATTTTACTGATAAAGGAAATGAGGCTCAGAAGGCTTGTTACCTGCCCACCGTGGTAGATCTGGAACACGAACCCAGGTCTCTTCCTCTAAGCTCAATATTCTTTCTGTCCTAGCGTCTTGTCCCTCTTTGGGCAAGAAAAGCCAAGAAACCAATGAGCTTGACAGGGTCTGGAATTAGATCTTCTAAGCAAACATGATATGATCTGACTTAGGGGATGTCAGCTTTCCCTACAGAAGTGAGCCTTCTCCACAGTGTCCCAGGTTATGGCATTGGTCAGAGGCTGTTGCATTTGTTTGCTGGGCCCTTTACTGAGGTTTTCTGGTTAGAGTGGGATCACTACAGTTCTTTGGGGAGCGCTAATTCATATATATATATATATATATATATATATATATATATATATATATATATATATATATATATATGTATATGTATATATGCACACATATATGTATATAAAGTGTATATATATATATATATATATATAAACTTTCTGTTTTTATGCATAGGTATTGTTATTCCTTGTCACATCATGTTTTTTTCCAGCTCAGTAGCTGGTGAAGCTCAAGTACCACCACTAAACCGAGGGCCAGATTTCAGGTCTGAAACTGACAATGTAGTATGCAGCTTGGCAGCCCCTCACTTATAGCCTAGGTCAACAGGACCAGGGATCAGCAGAAGGAAGGACAGGGTAAAGTATCTCACTTTTCTTGGTTACTTGCTTGATGAGCCTTGGTGTGCCACCTGCCTGGCAGATAGTAGGCACTCATACCAAAAGAGTTTGAGAGAGGGTATATTATAAAAGGATATGCCATACATGTTCGCTGGCAAACTCCATGTCCCCGGTGTTGTGATGGGAATGGTATAACCCAATGACCAGTCTCTTATAGGAGCTAGGAGGGAGAGGTAATGAAAATATGATTATAAAGGACTTTAGTGTAAGATAAAGGATGCTCAACGTAAAAAAGAAAAAAAATGCAAGTAAAGACTCTACAAATCATCCCTAAGAGGCATTCTTTGAATAACTGATGGGTCATATTAAAGTCATTTGAAAGATACAGCACCAAGTTCCAGCATGAACGAATAGGGATATTCTCATGAGAATAAGTGACATTCTTGTTACTCATTCTGGGGAGAGATCCTCTTCTGTTTAGGAAACTGACAAGTGAGAGTGGCTATATTTCCCTGTCCAGTGGTTCCCTCTGAACCCTGGAGGTTGAGTATCACTTGGCAGGTGGGGGGATGCTGAGCCAGGAGTGACAGAACCAACATGTCTCTCTGCCTTTAGCTACGGGCCAGCTTTGTGACCTCATCCCAATTTCTTGTCGGTCCACTCTTCCAAGCAGGGATGTTATCGGGGTACCTGAGAACAGCCTGGAGAAGGGAAGCGAACTGCAGTCAAGGCAGCTTTAAAGCTTTAGCAGTGCTGTCCAAGAAGAGCCCCAGGGATGGAGAAGCACAAAGCCAGCTGGGTTCCCTGTCATGTCTCCCTGAAGCCCTTTTGGGTTGACACGGAGCTGGGCAGCAGCAGGAGACAGGCCTGTGGTCCTTCGCAGCCCATGGTCTATGCTCAGGAGCCCCTGCTGCCTTTTGAAATTCCAAACCATACCCTCTCCAAGAGGGTGGCTGGTGTTCCTACAATGTGTACTATGATTTAGCTTTGTCAGAATCAGTTGGGGAATCCTTCATTTGTTGGGAGGCAGTGTGGCTTTGTGAAAAGAGCCCAAACTGGCACCAGAAGTTCCTAGGTTCAGAGCCTGTTGCTGGCTGAGTGACACTGAGCTAGCCAGTTTAGCTGTTCAGAGTAGTTTCTACATTGCTAAGACAGGAATGAAATGATTGTATATGGAAAATTCCTACCTTAATGTTCAGCTGCAATCAGAACTCAAAAGTAGCCGTTATTATAGTTAGTATTGCTATTGCTGTCGATGGGGCTGGACGAAGGAAACTCTCCCTTTCACCCTGCCCCAGACTCCGTAGTGGAGCTCGCTTCCTGCCTTTCCCTAATGCTCTCCTCTGCCCCGCCCCCAACCCACAGCACACTCTCACTGCTGGACTCCCCTTGACAGTTCCTCGAAGGTGCTATTGATGCTTGTCCCCTTTATAAAGACGGTCCATCAGCTCCCTGAATGTATGGCGGCACACCCTGCCAGCCTGCCTGAGACACTCCCAAACGTAGACGTTGCCACTCGTTCCCCCCAACCCTTTCCCCAGGCTCCATCTAAAGCCATAAAGAGTGTGGGATGGAAGACTTTTTGGCTAGGCTGCAGATGGTTTTAATAATGATAATAATGATAAAAATGTCATAATAGATACTAATGACAGAATATCTGCTATGTGATTAGGTGTTTTCCCTTTTCATTTCATTGAATCCTTATTGTAACTCTTTTGGACTCTAAGACCATGTTTGTTCCATTAAATGTTGAGCAAACCTGGGGGCCCAATCATCCTGCCTACCTCCTACACCATTCATTCTTAAGGATTCCCAAGGCCTAGAGTTTCAGATCATTTATTCATCAGCTAAGGAACCACACAAGACAACTAGTCTGATGGTCACAACTGGTTTCTTTTCTCCATCAATCAACACCCCACAGCTGATTGGGCAAGCTGGGAGTATTCTATAAATAATAAAATGTGTCTTATTATGGGGAATTTCCAAAGGTTCAGCACTAGTTCTCAGCACCCTGAGTTTCTCTGTGACCTTCAGCAGCTCGGCCAGGTTTTAGGCAGCAAGTGCTTGCAGGGAGAGTCTGCAAAGAGAAAGAGAGGCTCTCCTGGGGGAGGATCTCAAGCCTTACCTGGGCCTGATCCCAGAGTGCTGCTTCCTTCTTTAAAGCTCAGGAAGGAAGACAGCTTCTGACTTGGTTATGCTCATGTAGTAGTACTCAGGAGAGAGATGAAAAATTAGGATGTGTTTATGTGTGTGTGTTGGGGGAAGGGATGGAGAATTGAGCTGCAAGTAGGTGACCAATCATCCCAGTTTGCCTGCAACTGAGGAGTTTCCTGAGACGCAGGACTGTTGCTGCTAAAACTGAGATGGTCCTAGGCCAGCCAGAATGGTTGGTAACCTTAGCTGTCGGAGGGGGTCACATTTAGTCATTATTCTGGGGGGTAGTGCGCTATTGTAGTTAATGGTTTAGACTGCCTTGGTTCAAATCCTGGGTCCACCTGGGCAAAATAAGCCCTGTACCTCAGTTTCCTCATCTGGAAACTGGAGATGGTAATCAACCCTACTTCACAGGTTGTTGTGAAGATTGAATGGCCCACCGAATGTCAGGTCCCTGACACACAGAAGTAACTGACAGCCACTGTACTGTTTGTTCTCTCACCTAGCAGCACAGCCTGGTCCCATGGGTGCTTTTTCCTGAGTCTAGTCGACCCAAGACCCTATGAGACGCCCTGGTGTCAGCGTGCCGTCCCATCTGCGTGGCTGCACAGCAACGTCCTGTGTGGCTCTTTGCCAGACTGAGAGCTCTGTGGGGTCGAGGGGAGCCGGGGCTGCACCAGGGTTCGCATCTTTCCAAAGACAGAGTCTGTGTTCTGATCACAGACTGTGACAGATGTCATACCCTAGGAAGGGGGAGCTTGAGGTGTCAGTGGGCAGAGGACCTGTGTCTCCACTACCCCCCTCTTTGAAGAAGGGCTATGTGGGAGAGGAGAAGATGGGAATGGAGAACTCTAATGTGCCGGATACCAAACACTGGGGTCAGACCCTTCTTGTCATCTGATGGTCACACTGTGATGACACAGTCTCTCTTTACACATACATACATACACACACACACACACACACACACACACACACAGACACACGCAAACACATACATACACATTTTCTGCTGGTTCAGCATCCTCTAGAAGGCAAAATGTAGGGCCTGCTTTCCCCAGATCGCCTGATCTCTCTTCTCATCTCCATTAGGCGTGCAGACGCTGCAGACCTCCTTCTCCAAATTTTTCCCAGTGCCTCTTTCTGTCCGAGTCCTGTTCCGTGCCTGGCTTTTCTTCTCTTTGCTTTGAAGAGTGGGGACCCTGCTTTGTAGGATAACAAATAGAACTGTCAAACACATCAGTGCTGCCGCCTGCAAAGATAAATGGGGCGACAAGTGGAGCAACCTCTGTGGATCCCAGGGCCCCAGCAGGAGCCAACACTGTGACAGATGCGGGGACAAGCAGCGCTGACACAATTGGGTCGCGTGAATGTTGAGGGGTGAGGGTGGTGTCTGCTCCTCCGTTGGCTCCCCTCCCCCTCTACCACGCACGTACTATGTTGCTGGAGATTGTAAAGAGATAGCAGGCAGGTCACCACTCCTCACCAGCCTTGTGCATCTTCCCTGTCAGCGGCACAGGGCAAGGAAGCAGGATGTCTGCAGAGCACCCTGCCGTCTTGGGGTGACAGCTGAGTTACGTGCAAAGAAATCCAGTCCTGGGCAAAGACCAGGACAAAGTTTGTCTTTAACCCTGAACCTCATCTTTATCCAGGCCTGCCCTGCTTGTTGACACTTTCTCATCGGTCCTTCCAGCAGACTAAACTCATCTCTGGTTCTCACCCAGGAACCCCTCCCAGGCCTTGCCAATCAGCCCGTGCGATGGATCTCTCCACTCTTTCCTCTTATATCAAAATTGCACCCTCTGTGTCCTGTTTCATTAGGCTTCAGTAGGATGTCCCACTGATGGCTCCCAAACTGCCTTCCTTTCTAAACAGGGTACACATCAGCACATTCCCAGGGAAGGGCTGGTCTGGGCAGGGTGTTTCGGAGTCCCTGATTGAGGATGGCCCACAGGATTGGAAACTCCACTCCAAAGGGATCCAAATGCCTCATAGTATTTTGGGACAGAAATTTTGGGTGGTAATTTTTCACTTCCAGTCTCCTTTTTTATTCTGCCTAAAGAGAAGCTTTCTTTTACTCATGGGTGCTGTTCTGAGTCAGGGTCTTCTCTGGGTCTCTGCCTTCAATATCCACTGCTAATGGGCCACCTGGGCCCATACAGTCAGTTCAACTCATTAAACATGTAGTGAGACTGCCTTGGTTCAAAGCCTGGGTCCACCTGGGCAAAATAAACCCTGTACCTCAGTTTCTGTAAAGCAATATGCTGACTGCTATGAGTAGGGGGAGGCAGAGGGATGGCTGCAAAGGTAAATAAGCTGTGGCTTGTTTCATTTTGGACTCACGACTTAGTTGAGAAGAAAGACATGTATGAGTAGCTTTAGTAAGAGTTCAGCCATGAAAAAGAGCTAAAGGGGCAGAATGAGAACAGGAGGAGGAAGACTAATCTTGACTTGAGAGGAACAAGGACATCCTCAAGGAACAGGTGGGGTTAGGTAGGGCTTTGAAGGATGAAGAGGATCTGGACAGGATGAAATGGTGGGGAAAAGACCCTAAATAGAGGGAGATAGAGCGAGGAATATGAATTCAGACAGATGGGAGATGCAGAGTGTTCTGGGGTCTGGACTTGGTCAAACATGACCGGGGCACATGAAAAGTGTGTGTGTGGGGGTGTGTGTGTGGGGGTGTGGGTGTGTGTGTGTGTGAGTGAGAGAAAGAGAGAGAGAGAATGTTTGGTTGGGAGAAAAGATTGGGCACAGCCTTAGGAGTCTAGATTTCATTCTGTATTCAGCTTTGGAAGGGGAGACAGAATGATTCTTTACTTTCCATTTCATCTCTCATTGCAAACTTCTCAATGGAATTGGATGCTGCTCTTAGTAATGTGTAAGGAAATAATCATCACACAGTTCTCTTGGGTGCTCCAAAAAACTGGGGGTGATGGGCAGTAGGGAAAGAAGGGACAGGGGAGAGGCCAGTACAGAGTGCCTTTGTGTAGAACGAATGAGCTTGTGCCAATTACTGAACCTCTTTCAGCCCCAGTTTCCCTGTCTTAAATAGGGATAACATGTAATACCTGGCCTAACACGGGGATAATAATACTTCCCCCGTAGGGCTGTTATGAGGCTCATGGAGGAAATGTATGTAAAGTGTCTAGCACAGTATACCTCAATACCTGCTGGCTATTATGATGATTGTCCCCCTGCCCCCTGATCTATTTTAGCAGGCAAGAGCTCTCAGACTCTGTTAATGGGCAGCTGTATAAAAGAAGCACGTGGTTTGTCCACAGGAATGATGCTGCTGAGGGATGCTCAAAGTCTAGATGATGAGGAAACTTAACACGATCAATATCCCTTTTGGAAAAGATTATATGCTATACTAGGCAGCAAATAGACCATTGAAACTGGATTTGGAAAGCATTTGTGGAGTCTATTAGAGGTGGTTAAACATAGAGAAAAATAGAGTGGATTACACACATGCAGCCTGTTAGCACTCTTTCTCTTTGTGTGCCCTTTTCTCTCCCTCCCCCTCTCCTTCCCCATTTTCAGGTTTAGGTAAGTAGGACCGATCAAATAACTCTTCTAAGAGAAGTTCAAGGAGAAAACGGCATGGCCTCATGGCCGTGTAGATCTAGCTATTTAGAGTGTGTGAAATTTTAGGAGCCGAACAGGAAGTGATGCTTCTATTTACAGTGGGCAGTGGACGAGTTCTTCCTGATTAAGAAGTTGATGGGTTTTCCAGGAATAACTGAAATCTTTCGGTTAGCTTTTTAAGGTTACTAGTGAGCAATTTAGTGCACTGGAGCAGGAATTTTGTGTTCTCTAGTGGCTTGAAATAATTAGATTATTTTGTGGAATGAATAAATGGGAAGTTAACTCACTGGCTCACTGGCCCGGATCAGTGTGGTAACATGATGTATTTCTTGTAAAGGTGAATACTCTAGAGTGTTGACCTTACAAATGATTGTTTTGACTCCCTCCCCTTTCTCATTTGTAATATGTTTTGGGTCATTTTGTGAGGGAGGCTGCCCAGTTGAGTGGGAAGAACGTGTGGACTTTGGGATGGCCAAATCTTGATTCAGTTTTTATGAGGTATGTGACCTTGGGCAAATCACTTAACATGCCAGACCCCACTTCCTAATCAGTAAAGGAGTGGTAATAATACTTAACCTTATATGAGAGGCATACAAATTAAGCCTGTCACTGAAAGGAAAGCGTCTAACACAGCTTCTAGCCCACATTGGGAACCCAAGAAGACATTAGGTTCCTTTTAGTCTTTCTCCTTACCATATTATCTTTAAATGATTAATGTTTATACCAAGGATAAACAGCCAGCACATTGATAAATTATGAGTTTACTCATTTTTTAGCTTAGAAAGAACTTCTGTCTTGGTAAAATGCTTTGATGAAAATGTTTACTGAGCCTATGCTTTTGGGTGAAGGGAATGGGGTTTAGCATTTTGCTTTATGGCCACTAATGACCCAATTCAAGGCAAAACCTCTATCTTCAAACCAACCAATGATTACCTTAATATATAAAGTTTAAACAGAATCTTGATTAGGGAATTGGTTTTGCATTCTCTTCTGTTATGGCATTGTATACAGTGGACATTCTATAGTGCTTAGATAAAACACAGAAAAGAAAAAAATCAACAAACAAGCCGCAGTTGGAGGTTGGAGGACCGTTGAAGTTTTGGTCAGTTGGTGATAGAAGTAGACATTGCTTTTCACAGATTTGCTGGTTTTAAATACTTGCAGACTACCCGGCCATGCTGGGTTCAAGTGACATAATTCAGCGGGGTCGGATGGAGACGGGTGCTCTGAGTTCCTGCTAGAACATTAGAGCATTAGAATTCTCGTTATGATTTATTCCAAGCTTCAAATCTGTATATCACTTATCCGCTGCATTGAACAAATTGCAAGTGATCACATTTAGGAACTATTGGTGGGAGGTTGGTGCCTTCTCCTCTTTAATAACACCTTGGGAGCTTACGGGGTTCAGTGATGTCCCTCACATCCATCCCACCTCCCTCCGCACAAATGAGCTTGGTTGGAGGTCAGGTTTATTGACGTTTAAATGAGTATATTCGGCTCACTGTAGCGTGTATCTAAATGAACACTGCTTTGGTGCATTGAAACTTAATGATTTACTCTGCATCCAGGTGAAACAGGGGAATGTTGCAGCATTCAGGTGGGGATGAGGACATACGGAACACAAATCTTCCAGCCAAGAATTAATATATTGATTATATCATAGGTTATTTTGATATTGGGATGGGGGAACCTTAGGGATGTTCTACTGAGGCTAGAAAAGGAAAACAATAGTCAGAGAGGGGTTGGGGGTGGGGTGGAAATCAGGAGGAACGCCCTGGTGAGATTATTGACAAGACCAGTCAGTTTCTTCCTACAACGTCATGCTCCCTCTTAGGGGACAAAAGACAACCCATTTGGGCTTTGGTGACAGAGCTTAGAATTTCTGAGGTAAAATCATGGAAACCAAAGTTCATTCCCTGTAAATACCAGTGGTCAGTCATGGCAGACCTGCTTCCTTGACTCCAGCCATTCTTCCATTTCTCTGATATGCTCTAATACAGACTTCTCAAAAGAGTTGTCTCAACACGTTGTTTCCATGTCTTTACCTCCCAGTCTGTCATCAACCTACTCAAGTCAAGCTTCTGACTCTACCAATTGATGGAACACAATTTTGCCAAGATTACAAATGACCTCCATGTTCCCACATCCAGTCACTTTCTTTTCTCATCTGGTTTTTTTTGGCTGCGTCGGGTCTTAGTTGCCACACACAGGATCTTGGTTGTTGTGTGCGGCATCTTTTGTTGTGGCACGCAGACTTCTCTCTAGTTGTGGCGTGCAGGTTTTCTCTCTCTACTTGTGGCTCCAGGGCACGTGGGCTCTGTAGTTTGTGGCACACAGGCTCTCTAGTTGAGGCACACGAGCTCAATAGTCATGGCGCATGGGCTTAGCTGCCCCTAGGCATGTGGGATCTTAGTTCCCCGACCAGGGATTGAAGCCACATCCCCTGCATTGGAAGGCAGATTCTGTACCACTGGACCGCCAGGGAAGTCCTCTCATCTTGTTTGACCTCAAAATATATTGGGGCAATCTTACTATCTCCTCCTTCTTGAAACATTTTCTTTTCTTGGTTTCTGTGAAAATTCTTTTTTTTCTGACTCTTCTCTGACCTCACTTGACCATGCCTCCCTGGTCTCCTTGGCTGGCTCTTTCTCTTCCACCTAACCTCTAAAAGTTGAGATTCTTCAAAGCTTGACCTTGGCTCCTCTGCTTTGTATCTCCAAAGTCTCCTCCTAGCCAATCTACTCAGGTTCCATGTATTTAAGAGCAACATTTACACTGATGTCTCCAATATTTGTATTTTTCTCTCTCACCATCTCTTCTGAGTTCTAAACTTATAAATCCAACTGTCTCCTTGACATTGCTACTTGCAGACATTTTCAACTGAGTAATTCCAGAAAGGTACCCTTGGTGCCTGTTTCCCAACTCCTGAACGTCATATCCATCATCAAGTCCTGTCAACCCAAATTCTACAATATACTTTGCTATGTCCATTGCTATTCTTAGTCATAGCCTACATCATCTTCCAACTGGACTACTGCAGCTACCTCCTGATTGATTTTTCTTCTTTCAGTCTCACTTGGTATTACAGTTCATTCTGCCCATAGCAGCAGCTTCCCTGCTCAAAACCCTCCAAATTTCCACATTGCTTCTAGAACAAAACTTAAGTTCCTATCATGTGCAGGCCATGATTGCTCTGGCCCTTAGCTCTCCAATCTTTTCTTACTAGACTTTTCTCCTTATTTATCGTACTTTAGTCATGACACTCTTCTTTCAGTCCCTTGAACATATCGTACTCCCTTACACATCAGGGTTTTGCATATGCTGTCCCCTTTGCCTGGAATGGTAATTTATATCTCTAACTCAATGGCATTTACTGTAGACCAGGCCAGTTCTAAGTGCTTTTCATGGATTAACACATTAAATTCTCATATCACACACATGAGATAGGATCTGTTATTCTTCTGTTTAACTGATGAGGAAATTGATTCACAATTTTTCATCTGAATGTTCTTTCCCCATTTTCATGTGACAGCTCTCTCTTGTTTTTTAGATCTTAGCTTAAGTATCACTCTTCAAGGATGCTTTCTTGGACTCCCCTATCTAAAATGCTAATTTCAATCTCAGTCTTTAGTTTTGACTTTTATAGCATTAATTATAACTTGCAATTTTTTTGTTTACTTGAATTTTTGTCTGTATGGACTGGGATTAGGTCTTTCTCACTCATTGCTATATTCTCATGGCTCAGAATGGCAGCTGACTCCTAAATCTTTGTTGAACAAATGAATGAGGGAATGAATGACCACATTCCATGAAATTTAGTCAATGACCCAGGGAGAGGGAAGGGGGAGGGGAAGGGGTGGGACAGTATGCTGTATAGAGCCACCAAATGAGTCATAGATGTGTTGTCCTTGTCCACATGACTTGTTCCATTCCATCCTGGTTTTCCTGAAACAGCAACAACAAAGCAAAGCAAACAACCAAATTGAGTGAGAAAGAGTTTAAAGAGGAGAAGACTGGTTACTCATATATATATTTCTGATCATAGCCTAAGCACTAAAGTAATAAAGACCTACTGTGTACTCACTCAGTGGGAGAAATGGCATAGACAAAAACATGGAAGCAGGAATCAGAGTTTGAAAGAGTGACTATAGTGGCCTGTCTGGGGTAGAGGGTTTGAGTGGGAGCGCAGTGAAAGATAACTTCAGGAAGTTGGGTTGGGGCCCTGAACACTGGCTTAGGGAGTGTGGATGTGAATCACTGAAGGTGAAAAACCACTGAAAATCTTTGTACCAGTAGTTTTGGAATTACCAAGAATCATGAAACCCTCAACATATTATAGACATTAAATTTGTGGTCTAAATGCCTTACTGTTATGTAAGTTATAAGAAGTATATAAGTTATAAGAATGTATTTTCTCTATGTTACTCACTGTCCCATCTATGAGGACCCACAGTTTCAGTGCCACTAAAGCTATGTTATATGAAGTTAGCATGTAAGTGATCTTGTAGCTAATTGTGTTTCTGCTTTTGCTAGGGCTAAAAAGAATCTGGACATCATTTAAATGATTTAAATAATTGTGCAGGGCTTTTTGTCTTGCGTTTCTATTATCACTCCCTGGCTTCATTTACTGTTAGATATTGATTATGTTAATGTTGTTTTCTTTATTTTTATTATTCTGTATTTTGCATATTTTATAATTTCCCACAAATCTTTTTTGGTATAAGCGGGTTAATATATACACAAAAGAAAGTTTTCATAGGCTTAGAAATGTTTTTTTGGGGTGAATTATTCTTGCTTCACTAGCACAAAGGTGACAGTATTTATTTAACATGGAATTAGTGTAGGGGTAATTGTTTGTATCTTTTCCTTTAAACCAACTTCCTTTACCCTTGTGAGTCATTTGGTACTCAAAAGGACCAAACAGAATTAATGGAGAGAAAACACTGGTGTAGTAATGACCCTGCCTTAAATTTCATGGGACCTGATGTAAAGAGTACTAAGAGTTCCGGGGGAGTAGCTGTCTAATCTTAAAAAAATAATTAAGTGCCTATAGAGGAGGCTAGGTCTCAACTTGACATTCTACATCTCGCATGGGCATCTGTTCAGAGGTTTGACATGCCCAGATACTAGCATTTCCATTTCCAATTTCCCTCTTTTTTTCTTCCCCATTTCAAAGGATGATTAGATTTTTTAAATTAATTAATTAATTAATTAATTTATTTATTTATTTATTTTTGGCTGCATTGGGTCTTTGCTGCTGCTTGCAGGCTTTTCTCTAGTTGCGTCAAGTGGGGGCTACTCTTCATCGTGGTGTGCAGGCTTCTCATTGCGGTGGCTTCTCTTGTTAAGGAGCACGAGCTCTAGGTGTGCGGGCTTCAGTAGTTGTGGCACATGGGCTCAGTAGCTGTGGCTCATGGGCTCTAGAGCGCAGGCTCAGTAGTTTGTGGCGCACAGGCTTAGTTGCTCCACGGCATGTGGGATCTTCCCAGACCAGGGCTCAAACCCGTGTCCCCTGCCATTGGCAGGCAGATTCTTAACCGCTGTGCCACCAGGGAAGTCCCAGATGATTAGATTATATTCAGATCTGTAAGTGTAGTCCAGGGATCCTTGGGAGGTCCATAAGACCTACCAATGGGTCCAAGAAATCAAAACTATGTTCAAAATAATATTAACACATTATTTTCTTTTTCCACTTCCATATTCTCATGATGTACAGTAGAGTTTTCCAGAGGCTATGTGGTATGATATCTCAAGAGACTTAATGCAGGAGCAGATATGAGATTCTAGTTACTTCCTTTAAACCAGGCATTAAAGATATTTGAAAAAATGCAAAACAGTGTCATTCTTTTCATGAAAATTCTTTTTATTTGAAAAATATAATTTAAAAATATGTTATTTATGTTAACATGTGGGTTTATTACAATAATATTTAAATGAATGAATAAATCAATATTTTAAACATTTCTTGTTTAAAATTTTGAATATGGTAAATATTGTGAGCATTAACAATTCTTATGGAAAATGTAAAAGAGTTTGCATTAAACAAAAGCCTTTGGGGATCCTTAATAAATTTTTAAGAATGTAAATGGATCCAGATGCCCAGAAGTTTGGGAATTAACACATCAAAATGACTAGCATACCAGTAGTAACTTTTCCTTTGTCAAGGGAGGAACACTGAAGAATTAAAGAAATAGAACACCCAGGTGATATTGGTGAGGACAGTAGATGGGGGACGGGCTCAGAGTAGACAATGCTCTTGGAGGGCGGAGACTGGGACCTGCCCAAGTCCTCTTTGTCTTCCCTGTGTCCAGCATTATACCTAGCACACAAGAGTGGCTCAATACAATCTGAATATTGAACAGACTAATGAATAAATGATAAAACACAGTTCATCCTCGTGAAAAGTGCATTTGACATGGTGTACAAGGTCTAATTAGGGCCAGGCCTGCCATCTGCAATTGAGATGAGCTTTTATTAAATTTTCAATTTATCCATTTATTCAATGGTTATTTATTGAACATCTATTATGTGCCAACTGCTATGTCTAAGTCATATTACATCTTCAATTTTCTCTTGTCTGAAAAGGAAGCTCAAATAATCTACGAAAACCCTTCTAGCAATGTCTTCCTCTGGATAATACAAGAACTCTCTCTTTGTCTCTCTTAGATAAGCTAACACAAAAAAGAAGATAACTTTCCTCAGGCAAAAAGCATTGTCTGCTTTAAGTGCTACTGCAGAAACTTAAGAGGCAGATGGTCCACAACTGCCTTGGCGTTTTACAGATGGAAATGGTCAAGTTTGGAAATGAAAAGAATTTAAAGCATGAAATCAGCTAGCTCAATCTTATTTTCTGGATTTACTCAATATTAAACTCCAACTGAATAATTTCAATTCAGGGAATTTGGAAACCCTACCAGTGTCTCCTCGTTAGCAGAAAGATGATGATCAGAAGTCTTTTGTGAGAGATTTTGTGCAGTGAATGCAAGCCAGGAAACTGTGTCATTGGTCTACACGGGCCAAGATTTTGGAAAGAATGAATGCCCCCTTTCCTTTAATCACTTGTCCACAAGTTCCATTGTGGCTGGCAAAGTCTTAAGTGTTCAAGCTCCACATGCCTGTTTCTTGGAGACTTGTATGAACAGATTCCCACCTGTATTTGTCAGTTTTCATTAGGTTATGTTACAGTAACAAGAAACCCCTACATCTCAGTGGCTTACAACAAAAATTTATTTCTTGATTACATTTCGTATTGGCTGTGGGTTGGAATAGCACTGCTTCTGCTCCAAATATCTTCTTCCTTTAAGAATCTAGGTTGAAGAAACAGCCACCATTTGGGATAACTGTTACTATGGAAAATGAAAAAGAGATATGGACGAATCACACACTAGTATGTAGAATGTGGCATTCGGTTCACATTCAGTTGGCCAAAGCAATTCTCATGTAGCTTGCAGTCATTGGGGGCAGGGGAGTTACTCCTCTCACAGGGAGTATCTGAAATCGCTTGGCAGTGGGCAGGGATGTATATCTCTCTTACAAAAGGGAGAGTGAACAATTGAGAACAATAATACAATCTAGCATACCATTCTTTGCAAGATATTTTATAAATGAATTGCTTTCTCTAGCCAGTTTATTTTATTTTATGATATCTAAGAAGGAAAGAGGATCTTCCTGGAGTTCATGAACTTCCAAGATATGCTTATGGGCCTATTAGAGCACAGTTTCTTAGCATCAGAGGTGAGTCTTGGTTTCTCTGCCATGGACTTGGAAAAATACAGGAAAATGAAAGAACACAGCCCTTCACCAAATAGAAGCAAAATAAACACATCCTCACTGAGAGCAGTGCCCCCCTTGTCCCTGGCATTCTATGATTGACAGAAGCAGTGAAGAAGAGATCTGGCTACTATGCATTTTCTCCTTCATCTCTGTTCCTACCTTGTAGAAACCCCACATGTCTAACCTCTGACCTGAGAGTATAAGCAGAGGCAATGCCCTGTCTTTGAACTCCACAAATGAAAATTCAAGAAAAACGCCTGGAAATGCAAAATGTACTCCTTATCCCCCCTTCCCCCCACCAATTCTCTAATCTCTCCTCTGCTGCTTTAATTTGGGCCATTAACACTTTGCACCTGGACTATTATAATAGTTTCCTAATTGGTTTCTCTGCCTTCACATTTACACTCTGGTAATCTCTTCTCCACTTGAGTGATCGCTCTAAAGCATACACTAAACCATGTTACCGCCCTGTAAAATTATTCCCCAGTGCCTACTTCCTTGAGCCACAATTTCATTACCTGAAAAATGGGAAAATAATATCTACTTTGTAGGGATGAGTGTGAGGGTAAAAGGAAATAATACATGCAAAGTGCCTGACATGCTATCTTAATAAATGGCAGCTAATGACGACTATTATGATAAAAATCAGAATCCTTTTACAAGCCCTACTAAGCCTTCCAGATTGGGCTGCTAGCAACCAAAGCAACTGTATTTGGCTCCACATTCCCACCCCACCATCCCTACCCACAGCGTCTGCTCTCGCTTTGCCGAACGACACTCAGTTCCTTAATCGGCCACCCTGTTCTTCAGCTTCATGCCACTGCGCTGTGCCATGTCTGGAATGCTTTTCCTCACTCAGTTCACTCAGGTCCCACTGCTTAGGATGCAGATGCAAAAGTGCCTCACAGCCTGTGTTGCGCCTGTCCCTCCAGGAGAATGAACCGTTCCGTGCACTGGGGCCCCTGAATCGCTGTATTGTCCTCTTCTGTGTTCCTGTTTGTCTCTTCTGCTAGACTTTGATTCCTCTGACGGCAAAGACTCTGTCTTAGTTCTCTCTCCAAATAGGCCCCATCGCCTGGCATGTACCAGGTACTCAAAGAAATGACAGACTGCAGGAGGGGTTTGAATGAAAGATAGGTTATAATCAAGCAAAGACCATGCTAAAATATTAAGCTTGGAGTGGGAAACCAGAGAATAGGTCTATATCTTCTACTGTGAAGGGGCTCAACACAGCCTTGGGTAAAAGTGGCTTTGGTACGTATGCCTTTAGGAAGATAAATTTATCATGAAAAAAAAATCCTGAGTTAAAAAAGACCTCCAGATGGGCTTTTTCTTGATTTAGTAAGTAAGTCCTTTATAGATCCACTCCTTAGCATCCTAAATCTTGAGATGTCACGCTGCTCCTGGGGTTAGCCAGTTGCCTCAGGCTGAGTAGGCGTGCAAGGATAAGATTAAACAAGTAATTCTGTTGGGCTGCTGCACACACCATTGTTTAGCTAGAAAGATTACATTCCGATTCAAGCCTCTCAACGAGTTTAATAAATGCTTCCGGTGCATAGAACCGTGTGTGAGGCAGGAAGGAACAAAGCCATTCCCTGGGAGTGACACGTTTATTAACCTCACTGAGTAATGCAAGCCTGACACCTAGGATGCTGGTCAGGCAGTGGGTGGACCTGGCAAACACAGATGAATAAGACCTCCCTGCAGCGCACCTGTTCTTCTGTGACACAGCGTCGCTTGGAGGACAGGGCTCCCGTTTCAGCATTGGGCAGACCTGGGTTCAAATACCAGCTCTGCTGCTTTGAAACTCCTTACCTCCGATATGCTACTTGTTACTCCCTGCATCCCAGTCTTCTCAGCAGGTGCCATTTATGGGGAGCCTTTTATGTGCTGGCAATGTCATTTGTCTGCTTTAAGCTTGTTATTTTAAAACACACCTAACATGAGATTTGCCCTTTTAGCCATTTTTAAGTGTGCAAGTCAGTGGCATTAAGTATATTCACAATGCATCTGCTTTAATCTGATGTAACTCTGTGAGGAAGGTATCATTACCCCCTTCGTTTCACAGATAAGGAAACTGAGGCTCTGAGAAGTTAAGTAATGATGATTCTTATAAGATTCTTGGAGCTAAATAAATGGAAGCTACTATTATGATTTTCCTTTCAGGACACAGGCCAGAAGACACTATTTAGACTGTTAGAGAGGGAAAGAAGAGTGGAAGTTCTAGATTCCTTAAATTTTCTTTTTGTTTTTAATTTAGAGAATACCTCATTAGTTTCTGTAATCAAACCCATGTAGATAAGACCTTTCATATTTAATACAGTGCCTTGCCCCAGTACAAATGGAAAAAAATGTTTACCATTTCTAAACCAATATGGCTGTTAATTTCTGCACAATGCCAACGCAACACGGTACAACTGGAATAATTTTCCAAAGTTGACAGCACAGCTAAAATTTCCAAAGATTCAAATTATATATATGTGTATATGTGTATTTATTTATTTATATAAAAAGACCAATAGCAGAGTATGTCATGCATCAAGAGCAGTAACAGCTTTTCCAGGTTCTGCAGGCATCTGAACAAAATTAGAGAGACATCCAGTGCACTCCATTAAAAGAAAAAAAGGTAAAAAACAAAACGTCAGAAAACAGCAAAGTTCCGTTACTGGTAGGGTACCTGGCACCATTTTTTTTTATTAGCTTCTCAATCATCATATGGAAAGAAAACCTTCCAGAATAACATCATTATAAACAGATCTGATAAAGCACAGTCACTACTATGTATCATAAAGCAGGTACAAGATATTTTACATTCAAGGAGGTATGATACAGTCCTGTTAGATTCCTTGATTTTTCTGACTCACTAGCAAAAGTGCCAGCCTCAGCCAATGGAGGGAGTGAAAACACGCAGCACCTGGGCAGATGGGCGTCCAGGCCCCAGCTTTGGTGCCGACCTCGAGGGCTGACCCACTCCAACCATAGCCCGGGGAAGGGGTGGGTGAGGAAGGAAATGAGTTAAGTCTGTCTTCAGACGCGTCTGTATTGATTCTGTCAGTTTCTTGCTGCTTGCTGACAGGAGATAGATGGCTCATAACCCAGCTGGGCACAGCACATTATGTCCTCGTCTGGGGCTCCTAAATCATTTCGAAATTTTAAATTCCCCAATCAATATTTTATGGCGAGCACGAGACAGTGATCAGGCCCACTTCTCTCCAGGGCGTGTGCTCGCACACGGGGACCTGGTGGAGGTGAATGGCTGGAGGGGTTGGCCCTGCTTGGGGAGGACTGTGGGCTTGGTTCTCACGAGGGTGGTCATCTAGGCAGGCCAGGACCAGGGGGCCCTTGCAAGTCAGGTGTCCCCAGGGTCCACCTTTAAAGGGGAAGAAGCCTGAGGACAAGAGATGGGGAGGTTGATCAACTCCTAGGAAAACTGAGACCAGAACTCAGGTCTTCTGACTTCCAGCCCAAAGCTCTTTCTGAAAGCATGCCTAGCAGAGTGCCTATTACATAGCAGATACTCAACAAATATTTGTCCAGTGTTGAACAAACGTTAAAACTCACAAAGAGCCAAAGTTTGGGCCAAATAAGGTTTTGTACTTATTAAGCACTTACTAAGTGTCAGCCTCTGTTCTAAGTTCTATACTCGTAAAATATCAGTGTGTACTCACCATCCCATGAAGCAGGGACTGTCACTTTCCTCATTTTACATACAGCAAAACTGAGGCTCTGAGAGCTAAGTGGCTTGCCCAAGGTCACACGGCTGGTAAGTAAGAAGGAACCTGCATTGAAATCCAGGCATTCGGGCTCTAGGCCCCGTGCCTTAGCCACTGTGCTATGTTGGTGCCCCACATAGATAGGGTTTGCTGTTCCCCAGTTGTGTTTAGACCCATATCCAATACACATCTGTGTTTCATCACACGGAAAAGACAGAAAAAAAAAAAAAAGGACTTTGGTTTTGTAACCAGCTAGTGGCTCAGAAGGTAAGCAATCCTGTAAGCAATCATCTCTCAAATATGAGACCTTCAGAGATGCTGAAAGCGAGGGCCAGACTTGAGAATGTTTAGAGGAAGCAGCAGCTGGATGGGAGGACAGGACCTGGCTCCCCGAGGCTTATAGCGGGAAGTAGGTGCTTGACAAAGACATTTTGGATGAGTCTGGCAATGAGCAGGCCTGTTTAAGTGCTGCAAAGAAGAAAGAAAGGAAAAAAAAATCCTCACCTGTTACAGTGGCTCCCAAAGCCTTCCCCACTGGATCTGATCCCTTCCTGACTTTTTCTCCTTCCCTTCCTCTTGTCACTCACCCCAACTCACTGTGTTGCAGGTTCCTGCACAGGCCCTGCCTCACCATCAGTTGTCCCCTTGGCCTGAAATACTTGTCCAAATGGTTGTCCCATGGCTGGCTCCTTCCTGTGTTGTAGATTTCAGTCGAAAACACCACCTGTGCAGAGAGGCCTTCCCCTGCTCACCCAGTCGAAACTGCCCATTAGGCCGGAAGCTCCATGAGAGCAGGATCCTTCATGCTGATGTCTAGGACAGTGCCTGACACGTGGCAGGTGATGAGTAAATATCAACTAAATGAAAGAAAGGTAAATCCTTAGAAGGAGGCCCCTCAGATGTCAGGCAGAGCACACTGAAAGTAGGAGAGTGGAGTAGGACGGGAAATCATAAAATAGTTTCATGTCTGTGAATGCCCATCTCCTGGGTCGGGGATCTCACCCTCCACCTCCCAGGGAAGTTCATGCTACTTTCTGATGGTTGCAGAGTTCTTCCTTATTTGGGCATGAAACCTGACTCTGCTGCTTCTACCCATTCACTGGTCTTGATTCAGATCCTGGGGCCCCTGAAAGCTGTGCTCCATCCGCGGAAAGCTCCTGAGACACAGAGAGCCCCGCCGTGCTGGGCAGTCTGTGCAGGTCAGGAAACAGAGGGAATAATTGTCAGGTCTGAGCTGCAGGGATTTTATGATACACTGTGTACAGTTTTAGCTGTCAGAAGTAGCTTGCTTTTCCAAGAGAACACGCAGGGAATTCTGAGTCAACATTCTTGAGTCCTCCGAGAGCAGTAGGAGGTTTTGTCAAGAGCCAGGAAGGAAAGCCAAGAACTTGGCTGTCTTCCTTTTAAAGGGTCCTGTTACAAATTCAGGGAATAATCATGCTCTCGTCCACTTCCATGTTGTTTGATACATTGCAAAGCCCTTTTGGGCATATTATAGAATGTTCTCATCAATCTTACAAGATATCTCAGACAGGTATCACTGCCTCTGGAGAAGAAAGGACTTGCCTAAGACACTCTGCCTCTGACTTCAGGTCTATCCGTGATTACAGTGCTGTGCTTCTCAAAACTAAGCGTGTGTAAAAGTCACTTGGAAAGTTTGCTAAAACACAGATTCCCAGAGATTCTGATCCCACAGGCCTGGGGTGGGGCCTGGGTCTAACAAGCACCCAGGTGTTCCTGATGCTGGGCAGCATTGGTCCAGATAACTTCACCCTCCCCGGGTGGCTGTGAGTGGCTTCACACCACTGTCTCTCTGGTAAATAACAGGTAACTGTGGAAAGTGTGTTGCATACGGTATCTCATGTGATCTCACAATGACCCATGAGATAGCTATGTTTATCAGTCCCATTTTGTAGATGAGGAACTGAACGTTCAGAGCGGTCAAGTAACTTGCCCAAAGTCCCTCATTTGGTAAGTGGCTGAGTTTGAGTTTTGTTGGACTTCAGAGCAATGGATTTAACCACAACGCCATGCTCCTTCTTGGAAGTGGGAGGGGTTTCTGGCTAACTGGGTCTTCTGTCCTCATTGGGAGAAGGGTCCTGCTTCCCACTGGGCACTAAGATGAAAGCTGAGGTCCCTTGAGTTGAGAAAAGAGCCCAACTTCTTTGCAGGGGTCAGAGCTATCATGACAGCTAGGTGCTCTCTACACTACCCTAGTTCATAAGGCATCAGATCCTACCCACAGGATCACTTTATACTTCTGCTAAGATCCAAATGCCATTGTCCAGGGCGAAGCAACCCTGGGCAATATTGCCAAACAGGTCTGTTGTGGGAACCTCCAACCCTGCGTGTTCCTGCTTGATGCTCCTCCCTGCTCTCCCCAGTAGCATTTGGGAGCTTTCCTGCTTTTTGATCTTTAAATAGAATAAGAGCTATTAAAGTCTCAAAATGGAAAGGTTAGCAACTTCATGAATAACCCCTCCCACAGGTCTTTGCATTTTGAAGAGGATTGAGAGAGAAAAGCAGTGATTAATGAACAGAATTCATTTCTAAATGTTGCATTTCCGACATCACACTGGGTAGGCAGGACGGATGATTTGGGACAGGGGGCTTCCTCTCTTTCCTCCCTGTACACGGACTTCATGGCACCAAGCACAGCTGCTGTCCCATAATTACAGTGGGGTTGCCTGTTTCATGACTGCTTTCCCACTGGACTATAAGCTCCATAAGGAATAGAGATTTCCTCTGCTTTGCTCTCATCGTTGCTCAAAACCAAGACCTGTGGTGGGTTTGAAGTTCAGTCACACCTCAGACATGCTAACTGTGATATTGTTTTTCTGTACCTGTCATTAGCCATCATTTTTTTGCTATTGTGGAAAGTCTTATTCTTTTTTCTTTTTTTTTTATTTACAGTTTTTTTTTTACATCTTTATTGGAGTATAATTGCTTTACAATAGTGTGTTAGTTTCTGCTTTATAACAAAGTGAATCAGTTATACATATGTCCCCATATCTCGTCCCTCTTGTGTCTCCCTCCCTCCCACCCTCCCTATCCCACCCCTCCAGGCGGTCACAAAGCACCGAGCTTATCCACCTGTGCTATGTGGCTTCTTCCCACTAGCTATCTACCATACGTTTGGTAGTGTATATATATCCATGCCTGTCTCTTGCTTTGTCACTACTTACCCTTCCCCCTCCCCATATCCTCAAGTCCATTCTCTAATAGGTCTGTGTCTTTATTCCTGTCTTACCCCTAGGTTCTTCATGACATTTTTTTCCCTTAAATTCCATATATATGTGTTAGCATACGGTATTTGTCTTTCTCTTTCTGACTTACTTCATTCTGTATGACAGACTCTAGGTCTATTCACCTTATTACAAATAGCTCAATTTCATTTCTTTTTATGGCTGAGTAATATTCCATTGTACATATGTGCCACATCTTCTTTATCTATTTATCCGATGATGGACACTTCGGTTGTTTCCATCTCCGGGCTATTGTAAATAGAGCTGCAATGAATATTTTGGTACATGACTCTTTTTGAATTTAGGTTTTCTCAGGATATATGCCCAGTAGTGGGATTACTGAGTCATATGGTAGTTCTATTTGTAGTTTTTTAAGGAACCTCTATACTGTTCTCCATAGTGGTTGTACCAATTCACATTCCCACCAGCAGTGCAAGAGTGTTCCCTTTTCTCCACACCCTCTCCAGCATTTATTGTTTCTAGATATTTTTATGATGGCCATTCGGACTGGTGTGAGATGATATCTCATTGTAGTTTTGATTTGCATTTCTCTAAGGATTAATGATGTTGAGCATTCTTTCATCTGTTTGTTGGAAGTCTGTATATCTTCTTTGGAGAAATGTCTATTTTGGTCTTCTGCCCATTTTTGGATTGGGTTTTTTTTTATTTTTGTTATTGAGCTGCATGAGCTGCTTATAAATTTTGGAGATTAATCCTTTGTCAGTTGCTTCATTTGCAAATATTTTCTCCCATTCTGAGGGTTGTCTTTTGGTCTTGTTTATGGTTTCCTTTGCTGTGCAAAAGCTTTGAAGTTTCATTAGGTCCCATTTGTTTTTTGTTTTTCTTTCCATTTCTCTAGGAGGTGGGTCAAAAAGGATATTGCTGTGATTTATGTCAGAGTCTTCTGCCTATGTTTTCCTCTAAGAGTTTGATAGTATCTGGCCTTACATTTAGGTCTTTATTCCATTTTGAGCTTATTTTTGTGTATGGTGTTAGGGAGTGATCTAATCTCATACTTTTACATGTACCTGTCCAGTTTTCCCAGCAGCACTTATTGAAGAGGCTGTCCTTTCTCCACTGTACATTCCTGCCTCCTTTATCAAAGATAAGGTGACCGTATGTGCGTGGGTTTATCTCTGGGCTTTCTATCCTGTTCCATTGATCTATATTTCTGTTTTTGTGCCAGTACCATACTGTCTTGATTACTATAGCTTTGTAGTATAATCTGAAGTCAGGGAGCCTGATTCCTCCAGCTCCATTCTTCGTTCTCAAGATTGCTTTGGCTCTTCGGGGTCTTTTGTGTTTCCATACAAATTGTGAAATTTTTTGTTCTAGTTCTGTGAAAAATGCCAGTGGTAGTTTGATAGGGATTGCATTGAATCTGTAGATTGCTTTGGGTAGTAGAGTCATTTTCACACTGTTGATTCTTCCAATCCAAGAACATGGTATATCTCTCCATCTATTTGTATCATCTTTAATTTCTTACATCAGTGTCTTATAATTTTCTGCATACAGGTCTTTGTCTCCTTAGGTAGGTTTATTCCTAGATATTTTATTCTTTTTGTTGCAGTGGTAAATGGGAGTGTTTTCTTGATTTCACTTTCAGATTTTTCATCATTAGTGTATAGGAAATCCAGAGATTTCTGTGCATTAATTTTGTATCCTGCTACTTTACCAAATTCATTGATTAGCTCTAGTAGTTTTCTGGTAGCATCTTTAGGATTCTCTATGTATAGTATCATGTCATCTGCAAACAGTGACAGCTTTACTTCTTCTTTTCTGATTTGGATTCCTTTTATTTCCTTTTCTTCTCTGATTGCTGTGGCTAAAACGTCCAAAACTATGTTGAATAAGAGTGGTGAGAGTGGGTAACCTTGTCTTCTTCCTGATCTTAGTGGAAATGCTTTCAGTTTTTCACCATTGAGGATGATGTTGGCTGTGGGCTTGTCATATATGGCCTTTATTATGTTGAGGAACGTTCCCTCTATGCCTACTTTCTGCAGAGTTTTTATCATAAATGGGTGTTGCATTTTGTCAAAAGCTTTCTCTGCATCTATTGAGATGATCATATGGTTTTTCTCCTTCAATTTGTTAATATGGTTTATCACATTGATTGATTTGCGTATATTGAAGAATCCTTGCATTCCTGGAATAAACCCCACTTGATCATGGTGTATGATCCTTTTAATGTGCTCTTGGATTCTGTTTGCTAGTATTTTGTTGAGGACTTTTGCAAGTATGTTCATCAGTGATATTGGCCTGTAATTTTCTTTCTTTGTGACATCTTTCTCTGGTTTTGGTATCAAGGTGATGGTGGCCTCGTAGAATGAGTTTGGGAATGTTCCTTCCTCTGCTATATTTTGGAAGAATTTGAGAAGGATAGGTGTTAGCTCTTCTCTAAATGTTTGATAGAATTTGCCTGTGAAGCCATCTGGTCCTGGGCTTTTGTTTGTTGGAAGATTTTTAATCACAGTTTCAATTTCAGTGCTTGTGATTGGTCTGTTCATATTTTCTGTTTCTTCCTGATTCAGTCTTGGCAGATTGTGCATTTCTAAGAATTTATCCATTTCTTCCAGGTTGTCCATTTTATTGGCATAGAGTTGCTTGTATTATTCTCTCATGGTCTTTTGTATTTCTGCAGTGTCAGTTGTTACTTCTCCTTTTTCATTTCTAATTCTATTGATTTGAGTATTCTCCTTTTATTTCTTGATGAGTCTGGCTAATGGTTTATCAATTTTGTTTATCTTCTCAAAGAACCAGCTTTTAGTTTTATTGATCTTAGCTATTGCATCCTTCATTTCTTTTTCATTTATTTCTGATCTGATTTTTATGACTTCTTTTCTTCTGCTAACATTGGGGTTTTATTTTGTTCTTCTTTCTCTAATTGCTTTAGGTGCAAGATTAGGTTGTTTATTCGACATGTTTCCTGCTTCTTAAGGTAGGATTGTATTGCTATAAAATTCCCTCTTAGAACTGCTTTTGCTGCATCCCATAGGTTTTGGGTCGTCATGTCTCCATTGTCATTTGTTTCTAGGTATTTTTTGATTTCTTCAGTGATCACTTCGTTATTAAGTAGTGTATTGTTTAGCCTCCATGTGTTTGTATTTTCTACAGATCTTTTCCTGTAATTGATATCTAGTCTCATAGCGTTGTGGTCGGAAAAGATACTTGATACAATTTCAATTTTCTTAAATTTACCAAGGCTTGATTTGTGACCCAAGATATGATCTATCCTGGAGAATGTTGCATGAGCACTTGAGAAAAATGTGTATTCTGTTGTTTTTGGATGGAATGTCCTATAAATGTCAATTAAGTCCATCTTGTTTAATGTATCATTTAAAGCTTGTGTTTCCTTATTTATTTTCATTTTGGATGATCTGTCCATTGGTGAAAGTGGGGTGTTAAAGTCCCCTACTATGAGTGTGTTACTGTTGATTTCCTCTTTTATGGCTGTTAGTATTTGCCTTATGTATTGAGGTGCTCCTATGTTGGGTGCACACATATTTACAATTGTTATATCTTCTTCTTGGATTGATCCCTTGATCATTATGTAGTGTCCTTCTTTGTCTCTTCTAATAGTCTTTATTTTAAAGTCTATTTTGTCTGATATGAGAATTGCTACTCTAGCTTTCTTTTGGTTTCCATTTGCATGGAATATCTTTTTCCATCCACTCACTTTCAGTCTGTATGTGTCTCTATGTCTGAAGTGGCTCTCTTGTAGACAGCATATATATGGGTCTTGTTTTTGTATCCATTCAGCCAGTCTGTGTCTTTTGGTGGGAGCATTTAGTCCATTTACCTTTAAGGTAATTACCAATATGTATGTTCCTATTCCCATTTTCTTAATTGTTTTTGGTTCATTATTGTAGGTCTTTTCCTTCTCTTGTGTTTCTTGCCTAGAGAAGTTCCTTTAGCAGTTGTTGTAGAGCTGGTTTGGTGGTGCTAACTCTCTCAGCTTTTGCTTGTCTGTAAAGGTTTTAATTTCTCCATCAAATCTGAATGAGATCCTTGCTGGGTAGAGTAATCTTGGTTGCAGATTGTTCTCCTTCATCACTTTAAATATGTCCTGCTACTCCCTTCTGGCTTGCAGAGTTTCTGCTGAAAGATCAGCTGTTAACCTTATGGGGGTTCCCTTCTGTGTTATTTGTTGTTTTTCCCTTGCTGCTTTTAATGTTTTCTTTGTATTTAATTTTTGACAGTTTGATTAATATGTGTTTTGGTATTTTTCTCCTTGGATTTATCCTGTATGGGACTCTCCGTGCTTCTTGGACTTGACTAACTATTTCCTTTCCCATATTAGGGAAGTTTTCAACTATAATCTCTTCAAATATTTTCTCAGTCCCTTTCTTTTTCTCTTCTTCTTCTGGAATCCCTATAATTCGAATGTTGGTGCATTTAATGTTGTCCCAGAGGTCTCTGAGACTGTCCTCAGTTCTTTTCATTCTTTTTTCTTTATTCTGCTCTGCAGTAGTTATTTCCACTATTTTATCTTCCAGGTCACTTATCCATTCTTCTGCCTCAGTTATTCTGCTATTGATCCCTTCTAGAGTATTTTTCATTTCATTTATTGTGTTGTTCATCGTTGTTTGTTTCCTCTTTAGTTCTTCTAGGTCCTTGTTAACTGTTTCTTGCATTTTGTCTATTCTATTTCCAAGATTTTGGATCATCTTTACTATCATTATTCAGAATTCTTTTTCAGGTAGACTGCCTATTTCCTCTTCATGTGTTAGGTCTGGTGGGTTTTTATCTTGCTCCTTCATCTGCTGTGTGTTTTTCTGTCTTCTCATTTTGGTTATCTTACTGTGTTTGGGGTCTCCTTTTTGCAGGCTGCAAGTTCGTAGTTCCCATTGTTTTTGGTGTCTGTCCCCAGTGGCTAAGGTTGGTTCAGTGGGTTGTGTAGGCTTCCTGGTGCAGGTGACTAGTGCCTGTGTTCTGGTGGATGAGGCTGGATCTTGTCTTTCTGGTGAGCAGGTCCACATCTGGTGGTGTGTTTTGGGGTGTCTGTAGACTTATTATGATTTTAGGCAGCCTCTCTGCTAATGGGTGGGGTTGTGTTCCTGTCTTGCTAGTTGTTTGGCATAGGGTGTCCAGCACTGTAGCTTGCTGGTCATTGAGTGAAGCTGGCTGCTGGTGTTAAGATGGAGATCTCTGGGAGATTTTCGCTGTATGATATTACGTGGAGCTGGGAGGTCTCTTGTGGACCAGGGTCCTGAATTTGGCTCTCCCACCTCAGAGGCACAGCACTGACTCCTGGCTATAGCACCAAGAGCCTTTCATCCACACGGCTCAGAATAAAAGGGAGAAAAAGTAAAAAGAAAGAATTAGTAGAAGTAGAAAGAAAGATAGAAAGAAAGGCGGGAGGGAGGAAGGAAGGATGGAAGGAGTGAAGGAAGGAAAAAAAGAAAGAAAGAAGATAAAGTAAAATAAAATAAAGTAAGATAAAATATAATAAAGTTATTAAAATAAAAAAAATAATTATTAAGAAAAAAATTTAGAAAACAAACAAACAAAAAAATAAAACGGACGGATAGAACCCTAGGACAAATGGTGGAAGCAAAGCTATACAGAGAAAATCTCACACAGAAGCATACACATACACACTCACAAAAAGAGGAAAAGGGGAAAAATCATAAATCTTGCTTTCAAAGTCCACCTCCTCAATTTGGGATGATTCGTTGTCTATTCATGTATTCCACAGATGCAAGGTACATCAAGTTGATTGTGGAGCTTTAATCTGCTGCTCCTGAGGCTGCTGGGAGAGATTTCCCTTTCTCTTTGTTCTCACAGCTCCCGGGGGCTCAGCTTTGGATCTGGCCCCGCCTCTACGTGTAGGTCGCCTGAGGGCATCTGTTCTTCGCTCAGACAGGACGGGGTTAAAGGAGCAGCTGCTTCAGGGACTCTGGCTCACTCAGGCCGGGGGGAGGGAGGGGTACGGAGTGCGGGGCGAGCCTGCGGCGGCAGCGGCTGGCGTGACATTGCACCAGCCTGAAGCGCGCCGTGCGTTCTCCCGGGGAAGTTGTCCCTGGATCCCGGGACCCTGGCAGTGGCGGGCTGCACAGGCTCCCCGGAAGGGGCGTGTGGATAGTGACCTGTGCTCGCACACAGGCTTCTTGGCGGCGGCAGCAGCAGCCTTAGCGTCTCATGCTCGTCTCTGGGGTCCACGCTTTTAGCCGCGGCTCGCGCCCGTCTCTGGAGCTCCTTTAAGCAGCGCTCTTAATCCCCTCTCCTCGTGCACCAGGATACAAAGAGGGAAGAAAAAGTCTCTTGCCTCTTCGGCAGGTCCAGACTTTTCCCCCGGACTCCCTCCCGGCTAGCCGTGGTGCACTAACCCCCTTCAGGCTGTGTTCACGCAGCCAACCCCAGTCCTCTCCCTGGGATCTGACCGAAGCCCGAGCCTCAGCTCCCAGCCCCGCCCACCCCGTTGGGTGAGCAGACAAGCCTCTCGGGCTGGTGAGTGCGGGTTGGCACCGATCCTCTGTGCGGGAATCTCTCCGCTTTGGCCTCCGCACCCCAGTTGCTGTGCTCTCCTCCGTAGCCCCGAAGCTTTCCCCCTCCGCCACCCGCAGTCTCCTCCCGCAAAGGGGCTTCCTAGTATGTGGAAAACTTTCCTCCTTTACAGCTCCCTCCCACTGGTGCAGGTCCCCTCCCTATCCTTTTTTCTCTGTTTATTCTTTTTTCTTTTGCCCTACCCAGGTACGTGGGGAGTTTCTTGCCTTTTGGGAGGTCTGAGGTCTTCTGCCA
Source organism: Pseudorca crassidens (assembly GCF_039906515.1). NCBI lineage: Eukaryota > Metazoa > Chordata > Mammalia > Artiodactyla > Delphinidae > Pseudorca > Pseudorca crassidens. The sequence goes on along the minus strand of NC_090297.1, from coordinate 132,928,459 downwards.
GCGTTCAGTAGGTGCTCTGTAGGAGTTGTTCCACGTGTAGATATATTTCTGGTGTATCTGTGGGGAGGAAGGTGATCTCCGCGTCTTACTGTTCCGCCATCTTCCCCTCGTCCCAAAAAGACTTATTCTTGACAATTAAATGTAGCTTAGTCAAATTCTGGCTCAATATGTAGCCTCTTTTCACTAATTACTCAGACAGTGAAAACTCAGGTATTTTAAAATTCAAAATTTATACCAGGACCGTTGTTCCTTATCAAGTGTTCTTGTCTCATCTCTTACCTAGGATGGTGCAGGAATCATGGAATCAGGACAGCACGAGGTGGGAAGGTTCCCATGTGATTTGTGTTCTGGCGTCTGGTCCTGGCTGGCCTGTGGGGTGGTGGTTGGTCCCACCTGGTTTGGGGATATCGTTCTCACTCAACTGGTTGCCTCAGTGTCTGTAGCTGCTGTAATGTGTGGTTTGTCTTCCTGGTTCAGTCCAAGTGACCCTGCTCACTGCCCAACCAGTTCATTTCTTGACTCAGTTCTCGCTAACCACAACGATCTTCTGAAATTTCCAGGGTTGAAATGTGTGTGTGTGTGTGTGTGTGTGTGTGTGTGTGTGTGTGTGTGCGCTGCGGGATGATACATCCCCTCTGATGGGGCCCCTTCTTCCCACTTGGGATTCTGGAAGCAACCCCCTGGAGGGGTACCCTGGAAGGGACAGGCTGGGTCCTCTCAGGACACTCACTTACATGTTAATTTAATTTTCTTGATTTCTTTCTCTGTGATATTCCTAGAGCTTCTCCTATCCAGTAGAGGAAAACTGTTTCATTTCATCTTTTCTATCCTGCCTACTCTAAGGAGTCCAGAAAGACTTTTTCATTTTCTCAAGTGCCTGGTTCTTGCCCTGGAAAACCAGGGCTTTCAAGATTATTGTCTTTTCTGTGAATTTTAAAAAGTTAAAATAGAATGTCAAAGCCTTTTTCTTCTTGGAAAACTTAATTCCTTGTTTTCTCTTCCAGCTCACCCCACCCCACCCCAAAGCCATGGATAACTCAGACTCTGAGGGTAGAGGGCCGGTGGGCAACACAAGCTACCAAATTACCAGGAATGAGAAATACATAGAATAATATTTAAAAATACTATTCTGTTTAACTTTTTTTTCTTTTTTTAAAATTTATTTATTTAATTTATTTATATTTGGCTGTGTTGGGCCTTCATTATGGTGCACGTGTTTCTCATTGTGGTGGCCTCTCTTGTTGCAGAGCATAGGCTCTAGAGTGCAGGCTCAGTAGTTGTGGCGCACGGGCTTAGTTGCTCTGCGGCATGTGGGATCTTCTTGGACCAGGGATCAAACCCATGTCCCCTACATTGGCAGGCAGATTCTTAATCACTGTGCCACCAGGGAAGTCCTAAAAATTCTGTTCTGCTTGATGGTAGACACAAGTGTTTATGGAATAGACAATGGTAACATTGACTCAGAGTAAATTCTGGACTAACATTAAGGCTCATTTTGAGGTTCCTAGAGCCTTGGAGTGTTGCGTAAATGAGGGCCGATTGGAGACTCTAAGATACCACACGCTAGGGACAGCTCAGAGTAATGTGGTGATGATTATGACAATAGCACTTCATTTACAAGTATTTTTCCTACAGACTATTTTATAATTCATCCTTTATTTTATTAAGCAATATATTGTGTGAGGCATAGTGCTAGGACATGTTCCTCTGCAAGGAGACAAAATTTATTAAATTGGCAGTGTTTATGAATTTCCCTCTTTCTCCAGCCATTATTTGTTGAGAAAGAGTTTAGGTTAATCTGTATCACAAAGTGCTGAGAAGGAGGGTGTGAAGATTTGGAGGAAAAAAGTTTCTCTCCCTTCCTCCTCTCCTTCCTCTCCCCTCCCCTCCTCCCCCCTTCTCTCCCCTCCTCTTTCCTTCCATTCCTTCCCCCTCCTCTCTCTTCTCCCTCCTCTGCTTCTCTTCCCCTACCTTCCGTTTCCTTCCCTTCCCTGTCCTTACATCCTCTCCCCTTTCCAGGCACTCTCATTAGGGTTCTGGGTTTCTTTCCTTTGTGACTAGCCAGAGGTGATGACTCCCAAGCTCTGGATTCAGGCTTGGGAGAACCAAGAGCCTATACTTGGATTCCAAGTCTGAGTTTCATGCTCACTTAGCTCCATCTGAGTTATGAGACAGGCTAGGACCTGGGACCCTTTGCTGCAGTGCTTGCACCTGAACAAACGTCTCCTTGAGCAACAAAATACAAAGAAACTATAGGGGACTAAAGGTAACTGCATGCATATTCAGTTGGGGCAAATTATGGACAACAAGGTAGAAGAAGACCAAAAAAGCCCAACTGCCACTTCTGAAGAGCTGAGAGCAAAAACAGGGTCCAGGAGCAAAAGCAGGGTACTGTGCGTGCCCCCAGCACTCAACACCACCGAAGAGGTGGGCAAACCTCCTAAGCCACCCCTCCTGCCCGACCCCTGGGCACACCCCTACCCTCACCCCATATTGGGAACCAACGCATCCCTCGCTTGGGGAGTGAGCAAGGGAACCTGTTACTTGTTCTCCTGCTGCAGCAGGGGCCCCAATAAACCGTTGCCTGAATTTCTTGTCGGGCCTCTTATCAACTTCTATTGACTGGGGAAGGCCAAGAACCTAGGTCAGTATCAGCTCTACTGTGGTGGGATTGAGCACTGGCCTGGCTAACAGTAGTGGTTCCTCACGTCCCAGTGCATCATTATTTCTCGCATGCCCAGCTTCCTCAGAATGTCCTGGATAAAGAGGGATTATTGTCAGGTTGGAATTTAGGCCTTTATTTGTCAAGCACTGGGGATCACAGGTGATCAAGACCAGGGATCCCACCCTCAAGGAGGTCCCTGTGCAATGGTGGAGAGGGACAAATGCACAGGAAAGGACAGCATGGGAGGGTGAGTGCTACACTAGACACGTGTGCCAGGTGCTGTGGGAGCACATGGAGGTCATCTCATCCTGCCTGGCTGGGGAAGGCTGCCTGGAGAGCGACACCTAAGCTAAGAAAGTGAGAACGCTGACAGAGGCAGGGGAGTGAGCAGCTGTGCTGGTTTGTGGAGTAATCTGATGAGGATGTTGGATCTAGGCAAGGTGACCAGAATGGACAGTGGGATTCCAGGTAGAGACAGAGGATAACTAGGGCCCACGATCAGGAAGGAGAATCAGGGATAGGTGGAATTGTGGGCATCTCCTCTCTCCTCGGGGGTGAGAACTGGAGCTGGGAATGGGAGTGAGGCCAGGGTTGGGGAGGAGAGATGGGGGCAGAGGGCCAAATACCAAGCCTGGGAATACCCCAGTTTCAGGGCTGAAAAGACAGAGGAGTTAGAGAAGAAGATAGCCAGCAGGTAAATCCTAGCCACAAGATCAAAACATCACCAAGCCCTGGGTCCTCTTGGGGTCCAGCAAAATATTACACAGTCCTCACGCCTTTGTGTTGCTGGCATCATAGGTGTGTTCATCACAGCTTCATCTTTCAAGAGATTACCAAGTAGCAGGCACTATGCTACGCTCTAATGTGTATTATCTTCTGAATTTCCTAGAATTCTGTGTGGTAGGCATGAGTTTTCCCATTTTATAGATGAGGAAACAGGGTCAGAGAGGTTAAGTGACTTTCTCAAGGCCCCTGTGTCACACAAGCTGGGTCAGAACCAGAATTGGAATCTAGACTTTTAAACTCTATGGTAAACACTGTTATTATCATCCAAAAGGGCTATTAGAAGTGCAACACCAGCATTTCCTGGGAGCTTGTAGAAATGCAGAGTCTCAGGCACCATCCCAGATTTGCTGAATCCGAGTCTGCATTTTTTTTTTTTTTTTTTTTTTTTTGCGGTACGCGGGCCTCTCACTGTTGTGGCCTCTCCCGTTGCGGAGCACAGGCTCCAGACACGCAGGCTCAGCGGCCATGGCTCACGGGCCCAGCCGCTCCGCGGCATGTGGGATCTTCCCGGACCGGGGCACGAACCCGTGTCCCCTGCATCGGCAGGCGGACTCTCAACCACTGCGCCACCAGGGAAGCCCCCGAGTCTGCATTTTAATGAGTGAATTATCCACGCATTAAAGTTGAGAAGCTCTGCTATAAATTATGTTCACTCATCCCCTAGCTTCTGACCTTGTGTCAGGGGTCCGCTCTGCCCTTGATTCTTTGCCTCTTGTCCTCTTCTCCATCCCTTCTGTCCCAGGAAGATGTGAGCTTGGTGTTGTTTGGTTTACCTGGTGGACCTGCTTTGCTCTGTGATGGCAAGAGTTTTGCATTGCACTTCAGTGTGTCACTGCATGTTTCTCAATGGGATGGTTTCTTAAGGGAGTGTACGCATGAAGGAGAGGCAGCTTTTCCTTGATGACGTTCTGTCCCTGAAGATCTGGCTCTGGGCCTCGAATGTATTGCTCCCCAACTGTGCTGATCAGATCACTGTGATCCTGTTATTCTCTCTGAGCACACACAGAGCCGTTGAAGTTTGAACCTCTCCCCACCTGGCTCTTCAGTCTGCCCATCCCTCCAGGGAGGTCATCCCTCCCCTTGTGTGGATGTTTCCCATCATCTGCTTACAGAAGAGAAAGGAACTCAATAGCTGTTGGCTGCTGTGCTCAGTTGCTGATTGACACGAAGCAACATTATAACAGTTACTTTCAATTTGGCACCTTCTATATATATGCCAGGCATTATGCTAGGTTTTATGATTTCCATTTTACAGATGGTGAAATGAATTCTTAGAAACATTAAGTGACGTGCTGAAAGTCACATGGTTAGTAAGTGGCTGAGATGGGATATAATCTCATGTTCATCTGACTCTGAAGTTCATGCTTTTTCCACATCATCTCCTTTTTAGACCTGCTTCTCTTGAGAGGCTGATGGTTCCCAATTTCTCTTAGTCAAAGGGACAGATGCACGTAATTTTGAATCTTTGCAGACCTCTGGTGCAGTGGCTCTTAATTTTTAGTGCACATCAGAATCAGCAGGTGGGCTGGTTAAAACACTGATTCAGCCGTTATGGGGTGGGGCTAGAGCATTTGCGCTTCTCACAGGTTTCCAGATGCTGCTGCTGCTGCTTTGAGTGGTTCTCAAAGTTTCCAGGCGACACTTTGAGAACTACTGCCCTAGCGGACTGGGGAAGCAGAGAAGTGTGGGAAACGAAGGACCCATTGTTCCCATCTTCTCTGCCCTGTGGCTGCCGGTTGGGCAATGCTGCTGTAACGTTTGTGGCTTGCTAATTTCTTCCTGAACATTATTTCACAGGAGAGCAGGAGCCTGGTTATTTGCATCTGTTTCAGTTCAGTGTCTCCTCTTATCCAGGTAGTGTGTGGGCTGGCGCACTGCCCTAAACTCATGAGGGTCACCTGCTAACAAGGTGAGGATTTAAAAAGCATACAGTAACATAATTAAAGGCCTGGAAACTGAAAGCATGGGCATTTCCCAGGAACAGGTAATCCAGTTCAGAGGATAAAAAAGCCCTGGCTCGTCCACCCAACTAGATGGTTCCTCTAAAGTTTGTGAGATTTGCAAAAATGGAATTCATCGTTTGCCTCTCCCTAGTGTTCTTTCCTTATTGTGCATAGCCAAGCTTCCAAACAGGGTCAGCTTTGGATTTCCATCACGGGACATCAAGCATGTTTGGGAGAACACTAGGGGTCTATCTACGCGGAAACCCTATAGGTATCCTGGCAGTGAGAGGCATGGTGTACAGAGCCTCGGGGCTGAGAGCGTGAGGCGGTGGAGTTAGGTAGAGCTGGTTGTGAATGCTGGCTCTGCGTTTAACAGCTGAGGGTCCGTGAGCGTATTACTTAACCTGTCTGAGTCTCATTGTCTCCAGAATCAAGGCTGATACAAAAAATATTTAGCCAACAGATATGGCACGGGCATCAGCCGGTCAGAATGGATGGAGGCCAAATCAGAAGCAACGCCATCTGTAAACAAGCCAGAGCCAGGGTGGGTGACGGGCTTGCATCTTCACATATGATGTGGGTTCCATCTGTGGTTTATCTCTGTGCAGTAAGGAGGGTGTGTGTGTGTGTGTGTGTGTGTGTGTGTGTGTGTGTGTGTGTGTGTGTGTGTACGTGTACACACTCAGAGAACAGCAGGAGGCTTTCCTGAGAGCCCTGGCTGTTTCAGGGTCAGGAGGGATACCTCTTTTGGAGGCCTTGGACCATAGTCAATTTGGCCTGTCCTACCCCCTTCCCACAATCTGGTTGGTAGCCTGTGATGTGAATCCAAGAATGAGAGAGGGTCCCATTGGTTGATTCTTCTTATTCTGCTATCTTCGGGGAGAGGCAAGACCAGAAGCCTATTATTGCCTGAGATGTGGAAAAGTACAAAAGACTGCATAAAGGCCTCTCCACCCAGATACGGTGGAGAGGATCGGAACAGTCTCTGCCCTGCCATACACCCATTGGCTGCTCTGGTTTACCTTTTCTGGGAAATAGGACAACGTACCTCATTGGCTTGAACTGAGAAGGAAGCGAGATAACAGGTATTAAACACTGGGCACACAGGAAGAGCTCGATAAAAGGAAGCTCTGTGTTGGACCATTGCTCTCCCAGGCTGTACGTCTAATGCAGCAGGAGCTCTGAGGCTCAGGAGGGCACAGTCCACTGCCTGAGAGCCAGTGGAGCCAGGGGGCTTTACTGTGATGCTGTATGGACTGTGCTCATTGATATCTGAGTGAGTCCTTATGGGAAACTTGTACCAAGTACTAAGATAGATGAGCTATTTATTACGCAGGGCAAGTAAGTAAAAGGAAAGTACTGTTAAGTTCTAACAAGCAGGGTGGAGGAGGACTTCCTGTTTGGGGCCTCATGAGAGTTTCAGGTTGGTAGCAGTACTGTAACCCCAGTGAAAAGAGTTTGGCCAGCTGCAGAGGCCAGGACTTGTCTGGCAATGGGGTGTATGACTGGTTCAATGTCTGTGAGGATGAGAGAAGGTGACCATGGGGTAGATGCACACCCCAATGTCCTCCTCAAGGTCAGATGTGGTCCTTGACAGCTTCTGCAGGGGCACATGTCAGCCACGAGGGAGCAAGTGGGAGGAGATGCTTCTCTGCTCCAGCTCTAGGGAAAACCAGGCTGCTGCAGCCCTTGAAGGACCTGGGATGGGGCAGCGGACTGGCCACGGGGCAGCTGGAGAGCAGATCCAGAGCCTTCCATCATCCGCATGCTCTTCTAGACTGCCATTGCCCTGGAAACGACCACTGACTACGTCCCCATCTTTGGACATTACACCCTGTGTCTCTTCCCTCAGTTTTCTTGGCCACTATAGTCCTTACCTTACTCTTGGATTATTTTTCAAGTTGGCCACTCCCTCCTCCCTGAAACTCTTTTGTCTCTTGAATAATGTGATTTGCTCTGTTGATTATCCTTGTACCTCCAACACCTCTCCTTTGAAGTCTCTTTCCTCCACCTGCATCTTTGTTTTGAGGGCCCACTTTTATTCTCTCTCCAGGTAACTGCATCCGCACTTAAGAATTCCATAGCCCCTGTGCATGAGTCCGAAATCTCTATCCCCAGCAAGGAACTCTTTCTTTCTGCCTCTTTCTGCCTCTTTCAGACTTTCTTTCTGCCTCTTTCTGCCTCTTTCAGACTCTTTCTGCCTCCCAACTTGGGGGCAGCTCCAGGCTTACTCTCCTCCAATCCACACTCCTCCTGCTGCCCAAATGTTGTTTTTTTTTTCCTAAATTACCCATTAGAACATATTCCTGGGCATCTTCAATGACTCACCAATACCCACAAGAAAACTGCCGAGTAGGTTTAAAAGAACCGTGACGTTTGGGGTCTGCTCCCTTGCCAGCCTCCTTGCTTGTTACCCCCCCCCCCAGTTCTCATACTCTGGCCTACTGGAACTTGTGGCGATCTCTCAAATACAGTGTGTGCTTCTACGTCTCTGTGCCTTTAGACCTGCTGTTATCATTTTCTGGAATGTTCTAGAAAATGTTCCAGTCTATCTGCCGGTGACTTCTTTGTCTTTTCAGACTTGGCTTCCTCTGTGAAGTGGTACCTGACACCCAGGGCTGGCTTCATGGACGTGTCACCTGTGCAGTCACACAGGGCCCCATGCTCAGAAGGCCCCTGCCTTTGGTTTAATGCTCTGCTGTCACCATCTTAGAATTCTAAAGAGTTTTAAAGTAAGGGACCCTGCATTTTTATTTTGCATTGAGGTCCGTAAATTGTGGATCTGGTCCTGATGCCACCTCCACAGCAACATCCACACAGCACAGTCATGACACTTATTAGGTTGTGTTGCAGTTGTTATGATCTGCCTGCCTCACCCACTGGCCTGTGTGTGGGGTCCTTGAGGGCAGGGGCTGTGTCCCGTTCATCTCTATTCCCCAGCACCCAGGGCAAAGAATGACACACAGTAGGGGCTCAGTAAATGCTTGCTGACAGAACTGATTCAGGGCTGTGAGTCTCTTTTCCTTAGTCTGGGAGAACTGCCTTTGCCTTTTAAAAAAATTCCCCATGTGAAAAGCAGGCATCAGAAACGTTGAGTTTCAGTTTTCATTAATATTATCACTTTTTAACTTGGCTTTACTATCTAACCTAAAACTCCATTTACTCTCGGGGCCTCAGCTGACTTATCTAGGTAATGAATGGCACGACCAAACTTCAACACACGAGGGGCTTTAGGGCTGTAACTCTCCAAGTCCATCCACCTCCATCTCCCTCTCTCTGTCCTGGGTCTCTTCTTCAGGACACTTAAGAATCCTCCTCCTTTACACTCTCTCTTTTTGTTTTTTAAACTCATCTTCTCTCTCACTTCACGTCTTTTGTTTTTCATCAGGAAAGGCAAGGCCAGGCTCTTCACTCAGCAAAAGCAGTATTTGTTGACATATGGAGAAAAAAAAAAATGAAGAGAAAAGTCAAAGACCCTTCAAAATCTTGCTGTTTGAATGTTTAAAGACTATGAATGCTAGAAATGTTGACAGGTCCTGTGTCAGCCTTCATTCTGATCCCTAGGCCCCTTATTTACTCTCTATAAACAAAAGTAGCTCACTTCAAGGGTCCTTGTGCAGAACGGATTCGCTGTTCAACTTTTCTGCCTGTCCCTCACCCCCTGCCTCCACAGCTGCCTGACTGCTTTGCTGCCATGGTTCTCAGACTGTTCCTCCCTAGCGTGCCCCGGGGGCGGGGTAGGTGGGGGGAGATTGAGTTGGGAAAAGGACAAAGGCAGAGAACCAGGTAGTTGGGGCTCTGGGACCCCTCTCTCACTTCTACCACTTTTACTGCTTTTCTATTTGGTGGTTCTGTGTAAGATTTCACTGGAAAAAGGGGTTGCAGTGCTAAAAAAAAAAATGCATGAAAGCCTCTGTCTACAGACCTGGGATCAGATCTCAGTCTGGCCAGTTGGACTGATTCTGTGTAAAAAGAATATAAATTGTTAATGCTTCCTGTTCTTACTCTCAGCCAAATTATAATGGGGGAGTAGGGTTCCTGGACTGGCCTCCTCACCTTCTCTCCCTGGCCACAGGCTGGGTTTTGTCTGGGGGTCAAACTCCTTGGCAAAGGCTAGGAAAGGGTGGTTGATAACATTGCCACAGATGTTAAATGACTGTGGAACCCACCTCTGCACCTGAGGGTCTGGACTCTTGCTAAGAGACCATGCACAGCAGGACTGGGGTCAGGGGAGCTCCGCTGGCTCTGAACACACCTGCCCTCTGACCCCCAGACCCAATAGTATTTTAATTTTTTCCTAGAGGACCCTCTGGTCAGCCCAGCCATGGAACACTGTGGAACAGAGGAAGGCGCTGGGTTGGAGTCCCAGCTCTGCTGCTTAGCTCACTCTGAAGCAACTCAATGTGCCTGGCGCTACGCTAGATCCTGTGGGGCAAAAAGGAATTTGCATTCTAATTGGGGAGAAAAAAATCCAACTTCTTTGGGTGGTAGGAGAGTTTTCTTAGTCTCTTCACCTTGACCCACACTTCACCCCCAAAACAAGCCAGAGAGAAGCCCAGAAATTGAAGAGGAGAAACTGGGCACAGTATCTTTCACTGTGCAGGAAGTTTGGGAGGGGACTAAGGCATTTGGAAGAGTAATTAGTTCAAAATTACATTAACAGGAAAAATATGTGTCTCTTCAATAGCCCTGGTGATGGGTTTTGGCAGGAAACGAAACCTTGCAGTTTGGGATGTGTCTGGTATGTTTAGATACATATTTGGGGAAAGAGCAAACTGCAAACTGGAATGGTGGACCCTGAAGACCTTCCTCCCCCACATGGACCCAGAGCCCCCAAACACATGCTCAGCAGCAGAAACTGGGGGCAGAGTAGACCCATCTTTGACTCATGACAGAGAACAGAGCCAGAGCAATTGATGAGCTGCCCAGGAGGACTTGGGGCTACATGAGCATGGGGAGGGGGGTGGGTTCTGATTGGGTGGGTGAGGGAGAGTAAGGAAAGAGTGGGACTTCAGGAAGGAGTTAAAAGAGACAAGGACTGAGGGAAAAGGAAGGAAAAGCAGCTTAGGGAAAGAGGGCTTGGTCCCATGGAAGACCCCTCTGGGTTCCAGGGAGTGTCCACGTGCAGGTTTATGGAAGTTCAACCTCAGAGAAGGGAGGGTATCTCAAGGTGGCCAGGATGCCTCAGGGAACAGGCAGGATTTGAGCTGTAGGACCAGATTTTCATAGACACGTTGGGGGATCCGTGAGGACACTTCAGGTGCAAGAGTGTATGGCTAATAAGGCCTGTTTTGGTCCTAGCCTCCCCTACATCCTCCTGTCTCCTATACACTCCCACCACCAAAAAACAAAACAAAATGGGACTGCTGAGCCCATGCTTGTTATAGGGACTTGGCAGGTGTCGTGGCCCCCTCTCCTCGCCAACAAGGCTGGAGCATTTACTCGGGTCTGAGACTGGCCCTTCCTGGGGTCTGGAGGAAACGCAGACAGGCCTCTCCCTGCCTTAGAAGTCTACACAGAGGAAGGCGAATTTCACATTTCCAATTATGACACAATCTGCTCAGTGTGGAAGTGGGAGCCTGTTGACTTTAACAGCCCAGCTGTTCCCACCTCCCGGTAGGCAGTGAAAATATCTTCCGAGCAGAGGGGCGAACAGTCTGAAGTTCTGATGGGAGTCCTCCCAGATGCCACAGAAGAGCAATTTTGTACCTTAACGTGGCCCTGGGGGACTCTGTGTTCCTGTCCCGCGCGATGCAGATGGGACTACTAGGCCTGGCTGCGCTGGGAGCTATTTCCTAAATGTCACTATTCTGATATGAGTAAGTCCCATATTTCTTACGATTTCTTGAGGCCTGTATTACAGAGGTGTCATTTCTTTGGGCTTCCCACTGCCTTTCTTCCCTTACCCCTTCTCCCTGTCTTACACTCCCTATGAGGAGGTGGAAGGAAGCCCCCTTATTTCTTTCTGATCATCTCAGACTGTGCCCTGCCCACTTTCCCCAACACTCATTCCTTTCCCTGTCTTCCTCTGATCCCCTGGAAGGGGCAAGCTCTCTCACCGCCAGGGTTTTTCAGATGGGTCTCTTGGGTTTCTAACTTCTAATTGCCTTTTAATGCCTCACCTTCTTCTATCCACCTTTTGAAACCCATTACTTGTTTCCAGCCTTGTAGAAGAGGCTGTCTCACAAAATTAATTGCAAAGCAATGGAAAATGTAAATGTGATAGAAAACATGATTAATCCCTCTTCTAAGACTAAAGTACAGTTAAAAATGGTTTATTCATTTTCCAGCTCAATCCTCTCTCTGATTAACAGCTGAGCTGGTTCAGCTGCTTGGGCTTCCTGGTAAGGGTCAGTATGAACCCTTCCACCATTGTTCACATTTGAGGTTTTACTGTAAAGCAGTGAGTGTGATTTTTTACATAAATATAGCAGAATTTTGTGAAATGAAGACTGTCCTCTTCAAAGTTATCAACTTGTAAGTACTTTACACCTACCACTCGTGTGCTTAGAATTGGTGATGCAAAGGTTTTCATCAAAATTTCATCTGAGTCTGTTCATAAAAAATTGACATATGTCAGAAAGTACAATATTTTGGCATCTAAGTTATATTTGCAAGATAGCTTCTTATACATGGGAGTGGCTTAAAAAGTCTTTGTCAGATCATGGGATCCAATTTTTAGTTTCAGAAAGTATCACCACAGGAACCATAACCTCATACCCAGGGTGCTGCCGTTGTGTAAAAACATTGATCAAACTTCAGGATCAGTTTATATGTCACACAAGAAAACCACATTCATCTCTCCACTGTGTCACCCTCATATTGACCCAAAAGGTTTCTACCTGCTGCACTCCAATGACTTTTGACTGTCTAACCTTCGGATATGAAACTTGCCTATAACTGAAGGTATTGAAAGAATAGCTACAGGCTCTGAATAGGATTCTTAGAGAGGAACTTAAAAATGTTCTCACAATTGTAGCATCAATAAAAAGACTCTGTCCCAGGGGTCCACTTTGAAGGAGATGGCTGTTGGGTTGGGGCATAGGAGGTGTCTCTGCCTCATGTGCCTGTGCTACTCTATCCTCTAGAGTAGCACTACTGGCTGATCCCTGCCTCCCCTACTCCTCCCAGGGAGCAAAGGATAACTGAGTCTGATGGTGACTTAGGAAGAAGGACCAGTGAGTTAGGGGGCAGTACTGGACATGGGGGGCTCACCCCCTTCTGGGCTCTACTTTCAAGACCTGCCAGCCTGCAGATCTCTTGGCCCTGAAGTGAGAGGAATGCCCTGGAGGGGTCTGCATGGGGTGGATCTGATTAACTTGGAGATAAAGTATTAGCAAGCCCTCTTGGCCACAGATCTAAAACTTCATGGTTAATAACATTGGCAATATTTTGAATTCTATCTATAGGACTCTCATTTGGTTTTAATCTCCAGGTGATGAAGAAAGAGGTGTTATTTATTAGCCCTTTAAACACCATCAGCTGTGTTCATTTGGCTCTATAAATTTCTGTTGTCTTTATGAGAGCAGCTCCTTTGCATCATTAAGTCTGACGTAGTAAAAAATTAAGAACCGCAAGAGAGGAAGTCTTCCTTGGCCCTATCCCTTTATTTTATTAACTTAAAAAATTTCTTCAGGAAATATGGAAGAAGAGGGAAATGCCCATTTCCTGATTGTAGAAGGGGTTGTAAGCTACTCTACTTGCTCTTTATGAAACAGGGCGATTTTTCACGATAGGTTATCTTTGGAATTGATGGAAATGAACAACTTTTGCTGTGATTCTTATTTCCTCCAAGAGTATAAGCTCCTACAGGGCAGGACTGTGCTGCTCAACGTGATCACACCTTCTCTGGCTGCCTTATGTATTACTAGTTCTCTTTGCCTCTTCCTGAGGCTCAGGCGTGGTTGTTGGAGAACGTTAGGTGGAAGTATTCTGGAGAGAGGCCCAAGGGTCTTCACCCCTGTGGACCAGTGTCACAGCTGAACTCTAGGAGGATACTCTTTTCTTCCTGGTCTCCTTGGGCCCTTCAGACCCAAGAGCAGGGAGGACTTACTTAGCTCCCCTGTCCTTGGGGGCAAGGAGGACAGAAGCCTCACCCGGGACAGATGTAGACCTTCCCCAGCTGGGGTGTGTGTGTGTGTGTGTGTGTGTGTGTGTGTGTGTGCGTGTGGCATCCATGCACATCAAGCTCTACTAGCATCTGCAGTTCTGGCCTGGATGCTCTGAAGCTGGGCCTCCAGGCTTTCAGCAGGCCCCACGGTGGAGAAAGTCTCACCATTTCTCCTACAGAGTCCCTGAGGCTTCCCCCGTATTCATCCTGGTGTTTCCAGGCTCCAGTAGCTCCTTTGCTCAGGAAATAGACATAAGATGGAGATGGAAGTGTGTGTGTGTTTGGGGGGGGGGGGGACATAGTGTAATCAAACCACTGTCTTTCCAGAATCTTCTTGAGTCCATCCTTGTCTGTCCCCAAGCAGCAAATACCATCACGGTTTGCAGCAATCACCTTGGAATCCCCAGGCAATTGACAGCTTGTTTGTCCCCAATAGAAAAAAAAAAATATATATATATATATATATATCAGGCTCTCCAGCAAGGGTTAATCTGACTGATGTGCAATACAATCTGACCCCTTCCTAGCCTGGGCCTGGTAACTTGGCCAGGTTTCCCTCTTGTTCTGGTGGTCGTGGGAATCCCTTCATACACAGTCCAATCTAATTTCTCTCTGGGCATTCTCTACCCGGTTCTGAACTTCTGGTTTCCTTGCCTCTCGTCCCCGTGGTCTCTGAACTTGGGTTTGAATCCCATCTTTTCTGGGGCTTTGTTCTGGCTGCCCCTCTAGATCTTGTCTTTAGTAGGATGTGCCCTCTCTAGAACCCGACTCCAGCCCTGGACCCTTGGCGGGGTACCTGGCTGGGGCTAGCTGTGGCCTCTCTGGGTGGTGGAAATCAAATAGGTGCCTGATGTCAAATGTGACAGAACTCGGGGGCTGACTTGGGGGAGTTTTGCTCTGAATAATAAGTGGCCCCTTTTTATTAGCAGGCCTGGAGTTGCATGGTCACATCGTATGACATTTCCAGAATGGGTTTGGCAATAATGGTTTTTGGATACCCCAAAGCATCTCCAGTGTTTTTACAGCTTTCATGAAGTTCACATATACTTCTCAAAACAAAGTTGCTTTAACTTTTATTTTATTGAGAAGAGAACAATAAGCCGGAAAACAGGGTGAACAGGAAAAGAAGTGGGAGTGTTAAACAAATCAGAGACAACTTCTAAGATTCCTTTCTGTCCTACTGTCCTTATATCTGTGCATGTGAAAATTAGTCCAAAAGAGGCTTATGTAGGGAAAAAGAATTTTAACAGTAGAGAAGACTTGCCTCTAGATGTTTTATTTTCTCCCTCCTCAAATACCAACACCAGACCCATAAGTCAGGATGTTTAATTTCTGTTTCTAGGACACAGAAGGGAATCTAGGGTTTTTTAGAGCTATAAGAAAATGAGAAGTAATTTGAGTCAAACTTCTTGTTCTCTACGGGAGGTAACTGAAGACCAAATCAGTGAGCTGAGCCAGCCGAGGCTGCACAGTCCGTTGGCGGCAGGTGTGGAACTCAACGCTAATCTCCTGACCACCCAGCTAGTTCTCTGTCCACTTACGTCCCTTCGTGTCCAGAGGAGGGAAAGGAGGTCAGAGAAGTGGGAGAAATGGGGTCCCAACATCCTTGCTCTCAGCTGACACAAGGATGCTGAGTGGAAGACAAGAGAGAGGGCACACAAGGAATTAGTTAAAGTGTGGCATGGTGATTTTAAATGTCAAGCTTAGGTCAGCTGGTTGAGAAAAATGCAGAGCTCATATCTAGGTGTTCGCTCGATTCCTCTATATTTTGCAATAGAAGGTATGTAAGTCATGTGTTTAAAAGAGTATCCAAAAACCTCACAGAAGCAGTTATGAAATATTTTGTTTTACTGGCAATGGGACAAAAAAATAATTGGGCATTAAATCAAGGAAATGGGGAAAAGGGAGCTGCAAATCAAGGGAAATGGTGGAAAATTAGGTCTTAGTGGAGAGAAATGTGTACATATGAACTGCCTGATGTTTCAGAGAAAGAAAAGTAGTCTTGTAAATCTCCCCTTTAACCCTTTAAACTTGAGGACTGAGTCGTGCTTGCCTGTCAGGGTCTGGGGAGAAAACCACTCCTTGGGGGCGGGGTGGGGATTGGCTTCTGCCTGTCCCATATTGTCAGAAATGGGGTGTGGTGATTTAGATGTGGCTCTTGTCTTTAACAGGAGTTTGAGATCCATGCTGTGATCAAATTCCTGGGACTATCACAAGCACTGCATTTCTCTTGCCTCTGACTGGGCGGAGGGTGACCTCAGCCTGTTGGCAGCTTAGAACCCGGGAGATGAGCTTCCAAAGCCCTTTGCTGGAGGGCACTAGGACCCTGCTGACGTGCCACCTGGTTTCATTAAATCCCGCTGAAAGCATGCCTTATTATCTGTCTCCTATATACATAATTTCTATAAATTATAAATTAAAAAATAAATAATAAACACCTTTTTAATTACATATCCTCTTTTTTTTTCCCTCTTGTCAATTAAAGCAACCTTGCAAAGCTGCTTAACACAAAAAGGCTATGCAGCCAGAAACTCTTGTTAGATGTGGTACAAGCCGTTACACTGATTTTCCCATAGCTGAGAGGATTAATCACAGATAATCATCACAAAAGGATCACACCCATATAAATAATATAAAAATAGCAAAATGCCCAAAGTGGAATCACTGACAAAAGAAGAAAATCACTTAAACATGGATAGCTCTGACTTACCACTTGGGGGATGAAGGAGAGGCATCAGAGAGAAATTAACGCTTGCTTTCGAAAGAACCCAGCTCTGCTCCGTTTGATGAGGGATGTGGGACCAGGAAAGTGGTCGAGTGACTGGCCCTGGGGTAGAGGTAGCCTTTAGATCCCTGTCCTTGATGATTACTTATTTGTCGGAGAGCAGCCTTTAACGCATATTGGCTAAATGTGAATGAGGTCATTGAATCTTAGCAGAGACAGGTGTGCACAGCTGGGAGAAACGACTCAAAGCTTCAGCAGAGATGAGGGAGGACTTTTTTAGAGAAGGCCAATGCTGACTTGATGACTGAAGAAAGAATGAGGTTCTTGGCCTAGAAACTGGTAACACAAAGATCAGTTCTCTCAGGTGACACGCTGGGTCTGGGGTGGTCAGATGGACAAGATGGCATCTGGAACTTCCCCTCATCCTGGGTTCTGTTATGTCTTGTGTCATCCCAGGGATGTGGTGGCACTTAACCCAAGACCACAACCAAGGTCACAACCAAAGAAACAGCTGTGAAATCCTGTCCTTGACCGGTGTTCTGTGGGCAGGATGTGGCAAGTGGAAACCCAGGTGGTGGTCTGTGATGGGGTAGTCTCAGTGTGAGGAGGGTCAGCACGATGGGCCTGCAGGAGGGAGAGAAGGCAGCATAGGACAGACCCTGCTTATTGCCCACAGGGGCCACCAACACGTGTGACCTGGGTAGGCAATCTTCAGGGTGACAATCTCCAACACGTGTGACCAGGGGAGCCAGCAGGAGACCTGAGAGGTTGGGGCCATATCCTGCCCTTCATAAACGCTAGTGAACGGCTTCATTCACCCACATCCTTGGGCTGAGACCCCCTCTTGCTGTAGTTGCCTACAAGCCTAGGACAGGGAGGTTAGTACATGCTCCACTTTATGGTCACCTGGTTTGGGCAGATGGAGACTCAATCTGCATCCCAGACCAGAGTCTCTTTTTGGTTCCTTTTTGAGTGGCTCACGTGAGGAACGAGGGCATATGGCACTGTGTTAGGAGAGGTATTCATCTTTCTACTACGACTTCAAGGTTTCATGAAGGGACAGCAGTTTGAAGCCAACTTTGAAGCAAAAAAGGCACTTGGTCTGGGAAGAGGGCCTAGGATCGAAGAGACCACCACCGTATGTGGAGAACGAAGGTACTGCTGTAATTGTACCATCTTAGAACCAGGTGTTGGTGATGGGATGGGCAGGCTGAGGCTCATGGGTGTTGGTTTGATCTTGCTCTATCAGTGTTTGAGGCTATCATTTGTACTTTCCTTGCGTGGCGTAAAATGAGATGGAGCTTGGGTGACATCTCATCAGGTTAAATATCCTGAGGTCTGAAATGCTTCTCTTCAGATCGTGGATGAGAATTGGGCTTCTATTCTGAATTGGCTCAGCATTTGAGTTTTCAAGGCTTGTCCAATCAACATCTTTCATCGACACTTGAAAACTAAAATTTGAAAAGGAGAAGGCTTTGTTTCCATCCTGCCTGGCTGGTCTTCCAGCACCTGGATGAAGAGTTTCACTTGCAGCCTGTGTTGGGATTCATGGCTTCACTCATGGAGACTGAGCCCCAGCCTGCATCCCTGGTGGTCACCCCAGGTGATCACCTGGTCCTCCAGGAAGCCGAGATGGGGCATCTCAAGCTGTTCTGTGTGTTGCTTTCCAGTGTCAACTTCAGGTGGTTCTTCCCTTCCTCCCTCGAATCTTCTGGTTTGCTTTGCTTTGGAATCACGTGGCTGTCAGTCCTGAAGATGGCAAGATGAGGCGTCTGCAGGCTAATGAACGGCTGAGGGAAGATAATTAATGCTCCCCGACCTTCCTTGGAGCCTTTACCACCTCGCCACAGCACAGCCTGCAACATCTGTGCTTCCCAGCAACCGAGCTGTAAAACACCCTTCCCTGCTCTTCAGGAAACAACTGTCAGATGGGCCGGCACACACAGTAAGAGCAAAGCTTACAAAACGCTACAAAAGTGAGCTGCGCTCTTCCCAAGACAAAGATGTTGAGTCTCTCCATGAGAGAGGAGTGATGAGAACTTTGGGATGTACCTGGTTCTGGTGTGGATGGGGAGGGCAGGTGGAGGTGGGGACAAGAGGACCAGTGAGGGAAGGGCTTCCAGTCCTTTCTTTCAGGGAGGGTCGCTGAACCTGCAGGCTTTTGAGCTAGTCCAGAGCTGCTTTGTCAATCACCAGAGGAGAGGGCGGGGTCATCTGAGACTTCTCAGTGGTCTCATCCAGGGGCAGCATTCAAAACAATGATTCAAACAGCACAGGCAACATGCAGAGCGGACATGGGTCATAAGCACTTGGTACAGAGCCGTTCTGGTGTGTACTTCCTGCGTATCAGACCTGGTCTCATGTTCCATGATCCCTCTTCAACCTCAAACATAATAACACTTACTGAGCACTGTTTTTATGCCAGAAATGGTTCTAGGAGATTTTGATAATTTTGCACGTGATGAATAATGCCTTAACAATAATGTCAGTTTTTTTCCCTGGTTTACGAATGCTAATTTGCATGCGTACGACTTGAGCCCCACCTACATTTGCAAGATCTCAGCTTCTTTGTAGTCTCACCCACCCTCATCCCCCATCTAGGTATTCCTGGGCATTCCCAGGGGGTGTCTCATCAATGATCAAGGATGGGCATCGCATGTTCTCTTGGTCCGGGCTCCTGGTGGTGTCTTTTACTTCCAGGGTACTTGAGGGAGGGTATCCTGGGGCTGGTACCTTCCTGACTTGGGTGCTGTCTTTTGATGCTCTTGTCTGCAAACTCTTCTGACATTACCATGCTAACAAAGTACATCAGTGTCATACCTTGTCTTCTGTGCTCTAGTGTGGCACTGCTGTGTCTGGAGTATCACAAATATTCCTGTGAAAACAGCTCCTTTGTTTCTGCTTGTGAACTCGGCCTGTATTAGGCAAAGCCCAGCTGGAAATCTTCACATAGTATCCCTCTATTTCCTTACTTCCCTTATCTCTCCATGCATGGAGCCCCAACCTTCTCCCCTTCTCCTTCTTCACCTTGCAAGTATCTGGCTTGTGTGGTAACGTGTGTCAACTGGCCCCATACAGGCCCTTTTTGGCCTTAGTCCAGCATCAAGTAATTCAACTAATGTGAAGTCTCAAATTGCCTGCCCAGGGGAAGTTTACTGGTATTACACAGGAAATGACATGGCATTATGCAAATATGGTCCAAATAATTTTGAATCCAAGCAGGAAAAGACTTTCTACCAAACAAACTTGAAAACCACCCTTGCTCAGAAGAATATAGAGACTTCCCAGAGACTTTGATGGTCAGAGAGACCACAGACACAGAACTCAGGATGGGGATTTGATGCTGGAGGGTTAAAGAGGCATAGCCAGCAGTTTGCAGATCTGAGAAGGGCAGCACCTTCCTAGAAATGAACTGAAGTCAGTTCTTAAAAGATTTTTCTCTGGCCAAGTGCTTAAGACAAGACTCAAACTACACTTCAGCCCCAAGCAAGCCATAAAGGCAAAACCATGTGGGGCCTGCAGGAGAAGGCCCAGGGCTGCTTCCTGCCTAGAGTTCATCACTGATTCTTCAGGGAGGATGCACAGGAGAGGGCCATTAAGATCCACTGTCTCAATTTATCCTTAAAAAAATCCTTAATAAATTCCCAAGTTAAAAAACTCTTTAGATGTTGTTAAAATAGAGACCCCTGCCTGGAGAGGATACACTTGACTGATAGAGTTGAGTCTCTGGTGCCTAGACTTTGCGAAACCATGATTTATTAGAGAGGTTGAGTTCTTTCTGAACCTACCAAGTAGTCACTCTTCATCATCTGATTTAACTTTCTTCCTTGATCTATGGATTCCATTCAATTTGAGCCTGGCTTAAGAGCTCATCATGGTGACTGCCCTGGAGGGAAACAGAATGAAAGGCAAGCCCTGGTCCTCTAGCTGCTCATAGTGTAGAAGGAGAAATGGACAAAACATTGGCATAAGGTGTGAGTCCTGATATACAGGGATGCATAGAGGCCGTCAGAACACACAGAGGAGATGCTGACATCAGATTTGGCAGGGATGACTCAAGGTGGGATTAGGGAAGGCTTCAGAGTGGAGGTAACTCCAGAGCTGAGTCTTAAATGTTCAATAAGTGTTCATCAGGTGAAAGGGATTCTCAGAGTGAACAACCAGTGCAAAAACACGAAGCCTTGGAGAGCATGATGTGTCTGAAGAACTGTCATTAATTCACTACAGTTCCAAAATTTGATGTGAGTATATCGGGGCTGAGTTACGAGATTTGGAGAGAAACCAGTTCATGTAGGGCCTTGTAAGTGAAGGATGTCGTGCTAAGGAGACCGTAGTGTGTCCAAAAAGCAATGGGAAACCATGGATTGATTTAAGCCTGGGATCGACATGGTTAGAGTTGCCTTTTAGAGTGTTCACTTCCCACTTGAGCTCCAAGTGTATCAACAGCTGCATCATTCCTTATTAGAGCTGAGACAGAACTCGGTCTTGAAGGCAGTGACGGAGACTCAAGAGAGTATCTGCGATTCTCGGTTTCCTCATGGTTTTCCAAAGAACACAGAAGAGCGTCTTGGTTGGAGCCATGAGTGGACTGCTGCGAAGCCTACAGGATTGGTATCTGAGAGGCTTTAGTGGACTGTTCTCCGTTTACATGTTTAGACCAGCTCCAGCCTGGAGATCTTTGGATGTGTGCCCCATTGTCAAAGTGAGTGATTGAAGAATAACGTCAAGGAGCCTTGATTCTTTGTCCTTGGAGTACTATCTTGATCTTTGCGGAGGACATTATGTTGACATGGACTGAAGTCACCCCTGTGAGTGAGATAAGGGGACTGCTAGCTGGCTTAAGGCAGCTTCACGGGCTGCCCAGTTAACACCATTCTCAGCCTTATGGATTTCAAGAGATTTGATTATCCAGCACACCATTATTTGGACAGAAATAATACTTTTTTCCATACTGTGTTATTTCTGAAAATTTGATGTATTCCTCCATGGCTCTACCTGCCTGGAAGATGTTTTTCTAAAGCCAGGCAGAAGAAAACCTACACCACCGGCTGCTGAAAAGCGAATGCCTGCTTTTCGCAATGCAATTACCATGACAAGTATTTCTAATTGCCACTTCCCTTCCTCCAAGCCCTCCTTTCCTGCAGACATTGCGAATCTCTGGTAATCTTGGGGTATTATCACACTGAGCTGCTAACCTGAGTCTTGACACTCCTCCTGGAGACCCGTGTCAGAAATAATTACAGCTGAAGAGAGGTGATTCTTCCTTCGTTATTAGCAGTTGGCGGGTGTTGGTATCTAACAATGATTAGCAGTTTGGAACAATGCATTCCTTGGGTTCCGACCCATGTTTTGTTTCTTCTTCTGTGCCTTGGAGGACAGCACACATTGTTCTCCATTCCTTTGCCTGTCTTTGCCCTTGTGTCTGTCTGTGTGTTTTGAGAAGTTTCCTTTCATGCTCCAGTGATTTATTTACTTCTAACGTTATTTTCTCCTCTCTTGTTTTTCAAACCATTTGCTGGGGCTGTTGGTGAAGTAGAGAGACTTCACCTCTTGGAACTGGGTGCTGGGTGTGGTTTTGGGAGTTCTGGGAGCTGAGACAGGGCTATTTAGCTCCCAGTAACCCAGGTCTCCAGCAACAGCAGTAGGAGAGGACAGGGAGAGGCGAGGCTGGTTTGAACAGGAAGGTGGGAAAGGTAAGGGTTGCTGCTTGCACAGATGCCTACTGCCAAGAAGCCTCCTTCTTTCTTTTTAGACAACCCTTCCCTTGTTCCTTAGCTGGGATTGCTATGCGGCGGGAGATGGGGGATGAAGTTTATAACTACAGCTCTGGAAGGGGCCCATTCTCTCTGCTTTGGATGATGCATGGAGGCACATATCCCTCCCAATTAAATATCACCCCTGTTCTGAAGAGGCTCTTGTGTGTGGTCGCATAGAGTCAAAAGAAATGCAAGAAAGTGGTATGAACATAGGGAAATTCCTCATCACAATTCTAATTCTTCTTTGCTTCTTTCCTCCTTCCCTTACTCCCCCTCTCTCTTGCTTTCTTTCTTGGATTAGCAGAGCAGAAAAATAATTAAATTAAGATATTTTTCGTTCCTGGTCTGTTTATTCTTAAGCTTTACTAAAGCCAGAAACTCAGTCCCCAAGTACAGGTGGCACTTGAACAATATGGGGTTAGGGGCGCTGATGTTCTGCGCAGTGGAAAACCCGCGTGTAACTTATAGTTGGCTCTTTGTATCTGTGGTTACTCGTATATGTGGATTTAATCAACCCTGGATTGTGTAATGCTGTACTATTTACTACTGAAAAAAATTCGGGTAGCTGTGAGTTCAAACTCATGTTGTTCAAAGGCCCTGTTCATAGATGCTTTTGTATTACAATGTGGTTGCCGTGCCTTATAGAGACACCTCCATTCTTCTGTCCTTGGATAGACACAGCTTCTTTGATTCTGAGTCCTAACTCTTGGAAAAGGCAGCTGCCCTAAAGTTCCTGCAGTAATTGGATTTACTATAGCATGGGATTGGGTGGCCACTGGAAGTCCAGGATCTCAGTGTAACAGCCTCATGTGACATATAGTTTATCTGTTCATTTATTTTTCCATTCAATAAGCATATATTGAAACACTTCATCATACTGGGTGATAATCAAAGCATTATTGATATTTATTGATAATCAATTATGCTTCAGGAACTTGCACATCTATTATTGGAGTGGCTGTGTCACACAGAGGTTACTAATATAGACTTTGAACTCAAACAGATCTGCTTGAAGTCCCAGTGCCATCAATAGGTACATCTATGACTTTAGTCATGTCCACTAACTTCTCCAAGCCTCAACATGCTTATCTGTGAAATGGGGATCATATTACTTCCTATCTGGCAGGGTTGTTGATAGAAAGAAATGACTTAATGCATATTACGTTCTTCTATTACCTGGCACACCATATATTTACATTATCTGTTCTCATTTTCTGATTTAATCGTCACAAGACCCTGAAAAATAGGTACGATTATGTTGCTATTCTATTGAGAGAACCCAATATTGCAGGTTTTGGAAAATTTACATCCTAGAGTTTAGAACTTTAAGTCACTATGTTAACACTGTTTCATAGTTGAAACAACTGAGGGGCAGAGAGGACCCCACCTCGGGTGCCCCGACTCCCAGGCCAGGTCTCCTTTGTGACTTACCATCCCCCCTCACTTGCATTATAATCTTCATGGCCATCTAGAAGGAAACTCTTTGTCTGCAAACGTCTACCACCTACTAATGTTAGAATCAGTCCTCCCCTATTTGAAGGTTGACTGCATAGTTCATATTTTCCAGACCATTTTCATCTCCTCTTTCTGTGCACTTTGGGTCTTTCTGTCCTCATTAACACCTCCACCAGAAAGGAAATGTAAAGGGAAATAAAACGTAAGCCACTCAGTTTTGCTCCTTATTAGCAGCTCTTTTTAAAAGATCTGGTGGATGGGGAGGCTGACTTTTAGCTGCAGTGGGGTTTTTTTTGATTATAGTCACAGATTTAAATTAGCTGGGCTATCTTTCTTACTGTTACCATGGATAAATGAGTGTCAGTTGTCTGAGCCCCAGTGAGCCTGTGGTCACAGAGACCCCTGTCCACCCAGCCAGTAGCTCTGGCCCTTCTGGCTCTCCGCACTCTCTGCTTATGCCCCCTTTGCAGATCCGCCACTGGGGGCTTCTCATTTTGCATTGGAGACAGAGACGATTCTCTTCAAGGTGATATGTTTGTTAGGGTCACCACATTGCACAGGTGAAAGGAGGCCTGGATTTATGTAAGGTGGTGGCCCTGGCCTGACTTGAATTGGAAAAACACAAAGCTAGAAATCAAAACACGTCAGACATTTCCTTTCGTTCTTTTTATGTTTTAAAACCTAGTTCCCTTTCTAGCTATACCACATTCTTCGGAGAGGAAAACTTTTCTTGGGGCCTCCGTGCTGCTTGTTATGTGGACTGCATTCAGTCAGGGCCTCGAGGGTGACCTCGAAGCCAAGCCTCCATTAACCCTGTCAAGTGGACCCCCTTCTGTTGGTTTTTAATCTTGGGAATGTCAGCAGAATACAGTTCCCTAATCATCGTGCTCTTTTGGCCTACCCCAGTTCTTAAGTCCTTCTGCCCCATTTATCACAGACCTTCGACACATCCTTTTGTCTTTTATTACCTAAAGTATTTCTCCCGTCACCTGACTTACAGCAACCAAGTATGGGTTGAATTTTAATGGTGGATATTATGCAGCCACTTGGGAACTGGGGATGGTAGCTTTGCTGTATAGCCTCGGTTTTCTCATCTGTAAAATCATGGGGCCATTCTCAATGACACATGTGGTCCCATTTGGCACTACCTTTCTATGATTCTGTCGATACTTGTTTTAGGAAGTTCCTCTTGAGATTCATAGAACCAAACGGCAAATGTATATGTATAGGCAGGAAATCAGGCAACTTATATATATAGTCTAATAGTTTTATTAATGACATGATTTCAAATTCTATATCTCCTTTTTTCCCTCATAGAACCTTCTGTTCAAAGTCTTAGCAATATTGTGAGAAGAAATGGGGTACCGTGGGTTGAAACTCTAAGAAAGCTATTATTATAAACCTGAGGGATTATTACTAGCATTTTAAGATTTCTCTGATGTAACAAAAAAAAGTAGCTTATTTGGTTTTAAAGACTCCAGGTAATGCTCTTCCAGAATTTAGGGACACTCTTTTCATGCTGTATGCTTGGAGTTAGAAATAATTGTTTTGTAATTAAAGATTTTTTGATAACATATTTGGAAATTTTGGTAAAATTTAAATGTTTTTTTTTTCATAAGTAAGGAGATCAAGTTCAGGAAATGTGATGTGCTAGAGGAGAAAGTGTCAGAGATCCTGAGTTCAAGTCCCAACTCTGTCAAAACTGGACTATAAGCCCTTTGAGGGCAGGACTCTGTCTCTCCAGCACCCATAATAGCACCAGGACTGAATCCCTGGGGCTTGAGGTGCTTCATAAATATTTAATAATAAGTAGAATAAAGAATAATAAATAAAATAATAAAAAAATAACTGGGTGGGACTTCTCTGGTGGTCCAATGGTTAAGACTCCACGCTTCCACTGCAGGGGGCATGGGTTCAATCCCTGGTGGGGGAACTAAGATCCCACAGGATGCATGGTGTGGCCAAAAGAAAGAAAAACAAAGAAACAAAGGGAGAGAAGCCTTGAAAATTCAGAGCAGACAAAATCAGTTTGGCATAGAAATAAAGTTTAATTGGATTGACATATATGCACTAGTATGTATAAAATAGATAATTAATAAGAACCTGCTGTATAAAAAGTAAAGTTAAATTCAAAACAAACAAACAAAAACTGGGTGACCTTGGGCACTGCCTTTAACTTTTCCGTGTCTTATTTCATTAACTGCAAAATTCCGGAGCCAAGGCTAGGCTCTGGGTGAGATGCAAGATAAAGTGGCCCTGCTTTTGAGGAGCAGGTAGGGTAAGAAGAGATAACAACCTCTCTTAAGCGATCGCTGAGGCTGTCTGGAGGAGGAAAGGGAAAGGGGCGTTACTGTCACTGTTGGCCATTCACAGGGATCTGAGAAGCTCCAGGCACCCCGACTCCTACGAGTTCCTGGGAAAACCCTTCACAGAGCGGTGGAACTTCCAGCAGGGATTTCCTCCTTTCATCCCGGTTTATTTCAACATCACTGTCCTCCATTGCTAACAGGTAGAATCCATCCTGCTGCAAAGGCCTGAACCTTCATTTCCTTGGAAGTCCTCTGCAAACAACTACTTGAGACTGGGGTCCAAGGCGTTGTATTATATGGAATATTTAAGTAGCCTCATTGAGCATGTCTGGCCTTCATGGGGATACGTAACCTGACAGGTGGGGATTGGTGTGCTCATGTTCTCCTGGCCCTCCCTTCCCCTTTAAAGAAATTTGATGCGTTTACTTCAGTCTGTCCCTGGTTCCCATCAAGATGTGGGACTAAATAACATTTTTAATAATTTGAGAAAGAGAGAATTTGGGGGCAGGGAAATGAGAGAGGTGAGTGGGTTGTCAGAACTGGAGCTTTTAGGGTTGAACCTTGGGGAGAGAAAAAGAGGGACGATGCTGTGTTTGAGAAGGAAGGAAGGGAGAAAGGCTCAGTGGTGGGAGAATCAGGGGCACAGAGCCTGCTGGGTCTTGCTGCCCCAGCATGGAGTTCCAGGGAGGGGGACCTGAAGCCAGTAACCTACATATTAGGGAAAGGGTTGGAGAAGACCCTCTGGTAGGCAGTGAGGGTCTGCCTAGTTGATGGCGGACCATGTAGGTTTGCAATGGAATCCTCAGCTTTTCCCATCAGGGGCATTTACTTTACTCTGCTTCTCAAGAACTGTAAATGTACTGGAAAAACAAGTTAACAAACAGGTCCCTCTCTTCAATTCTGGGAGACAGCCATGCTATATGAGCTTAACAAATATATTTTAAACTCTGCTGGGTTTCTGATTACAAAAGTCATGCTTGTTCCTTGAAGAAAATACAAAAAAGCATCTGGAAGAAAGTAAATAGCACCTAGAAGTCCTCTTCTGAGTGAAGGTTGCCGGGAATAGGCTGGTGGTAGGCTGCGCAGTCCACACACACATTTCTAACAAGCAGGATTATCATACCTATATCATTTTGTAACTTGATTTTTCACTTCTCAGTAGATTCTGAACATTGTTATATGTCTGTACGTATTTGCCCCCAACATAACTTTTAATGTATGGCGCTGAGTCTTAGCTGGTTCTTCCTGGTTACTGATGCTGCTGGGAAGCTTGGGGCGGATATGGACTCAACAGCTTTGTGCTGTTCCACGTGGAAGTTGTCTCTGGTTTCCTCTGATTTGCTCTGTCTCAGAGATTAGAAAGCCCTATCTCCCTGTCAAGGCTAAGAAGGCTTCAACCCCTCTCTTGATCACATTCCCTTCAAGACACATGCTTGCTCTTCCCCAACCCCATCCCTGGTTTTTCACCACCATGGTTACGTCCCCAGTGCAACCCGTAATTCTTCCCACTTAGTAGGCCATCGTAAGAGAGTTCTTATTTATCTTCTCCCCTCCAGTGTCTCTGCTCCAACCTGTTTTACACATTGTTGGCATAGTAATCATATTAAATTACAGCCGTGATCTATCCTCTGCTCAAATTCATTTAGTGTCTCCCCACTTCCAACCACGTCAGGTTCAGACTCCCTAGACTGGCAACCAGGGTCTTTTGTATATGGCCTCACATCACATACGAGGGAGGAAACTTTAACCCTTCTCTCTGTCTTCCCAGCAAATTCGATTAGTCACAATCTCCTGTTGATTCTACCCTGCTCTTATCTCAGTGATTGGCCCTCCTCTCTACCTGCTTTGCTCCCGCCTTAACTCACGCCCTCCTAATCCTCTGAACCACAGTAGACTTGTCCCTGGCTTTCCTGCCTCCAGTCCTTCCCCCTCTACATTGCTCATCAGGCTGCACACAGAATATTCTAAAGTGAAATACGACCATCATACACTCCCTTAAAATCTTTAATGGCTTCGCATAGCATTTGCAAGAAGTTCACAGTTTCTTAGCGTAACCTAAAGGCTCTTCCCGATGTGTGCCCCATCCCATGTCCCCGTATCACTGTTTTGATGTTGATCTTGAGTCCCTCTAGGTGCCTTCAGTTCACTGCTTACCCCAGAAGTACTGCCCTGCCCTCTTGTCTCCCCACCTTCCCTCTCCCTGCCCTTGGGGTAAGCGTCCATCCTAAGTTCTTCCTCAGCTCCTTCTTCTCTCCTTGTTCTCTGGCTCCAATCATATTGCATTATAATTGCCCTTTTACTTGTCTGTAAAGAGACGTGTGCTCCTTGAGGGCAAAGCTATTTTTTCATTTGTCTTAATATTTCCCCAACAGCTGGCACAGGGGATACAGCAGATTCATTCAATCATTTTTGGGGTATGAATGAGTGGATAAATATCCAAATGTTATGTATTCATGCATCAGGCCTTCAGACACGGAGAGAATGGGGCAGTGGGTGCTGACGGTCCCTCACGGACAATGCCAGCAAAAGGAGTTTGATAAATTGGTTGTATCTAACACACACTTAGATTGCTCTAAGTCTTCATCCTTCCGTCTGTGCTTGGGACTGTTGATACCTACACTGCTTCTGGCTTTCTACGTTCAGGGTTTCTTTAGGTGTTCGCATGTGCATTGTGGCTGGAACACTGTGTTGTCGGCTGTGATCCCAGAGGCGGAACCCCTGCCTGGGAATCTGAATGGAGTCATGACTAACCCAGGGCCGCTTTGACCTTTGCCTACGATTTGATAGTGATGGCAAGAGCAGTGATGATGATGGTGTTGATGGAAAACACACAGAAAGTTGTATCTGTATCCAGTTCAGTCTGGGGATGTGAGTGATGCCTTTATTCTATATTGGTCACAAGGTGCATACCTTGTCTACAATAAGCTTGACATGTCCCTGGTCCAAGTCACTAAACACTATTACAGTTGCCTTTTAAGGGTCTCTATGGTTTTATTCAAGGCTCACACCACAGAAACATACAGATTGCTTTGCCCTTCCTTTTAAGACCCTCTAGCATCTTCCTGTTGCATTTGGATCTGAGGTCTTTTTAATGACCTATAAGGTCTTACCATGATCTGAATCCTGCCTGCCATTCCCACTCTCCCTTCTTCCTTAATCACCCCATTCCAGCCACTGTAGCCTTCTCTTTTCCCCTTTGGCGTCTCTTCATGTGCCATTCCCTCTGCCTGGAATTCTCTCCCTTTGCTCTTTGCACGACTGATTGCCCCTCTTCCTTCAAGTCTCAGTTTGGTAACCCTGACCATGCTTTCTAGGGGAGCCCTCCACTGTGCTCTGTCACTGTATGCTTCCCATTTTCTCACTTTCTTCATAGCGTTTCTCACTAGCTATAACTATGATTTTATCTTTTGGTTCACTTGTTTATGGGTACACTTCAAATCTAAGCTCTAGCACTTACAGGCTGAATGACCTTGGGCAAATTACGGACCGAACTTTCACCCCAGCATCCTCATCTGAAAATGGAGATATTTTTCTTGAGAGCTACTACTCTGTGCCAGGTACTGTGCTAATCACTTAACATGGATTTATTTAGGTCTCCCAGGGGCACAGAGAGAGTACCCAATTGCCCAAGGTCACACAGCTAGTTAATGGTGGCAGGATTTGAACCCATTTACTCTGGTTTCAGAGTCCACGCTCTTGACTGCTTTGCCAGGCGAAGTGCAAACGTTCACGGACCGCATCAATGAGAAACTTCCTCCTGAGCCCTCCTGCTTTTGCTCTGAAAACGTTTTGCATCATACCAGGAGCATTTACCAGCTTTCTAGATCCATCTAGAGTGCCTGAATGCCCCCCACCTTGCCCCACTTACCCTCTTTGGAAGAAAAAGTGGCTTTTCTGCCCCCTGAAGGCTGGAAACAAAGCCCCAGCCCCCAGGGTGGCCCTGATGGGGTAGAAGCAGAGGCCCCTGCCTTTGTGCATTGGTAGCAGCTTTCAGACAGATATGCCGTGTGTGCTCCTGACTGCATCTGCTGCCTACAAATAACCAGCTACAAGGAATTCACTCCAGGTTAATTCTTCCTTTCTTTTCCTTGACAAAAGGCAAGAATGGTGAGGGGAGGAAAACCTTTACTCTGAAAAGAATTGTTAAGTGCAAAGCCGGCCTTACTGTTCCACTGATCAGTTCTGAGGACCCAGGAGCCTGATGGCAGGGGCAGGGGCTCAGCCCAAGAGGACCCAGGGGCTGAAGCCCCTCTTTCCCTAGTGGTCCTGCTGAGAGCCCGTGACCCACGGTACGAGAGGTGCTGCAGAGAGACAGGCTTTGCCTCCTGGCTGCGGATGACAGATACCATCACACAATGGTCCACAGTTCCATTTCCACAGGCTGCTTCTCCTTATTTTATGAACAGAGTATGCTGAAGGTCTGTTGGGATTCCTTTGAGCATCCCTCCTAGTTGATGAGCCCCACCTTTGGGGCTTTGCCTGCAGCAGCTGTGCTCCTTCTCTGCTCTTCATTCTACCAAATATGTCCCTGTGAACCAGGCATGCAGCGAAAATCTCTTAAATGAATATATAACCCTCAGTGCCTCTCAAATGACCCTGAGCAAGTCTCCTCTACAGGGAAGGGTGGAAAGAGAGGAGGTGTTGTGAACAGAGACGCAAGATCAGGGAATTGTGTTTGTGATTAGGAAATCATGAGCTTGTGAATTTGGCTGAAGGTAGGATACAAGGGAGGAGTGTATGGGTTATTCTTTTGATGCCCCCATTCTCTATTTTTTTATCTATTCTTTGCCTTTCTTGTCCCTGCTCTGAGCTCCAGGAGGCTGACTTCTATGGTTTGATCACATGGGGTTCCTTGCCCTGTGGTTTGCTGCTGGAATTGACCAATAGGAGGCATGGCAAGCCATCAGAGGACGGGAAGAAGGGGAATTTGGGTTGTTGTCAACCAAGCTTGCTGAGGTTCTGGCAGAGCTGCAGTCTCACAGTCCTCTAGCGCCACTTCTGTCACAGGCTCACCTTCCTTCAGCTGCAGCTCTCACAGGGATCTGGTAATACTGTTCCTACTCCTTGCTCTATAACTTCCTAGCAGCAGTTATGGCTTCTCATTGGTTACTGGTCCCTATGGGACTCACCTTCCCTGCTGGTTCCCTAATCCCTACTCATGCCCTTATAAACAGTCCCCTGAGTGAATTCTCTGTAGTTGAACACTTTAGTGTGTGTACCATCTATTTCCTGGTGGAACTGTGAGCAATACAGAAAGTCCTGGGAGACTAGGCTAGAAAGGTGGCACTTAGATACATTTTGGAGAACATTGAGGTCTATGCTCAGGATTTTACATATTTTTAATCGGGCAACTTGGAAATCATTCAATGTTACTGAACACAAGAAGGATTTGACCAGAGGTACCTGGCAACAGTCAAAATGAAGAGCAGTAAGTGCAGGAAAAGGTGCAAAGGTGGAGAAGTGATGAAGAGGGGGACTCACTGGATGTGTGAGACATGGAGAAGGAGCCTTCGAGGTTGGGTCCACGTCTCCAGGACCAGGATGATGGGGAGGACAGTGGTGCCACAGCAGAGCTGGGAAATGGAGGGGGAGTCGCTGCTACATTTGGTTGAAGTTGAGAATGCCTCAAACCCTCCTCTATAAATTGCGGTCATGGTGGTCTGCCTCGGAGGGACTGTGGTAAGATGAACTAGTTCATCATCACCTCCAAGCCTGTTGTAGTTCAGAAAATATTACACAGAGATGCTGAAAACCCTCTGTGGGTCTGAAGTTGGTAATATCCTGTTTCCTATCAATTCAGATGAACAGCGTGAATTTGATTGGTCACCCACATGGGGAGGGGGATATGCAGAAGAGAGAACAAATGTGCTTTGATTCCCTAGTGGTTCCACCAGCTGAGGAATTTCAAAGATTTCTTTTTAAATCTCAATCGAAATGGGATAAAAGAAATGTGCTGTGATGAAAGCATGTCTGCCATGTAGGAAAGGTGACAGGTGAAGAATTCCTTGTTAAAAGGGGGCAAAGAAGAATCTCTTTGGGGCAAAGGTTGTTAAAAAAAAGATACGTGCTTACCTAGAACCATATCTTGAAGGAATTCAGAGATTTTTGTCCCTCCGTCTTCCATTTGATAAATCATACATATTATTTATAAACTGAGTTCAAGTTTACAAATTTTTCTATGTGCATCATTTCATTTCATCTCATGAGGCAGGTGTGGCAAGTGATACTCTTTCCGTCAGATGAGCAGATGAGCAAATTGAGATTCAGAGAGGCCAGGTTTCCTGTTCAAGGTCATGAAGATGATAAGTAGATGAGCTGGGCTTTGAACTTTAACTCTGTATTCTTCCTACCCCATCATAATGGGATATTAGGTTATAAACTAACACTTATTGTGTATTTATTTTATGCCAGACACTGGGCTAAGCATTTTACCTGGGTTAGCTCATTCAGTCCTTACAACAATCCTCGTTTTCCAGAGGTGGAAATGGAGGATGCTCTCCCCAGCCTCTGGCTCTACCAAAGCATAGACTGCAGTTTATTCTCAAGGTTGTTACAGGCTAACCTTATCTCTAACACTAGGATAAAAAAAATGTCAGTAGTATTCAGCTCAGGTGAGTATGTGCGTGTCTGTGTGTGTATGGGGTATGTGTATGAAGAGCTCCATGCTTTATCTATAACTGCCTGCTGGCCACCTCCACTTGGTTATACTCCCAGAAATGGAAATATTCCATTTCTCAGACTAAACTCATTATCTTCTCCCTAACACTGTTCCTCCTTTTGCCTTCTCCATTTTGGCCAGGTGCATCACTCAGGCTCAACATGTGCACTGGGTATTGGTGTTGAAGACCTCTGGACTCTACTTCAAAAATATTGCTCATGGCCTTTCCAGCCTTCCCAGTCCCACTGCTGTGTCTTGGGTCAGACCCACATTACCTGGACTTTAGCCGTCGATGTCTAATGGGGCCTCTTTCCTCCTCCTCCATTCCCTCCCAATTGTTCTCTTTTTCCAAAATCTTCATTGGCTTCCTGTCATAGTTATTCATTCCTAAGATGCTAATTGAGTAACTGCTAAGTGCCAAACGCTCTTTTAGGTGCTGGGTATACCGGAGAGAGCAAAGGAGTTACAGAGACCCATCCTTGTGCAGCTTGAAAAGCATGCTCTTCAGCCTAGCATTCAAAGCTGTCTGAAGTTTGGCTCAGCTCAACTTTCTGGCCTTTATCGTCTCTCCACACATCTGCAAGTAATATGTACATCCCCTGGCATCCAGTCAAACTGAGCACTCTTGGTGTCCTTTCTTTGTGCCTAGTTGGGCGGTTACCCAACTGAAACTGGAGTTCCTGCTCACCTGTTCGGATTTCCTCTGACCTAACTCAACTGCATCTCTTCCTTGAATTCTCTCCAGAAGCTGATCCTCACTTAACAACTCTGGTCAGAATTTATCTCACCTATACAATGTATGGATTTTTTTTTTTTTGGCCCCACCTCGAGGCACGCGGGATCTTAGTTCCCCAACTAGGGATCGAACCCATGCCACCTGCAGTAGAAGCGTGGAGACTTAACTGCTGGACAGCCAGGGAAGTCCAGTCTCACCTGTACAGTGAACACAGTGCTTTTGTACGTTATGGTCATGATCAACGTCTGCATTATTTCTATACGTGTCTGTCTTCTCCTTAGAGATCCCTAGGCAGAGGAATGTCTCATCTGTGCTTGTATTCTTAGGACCTTACTCAGTCCCTGGCACTCAGTAGGTTCGTAATAAGTATCAACCACTTTGAAATGGTTAGATGTAGAAGTTCTTGATAGGATTCCCCACCTTGCCATCATCTACCACCCCCCTAAAAACTCCTTAGCAAGCTTACTCACACGAATAAATTAAGTTTCCCACAGCAGTGTAGAAGTGCAGGAAGGCACCTGTCAGCCTGTAGGTGGCAACGTTACTGTGCTCAAAGTAAGGTGGTGTGCCTCGTCCGGAAATTATATCAGCCCCTTAGGGTACCGGCTTCCTTCTCCTCTTCCTCCCTCTCTCTTTCCCTCCATTCCTTCCTTCCTCTCTTTCTCTCTCCTTCTCCTCCCATGTCCACTGCTGCTCATCCATTAAGTCTCTTCACAGATTCTTAAAAACACCAATATGAGGTTGTAAGGACCGAGGCAAACGAACAAGGCCTCCTGGAGACCCTGCCTTCTCCCTCACACACTCGGTGTAGAATTTTAAATTTATTTCGAGTATACTGCATTGAAATTTTGGAGGTGTGGGTGGGTAAGCTCTTCAGAGATGGGGAGATAGAAAGCAGGTGTTTTAGAGGCAGTTAAGGAAACCATTCAAAATGGCCTCACACACGTCTGGTGGTCTTCATCCATGGCTGGATGTGTCACGGGTGCTGGAGGCTGAGGGAGCCCTCGGTTGCGCTGGGCAGATCCGAAACAGGCTTGTCGACCAGTTGTAGGGAGGGCGTGAGGCTGTGTCAGCCAAGGGTGTTTCACTTCAACACGGGACCCAGGCGGGCTGGCAGAGTTTGCTGGGAACCCACCTCAGAGGAGGAGGAACAGAGGGCGGGCGGGGGGGACGTGGGCAGCAGAGCTGCCGAGAAGGCCGTGCAGGCGGGCTGTGCTCTCTGGGAACAAATCTAAATCTCTACCTGCCTGTTTTTCCATAGTGCCCACTGCTTGAACAATTCGGCATTTCAAAGCGGGGACGGTAGAGGAGGGAACTGGTAATTTAAGCATGAAAAATGTCATTTTGCCTCAGAGCAGACTGCCTTTCTATGCCCTGGTTCCTTTTGTGTGGCTTGCATTTAGGCATATCTGGAAGATCATTTGCCCAGTACTAATAGGAAGGCTCACTGTGCTCACTTGTTATGAGATGTAATGGGACTTCCCCTCACTGGGAGACTAGCGGCTGCCTAGTGCCACTGGTTTCTATTTTCTGTGGCCAAGAAAACCTCTCTCTCTTTCTCTCTAATACACACACACACACACACACACACACACACACACACACACACACACACACACACACACACACCCCAAGCCCCCTGGATTTCCACTTATAACTTTCTCTTTGAAACAATTAAAAGTCCATTCGCTTTCCTCCAAATCCGATTCTTTTCCTGCCAAAGGTTTAACGTCATTTGGTTTAGCAGAGAGGCCCTTTTGTGTGCGTGCAGTTAATGAATCCGACTCCTTCCTCCTGCCAAATTCCTCGATATCTTTTGCTTTCTGAACATGAGCTGTGTTTTCTGCTCCTTTCTGCTTCGAGTGGCATGTGTTTAGTTACACGTAACTTTGGGGAGCCGTGCATTTATCGTTCAGTACTTGATTCCACTGTTATTATTTATCATTAAAAAATTGGGGTTCAGCTTTAAAGGAGGTTTAGAGATTTACTTGATTTTTCTGTCTCCCTATAAACGTATGTTCCTTTTAAGAAATCTTTGTTTTATTCTGTCTCCTAGTCTCTGATTGGTGCCCTTGATCACTGCTACGCTTTGGGTATTTGGAGGCCCATGTGTTAGGAACCATGTTCTCCTGAAACTGGTTGGAGCCTGTAGCCCTGTTGTCTGTTGGAGAGTCAACCTCTTCCTTCTCCACGCTTTAAATATGGGGAAGAATGAAGAGAAGCATCCCACAGATGGATCTGGAATTCAGTCAAAGTCTTTTTGGGTTTTTTTGGCAAAATAATACATTTATTACCTATGATCAGCAGATATATTGCTCAATATTCTCTCCATGTTTGGAGAGAATTTCAAAATAACAAAATAATTTTATATGCCATACAACGCAAAGCAGAGGTGGGCTCAGGGGACCACTTCATTGTTCACAGGGTGGGCAGAGCCCTCTGTCTCCAAACATTTTTTTGAGCTAGTTGACTTTCTGCTGTGAGTCTTGGTCCCAGTCTTAAAATCCCAAGAGGTTAAGTTCACCACCCAAGAGGGCTGGAATTCTCTCAGCCATAGGGATACAGTTCTAGTTCAGAGGTGAAGAGAGGGCTTCCTGGAAGGGACCAATAAATCCTCTGAAGCAGAAGCAGGAGGAGACAGGGGCAGAGGGCACTGGGGCTGAACCAAAGGGGCCTGACATGGGAGGAGGGGGAGGAGTCCTCTCCCGATCCAGCATTTCCCTGTGTCCACCCCTGCGTCTCCACTCAGTAGAACAGGGGCTGCCTTGGAGAAGCAGAAGCTGGTAAATCTGATGCAGGGACTTTCTTGTAGTAGCTTCCAGAACCTGAAGACAGGGCCCAGTAGGGCTTCGACTGGACCCAGGAGATCCCAGGATGCCAGGGAGCTACAAGCCCTTGATAATTTTTTTTTTTTTGAATTTTTGAATTTTATTTATTTTTTTATACAGCGGGTTCTTATTAGTTATCCATTTTATACATATTGGTGTATATATGTCAATCCCAATCTCCCAATTCATCCCACCACCTCCACCCACCCCCGCCGCTTTCCCCCTTGGTGTCCATACATTTGTTCTCTACATCTGTGTCTCTGTTTCTGCAGATGAATCGGTCGAAGTCTTAAGAGTTCTCCAAATCTCCTTAAACAAAATAATATCTTTTTTCTTTTTCTTGTCTTCTCCGATGGTTTCTCAAATGTGGCTCAAACTGCCTTGTGCCTGGGCCAAGGCTGGCACCCGCTGTAACTCCTTGCTGAGTTTCTCTTCCTGTTGTAAGATTCCTTACAATTTAACCAGTGAACATAAGGAAACTCACTGCCCACCCATGTGAGATGTGTAAAGCCTGCCCACTGTGCCTCTCTCTGAAAAGGCATTTCTAGCAATTTTCTAAAAAATTGGCTGTGATGGAAAATGAAGCTATTCAGGAAAAGAAATGATGGCCTAAAGGGCACCCAGCAGCCTGAGACGTGGCTGTGGAAGAAGGATCGGATTGGCTTAGTGGTTGTGAGGGGGTTTCCAAGTCGGTCAAATTTGGGTTCCAATCCCCAGTCTGCCACTTACTTAGCCTCCCTAGGCTTCCATTCTTTATATAAAATACGGAGAATCATAGCACCTCAAAAGGTTATCCTGAGGATCGTATGACATAATGCAGGCAAAGTTCTTAATACAGTGCCTGGAACATGCCACGTGGTCAGTGAATGTCATCTGTGATCTACAATTAAGATGACTCTTAAGGCTGGAAGGTACCTTAGAGATCATCTACCATCATTATCTACCATCTCTTCCAGCTGAGCCGAGTCTCTCAGGCTGCTGTCCACAGTCACTCAGCAAGCTGATGACAGCAGCTTCTGCTAGAAGGCAGGTCTCCTTACTCCTAACCCAGCATGCGTCCTCCTACAGTTGCAAGCCATAGGCCTTCCACCCTCTTCTGCTGATGGTAGCGGGTGGTGACACACTAGTTAGGATTACACAGTCATTCATTCAATAAATATTTATTGAG
Organism: Pseudorca crassidens; assembly: GCF_039906515.1. Lineage (NCBI taxonomy): Eukaryota > Metazoa > Chordata > Mammalia > Artiodactyla > Delphinidae > Pseudorca > Pseudorca crassidens. Next base: position 132,891,320 of record NC_090297.1, on the reverse strand, counting down.
AAGATGCTATGACAAGTGTATACAGATCCTATATTCAGCAATCCTATTGTGTCATTGGGAGAAGAAAATATGCACCAGTAATGAAACTTCAGAGCATTATAATATAAAAGAGTACCTTGGAAGGCAGAGAAAAGAGACCACATAAAGCTGAAGGATAGGGTAACACTCAGTCAACACTTATTGGGTCCCTATGACGTGCTAGGCGCGATGGGGCATATAACTTTAAGAACAGGAAGTGTCTCTGCTTTGTCTTTGCATACTCAGCGGCATCTAACATGGTGCGAGCACGCGGTAGGTAAACAAGAAATGTTTGTAGGGGGAATGACTATCCTGAGGGCTCTGTCTTCTATTATTAGCCTAAAGGTCATCATGGGGACCGGCTGGCAGGACCACTGTCTGTGTTGCTTCTCCCTCCTCTGCTTGCTGCTCTCTTCAGTTCTGTGCCCGTAGGTGCCCACAGCAGGACAGCGGCCCTCAGAATTTAGCCCCATGGTGGTCACCATAATTGCTCTGCCTTACAGAAGACTCTGCTCGAAGGTGTCTGACTTCTCCCGGGGGGCCATTCTCTCCCTTCCATCAAAGCCCTTTCCATGGGGTGTCCTGCACCCCATGCCCACAGTGCTCTGCGCTATGCTAATCTGATCAATAGTTCCATTCTGTGGTGTTATTCCAGCTTGGCTGCTTTGTCAGCAAGCAAGCTGAGAGGGATGATCTGATTTCCAGTGGGTTCTGCTAACTTTGGCTGGAGGATCAAGAGGATCAGTGTGGGTAGATTTATTCCTCAAATAATCCTCCCCAGACACCTGTGCTGGCTGTCTTTGTGGAACAAATGGATATCGTCAGTGTTATTGATTTGACCTTTTCCCCCTCTCTTGGTGAGCAGTGTCTGTGTCCTCACCACTCCATTCTCTCAGGAGGAGCGACACAAGTTAGAGCCATTTCTAGGAAACCCATGCTCTTCCCTTTGGCATTTTGGAGAAGGAAAAACATTTTTGACACGAGCACAAAATAATGGGGTTGCAGTGCCCCAGATGCAACTCTGATTGTGTGTCACACCGGCCCCCATGGAAAATAATTTGGTGGACATGGTTCTAATGCAGGCTTTTATTTCTGATGGAGGTTCCTTCTCTGCTGGGTTGGGCTTTTCAGTGATTTGTGGGTGGTACACAAAGGGGAATGTTCTGCTTTTTCCCTCATTCTGCAGCAGGGGAAGAATGTGGGCTCAGAGGACTTTCTTTTTAGTCTAGTAGTTAAATTGCCGCTGTCAGTGGCACTGTGTGTTCCTCACGTAGGGGAAGGGAAATGTGCTCAGAAGTGTCACGCTTGTGTAGCATAGTCAATTTTTAATAGAATAATCTTTATATTTATTTGGTTTTTTATTATAAAATTATACTTGTTCATTAGAGAAAAATCAGAAAATCAAATAAAGATAATCAAGAAAGAATTATTAAAACATCACAGTGCTAACAGCTTACAGATATTTATCTTTTTTGACTTAGCCTGGCCACTTTTCGGGGTCAGAGGACAGAAATGGCATAACTCCTTCTCCACCACTGAAATAAAAACCAGGGCTGCTTTATGTGAACTGAAGTTAATAATAAAAATATCTTGTATTTATATACTTTACTGAAGTTACAAAACACACTTGAGTATACCATCTTATTTAATCTTATAATGACTCTTTGATTTAGGTTATTATCACCCTCATTTTATAATTAAAAAACCTCTGAGACTCAGAAAGGTATGGTAACTTCCTCCAATTAAATAGCAGTAAATGGAAGAGCTGGAATTTGAACTGAAGTTTTTTGATTTCAGATTCAAGTGCAACTTACTAGATTCCAGGGGCCTCGTCATTTTATGGAGCCCTGTGTATCAATCAGTGATTGCTACAATAATGCTGTATAACAAACCACCTCAAAGTTCAGTAGTTCACAACGAGTACGTATGCTATCACTTACGGGTCTGCAAATTGACTGCAGTTAGCTGATTTAGCCTGGCCTTGCCTGGGAGGCTCTGCTTCAGGCTTCAGATTGGCCTTTTTTGGCTTAAGCCTGTGTCTTGGGTTCACATCTGTTCCAAGTCATGTTTATTCTGAGGACCAGATGGAAGAAGATGCTCTTCTGATGGCAAATCAGTGGAATGCAAGATCTACGATGAACCACATAAGCACACTGAAAGTCCTTATTCCTACCATGCCTGGCCATGTTCCATTGGCCAAAGCAAGTTGCACGGCCAAGCCCATGCAATGAAGAAGGTTATAATACCCACAATGGGAGAGGAAGGGGAGTGAATAATATAATTCATCACAATCTGGCCTCATATTCATTGTTCTCCTGTATGCAAAATACACTTACCCCCATCCCAACACTCTTAAATTCCTCATCCTACCTATATCAGGCTTGATATCTAAGATCTTTTGCAATTTTACCGAATCCTGATATGGCTCCTATTGACTGAGACACTTAGGAAATAAAGAGACAAGTTATTTGCTTTCCAACCACCCAGCGTACAATGTTAACAGAAACAGAATAAATTCAGTAAGTACGCCCATTTGAAAAAGGGAAGAATGGCGGCTGGCACATCACAGTCACTGATCCACAGCAGTTCTGAAATCCTGCTGTACCAGTGTAGCCAGGTTTTCTTATTGTGTAGGTGTAGAGTGTTCTTTTACTAGGCCAGGGGTTGACAACTTAAAGCACCAGCTAATAAATATTTTAGGCTTTGCAGGCCAGATGGTATCTGTTGCAACTTCTCAACTTGGTGTTGTAGTAAAAAGCAGCATAGAAAATATTTAAATCTGTGGGTGTGGTTGTGTTTCAATAAAACTTTATTTACTAAATCAGGTAACAGGCAGGATTTGGCCTGTAGGCCGTGGTTCACTGACCCCTGGATTAGGCCCTAGTTCTGTTCCCTGGAAGTGACTCACTGGTCCATTGTTCTCCATGTCTTTTGGCTCCAACTTCCAAGAGGTCTTTCTTTGTCCATCATCTACCATGCATGTCCACTTCTGAAGAGAACTTTAGAGAATACTCCTTTCTTTCTGGATCAGCAACTTTTTCAGCCTGCTTTCTGCTTATAGAAATTTGAGGACCAGAGAACTTTTGACATCTCAAACAGTTACAGTCTCAGGTTGATGACATTTTACCAATATAGATGTCTCAAAAGGTTTGTGAGTCTCTTACGTTTGATGTCAGTCAACTCCATGTTAGTTACATCTATAATAAATTTTGGGAGATGCCTCTCTCTTGAGACTGATTTTGGGTTTGTTAGGCCTTGGGTTAACAAACCTTGGGTTTGTTAAGCCTCTGTGGGATCATGCTTTCTATCTTTCTAGGAGCACTTTGTTCAGCTGAAAAGAACTGATAGGCACCAGTTCAGTCCTTTCAAAAGTGACAAAGGATGTGACAATTGCACCCTTAATATAGTTTTTGTCCTGAGGCTGATAAGATGGTAAAGCGAAAAACCGTTTTACTTTTCAAACCTGCAAGTCCTGGAATTTCTGGGCTTTCTATATTCTCTCACAGTCTTGTTGGCCAGCTGCTCAGTTTCTTTATAAACTCAACTTTGTCTTGCAATACCTTACCCAGCTGGTAACAACCAAATTATACTATCAACGTTCTGCCCTGACACTTTCTTACTCAAGTTCATTAGGCACATTTTCTATCTTCCAAGTTATCACAGATGAGTTTCGCCAAGGGCTTCCTCACTACATAACATGGGATGGCATGTTTCCAGCTCTCCATAACAGTTTCCTCATCATCTGGTGCCTAATCATCAAACCACAGTCACATATTTTAGATTTACAGGATGGCAGTACTCCACTTCTGCTAACAATTTCTGTGTTGCCCAGCTATTGCTACAATAATGCTGCATAATAAACTACCCCCAAATGTGTTACTTACAATAACAAGCACTTATGCTCGCATCCACACGTCTGCTGGATGATTTTCATTCAACTGTTCTAGGCTGAGTTCAGCAAGTGATCCTGTTTTAGGTTGCATATTGACTGGGGTTGGCTCCAGGCTATGTTTTGAGCTCAGGTCTCTCCCATCATTTCAGCCCAGCCTAAAAAGGGGTAGCAGCAGCATGGGGATAAGCTCTTCTTATGATGTTATCACTGGAGCACTAGCCCAGTTGAACTACACATTTGAAGCTTCTTCTTGCATCATATCCGCTAACATTCCAATGGACAAAGCACATGACGTGGCCAAACCTACCATCAGTGAAACAGGGAAGCATACTCTGTCCACAGTGGGAAGGGGAAGGAATGAATTTTTTGCTGAATAATAATTCAAATGATCACACTAGGATTCACTTTCAAGATACTGGTGTCAAAAGGATAAGGAAAAGAAAATGGACATTTATCAAATGCCTTACTCAAGGCATCTGGTTTTTCAATTTATTCCTCGTAACAACTCTGTGACCAGGTTCTGACTAGAGGGATGCAAGTGATGTGTGCACCTCCAGACTGTATCCTTGAAAGAAATGAGCATGCTCTCCTGTTGCTCCTTTGCATCTCCTGCTGGCTGGGATGTGATGGTGGGAATTGAGGAGCCTCTTTGATCCCCCAGTGGAAGCCACATGTTGGTGATGGCAGGCTGCTTTCCCAATTCATTATGTGAATAAGAAACTTTGCTCTTGTTTAAGTCACATTAAAAAAAAAAATCTTTGTTAAGCAGCTTCGACTGTACATGATACTTCTAGATTGTTACACAATAGGGGAAAAACTACCTGGTTTAAACCACTGTATTTTTAGGTGTCTTTGTTAAAGGAACTTAGTTTGTTTCTCTTTTTTTTTGACTTTTTATTTATTTTTTTATCTTTATTTAATCTTATTAAGAGCATTACAAATTTCATTTTTTTTTAACTTTTTATTTTATGTTGGAGTATAGCTGATAAACAATGTTGTGTTAGTTTCAGGTGTACAACAAAGTGATTCCGTTTTACATACACATGTATCTATCTTTTTCAAATTCTTTTCCCAATTAGGTTGTCACAGAATATTCAGCAGAGTTCCCTGTGCTATACAGTAGGTCCTTGTTGGTTATCCATTTTAAATATAGCAGTGTGTACCTGTCAATCCCAAACTCCTAATCTATCCCTCCCCCTCCCCTCTCCCCCCCACTGTAACCATAAGTTCGTTCTCTGTGAGTCTGTAATAAAATAATTGATATAAATGTAAACATATCTAATCTAACGTATAGCATACAATTAATATAACTATTATAATTACTACCAATCAAGTGCGAGCCATAGCCAGGGCAGATTATCAAGCTCTTCCAAACTGTCTTAGTGCACAGGGGAGCGCCTCTTTCTTCTGCCTCCATATGGTAGTAGTTGCCTCTTCAGTGTAGTAGTTCAGTGTAGTAGTTGCCTCTACCATCGTCAACTGTGGCCCACTTAGACTGCAACTAGGTTGTCTATCAGTGGTCCTGAGAATAGGAAGAGTTAGAGAGGTTTATGTGGGAGAACTCAGGCCTTGAGTGAGATATAGTGAGTGTGGTTGGGATGTTTCAGTGGTTTCCAAAATAAAATAGCAGAAGTGCTGTGTATTTTGTCCCCCTGGAACCACATAGTCTAGATTTTTAAATTATAGCTCAGTCCCTGCCAGACCCCTCTCAAATGCATATAGGTGGTTCAAGGAAAATTCATCACCATTTCTGGAAAAACAGCCTTACATTTAATAGCCTATGGACAGAAGATCAAGAATATTCTCTATGCATAAGAAGAATAGTATATCTTCATTATATATTCAGGGTTTATGGAGAGATGTCATGAGACTGGCAAAAAGAGTAGCGACTGTGCCTCAATCTGTCCTTTGTTCCTGCAATAAGCATTTATCGAGCATTTTCACAAGCCACGTGCTTCGTTGGGGATACAAAAATGAACGAGATGTGTTTTCTACCTATAAAGTGCTCACTATCTCATAGTTGCAAGAAGGCAACATATGTCATGCTTAAGAGAATGGACTCTGTGGAGTTGGTCTAGTTGGGTTCAATCCCTGGCTTTGATGCTTAGTAGCCTTATGACCTTGGGCAATGAAGTGATTTGTGCCTCACTTGCTTCCTCTGTCATATGGAGATAATAATGGTAATGTACTTCTTAGGGTGGTTTAAGCATTAAGTAAGTTAATACAGGTAAAACACTTAGAACACTGGCTGGCACATACTAAGTACATATTCTGTGTTGTCCACTATTATTCGCTAGACCGTAAGCTCTGTGAGGACAGGGTATCTTGTCTGCTTTGCTCACTGCTGTATCTTTAGCAGCTAGTCTAGGGCCTGGAACCAGTAGGCATTCAATAACTATTTGTTGACTAAACTCATAGGTATTCGATTTATGTTTGTTGAATGAATAGATGATTGAATATAGTGGCATTCAAGCTCTTTGTTCCTTGCAGATCCACCACCCTCCAAAAATGGGTTTTACTGAGCACTTACTATGTTCCAGACTCCACGTTAATTGATTTCATTTAATTATCCACAAGTTTGATGAGTTAGTTATCATCAACACTATTTATAGATATGGAAACCGAGGCTCAGAGAGATCAAAGTAACTGGCCTGAGGTCACACGAATGAATGCTAATTGACAGATTCAGGATTTGAACACAGCACTTTCCTACTCAGGTGCTTGTGCTTTTGAACCCCTGCTCTCTCCTGCCTCCTGATGTCCTGTAGATGGGCAAGTTGATGGCACCGTCAGTGCTCTCACATGCACCAACCTGTGTTTCCTTGTGCAGGTGCCATCTGCAGCATGCAAAGGGAGTCGGGCACATCGGGAAAGAAAACACAGAGACCTGGTGTCTTGGCTGCCACGTGCTCTTCACATGGTTTACCAGCTGAGAACTGGAGAGCGAGCTTTGGCTCCAGAGTGCTGAACGGCTCATTGCTTCGGCTGCTCCTGTCTTCCTTCATGTTCAGGAAACAGAAGATGCAGTTGAACTTGGAGCTAATGGGTTTGTTCCATTCATTATTTACCCAGGACAGTGCTTTATCACAGGAGCTCCTGGGTGTTTGACAAAGAAGAAGGCATCTCATTAGTGCCTGAGAGGTTATGGGCTGGGCAGATGGTGGCTGTTTTCTTCTTTTCATGGACAGAAACACAAATGTCTCAGAGAATGTAGTGGAAGCTTAAATTCTGCAGACTTCAGCAGGCAAGTCAGACAATCCCTCTCTCTGCCCCTTTCCTTATCTTCTGTTAAATGTAAAATAAAACTCTTTCTAGCCGCTTGCTGTCCAGTTGGTATTTATAGGCAGTGCAGTCCTAAAGGGACAAGAGAGAGCAGCAGTTCCTAGATGTACCTTGATATACATTCTTGACTTAGCAGCTAACCGCAGCCCTGTGTGAGTAGATGGGATGGGGGTGGGATCTGCAGGTGACCCGGCACCTTGAATCATTGGCAGTGGTGTCTATACGTAACAAGGTGTCATGTAGTGTCAGATAACTCTAGTTAATTAAATCTAAGTCTTTCATCTCCAGGAACAACTGGCTGGAAGAACCCTAACTTGATGATTTAATAATATCCTCATGTTGGATGGAAAATAATAATGATCACAATAATAGTAACCATGCTGATAACAATAGATAATATTTACTGAATGCTTCTGTATGCCCACATTGAGCTAAGGGCTTGGCAGGCACTATCTAATTTAGTCATTAGGACAATCTTATGAGGGTTTCTTGTAACAGCAATTAAGCACCTGCTATCTGCTCTTCATTGTTCTAGGCATTTGGGATAGATCAGTAAGCAAAACAGTAGGGAAGAATAAACAATAGATGAAATAACTGAGTTATATGGTATGCTAGAAGGTGATGAGCAAAAAGAAAAAGAGCGGGGAAGAAATTACTTAGAGTGTGCAGAGGGACAGTTTGCAATTTTAAATAGGGTGTCATGGAGGAGGTGATGATGGATCAAAGACGTGACAGAGGTGAAGGAGTGAGTGGTTCAGAGAACTGGAGGAAAGGGAGCCAGCAAAAGCCAGGGCTGAGAGCACGCTGGGTACTTCTGAGGAGCGGCAGGGGGGTGGGGGTGATGCAGCGTGGAGTGAATTGGAGGAGGAGAGCAGGAGATGCCACCAGAGAGGCGACGGAGGGTGCAGGTAGTGTAGGAATGTAATGAGGAGCCATCAGAGGGTTTTGAACAAAAGAATATGATCTGACATATCCTGGCTGCTGTGGTAGATGATTAATTTATCATTCCTGTGTTATAGCTGAGGAAACTGGGATTTAGGTGGGTTCACCTGCACAAGGCGACAGAGCCGGTAAGTGCAAGAGCGGGACAGACTTCCAGGTCTACCTGATTGCAGACCACATACTTTTTTTTTTTTTTTTTTTGCAGTACGCAGGCCTCTCACTGTTGTGGCCTCTCCCATTGCGGAGCACAGGCTCCAGACACACAGCCTCAGAGGCCATGGCTCACGGGCACAGCCGCTCCGCAGCATGTGGGATCATCCCGGACCGGGGCACGAACCCGTGTCCACTGCATCAGCAGGCGGACTCTCAACCACTGCGCCACCAGGGAAGCCCCAAGACCCCATACCTTTAATCACCACACTCTATTATTATATAATGTACTCAACACTACCATTTCCCACAAACAAATGATTTTCATTTGCTCCTCTTAAGTCTTCCCTCTGCTGCACCTGCCCCTCTGCTCCCTGTGCAACCATGCTGGGATGTGGTAATTTTTGTTCAATCTTGTAAAAGGCTTTAATTTCATGCTCTCAATGCACCCCCTTGCGTGTTTATTTGCAGATTCATTCATACTAAGAGGGAATATCTTGAGGTCCCATCTTTCTCTTTTGTTACCCCACTAAGGGGGTGGTGAGTGTGTGAGGATCATGTTTCGGTCTGTGGCCACTTTGGGACTAACAGAACAATTTCAGGCATTGGCCACTTTTAACATCCTCTTCAATGGCCTGGGGAGTTGATGGCAGAGGGATCATAGCCACTCAGTGGGAAATTGGGGCCTGTTTCATTCCTTTTCTTGGACCTAGCACGTCTGTCTCAGTTGGGGCCCCTTTAATGAATCAATTAAGGAGGGCATTATTATTGGAAGCTGTTTTCAGCCCAGTTAATACCTTGCCACATGTCAGTTGCGATTATAAAATTGAGTTAAATCTCAATTTTTCTTTATTAGGGTGTTTATTAGAAGATTGAAACGTTCATTAGCAGGAGTAAAGCCACACATCCATCTTCTGCTCGTCAGAAACACAGTGGAACCTGTATCACACTTAGGGTTAATGCGGTGACCTTTTTTTATACGTGGAGCTGAGTTCAAACTCTGCTTCTGCTGCAGGTAAAAATAAATTCTTCAGGTCCACAACTCGCGGTAGGGAATTTTCTTTTGCCTTGTGTGACCATGGAAAAGTTGACTATGTTTTCTTGTTTAGAAGTAAGATAATGGGTCAATATTTGCTATATTGATGAGCCAAATATAAAGTTTGGGGAGGATAGAAACTCATGCCAGAATTTGTGATTAGCCCAGGGACTAAAAATCACAGATTTTGGAAGCTTTATAATTTTTGGCCATAAATACTTTCAAATATATAGAAAAGCCTAAGGAGCAAATTGTTAACACCCATAAATCCCTCCAGCCTTATCAAATCTTAACATTTCCCTTATATTTACTTCCACAGTTTTTTGTTAAAGCATTACGGATTTAGTTGAAGCCTCTTGTGAAGTCCTCTCTGACCGGATTACCTGCCTCTACTCTGTTCCCAAGAGTTAACTATACTCTGACTTTGGTATTTGTCATCCCTTACAAGTTTTTATACCATTACTCTACATAATGTATGTGTGTATTTATAACAATACATATTATTGTGTTATTGGAGTATAATTGCTTTACATTGTTGTGTAAACTACCAATGGCATTTTTCACAGAACTAGAACAAAAAATTTCACAATATGTATGGAAACACAAAAGATCCCAATAGCCAAAGCAATCTTGAGAAAGAAAAATGGAGCTGGAGGAATCAGACTCCCTGACTTCAGACTATACTACAAAACATATTATTGTTTTGCTGCTTTCAAACTTTGTATAATTTTTTAGCATATAGTGTGTATCTTGTGTATATCTTTCTGTAGTTTGCTTTTACTCATGCAATATTTTGTTTTTGAGATTTATTCATGTTGACATACATAGGTTTAGTTTATTTTCTTTGTTGTATGTGTATTTACCTCAATTTATCCATTCTCCTGTTGATGAACTTTTAAGATATTTCCCATTTTTCCTGATTACAAATAACATTGCAGTGAACTTCAGAGTATGTCTTTTTGCTCACACTTGCAAGAATTTCTCTAGGCTAGGGTTTTTCCAACTTAAAATTAAAAAAGGAAGAGATGCATTTTCCATCACAACGTAGTACATGCACATTTGCCTACTCATGTGCACACACACCACAAAGGAAAGCTTTGTGAGACGATATATCCTTTTACCCATGAAGCTCTGTGATATTTACTTTGTTTTTTTTTTTTTGTGATATTTACTTTGATTTCTATTCTGTTCTGTCTCCATTCTTTCCTATCCTATTCTATTTATTCCTTTTCCCACCCCTTTTTTAAAATTAAAAAAAAAAGTGTTGGTTGTGATTCACTAAATTGAGTCCATGACCCAGGAATGGGTCACAGACTAAGTCTGAAAAACACTCTTCTGTGATATATTACCAGGAAGTAAGAATTTTGGACATCTTGGATTTTATTAGATATTGAGAAAGTACTCTCCTAAGTGGTGTACCTTTATTTTTAATTTTTTGGATGTTTTGCTTTAGGTGTATCTGTTTTCAGCAATAATAGTGGTATTAAAAACAAATACCAATATGATGTTCTCTGATGTTTTATTGAGAATTTAATCTGCATATACACACAGTGATATATCATATTTGGACTTATTTTAACATTTTTATTTTGTTTTTATCATTGTTTCCCCTTCTTTTATTTTTTGCCTTTTTGCCTTCTGTGAATTGATAAATTTTCTATATTCCCATCATCAACCCCTTATTTTTTCCTCTGTTGGTTTAGAAGCCTTCAGTAAAAAGACTGTAGTACTATTCTTTTATTGGTAGCTTCCCCTACCCTTAAAAAAATACACACCTCACTATAAATAATTATTAATAATTTCAAGTTGTTAAGTACTTTTATCCTTCTTTTTGAACATAATATGGACCTACCATCCTATTCAATTGAGTATAACTCTCGCATCTTATCTTGTTATTGTGGTCCAAAGTTTAGCTTTACATTTTTTTATACATAAAAATGTTTTCAATTTTTATGACCAGTAGTTAATTAGATTTATCAGCTTAAATTATTTCCTGTTCTCATTTTTCATTTCTTGCATTCCATGTTTTCCTCTGTATTCACTTTTCTTTTTGCTGAAGTACATGCTTTTGTGCATGTTAGCGAGGATGTATGGATAATACATTCTTTGTCCTTTTGTGACTAAAATTACCTTTATTTTGTCCCTACTCCATTTTAGCATGTCTATAATTCTAGGTTGATATTTATTTTTTCTCAGCATTTAAAGGCATAACTCCATTGTCAATTATCTCTTTGTTGCTAGTGAGCAGTGTGCTGTCATTTTAAATGTCATTACTTTGTGGGCAATCTGGCTTTTCTCTCTGGGGCTCTGAAGTATTTTTCTCTCTTTTCTCTCTGATGTTCCATAGGTTTACTAGTGTCAGACATGGATTTATCTTTATTTTTCCTGCTCAGTAGTCAGTGGGCAGTCTTGATTTAATGACTCTTATATTACGAATTCTGGAAAATTCTTAGTTCTTTAACTTCTGCAACAGCACTGGAAATCTCTCATTCCATTCTCTATGCTTCTTAACTGCCTTTTAATTTATATTTTTGTTTTCTCTGTGATATTTTCTGAGTGAATCTGTACAAAAATTTTCAACATATGAATTCTTTGAAAGTTCATTCTAGAGTTTATCCCATTATTTGAGATTTAAATTCAGTGATATCTCTCATTTATAAGATTCCTGCGCCAGATTATTGAGGTATAATTGATAATACAAATTATATGTATTTAAGGTGTACATGGTGATTTGATATATCTATACATTGTAAAATGAAATGATTATCACAATCAAGCTAATTGGGATCTTTCTATTCCCATTTGGTTTCTATAGTCTCATAATTACTTACTCTTTTTAAATGGAAGTTGTGACTTTATTAGTTTCTTTGAGTTTTCCAAACACAGCTTTTTAAAAGTCTTTGTCAGACTATTTCATAAAGGTAATTTAATCAGGGATGAATTCATGTTCAGTGCATGATTCTGTTAACTTTTTCTTAGCATTAGATTTCTTCATGTGTTTTGAAATTTTAGTTTTCTGGCTAAATATTGGTGGTTTCATCTCTCTCTCTCTCTCCCTTCCCCCTTTTACTCTTTGCTCATCTTCCGTGTCCAGTGGTTTTGTCATCTATTCCACCTTGCTTTTGCCATTCCAGGTTTAAATCACTGGGACTCTTGTTCTGAAGGGACATTGGTGGTAGCACAGATCCATTCACTATGACATAAGCTACTTAGTTCAATTTCTGATGGAGAGGATGTGTCTGAGACTTCCAGCAGCTCTAGATTTGTAGTGTGCTAAAAGCTCTGGCCTTAGGGAGGTTGTGGGACAGGGAAGTCTCCCCACCAAACTCTGGGCCTGAAGTTGTGGGCACTCTTTTATTCCTCTGTCTAGATGGCCAACTTCCTGGCCAACTTCTTTGTATCCAGACCCAGAATTCAGCAGGCTGCAGCTTTAGTTCCACTCACCATTTTGGATTTCTATTCTACTTCTGGTTCACAGAACATTTATCTTGTTGTTGAGCTTGTTTCTGCCTTTTTTTACTTTCTATTTTCATGTTTTGTCTCTCATCCATAAGTGTGTGGAGCAGAGAGTATGTTACAAAGTGTAAACTCCCTTGCATGCTTGCCCAGGAGTGACTGGTTTCCCTTCAGTGGTCTTTCTCATTTTCTTCTTCTCTCAATTTTTCAAAAGAGCTTCCAATATCCTCTGCTTCTCTTATCAAATCTAAGAACCAGATAGTTTTGCAGATTAGTTCTTTTTTTGTTACCACAATGTCTAATTAACATTCATCACCATACATAGTTACAATTTTTTTTCTTGTGGTGGGAATTTTTATTCTCATAGCAACTTTCAAATACATAGTATAGCATTATTAACTATAGTCACCATGCTGTACAGTATATACCCAGGACTTATTTATTTTATAACTGGAAGTTTGTTAGTTCTATTGGACCAAAACCTGAAGCTTAAATCCAAAGGCAGCTGAAGTACCATGGAAAGAGCACTGTTCTAGGTAAAGGAGATCTGGGTTTGATTTTGGCTGTACTTCCTTGGATTGGTCTTGCCACTTCTTTAAGGTTCAGTTTCCTTATCTGTAAAATGTAAATGGTAATCCTGCTTCTTAGGGCTGTGTTGAGGATGAAATGAGATAATGTGTATGTAAACACACAATACCTAACAGGTGCTCAGTGATTTTTTTTTCTTTTAACAAAGAGAAAAATCAAAGGGATTTGGCTACAAATGCCCAAAACACTGGGTCCTTGGATCCCAGTCTCAGTCCACATTTGTGTAACTCCACCTGGAGGCTGGCCCCCCTCCACTTTTCCCTACCTTCAAGATTTCTGCAGGCAGGAAGCAATAGAGGAGCATTTTGTGAGTTGGTAGAAAAGCCCCATGGCAAAGGTGATGGAGCCCTGTTTCACATCTGTATGATAGATACTGCTCTGAAGAAAAATGACTTTCTGGGATGCATCAGGTTTTGCACATTCAGAGGTGGACGTTCTGAAGACTTGTAGTCAGAGTACTAGGGGTTGGGACATGTGGCTTATCCTATTTTCTCTCTCTTTGATTTTTTTCTCTTTAGACTCTACTTGGAGGCTTCTCAGTACTGTCCCTTACAGGATTCTTTTCCATCCCTTCCCATACTCTCTTCTACCTTAGCGTTCCCCTGCTTTTCTCTTTCAAGGTGATCTTGGGTGGCCTCGGCCTGCAGTGGCTTGAAGCAGGATTTCGGTTCCTGGCCAGAGACTGACGTCAGGCTGTGGCCCTGAGAGCCCTGAATCCTAACCACTAGACCACCAGGGACCGGTGGCTAGTTACAAGGTCCTGGCCCGTCAGCTGTGTAGAAATGAATTTCCACCTAGTGATGGAAAGTAGTGAAACAAGTAAAGTGTTTATTAGGAGGAAAAGGGGTACGTGTGGACTCAGAGAGAGAGTTGCATCTTCGTGGTAGTTTAAATCACTTATATGGGGCATTTCTTCTGGGTTTCCTCTGACCAATCATCTTGCTTTGCCTGGTTCTGAGTCCATATTTGGTCTATCTCAGGGTCCTCCCAAGTATGTGCACACATCTCTTAGCCAAGATGGATTCTAGTGAAAAGGCCTTTGCATAGGTTGACATCACTCCATTTTGACATCCAAGGAGCCTCTCTGTGCATGTATAGTCGGGAAAGTCTCCTTGACCTCTGAATGAGGAATATGTGGTCTTTTATCTCTTATCTGGGTAGGGCTCAGCTTTTTTTCCCTCCTGTTATTTTGGAGTATCTGTGCATGGGGGATGAACTGCAGCTGCTCAGCCTGGGGTCCATCTATCTCCTGCCTCAAAGGCTCCTCTTTCATTCCCTTTGTGTTGAAGAGTTTGCACAGTGTTGGGGAGAAGGCATAGACTCCTGTCTATATCCCATAAGGGGATCCTTTCATGGCCAATGAATAGGGAGAGTGTCAAATTCTCATTCAAATCTTTTTTCCCTTTCTACTTTTCTCCTGATTCAAGTGTCTTCTTACTGCTGTACACCTGTCTGTTGTTATTTCTAAAGGAAGTTGTGTGATCCTAATTCAACTCTAACCCTAGTCCTAAACTTCCTTTCAGAATCTTCAACCTAAATTCTCTCTAACTGTAAAAAGGACATGCTATAACACTTTTAGTAGGGATGCTAGGGAAAGTGGCATCTATACGGTTCAAAGTTTGGGCACCATTTGAAAAGAGAATGATTGAAGAACATTACTGTAGAAATTAAGGCATTCACATCTATTCATACAAGAGAGAAATTGTCAAAAAAAGTGGTTCCCCAAATTGGCTGTGCAGGAGAGTATTCTGGGTATCTTGTTTAAGCCTCAGATTTCTGGTCCCTACTTCAGAATTACTGAGTCAGAATTTCTGGGGATGGGACCTGGTAATCTGGATTTTTATCATGGGGCATTGAGCAGGGCACAGATGATTCTGATGCAATCTATTGTTGTGAAATACTGGACAGAATGACCCTAAGATCTGTCATCGTGTTACATTGAGTGGGGACTCTCACAGAATCTTAGATTTCAGTTAATATTTTTAAAATATTTTTGTCAAAGGAGGGATGAGTTGGTTCAAGTAATATCCTGACATCTTGCTGAAAGATAAAGATCTTAATTCTCTAGTTCGTTAAAAACCACCCCCAAACCTAATAAACAAAACCCATCTATCCAAAGCTAAGCAAATCATGAATAGACCTGGACTCTCATGCCAGCAGAGTGGGGGAGAAGTAGTCTGTTGCTTTTTGAGGGTAGGGACATGGGTGATGAATTTATTTCACACCTTAGAGCAGTTGTCCTCAACCTGGCTGAATATTAGAAGGCTCTCCAGAGCAATTAGGTCAGAATCCCTGGAGGCCGGACCCAGGTGTTGGTCTTTTTAAAGAGCACCCTCAGGTGATTCTAATATGTAGCTGTGCTGAGAACCACGGCATTAGAGAAGGAGATGTGCTCTCAGGGAAGCAACACAAGCGAATCTCCCTGGGTAAGAATAGCAGCTCGTTTCTCATTTAAACAATCAAGCTGGGTGGGCTTATTCTCTGGAAACTTTGAGGAGACTAGACCGGGGACTGAGAGGAAAAAGGAGTGAAACAGAAGCTGATTTTCACTTTAATTTGGAAGGAAGCTAGAAATGCTGGATGAGCTTTTTCTAATGTCCTCAAGTGTATCCATGTCTCTATTCCCACCAACACCCACCTAACTACTAAGTGAATGACTCTGACTTAAGCCTAACCTCAAAGAAACCAAAATAGAACAATATTTATAATAACCATATTCTGGAGCTCTTTTGATGAGGCTAACCTGTGAAGCAGGCAGACTGCAGGGAATCTTATTCTTTCTTTCCTTTTTTTTTGCTGCAAAAAGCTTTATTGTTTCCATTTGTTCCACAGCTTGGGAGAGGGCTCCAGGGTGTTTAAAAAGCTGCCTGGCGGCAGCAGAGAAAACCTCAGGTGAAAACCCTGACACCAGAGGGATG
This sequence comes from Pseudorca crassidens, assembly GCF_039906515.1. NCBI lineage: Eukaryota > Metazoa > Chordata > Mammalia > Artiodactyla > Delphinidae > Pseudorca > Pseudorca crassidens. Next base: position 132,875,038 of record NC_090297.1, on the reverse strand, counting down.
CGGAGAGGTCCCCCAAAGGCCACTGGGCTCCAGAGGCTCTAGTTGTGCTTGAGGGTGAGCCTTGGAAGACATACTCGCTCAGCCCAGCCTGGGGGCCACCAGCTCACGGAGGGCAGTCAGGTGTTCTCCATCTTCTTGATGAGTTTTACCTCCATCTAGGAAAGTGGTTTGTTACTGAAGGCAAGCTTGTGTTACCCACATACAGTGAGGCCAAAGAAACTTTGAAATGTTGGAGTTTGGAGCAGAGAAAGGTTTATTGCAGGGCCATGCAAGGCGAAGGGTGCTTATGCCCCCCAAAACCCCGAATTCCCTGAAGGATTTCAGCAAAGCATTTTTAAAGGCCAGGTGAGGGGGAGTGGGGGTGGTCGCAGGGTGTGTGATCAGCTCGTGCACAATTCTCTGATTGGCTGATGGTGAGGTAACAGGGCGGAGTCACAGGGGTTAACATTTATCAACCCTTAGGTGCCGGAAGGTCTGGGGGCTACGTGCTGGTTAGTAAATTTCCCCCAGTTGGTGGTGGTTTTTAGCGTCTGAAATACTCTGGAAATGTGCATGGGATACTATTATCCAGGCACTTCAGAGAGGAGCCACAGCAGCGGATGTGGGCCAGGGGTCTGTCCTGGGAAGGCCTCGGTGGGTCCTGCTCTGTTACAGTTCTCTAAGAAGTCAAAAAGCTGGGGGCATGTGCAGGCAGAACTCAGGGCATGCAGACCCCAAACGGCCTGGTTCAGGTTTTTCTCCAGGGCCACCGTGGCTTCCCTGGTGTCCAAGGCTTTTCCCCACTCATCTTGGGATGGCTTTGGCATGTCCCAGTAGAGGGAGCAGCCTCTGCACTGGTTTTGCATCTTCAAGAGACGCTGGGCACGCTCGAGCTTTTCCCCTCTGCCAACTCGCAAAAGACGTGGCCCAGGCCCGCCGGAGCACCACTGTTGCGGTTAAAATAGAAGCCCAGAGAGAGGTATGTGTATGTAGCAGGTCCTCAGTTGCAGGTTGCCCTGGCGGCTGACGGCGTCCTGGGGGCTCATTGTTGGTGGACGAAAAGAAGCTGACCACAAAACCCAGCGCTGGCTGGCCCTGGAGGCCGAGGACAGCTGAGAACGTGGTCCTGGAGGCTGTGACTAGAAAGGAGGTTACGGGGTGGTCAGAGGCTGGAAGAAGGGGAGTCCCTGTCCTGTCCAAACGCTGTTGCAAGAGACAAATCCACGGGGGTGCCAGACTACTGCCTTATCCTCACTTTTTTGCAAAAGAAATAGGGAAGTTAGTTAAGGGTGGGAGGCAGGGCTAAAAGTAGGGCTGGGGTCTGTTGAAGTAAATTTCTAGGCCCATTATGGTACTGCTGCAGCCTGGGGTAGCATAAAGATCACTTTCTTGCCCCTGGAAATACTCCTTCTGAGCAGAAACGGTCGTCAGCTTATCCCCCAAAGCTAAGCCCACTCTGGGCCTTCTGCACACAAGGTTGATTACATGACCCCAGCCAACCATATTTTCTGTTTCTTTCTTCCTTGTTCTTTATTCTTTATCCTGTAAAAGCTTCTTTCTTTCTGTGCCATCTTGCAGTTTTCTGAAGGAAGACCATCTACTACAGGAGGTATTAAAGTTTGTGTGTATCACCTAAGTATTGTGTGTGTGTGTGTGTGTGTGTGGTACGCGGGCGTCTCACTGTTGTGGCCTCTCCCGTTGCGGAGCACAGGCTCCGGATGCGCAGGCTCAGTGGCCATGGTTCACGGGCCCAGCCGATCCGCGGCATGTGGGATCTTCCCGGACCGGGGCACGAACCCGCGTCCCCTGCATCGGCAGGCGGACTCTCAACCACTGCGCCACCAGGGAAGCCCCCCTAAACTGTTTTTTAAAATCTTTTTTTTTTTTTTTAAGTTTCTGTCGATGAGGAGTGTGCTCCGAAGCTGACTGCTAGCAGCCTGACAACAAACGCACAGGTGAGGCGCCCCTGAGCCCTTTGAATTACTGTTCTTCTCGTCCGTACCGAGGGCCCTGGGCAAGGCAGTCTCGGATTGGAGCTCCACTTGCTGTGTGCAGCTCTCTGATCCCAACTTTATTTTTTTTAAAAAATATTCCTCCTGGATAGGTTCTGGGGACCTGTAAAAGTTCAGGGTAGTTATATTGGGAATCCACAATGGAGGACAGCTGTTCAGGAAGTCTCAAAGCCTAGAGGTAAGTCCACAGCATAAACTGCTAGGGGACTTGGGAAAATAAATTTAGAAAAGTTCAGACTGCTTTGACCCTCTGTCTAAGTAGGTACAAGTCAAACTATTAAAAGCCATCAGGGCGTCTGCCTCTACAAAGAAATCTTCTATGAAAGAAACGAAAGGCCTCTTATTGCTAATGGTGATCTCAGAAGCCAAAGATGCAAAACCTTGGGATGTTTTGACAGCTTTCCCAAATCAAAGTCTCCTTTAAAAGAACTGAGGTGTAATTGGCATAGAACATTATATTAGTTTCAGGTGTACAACATAACGATTCAACATTTGTATATACTGTGAAATGGTCACCACACTCAGTCTAGTAACATCTGTCACCATACATAGTTACAATTTTTTTTCTTATGATGAGAGCTTTTAAGATTTACTCTTGGCAACTTTCAAATATGTAATACAGTATTACTACCTATAGTCACCATGCTGTATATTACATCCTTATGATTTATTTATTTTATAACTGTTTGTAAAAGTTTGTACCTTTGCTTCCCTTCAGCCATTTCTCTTCCCCTCACTCCCACCTCTGGCAACCACCAATTTGTTCTTTGTATCTAGGCTTGTTTTTTTTGTTTTCTTGTTTTTGTTTAGATTTCACACAAGTGAGATCATACATTGTCTTTCTCTGTCTGACTTTATATTTCATTAGCATAATGCACTTGAGGTCCATCCATGCTGTTGCAAATGGCAATATTTCATTCTTTTTTTACAGCTGAATAATATTCCATTGTGCATATATATACCACATTTTAGTTATCCATTCATTCATTGGTGGACACTTAGATTGTTTCCATATCTTGGCTTTTGTGAACAATGCTGCAATGAACCTGGGGGTGTAGATAACTTTTTGAGTTAGTGTTTTCATTTTCTTTGGGTAAATACGCAGAAGTGGAATTGCTGGATTATATGATACTTCTATTTCTAGTTTTTTGAGAAAACTCTATACTGTTTTCTGTACTGGTTGCACCAATGTACACTCCCAGCAACAGTGCACAAGAATTCCCTATTCTCCTCATTCTCACCAACACTTGTTACCTCTTGCCTTTTTGATAATAGCCCTTCTAAGAGGTGTGGAGTGACCTCTCATTGTGGTTTTGATTTGCATGTCCCTGATGATTACTGATGTTGAGCACCTTTTCATGTACTTGTTGGCCATCTATAAGTCTATTTTGGAAAAACGTCTGTTCAGATCCTCTGCCCTTTTTAAACATCAGATTCCTTTGCTGTTGAGTTATATAAGAGTTCTTTATATATCTTGGATATTAAGCCCTTATCAGATATTATTTGCAAATATTTTCTCCCATTCAGTAGGTTGCCTTTTCAACTTGAGTTGATTTTTGTGTATGGTATAAGATAGTGGTTCAGTTTCACTCTTGCATGTGGCTGAGTTCTCTGCCTCTGCTTCTAAAAAATTCTCTATTGATTCCAGCTTCACTCACCCATTTTAGCTGCTAATCCTATTCGTGAGGAAGCAGAAAGGAATGTCTTACACCCTTCCTTGGCCCAGCACAAGCCTCAACTTTCAGGGCTGTATAACCCTCAAAGAGAGTAGCAGCACCAAAGACAGCTTGCGGGGAGGTACCATCCTCACCGCCATTAAAACTCCGTCTCAGCTGCAGCAAAGGAAAGCAGTGTGCTTGTCGGGCAATGCAGCCTTGAAACAAGCCACACAGCTAGTTCCTCCATCCACACCCCTACCATATAGACATTCTGGACCCTCTATCTACCTTTTCCACCCCAACTGTCTCTCTCTCATGAACTCTGCTGTACAGAGTCGGCCACATGCAGTTTTGTCCTTATTAAACGCTGTCTGCTCTTGTGTTATGTCTTCTCCCCAAAACGGCTGCACACACAGGGCTGAGGACCTGCTCTCACCACTTTTGTCTCCGACCCAAAGCCCAGTGTGGTAGGTAAGCCACGAGTGCTTGCTGGTGGAATGGACTTCCCACCAGCACCCTTCCCTCTCCATTTCTCCCTTCCACCTCTTGCTTCTGGTCTGCAACGGCAGCCTGCTGGCACAATGCTCACTTCTAGCAATGCTGTTTCAACCTAAGCTGGAGGGGAGAGGTTTGACCTGAGGAACATAAAGACATAGCTGAGGGGAAAATATGACCAAGAAAACGTTCATGACCAGCTGCGTCACCGTCACACAACATTACATTGTGACAGCATGAGGGCTCCCGGCAGGGGCCCTGCAGCAATAATCTTTCTTTTCTGAAGGCACTGTGGGAAGGAGGGTGACTGAGCTGAGGACGTACGCTGGGTTGGGGGCAAGCTGGCCCTTTAAAGGCCATGAATGGCCGCTTAGAAGCATGGAAGGTTTGCAACCAAACCATCCCCTCCAAACTGGAGTTCCCTGAGTGCGTGTATCAGAAGAAAGGCTGCGTTAGCAGGTTTGGAGAGGGAGCAAAGACGCTAATGAAGCGTGGACTGGCTGCTTTCCGCAGAGCCTCTGGGCACCACGCCACCATCTCGCTTTCTTTCCTCCCCATTTATTTATTTATATTCTTAATTAATGGAAATTTCAACTCCCATTAGATCAGGAGGAGTGAGTAATAAACAGCCGGGGCAGCAGCTCTACTGGGGAAGGGCAGAGGCTTCTCTTTCTGCTCCCAGATTCCGGTCACATGACTGGCTTGGGTTCAGGGAGAGAAAAATCCATATGCTGGTTCTATGTATGAGAGCCAGGAGCCTGGGCCGACGGGCCACTGACCTCCACGCTATCTGAGTTTATCTTTAGGCATCCTTTAGCCATTCCCTGTTTAGCTGTGTTGCAATCAGGTGGCCCAGGTTTGAATCCTACCTGATTGCACAATCAGGTAACCTTGGGCAAGTTAATCAGCCTTGGCTGTGTCTCCTTCTTCTCTGCTAAAGAAAGTAATAGTATCTGTTGCAGAGGGTAGTCCTGGGTCTTAACTGAAGTCATGTGTGTGAAGTGCTTGGCACAGTGC